>NC_088246.1:161019296-162235129 GCF_036013445.1 Caloenas nicobarica | reverse complement strand
GTGCCAGAGCCATGGAACAGGCTGCCCAGAGAGGTTGTGGAGTCTCCTTCTCTGGAGACATTCAAACCCGCCTGGACACATTCCTGTGTGATCTGCTCTGGTGAACCTGCTTTAGCAGGTGGGTTGGACTGGATGATCTCCAGAGGTCCCTTCCAAGCCCAACCATTCTGGGATTCTGCGACATTAATATGACTGGCCTCTAATTCCCAGGATTTTGCTCTTTTCAGACTGTACACTCTTTTTTGTCATCTGTATAGTCACCTGATTCCTCATGAATTTTCAGAGTTAACAGCTCTAAGGTTGTTCCACCTATTTCTCTAAAAAATTCACATTAGTATTTATGAATCCCAGACAGTTTGAAAATATGTAACCCTTAATCTAAACTCTGCAAGCCTGCTGTTAGCTCTGCATTGAGTCTGAAGGGAGCCCAGGACAATTTACTAAGCAGTAAATGTAGGTGTAGCAGACATCAACATGTAATCCATCAACTCTGCTCTATAAATAGCTCTTTGCTTTAGAGATTTAAATGACCTCGACTTTTTTTTTCTTTCCCTGTGAGAGCATTTCCCCCATCTGCCAATGACACATAAGCAAAATTAATGACTTAAAATGAACGATTAATGGTTTGAATGAGAGTTGCTTTGGTCAGAGTGAGCTACTTGTCATTCATAACTGTCGTTTTAATTAGTATTTAGTATTGTAATTCACAGTGCTGATCTGAGGTGAACATAAGATTTCTGGATTTGGGATGTCAGACACCATCTAACATTGTACTGACAATCTACAGATGTAAGAGCTATGATGGGGATATTTCTTTGTATCAATCATGTGTACGTATCTGGCACCATCCAGCTTTGCTTTTTTGAATCTATGGATGCTAAATGTTGGTGTCACGCTTGTTCTTACAGCCCAGAATTCAGGGTCCTCCTCCAGAAAAACTCACTTTTCCCCACATAGTTGTTTGGAAAAAAAATGCCACTTGACAGTGATTCTCAAATTTTGCTCCAAAGTAAGCAAAACCTGGGCTCAAAATGATCATCCATGGGCCTTCCACAGATGGGACTTGACTCACTTGTCTTGCTTCTCTCCAACTCTTACTAGGAAATTCCTCTGAAGTCTTCAATTTATAATGTTAATGAACAAAGGCAATGGACAGGCCCAGCTGTCTTTGGAAGATGAAAGTCAAAACATCAGCTAATATTGTCCTCTGTCTGGTTAATTAATGTGAGATTAAGAGAAACTGGTAGGGAAAAACTGCTCTGGAGACAGAGTAAGGTGGCTATGAAGAACTGTGTGAAAAGGGGTCATTGTTGAAGAAAACCAAAACTTGAGAAATCCCAGGCATTTCGGAGTAAAAGCATAAAGAGAATATGAAAACAAACAAAAAGATGGGCTGCTATATTTGGGCTTTTTGCTTCCCACTATAAATAATAATCAACATTTGCCTGCTCTTGTCTATAAAGGCAGTTTCTCTGGCCAGACAGGATAGAAGGAAGAGCTTCAGCCCTAGGTTTTATTTTGCATTAAGACATGTGTCTAGCAGGACTGTAATATTCATATTATGGAAAAAAATGATCATGTTGTCAATTTCCTTCCAATTTATTGTACTTTTCCCTAAATCTTCAGCAGTCTAATGACTGTTACTCCTATAAGACCTTCAAAGGGACTAAAGTCACTGGCTTTCAAACATGCCTGGTCTTTGTCAGGGCACTGGAGTATTTGAAATGCTGTGATATCCTGCATTAAAAAATACAAAGTGAACTGTGCTTATAGTTCCCAAACTCACGATGTAGATCCAAATGTCATACAGGCATTGAATAATTCTACAGAAATGGCCTCTATGGGACTTCATAGTCCTCCTTCCTACCTTCCAGGAACTTCTAGATGAAACAATGCGAGCAATTTATCATTTTCTGACTTAGCTGTGTCATTACCCAAGTCTTTATCTATAGGACATTAGGGTTCTCATAGTCTAAAGCAATGCATGTACAGAAGGTAGTTTTTCTTTTATTATTTACATTATAAATAAGAAGCATAATTCAAAAGTTGGTGAACATTGTCCTCTTTTCTTTGTCTAGAAAATACAATGCGTATTTGTTTTCCCTAAATTTGTGGTGCTATCTTTGAGAGCTACCTTAGTGGTTAAAAGTTATGGGTTTTTTAAAGTGTTTTTGTTTCTTTGTGAGATACTTGCTTTTACCCTCATCTGTCGATAGACTGCAGGTCACAATTCTGCAAAGTGGGACAGGTTATTACAATGAGGTTCTTGAGATCTTGGTTGTGATCTAGGTTACAAAAGACAGGATGGATAGGTCAAGAGATGGATGGATAACAATGTGATTGGGGTGGATATTTTCCTCTCAGTATCAAGAAGGAGTCAATGTCATGAGACCTTCAAGCAAAAAACTACCCAAGTTAATATTAACTAATAACAAGCTATTTTGGAGGGGAAATGCATTGGGCCCCTACTCCTGTATTTGAACACCCTCATGGGATTTTTTTTTCCTTATGCTTAGTTAGAATTTCTGGTGTTCATGTGGCTGCTTATCCTTCCACCATGCACCAGTGAAAGGAGACTGGTTCCATCCGTGCTTTCCCATTAGGTGTTGTACACAGCAGTAGAGTCCCCCCTGAGCCTTCTTTTCTCCAGGGTAAACAAGCCCAACTTTTCTCAGATGTTCTTATCCTCTTGAAAGATGTCACGTGGTCCAGACCCCAGAGTATGATGATGGTGCTCTGGCTGACTCAATCCAGTAGAGTCAATGTCTTCCTTGCAATGGAGAGCCCCAAACTGGACAGTACTCCAGATGTTAGTCACTTATTTTGTTCAGCCTGGAGAAGAGGACAGTACGAGGAGACCTCATGGCAGTCACAGCTTGCTCACAAGGAGAGGAGGAGGGGCAGGCACCAAACTCTTCTCTTTAGTGACCAATGACAGAATCCAAGGGAATGGCAGGAAGATGTGCCAGGGGAGGTTTAGGCTGGACATTAGGAAAAGGTTCTTCACCCAGAGGGTGCTGGACACTGGAACAGGCTCCCCAGGGACGTGTCACAGCCCCAACCTGACAGTGTTCAAGAAGAGACTGGAGAACGTCCTCAGACACATGGAATGAACTGTGGGGTTGTCCTGTGCAGGGACAGGAGTTGGACTCAATGATCCTTGTGGGTCCTTTCCAACTCAGGACATTCTATGATTCTATGTGGTCTTCTAAATACCAAATAGAGGGGAGGGATCACCTCACTGGACCTTCTGGCTACATTCTAATGCATCCCAGGAGGCTGCGTGTCTTCTTTACCACACTGCTGGCTCATGTGCAACTGGTTGGTCACCAGGACCTCCAGATCCTTCTCTGCTAAACTTCTTTGTAGCCAGTCAGCCTTCAACCTGTACACAGGGCAATTCTCCCCCTTGTACAGGACTTGCCATTTGCCTCTGTTGAATTTAATGAGATTCCTGTCTATCCACATCTGCAGACTGTCCAGGTCCCTCTGAAAAGCTTAATTAATGAAGATCATTGAAGATGGCCAGGATCTAGTTGAGATACAGAAAGCCAATGACATCTCGGACGGTGTGGGACATTACCAGTAGTAAAACATCCCCTAATCAGAAACTGTGGAATCAATTGCATGTCATTTGAGATTGGCACAGGGTCATAATCCAGCTCATGGTATCCAGCCCAGCACAGTTATGTTCATGTGTACAAATACAGGTATTTTGTCTGCAGGGTTGGGTGGCCAAACTGCATTTTCTGAGCCACATTTTTCACTCTTGGAGAAAGGACTCAGAGGACTATTTCTCCCTTTGCAGTGCTGCCTTCAGTGCCTCAGACTCATCACACTTCTATTTAAATACCAAATATGTGAACTATTTTTCGAAGTTATCTGACTCTTTTTTTTTTTCCTTTTGAGGAGGCCTAGGGAAACTTTTCTTCAGGATGACTCTGAGATTGTGAGACTTAAGGGTTTACACCTTTCTCATCTCCTTATAGAGACACGTATCAAGATCTTGCAGTGAGAATCTCAAAACCTATTGCATCGGGGGAGGTTTAGATTGGATACAAGGAAAAAAATCGTCACGGAAAGGGTTGTAGGGCATTGGCACAGGCTGCCCAGGGCAGTGGTGGAGTCACCATCCCTGGAGGGGTTTAAAGGGCATTTAGACGAGTGTCTTAGGCACATGGTTTAGTGCTAGAGTTAGGTTAGGTTATGGTTGGACTCAGTGATCCTGAGGGCCTCTTCCTACTGAAATGATTCTATGATTCTCTTCTATGGTTCTATGAAGTTGACCCAGAACAGTTTTTCTAGACACTCACCAAAGAATTGCTGCTGCCTCTGAGATACAGGAAAATCACGACTCGGTGTGAGACGCTGCTGTAGTTTGAAGCACAAATTGGAAATTTTCAACTGGAAAGTAAATACAGACAGTTGGAAAGTACAGTGAACTGTCGCACAGTCTTTAGTGTCTACCTTAGACATTGTCATTCCTTTTATCTTATAGGAGAGTGCGTAAGAAATGAGAGCTTTTTGGCCTGCTTTTTCTATTAGAAATTTGGAGGTGATCCAGAAGGAAAGAAATGAGGAAGAAGTATTAAGTATAATTTATGAAGAGAGATTACAGGAATTTACCAATTGCAGGCTCAGAAAGTGCAGCAGTGATTAGTTGAGCCATGATGACTACATAGAAATACTTGATGTGTAATAGCATTGGAAAAAGGGTAGAATAATTTAAAATATTAAGGTTGAAGGTAGTAACAAATTACCAAGTAGTAACTAAGGACAGATAGGTATAAATTAAACATTAAGAGAAAATCCTTGAAAAATGAGATTAATCATTCTGGATATAATGGATACTTTTAAAAAAAGAAGCTCTGTCATGCACAGAATAGAGACTAAAACCATGTGAGAGCTGTTTTGGAGAGTCAGCTTCAGCAAGTCTTATTTTTATGGGAGGTGAGAGCCATCAAGCTTTTCTTTTATAAGCCTTTTAGCTATAGTCATAATTAATTGTTCCTTAGATACCTTTACTCAGCATTTGTGCCTTTTATGTACCCTGCATTATTGACTGAAAATATATGAGATAGGTGTCAACAGTGTAGTCTGCAATCTGCAGAGCCAATATCTGAAATAGTCTATGAAGAACATATATTTTGGTTCTGGGATGTGTGGGGAAATATAGGGCAGAGATATATATATATATATTTTTTTTTTTTTTAAACTTGTATGGCGAATGGATGCCACTTGTAATGAGGACTGACTTATCTCCAGACTCTGTACAAAGTACAAACTAAGAATTGACGACATATCAGAGAATCATGAAAAAATGCTAAATATTGCCAGATTTCTCCTGTCGCTTGTCCCTTTCTCTTTCCCCTTTCAGTGAAAGTTAGATTTTTTTCTTTTTAATTGCTCAAGAATAAATAGTGCACCTAAATGAATCACCCAGTTGATAGTTGCAGATCAGACTCTGCAATCAGTATTTTATTTAAGTAAAATAATTGAGTAGCAATTGATAATACATGACAGCTTAAGATTGCTCTAATTGCTTGGTTTCCCAGAACACTCCTAAAAAGAAAATTAATTTATCCATTGTATTTTTTTCTGGTTAAATGACCCTCATGGAAATAAATCTAGAGTGAAGAATTAATAGTGCTGCAAACAAAGTGTAGAAAGTGTTGAGGTTTCTGTCATAATCTTTGCACGGTTTCTATTTTTGAAGATAACATTACCACCTGCAATAAACTACCTTTCCCGAGGCTGGTATCAGTCAGTGTGATAGATTACACCTACTTCCCTTGCTATTCGTATTAGTTTATACATTGCAGCCTGGGGCAGAAAGCAGAAGATGCTAAAGGAAAAGTCAGTGTGTAACATACTGAGTTTGGAGTTTGCTTGTGGATTTCCAGATCTTTGGTGACTTGTCCTTTGCAACTGTCCTGTTGCAATAGGACAAGGGGTGATGGTTTTAAACTAAAGGAGGGGAGATTCAGGCTAGACATGAGGAAGAAATTTTTGGCACTGAGGGTGGTGAGAGCCTGGCCCAGGTTGCCCAGAGAGGTGGTGGATGAACCGTCCCTGGAGACATCCCAGGCCAGGCTGGATGGGCTTTGAGCAACCTGAGCTGGTGCAGATGTCCCTGCTCATGGCAGGGGTTGGGCTGGATGAGCTTTGAAGGTCCCCTCCAACTCAAAATATTCTATGATTCGGTGGGCACTCAGGATTCCACCTTCTGAATAGCTACCGAAAAGGTGCCGCTGTCAATAAAGTGTAGCTGTAAATTTTAAATGTACTTTATTTTATTTTATTTTTTTTTTAAGACTAAATGTCCCCAACAAGCATTCCTATTCTATATATATATATATAAAATATCTATCTATATATAAAAGCTTTTCATAGGCTGCTGTGAGAACTCATATATCTTAATTTTTGCAGTTTGTTGCTGAAGAGGCTGACCCATGGCTCACTGCAGTGGTTTGGAAGCTGATAAAAAACCTTGTGTAATATAGACTAATAGTTCCTGGTGGACAGGTACCCGCACCATGAACCAGGCCATGGCAATTGCATCTGATCGGTGTGTTTATTGTCCAGCTCTTGCAGAAAGGACTGGGTGACCTGTTGCTCATAAACGCCTTTTATAAACAAGGCTACGATAATTGCGGGTGGACATTTCTTCTTGTGGTTGCCGTGCCTTTTATTTTGTGTTGTATTTCATTTTCACTCTCAGGGTGCCATGCCAGTAGATTTCAGAAACCTTAAGCTGCAACATATATCTAATTTCTAACGTATATTCTCTAGTGGGAGAACGTTTCTTCTTCACTGAGCATTTTTATTTATAGAATATGAAGGCCACAATATCAGGCATTTCATTATCTCTAGTTGTATTTATTCTTTTTGGTGCTTTCATGCATTTGTTATTGTGCCATCTGTTTACCCTATAGATAGAATTTACCTCAGAATGGATTCCTCAATTCAACTCAAGGAAACTGGGACAGATTATTTGACCAAAAATCCCACAAAAACCCTTTTCTAACATAGCAGAAAACAGAAGGAGTATGTCTAGCTTGCAGGTCTCTTTCATATACAACGCAAGGGTTTGTTGGAAACGCGAAGATATTGATCTTTCTTTAATAGTAAGTAGCTAGAAACTTGGTTTTGAGAGAGCAAAAGGTTGGATTTGTAGTGTGGATTCAGATACTTTCTTCTGTAACATTGACAACATAAATGCGTAAGCCAAGAAGTGTGAAGAATAAGTATTAGGTGCGACCAGTCCAATGCATTTTTGGTGTTATTGGTTCTAAATACGCATTGTAACATCCCAGAGACTTGCACCAGCTGTGTTAAAAAAGTGCAGGAACATTGGACCCTGAGAGAAGGGAAATAAAATTGTGGCATGGCCTCTTTTGGAGAGCAAAGCTGATGTTCTACCTCACACTTGGAAGAGTAGTGAAATTTCCTTCTTCATTTGCTTGGTTTCTGGATCTCCCTTCAGCTTTCCCTCTTTGGGGCAACTCACTGTCAGGGACTTGATGAGTGTCTAGATGAAGAGGAGAGAAGTGGGGATGAAGGAAGGGTGGTGGACTGCAGAATATGGGAATGTCCATGCTCTCCTTCACCATGGATGATTTTTGAAACATTTCTCCATTTGCTCTGCACCTTGACTTCATTGCATAAATCCTTTGTTCCCCATACAAGCGTTGCCTCTCGGTTTTCTGATGAGAGCTATTCTTGTCCTTGCTCTGCCTGATATCAAGCTATCACACCACTAACTTGAAGGCAAAATGGAATCAATGCAGCTTTTTTTTTTAATCAAAACTAAGCAAGTCAAACCATTTTTTTTTGTTTGCTTGCCTGTTATCAGAACACATCAGCGTTCATGCTTATCTTGCACCAGAGTGTTTAGGCAGGAAAAAAAAAAGCCTGAGATTTAAAGTCTGTTTTGTGCTACTGTAGACAGAAATAGGCTGTGTTTGTATCTCTGCAATCTGCTAAGCCTCAAATGCTCATTTAACACCTGGTATTTGTTGGGGGCAAGTTAGATCTTAAAATTATTAGGGTAACTATATGTGTAGTTGCTATTTATACAGATGAGTGTGTTTGTGGTACACAAGAATACATGTGTATATGTGCCTGCATAAATACTCACATGTATGCGTGCATGTGCGAAGTCACATACCTGTACAAACTGCTGAATTTAAATGAAATTTTGGATATAACTTAATTCGAAGTTCAAAATCCTTGTTAGTAACAAGGACTTTTTACATGATCCTAGATATTTTATTGTACACGATGTTTTCCCAAATATGAAGTGAGGATATTCTATGAACTATTGATGACCTCCTCTGTTAACACATCTCCTATTTCCAGATCTAAAGGGTTTCAAAAGGGCAAAGTATCTCTTCCTATCATTTGTATTATATTTCCCTGAGACTACAGTCCAGTTCTGACCTTCAACACAGTCCTGGAACTGATAAAGTTCCAGCGAAAGAAAATATCTGCCTTTAACAGTCTTCGATCTCTATAAAGGCAAACACTGAGGGATATAGATTACATGGGAGATGGTGATAGCGATGCACATTTGCTGGCAATGTGATCCAGATGTAGGGTGGTAATGCATCAAAGAAGGGACATAGTGCAAAAGGTGGCTAGAAGATATTAGCACATCTCATAGTAACATGCTGGTGCCCCCCACATGCATCTCAAACATTTTAGAGAGTATTAGAGATAATGACACCTATCGTTAACATATGCTGTCAAGACGTCTTCAAATGCAGTTTGATGGCGAAGAGGAGAAGAGTTTTCCAAGGGAACTTGCCCATCATAGCTGCTCATGCTCAAATTGCTTCTGGTGGGATGACACACATGAGGTGGTAGAGAAGGTGAGCTGAAGGTCTTATGTCCAATTCATTCAAGTAGATCATTAAAATAAATAGTAACCACACCTGTACCTGATCTGTGAGATGTCCACTAGAGTGGAGAAGGACAAGTGAGCTGCAGTAAATACTTTGCCACCTCTTCCACACTTGCCCGTCCTGCAATAGAAGTTGTTTCTGCCTTTTCTTCAAATATGCAGAGTAGTTTGGTCTTCCCACCCACCAACCTTGCCCCCTTCACCACACAGAAATTTTTTCCTAAATATTTGCACCTAAGATGGCATGGTAAGTTGAACATGTTATTAGGTTATTTCTCACTTAGGGCACAATCAATAATATTTCTAGCTGGCTGTTTCCAGGATCTCTCTGCTGATGACACCAAGCTGGGAGGAGTGGCTGACACGCCAGAGGCTGTGCTGCCATCCAGAGACCGGGACAGGCTGGAGAGTTGGGCGGGGAAAAATGTAATGAAATATGACAAGGGCAAGTGTAGAGTCTTACATCTGGGCAGGAACAACCCCAGGTTCCAGTATGGGTTGGGGAACGAGCTGTTGGAGAGCAGTGTAGGGGAAAGGGAGCTGGGGGTCCTGGGGACAGCAGGGTGACCATGAGCCAGCACTGGGCCCTTGTGGCCAAGAAGGCCGATGGCATCCTGTGGTGTATTAGAAGGGGGGTGGTTAGTAGGTCCAGAGAGGTTCTCCTTCCCCTCTACTCTGCCCTGGTGAGACCTCATCTGGAATATTGTGTCCAGTTCTGGGCCCCTCAGTTCCAGAAGGACAGGGAACTGCTGGAGAGAGTCCAGCGCAGGGCGACAAAGATGATTAAGGGAGTGGAGCATCTCCCGTGTGAGGAAAGGCTGAGGGAGCTGGGTCTCTTTAGCTTGGAGAAGAGGAGACTGAGGGGTGACCACATTAATGGTTATAAATATGTAAAGGCTGAGTGTCAGGAGGATGGAGCCAGGCTCTTCCCAGCGGCAACCAATGATAGGACAAGGGGCAATGGGTACAACCTGGAACACAGGAGGTTCCACTTAAATATGAGAAGAAACTTCTTCACAATGAGGGTGGCAGAACACTGGAACAGGCTGCCCAGGGAGGTTGTGGAGTCTCCTTCTCTGCAGACATTCCAACCCGCCTGGACACCTTCCTGTGTAACCTCATCTGGGTGTTCCTGCTCTGGAGGGGGGATTGGACTGGATGATCTTTCGAGGTCCCTTCCAGTCCCTGACATTCTGTGATTCTGTGATTCTGTGATTCTCTCTTTGTTCATCCCTGTTAACGTGCCCTCTGCAATGGTCTCACCTCTCCCTGATGAGCTCAAGGCATCTCACTTTCCACAACCTTTCCATTTGGCTTCATCACCAGGTAGATGCTGGATTAGCATGCTGAAGCTTGGTGCTACTATTTTAATGATGCAGTACAGTGCTACACTTCCCGCGATGACACCGACAGCAAAACAGAGAAGAAGCAAGCAAGAGAGAAACTCCCCGCACTTGCTGCTGTGCAGTCCCAGAGGAGATCTAACTCAGTCTGTAATTGCTGTTCTGGATAGCTTCTGCCCTCAAAACAATTTTCTGCTGGTCTGTTGTTGCTTAGGTTGAATCAGTTTGATTTATAGAATGTCATTTTTTTCCTCTCCAGCCATAGACAAGAGAAAAATATTTGTTGAAAGGCTGTTGCAGCGAGATTTAGTTTTTGCCCATCTAGCATCAGAGAGGCTTGCTCACATTTTATGTTGGTTTTTTTTCTTTTTTTTTTTTTTTTTCCCCTTCCTTGTCCTATCGCATAAAATAGAATGTGTATAGAAAAACACCATGCTTTGATTAGTCTTTCTGTGTGCTCTGGATCTGTGGTTCACACATGCTGGACCACAGGGTTGGAGATGCCCCAAGAGCGTTGCACATGGGACAATGCACAAGAAGCATCTCAGCATCTTTTTGATAAAACATGCCAGACACTACAAAGGGCTTTGGTTTTGATTTGTTTGTTTGTTTGTTTTGTTGTTTTGTTTTCCGAAGATAACAAGCACTAGGGTTTTGTCTTGCTTCATTTTGTTTTGTTTTGGAGTGCTTCCACATAAAGAAATACACACATGGATGTTATGTTACATCTTTCAGAATCTCCTTCAGGTTTATTTTATAGCTCTTCTGGCTGCTTGTTGCAGAGTAGATGCTGGGGCAGAATGGGACCTTACTAGTAGAATTCAGTGTCTCCTGAACATTGAGTCAGCAATTAATTTAGATGCTAATTTGTAGTCCTTTAAAAAAAATGTATGGATGGCTTCTCAGTACACATGAAAGCACATTTGTTAAATAGGACAGACCACTGATCTTTCTGAACCCATTTTTTAATACAAACCTAAGGCAAACACTCTTAGAAATAAGTGTGACTCTGCCCTTCAGGACCTGAGCTGACATTGATAAAGGATGCTGGGATGTGGCTAAACATGAGATAAAAAATATTGACAGCACATGCTTGTTGTGTGTCCTTTTGAGGAGAGCATGTTTTCCCTCTCTGGTTTATTTAACACCGTTCTCATGGCTGGAATACAGAATTGTCCTTAGAATATCATTATGGTCAGGGATACATTAGAAGTTTTCAGTGTGGATAAATCTTCACCCCTCTAAGTGTGAGAGTGGAAGCGGGAGGAGTTTTACTTATTTGCTCTCTTGGCAAATACCTCGGTAACGTTCATCCCATGGTCAAGTGGGCTGCTGGGATTTACGATGAGGTTGTTCTCATCTTGGTAACCATATCTGGGTTTTACAACTAGACTTGCTCCCAGATTAATTTTAAATTGTGGAAATTATGTCTCATTAAAGTAAAAAATGGGAAAAGGAAATTTCTAGTTTATCTGCAAAATCATATTTACAACCGCTTCTGTGCCAAAGTTGGAATTTCACAATTTTTTTTCCAAATTCATAGTACTTTGCAGTGATATTATTCAGGTTAAATGACTCAAATAGTCCTGCCATTTTAACCTAGTACTTTCTGTTAACATATTTCCAAACTAACATCCCTTGTGAGAGTTAATCCTCCAGATCTTCAGAGTCCCAAACTCTTTCATTTCTCTGGTTTTCGCATCTCCATGACTTGTTTATTGGCACTTCTCTGCTTTTTATGGTCATCTTTAGTTTACTGCTATTTCTTTTTGCCATCTCTGATTTTACTGTTGACTAGTCTTAAATCCTTTCTGTTCCAGCTTGGATGACATTAAATCCTGTCTACTAAGCCATATGAAAGATTTCTCCTCTGGAAAAAAAAAAAAAAAAGAAAAAAAAAGAAATAAAGGGTTTAGATGAAACTATTTAAATGTTTCCCTCTTGCTCCCAAATGTAGGGATGGAATTGTTGCCAAACAAGAAAGGCTGGTGTTGGTTTAAACCCAAGAAGCCCCAGCCTAGTTAGCTGGCAGGGAGACAGCATTTTTGGAAGGGCAGCTAGCTGTGGTACTCCTGTTTTCTGCGGAATCAAAGGGATTTATGAGGAGCTGTATTTCACTCTGAATTCCACATAATATGTGCAAACGTGGGAGACCAAAGGCAATGTGATTTTGCTAACGAACTCTGATGTCTGGCAAGTTCACAGGTACTTCATGATAGAGCTAGCTTGGCAAGAAGGAACAGGAACATAGCTCCTAGGAATATTCCATTATGGAAGGTCTTTATTTCTGGCTATTTTTCTTCTATTTTTTTTTTCTTTTTGTTTCGCTTACATATATCAGGGACTTTGAAACTTCATGTTGCCAGGTTAAATTATTCAACAGATTCCTTGCTTCAGGTCAGATTGCTTTGTGCTCTGTGCTTTACAACTCACCCCTGTTTGTTTTCCTTAAATCCAGTAGTTGCATTTTTTCCTTCCTAACAACTCAGTGGCTGGCTTTAACTAATGCATATTTGCTAAACAATGATTTTAAGTGTTGTTACAGTGTTATGAGAAGAATATATGTGTACTCTGCAGCAGCAGATGGCTGTTTCAGCCCAAGTATGTGGATATAAATGGCAAATCTGAAACAGTACTGTTTATATACAGTGTTGAATTTCCTTTCTCATTCTTCCCTTTTTTTTGTCATAATATCTGCGGATTGGGAGGTAGACAGCCCAATTCCTTGTAGTTAAATTACCTGCAGAGGACCCTATGATAAGTTAATATATCTGGTCTTTTAATATATCTGGTCTTTCTTAGACCAAATTGCCCACTTGTTTTATTCCAATAGAACTGCAATGAAGGGTGAGGGGATGTGTGTAATTCAATATATTGCAATAACCTCTAACTAAACAAATGTATGTGCAAAACCATGTTCATGAGTTTTAAGCTGCATTCATGTAAAGCACTGTAAGACAATCAAAACAAAATAAAATAACCCGAAGAATAGAAAGAATTTTCTTTATGTTTCAAGTAAGAGAAACCAAAGGCCGATGTCAGTGGCAATTTAGGCAAGAGAGACAAATAAGCATTCTCAGGTTTTTTAGTATTATTATTTGTTTAATTTTTCCTTACTCATCTTTTACTAACCAGCTGAATGAGAGCAGAACAACACATTAAAGTTATTTCTAAATTCTTCAAATTTTGTTGAACTTTAGCTTTCTCCTTTCCAAGATTTTTACAAAAGGAAATTAAAAACTCTCCCACCCCAAAAAACCACAACTAATTTCTCCTCATTTCCTGGCAATGATTTACTACCACAGTGAGTGTTCAAATGCAATCTCAAGTTACTGAAACTTCATTGATTTTTACAGAAAAATTCTGCAGTATTTACAAGTTATGAATAATACCATACATAATTAAAGCTTCATTATGCTTGACAAGTGAGTGAATGAAGTGCATTTTGTAATGAATTACCCAGTCTTTGGTTGGGGGCTTTGTTTCTTTTTGGTTTATTATGATTTCTCACAGCTTTTTAAACCTTTTGTTTTTCCTGCCTCTTCAGTTATTCAACAATTTGGTACATTCTAGAATTCACAATGGGACTCCCAGGCTTCAGTGTGAATTAACGTGATTCTATTGCATTATATCATTAAATGTTATGCCACTTATATTCTCATAACAAACTTCAGTAGAAGGGTGTAGATTCATTATCCACCATTTTCTAAATTTGCCAGTAAGGATGCTGAGGTCTTTAAGAAGCAATTGGACCTTTTTGCATGATGGACAAGAGTTGCAGGACCCAAGCAGATAAATTAATTACTGTGCAATTAGCCTCAGGAGAAGCAGATTCTTAGGAAGTTATTTCAACACTGCAGAAAGCATCTAGTGCTGGGTTCCCCAGTTCAAGGGGTACATGACACACTGTTGGTCAGACAGTCTGTGGAGTCTCCATCCATGGAGATACACAAAACCAAGTGGACAAGGCCCTGAGCAACCCTCTTTAACTGACTGCTTTGAGCAGGGGTCTTGGACTAAATGATTTCCAGAGGTTCCTGTCAATGTTTCTGTGATTCTGGGATTTGTACCGCTTAACAAAATACATCCTGTTTGAGTGTCTTTTTTATTGCTCTGCTAATGTTGCCTTACTGGTAGTGCGTTCAGCAGTATCTATGTTATTATGCCTATTATTGCTAGATTAATTCTTTTTATAAGAGGCAACGTCACATGAAGTCAACATATGCTCACATTTGCTCTTGTGTATGGTAAGTGTTCGGAAATGAGGGAAGCAAAACTCGCTGGGAATTTGCTGTGTTTTAACTAGGAAAATTTCAGTGCTGAATCTATTACATATATATACACAATTGAAAATGTATAAATGAAACCATTCATCAAATAGGTCTTTCCTTATTGCCTTACCAATGAGATTTCAGATTCAGTGGGTTTTTGTCAAGCAGATCGAGGCAGGTGATTGTCTCCTCTGTTCCTCTCTGACGAGACCCCATCTGGAGTCATGTGTCCAGCTCTGGGGCTCCCAACATAAGAAGGACATGGACCTGTTGAAGAGGGTCCAGAGGAGGCCATGAAGGTGGTCAGAGGGCTGGACAACCTCCTCTGTGAGGACAGGCTGAGAGAGTTGGGGTTGTTCAACCTGGAGAAGAGAAGGCTCCAGGGACACCATGTATCAGCCTTCCAGTAGCTAAAGCGGACCTACAAGAAAGCTGGAGATAGACTTCTTACCAGGACATGTAGTGACAGGACAAGGGGAGATGGCTTTAAACTGAAAGAGGGTAGATTTAGATTAGACATAAGGAAGAAATTCTTCCCCACGAGGGTGGTGAGGGACTGAGCCTAGAGAAGCTGTGGATGCCTCATCTCTGGAAGTGTTCAAGGTCAGGTTGGACGGGACATTGAGCAACATGGTCTGGTGGAAGGTGTCGCTGCCCATGGCAGTGGGGTTGGGACTAGATGATCTTTAAGGTCCCTTCCAACCCAAACTATTCTATGATTCTCTGATGTCTCCATCAGTTTTACAAATAGTATTTTGTCAGTTGGATGCTATGCTGAAAGATCGCCTTTTTCTATGTAAGAATCTGTACTCTGGGATGAATAGCCTATGTCAAAAATAACTTTTGTAGAAAGAAAAGGTTTTGCTGCTGTTATTATTTTTTTCTTTCTCTTAGTCCTCCACAATTCTGAAAAGCAACCATTTAATATGATTATTCTACTTGTTTCTTATAGAAAGTGTGAGTCAACCGGCTGACTTAGATCCAGCAAACCATGTCATTGTTTAAGGGGATTTTTGATTTACTATGGGGGCATTATAACCTTTTCTTTTAATTCTACACAGGCGAGGTTTTCTGTGAGTTGTTTTGGTTTGTTTTGTTTTTTTTTCTTTGCAAAGCTTGTCTGTGTCACATGCCTTTTGTGCTTGCATAACGTTCATTCATCATTAATGTTAGACTTTCTCTCTTTTCAGAGTGACATGTTGGACGTGAACCAGATCATTAAAGACCTGGCCTCCATGGTGCATGAACAAGGAGACACAATAGGTAGGTATTGCTCTTAAATTATGGGCTTTATTACCCTCCTGCACCACTCCAGTGTGATGTTGTGTGTTCTCTCATGAGCAGCTGTTTGTTGATGCTGTGATTATTTTTCCTGTGCTTTGGGCATTTTGTACATCCAGTGATATTTTGATCTGACAAGCTGCCCGGTACAATAGGGTTCTGATGTTAGGGATAGTTAGCTGGTATATTTGGCATAAAATAGAATTCTCTGTGAGATTAATCCATTTCCGCTTGACTGTAAAAAGGAAGCTGGAGAATATATAACATTAACTGGAAAGGGATCTAATTCTTCCTTTCTACCTGGAACTGTCATTAAAAAACAATAGTAGTAGCAATTATTGTTATGATTATTTATGGTGGTCGAGAAAATTAAGCAGATTGCTTCTCTTAAATGGAATTTTCTTTCCACATTGCAGGGTGTGTCTGATTAAATTTACAGTAGCCAAACACCATGATATGTCCACATGCATAGCATGAAGCTTCGTAAATTAGTTGACCTCCTCTTGCTCTCCAGCTACCAGTGGCTGGAAGCATTATGGCGAAAACTTGGGAAAATAGATGAATAACCCCTGGTTTTACCTTTAAGAGCAGCCCGTCACTGACAGCCACCACTTTTTGTGAAGAAAGTGACAAGAAACAGTAGATCTGCCCCTTTAAAATATCTTCTGACTCTTGTCTTTGGCATTGCTATCTTCTGATGCAGCTGAGAACAATCAGACTTTGTTTTTAATCCATCTCTCATTTTGTATATGTATGATAACACAATGCAGTGCTTCAGAAGCAGCTGTCTACTTCCAAATTTGAGAGCTAACCATCCTGAAGCCACATTGAGGGACTTAAACTCCAGAGAAACAAGATTTGTGGAGATATTTCTAACCTGGAGTTCTCACTGGAGCTCCTGGGAGTTGGATCAAGTCCTAAGGCAGCCATGTGTAGGTCATAAAAGAAGAAACTCTTCTCTGCTGTTTATTAATCTCCCTGGATTTCTCTGCTAAGCTCACACCTTTGCAAGTTTCCGTTAGCATAAGATACCTCGTTTCACACTGAAATGAGCTACCTGCATCCCATGCAGAAACACCACTCGGGTTCACGGGTGCAGAAAAAAAAAAAACAAGATGATATCTAAACACAAAATTTATTTATTTATTTATACTAGTTTGGAAGGTAATTTTTGTACATGGATACTTTTGGAGCCCAGTTCGTCTCCTGAAAGCACATCACATGGTGATGCCTTGAGGGACATGACAGCATACATCAGCTAGCTTCAAGATCCTTGTAACTCCGTTTCTTAAGGCAATATTTATTATTTTAAGATATCGCTCATACATAGAAGTGACTCCAGCATTAACTTCCCTGTGAGAAACTGTTAGACTAAGTAGGACAGTTTGTCTTTGAGCCAGCATAATGTTTTGTTGCTTTTATATCTGACGCATGCTTTCATCTTCCTGTTTCACTGCAGATTTTTAATAGTTTCTTTAGGAGTATTTTTTCAGCCTGGCAGCCAGTCAAGGTACCTTCCTGACCAATTGCAGAAAGATGCCACTGTTTATCTTTTGACATTCATATATTACACAGAAGTAAGTGAGATTAAGAATCAGGAGGCACAGGGATTTGAAACCCCCACAGTGAAAATTCAAAAGCGATGTTGATAAGAGAGAGTTCTCTTGGCATTTGCTTTGTTGGGGTTTTTTTTAATGCATTCCTCTTACATGCATGAAATGAAAGTGCAGTGTGTGCTTATTTAGAAAACACAGAGAAAATACGTAAGTGGGGAATGTGAGATGTGCCATTCAACAAAATGCTCCCAGGGCTGTAGAGCAAACCACTGTCCAGTTCACCTCAGCTGGGGGGAATTAATAGGAGGAGCTTGTCTGGTCTCTGTGTGGCACAGACAGAATAACCCATACTTCTTACAAAAACCTAAAAGTATTTTTTTTCTGGTGTATGGACCAGTTCCTTAATGAATACGCACATAACACTGTCTATGGTAGAGAGCAATTTCTGTCATGCAATGAGGAAATATGCAAAATATTTCTGAGGGGCCTAGAGCATCTTTCTTATGAGGAGAGATTGAGAGAGCTGGGGCTGTTCAGCCTGGAGAAGAGAAGCTGAGAGGGGATCTCATCAATGTTTATCAATATCTCCAGGGTGGGTGTCAAGAGGATGGACCAGACTCTTTTCAGTGGTGCCCAACAATATGATGAGGGGCAACGGGCACAGACTGAAGCACAGGAGGTTCCATCTGAACATGAGGAGAAACTTCTTTCCTCTGAGGTGCCAGAGCCCTGGAACAGGCTGCCCAGAGAGGTTGTGGAGTCTCCTTCTCCGGAGACATTCAAACCCACCTGGACACATTCCTGTGTGATCTGCTCAGGTGAACCTGCTTTAGCAGGTGGGTTGGACTGGATGATCTCCAGAGGTCCCTTCCAACCCCAACCACTCTGGGATTCTGTGTGATTCTTTCAGCCAGTGGGGTTTACTGTGTAAAGATGGTCTGGACAAAGAGGCAAAGGAATGGTAAATTAATTCCTGTGTCTCTACTGCTTTAATCTTAAAACAGATGTCATCTTGGGATTTCTTCCCATTTTAGGGAGCTGGGGAGGTTACAGATACACTGGCAGAAGGTTGGTTCCAAAACTTTCCAAAAGAGAAAGAAATGGGACTCTTTTAAAGGTGTAAAATGGTTTCAGAACAATGTGGGTCTTTCCTTCTGGCTTTGAGAAGTGTGATGGAGCTGCAAACAATGATGTAAAGGGTGAAAGTTGAATTAGAGCCCTTTAGACCAGGAATGTAGATCTTGCATGTTGAGGTTACATACACAAGTAGGTTGGAAAAACAGCTCTTCTAAAACAAAAACAGAACAGCATTTTCTTTTGCCATGGGGAAGAAAAAGCAAAAGCAGTAACTGTATTATTCAGGTCACCTTTATTTTCTGTTCCAAGACAAACAGAAACCTACAGACGTGGATAAATATGCACTTGTCTTCATCAGATACTAACACAAATACTGGCAGCTGTGTTGTCGACACTTTCTTCAGAGGAACTGGGGATTTAAGGATTCCATTCTCCCTAACACCAGCTATAAAACTGATTTCATGGAACTATGTCTATTTATCCCAGTACAGCCAACGAAAGAACAAGCTTGAACATGTAAAATAGCGATGTTCAGTATGAAACACGGGAAGCGTTTCAAGCTGTTGAGGCACTTGTAGTTCGGTTGAATGTCCATCTGTGAGCATGGAAAGGAGTGTCTGTTGCTTTAGCAATCACCCACAACATAATTTACTTCTCACAGTGCCAAGTCCTTGATACTTGCCTTGGAAGCTTTGGCTAAAGAACCCTTCTGCTACCATGAAAGTAAAGTTTAGCAGTGGAGGTGGCCCTCTTCTAGCAACCTTAAGATCTTGGCATTGGTACATCAAATCCCCAAAGTTGCCATCAGTGCACTCCCGAACCTCCTGGATTATTTGTACCCTGCTGTGTTGCCCCCACAGCGGATATTGGGTTAGTAGAAGTCACCCATGAGGACCAGAGCCTGCAAATATGAGGCTGTTTGTATCTGTCCATAGAGGACCTCATCCACTTTGTCATCTTTTTCATCCTAACCCATAAACTCTCCATCAGCTCCTTATCTATCCCCAGGCAGAGCCCCATGCACTCCAGCTGCTCTCTTACATAAAGGGCAACTCTTTCTCATCATCTTCCTATTCTTCCTAAAGAGCCTGTATCCTTCCAATACAACACTCCAGTCATGGGAGCCATCCTACCACGTCTCCGTGATCTCAACAAAGTCATAGCCCTGCAACTTCACACAGATCTCAAACTCTTCGTGTTTATTCCCCATACTGTGTGCATACTTTAGAGAGGCAACCCAACATGTTGAGTTCCTGGAGAGGGTTTGGAGTGCTTGTCCACATGGTTGCCTTGTAGGCACCTTGCTGCCTACATGAAACTTCTGTAGGTGACCCTGCCCAGGCCCAATTGCGATGACTTCGTGAACCTGCCACACCACTCCATGCCCGTTTTTCAGCAGTTCTGTCCATTGCTCCCTCACAGGAGGGTTGGTCACCCTGTCCTGCCCCCATCATTCCTAGTTTAAAGCCCTCCATATGAGGTCAGCCATCCTATTGATGAAAATAATTTTGCCCTGCCTAGTGAAGCAGATCCCATCTCTCCCAAGCAGAGGCTGATCTGCAGACAGAGTCTTGTGGTTATAGAACCCAAAACCATATTGTCAGCACCAATTCCACAGCCAATTATTGATTTCTCCTCCTCGCACCCTCCTCCTCACACTCTTTCCCCTCACCAGCACCCCATAGGGATGAAACTGCATAGGGATGCTTTTGCTAAGAACTCCTGTAAAATTCTGTGAAAAGACTCCGTTGATTCAAAGGTAACCTAGGCCACTAGCTTGTTTTGGCTTCAAGGGCTTTGACTCACTGATACAGTAATCACAGAACATAACTACATAACTACATAGTGTCTGTCAGGCTAGAGCCCATAGACCTGCCAAGATAAATATAAACATGGCAGCTGGTGCTTTCCCTCAGTCTCAGAAGAACTTCATGTCAATATATTCAGTCCCCGAGCAGTGCTGGTGTTCACTGACATATCGCATTGTCACTTATTTTCTAATGATAATAATAATAAACCTCCTTCAAAGTAAAATCCATTTGTGTGAATGCAAATGTGTTGCTTATTTTAGAAGACTTTGAATGTGGGGAGTTTTTTGGTGTGTTTTTCTTTTTAGGTTTGGGGTTTTCTTTTCCTGTGAAATCAGCGCAGCTTTGTTGCCTGTTTTATCCTTGTTGCCTTTCTGCCCTGAAGAATGGTTTAACATGTAGACACTGTCAACAGTCACCCTTCCACACATGTCCTCCTCCAGTCTGGCTGCCTGAACACCACAGCCAAGAGTCTGTTCTCAGAGGCGATAAGGGAAACCGAGCTGAGAAATCATTCAACTGGATCCTTAACTAAACTCTCCTGAGTTATGTGTCTCGGTTGGAACATCTGCAGAAAATGAACACATCTTGAGAATAGTCCCTGAATACCTGAATGTAACAGCTTTAAAATCTACGTTCAGTTGAATGTGGTCTGCAAAGTCTCTCATTTGGTTAAGTTTCCTAAGTGATCTCGGAGGAGGCTGTTATATGAATGAGTGCGTTTATGTTCTTATTCGTTCCTGATGAAGTGGGAAATCTTCTCTTCGTTCTCTTGCTTTCAGCCACTTGTTGAGACATGGAGTTATGTGTCAGTACAGAGCAGGAGGGATACGCTGGGGTATTTCTGCATAAGTAAGGATCTATTCCACTTCCCAAGAAACCTCCAATTTCTTTGTGCATTTTAGGTATACATCCTATCATCAGTTTGCTCTTCTGTTATCTAAGTCTAATTAAGCTTTATTGTAAACCACCCCAGCTGCTGGAATTGCATAGTGTTACTACCATTTAATTGCCTTGTACGCAACAACTTTAAGACCACGGTGTTTTGTATACCACTGGCTTGCTCTCCCTGTTTATCTGGACTGCAGCAGTGGTGGCCTCTACTGTCACTTTTTACACATCTTTGGCTTTAGAAAGCCCTGAAGAGTCTGTAAAGTGCTCAGTTTTGTGCTAGGCACAGGTTTATGGCTGCTGCTAGAGCTGAAATGTTGGAGTCAGATGTGGGCTACCATGATGAGGTTCTACAAGGCCAAGTGCTGGGTCCAGCAGCTGGGTCACACCAACCCCAGGCAGCGCTACAGGCTGGGGAAGAGTGGCTGGAAAGGGCCTGGGGGAAAAGGACCTGGGGGTGTTGGTGACAGCGGCTGAACACGAGCCAGTGTGTGCCCAGGTGGCCAAGAGGCCACCAGCATCCTGGCTGGTGTCAGGAATAGTGTGGCCAGCAGTGCCAGGGCAGTGACCGTCCCCCTGTGCTGGGCCTGGGGAGGCCAAACCTCGAATCCTGGGGTCAGTTTTGGGCCCCTGATGCCAAGAAAGGCCTTGAGGTGCTGGAGCGAGTTGAGAGAAGGGAACGGAGCTGGGGAAGGGGCTGGAGCACAAGTGTGATGGGAGCGGCTGAGGGAGCTGGGGGTTCAGCTGGAGAACAGGAGCTGAGGGGAGACCTTCTGATCTCTGACCTGCCTGAAAGGAGCCTGGAGCATGGAGGGGGTTGGTCTGTCTCTGGTAGGTTGAGAGGAAATGGGCTCAAGTTGCATGAGGGGAGGTTTAGATTGGATATCAGGAAAAATTTCTTCACAAGAAAGGGCTGTCAGGCATTGGAACAGGCTGCCCAGGGTGGTGGTGGAATCACCATGATGGGGTTTAAAAGACACGTAGATGAGGTTCCTAGGGACATGGTTTGATGCCAATTGGACCAAACCATGTGGACTCAATGGTCTTGAGGGTCTCTTCCAACCAAAATGGTTCTATGATTCTACGTTCTCTGACCAACTCATCTTCCTTAAGATAATAGGCAGCAGAAAAAAATATGCATGAGCTTTTGTGCCTCATTTCTGTTTCTGCTTTCTATGAGTGAGTTTTTGTGTCTCCTCTTGTTGTATGTGGACTTTCACATTTAGCTCTAGCGCTGACAGTGCTGGTAAGACAGCTCATGCTGGTTTATAAGGGAAAGAATAATGGGTGACTATACACTTGCAAATTTACTAATGCCTAAAGATTTGTCTGCTGTTCTGTGTTTGACCCTCTTAATGTGATTGGGCTGGTATACTTGCAGCTAATGAGCCAGCTAATTTTGTACAAGAAAAAAGGCTCTTCCTTTTATGAGTTTATTGCCACCAGTAGGATTCTTCTCACACCTATTTATCTGAAGTGATTTTTGGGCAGTCGGAACTGCTGTGCTCTCAATTTCTAGTAATGCTGCAATTGAGCAGTAAATGTCATAAAGGCACAAGCAGCCCAGGTGGTTGTTTTATTCCTGCTGGGAGGTTTTATACGCTGCCACAGACTATGTTTGAGAGGCCATGGCATGAGTAGGTTAAGAAAATCAAATGAGCCATGTAAAGCAAAAGAGGTCAAGCAAGTTGTAAATATCAGTGACTTTGCTTTGTAGGTAAAATATATGATCTTTCCAAGACAGCAAGCAGAAATAAAGTATGTTTATTTCTATGAATCAGCACCCCCATCATCCTCATTTATTCCTGTGACAATCTCAGATTGACACTTCTTTCATCAGTTGACTGAGCTACAGGACTCGATAGCTTATGCCATCAGCTGCGTGATGGAAGGTGAGTGTTGTGTTAATTGTAGAAAAAAGTGGACTTCTGAAAAATGCTGCAGGCAAGTGAAATTAAGGTGTTTATCCAAACTGTGTCAATTCCTCAGCTGGATTTGGAAAAACAAATGTAATTATCTTGATCTTTCTTTTTTGTCATTTTTAAAGAAACATATCCTATTACGGTTTGAAATAATATTTTATTTAACTTGGACAGAGAAGAGAAGCTGAGAGGGGATCTCATTGATGTTTATCAATATCTCAAGGATGGATGTCAACAGGATGGACCAGACTCTGTTTAGTGGTGCCCAACAATATGATGAGGGGCAACGGGCACAGACTGAAGCACAGGAGGTTCCATCTGAACATGAGGAGAAACTTCTTTTCTTTGAGGTGCCAGAGCCCTGGAACAGGCTGCCCAGAGAGGTTGTGGAGTCTCCTTCTCTGGAGACATTCAAACCCACCTGGACACATTCCTGTGCGATCTGCTCTGGTGACCCTGCTTTAGCAGGTGGGTTGGACTGGATGATCTCCAGAGGTCCCTTCCAACCCCAACCATTCTGTGATTCTGTGATGTCTTGTAGCATTAAAAAAAGGTGTTAAGTTTACATCACAAGGAAACAGCAGTAGCATGCTACACATGAGTATCTGGAATTTCCCAAAGCAAGCTAAATTGAGTGCCGTTTTGCTCTTTACTTTCAGGGATTATTTTGGAGAAAGAAGAAAATCTGATGTGGCCAAACACACAAAAAATGTCCTGTTGAAATACATTTTTCATCAGAAAAATAATGAAAAAAGAAGTGAATTGGGATTATTGCTGTGATATGATATCATCCCATGTGCAAATTTTATGGGATTAAAAATAGAGCCTTGGGTTACCCAAAGCCATATGGAGCATCATATGGGAACTGTGGATAACTCAGGTAGATAGATGAAAATGTGCACCAGGCAATGAGAGCAGAGGCCATACTATGCACCTTCAGGAAACTCTTCATATGGTAAATACCAATAATTTGAGTCCACTTCTCTGTAAGAAAGAACAGTAAATTGCTGTGCATCCACTAAAGTGGTAATATTTCTGCACTCTGCCATTTAGCACAGAGCAGATGATACAAGGTACCTTCTTCCCCAGTTGGATGTACTATTTTCCAATAGATATACGTAGGACAACGTTTGAATTTTAAATCCTTGGTAGATGTATCCTGGCAGGCATGGTATACCTCTGGCAGGGTGATACCATTTCTCAACACATACATATGTAGCAGATACTTGACATTTCCAAGATGCATTTCAAGGACAGTATAAATCACTCGGGAGCTGAAGTGTTGTAAATTTATTCTGGTGTTCGGCCATTGCCTTGTAGCTGCTTTTATTCATACAGACTAAGGCTTTGGGCTGTTGGCTGAAGAAAATCAGCAGGAAGAGCTGGTTATGACATTCTAGGGTAGTTTAAACAGTCTTTCCATGCCTGCCTGGAAAATTAGTGTGAGCAGTCGTTCAGTGCCTCAATCTTTACCTCCGAGGGTTGTGGTGGAAGAATTAGAGCTCTGCTAAAATCAAATAGAAATCTAGGTGTTATCTGCCTTTTGTTGGAAGCAATAACCATGGCTCTTGATGACTCATGGAGCTGCAAATTGTATTTCACTGCACCCATCTAAGCCAATGTGACTCATTTAGCCTTAGTTCAGCATATAGAAAAGGCTTATTTTATAAATCCTCTTGTATGCGGAATTTTATAACATTATGTTTACAGTGAAGTTTGCAAATGACCAACCCTAAGACAGTTTAAACTTCACAAGAACTGCCATAGTTTTTTTCTTCCCCAGAACATCCATAGTTGTGCCTATAGAGAGCCCGAGGGTCTTTTGTCTGGGGAATTAAGCTCGCTTCCAATTCTCCAAGTATATGGCAATTAGAATGAGCAAAATTCCTTTTTTTATGCCAAAAGCAATTTCACCCCAAATTTGGCTTTTAAAGGGAAATAAACCTGTATACATTACCAAAATACTCCATTTTTATTATGTGTGTGTGTGCACTTCTCAGTATGTTGTATTGATTATTTTTAGTCAGAAGTTATAGTGATAAAAGAGGGTTGAGCTTATTAAAGTGCTAAAAAGAAAATCATAATGTGGAACCTAAAGGGGCCCATTTTGGTTACTGCCAAGTGAGAACGTTTTAAAATTGTCATTCACAAGCTCACTTCCCTGTCTTTGAATTGGTTTTACTGAAAATACTGCCTTGTGAAACCAGTCCATTGTTGTCTTTATAAAGACTCAGGTCATAGGGGTTATTCCTTGATACATTAGGACAAAAAGCCCACCGTCACTCCAGTAATTTCACATATAAGGCTCCCGTTGGTCATTAGCAGAGCTTGATCTTGGAAGGCACATAAATAGATAGGGTTCAAAGACACCTCTTGGGGTCATGATGATTTCTGTCTCTGTGTGACAAGTATGTCACAAAATCATGTCAGATTACATTTAAAAGCTAGTTACCTCCCCCACCTTCACTACTCCTATTGGAAGTATGCATTTTAACCAGAAGATTAGAAATATTTTCTTGTTTCCTTGGTGCATTTGTTTGCAACCACCATCTGCTTTGATGCAGCCCTGTCCCTCAGTTTAATAAAATGATGATCACATCACCTTAAGGTTTTTGTTTGTTTTCAAACCATACCATAAACATCTCATCACAGACTGAGGACAGAAAATTGTTTTGGGATTCAGGCTCTTTGGAAAATCCCAAACCCAGGGCTGGGTTATCTCACTTAGAATCATAGAATTATTTTGATTGGAAGAGACCCTCAAGGTCATCAAGTCCAACCATTAACCCAACACTGGCGCTAACCCATGTCCCTAAGAACCTCATCTATGTGTCTGTTCAACCCCTCCAGGGATGGTGACTCCACCACTGCCCTGGGCAGCCTGTTCCAATGCCTGACATCCCTTTCCATGAAGATTTTTTTTTCCTAATATCCAATCTGAACCTCCACTGGCACGACTTGAGGCCATTTCCTCCCATCCTGTCACTTGTTACCTGGGAGCAGAGACCAACCCCCTCCATGCTCCAAGCTCCTTTCAGGCAGGTCAGAGATCAGAAGGTCTCCCCTCAGCTCCTGTTCTCCAGCTGAACCCCCAGCTCCCTCAGCCGCCTCCATCACACTTGTGCTCCAGCCCGTTCCCCAGCTCCGTTCCCTTCTCTCAACTCGCTCCAGCACCTCAAGGTCTTTCTTGTAGCCCTTACTTGGGAACAGAGTCACTGTCCCTTCATAACCAAGTCAAAGAAGAAAGGAAAAGGCAGACCCTTCCAGCAGGTTTTTTCAGTCTCTCTAAATCCTACCACCCCTCTGGAAATTCTTGCCTTTCCATCCTCAAGCAAGGTACATTTGCAGGGAGCCTGGAACTGAGCAAGGTGAAGCTTTGAACCGTCACTTGCATTCAGCAAAGACGCGCTGACATAGCTGTGAGTGACACGTTCATCATTCACTTCTTCACGTCATTGATTTATTACTTACTACCTTGTCATTTGACCCAAATTCTCTTTCCTTCCCTTGCTTTCCTGTTGTTAATCAGCAGAAATATCAAGTTAAATTGTGTTACATATTGATGTCTCATTTTTATAGAGTTATAGAGCTGTTTCGATAGGGTTTTGTTTGTTTTATTTTTCCCCCTGTGTTTCAGGATTACAAGCTGCTACAAAAAATATTTTATATTGGAGATTCGCTTATTCTGAGGCTGGTATTTCCCTGTCAGGAGAAGAAGTGAGCAGAAACAGAGCCACCAGGGTCCAACCTCCTCCTGTAACATCACATCAACTCATACGGGACATGTAGCACATACCCATCCTACTTGTGAAAGCCCGGGCTGGGAAAAATGTAGATGGTGTTTGTAAAACATCGTGCATAACGTATGATTAGCTAAGGGGGTGTTCACAGTGTTTAATTTTATCTAATGAAGACAAATGTCCTTAGTCCCCCCCAGAAGGCAGAGGAAAGTGCTGGCTTCCTCTGGAGGGCCATTTAGGGACGCTAAATTAAGATCCTGCTCTTATATCCCCCTGCCCCAAGAGGAGCTCAGAGAGATTACTCTTGTTTTAGTAGGATGTCTTTCATAAATTTCTCCTGTGTAACTCTCCCAGGTCTAAATGATTAATTTTCTGATGACAATCAGCCTTGAAGAGGCATTGAGTAGTGAAGGGTCTGCACTAAGATCCTGTGAAACATCAGATATGTGAGGAAGTTCTGTTACTTTGATCAGGCAATTGTCAAGGTGTTCAGCACATTCCCTCCACCCCTTCCAAATTTCCCAAATCCCCCCATCCCTTCCAAATCCCATCACAAAGTAGCTTGATGCATAGAGGTGCTTTCCTGCGTAAAGCTGTGTTTTGTAACCCAAAACCATCGTCAGACTTTGTGCTTCTAAAATTAACAGTGGTCCCAGCAGGATATTAGTTTTTTACCTGATTTTTCCTTTTTTTCTCCCCATCTTAACATGTGTCACAGCTTGGCTGTAGGAAAGCTATGACATGTTTGAGCTTTGGGTGGTCAGGAACTGAATTTCAAGTGATGCAAACTGCTGTTGCCCCAGTGGCTGGTTCTTACGGACCTCCACAGAACATACACAAATTATTTTAGGCAAAAGCAATCTGGTTAACTATGCATCATGTAGTCATCCTTAACCCGAGAAGTCAATACTTGTCAGCAACTAGGCAACTAAGGATTTGTCACCGTTGCTGACAAGTTATTCTGGCTGATGCAGCCAGTCTGTGTTAATGACTCATTAACTCCTTTGGTTTCTCTGCCGTGTGCCCCGTTGTTTCCATATGCAGAAAGGCTTCTATACACAGTGCTGAAAGTCAGATCGGGGATAATATAAATTAATATTTGCCAATTATGCAGCACCGTCCTAACATGCAGAGAAAGCAAGCACCGCCCTGTCCTTCAGAGCAAATCTAGCCCATAGATCTGCCACTTTTCAGATATTTTTCACTTCTAACTGGAAAACATCAAGTGTCCCTCCACTGCTACTCCTACAAAGTATGTAGAATGACAAATTATTAATTGGTGGGTCAGCCTCAATGTCCGTCTGGAAAGACAGCAGGGCCACTCCTGGAGTTAGGATGTCTATAATATTATTTTTAAATAGAAACATAATCCCAATTGACAGTGATAGCACTGGTGGAGACTTGATAGTAGGATTTTCCTTGTAAACTTGCCTAGGACCTTATTATCAAGTGACAGGTTGAAATGTGTCTACCATATTTCACTTACAAGAAACACCATGTTTCTCAGACACACCTATTTGAAGTAGACACTGGATAGATCTACTCACATGGAAAAACCGCATCTCAGTACAGTGTGCCATTCCTGTTTCTGTTCGTCGTTTTTTGTAATTCAGCACCAGTTTTCTTCTACTGGTTTTGAAAACAAAAATCTGATGTTTTCCCAGAAAAGCCTTCGGATCAATGCAATACTGGAAGTAAACTCTTCAAGGCTGTCACTGATCACAGAACCACAGAATCACAGAATGTTAGGGATTGGAAGAGACCTCGAAAGATCATCTAGTCCAATCCCCCTGCCAGAGCAGGAACACCTAGGTGAGGTTACACAGGAAGGCGTCCAGGCGAGTTTTGAATGTCTCCAGAGAAGAAGACTCCACAACCTCCCTGGGCAGCCTGTTCCAGTGTTCCATCACCCACACTGAGAAGAAGTTTCTTCTCAAATTAAAGTGGAACCTCTTGTGTTCCAGCTTGAACCCATTACCCCTTGTCTTACTGTTGGTTGTCACCGAGAAGAGCCTGGCTCCATCCTCGTGACACCCACCCTTTATATATTTATAAACATTGATGAGGTCACCCCTCAGTCTCCTCTTCTCCAAGCTAAAGAGCCCCAGCTCCCTCAGCCTTTCCTCATAAGGGAGATGCTCCACTCCCTTAATCATCTTTGTGGCCCTGCGCTGGACTCTCTCCAGCAGTTCCCTGTCCTTCTTGAACTGAGGGGCCCAGAACTGGACACAATATTCCAGATGAGGTCTTGCCAGGGCAGAGTAGAGGGGAAGGAGAACCTCTCTCGAGCTACTAACCACCCCCCTTCTAATACACCCCAGGATGCCATTGGCCTTCTTGGCCACAAGGGCACGGTGCTGGCTCATGGTCATCCTGCTGTCCACCAGGACCCCCAGCTCCCTTTCCCCTACACTGCTCTCTAATAGGTCATTCCCCAACCTGTACTGGAACCTGGGGTTGTTCCTGCCCAGATGCAAGACTCTACATTTTCCCTTGTTATATTTCATTACATTTTTCCCCGCCCAACTCTCCAGCCTGTCCAGATCTCGCTGGATGGCAGCACAGCCTTCTGGCGTGTCAGCCACTCCTCCCAGCTTGGTGTCATCAGCAAACTTGCTGATAGTACACTCAATTCCCTCATCCAAGTCGTTGATGAATATATTGAATAATACTGGTCCCAGTACCGACCCTTGAGGGGCTTCACCAGATACAGGCCTCCAACCAGACTCTGCTCCATTGACCACGACTCTCTGGCTTCTTTCCTTCAGCCAGTTTGTGTTCCACCTCACTACCCGATCGTCCAGTCCACACTTCTTCAGTTTAGCCGTGAGGATGCTGTGGGAGACGGTGTCAAATGCTTTGCTGAAGTCAAGGTAGATCACATCCACCGCTCTGCCATCATCAATTCACCTTGTTACGTCTTCATAAAAGGCTATGAGGTTGGTCAAGCACGACTTCCCCTTGGTGAAGCCATGTTGACTGTCCCTGATGACCCTCTTATCCTTGATATGTCTTAAGATGGCACCAAGGATAAGGTGTTCCAACACTTTCCCAGGGATGGAGGTGAGGCTGACCGGTCTATAGTTGCCCGGGTCCTCCTTCTTGCCCTTTTTGAAGACCGGAGTGACATTTGCTTTCCTCCAGTCCTCAGGCACCTCTCCCGTTTCCCAAGACTTGGCAAAGATGATGGAGAGCGGTCCAGCAATGACTTCAGCCAGCTCCCTCAGCACCCACGGGTGCATCCCATCTGGACCCATGGATTTATGGATGTCCAGATTGCTTAACTGGTCCCTAACCCAGCCCTCATCAACTGAGGCAAACTCCTCCATTGCCCTGCCTTCCTCTGGGGCCTCAGGGGTACGGGGCTCCTCAGGACAGCCTCCGGCAGAGTGGACAGAGACAAAGAAGGCATTCAGTAATTCTGCCTTCTCTGTATCTTCTGTCACCAGGGCATGATGTCTGCATGTGTATGGATGCAGCTCTTCTAAGGCTCTGTAGAAACAAATTTAATATTTCTTTACAGACAGAGCCAGTTAGAAGCTGAGCTTAAAGCCTTTTGATCTCTTCCTGCTGAGTCCCGAATGCAAGGAAAGCATTTGGGCAGAGGTCTGTGATGCTGACCAAGGTCCAGAGCATTAAACTTTTAATAAAAGTGATTTCAGAAGCATTGGATACGGCCAATAAAATTATGGCATATCAATCTATAAAAGTGCCATCCACGTAGTTTATTTCTTGTGTATTGCAGTATGCATGATCTAAAATAAAAATAATGAAACCACATCTCTCTCAGGTATAATATAAGAGATTTCCAAGTGTTAAGATGAAATTTGTTTGTTCCATGGTTCTGTTGGCTTGTGGTTTCTTTGCTCTCTTTTTTTTTTTTTATTTATGACAAATGCATAATTACATTAACAGACTTGAAACACTGTTTCACTTTAAAATGCCAAAATCTGAGCACAGCCACTTTCCACAGTTTATTTGTAAACCCTCATTTCTTTACCCATGACAAAAGTGACTAGTCTGATTAATGTTCTTTCCTTCGAAAATAAAAGAATAAAGTACTTAAATCTTCTGTGGCACATCTTAATCCAATTCCTAGTAACATCATTTGAAGAATTTTCTTTTTTTTTTTAAGGGTTAGATAAATCGCCAGAACCTCATTCTCTGTGGTTTAATTCCTCCTGACCATTGCACTCCATGGTGTGATAACTGCTCCGAAACCCACGGAAGCAGCCGGAGTGCACATATTCTCCTGTTGCGGCCAAAAATTGTTGGCTGCACATCTCTTAGGGGAGAAGCTGGTCCAGATTTCTAAGATTTCTGCTTGAAACACAACACCTCATTTGCAGGTTTTATACCATAGGCGTCTTGCTTTCTAAGCGGAGCTCTGGAGTCAAAAGTTAATACTTGTCTTTCATGGAAGTGGGGAGCTGCCAGCTGCCATGTGTAGCTGATAATCTTTCTTTTCTAGTCTCATTTTGGTTCATCATGGTTTCTCCAACTTCACTCAACGTCAGACCTCTCAATCTAGGAGGAGATTCTTCTTAATTTTAGGTACCAGCAATGTGTTTCAACCTGAGCCATCTGTAAAGACCTTTCCTGCAGCTTGAGAATGTCATCCAGGAGTCTAGGTTGTGATTAGTCTGATCCCATCAGTGGCAGCTACAGTAGAGTGGGAAGAATTACACTGTATGGACTCACTCCCTGTTGACTGTGGTAGTGTCCAAGGTGACTTGCTCAAGCACAGTCACCTGGGGATGGTCAATAACCCGCACGTACTCAGATCAATCTTATCCCTTGGCTCTAATAATGGGATAATTTCAGATACAACCTGCCATGCCCTTTCTGTAATTTAATTATTAAATTTACCAACCTTGGGCTGATTTCCTTTGAATTCTCTATCAGTCTTTCCATCAGTTTCAGTAGGAATGGGATGAGCTACTAAACTCCATCCAGCAACACATGAAGAGCTGTGATACTGCCTCTCACTGATGGGTTAAGTGTTCAACAAAATAGGTGGCGTTCCTATTTCCCTGTTGTCCTACAGCTTGCAAACAAGAGGCTGCTCATCTCTTTATGCCCATGAGTAAATTGCTGAATTGCTGTTGGTATAAAGTCTTTTGGTTTAGGTTTGTACCCTGTAATTATCTTCTATTATCTTAATTTGCAGATAGTATTGAAGCCAACATTGAGACTGCATCTTCTAATGTAGAATCAGCCAATGAGCAGTTGGCAAAAGCCAGTCAGCACCAAGTAAGTGGGACTAAAAAACCCTACGGATACATTCAGTAATAGTATTTAAAATAAAGAGAACGCTTGGCGGCTGGGAAACCACATGGCACACGGGCTGCGTTGGATTTGTGCTACCTGGAAAGATGATAGAGCATACTCTAAGTAAGAGCTAAACTTTTTTCTTATATATGTGATGAAATTACTGTAGCATCGGCAATTTCTGTTAGAGTAGTCATTAAGAGATCTGTATATTAAAGAGACATTTCCCAGTGGGAAACTCAACAATTAGCTACTGTTGTTCTTAGAAAGACATCATAAGAAGTGCATCATTTAAGTATATATGTGCTTTTTATTGGAGTGTTTCCCTATAATCAGGCAACGGTGCTTTTCAAAAACAACTAAATTGTCAAAAGACATGATGTGGTTGGTGAATAATGACTATGGGAATGTTGTTCAGCACTTTTTAAAGGCAATTTGTGGGTAGGTGATTTTTTTTTTTTCTTCATTGGAGCAAGAGTAAAACACACACGCACAGACAAATATTAATATTTTTTGAAAATAGCTTGACCAGAAAGAACTCTTTGTTGATTATAGCTGATACTTTCTAGGAATGAAGGGGCAGGAGGGGAAAGCACACAAAGAGAAAAATTGCTATTGGTTGCATTGGACTGACAGAACAAAAGCTGTTAGTTTCCTTTTTTCCTGAGTCATAAATTGCTTTGTTGAAGTCTAAAGTGTGTTTCATGTATCTAGAGTCCTGTATGACAAAGCTGAGGTCGATGTGAGTACATAGTGTTTCCTTGTTGGTCCTTGGACTTGGTGAATTCTAAAGGTCTGGGGCAAACCTCCAGACCAAAGGAGTAAGAACCACAGCCATTTCACTCCACTGAAAAGGGATAATGTGATTTTAAAATTATCTACAGCTTATTTTTTGGTGGAACATGCTTTGTCAATTTTGGGTAATACGAAGAACTTTTGTAGAACTTTGATATTGCAGAAACTGTGGCAAATACATTCACGATAATGTGTGTCACCCTCCATTTAATCCTACATTTGCCTAGAAAATAGCCTGTTGCATTTTTACAGCATGAAGTCTAAAATGAGACAAGAATAAATTTAATACTTGACAGTGGAGCCGCTCACAAAGCTGCAAATGAGTTAATGACAATTTTAGCTAAGAAGGTCAAAGAGTATTCAAGCAGAAAATGAACGCAGCACAGTGTAAAGGATCTCCTTTCTTCAGCCAGCAGGAACTGCTGAAATAGACTGGCCAGTTGGGAAGTCCTTTATTCTCCAAATACCCTGTTTCTCTGAAAATAAGATCTATCCCGAAAATAAGCCCTAGCATGATTTTTCAGGATTTTAAAGAATGCTTGAAATATAAGCCACACTCCAAAAATAAGCCCTAGTTACAGTTCTTTAAAAAAGTCAATTTACATAGTGTCCAGGCATCTATATATGTAAAAAAGTACTACGTTTTGGAGCAAAAATTATTACAATGCCCTGTCTTATTTTTGGGGAAACAGGGTATGTTGATTAAGATGAAGATATAACCAGTTTTAGCAAGTCAGCTGTTGCTGGGAACATAAATGTGTACCAGCTAGAAAACACTTCAGATTCTCTGTTGTCCTCGGAACAAGCCTGTATAGACAAATATCACTTAGATAAATTCTGCTGTCAAAGAATATGTGCAATATAGACAGGTAGATACCCTGGACACTACTGGGTGAGAATCACTGGATAGATGCCTGCAACCCCAGTATGTTGTCAGTCACGTCTTTCATGAGGTTCCCTGAGATGTGGATATAAAATAAGGTGAAGATTTTGTGACTTTGATTGCTGTCTGGGTTTTGTCGAGTGGCATGTAACACCTCCTCTGTTACGTGCTGTGATATCTGCGCATCTTGTGTCCAAATGGACATTGTCCCCATAATATGACAAGAACTGGCACACAGCCCTCAAGGGCTTTTGTAAGAAATGATGTTAATGCTGTGGGATACAGGTTGTCCTTCCAGGTTCTATCTGTGATTTGGGCTGCTTTAGAAATACCTAGGATGGATTTGGGAAGTTGATCAACCGTATGACTTTATGGGTGAAACTCCTTTCAGGGGAGCTGCCATAGTTTTGCATACTTTAAATTATCTCTGCACACTCTTCTGTGCCACTTAGAGATCAAAAGCACAGTCTGTTTTCAATTTTTTTTTCTCAGTAGTTTTCTTTGTTTTGTTGAACTGCCAATTCATTAATGTATTTGGCTGTTACCTACGACCTCTAGTATAGTGTGAGCGTCCTGTAAGTGCAGACTGAGTTACATACATTTGTTACTTATTACTGTTTATGTGTATATATGTAAATGAATGTGTCTGTATGTAGTATTCTTATATCGACAAATCTATACATAAATTGAGAAATCAGAACTGTCAACATCGCTGAAACATTCAAGCATAAGAACTACTGTAGACCTTAATGAATGGATTTCTGTCAGGAATAAAGATTAAGTGACTGTTTATTTAGCATGATGTTTGCATAAATACAGTTCACTCACTTCAGCAATACAACTTGGGACACCAGTCCCAACCTGTACATTAACATAACAAAGCATGAGTAAATAGCTTTTCTTTAACTAGTACAAAACAAGGCATTTAGGTTCCCTGCCATGATAGAAATGTTTAAACAAATGTAAATATCTTCCTGCTGGGCTTCTTTGTTTGCATTTTCAATTTTGAGAGGTGCTCCTTCATCTGGAGATGTGTGTGCTCACAGTAGCGTTGTATTGCTTTGTGTGAATTCTTATTTACCCCATCTAAAAAGCAAAACCACAAAGCCATAAACCAATAATAGAGGACATAATAGGGAAATATATGGTAATGAAGGTAGTGTTGGCCAACTTTCAGGCTGGAGAAGTGTGTGGCCTCTTCTCTCAATGAATGGAAGGGAGCAGTAGACTGTGCAAATGGTTCTGCTTCCCTTCTCTCTGTTCCCTTCCACCTCCTGCTCCATGAGCCTGCACGTCTTCCCCCTTTTCCATGGATGCACCATGAGGTAGGTGTAACTCTTCGCTGGTCACCAAACAGAGGTGAGATACCAAGTCAAAGCCCTTCGGTGTCTCCATCAGACATGAGGCAGCTTGTCTCAGCAAGGAGTTGGACATGGTCATTATAAGAGGCAGGGTCAGACAGCTCAGGAAAGTAAATGTTCTCTATTTATCATTATACTCTTGATCTTAGATGCCATGGGAAGTCCCTGAGTCCATGCTGGGTACCATCATTGGCAGCCACATTTTTGCCTCTAGTCCCTCTTCTCAGCTGTAGAATTTACCTCCTGATAGTAACACTTCTGTGCTTCACCAAAAAAATTCACTAAGGAGCCCTGGTGGTCAGATATTGTAGAGACTCTACGGGCCACACAGAAAAAAAAGCAATACTCATAATGTCTATCCACAATGTAGAAAAGGTTTATCTTATTTTATTTTCCATAAATTTTTCCCTGCCATTGTAAACCATTGTATGCCTTCTGATTCAGCGCTGCTTCATTTAGATTAGTTGATAGGTACTTACTGTATCTGTGCTACAATAGAGGATATGGTAGACGAGCTTGTAATTAATCAATGGGAAAAAAGTTATTACATCCCAGAGGCATAAAAGGTTTAGTGGGAACTGTCAGAGCTTCGGAAGAAATACTCTTTTATTTATTTTTTTTTCCCTGATTTTAAACTATTATCATTACAGAATAATTGTTTGCACTTGAACTTATTTTTACTACAAGTAACAGTTAAGCTGGGCCACTGCATTATCTGTAGAAACATGAAGGTTCAAAATGCAGGTGAAAACATTAATGTTGGATATTGATACTAGGAGCAGAGGAACAGAGGCTTGTTGCCATACGAAACCTGTCTTGGTCACAGAAACTTGACAATTCTACTATGTTGTCCTACTTTTCACGGCATGAATCAAGTTTAAAAAGCGACTGACAGGCAAACAAGTCTGACAGAGAGAAGCCAGGAGAAGTAATCTCCTGCAGTAGACTTGCTTCAGTGCCTTTCCTTTCTGTGAGGACCTAAAGCAGAGATGATAACCCTTCCCTTTTAATACCAATGGCCTAGACTTGTCTCTTGAAATGTTGTTGTCCATGCCCTTAGACAAAATGACTCACCAAAAACCCCACTAATTTTAACATGGGGAAAATTCCTATCTGGAAGATAGGGATTTATTGGACCAAAGATGGGTGGTGGCAGCATCTATGTCTGAGTTAGGTGTCTGGACTCCCTTTACACTGACCAGGAGAAGACATTGCTTCTAGGGCATGTCTTGTCTTATCTTACAGCTGATGTCTGACATAGGTCCAATGATCTCCTCTCTGGAGGTGTCTGTTCCCTCTTTTGTCTATAAAGTCCAGATGATAGCAACTACATGCAAACATTGGGCCCCTCATCATAAGAAGGACATTGAAATGCTAGAGAGAGTGCAGAGGAGGCGATGAAGCTGGTGAGGGTCTGGAGCACAAGTATGACGGGAGCAGTTGAGGGAACTGGAGATTCAGCCTGGAGAACAGGAGGCTGAGGGGACACCTTATCGCTGTCTACAACTACCTGAAAGGTGGTTGGAGCATGGAGGGGGTTGGTCTGTTCTCCCAAGTAGTAAGTGAAAGGACAAGAGGAAAAGGCTTCAAGTTGTGCCAGAGGAGGTTTAGATTGGATATTAGGCAAAAATTCTTAATGGAAAGGGTTGTCAGGCATTGGAACAGGCTGCCTGCTCCAATGCCTGACAACCCTTTCCATTGGTGGAATCACCACCATCCAACCCTTTCCAGTGGTGGAATCACCACCATCCAACCCTTTCCAGTGGTGGAATCACCATCCTTGGAGGGGTTTAAAAGGTTTTTAGTCAAGGTGCTTAGGGACATGGTTCAGTGCTAATGTCAGGTTATGGGTAGACTCAATGATCCTGAGGGTCTCTTCCAATGATTCAATGATTCAATGATTTCAAAGGAAAATGGATCCCATCCATATCACCTATCCTTTTATTGGAAAAAAAAAAGGGATCTAACCACCTGATGGTCTCAGTACCTGCCTTTGAGACAAACTTAGGTGGAATCCACATCACACGGAGGGGCCAACTGCGATGAGATGAGCAATTCTGCTCTGCTTGGTTTGTTCATAGCTTCCTGCAGATGGATGGAGAGGAAGAAAAAGAAACAAATGCAGACTCCACGGATACATATTAAACCAGTTACTCTTTTTGATGCGAAGTTTGGCCTAAGTTCAGCTTGGCCGCACTGACTGAAGGACTCTGTGTGCTGACTGTTGAAGCTAATTTGTTTTGGAAAGGCTGCTTATTTTTCTCTGATTAATGCTGGTTACTTTCCTTCCCTGTATCCTCTCTGGAAGTCAAGCTAATTTGGATTCACTGGCATCGGAAAGGCAAGCAACAGTTCAGTGACCCACTTGTGTAGTCTAAGAACAATGAGGTTTTTTCCTGTAAAAAAGCAATTCCTGGGTCTGGCTTTCAGGGATACACAGAGGGGCATTTTGAAGGCTGGAGCTTTAAGGCAAAAAGCCTTATAAATGTGTGAAATTTGCAGGGAGATCTTACTGCCCGGGCACTGCTAAAAAAGGGCTGGCTTCAACTTCTGCACAAAAAACTCATTGGTGTTTTAAAAATGAAAGAAAATTTGAATTTCTGAAATCACCTTCTCAGAGTCTTTGAAATTTCCTGCTAACGTCTTAAAGCCACTTGTTACTTATAAATACTGTGATAATGAAGATTGTCTTCTCCTCTTCCCTATGGATATGCCCTAAGATCCTGACTTACACTGCTGTTAAATTGTTTTAAAGCTCATAGTTCTAAAACTACGGTGTACAACCAGTCAGCACCGCAATATGGTGGGTTTGCACTGCAAAGCCATGGTGGACTGGTGTGGCCAGAATATCTCAATGAAAATGCAGTTTCATAGCTATTTATTATAGTATCTTAAGACAAGAAGATGCTTGTAAGGTAGATTTCGTACCGAGATGCAATGACAATCTACTGCCAACTATAAGATGCATCATACACAACCAACCTCATGTTGCTGTTGCTTAGCTGTGTCTGTCGCCAATACGAGCATGGCTGAGTTTGCTTCTTCTTTGGGTAATTAGCGCTTGGAAGTTTTATTCGGGGGATTATGAAGCTATTCTTTCTCCTGGCGGTTTCTGCCTGTGAAAGTGATGGAAGCTGAATTAAAGCTGCAATAGGAACTCAGAGCTCCGTAAGGACTCCAAGCAAAAGCCATTACTGAAGTGGCTGTGTAATTACGTGACTGAGCCTTAATCCTCCTCTTCAGCAGCAGAAGGAAACTTTGCCACCATCCAGAGGCCTCATGATTCTGTGCCGTGACTTTCAGTTAGTAAAAGAAGTCCTCCCCAAATTGGCCGAATATTTGAAAAAAGCAGCCCATTTACAGTCCTTTTCTACTTCGCAGTCTGCAGCAACACACTCCAGAAACCTCAGCCTGGCCTTCCTGCTCAGAACTGATTTCTTCACCTTCAAAGCAATTTTTCCTCCGTAGCACTTGTTTTCCTGCCACCCTTCCCTCTCCCATTAAGCTGTATCTTTTCATTTTTGCTCTCAATTCCAGTCTCTCAGTCCTCCCTTGTTGATGCATGGCTGCCAGCAACACTGATGCTTCAAATACTCCTTACCCTTATAATGACCCCACTAATTTTCTTGCCCCAGATTGCCTGTATCGCCTCTCAGATGGTCTGTACCACTACTTCAGCCTTGAAACAACTCCTTGCTACATGCTTGCTCCTACTTTCAGGCTCCTTATGTCTTGGCAGTGTGCTGTGGCCAGTGAGCAAGGCCTTCCAGGACAGTGCTTTGAAAAATTAAATTGTTTCCCCCTTTACTTTCCCTCGACAAACAGGCAGCAGCAGGTGTTTGGGATAAAATGCATGCTTCCTTTTTCCTTTGCCCCATCGGCTCCCTGTTAAAGACAGGCTGAGTTTTCAGATTTAAGAGTGTTCTATTTTGAAGCGTGTTCTGTTTGTGTGTGTGGTTTTTTGTTTGTTTGTTGGGTTTTTTGTTTGTTTCGGGGAGGCTTTTTGTGGCTTTTTTGTGGGGTTTTGGTGGTTTTTTTGTTTGTTTTTGATTTTGTTGTTTTGTTTTGGTTTTTTGGGTTTTTGTTGGTTTTTTTTACTGTATTTTAATGCAGCCCATTTACAAAACAGCTGCTTACATAGGAAATGGTGTTCAAGTCAGCGGCAGTCCAAGTGATAAATTAGCTATATGAGTGCAGCAACTTAACCTCACTGAGGTCTGAGCCATAACATTTGTTTAAACCTATCCATTTTTTTTCCTGTAAATAATGCATCTGTGTGATCAAATATTTATTGGAAAAAGGTTTGTTTAGAGCTTTTGGATGTCGTGCAGTTGGGTGCTATTGCATGTGAAGGTAAAATCTTTCAAGCTATTTGTAATCACAGCTGAACATCTCTACATTTGTACCATCAAAAAGAGGGAGTTGACTCAGCCAGGTCATAGCTTAACCTTTTATTATAAACCATGGCCAGTAGGATTTTTGGAAGGAAAATAAATATTAAAAATTGTTTATTTTGAGCTCACTTTTTATTTAAGCAAAGAGGAAGGGAAAAGGGCAAGAGTGGAGGAGAAGGGAAGGATATAATGGAAGAGTTGAGAGTAAATTTAGTGGTGAGACATTACTGATGAAGCTGATGAGTGGGTAGCTGTAGTGTTTACTGATCGTCCACCTCGGTGGTATCCAGCACTGGGACTGTATCAAGTCAAGATTTAGGAATATCCATTACATTAAGCACAGTGGTCTGGATTCAGCATTTCAAAGGCGAGAATTTTGCGTGTGAAAGCTGAACGAGTCTGATCTGTGACAATTCAGAGACAGCAGAAGGAAATCACATACCGCCTTTTGTTTTTCTAGTTCATTTGTTTAACAAAATGTCTTTCCAGGGTACAATTTCATTTTGAGGGGTCAGAGATTAAAAAGCAATTTTCCTTCACTGACAGCAGCATAAACTAGTGAGTTACATTTCTCTTAATGGTCTCATTTAACAGAGAAGTGGATGGAAATCTTTGGTTACTGAGTGGAAAACCACATTTAGAGTCATCCTTGTGCCCAGTGGCAGCACATATAATCAATTGCATTGCCCAAAGGTCAAAGTTTTGAGAAATGGTCTTAAACTTGCCTGTTAATGGGAAGTTAGGAATATTGGAAGTAGAGATGTATACCTAACCTGGATCCAGAGAAAACCAGGAGCAGAAAATAACTATGCCGGTTGGAGTCCCAGCTGCATGGCCTGAAGCTGTATTGAACTGGGCCGTGAACTTGTCAAATCTCATCAAATAGCAAAATAGTCGAGCTTGTTCCGTGTTCATACTGGAAACCTCCGCTGAAAATCTTCACATGCAGACAGCCGTGTGTTTCTGTTCATTTTCTGAGTGACTCCTTCCTGGCACAGGGACACTGTCCAAACAGTGCCACCATTCTTGAGCTATTTCAGCAAGTTTCGATAATTAGTGTGAGTAGTGTCAGAATTCTAGTGTGGGGATTTATATTCTGATTTCTGTGCCCTGATCTTTTACCTGTTTTTCATAAGCATCAGTTATCATCCCATCTTTTTCACCGGGACAGCGCAGGGACCTAGAGGCAGTATAGTGTCATCTCATCTGATAATCGGTCTCTTCTCACAAGTAGCAACTGATAGGACAAGAGGAAAGAGCCTCAAGTTTCACCAGGGAAGGTTTAGATTGGCCATTAGGAAAAAATTCTTCATGGAAAAGCTTGTCAGACATTGGAACAGGCTGCCCGGGGCAGTGATTGAGTCGCCATCTCTGGAGGTATTTAAAAAACGTGTAGATGTGGTGTTTTGGGACGTGGTTTAGTGGTGAACTTGGTAGGATTAGGTTTGCAGTTGGACTCGATGATCTGAAAGGTCTTTTCTAACCCAAATGGGTCTATAATTCTATGACTTGGTACTTAAAATTTAGGCAGGTAGTAGAAGACAAGCTAAGCTTCCTGTGTCCATACCCCTGGAAGACAGTTCATCCACCTTCAAAAAAGTGCTTCACTACTAGGCAACTGTGGTTTGATTTCTTTGCCTAAAAATAAATATTTGGTATCCTTTTGTGCTGAATAGAGAATCCTGCTGTGTTTCTGGCTTCCACTGTGAAAGTATGTTGTTCCTCCCGAAAAAACAAGTCACTTCTGTCAGTTGTGTTTAAATGTTACAGAGAACCTGGGGCATCCCAAATGGTCAGAAGCAGCCGAGAAAGTAAATGCTTATTCCCCTGTTGTGTTTTAATAACTATATTGATCACAAAGGGAAAATTATATGTAAGGGGAAAGAAGTTACAGAAAATGAAATTGCTTTTATTTCCATTTTGAGAAAACCTGGAAGCCCTTTAATCAATGGTCTTTTCCGTATTTCTGAAAGAAATCACAGCCCTGGTAGGACACATTTGTAGAACAGCTATCAGGTCATGGCCTGGCCCTGTCAGAAGTGGAGAACAGGAATTGTTAAGTACAACTTATGTTCAAGAGGAGAAAAGAGAGTGAATTATAGTCTCACTAAATCTGACTCCAGCACCACACAGAGCTCTTGAAGGCATTTTGAAATGAAGAATTAAAAGCATGGAGTTCAGTGAAGAGTGGGACAAAATGGGCTTTCATGTTACTCTGAAAAAGTAATTGCATATCTTTCTTCGTGAGGATAAAGGATTTCCTTCAGCAAAGGTGGTGAGAAAGACTTGACTTCCTGGTCTTCAGAGAAACGTTTTGTAAAATTATATCACATAAGGATTGTTCTTATTTAGAAGATTCATAGGGAAAGAGATGCTGCTGCTTGGCTGTAGCTTGTTCTTGTATGGTCAACTCTCATGCGTCTTCAGGTTTTTCTACATCAGACACTGCTATGAGTTCAGGCTGGGCAGCTCAACCTTGTCTTTGATAGTATCCAATCATTCCTGTATTCTATACTGGGCTGCTGCATATGTGCATATCTCCAGCAGTCTGGGGTTGATGGGTTTCCTCCTCATTTCCTCACATGGAATATGGTGACTAAGCACAGCTCTCACTGGATTTCCAATCAGATGTCACAAAGTGACTGGATTTGTGTAGGTGAGGTTCTTGGGGACATGGTTTAGTGACAATGTTAGGTTAGCAGTTGGACTTGGTGATCTTGAGGGTCTCTTCCAACCAAAATGATCCCATGATCCTGTGTAGGCCACAGAAAATGTGTTTCCAATGTTTACACCTGGTCCACAATAATATGGCATGTGTCAGTGCTTCCCTAAGCAGCTGAAGGAATAAGCTTGGTTGGGGTTTGATTTGAAGACCTGACTTTATCTTTCTGCTCTGTAGGGACCTACATCTGATTTGAATGCCTAAATTCCCATTGTGTTTGATGGAGGTGGATGGTACAATTCAGTTGCCCAACAGGCATCCAGTGCCATTTGAGGTGCACTTGGGAATCCCAAACAGCCACGTAAGGCTGACAGATATGAGACAGAAACTACAGCAAGCCCACGACCTCCTGGGCTGGCAGCTGGAGGTGACACTGGGTGCTTGTGTGTGAGCAAGTGAATTGCCAACTCAATGCAGTCAATAGAGACTGGAAAAAAGACTCATCTGACCTCCCAGTAAACGTGTATTTTGTATCTGATTCACTCCCTAGTCTTTATAAGGGAAGTCCAGTGGTTCTACTTGGCCATCAAAGTATGTGTGTGGATGCGTAGCACATCAGGTGTGGCTCCATATATATGAGTTGGTGAGATACGGACTTGATGGGTGGAAGAAAAGTGGGTGGAAAATGGGCTGAACTGTCAGGCTTAAAGGGATGGAACTGGCTGTGTCTCGCACGGGGCAGCCCATGGCCACCCAGTGCATAATTATATGCTAATAGCTGTACCAAAGTTTGGGAAAAAAAAAAAAAAAGAAAAAAAGAAAAAAAGATTAGTGCTAAGTATTATTCATAATATTTTTATTGGACTCTAATATCAAGCAAGCCAATTTTTTTGTTATACTTGATAGTTAGAAAAAGCATCAGGAGAACTGATTTTACCTCTTGGCTATTGATCATAATCCAACAAACATGACTTATTAGTGAGATAAGCTTAAAGCAAAAATCTTATAATTTCCTTTTTTTTTTACGTAAAAGCTGGGGCATAACTTAAGCTAAAAATCTGTGACTTAGATATATTTGTAATCTTCTCTAACATAAAGCAGGCATTTTGAAAACAGATTGTCTAACAGAGTAACAGCTTGCTGTAGATTTTTGTCATCTGATAGAAGAGCAACGTTTGGGTTGTAGGCTCCCTGTGGGCCCTCTGGTCAACAAAAAGAGACTAGCAACTACAGAGAGAGATCCAAATCTCTGTAGGCTGTTAAAACACCATAAGTCGGAAAACATTCAACCATGCCTTGCATTTGTAGTGTTATAGGAAATTAATATTTAATTTGTTTTGGTGCAGTTGCTTCCTTTTTTACACTGTTTTCAGGCTAAGAGGGGAATGTATGTCAAGTCCAATGATTCAGGCTATGAAAACTATGAAGAACCAGGAACGTACATGGCCAGATGAGATATAGGTCCTCTGCATTCATGAGGTCCTAGTGCTTTTGTGATAGTTCCGCAGATAGGTACTGGGGAAACTGGAGCAGACCGGGATTAAGTTCTTAGGTGGAATGACCTTAGAAGATGAGGAAGCATCTAAAGGAGCCATGCCCACTCTGCAAACCACAATTAAATTATTACATTTTTTGAAGATGTCCTTTCAGAAAAAAAAAAAATAATATATATATACACATACAGTGGCTCAAAAATTCATTATGTTTTTTATTTCACAATAAATAATGCAGTAGCTCCAGTTTTAATGGGTCCATATTTGCCATAGCTTGCTTTTCTGGCCTAGTGAGTGATAATATATCATTCTTTTTTTAAAGAGAACAGTGCTTTCCATTTATGAGAAACAATTCTACCATCAGTCCTTTTTACTGTAGAATACATTTTTCTTAAATAGGTCTGAAACATATAAAATAGTGAAATCAACTCTGTTCGTATTTATCTTCACTCTTTAGAGTGTGTCCCAGTGGATATTGCTCTTTTCCTGAAACTTTTTTTTTTTTAAGAGTTTAAAGAAAAAAAAATCATCTGTAACTTCAGGCTTTCACTGATGTCAAAGGCACACTTCACATTGCCATTAACGGAACTAGAATAGAACTCTATCCACTATACAGGTCATATTTGCTGATTTAATAGTACTGGAGAGAATTTGTGAACATGCAGGTAAATGTATTTGTTTCTAAGCACAGAAATCTTAAATTCTACTCATCATCTCCAAGCTTTCCCTATCTCCCCAGTTGTGTCTTTAAAAGATAAAGGGGATATTATTGAATATTTAGGAGTATAAGGATGTAACAACAACTGATTTCAGCTATCACCAATATAATAAAAAATCTCATTACCGCGTTATTCTTTAAGTTCCAGTTTCTTTGACCTAAAAGGAATATGAATGCCATGTATTCATATAAATGGATATACGCTGCTGTCTTCCTTCTTTCTTATTACTGGGAAAGCAAGTATTGCATTTATCCCCAAGACTCAGAAACCAAAGACCAAATGGTACCCTCCTACCTTTATTTTTAAGTCCTGTGTTTCCAAGACATTCTATCGTCTTGATGTTACGTGGGATGCACCACTGTCTGGAGGTGCCTCTTTGTTGCTTTTGGTAGGAGTGTAGGACAGCTGGCTTCCTATTTTGAGCTTCTGAATTAGACATCTGAAGTCCAGCAGGATAAGCCTCAACACCAATGCTTCAGAGAAAGATGTAAGAAACCTTCAAGTGGACAGACGTGTAGCACCGTGGAGTTCCTTGTAGTTACTTTCATTTCAGGTTCAAAGAGTCAGGTTTCTAATTTCTTCCAGCTCTTCTTCAGTAATATTGATGGACATGCAGCCATGCAGCCATGGACATAGAGAAACATCTGTGCTCACTTCTTGTTCCAAAGCAGCTCAACAATATCCAGTCTAATGATATGGTGCATAAAAAGTATTTTTTGTTATTTTTTCCTCTTAATACATCAACTTTCTGCTTCATCATACACTTTTATTTTGTGTTAAACCTTTTTTTTTTCTATTTTATTTTATTCTGTTATCTGCATGATCTAATCTGAGGGATTGAGAGCCTGCTGATATTCAGCAATGTTTCTACCTGTCCATGCCAGATATAAATAGATCTAGATAGTGAAGAAACAACTGAAATTAATTTTTGGCAACTATTAGCGTGGCTCAATTACTCAAGTTCTCTTTGTGTAAAGTGAAGGGTTAAGGCTGAAAATCAAAACTGGTCTATAGTTGCTTGGCAAATGACTTCATGTCAGCTCTGAGCAGAATCACCAAGCATGCACTCAGCTTTCAGCAATGCAGGATCACACATCTTAACCGTGTTTCCTTACATCTTAAGCCAAAGAAAATCCAAGTACTGTGCATCTTTGCCATGAGCAAAGAACAGGGAGGTAGAATTCATTGTAGCTCAGCTGATGCATGGGCTGGGAGTTATCTCAACTGACTTTGGGTGTATCCAGACTAGGAATGAATAACTGGGTGTGTTATCCAGATACCCTACATATTCACTAGGGATCTAGAAGGTATCATGATCCATGTGTATGTCTACTCAAAGGTGAGATCAAGGATGCCATAGATGGACTGTGAGGTCTGTTACTGTCTCAAACATGGGCTGTGCCATATGTCTCAGGTCCGTATGGATGCGCTGGCTACCACAGGGCGTCTCATCTCCAGATGCTTGCGTTTAGGTAGCTGGTTTATGAGCCACACTTAGTTGGACAGATCCCATTGCAGGACAGTTTATTATACCACATTATTGAGTTTGAGTTCTTACTTCAGTGATAGGCGGTGCCTTGGGTTGAGGACATATGCTTCGGATTCCTTAAAAATAATTCTTTAATGTGGCTTTAGTGTGAGTGTTCATCACATTAGACAAGGACAGTTTAATCTCTGCCCGGTGTTGGACATTAATTTTGAAACACGGGCCAGTTACCCAGAGTTTACACAAAAGCAGCAGGAGTGATATAAGAGCTTGCAAGCCTGACTGAAGAGGAAAGATTACAAAAAGAGAGTTGGTTAAGCTGAAAAAGAGAAGATGGAGGTGAAGATAACTGTCTCCTGATACATAAAAGTCTGCTGCAAAGAGGAAAATAATAATAATTCCTTTTTGTTGTTGTTTTGTTTATTACAGTTGGGAAGAACAAGAAGTAATGGTCTTAAATTGCAGCAAGAAAGAATCAGGGTAGATATTAAGAAAAACTGCCTAATGATAAGGAGCTTGAAACACTTTCTGGGGAGACTTTAGAGTCTCCAGCACTGGATATCTGGAGAAGTATCTAGTGAAACATAGTTCTGGAATGGTGTTTGTATAATTGCTTTTGCTGTTGCCTGTCAGATCACGCTGCAAGGTGCAATGTAAACAGGACATGTTCATATTGTATCGCAAACCATCATTATTTAATCAGAAAATGCTGCAGCCATGAATCATTCTTTGATTTTCATTCTCATCCTCTTGCCTCCTCCCCTCAGAAAAAGTGTGTTTCTGTTAGGCACCTGCTTTAGGGACCAATATCACTGATTTAATTTGACAGAGGTGATGAGACTCAGCATTTTCTGTCAACTTTGGTTAGACTGGCTGTTTGGTACAAATCTCATAAATCACTTTGCTTTATTCAAATATTTTCTACCTGGCTTTTAGGTGTCAGAGACTTGCTTTGTGATCACAATTTGTTCTCCAATTCATTTCTACAGAAGGGGAGTGAATAAAATTATAGTGTGTGTCCTCAGTAGTGCTTTGGATGAGGTAGTAGAGCCGCACAGTGCAGGTGAGGTACGTGGGAGCTGGGTTGGCATTGCACTCTCCTTGAAGAGTAACAGATAATCATCACTTTTCACTTTAACAAGCTGCTGTTCTTCTGAGTCCTGGTTGTGTTTGATTAGCATCAGGGCTGGAAATAAGGAGGATTTGTAGGAAGAGGAAGAATTAATGTTCTGGCAGAATTCAGGTGGGAATGCATCTATACTGCTGAATAAATTAAGGCCAGGGACTGCCTTGTGGATCCACAGCCTGTTCATGTCCCCATAGATAAATTATCTCCTGTGCAGAAAGAAGGTGACAGCATGCAGACTGTCCATTAGGACTGGTTGCTGTCATGTGCTATGCTGCACCTGGGTTGTTCTTGGGGACAATTAGACAAAGCTGCATCAAAAAGCATGCATGGGTGATGGAGAGCCAGCTTTTGTGTCTATACCTCATCCCTCTTTAAGTTATGAGTATGGAGGTGCAGCTTTGACCCAAAGTTTGTGCAGGGGCTGAGAGCACCGACACTATCTGCCTGTCTTAGAATCATTTCAGTCGGAAGAAACCCTCAGGATCACTGAGTCCAAGCATAACCTAACCTAACTCTAGCACTTAACCATGTCCCTAAGAACCTCATCTAAATGCCTTTTAAACCCCTCCAGGGATAGTGACTCCACCACTTCCCTGGGCAGCCTGTTCCACTGTCCGACAGCCCTTTCAGTGAAGATTTCTTGCCTAATATTCAATCTAAACCTCCCCTGCTGCAACTTGAGGCCATTTCCTCTCATCCTGTCACTTGTTCCTTGGGAGAAGAGACCAACCCCCTCCATGCTCCAAGCTCCTTTCAAGCAGTTCAGAGATCAGAAGGTCTCCCCTCAGCCTCCTGTTCTCCAGGCTAAACAACCCCAGGTCCCTCAACCGTTCCTCATCACACTTGTGCTCCAGGCCCCTCTCCAGCTTTATCGCCTCCCCTGCACTCTCTCTAGTACCTCAATATCCTTCTTATGATGAGGGGCCCAAAACTGAGCACAGAATCCAAGGTGGGGCCTCACCAGTGCCGAGTACAGTGGCACGATCACTTCTCTAGTCCTGCTGGCCACACTATTCCTGATACAAGCCAGGATGCCATTGGCCTTTTTGGCCACCTGGCCCAGGGGTTTGGCTGACCATGTTCAAGGCCAGCTCTGATACGCACCACTCTGTATCCTTGGATCACACTGTTGTAAGAAAGACCCGTGAGATATCTCCATGGGAGCAGCATCCCTTTGCATGGAAGATGCAATGAACCTCAGTCCCTTGCTCTTGGTCCCTGTCTGAACTCTGCTGTAGCTCTGCCCTGCCGTGTACCATGCCGAACCTGACCCAACTCACTGACTTGACTTTCTAGCTTAGCCTTGAACCTGCCTCGTTTCTACAGATGTGTCTGGAGGTCACTGACCCTTTGGCTGACCCTGATTACTATCTCCAGACCTGCTCTGCTCTTGCTGGGATGCTGCAGGACTGAGTCCTTGTTGGTGAGGGTGCTGTCCCAGCTCACCTTGCCGTCACCCTCTCTCCTGGCTTGCACCTTGCTCCTGCAGCTCCCTCACAACTTAAAACACAAATTTTCCTAGGGATGCATAGACTTCATTAGCACTTGGAATGATTTTTAAGAAAGCTGGGCCCAGTGTTCACAGGGATGCAAATATATCGGTGCAATTCACTAGCTCTGGCAGTTGCGCTTTGAGTCACAAGATGCCTAAATTTTATTCTTGACGGTCCAGTCAGAGATGAACTTTGTGTGCTCCTTGGGGTCTTGTTTGATTCAGTGCATTTTTTTTTTTCTGGTTTGCTTTTTGAGATGTGTTTATAAACAGAAGGAACAGGTTTTTAACCTGTAGATTTTGAAATAGCTGCAGTGTGGTCAGTAAGTTGTTTTACTTTTCCATGGCCTTAAAGAAATTCTTGATTTGATAAGGTGGGTTTTTTTCAGTGCTAAAAGAGATAATAGCATCAGCATGAGGAGGTAACTGAGACACTACTTGGACCCTTAGGCTCTGATGGAGGCTAATCCAAAATAACACAGGAAAACGAATTTTTTTCACCATGATCATAAAGGTGATAGTCGTTAATTATCTATAAGCCTCTAGAATTTACAACTAGAATTCAGTTTTTGGGAACAGATATGATGGAGAACAGAGGAAAGGAGGGGTGACATATTTCTATATCTACCTGGAAATTCATTTTAGAGGGAGGAAGAATGCTGAAAATAGGTACTGTTTGCATAGAGCCAAATTGTGTTGGCACAAATGACATTAAATTTTGGATATTGCACTTAGAGAGGGTTTAAACATAGCAGAGGATCAGCAGCATGCAATAAAATAAGACCTGAAAGTCCAAGGATTTGGAAATGAGAGCAGCATTCCCAAGACCAGGCAGCAGATTGATCTGTGCGGTGGGAAGTGAGACCACAGGACGATACAAAGCAGCAGATGGAGGTGAGAGACAAAGTCTAGCGAATGAGCACCTACACTTTTTAATTCATGTTTCTTTTTAATCACTTGCAGCACTTTCCAGCATGTAGGGAAAGAGCCACAAGGTCAAATTCTGTTCTTGGTATCATTGTCATGAATCTGTAAGATCATCATGGAATTAGGCCAGAAATAATCTGATATAAAGAGAGCAGATATGTCCCAACCTCTGGCAGTGCTGCTTCTGGACCAGGTGAGGGATGCTTTCTTCTTTCTCACCGCCCGAGCTGTTGCCTTGCTGAACAAAGCTGCAGTGAGATGCCTGCAGTGTCTGCTGGCCACGGCACGCTGTGTTGCACAGCAGCCTGCTGCATCAATAACCATTACTACATATCTACATCCAGTGGCTACCAGGAATTAGATTACTTTGCAGTGTGTATCCCCAGTCTTCTTCAGCAGTGTTGCCTTCAGTGACAGGCAGTGTGGGTATTGCTTTATTGCTTTTCTCCAGTCTCCCTTACATTTTAGCATCCAAAGCTAATTAGGATTGAACAACAGAAAAAAAAAAAAAAAAAAGTTGTTGAATGCCTCTTCTCAAGCAGATCATAAAATTCTGGTGTACATGCTTTGTTTGCAGAAGTGGATAAAATGTTGGCCGCCATGTAGCCATTCACAGATGGCTCTTCAGTAAGAAACAAACACAGAATCATAGAATCATTTGGTTGGGGAAGAGACCCTCAAGATCAACTCCAGCTGTTAACCCAACACTGTCACTAAACCATGTCCCTAAGAACCTCATCAACGCATCTTTTAAACCCCTCCAGGGATGGCGACTCCACCACTGCCCTGGGCAGCCTGTTCCAATGCCCGACAGCCCTTTCCGGGAAGAAATTTTTCCTAATATCCAATCTAAACCTCCCCTGGTGCAACTTGAGGCCATTTCCTCTCATCCTGTCAGTTGTTCCTTGGGAGCAGAGCCCGACCTCACCTCTCTACAACCTCCTTTCAGAAAGTTGCAGAGAGTGATAAGGTTTCCCCTCAGCCTCCTGTTCTCCAGATTGGACTCCCCAGGTCCCTCAACCACTCCTTATAAGAGGACTTGTAGGGCAAAACTTTGCCTCATGCTCTCTGATCCTCTGTCTTGTCACCTACTGTTTTAATAATGTAGCTAATCTTCTTCGCCTTTGGGTTGCTCATTTCCCCATGGGGGACTGATTGTCATCTGGACATCGTAGATAGGGATTTTCAAACAATTGCTGCAGTCATGTCACTTCTTCTTTTTTGTCTACACAGAAGGAGAGGAGGAGCAAAAAAAACCTTGAAGCATCAGTTTGAACTTACCCTGTATTCATTCCACAGATAGCCACAGATTCCTTGACATCACCAACCTCTTAGAATCATAGAATCATTGAATCATTTCAGTTGGAAGAGACCCTCAGGATCATCGAGTCCAACCGTTACCTAATACTTGCACTAAACCATGTCCCTAAGAACCTCATCTAAACACCTTTTAAACATGTCCAGGGATGGTGACTCCACCACTTCCCTGGGCAGCCTGTTGCAATACGTGGAACTTACTCTTACGTGGTTGAACCTACCACTAGCAAGGAGAAAAACGGGCCAGGATGGACGGGGTCCTGAGCAACCTGATCTAGTTGAAGACGTCCCTGCTCATTGCAGGTGGGGTGGAATAGGTGATCTTTAGAGGTCCCTCCCGTTAAGTTACACCCGGCTGCAGTTGAGCTGGCTCTGGCTTGACACTTGGCTAACAAAATGTACCAGTGTAGTAGTACTTGAAATCTCAGTCAGATGTCAACCTGGTAAAAGCCACAGATTGATTAAGCTCTGCTGAATCTATCTGTGGCAGCTTAATACATTACTGTTCCCAGTGTAAGTGTCCCCGCTGTGACTGCTGGCAGAGCAGAGTCTGCAGGAAGAAATGGATAAATGGATGTCTACGCCTCAAAGGTGGTGGGAAGTTCATACTGATGCTGTGTTGCCATAGACTGTCCATGCTGGACATGGCTAGCAGTTAAGACACAACGCTTTTAACCATAAACCAGCACTTAATTCAGTTGCATTTTTATCCATTTCCTTTCTGTCATTGAAAACATTTAATTTCAAACTTCCTGAAAGAATTTTTTGGAAAAAAAAGAATAGATTTTAACTAGTCTGTTTCGGATTCAGATTTAGTGTCTAGATGTGTTCAAAAGACATTCAGACATTATATAGTTTTCTTAACAAATCTGTCACTTAGGATTAAAGCTCAGAAGAAGTGTTGGGCCACCTTATGCCCTTGGGATTCAAGAAAGGTAAAGGCATCAGTCACATCTCATAAATATGCATGTCTGCATTGTTTGTTCTGCAGCCAATTGAGGAGGACTGCGTTGCAAAACCCATCACCCATCCCATCAATATCTGGGAAAGCCTTAGGTCACCTAGAGCTGTGAATAGTTCAACAGGAGCCAAGGGTATTATCTGGTGTCATTCTATTTCCATTTTAGCCAGTTTGATTTTATTTGCTCTGTGTTTTGGGGAAAAAGATGACAATTTTATATACTCCTCATGAAAATTATTCTTCATTCCTCTCTGGCAGCCTGATCACTTGCTTGAATGGCATTTTGAGAGTGTTTATTGTGAAGCATTAAATATTCCCTGCCATGATGCTAGTCTAATACTACCTGGTTTGACTTCACAAACCAATAAAACAAATGTCTCTTTTTTTATGGACTTTTTTTTTTTTTTGATTTATAGGCAATTAACCTGTCTCTCTAGGCCATATTTTCTTCCAGTATTTTCCTAAGCTTTTGAACTGTAATAGATCTAGTTCACCAAACCTTTTATAAGTGTGGGTGGTCGCCTTCAAACTTGTTTGTCTACATATAAAGCAAGTCATCCTGTGACTCTTTGATGCTCAAAAAGAAAGCAGCAGAAGAAATCCATCGTGCCAGTTTTGTATGAAGGCAGCAGATGCAGAATGAGAAGCATGTTGGCATGGGACACTGTCCCACCACATGCACCGTGGCAGAAATTTGGAGTCTGGTTGTAAATTACTGGAACAAAACCATTGTGGAAATGGGATTTGGCTGTTGATGCACAGCTGTGGGCAGATTAAAGCAGTGTGGTGGATAACCTTGCCCAAATCCTAAATCAGTGCACCACACAAATGTTGAATTCTGTTGTATTGTTTCTTTCATTTCTGTTGATGCTGTAAGTCGAGAGCTGTTTCCCAAAAAGTTTAGCCATCCCTGTCATCTCCAGGTCAGGGGAGGAAGGGATGACTGACAGTAGTAGCTCTTCCTTCATTTGAGCAAATTTCCGCCTCCGCTCAGCTATCAACAGTTTTCAGTTGCCTAAAATGAGCAAATATATTCAATTCCTTTATGGAATGTTCTTTTCTGGACAAATGCATGAAAATCCAGTGAGATCTACATGAACACTTCCATGACTAGAGAATGCCCTGTGGGGAAGATGTCTTCACAACCTCAGCTGGTGAGGAGCCAGTACCCAGAAGCACTGAGTATGAGGTAGCCCTTGTGATTCTGGTTCTACTTGCACAACAGCAGATGCTGCTCTTGACAACAAGCCAATTTTCTGCTGACGTGCACTTCTTTTTTTTTTTTTTTCCTCCATAGCTTTCTCCATCAGAGTACATCAGTGGTTCATTTGAAATTTTAATTCCCAGGTCCGTGAGGTCTCTTGGGCTGAACTTGTATCTAGCTTTCACTCTTTCTTCTCTCCTCTCTCTTTCTTACTTCCTTTCTTTCTTTCTTTCTTGCTTCCTTGTTTGCTTCCTTGCTTTCTTGCTTGCTTTCCTTCCTTCTTTCCTTCTTCCTTTCTTCCTTTCTTCCTTTCTTTCCTTCTTTCCTTCTTTTCCTTCTTTCTTTCTTTCCTTCTTTCTTTCTTTCTTTTCCTTCTTTCCTTCTTTCTTTCTTTCTTTTCCTTCTTTCCTTCTTTCCTTCCTTCCTTCCTTCCTTCCTTCCTTCCTTCCTTCCTTCCTTCCTTCCTTCCTTCCTTCCTTCCTTCCTTCCTTCCTTCCTTCCCTCTTTCTCTCTTTCTTTCTCTCAACCCTTTTCTTCACAACCAGGGAAACAAAAATTTCACAGGGTTTTTGACACACCAAATACAAACGCATTTTGGCATTCCCTGAAATCATTCCTCTGCTTGCTTTGTAGCCTCCGAACAGAATAACACTGATTTTTATTATTTTTTTTTCCCTAAATGAAGAAACCCAACTTTGTAACATATCCTACCTATACCCCTATTCTGATTTTCTAAATCCTTTAGGCCCAAATTATGAAAATTATGAAAGAACTGAATTCCTGCTGGATTAAGTGGGACAGAAAGGTTGTACTAGCAGTGAAAAACTCTATGTCACATCTAGTGTGTTAAAGGGTGGTACCACAGGGAGAAGTGCCTTTGAGTAAAGCAGCTTGAAACGCAGCCTAATTGAAATGTAAGTTTCTTTAATTGCATTAATCAGGCTCTTAATAGGATTAAAACAATTGCTTCTGTCTCTTTTATCCTGCGGCTCCTTTCTTTCCTTGCACAAATTCCATATTTACATCTGCCTGTGCTCATTTGCATTTACAATCATATCTAAAACCCAAAGTCTGGCTATTTCCAGCTGAGCTTCACCTCCCAACAAAGAATGGTCCCAAAAAGACAAACTTTTAAAGGATTTCCTTTTCTTTATTTGAAAAGGTGTTTGCTGATATGTGTCCACATCTAGTGACCAAGCCGAACTACTGTAGTTATATTTAGAGCTGAACAAGGCTAATTTTTCTTCTCGGGGTTCCTAGTTTCAATCTGGAATAAATCCAAGTAAAAAAGATACTTTGTTTATTTGTTTTGACCTTTTTTTCCTCTTTTTTCTTTTTTTTTTTAATTTTATTTTTTTGTTGATAGACAATATTTGGAGGATAATAGTGACTGAGTAAAGAGGAGGAGGTTTAAGTTCCTGTTTCTGTGTAACAAACTTTGTTCCAGCTTCCTCCACTTTTAAGCTGGACTAAGTGCTGAAATCAGAACTTACTCCAATGGTATCTTCAGGGCAGTGAAAACAGAACTTTACCTTTTATGACTAGCAACAATCACCTCCCAAAAGTGCTTACGCTTTTAATTTTCAGGTGCATCAGATTAAATTGTAAAGAACTGTATTTTATTAAAGGCTACATTGGCCTTAACAACTCAGAACTCCCCTGAAGGCAGCATTCTTGCAAATGTCATTCAGTTGATCAGATTTTTATAAATTTATACTTTTGTGGCATTATGTACCACCCCTGCTGTGGTTCTGAGAACTGTAGATTCCATTGTTGATTTTTTTCCCCTTTAAAAGCAAAGTGCTGGTTTTCCGTCCAGTGTCTTTAAATCTATGCACCTTTTGTCTCTCCCAGTCTCACATACAGTAGCTGGATGTTTCTATTATACGCTAACATTAATGCAAAATAGGAAAATGACCTTGAACAAAAAATTCAAACTCATGTGTTCTTTCAGAATAATTATAAGGATAGGGTGGAAAGGGAGTGTTTGAGCTATTGCAAAATGTTTAAATGAAAAAGAGATCATTCCAAGTAGAATTTAAATGAATTGTATGTCATTTTTCAACTTTATGTCACACCAGCCTGACAATTACATATATAAGTGTAGATATACTTCCTTAAACAGTCCTTATAACTGCGTAGAATGAAATAATCTAAAAGAAGTCATTGTCTCTCTGTAAATTTTGTTTCTCATTCATCCTGTGCTTGGGTATCAATAACCCCTCTTTGTCCAGAACAGGTGGTGTTTTCAAAGGCCAGGTATAGCTGTAAGGAGAGGGATTTACTTTTTTATTCCAGGCACTGTGGTGGGCTACATAACGAAGTCCAGGAGCACATCTACATAATTTGGGCTTTCATTCTGAGAACAGGAGAAAATACTATTTCTCCCATCACCGAGTCAGAAAAATGGCATACAAAGCTGGGTGGGTTTTTGTTTTGTTTTGTTTTTTTCAGAGGAAGAATAAGATTAACCTATCCAAAAGGAGATATCTTAAATGGTTACCTATTCTTGATTTGTAATCAGGGGACAGAAATGTTCACAGCTTAATTTGTAGGAAATCAGTGCAACAAAATACGGAAGTGATATTTATTTTAAACAAAATTAATCTCAGTGACGCACTCTCGCTCATAATCACTGTCTCATAGATTTTGCTCACACTCACACGCCCACATACCGTAAACCATATAACCATAATGCCATAATCACTGAGATGTGTGCGTCAAGTAGCCTGGCCAGGGTGATTTGTGTGGGACAGGAAAAACAGCACTGCCTCGAGTCCTTGCTATGTCTCATGTTCCTCTGAAAAACAGAGTGCAGGAAGTCTTCTTTTTGGTGTAACAACACATTCACTGGTCTTTATCACCTTGACTATTTTTCATTGTGTCCTTGGTTATCAATGTATGCCATTTCTGTAATCCTTCCTCTAATGTTTGCTCTGGTACTTTCACACACAGAAATTTCCATTCATATGTCTCTCCAACCACTCTTAATATCTCTATTGCAAAGCTTTACAAATTCATCTCATCCCACAGGAGACACCTAGAATTTATCAGGTGAATGGCTGTCTTAGAAAACCTCTTTCTTTTTCCTGACTGGAAAGAGAGCTGAGAATGCCTAGATTGCCTACATGTATATCACTCTGAACCTGTGCTAAATCAATTGTCAAGCTTTGCTTCGTAACCACTTGAGAAAGATCAATGTATTTAGAAGCTGAGTCATCCTCCTCCATTTTAAAGATCTACTCAAGGATGCAATGACTTGCTCTCTTGAGGACAATTAATTTGGTTACTCACCTGTTTTTTAGACTTATGAAATCAAGGGAGTTGAATCCCACATCTCTTTTGGCTTGCCATAACCCAAATTTTAACTCTGCAACACAAGTCAACGGGCAGATGCCCACACTTGTTGTTGTACAACAGGCAGGGTGACAAGATCAGCGCAACTCGTTGTGCCGAAGCTACTTGACTTTTCTGAAATTCCTGATTTCTACCTTGTTGAGTGTCACGTCCCACCCAGGGTTATGAGTCGGGGGGAGAAGTGACTCAGGTTTGTGGGTCTCCTTGGTTGGAAAACAGTACACACAGTACTTAAGGTCCGTAAACAAAAGGCTTTTATTTTGCAGCTTAGCCCAATTGGTATATGGTTTGGTGGCAGAAGGATTTACGTTGTTGTAGGTTCAATTAGTAAACATAAAAGGTTTGCGGCATATGCAGGGCTGTAAATCTTATGTTACTATGTTACTTATAAAAGGAAAGCAAAAAAAAAGTAGAAGTATGGGAAAGAAAGACAAGGGAAAGATTTCACCATCCTTACGACCCCGCTGTATGTGTGATGGAGTTTACAGTCTCGGATCCAGCGATGTGCAGCATCCTCTGGTGTCTTGTTCAGTTTCTGTGGTGAGACTGGTGGGCAGAGTGGTCCTCAGGGTGGTGGGTGGGCACCCCAGTGCTTGCACAAGATGGGCCTTTATAGCCTTCTGGGTTGCCCGCTTGCAAAATTTTTGGTCTTCTCTGGAGGTGTTATTGCAAAAGATAGAAAAGTCTGGGGGGAAGGGTGGTTGCGAAAGATTGACAAGTCTCGGGACATGTTGAAGGGTCTCAGCTTTTCCCTTTGTGCCAGGTTGGGTGTATCAGAAGGTGGAGCTATGTGAGCTATGTCCCCCACCTCCTGTGTTGGCTGGCTCGCCTAGTCTGTGGCTCCTTAGCTTGTCATTGATATGTAAATCGCAATTCACCCTATACTGAATGTACCATCTCCTGTGGCTGGATGAACTGGTTCTACCACAATGTTTGAGCCATTATCCTTATCAGTCCCTGACACTGAGTCTCTCATGTAGCTGTTCTGTCACCTCAATCCCACTGGTAGCTGAACTTCTGAGATATACTGGCTCCGATGACTGCTGTCTCGGATTTCCAAAGATCTCACAGGAGACCCGCAAACCAGCAATTGCAACTTGCTCTTCCAAGTAAACACCAAGCTTCTGCCCTAGGATTTCCATAGAAATTGATTGGACCTTTAATTTTCAGGAGCTTTGAGCTGATGAATATTGAGTTTTGCTGATGACCATTGAGTTTTTGTCTCAGTTGCTAAACTCCCACCAAGCAATTAGGATATTGACAAAAGACAAAATTTCCTCTGACTGCTTAAAGTTCTTGCCACACAGACCATGGTCGTAAGCACTGAGACTACAAATGTCTATTTTTTTTCTATGCCCTGAGTGAAAAAAAGTAAAAATGTTCTTTTGTTCATAGGTACCTTCACTTGTAACAGTTGCCACTATTCTATTTCCATTATTAGTCTCACTTCATAATATAATCTACAGATGCCAGAGAGGTTTTGTTTTGTTTTGGTTTGTTTTTTATGAAATGGCAAATAAGAGAAAACAGATAAATAATTCCATGGTAAATTTTGTGAATTTCATTCAAATAATTCATGTGCTACAGACTCTTTGACCTTAGTGACATGAGGCATTGGGAAAGATTTGTCAATAAAGTTTCTAGTGTATATTTATATTTGTTTAAAGGCAGGCAAACAAATATGTGAAGGAATAGGTGGTTATAGTTATATTTCCTCCATGAAATATAACTCATAGCCATGGGCCATATCCTTTCTGTACCTAGTGGTTTCCCAAGTGAAGTAATTAGTGCTATCATTTGTCTGTTTGTTTTAATATAGGTGTATCTGCACTTAGGCATTCACTGGTATCTACATAGCCCCAAGAATAGTGATCATAAGTGGCATTACTTTACTGAAAAACTATTTCAACACCCATCAGGTCTACCTTCCTAATAATAAGTAGACTACTCAGTCCTCTGAAAAGGCTGTGAGGAGAATTACATTTAAAAAATAATAAGCTTGTGAGCAGTTCAGGTGTTATATGAGCAGGATCCATACGTTAGATAGATTACCATGTTCTTCTCCTCTTGGGATGTGTTTGTGCATCACCTTCAGGAAATATAGGACGTGTTGCATGGATGTGCTTTTGCAAAATCTGTGTCCTTTTGATGTATCTGAAATCATAAGATCATAGGAGTCTTTTCTGTCAAGCAGAAACTATACAGCTGTTCCCTGTGATGTTTAGTTCTTTTTATGTAACTGGCTCGTGGAAGGAAATGTATGTATCTGTTCCGCTATGAATGGGCATTTCAGCAGGTGTCAGGTCATAAAATCACTTTACACCACTTGTTCGAGGCAGTTTATGATCACTGGATATTGTGCCTTTGGTCCATGATATGGGGCATTGCCATATTGATTAAATGCCTTAGGCTGTTACAGGGGGAAAAATAAGGATATTTAATCAATAGACCTGCACTTTAGTTACTGTTCCTGTCAGGCTGAAACAGAAATAGCTCCAGAAAGGGGCAGCTTCTCATGCAATTTGAGGCAGTTAAAGTTTGAAGAAAGCTAAATAATACCTTTTCAAGACCTATGAGGGAAGATAATCAACTTCACAAATGCAAGTGCAGAGACTGAAGCTTCAGAAGTGACTTTGGGTCTCAGAAGGGAGCCCTGAAGAAACTGTGGCTTAAACATGAGTGGAATTTAGTATTTCAGGGGACAAGTTTCTCCACATCTGTCCTATAGGAAAAGGGAAGAAGCATTTTTTTCCCGAGTGCCTAACTGTTATTAAATCTCATGACTATGGTGTTTTCCTGCTATTGTTTACCTATTATTATGTTACTGTAACTCAAGACCTATATCTTTGGATATACTCCCTTGACTATTGTCAAGTGGGTGCAATTTATCTCACTGACATTAGATGCCTTCTTTATTAGTACTTACATTCACACTTTTGTTATAGTCAAAGCACAGAAAAAGGCACTTTTTAGGACACAGTTTTTCGCATCTATTTTCAATATTTATCCTTGGCTGAGAGGGGCCACAACAATCTTATCCTACTAGTGCTTGTCTCTTCCCAGTGACCAAAAAACGAGCCTAAGTTGACTGGTTCTGAAGAAGACTTCACCCAGTAGAAATCCAGTACAGGTGATTCCTCCTTAGGATGCAGGAGGAGGTTTTAATTCTGCATTGGAATGGTCAAGAATAGACATCTCTTTCTACCACATTTTAAAATGGGTATGGAAAAAGTCCAGGTTGGAAATGATACCATAAATGAAGAAACTGGAAGTGTATATAGATTATCAGAATGAAGACTTAGAGGAAACTTTATTACACTGTACTTGTACTGTCCTTGCAGGAAAATACTGAGCATTCAGGGTTCTCAGATGTAGGAGAGAAAAAATATAACAAGAATCAATGTCTGGAAGCTGGAACCAGACACCTTCTGGGTGGAGACATTTACTTCATTGTTTCTAACAGCAAGGGTAATGAAAAACTAGTGGAAATTAGTAAAAGAGCAATAGGTTTTTCATCTTCTCATGCATTGCAATCCAAGGTGGTTGCCTCTCTCAATGACAGCTTTCTCCAAGGAAGTGATTTATCCCTGATGCATAGGAAATGTGTGATGCAAAGGCAGACAGCATAGATTAATTAGGATGACCTAATTGTCCCTTTCTCATCCCCAATCTGTGGGAATTCATGGCAAAAAAACCACTTTTTTTTTTTTTTTTGAAAAAGTGACACAAAACAGTGCGTCTAATTCTCTTTGTGCAAAAACAGGTCTTACCAGGTGATTGAGGTGTACTGAGTATTTGCTGCTTGCCTTTATTTATCTATTTTACTAGAGCATAAGAAAGGAATTGGCTCTTAAGTAGGATTCTTGGAGCGTGGTACACTCCAGTCACTACTTGGGGTGGAAAGGACTGATGTATGTGTTCAAGAACAAATACAGCTTGACAGCATACAAGCTGCTAAGACAACCTGACCTTTGTCTGTCTACTCTATGAACAGTAAGCTCAATTGGCTGTAATGCTTCCAGGCCTTGTACCACCATTAGGAAATGCCTTATTCAGCTTTTTTTTTTTTTTTTTTTGGTCAGTGTAAAAAGCATTAAAAGATCCATTGTAAATGCTGCCAGCAATAGGGGGAAGATTCTCATATTCAGCAAGATCTAAAAATTAATTAGCTTTATTCCTTTAAGTACAAAATAAATACATCAAGCTATAGCCAAAAGCTTCAGGGCTGGGCTTTAGCCAGTTGAGTTCAAGATGAGATGAGAGCTCTGGCTGATGTTGGAAATACTTTGTTGTAGAGTTTGGGCTGGTAGGTGTCAGTTTAGAGATCACCTCAAATCACCATCTCTTTCTACAAAGACAAGGGGAGTATTAAAATAAAAGGCTAATGTATAGGACAGTGAACAGTGAGTGTTGAGTATTCATGGTCTGTCAGTAGCTTACGTGTCCTCATATGTTATTTAAATGCCTCGGTTTACCCCTCTCTGAAGGGATGTTGTGATCCCTTGTGATTCCTTGTTTTGTATCTAAGTGTTTTAGCAAGGTCCTCAGTGTCATGGTGGCATTTCCAGAGACTTCCAGTATCTGAGAGACAAGAAGCAAAGATAAAGTCTTGATTTTTGTTGGAGTAGAATAGAGGAGCACTGCAGTGAAAATGAGATTTTTTTTATATGGGTGGTTTCTCAGATTTTGGGGTATTGCAAGATGAATTTGCTTAGGTATTGGATCTCCAAGGCTTGCTGGAGTGACAATCCATGGAAAGCTTCCTATGATTTTGATGCAGAATGATTTTTTTATAATTCATAGAAGCTATGTCCCTTTGAGGAGCTGGACAAAAAAACAAGTTTTGTATTCTGTCCACATGATACAAAGTACAAAAAATGCTCGTTTGCTCTGCTTGTTTCTTCTCCTTATCCTGGGCTTCCACTGGATGCTCTGCCTTTGTCTTTCTTCCTTGTACTTCTGTTAGGCTTTTTTCTTGGTTTGTTTTGGATGTGGTGTTTTGTTTCTATTTTCTTGGTTTATTTGGAAAACTGGGGATATCAAGAGAGACAGTGGCATCTAATGCTAATCGCTGTGTCTCATCAGTATTAGAGCAGCCCAGGACATAGATTGCTTAAGATCAATTCCGTTCTTAAACGAAAGTTTTAGTGCTTCTTGAGGCATCTCAGTGGTTTCAAAATATCCGAAATTATAGCCATCTGTGTCAGATGAGGTACAGGACCTAGGGCAGGCTCGTGCCCCTCTGGATCAGCAGTTGGAGGCTACATGGGATGCCCTGAAGTCTTTCAAATGGCACTAGACTGCTAGACATCTGAACTTAGCCCCAAAATTCAGACCCTGCTGTTTTTCACAGAATCACAGAATGGTTGGGGTTGGAAGGGACCTCTGGAGATCATCCAGTCCAACCCACCTGCTAAAGCAGGTTCACCAGAGCAGATCACACAGGAATGTGTCCAGGTGGGTTTGAATGTCTCCAGAGAAGGAGACTCCACAACCTCTCTGGGCAGCCTGGTCCAGGGCTCTGGCACCTCAAAGGAAAGAAGTTTCTCCTCGTATTCAGATGGAACCTCCTGTGCTTCAATCTGTGCGCATTGCCCCTCATCCTGTCGTTGGGCACCACTGAAAAGAGTCTGGTCCATCCTCTTGACGCCCACCCCGGAGATATTTATAAGCACAAATAACAGCCTTTTTTTCTCCAGACTGAACAGCCCCAGCTCTCTCAGTCTCTCCTCATAAGAAAGATGCTCCAGACCCCTGATCATTCTCATAGGCCACCACTCGACTCCCTCCAGTAATTCCTTGTCTTTCTTAAACTGGGGAGCCCAGAACTGGACACAGAACTCCAGATGCGGCCTCACCAGGGCAGAGTAGAGGGGGAGAAACAACCTCCCTTGACCTGCTGGTCACACTCTTCCTAATGTACCCCAGATACCATTGGCTTCTTGGCCACAAGGGCATATTGTTGCCTCGTGATCAGCCTGTTGTTGACCAGAACTCCCAAGTCCTCTGCAGAGCTGCTTTCCAGCAGGTCCATCCCCACCCTGTACTGGTGCCTGGGGTTATTCCTACTCCTACATTTATACAGTCCTAAAATTACATTCGGACCTTTGAAGGCAACCATGAGGCTGATGTGGCCCCTGGTGAAAATGAGTTTGACACCCCTGGCATAGAGAGTTAATTTTTCATGTACTATGTATCTGAGGTTTTGGATTGTGTTCCCTGTACCCATCATACATTTCTCGATGCTTAATTTTCTTCACTTGGCACCCAAATACCTTTTGAAGTCTTGGTTTAAATTGGTATCATAGTTTCTCAATGGGAGAAAGAGAAGAGAGATTAATCCAATTTTAAGAGCTGTTCCTCGATCACTCTGCATTGATTTTTGTGGAGGTGTTCTTTAACTGTGTTTTCCATCTGACTTCTCATAGCCTTCTGATGAAAGCCAGTCTTCAAGTGCAGGGTTGGATTTACATTGATTATTCCCTTTGTTGTCTTTCCGTGACCCCTTTTGAACTATGAACTCAGAGTTGTGGCTTGGTTTCGAAGGGCTTTTATTCCTATCACACTGACAATAACTGTGGATTATACAGTTGAATAAGACAGGCATCTTATCCTTCTGTGCAAACAAAGAAAAATACTTCCCACTCTATATTAAACCACAGTTTGTTTCTAAACAAGAATTGCCAGCAAAAAGTTTGCATTTAGAGGCTGTGTGATGAGAGAGATGAGCAAAAAATGTGCGTGCCTTATTTGACATGGTTTGGGTAATTGTGTAGGCAAAGATCTGCAGATCTCATGTTCTAGATATATTAGTGCTGCCATAAAGAAGCATTTGCTGCTGTATGTGTTGTAAAACTGTCATGTTTCATTTCAAGGGGAGAATGGGTGGTAAACATTTTTATATTCCGCTTCATCGATGGGTGCTTTGCAGGTGATTGCTAACAGTTAGCATGGATTTACCAAGGCTAAATAATGCCCAACCAGCCTGATTGCCTGATGCGATAAAATAACTGGATTTGGGCTGAAAGGAGAGCAGTGGATGTCAATTCCCTGAACTCTAGCATGGCTTTCTTGTGTCCAATATCTCTGTATCCAAGTCTGGATCAGTAGACAACTTGATGGGTAAAATCTGGCTGGGTGGTTGGACACAGAGGGTAGCGGTGAATGGGTCAAAGTATACCTGGAGACCTGTAATGAGCAGAATGCCACAGGGGATGGTCCTGAGACCTGTCCTGTTTGATATTTTTGTCAATAACATCAGAGGTGATGCAGTGTGTTCCCAAGGACTCCAAATGGGGGGAGGACCAGTTGGTACACTGAATGGTAGGGCTGCCGTCCAGAAGGACATAGAATCATAGTCATAGAATGTCCTGAGTTGGAAAAGACCCACAAGGGTCACTGAGTCCAACTCCTGTCCCTTCATATGACAACCCCACAGTTCACACCATATGTCTGAGGACTTCGTTCGGTCTCTTCTTGAACACTGTCAGGCTTGGGGTCGTGACACTTCCCTGGGGAGCATCTTCCTGCCATTCCCTCAGGTTCTGTAATTGGTCGCTAAGGAGAAGAGTTTGGCACCTGCCCCTCCTCCTCCCCTTGTGAGGAAGCTGTAACCACCATGAGATCTCCTCTTAGTCTCCTCCAGGCTGAACAAACCAAGTGACTTTAGCTGCTCCTCATGCAGCTTCCTCTTCAAACCCTTCACCAACTTCATAGCCTCTTCTGGACACTCTCCAGTAGCTTAATATCTTTTTTTATCCCAGCCCTGCACACAGCGCTCCAGGTGAGGCCGCCCCAGCGCAGAGCAGAGCGGGACAATCCCCTCCCTGCCCAGCTGGCCGTGCTGGGCTGGATGCACCAGGACACGGGGCCCTCTTGGTGCCAGGGACACTGTTGGCTCATGTTCAACTTGCCGTTGACCAGAACCCCCAGATCCCTTTCCACAGAGCTGCTTTCCAACATCTCGTCCCCCAGTCTGTATGTACAGCCAGGGTTGCCGTGTCCCAGGTGCAGAATCCGGCACTTGCTCTTGTTGAACTTCATACACTTGGTGATTGCCCAATTCTCCAATTTGTCCAGATCCCTCTGCAGGGCCTCTCTGCCCTCAAGAGTGTCAACTGCTCCCCACAGTTGTGTGTCATCAGCAAACTTACTAAGCAATCCCTCAAGTCCTGGATCTAAGTCATTTATAAAGACATTGAGGAGCGCTAGTCCTAAGATGGATCCCTGTGGAACCCGCTAGTGACTGGTCACCAGCCCAACATTACCCCATTTACTAGAACCCTTTGAGCCTGGCCCGTCAGCCAATTGCTCATCCACTGTATTGTGGGCATGGACAGGCTGGAGGAATGGACTAGCTAGAATCTGCCAAAATTCAACAAGGACAAATGCAAAGGCTACCCCTGGCTTTTTTATCTTTTGCTTTTGCTTCGTCTGTCTCCTCATATATATATCCATTCTCTTTGGCTGCTCCAGAAATGTTTGGAAATTTCTACTTTGAATAAAATGCATCTTTCCATATACCAGCAAGCAATCCAGATAGAGCACGTAATACCAGTTTTCAGCAGGAGCAAGAGCAAGTTATCAGGTTGTAAAAAAACCAATCCTTATCTATTCTTCTTAGCAGAAGAATAATTCATATGTGTCATTTACTGAATCTTTGGAAGACCAGCAGGACACAGTCAGGATTGTATTTATATGACCTTCATCAGTAAAGAAAAAAAAGTGTATTTCTTTGGTATTAACTGTTTCTGAACCTAGACTGTCAGTGCACTTAACTTGAATGGGTGGCTCCTAAATGGTGAATACAGTTGACATTTTCTTAGTAATGGAACGTTTAAGTTACTTTTTTGGGAAAAAGGAAAATGGAGATAAGTATTCTTTTGTGTCCTAGTTGGGTACCTAATCCAGTTCTGAGCAGCTCTGAGCTTTAGGAGTGATATCACACAAGGATCTGAGCCACATTCTCGGATCCATGGGACCATCACACTTTGGGGAGGTTTGAATCTGAAAGATTTCCCTGTTCTGTAGTGTACCGGAGTCATATTCTTGATTCGAACTTAGTCAAGGTACTGGAAAATGAGAAATAAATGCAGGTATAAACATAGTGGATTGAAAACATCTCTACTGTATGTCATTATTGTCTTTTCAAAGTATGATTCCATCAGCTGGTCCATCTGCACATAACCATCGGCTTTTATAGGGACATATGCTAAGAAAATCCCAGTCATCTCCACCAACTCCTTTTCACTTGGACTCCACTGCTATGAGAATGATTTTGTATGGCCATCGAAATGCCTGTTGGACGGGTGCCACAATATCCAGCTTGCGCTTGCCAGCGAGGATGGACTCCAGGGCTGTGCTGTGGCTGTTGCAACTGCTGGAGCTTCTCCTTCCCACCGAAAGTCCTGCCCATCCCTCAGGCACTACCCCATTACAAGTTCCTCTCCCTGTTTTGCTCTCTGGATTGAATATTTATGGCAGAAAAATAGGAGAGAGAACTGAAGTCCTGAGAAGTGTCAGAACAGTCAGGCTTATGGACACAGGATGACATGATTAGCCCATGGTGCTCTTTAAAATTAATGACCAAAGAATCATAGAATCATTTGTGTTGGAAAAGACCCTTGAGTTCACCAAGCCCAACCATTAACTTCATACTGCCAAGTCCAACACTAAACCATGTCCCTAAGCTTCACATCTACTCACCTTTTAATCACCTCCAGAGATGGTGACTCCACCACTGCCCTGGGCAGCCTGTTCCAATGCCGACAGCCCTTTCCATGAAGACGTTTTTCCTAATATCCAACCTAAACCTTCCCTGGCGTGACTTTAGGCCATTTCCTCTCGTCCTGTCACTTGTTACCTGGGAGCAGAGACCAACCCCCTCCATGCTCCAAGCTCCTTTCAGGCAGTTCAGAGATCAGAAGGTCTCCCCTCAGCTCCTGTTCTCCAGCTGAACCCCCAGCTCCCTCAGCCGCTCCCATCACACTTGTGCTCCAGCCCCTTCCCCAGCTCCGTTCCCTTCTCTCAACTCGCTCCAGCACCTCAAGGTCTTTCTTGGTGTGAGGGGCCCAAAACTGACCCCAGGATTCGAGGTTTGGCCTCCCCAGGCCCAGCACAGGGGGACGGTCACTGCCCTGGCACTGCTGGCCACACTATTCCTGACACCAGCCAGGATGCTGGTGGCCTCTTGGCCACCTGGGCACACACTGGCTCATGTTCAGCCGCTGTCACCAACACCCCCAGGTCCTTTTCCCCCAGGCCCTTTCCAGCCACTCTTCCCCAGCCTGTAGCGCTGCCTGGGGTTGGTGTGACCCAAGCGCAGGACCCGGCACTTGGCCTTGTTGAACCTCAGACAACTGGCCTCAGCCCAACGATCCAGCCGGTCCAGATCCCTCTGTATGCCTTCCTGCCCTCCAGCAGATCAACACTCCTGCACAACTTGTTATCGGCAAACTCACTGAGCACACACTCAATTCCCTCATCCAGATCATGGATAAAGAGATTAAATGGATTTGGCCCCAATACTGAACCCTGGGGATAATAAACCTATACAGATGGCTTTCTCTTGGCAGGAGCTATTTGCCAGTAGTCTTCTGTCTCCTGATATTATTGAGATCAAAGGATTTTTTTTCTTTCACTTAGAAAATGGGGGCTTTTTGTCCTTGTCATCCTTTCTGCCCTCCCAGCTGCTGTTTACCTGAGCCCTGCTGAAACTTGAAGGTACAGCAGTTGCCACATAGATACCGCAAAGCTGAGAATCCACAAATTGATACAACTGTGAAGGGGATGTAGAAATGACTTCAGCGATTCCTTCTGGTCCTTGCTGAGAGAAGTGAAAATTCAAGTATACCATAAATAGTGTATGTACACTATATAATATAGACATATAAAATGCCCACTTGTATTTTGATCTGTTGGTAACAGTTATGCTTTAAAAATACGTAAGTAACATATGGTGATTATGGAAATGTTGCTTTAATGAAGCTTTAAGTGAAGTGAGTTGCTGTACTGTGAGGAGAAAGGCTAACAAGCAAGACCAAATGTGCAAGAAGGGAAACCAAACCAGGGTTCCTGAAGTAGAGGTCAGTATTTTACCAGTAAAGATAGAGACACCGTAAGAGTTTTAAAAGAGAGTTTTAATTTTCAAAGAAAAGTAAGTCTAAAATTTTCAACTTTTCAAATACTTTTAGGCAAACGAAGAAGCATGTCAGATTTGACATCCTCATCACTGTCCCTTCAGATTTAATGAAGTGTCACCAAAGTCTAGAAGATAAAGCAATATTTAATCCTGTATCTGTAGCCTCCTCCCCTTGGACTGGGTTTTCAGCTGCAAAAATTGGCAAAGACTCAGCCTATGGCACTACATCATCTTCCAGTGCTTAATGGTCTCGTCCTTTGTGACGTTGACTCAGATTGATTTTACTGAAATGCATTAGTTTTCCTCTCACTCCTTTTAACTCAGCAGTCTGTGATGGAGCTATGATACAGCAAGGTGGATGTTGAAGTATTCTGCCTTATACATCAACAACACTGTCATTTGATGCTTTTTTGTAATCTTTGTGACGGATGAGGATGCACGAAGGAGAAAGGATGGACATCTAGATAGTCAAATCCCTGGTGAATTTATAATATTGACTATTAGAAAAAAAATTTAGAAAAACAACTTTTGCCATATACAGTGGTAGAATTTGGCCTAGATGAAGGAAGAAATGTGGCAAGTCAAATGATTATATTCATGGCCATTTTTTTCATTGAAACAGCCATCTGCATAGGAAATCAGTCAAACCAGAGCCAAATACACAATTCATTTTTTTCCAAACATACTGAACAGGCACCTGAATCCATCAGGTATGAAATGAATCTCTTAACACTTTGACACAACCACCATTCAGTCTGTGTAGCAGTAACCTTAGTCGTCTACTAGAGCATTCCCATTTTGTAGAAGGGAAAACAGAATAATCATCACACTTTCTATCTTAGTATAAAAAAATAAAGTAGGAAAGAATGTTCTATTCTAACATCAAGTTCAGTCTCAAATACATAGACCCAGCCTAGAGAATATTAACTTTGGACTGACCAAAAAAAAAAAAAAATCTGCAAGGAAAGCATTGTTCGTTCAGATTTCTAATGCTCCCATCCCAGATGTTGAGAAAACCAAGTTTTTCCAAAACTTGTCATTTAGGGAACACCACAGGAAGGATGTTACAGCTCCATAACAGTTAACCATGTTGTCTCAAGCTAATTCTCTCTGAAATATGGGCAAGGTACACATCCTCAGAGAGGTGAGACGAACTTCAGTGTTTCGCCACTTCTTTGGGAGATGACCACAGGAGTTTGTTTGCCTGTTTTCCACTGAATATGAAATAAAACTCCCTCCAGAAGTCCACAGAAACCACTGAACAGAGATTGCTTAATCCCCGTGTCCAAGACAGAGTTTCAAATGGGTTAGAATAAATGGACAGACCTCTCTCTCCCATTACCTTTTCCAATCAGTTTGGCTTTTGTATTTGAATTTCTAGAAACCAGGGTGGTTCTTTTTCTTTTAAACCTCCCATTTTCTCCTTTCAACCTTGTCTACAGACATGTTCCTTTACGCCCGTGCCATCTGTCCATCCATGTATCCTTTCTACGCTGTAAAAATTTGCAACCATTTGGATGGTTTCTATCAAAATGGCCAAAATGGAAATCTTCAGTTTTACATTCCTCCAAAGTTTTGCAAAAACCTGTGCCAAGGTAGAGGAGAAATACTATTAATACCTCCACCAAGGGAATGGCTACAAGACAAGTTCTTTCCCTGTTAGATGTGAAATAACCCACACAACAGAAGGCTTGTGAAAAGCAGCTTTGATAGTGTTGGTGCTCTCGGAGTTATTAAATTTGGAAGAAAGCTTCAAAATGAACCACCATTGCTACAGCAGAGACCAGAAAACAAATGGACCAACTATGCCCACCTGATTCTGCACTAGATGTGCTGTGGTTGTGGTGCTCTGAGATAAAACCAGACAGGCTTTGTAGTGAAGGTCTCGTCTGGTATTAGGCTGGCCCATATATCTGGAAAAAAAAGAGACTCTTTTAGGAGCACAGACTCTTGGAGTGGCCTGAAGAATGGCTCACATGCCTGAAAGATTTTTGCCTCTTCCCTCAGCTGGTTCCATCGGACTAATAAAAGATACGTGCTCTTCCTTGCAGTGCTTGTTTGACTCACATCACACTGATCTAAATTAGAAGAAAGATGAAGGGAAAAAGCAGTGTCCAGACAGGGAAAAAGAAGAAAAGGAAAAAGAAAAGGAAAAAGAAAAGGAAAAAGAAAAGGAAAAAGAAAAAGAAAAAGAAAAGGAAAAAGGAAAAAGAAAAAGAAAAAGAAAAAGAAAAAGAAAAAAGAGAGGAAGGAAGGAAGGAAGGAAGGAAGGAAGGAAGGAAGGTAGGTTATTTAGCTATTTCAGGCCCTGACAATCTGCCTTTTTTTTTTTAATGATATTTAAATCTCGGATTATGATGACGTTGCATGCAGCATTGACAGACCGCCAGGTTTTAGCTACGAGAATGGTCAGTTTTATGGCTATAATTTTTTTTTTTTTTTTTTTTTTTTGCCCTCGCTTGCAAAAAGTCCTCAGCTCTCTGGCAGAGCACACATGCAAATTAAAACTGTACAAATGAGGAGGTGGCTGTAGTGGTGATGTGTAGGTACCAAGAGATTATCCATTTAATAGAGCCAAACACCTGGCTATTTAATAGAGGTCACCAGCTAAATCAGTTAGAAACAGCTTAGGCAGGCATATGGAAGCAGGGCTGAATTAGAAATAAGTGAATCCTAGCTTTGGCCACAAATGTGTGGAAAATGAAACTAAATTAAGTTGCTTCAGCCCTATCACTGGCACAAACTGATATAAATTGGTTTCATTAAAAAACCCTAACATATTTTAAGGCCGCAGTCGTAACCTATTACGTTTTGTGTGGTTGCCGAGAGCAAGTAGCTTAGTGGCATTTTATGTAGAAAATGAACAGGGGACAAATAGAATTTTATTGCTTTCTAAATGAAAAGGCTGAGAAGTTTTAGAATAAAATTGATTTTCACATCTGGAAAAGTTCGCCTTATCATTAGCTCTGTTCTCTCTCTCTTTCTCTGCTTATTTTTCACTCCATTGTTTTCCACTTATTTTGCAAGGCAGCCCTGTAATTTCCATTCTCATTCATTCATGTTCCCGAATTGTGTTTTTCTTTTTCACGTGCAACGTTTGACAATGTTTGCACAGGGGCTGCTCAGCTGAACTGTTACTTGGTTGGGGTGGGACAGGCAGGGGTCTATGTCTCTTTTTCTCTCATACCTCTGGATATAATATTTACAAAAGGTGTTTTTGGAGCATTTTCAGAAACCCTGACTGCATTTGAAGGAGTTTTTTATAAGCTTCTTAATCCACTGGTCTTCCCAATTTATCAGTATATCATAAGGAAAATGAGCCCATGGTACAATATAGCATTATACAGAAATGCAAGGGCTTATATGGCACCTGAACTCGCACAGGAACACCATGCTTATGTGGAAGGAATTATTAGCTCAGGTTATGCACCATCTTGCAGCTTTTGAGAGAGCTGGGTGGGTTGACATCTCTTTGTGGAAATTATACTGACTTTTGCCAGTTGCATGAAACACGTTTCGTGGGCTCATCCAAAAATCACTGCTTTTCCCACATTTAATCCCTGTTAAGAAATGACGTGTGCTCCATTTTGCAGTGGTAATTTGGCTCAAAGTATATTGAATAGCCTAACATTATGCCAAATTTCGTTTCTTGTAAATGAGCAAGTGCCAGTTTAGTAAGGACAGGCCTAAGGGAGTTGGTGCTTCCTTCTACTTATCCCATAACATGTAATGTGTTGTGTTCTGTGCAGCACGATGAACGAAAAGGGACACAGTTTTCCATTGCACGAAACAGAAACATCGTGCCCTGAACTGTGTTCCTTGGAGAAGGACCAGCTCATTGGTGAGTTTCTAGAAAGTGTCAAGCACTTGTGGCTACTACAATACCTGCTATGTAAGGAGAAGAGCAGCTTTTGTACCAGCTGCTGCTTCAGGTTCTGTGCAGCTCCAGGATGCCAGTGCCTGTGGATGTCTTCTCACCAAGAGACAATCCAAGGTTGCTTCATGTATCTCACACCTATTTTAGTAAGAAATGGGGCAATATGTACAGCTGATGTTACTGGCATGAGGTTTTCAGATCTAAGGATGTCCCTCAGGCATATTCTGGGATCAAATCCCGCTCTCAGGAAAGTACATAATATGATGCCTCCATAAGGTAGGGTGTCTGGAAGTCAACTGGTAGTCCATGGAGAGTTAGAAGGGCACGGACCGAAGTCATAGAATCATAGAATCATTTAGGTTGGAAAGGACCTTTAAGGTAATTGAATCCAACCATTAACCTAACACTGCCAAGTCCACCACTAGACCTTGTCCCTCAGAGCCACATCTACATGTCTTTGAAATACCTCCAGCGATGGTGACTCAACCATTTCCCTAGGCAGCCTGTTCCAATACTTGACAATGCTTTTGGTGAACATTTTTTTCCTAATATCCAGTCTAGACTCCCCTGACGCAACTTGAGGACGTTTCTTCTTGTCTTATTGCTTGTTATGTGGGAAAAGAGACCGAGCCCCACCTTGATAAAAGCTCCTTTCAGGCAGTTGCAGAGAGCGAGAAGATCTCCCCTCAGCCTCCTGTTCTCCAGGCTGAAGCCCCCAGGCCGCTCGGCCACTCGCATCACACTTGTGCTCCAGCCCCTTCCCCAGCTCCTTTTCCCTGATCTTGCTCCAGCACCTCAAAGTCTTTCTTGTCATGAGGGGCCCAAAACTGACCCCAAAATTCGAGGTTTGGCCTCAACGGTGCCCAGTACAGGGGGACGGTCACTGCTCTGGTCCTGCTGGCCATACCAGTGCTGATACAAGTCAGGATGCTGGTGGCCTTTTTGGCCACGTGGGCACGCCACTAACTCATATTCATCCACTGTTGACCAATCCTCCCAGCTCCTTTTCCCCCAGGCCCTTTCCAGCCACTCTTCCCCAGCCTGTAGCGCTGCCTGGGGTTGTTGTGACCCAAGTGCAGGACCCGACACTTGGCTTTGTTGAACCTCATACAATTGGCCTCAGCCCATCGATCCAGCCAGTCCAGATCCCTCTGTAGAACCTTCCTACCCTCCAGCAGATCAACACTCCCACCCAACTTGTTATTTTCTGCAAACTTATCGAGGGTACACTCGATGCCCTTTGTCCAGATTGTTGATAAAGGTATCGGAGTTACATTATATGGGCAGCTTGCTGAATAGAACTGAGGCACACCTGTGCTTAACGTGGAGGTGGTGAGGAGGCCACGTCCTGTCAATGTAGCCTATTGAACGGGATGCTTTATGTGACTTGCTGAGCCATGCTGTTCTAGCTAGAGCTTGGTTTTTCACCAGTTCCAGTGTCTTCTGGAAAATGGGGAGGAAAACCATGTGTCTGCAGAAAGCAGAGATCCATAGTGATAAAAATATCAGTCTTAATGGCTTTCCTTGGCAACGACAAAGATCAAGCTGTCGTTTTATCCTTGGACATCATCCCTCTGTGTGGGGGTGTGTTACGAAAAAGTGTGTTTGTGGGAGCTTCTCCTACCCCTGCCCACTCTTCTAGTTCTACACCTACTTTCACTGATTGCTTTCTTATTCAAAGGTGCAAAATCTTCCCTCGACCACAAAAAAAAAGCCTTATCACAATGGTCAGATGTGAGTTTGAACTAGTGATTACAGAGAAATCTTGGGTTTATTATGTCCCTCCAGACAGTCTAAAACCTGTAAACTTCCATGCCTTCCATTTCACTTCGGGTTTCTAAGCCAGGGTAGGTACACACTATTTTTTCCAGCAAAGATAGACCTCTCAAAAGTTTTGTCCACAGTGCTGTCAGCTGGTCACCTTTTACTAGCACTGAATGCAATTTAAAGTTAATAGATTCAGTAAGATGTTTTGCCAAGAATTACTCAGCCCTTCGTGCCGAAATATTAATCAATAATGCCTCTTTAAAATTTCTCTTCACTCCAATCATTTTTATGGTCTTGCAATTTACTGCATGGAAGCAGGCTAGTTAAAGATAAAAAAACATCCGTTAAGTCGCATTATTATTAATATTTATCTGTCATTTACAGAGCTCCAAAAGGTGTACACAGCACTTTCCTGGTCAATGTGCCAGACAAAACAGCTGCTTTCCCAAGGACTGCAGTCATGAATAGGTGCAGGACAAAGAGACACTGTGGTCAGAGAAATGTCTCCAAACAACCCCTTGGAGGGTTCTGCCCAGGTTGTCCTGATTAGCTTTTGGGGGCTTTTAAAATGGAACAGGAAGGAGCATACCTGAATTCATAGGAAGACATAACTAGATCTTAGATCCTGAGCTAAAGAAGATTAGTTCAGAAATATAAAATAGAATAATATAGAGGTATGTGCAGGACACAGAGCTCTGATTAAAGTGGGGCAGTATTTCTTTCTGATTTGTTTTGGTTTTCACTCAGAAACTTTCCAAGATTTAATTTATTCTTCCAAAATTGCTCTGGAGCAAATCTAAAATATTTATGGGTTTGTTCCTATTTTTCCTGTAATTAATATACCTATTTTGCAAAAACATGTTTCCCAACCCCAAAATGCTCAAGAGGCTCATGCCCAGGACGCTCTTGTGTGCAAGTGATCCAAGGTCTAGTCATTACATCCCATTCCTGTGTATCCCAAGGGAAGAGGCTGATCAACAGAGCTGGTGGTTGCACTAGCGAGCGGTTTTAGTAAAGAATTAAATATTCATTGGTGATGGACAGAATCTCCCACAGCCTGAGTCCTACACTGCTGCAAAGCATCAAAGAGGAAGACAAAAGCGGTTTCCCAGAGTAGCTGGTGAGAAAGTCATGGGGAGCCATCAATGCGAAGCTTGGGGCTGAACTTGGGACAGGAATGTTCTCATGGCCCATTTGGTTACAGCATATTCCTGAAGAGTCTCTGTTAGCATGCGATGCAGGATTGATGATGAGTATGCACTCAATGAGGATGAGGAGGAGAGATAGAAGCTGTATTTGTGAAGGAAAATGTCTCGAGCATGGTGGTGTATTTTGGTAGATCACCTTGAAGAAGGTCCTTTTCGTTGGCCCCAATGTAGAGTCCATGTGCGACTCCACTCCTCAGCACCATTCCCTACAGAACTAAATCAATAAGGAAACTGCATGCAATATTTGCTCCCACATCCTGCTCTGTAATTTAGATAATCGTACTCAGTTATGAAAGAAGTATGTGATTCAGCATGTAGACAATTCTAACAAGGGAGTGAATGTGGAGAAAGAGCATTGTTCAGGCTTCAGTGGCTTTCAGACATTGAAAACAGCACCAAAATGGTTTTATAACTGAGGTTCCAAATACTGGTAATTACACTGATTATGCAGTGGATTTCTTGTTTTCATCTTTTTTGAATCCTTTATTTCCTTACCACTGTAAGTGGACTAGAGGTTTTGCTTTTCTCTATAAAAATATAGGAATAGAATCTCATTAGTTGCTATCTGTGAGCAGCAGGAGGAAAGCCACGTCAGTGCAGTTGTGCTTGACTGTGGAAATCATGGTGTCATACACTGAAAGAAGGCACAGTAGTATCCAGTGTCCCGACACTGGAAATAAAGTCATAATAGATACGACCACCTTGGAAACGCCAGTCAGTCTTGGTCTTCTCAGCCTGCATTTTATGAGCTTGTCAATGATCTAGTGACATCCCTCCTTCCCCAAACACACTTATCGTATTGTGAGCCTTGACAGATACTTCAGTCACAGGGAGATTTTAAACAAGATAATTTCTCTCTTTCCTTCTCTGTGTTATCTATCTCGTCTTTATAACTTAAGACCACTTTTTTTTTTTTTTTTCCCTCCCAATCCAAAGATGTGGTAAGATCTACTTATGTTTGAGAAATATTTGGAGGAACATATTTTTTTTTTTTTTTTTACATCCATCTGAATTTATGCTTTTGCAAACCATAGCACATTAAAAAAAACCACCTGAAAGCTGCAAGGAAAGAATCGGACGGTCTTCTTTTGTCACACTGGATCAATTACTCTCCCATAGAGGGAAAAGTGAGGAGCATTTGCAGGACACTGTTTAGTCACAGTTAGTTGCAGCTGGGTTTAATAGAAGGAATACTATTTTACCTTAACCGTTCTCCAGTCTGGCAGATCTCGTAGCTGCTGCTTTGCACAGCTCATTTGGGCTAATGCTGGAATAAAAGCTGATTTCTCCTGGAATGAGACAAATACATGAACAGCAGGTCCGTATCTCATGGGAAGAGCATTGGAGGGGTGAACACTTGAATGTTTGAGTCTGAGGGAGAACTATTTAAACCTTAAATCATGTTTCTGGGACATTTGACATCAGCCGAGCATAGTGAGATTTACTGTGGCTGCACTGGGCTCGTAGGACATTTCTAGCACAAGAAGAAAACGTCAGGACCATCTCAGACAAGGAGAACATGAGATAAGGACAAGTGGATAAATAAAAATGGTGAGTACCTACTTCTATATACAAAGAGGAGGTTGCAGGCAGACCTGGAGACTTCTGAATGGAAGAAACTCAAGTTCATTTCTTTCTTCCCATACGAGTGCAGGGTATGAACCTCTCCCTTCAGGTACAAGTGGGACATAACCTCTTGGCCTCATCTCTCACCAGCTTCTTTGAGGGTGGCTGGTGAAGAGCTGCTATTTGCCATTGCAATTTGGAGGGCCTTAAATTACTTTGTAAGGAGCCTTAAAGTGCAGCGTGCTTCTGTGACTCCGAAACCCTGAAGAGAATGTAAGAAAGTGGATTACTGTGGGTAAATTGTGAATGAGTAGTTTTCTCTGAACGGTTGTTTAATTGAGCTGCAGCTGGAGCTGATTATGTTTGTTTTTCCTTCAGTGTCTCTCATTTCCTTTCGTTTCCGTTAATTCCTGCTTTCATTGGGTAACTGTTGCTGTACAAAATTTAAAGAGCGGTAAAAAAAATATAAGAAGGAAAACAAGAAAAAAAGAAGTGCATATTTTGGGAGCTTTTGATGACAGTTGTTCCTGAAGACACCTGTGAACTGTTGAGCTGAATTGGGCTGCAGCTGCTGCTGACTGTATGGGGTGGGAAGGAGAAGGGGTGTGACTCATTCTTCTGGTTTTTCCACCACCACCTCCTTTGGTTGGGCCTGTGGAGGTGGCTGTCAGGCCACACGTGCTGTGATGTCTTTTCAGCTGAGTTTTGGGGATCAAGAAAATCCTAGATTGCCAGAGGCTTGAACCAGGGGAGTGATTGAAGAGAAGCATGTTCCCACCTCAGCCTATGCAGGGCACTGATACAGGTGAGGGTTACATGTTATGGCATCTAAGGAGGCATCTATGGTGTCGCTGCTGTATACGAGAACTCAAACTGCTATGTGTCCTGGACAGACAATGAACTGAGAGCACAGAATTCATTATCTATCTTATTTCCTAAGCTACATGAACAGAAGGTGAAGATGGTTGAGATGGGCTGACAGCAGCCTCATGGACTTCAATGAGGAGAAGCACCAAATCCTACACGTGGGAAGGAACAACCCCATCCACCAGTATATGCTGGGGGCCCTCCAGTTAGAAATTGGCTCTGCAGAATAGGACTTGGGGATTCTGGTGGACACCAAATTGAACATCAGCCAGCATTAGGCCCTTGTGGCAAAGATGGCAAGTGGTATCCTTGGCTGCATTAGACAAAGTATCGCCAGCAGGTCAACGGAGGCGATCCTTCCTCTCTACTCAGCACTGGTGAGTCCACGTCTGCAATACCGTGTCCGGGTCTGGGCTCCTCAGTACAAGAGAGACACGGATGTACTGGAGAGAGTTCACAAAGGGCCACAGAGATGATTAAGGGTCTGGAGTGTTTCTGCTATGAGGAAAGGCTAAGAGACCTGGAGGTCTTCAGCATGGAGAAGAGAAGGCTGAGGGGAAATCTTCATGTAAATAAATACTTGAAGGGAGAACAGAGCCAGGCTCTTATCGGTGGTGCCCAGTGACAGGACAAGAGACAACAGGTACAAACTGAAACACAGGAGGTTTTCTCTGAACATCAGAAAACGCTTTTTTACTGTGAGGGTGACCAAGCACTGGCACAGGTTGCCCAGGGAGGTGGTGGAGTCTCACCCCTTGGAGATATTCAAAATCTTATCCTGGATAAGGTGGCCCTGTTTGGGTGGGGGGATCAGACCAGATGACTTGAAGAGGTCCCTTCTGACCTCGACTGTTCTGTGATGTTGTGAGGAGTATTGTCTGTCAATGAGGAGTATCTTAGTATTTTCTTTTTTTTTTTTTTTTGTCCTATAGACTGTCTCTTCTGCTTTGCTTATGTTACAGAATAGATGCTGTGGAAAGAAATAATGTAACACTGGAACTGCTGGGGCTGCTGGGTCAAATTTGTCATACAGTGCTCTCCCAAGAAAGCTTAATATGAGAAAACAGAGGGCATGTTGTGGTTTTCTACAGGGCAACATGTCTTATCTTTGAAGGTTAAGTTATTTTGCCTTTTCAACCCTTTTTTGATTCCATGTCATATCCAAGGGAATAGTCTTTGATTACCTGTGACATTCAAGGCTATATGACCAGTTGAAACCTCCATCTTCCATGAGTATAGTTATTTTGTAAAGAAAGAGAGAGAAAAATCCTCTAGAGAACTTTGGAGCCATAACAAGCTCAAAGTCCTGGCTGGTCTGAAATAAATAAAAAAAAATAAAAACTGATATTCACACACTCCCAGTCACTGATTTTCATTTAGACTGCACAATAGTTTGTGGTTCTTGTGCTTCATTTTATTGGTTAGTTGGTTGGGGATTTTTTCGTTTGTTTGGGTTTTTTTCGTTTCTTTTTTTTGTTGGTTTGTTTTTTGTGGTTTTGTTGTTTTGTTTTTGGAGAAGAAAATCCTTCGTTCATTCATTTGACATCACCTCACTTCTGCACCAAAACTTCTTGGCATCTCTCAAATTTGGAGGGCCACAGGCAGCTGTCAATGTGCTTCTTGTGCCATTTAACTATTATTATGCAGAGAGACAAATCTGGAGGTCTCTGCTGCTTTCTTCTGTGTAGCAGTCCCATTCTAAAAGTGCTTTTTCTTCTCTTCCAATTGAAATATCCTATCTTCCTCTGTTTTGAATCATCTTCCTCTAGACATCAAGTTTTGTCAACCTGTAGCATTCCCCTTAACATTGCAAAAATGCAAAAAAAAAATCATTATAGCTGATTTCCCAAGATCACCCCTATGCAAGGCAGTCATGCAACTATTCTTTGCATTAAGTATATTTTTTATCAACAGCTGTTTCTTAACAACTCCAGAGTCACTGAATGTTCCAGAACACATAAAGCCAAAATGAGCTGAGTTTTCCCATTTGTTTGTTTGTTTCTCAATTCTGTATTTCTCAGTCATGCAATGCTGAACAGATCGCCAGAGTTTATGGTATGTCACCATGCCACACTACCACATGGTAGCACGATGGCCTTTTGGAAAGCTGTCCTATTTCAGCATTGCAACTGTGACTGTATGCAATGTCTTTTAATCAATCTTTGATAGCATATGCGTTCGCTAAAATGTGTCTGTGCAACTAGGTGATAGCCTTTAAAAGCTTTAGGTCACATTTCTGGGTGGAAACTTGAGGAGAAGCAATTTAGGAGCAAGTTGCCATAAATTGCCCTTGATCAAATTTCTTTTCTTTGGAACTATAGATGCAGATGTCCTTCATAGCTTTTCTGAAACTCTTACAAACTGAACTTGCTCCCAGTGACTGATGGTTTTTAAAAAAAACAATATTCCTTGAGACAGAATCCCTTTATTTCCTCCAGTTTGTAGTTGCACAAATCGTGCCGTCTTTTAATAGTGTTGAATTCATAATTCTGGACCTATATAAAAATATTTTTCTCCAGTACTTTTGTCTAAGAATTTGCATGTAGAATAGGATAATGTTTCCTTTCTTGTGGTTTTAAGAAAAAAAACCTGCCTTAAGGACAGATTTCCTGCTGCTCTTCAGTTATTTCTCTTTGGAGCATGACTGACTGTTTGCATGGAATTAAAAAGTCAAGGCAGAATTAGCCCTCAAATTTGGAGCAGCCAGACCTGAAGCAAATGGACTTGCCAACCTGTCCCTTCAGTTGTCGATTATCTCACCCACATGGGGAAGGTGTGTTCTCTGGGAGCCTAATGGGGACCGTATTTTGGAGCAACCCCATCACCTACTAGCTGTCACACCAGTGCAAAAGCTCAACTAATTGGCAACTCATAGCAAAAAAAAGCCTGCTTTATAATGCTCCTTGGGGACCCAGAAATGGACAGGGTTAATTTGTGTTTTCTGTCTGGGCCAGAGCAAAATCTTGTTTAGCTTTCTTTATGAGAAAGAAGCCAGTGCATCAATCCATAGTACCTCCCAGTCTGCTTGGCATCCTCTTTTTTTGTAATGAATACATTTTCTGTGTTGCTGCATGCTTCTCTGGTGTAGATATCGATGATTAATATGCCTTGTCTTTTATAAACAAACCTAATGCAAAGCCAATAATGTGAGTCTCATTTCTTTACTGCCAGCCCACAGCTCAGCTTTGGCTTTGGTATGTATATATAAAGGAAGAAAGATGAATGTTCGCTCAAGCTTGGGAGCTGGAACCATAACAAATTTGTGGGATGAAAAACGCACATCGGTGTGAGGCAAAGACAGCCCGGGAAGGTCTGCTTTGATCCCTCCCTTGATTTTACCTTTTAATAGCAAGAATACTGTATTGTGTACCTGGCCAAGAGATGTCACACTATGCAAGCATGTTGCAAGGGGAGCAAACATATTGAAGTATCTGGGAAGCTTTTATCACTGACTGGATTCAATCATAACATCATAAATGATGAAAGCAGAAGGAACTGCTGTGATCACATAAGCTGATCATTAGCCAGTGAATTTCCCCCAAATCAGGTTTTGCTTGAACTAATTGACCTCAGAGACAAAAGAGATAGAGGGAGGAATTCTAGGTTTTAATTTTGAATGATGACAGGGATGACCACAACCTGCATCCTACTTCTCCAATGGTAATTCCCTTTAGCGTTTAAAATCCACGCTGGATTTCCAAACTGAATTTGTCCATCTTATGGGTCCAACAATGGGATATTACCTTTTCATTACATGCTAGATCAAAGGCCCAATTAACAAAGTAATATTCCCCAAGCAACTGTGTCCTGGGACCATGAAAGACCTCAATTTCTCTTTGATAAGGGTGGCTGATAAAACTTCCAGAGCTCCAATCTTTTTCCCAAAGAGACTGGATGTATGGCTTTGACATTTATTTGCTTGTGGGCTTTTTTGCCTCAGTCTTCTGGTTACTGAATTTTTCTGGACTTTTTCCCATTTCTCAAAGTCTTTCATGGCATGTGAATCCCAGCCATAGATCTCAGTACTGAGTGCTCAAAACCAACTTTTCTCATTCCTACTTGGGAGTCCTACATTCCTTCTGGCAGCTCCTATTGACCTGATCATCCATGATACTTCCCAAGCCTTTTTAGAGTCACCCAGGTAATAATCCCCATCACTACCCATCCTATCAGTATGGCCTGAGTTCTTTGTTCACCTCTGTCTGGATTTACATTTGACCCTATTGACTGCTTTCATCTTATGGAGGACTCTTGATCCTTCTGTAACAGGTATCCCACAAGGATTTAACTTCAGTGTAATAAATCTGTCATGTTACTAATAGAAATACTCAGTGGGGCAGTTTATCTGTAAGAAAATCATGTACGCACTCTCTCATGGGCTATTTCCCTAGTTGATGGAACAACCAGCAACCAGAGTGCTTGGCCATCCTTTGATTCATATCATATGTGTCATGGGGATGCATTGCACCCGTCCAGGCCCTAATTGTACATAGTTAGCTTAATCACACAAACTACTACTGTATTCTCCCCAAAAGAGACATCACATTAAGTTCATGAGATCTATTCTCCAGAAGCCAGTAATGATTGACACTAATTTATATTCATTTTCTTTAATTCTTTATTAGTACAACCCTATCCCAGTTGCTCCATTATTTTGACTAAGATCAATGCTAGATTGGCAGTCCTGTAATTACCTGGGTCATCCCTTTTATGATCTAACTACATCATTTGGCTTCTTCCCAAGTAATGGACAAAAATTTCATTGAATGCATCCATTTTTTTTTAAATTTTATTTTCCCAGTTTTATTATCGTTACTATTTCATTTTACCTGCAATAATGGATTCAGTTATAAGGTGCATTTTTCTTTTATCATACCTGGAAAAGTCTTCTTTATTGTCCCTATTATTGTCAGTCACAGGTTTCTGCTATGTAGCCTGTAGCTGACATGATGAATTTTCTTCTCATTATAAATCCTCTGATTTATATCACATTCTTTTTTTTCCTGTTTTCAAAATACCTGAGGATTTTTGCTGATTAAACCCTACAGAAAAGACAGCTATGGAAACTCAGTCTTTTTAAACCAAGTGGTCCAAATAACAATTTGGTATAAAAATGTAATTCAGTAACAGTTTATATTCCTACATTCGAGAATAAAGTTTAGGAAAATCTAAGTTACATGCTTAGGTACTGGTGTCTGTTTTCTTTTCAGAACTTTTCTGTTTCTTTCATTGCCACAAAATTATTTCAGAATTAGATTTTTACAATCTGGTGCTGAATTTACTGATTTAAAGCTTAGGGAAAAATTATCATTAATTCTATTAGCCTTTGGACTGGCATCTAGTTCAGATCCAGACAATAATGGTTTAAACATAAAACCGAATGGGGGTAGTGCCAGTGTGGAAATAATATTTCCTTTACCATGGATAACTTTTCCATCCCCGCTGAGATTTTTAAGTTCATATGCCTTCTGGTTTACACAGCAGGAAATAAGCAGAGACTGTAACTGCATTACCCAAGTAACTGGACAGTAAATCGTTTGCAGAGTTGGGGTGGAAACCTGACTTCTCTATGTCCAGAAGGCTGCATTTCTTGCTGAGGATGAAAAGATTGCAGATCAAGAGATGTTTACACACAGTTAACATCTTTCTACTTTCTACTTTCTACTTTCTACCTAGCAAAAAAAATTGGGTAGCAAATAGGGATTTTTTTTTGTAAATGTAAGTGTGTGATGCTTTTGGAGAGTCATGATCAGTGAGCAAGGAATTATCTTAGAGGGTTGGGTAAATAGTTTGAGTTTACAGCAATTCAGAGTGGTTATTCTGAAACTGTTAGAAATATATGTTGAATAACCTATGTCCCGGGTTTGTAAAGGAAAACAAGCTTTTATATGGAGGAATAATAGAAATAGAAGACAGTTTATATATAATGTGTATGAGAATGCTGCAGATAAAAGAGAAACTGGAATTTCTGAAATGTATTGCTTATTGTATGTTTCTATAATACTTCTGAAGTGCCAATTTTTGAAATTTACCTGTCTTGAAGAGCTCTTATTATTTAAATGAAAAGGCTGTTGCATGGATGCTGGGCCAGAAAAGTGTTATATATTAATCATTTTTGTCAAAGGAATTTGAAACATGGTGGTTTGTGTAATGACATTCTAGATTTCTTGCAAGCATCTTTGCAAAAAAAAAAATGGACTTTTCTGAAGGTTTTGCTGAAGGAGGAAGGCCACTGTGGATGATTTAAAGGACATTTTGGGGTGAAGTTACAGCACTTGACCTGATGCTTTCAGCTGAGCTACCCAAATTAGGGCTGAGACCTTTATAGTATTGATTCATCTACTGGAATAATTATTCTCTTTTGACTGAGAGGGGACTTCCATAAATGTAGGTCTAAGATGTTTGAGTTTGATTCCTGAAGTTAGGAGGTGCGATTCACTCTTAACTCCAATCAGACCTAGTAAGAAGCATGGAGAAGTGCCAGCAGGAGGTGAGGTTAGCAGCGGGCAGAAGGGACCCTCGTCCTATAAAGAGTAAAGCACATGGGATCCAAAATTAAATGAGACACTGGTGGGTGAGTGTGGAGAGACAGTGAATGCAGTACAAGAAGGAATTTTGCCCAGGTATTCTGAGGAAAGTCTTTAAGGAAGAAGCCAGGATGGTCGAAACGTCAAGGGTATGATCTGAGCATCACTTTGAGGATCAGAGAACTGTCTGAGAGGTGGAGAAATGATTGCAGTAGTCAAGACAAAATAAGAGGGTGAGTTATCCAACCTCTCCTGATAGATCGAGCGTTCAAACCCTTTCATCATTCTTGTTGCTCTACCAGGACTATTACTTGTTTTTATCTACAATTCGTAAAGTGCAGTGCCCAAAATTGGCTATAGTACTTTACCTTGCTGGCACCAAGTTCCCCTGAAAAGTCTGCTCTGCCTTCCTCATAATATGTCAGGACATTCCAAAATTCGATTTCATGTTCTTGTACAACATTACATTCATGGGTTTATATACAGTTTGAGGTCCCCTTTCAGCACCAGAATTTTATCTAATATCCTGCTGACCAGCCAAACATTTTTATATTTGTGCATTTAACTTCTTCATCCCTGGCACAGCACACTGCGTGACTGTACATCAAATTTCTTCCTCCTAATTTCATATCTCTGCATTTTTTTTCCAAATCATTTTAGATTCCACTTTTGTTCTTCAAAGTGGTTGTACATTTACTCAAGCCTGCTGTCATTCACAAGAATTTAGGTATATTCTTTGTTAAAACAAGGCAGTGCTTGTCTTTTTAATAGAACTAGGCCTAAGAAATATCACCAATATATCCCATTTAAGGTCCACTTTTAGTCTGATGCTAAGAAGCCCCTGACAATTGCCCTTCAAAAGTGATTTACCAATCAGTCACATCTTACTACAATTAGATTGTCCTAATCTTACTGTTAAAAATCTTTTTATAGCACCATATAGTGTCTTCTTTTATCTTCTTTCTCACCTGGCTTTTTGCTAAGTCAGAAATTAAATTGTTGGAATTATTTCCTATATTACATTTTATTTGTTTCTCTTTAATAAGGTTATTATCTTCTGGGTATTTGCAAGTGGTTCTTTAATAATTTCTTTAATATCTGCACACAAGTTGAAGTCATGCCTACCAGTCTGTAATCTCCCAGCCGTCAACTCTGTTTTTCATAGGCGGGTTCTATATTTGTCCCTCTTCAGTCCTCTGGTACTTCTGAATCCTCCACAAACTCTTGATGATAATCACTAATGACTCAGTTTGCTTCAGCTAGTTTCCTGCAAAATCTTCAAGACCCAACTGACTCAAACATCTCTGCCATCCGAAAATACTTTAAAACCGTTCTTCCTGTAATGCAAGCCTGATCCAATCTCTTGTGTCTTAAGATTAACTCCGTCAGCATCTAGTCACAGGTTACTTTATTGGCCAAGACACGCAAAACATCCCTCGGATACTTCGGCATGCCCTCTCTGCATCTTTCTTTATTAATTGTCTTTTCTCAGTATTTTACTTCTGATTTACAAAACCATTATTTTCCTTCTGTTGATAAAGCTGGAGTGCAGGAATCACTGCCTCTCCACTCTCTTTGGGATACAGTGGGCCCCACTGGGGCTCCTGTAAAGTGCTTTTATCCCTGTTCTTGTGCAGTTGCTCTTTGATCACACTGAAAACCACGCCGGTGAAATAATCCAGGTGCTTTTAAACAAAGAAAGGAATAAAACAGAAAAAATTATTGTTCCCCACCCCCGCCCTTGTATAATTTCATAGATTCTTTAAGAGCACATGCGTAGGCACAGCAGGGTCAAGCTCCATGAAGTGCCTCAAGGTGACATGACCATGTTACCATCTCTAAAAGAGACAGGACATGCTGAGGTACTAGAGAGAGTGCAGGGGAGGCGATGAAGCTGGTGAGAGGCTGGAGCACAAGTCTGATGAGGAGTGGTTGAGGGAACTGGGGCTGTTTAGCCTGGAGAACAGGAGGCTGAGGGGAGACCTCACTCTCTGCAACTGTCTGAAAGGAGGCTGGAGCAAGGCGGGTGTTGGTCTCTTCTCCCAAGTAGCAAGTGATAGGACAAGAGGAAACGGCCTCAAGTTGCACCCGGGGAGGTTTAGATTGGATGATATTAGGAAACATTTCTTCACGGAAAGGGTTGTCAGGCATTGGAACAGGCTGCCCAGGGAAGTGGTGGAGTCACCATCCCCGCAGGTGTTTAAAAGGCATTTAGACAAGGTTCTTAAGGACATTGTTTAGTGCTAGAGTTAGGTTAGGTTATGGTGGCATCCTGAGCCTCTCTTCCGACTGAAATGATTCTACCCTTTTTCCCAAATCTCATACTTCATCTTGTTTTGCACTGGCTCTGGTATTTGCCAGGCACTGTAGTGAGCCAGTTCAGCTTATTATCCTAGCAGAGAAATAACTCAAAAGGCAAGAAAGGAGTTGCAATTCTTCAGCACTAGTGAATTCACATAGCTCTGGGAAGAGTCAATCCAGCACTAGAACTGGCATGCAAGAGGTCTTTGGGTGGATTAGGAAGGATGGAGCAAGACATCTCCCTATTGAGCGATGTGTTTTTACATCGGCTCAACCAAGTTACATAACTTCCCCCTGAGGGGACAGTGAACTGCAGTAAGTTGGCGGAGGTGGACCTCTGGGAACCTCTCATAGCGACTTCACAGCCAGATGAAACCTGTCTTCTGACTGTCACTCCCATGGGTGTCCTCTGTTAGACTTAACTAGTCTTTGGATCAGTCCTGGGGAATACAGCAGTCAGAGTTTGGCTAACCTTCTGCAATCTTCATTTCCATGTAATGCTCCAGCTGTAGTTTTCCCTTGTACGTAATGTCTGGAAGCAGTAATAATAATGATGGAAAGGGCTATGCAAACCATCTGAGGAGGAAGCTCATTCACTCGTCTGCACGCCCTTTAAATATTAATGATTATGTTCAGTGCTAAGAAGCAAGTGACTGATTTTCGGAAGCGTTGAGCTCCCATTGTCTTCAGTGGGTGTCGTGGCTGCTCAGCATTTCTGAAAACCAGACTCATAATGATCAGCAAATTGTGAAAATATTTAATAGCTAAATCTTTCCTGTCCCCTCCTTTCCATCCTCACGTCAACAGAAGGCTTCTTCCTATCCCACATCCTGCTCCCTGTAGAAGGATTTCCTTTGTCCCTCTGTCCCACCGCTCTCATATCCCCTTCACCTGATGTCTCATGGGTCACTCTCTTCACCTGGAGCACATTTGGTGGGATTCTTCTGATTCCCTGTGGGTATCTGCATTGTGGGTGTCTGCATCTGGGCAAGTTGCCCTAAACTCTGTTCATAGTCAATGGAGAGTGAGTCAGAAGAGTCAATGAAGCTTAGGGTGTGATTTTGTATCCTAAAATAGGCATCCACATTTGGTCAGATGACTCACCATGAACTCCATTGACTATGTTTACTATACCTCCAGTGTCTTCAATGGGAGCCTAGACAAGAAGCTCAGGTGGGACACCTGTATCAGATCCTTAAAATGAAATTAAATTAATCCCACCCCTCATGTGAACTAATACATCAGCTCACTGCGATATCACATTCACCTCCTTCTTCAAGAATCGTTTCTGTCTTGGTGCCTACAGGGAATGAATTGAATAATAAAGGGTAGTGAAGTGGAAAGATAATGGTAGGTCATAGCAGAAAGTCAGACTGTACCTTAGGTTGGATAAATTGGAGCGGTTTTATTGAATCCAGTGAAGTGTCTATCCTTCATATAAGAATTTTGCTTAATAGAATAAAAAGAAGAAAAAGAAAAAAGAAACAAAAGCTAAGTATGCCCGTGAGCTGTCAGGGTGTATTCTAGCCATTATCTTTCTAAGTGAATTTATGGTTCATCATATTTATGGTTCATCAGATGGTTTAGTGCTGGAGTTGGATTAGATTATGGTTGGACTCGATCATCCTGAGGGTCTCTTCCAACTGAAATGATTCTATGATTCTATTTTATATTTTTCTTCCAAATTCACTGTTGCTGTCTACATTAGGAGACTCCCCTGTGGTAAGCAGTTCCTGCTCCTGACCTTTGCTGCGTGCTGTGTAATGCTCCAGCCCAACACTGATTTCTGCGTGTTAGGACCGGTGGAGAACTGCTGGGATCTCTGTAGACAGAGTGCAGTCTCTAGCAAGGTGAGATCACATCTCAAATATCCTCCACTTCCTTTGCAATACAAACTCCCCTTTATTCTCAGTTGTGTGCCCCACCAAGAGATCTTAAACCATGGGTGCTTCTGATTTCTATGGTAATTTAAGAATCGGTGAGTTCCCTGTGGGCTAACTCTCAAAAATCTGTTTGTGGAAATTAGCAAACTTACAATTTGAATATTTACCCCAAACAAAGTGACTTTACCTGGCTTCATCCTGGAAACTCCAAACGCAGGCAAAAATCCACGTCAATGCAGCTTAGCTAAGTATGGAGCAGCACAGCAGGGAGAGCATAGTTATGAAATAGATATGTAAGAATCAGTGTGCAATACAGCAAAATAGAGGGTAATAACAATAAATTCAATTTAATTAGTCCTCCTCTGGTCTTCATTACTGCTATCACCATCTTTTGCTTTTCTAGCTCATCAGGCATAAGCACAGATGCCATTGCTGGTTTCTACGTATTTAAAAGACAAAGCCCACTCTTTCCTCAGCCTTAGATATTTCCTCTTAACTCCCTCATTCATTGCACCATCCAGTTTAAAATTACCCTTCTGTGTTATAAAACGCACCATAAAGGGAGACCGGCCTCTGCCACAATTTTCCTCTCTCTCTTTCATTATTAGCAGGTATTTCCTGGAATATTTCTGCTGTTGGTGAGTCTTCTCTACAGCCGTGACTTTATCTTTCTGCCCCATTTGTTCTGTCTCATTTCAAACATCAAAACCAGCTCATCTCTCCCTGGCTTCTGCCTGTTAAGTTCTGCTTCCCTCTGTTATTATTTAGCTATAACCATATTATTTAACTCTAGACCATTTCATGGGTGCAATTGGTATGAAAGCTTCTGAATAAAAGAAAGCGCTGTGGCAGGTGGACAATTTGTCACGTAGTACAACAGCTAACAAGCGTTTTAAATCTGGTTGGTCTGAGTCACTGAAAACCAGACTGTGTTACCAAACCTTTATTTTTATGAAGACTGAACAACACATTTGTTTACTTCACTAGAGAAGATGCTAAGAAACCAAATCGTCTTGTTGTCTTTCTCTTGTCTGTGCATGTAGATTTGCGAGCGTATCGCACCTACCGACACACGCAAATCATTGAACAATATAAAAATCCTCCATAATGAAGCCCTGAGATCTGTCGCTGGTGAAGGTTATAGTGTCACTCAGGGACTCATTGACAAGCTTTAAGGCAAGAGATGGATTCTTGAGAATGAGAGAGGTGACATCTATCAGCCATAATTGAGCAAATTAATAGCTTTGTGAAGTCTCTTTGTTGGTAGGCATCCCTTGAAATGACAATAAATGTGGCAGTTTCACTTACAGCCTCTGCTTGCATTTTTTTTTTTCTTTTCACTGTTGTCTTGTGTACGGTGTGTAATGACAGTGAAACAAAAGGGCTTCCTCTACAAAACCAGCAGCAAATTTTAGCATTGAAACAAATATATAAAAGGTAAAGACCGAAGAGTGTTCACCTTCCCCTCTGGTACTGACTTTGAAGGACAATTTCTTTGTATTTAGACACCAGTTGTGCCCCAGGTGTTGTCTCAGTCACAGGAGGGATCGGGAGGGAGCCAGCAATGGGATCTAGAAGACTTCTACTCACCCATCTTTGAGTAGGCACTTTATGGTTCTTCCTTCCCACTTCTCCACTATTTCTGAACATCAGTAGTTATACTGCTGCACTTGCAAGTTTTCCTTGAAACAGGGGCTTCGTTCTGTGCTTTCTACTGGAGGAAGAAAATCTTAGGAAGAAATAGTAATAGCCTCCTCTGGACGAACTATTAAGAGGGTACTCTCCAATCCTGTTACCAGGGGAAGAAAATTCCATTTCGGGTCACCGTAATTATGGGCAGTTCTCCATATTTCAGACAACTCAATAGTCTTGCTCTGTTTATGCTCTGAAGTGTAAAGCTGGTAGTAAATTGTTAGCATCAATGTCTTTATAAAGGACATAGAACTGGTTCAAGATGCAGCCAATATGAAGGTGCAGCTGCAGGCGGGATCAGGTCCTTCCTATTTAGAGCAAAGCGATAATTCACAGTAGTCATCAAACTGAGTGTTCTAAGTAAAAAGAGATGTTAAAGTGGGGCCTGAATGCAGATCTGGAGGCACAAATCCCTAGCGTGGGACAGTATTCTGTCATAATCCCAGGCACATACCTTAACCCACTCTTCTTTTTTCTGAAACAGAAAGCTATCCTGAGAAATCAATTTAGCTCTTAGAGTCTGTTGTCTTAAAGCTTTTCCTTCAACTTTAAAATAATATTTGTTTTTTCTTTCCCACCTGCTATCTAACTTCATTTTTTTTCTCCTAAAGTGCAGCAGTATTTGAGTATTCATCTCATTACACCATTTACAGAGTAAAATGGGGCTGTGTTATTTGCTTTTACTTTTCTAGTCTCTAGATTTTTCTAGGTCTTTCAGATCTATCTAAAATAAACATTAAGTGGGTCAGTCTTCTTCTAAGAACATTCCTATTTTGTGGAACTTGCCTGGATTGTTTTTAAGGACTAACTTCTGAGAGGGGAAAAAAAACCCAAACAAACCACAACCAAAAAAAAAACCCACAAAACACACACACACAAAAGGTCACAATAAAAACCAACAAAAGCAGAAAAAGAAATCTTGATTTCACAGAATCACAGAATCACAGAATGTTAGGGATTGGAAGGGACCTCAAAAGATCATCTAGTCCAATCCCCCCTGCCAGAGCAGGAACACCCAGGTGAGGTTACACAGGAAGGTGTCCAGGCGAGTTTTGAATGTCTCCAGAGAAGGAGAATCCACAACCTCCCTGGGCAGCCTGTTCCAGTGTTCCGTCACCCTCACTGAGAAGAAGTTTCTTCTCAAATTTAAGTGGAACCTCTTGTGTTCCAGCTTGAACCCATTACCCCTTGTCTTACTGTTGGTTGTCACCGAGAAGAGCCTGGCTCCATCCTTGTGACACCCACCCTTTATATATTTATAAACATTGATGAGGTCACCCCTCAGTCTCCTCTTCTCCAAGCTAAAGAGACCCAGCTCCCTCAGCCTTTCCTCATAAGGGAGATGCTCCACTCCCTTCAGCATCTCCGTGGCCCTGCGCTGGACTCTCTCCAGCAGTTCCCTGTCCTTCTTGAACTGAGGGGCCCAGAACTGGACACAATATTCCAGATGAGGTCTCACCAGGGCAGAGTAGAGGGGAAGGAGAACCTCTCTCGACCTACTAACCACCCCCCTTCTAATACACCCCAGGATGCCATTGGCCTTCTTGGCCACAAGGGCACAGTGCTGGCTCATGGTCACCCTGCTGTCCACCAGGACCCCCAGGTCCCTTTCCCCTACACTGCTCTCTAATAGGTCATTCCCCAACCTGTACTGGAACCTGGGGTTGTTCCTGCCCAGATGTAAGACTCTACATTTCCCCTTGTTATATTTCATTAAATTTTTCCCCGCCCAACTCTCTAGCCTGTCCAGATCTCGCTGGATGGCAGCACAGCCCTCTGGCGTGTCAGCCACTCCTCCCAGCTTGGTGTCATCAGCAAACTTGCTGATAGTACACTCAATTCCGTCATCCAAGTCATTGATGAATATATTGAACAGTATTGGTCCCAGAACTGACCCTTGAGGCACTCCACTAGATACAGGCCTCCAACCAGACTCCGCCCCATTGACCACAACTCTCTGGCTTCTCTCCTTCAGCCAGTTTGCAGTCCACCTCACTACCCGATCATCCAGTCCACACTTCCTCAGTTTTGCCGTGAGGATGCTGTGGGAGACGGTGTCAAATGCTTTGCTGAAGTCAAGGTAGACCACATCCACTGCTCTGCCATCGTCAATCCACCTTGTTATGTCTTCATAAAAGGCTATGAGGTTGGTCAAGCACGACTTCCCCTTGGTGAAGCCATGTTGACTGTCCCTGATGACCCTCTTATCCTTGATATGTCTTAAGATGGCACCAAGGATAAGGTGTTCCATCAGTTTCCCAGGGATGGAACTTACTGATTTCTTACTGTTTTCCCTACTGAACCAAATGTTTCTCATATGTCTATCACATGTCGGTGGGTTTGATCTGTGGATGCTATACAGTTTGTTAAATGTACCTATTTTCTAGTTCTCATGGCAGAAGTAACACTGATATTCAGGCACTCAGGGACATACAGTCCTTGTGCATGTTGGCCTTTCTTTGCATCTGAGTTCCTGGTTCTTCTGGGGTTACAGGGTGGTTTGTTCTCTAATTTTTCAAGATGCTTTCATTTTTGTTTTGTTTTATTTCTCCATCTCAGATTTATTATTTATGGAGGTATTTATTTATTGATTCTCTGGAGGAGAAAAACTATTGAAAATAAGCCAGTTTAAAAAAATGAAACTATGCTTGTGTCCCCGAAGTTTGTGTGCTAGCAGGGAGAGGAGAGCTGATTGATACTTATTCTGTAAAGCCAGCGTTATTTATTCATTATTTAGGAACATTAATACATCAGTTTCTATCTTCACACCCATCAGTTTGTTCCTTCCCACACCACTTCCCACTCTGGCTGTTCCAGAGCTTCACAACTCCTGTGTTGACAGCCTTCTTCTCATTTCCAGTATGCACATCTTTATGGACAGTTTAGAAGCATTTGTCCTTGTAACAACTTTTTCAGTTAAGCTGGCTTATCTCCCTCCCTGCTGTTTACTCCCCTGTTTTGTTTATAGAGATTGGTCATACCCTTTCTGAACATTCATTCTGATAGTCTAAACCAGCCACGGGTTGTAAACACACATACACAAAATGAAACACGCCATTTTCAAAACATCTCTCGTGGGATTTGAACTTGATTTTCATAGAATCGCAGAATCATTTTGGTTGGAAAAGACCTTTAAGATCATTGAGTCCAACTGTTAACCCAACACTGCCAAGTCCACGTCCCTAAGAGCCGTGTCTACACGTTCAAGGATGGTGACTCAACCACTTCCCTGGGCAGCCTGTTCCAATATCTGATAGCCCTTTTGGTGAAGGAATGTTTTATGGATATCCGATGTAAACCTCCCCTGGCACAACTTGAGCCCATTTCCTCTCGTCCTATCACTTGCTACCTGGGAGAAGAGACCAACCCCCTCCATGCTCCAAGCTCCTTTCAGGCAGGTCAGAGATCAGAAGGTCTCCCCTCAGCTCCTGTTCTCCAGCTGAACCCCCAGCTCCCTCAGCCGCTCCCATCACACTTGTGCTCCAGCCCCTTCCCCAGCTCCGTTCCCTTCTCTCAACTCGCTCCAGCACCTCAAGGGCTTTCTTGGCATGAGGGGCCCAAAACTGACCCCAGAGTTCAAGGTGAAGAATTTTTGGTGGGACAAACACCAAAGTCAAAATCTCTCCATCCATAGACCAGCCTTAAGACTCCACAATTCTTCTTCACGATGGTGATATTGCTCCTTTCAGGCCTTCAGAAGCAGTAGTGACTTTTAAAGAGTTAATTGGAATATTTTGTAATGCCAGTGCAAACTGGTCCAGTTCCTCTCTAGAAAATATGATTAATCTGCAGAAAAATGAGGAAGCTACATGTATAATTTCACAAGGTTAAACCTACAGGAGGATGTCGTGCAGGATATGGCTCCATCCTTCTTGCTTGCAGAGTAAGTCAGGAGAATTTAGGACTTGGCACAGGCGATAAAACAATCTGGTGGTGGAGAAGATTTTCCGTTGTTGTCCTCCCCCATTGTCCTGTCCTCTATTGTCATAGCTTTGGCTCCTATGTTGGGGAATTGCAGGGCTAATCCCTAAATTGTCTAAGCTAGGGCTAGGGTGTGTTGGTCCTGCTTGAATTCCTCATTTCGTGCTTTCTCCTTCACTATGAACTGCTCAGCATCAGGTGAAATCATCCTTTCCATAGGAGGGAGATGGCCTGTTCTCCCGTGGGTCTCAGATTTGTGCACCCATGGTTCAAGGCCAAGATGACATTCACACTATATTTGTTACAGCAACCTCGAGGCAGGTGATATTCTGGACCAGTCTGGTCTTCCTGATATGACTAACACTATACCTGTGTACTATCTGTAAACTAAAGCTAAGCTGCAGGCCATCAATTTCTCTGAAACCTGAGAAGTTTTCTCTGTTCTCTCAGCTTCCCTGTCAACTTGCTTTCGGCAAAGTTAGAGTGCATGAAGAAGAAAAAGATCTGCCAATTATATCCTCACTGTCTGCTGCTCAGGGGCCAAACACACGTCTTATGCATTATGATTCAGAAACCTGCTTGCATATTTTTTTTCACCAGCTTCTGAATTCCCTGTGTTGCTCTGTCATTTTAATGAAAACACAAAAAGACCCGAATGAGGATTATGGTCTAAGGCAAAATGTGTTTGGGCAGTATTTCAGGGTAAAAGCTTCCTCCCACCAAAGGGCCAGAAAACTTGCTAGCAGCCCCGGTTTTGTCCTCATGAAGAAAAATCAGTCACTGGTTTGATGATAAGAATAATGGTGACTAAAAGAGGTCTGTAGTCCAAAATTCTATTTATTTAGATGTAGCTTATTCTTGAATCAGAATCAAAAGAAAAACTTGGTTTCATTTAGTTTAAGTTCATTTTTCGCTTTTGGACTCCAAAAATATTATGCTGATTCTATAATGTTCTCAGTATTGAGGGAAGGTGGCATCCAGGAAGCTGCTTGGAGCTCCTGAGTTGACATGACCTTTCTTTGATAACAGAGCTTCTTTTTATATCCCTTTTTCTGACCTGCTTTAGGAAGCACTCCCTGATGTGATCCACATCCCTACCCTTTGTACTGAGCAGACAAGTTCAAATGATGACCTTGAAGCTCACCAGTGTCTCTGTGGGAAGGGGCTGGTTGCTTCTGGTCTGGGGGTGAAGCCGGCAATGTGTGCAATGGGAGGACTGCAAAATAGGGATGAACCCCAAAGTGATGGTTGCTGCACTTGTAGTGAGATGCTGACACTGCTGAAACAACACAACAGAGCCATACTTTGTCACACCTTTATTCGTCCTTTCCTTAGCAGATTTCCTGTGTCAAGCTAGAATCAGTCGTCTGGCACGAGAGCTGTATAAATGGCAGAGAAATTCCCCATCAGCTATTTTTGGGAGAAGTCAATTCTCTCTGTATTCAAGAAACTCTGAGCTTGCTAAGCTCCCTACCTTTTAACTGCAAATTGCTCTATTTTTTTCCCTTATCATCAATGCAGCATAGGGAGGCAAATCCAGTTTGAGGCTGAGCTGGGATATTTTCGGGCCTGTTTAAACCAGCTGTTTTATTAATTTATTTTTACCTGTGTGTGCAAAAGCCTGCCTCTCTTGAAAGCCGTGGAAGTTCTGCTTTGATGCCATGAAGAACAGTCCAGCCCAGAAAGGTCTAAACCTAACCAACTGGTGAGCATTTATGTCACCATCTGTATTCATGGGGATGCTGGTTTTGGGGTCCAAACCTGAGCAGGTTGGGAGGAATAAAGGCAAAGATTGAACTGAAGTTTCTTTGTGTGTATGATTTTAACATCCAATTCGTTCAAATTGGGCCAAATTTCTTACAGCGGCGGAGTATCTCCTAGGGAATGGTTGTGGGAGAGTAAAACACCAGTAATTACCGTTGCCGGGTCCATCAAGTAGGTCTTGTATGAACTGCTTGACATTGTACAAGGCACAAAATGTCTTGTCTTCAAACCGCTATTGTAATTTTCATCAAAACCGTGCTTCTGACTCAACACACTGTACTTAACACAATTTATGACAATATTTCTCCCTCAATAGCTTTTTGTAGAGTGTGTGCAACCTATTCTGCAGACTGCTGGTTTTCTTACTTACCATCTATTTTACAGTCTGCATTTTAAATTCCTTTAAGTGCAGGCAGTTGAGGAACAAGTTTGGGAGAGAGAGAGGGAGAGAAATCACTTCTCAATCCCAATTCCCTCATACAGTGTCCATATACTCTTTATAGGCCAGTACCTTCTCCCCCAGAGACTGCGGCATTTCAGGAGTAGGCAGAACCATCCCAGCCTATGTAAATCACTTAAACTATAATGTTCCATGAGATTCTTCCATATATAAGATGGAGTGTTGATATTGATATGACAGTAACTTTTAGCTGAGATCACAGACCCCTCATTCTAGGCATTACCCAAATCCATTGGGAGAATTTGTTCCTGCTTCAGAAAGCTTGCATTGTTAATAGCTGTATGAGATAAAGCATGGAGGAACAAAGGCAGCCACAGAAGCTTCAGGCTGCTTTGATGTGAAAACAAAACAAAACAAAGCAAACAAACAAACAAAACAACAACAAAACCCTTGATATTTTAGCCGTGTAAATATAACCATAATATAGACCCATGGCAGAAAAATTTAATAACTCCAAGTGTCCTCCTCCCAGATCCAGTTTTCTTGCCACTGATCCCAGCTTGGGGAAAGGGGAATAATGAGAAGATGTAAGTCAAACGTCTTTCCCGGGGTGATCACAACATGAAAAGCCTGAACAACCACCAACGAGCAGGATTAGCACTGTAGGAGAAAGCCAGTCTCACTGATAACATCTGACAATATAACATACAACAGAGGTCAAATACATCAAAGCACATCTTCAGACATTTGAAGTGGTCTGACTTGTGCATAAATCGATTACTTTCAGGGTTGAAAATTGTATTTTGATTATGACCTTAGCAGAAGTTCAGGTTCATAAGTCAATGGATGACTGTCGTGCAGGTGAGTTCCAGAGGTCATACAACATAAACAAGCCTGAATCCTTTGGCTGAAGAATCAGCCACATCCTCAGCAAGGCCCATACAACCAGAATGTGTTGGTTAGCAGAGGTGACAGGAGCACTGGGAACATGAAAACACCAGATTAAAAAGGCCAAGAAGGCCAACAGGATCCTAGGGTGAATTAAGAAGAGTATGACCAGCAAGTCGAGGGAGGTTATCCTAGGATCATAGAATGTCCTGAGTTGGAAGGGACCCACTAGCATCATTGAGTCCAACTCCTGTCCCTGCATAGGACAACCTCAAAATTCAGACCATGTGTCTGAGGGCATTGCCCAGTCTCTTCTTGAATACTCCTCCTCTACTCTGCCCTGGTAAGGCCATATCTGGAGCACTGCATTCAGTCCTGGGCTCCCCACTTTAGGAAGGTCAAGGAATTACTGGAGGGAGTCCAGCAGTGGGCTACAAAGATAATGAGGGATCTGGAGCACCTTTCTTATGAGAAGAGACAGAGAGAGCTGGGTCTGTTCAGCCCGGAGAAGAGAAGCTGAGAGGGATCTGATCAATGTTTATAAATATTTCAAGGGTGGGTGTCAAGACGATGGGACCAGACTCTTTTCAGGGGTGCCCAATGACAGGATGAGGGGCAACGGGCACAGACTGAAGCACAGGAGGTTCCATCTGAATATGAGGAGAAACTTCTTTCCTCTGAGGTGCCAGAGCCCTGGACCAGGCTGCCCAGAGAGGCTGTGGAGTCTCCTTCTCTGGAGACATTCAAACCCACCTGGACACATTCCTGTGTGATCTGCTCTGGTGACCCCACTTTAGCAGGTGGGTTGGACTGGATGATCTCCAGAGGTCCCTTCCAACCCCAACCATGCTGTGATTCTGTGAGTCTGTTACAAAGATTTGGTTATGCTTTTCCACATCACGTGTATGCTCCCAGCCCCGAGGCTTTGTTATTCTGTGTGCATTAAGGGTGAGACATTTGCTTCTGATCAGATGGTCTTCTGCAAAGCCTAGGAATCACTTATATCCCCTCCAACTCCTCGGTGATTCATTGGCTTTTCCTAGCCCTCTATGCTCAGCAGCTTGCTGTAGATCTTGGCTGAATACATTAAAGGCTTTAGGGGGTGTTCTGTGATGTGGTGATCTCTATTTTGTGAGGTCTTTCCTCAAACTTGTGTAATACTGTAACAAGCTGCACCAGCAAAAGATAAAAACTTAGTTGGATGGCATAGGAAGACAGCTTTTTATGTCTGATACTTGGAAAAGCCTCATAGGAAATCTGGGAGATCTTTTGGCCAGAAGTCTTCAGATTAATTGTGTGTTTCATGATGCTATATTATTATTGGTAATAAAACTTTATTTCAGCCATTGATGTATGTGAACAATGTATATTATATAGATGCTACTCTTCCTTACTGTTAATTTCATTACTTTAATTTAATTTGGCTTTTCTTACAAGAACTCACACTTGTAAAGCATCTTCCATCTGTCTCACCTGCTTATTTAAGGTGCAGAGAGATTAGGAGTTTTCAAACTTTCACAAAACAAAAGCATAAACTGTGATTTAGGAAATCTATTCGGTAGTCTATGATACAAAATGCACATCCTTCTTCATCCCTTCTCTCCTCCTCTTCTCCTCCTCTCCTCTCCTCTCCTCTCCTCCCAGGCTTATGATCTTTTCCTTTACCTATTCCTGCCTTCTCCTCCCCTTCTACCCACTGTATTTTGTTTCATTGCACTTCATTTAATTTCATTTTTGAGGCAATAGAGCCGAACTTGAATGCAATATTCAAAGTGAGAGCATCTTGTTAAATGATATCATGGCATTGTGCTACTTTCAGCTTTATTCCCAGTTCCATCCTCCTGTACAATATGATTTTCGTTTGATTTGCAACTGCCATGGTGGATGTGACAGATATATTCATGGAAATGTTTGCACTTGGGCTCTGAACAGAAGAATTTGAGACTATCAAAGAGGTTACTGCAGGCAGCTGTACTACAAGCTTAGAGATGTAGTTTGTCAGGCAAACTCTTCACTCTTATTTTCCATGGTGACATTGATAGAATGTCTAACTGTATAGAATTCATAAGCTAAATAGTTTTGGTTTTGTTTGGTTTGGTTTTCATGGTAGAGGAGTGGAGGTCTGGGTCAGAGAGATTCCTCATTGCTACAGAAATCACCTGGATCTGAATTCAATTCTGTATCTGTCACACAAATATATTGAATGAGATGTTTTACTTCACTTTGCTTTTATTCTTCATCAACAAAACAACATTTCCTAACCTACCTTCTTATTCACTGGGATGGAAGCTCTCTTGAGATTGGAGGAGGTCTTCTTGAATATTAGACAGTTTTCTTGAGCCCTTCTTCCCTCAAGAGTCTTACCTCACAAGACTCTTCCCAGCAGATCTTTGACCTCTTCACTTCACTGTTCAATATCGTGGGATTTCTGTCCTGCATGGTAGGATGCTGAGGGATGTAGAGTGTAGATGTGACATGAGCGTGTGAGCGCACAGCTTGGGGGCCAGCCGTGTGACCATGGACCATTACTGAGGGGACCTTCTCCAGGTCTGGCCTCAGAAGCGACTACTCTGTTGAGCAAAGATAAGTTAATCTCTTCTCCTGGTTTAGGGAAGTAAGAGGCAGGAACTCGTTACACAGTCAAGTCTAAATTAATCTTAATGAATTTGTAATGACAGCCAGTGGGCAAAGGATGTTATTTGGGAAGATCAGCAGGAGCATGTTGAGTTCTTTTGAGCAGGGCAGAAGGCAGCATTGTTTGGGCTGCTTCAAAGAAAACTGAGGTTTACAGGTAATTGTAATTTTGTGCCCCAGTGGAAGCAGAGATGGAAATCTGGACATACTGGGGCAGAAAGCTCTAGAATTACTGTATGCATAATATCTATAAGAGTTGTGCTTTTTAATTTATTTTTATTTTTAATTTTTTTAAACCTGGAGCGCAGAGCACTGTATTCATGTTGATGTTATCGACATGTAAAGGCAAATTCCTGCCAACTGCACATCTGGCAGGGAGATCAAGTCTTCTCAGAGGAGATTTGGTTTATATTTACTCCATGAGAGTGCACATAGGGAGACTCTGTAGCACCATATCCACGTGGACATTTTCATACAGCTCTTAAAGTCATTTCCCCTGTCAATCCTGCTCTATACTCTCCCTTTTACTGTGTATTAAACCTGTTCCCACGGTGAGCAGTTTTCCAGTTCTAGCATCAGTTTTATCTCAGCCGGTACGTGCAATTAAAACCTAAGCACAACCAATCAATTCTGTCTTCACAGTGCTTTCCTGACTACTTCAAACAGTTTGAGAACAAAGTTTAAATAAAAAGATTCCCTTCCTCCCTCCTACTCCTTGCTACATATGTTAAGCTCTCTTTTTTTATATATTGTGTTGATTAAAAACACCAGTGATACAAAAATATAGTAGACATGTACTTCCTCAAGACAGAGCAGTTAATTTCGTGTTTTCCCATATCAGTGGATTGAAGAATGCCCATATTATGAAAATATCCATCAAGAGTGCCCTTATGTGTCCATGAATGAAGGAAAGTTTGGAATGAAATTATCATCTTTACGTTTCCACATTCCACTGTAAATCAGTAGAGTTAGAGGAAATAATTAACCATATTTATAAATTTAGAGATTTTTTTTTTAATGGTGGAAAAAACCACCATGCAGCTACTAGCATCCCCTTTACCCTTTTATTCCATTCACCAAAAAAAGCACTTGACAAGTGTATGATGTCTGCTGAAAACAAGACGTGGCTTATTCACCTAATACTGCGACTAGGAAGTTTTCTCCTGCGTGCCTCTTTCTTTGTACTCCACTGTCCCAATTTCAGGAATTTATATCCTTCTCTATGAGATACGCTGTGGGTTTAATTGCCATCTTCCCATGAACAGGACAATCAGATTAAGTGGGGGAAAAAATGCATTTCAGCAGCAGCCTGAGTTCCACATGATTAGAGCCAGAACTCTCCCTTCCCCAGCACCCCTTGGCCTCTCATCCTCCCTCATCTGCACCCATTTTTCCAATATCTTCCCTATTTCTGATTACTCCCCACCTTTTCACCTCCTTGTGCCCCCATTATGTAAAAGTGGACGTTATCTGATTATTTATTTGCCAAATAACCCTATTTTTAGGGTAATGTGGGCTATCAGGTAAAAGCTAAGCATGTGAAAATACAGCAAGTGGAGTGGATAACACAGAAAAAAAATGATACAACATCATCCAGTTTATGCAGTTCCTGCTGAAACAGGTAATTGCCGTCTTAGGTGCCACTGAAAGTTCCCTGTTAATATAGAAAATGCAATACTAGAAAAAAAAAAAAGAGGTTATTAAACCACAGGTTGCTTCACTCACTGATTTCTTGTCTTAATCTTCATTTAGCTCTGAAAAACATGCAATTTTTTCTAACTTCTTATAGATCTTGTTTTAATACTCAAATATCTCAGCCAAGACCCCTAATTTTTACAAGATATAAAAGTTGTTTTATACCGAACTGCTTACACATTTAAGTCTCTGAATCCCTCAGCTGGTTTTAGTGCCACTCTGACAATGAAAAGGGCTAATTCAAGATCTATTCTTACATTTATAGCATCATAAAGAATGTTCAGAGTAAAGATTTCATTTGCATACATCATAAAAATAAACAAAATAATTTGCATAAAAGACTGCATGGAGCAGTGGTTTGACTGAATGAGGAATCTTGGGAAATATCATTTGTAAAATGAGAAATAGAAGAAGGGAGAAGAAGGTGACTTACCAAATGTAGGAAAGCTTTCAAGGGGTGGGATGTTTTGCTGCTTTATATTGCTAAATCCTTCGATATTTTGCAGTTTTGAGGCAAACATGAGCTATAAAGATCCTGGGGAATCCCCTGAGAGGTGCCGGGTGATTTGTGACATCCTCAGGGATTCTCTGGGTTGAAAGTGGTGATCAGTGCTTTTCCCAGTCAAGTCTAGGATTATACTGGTCTGGCCGAAGCTTGAGAGAAATCCCAGTGATTGGTTATTGATATTTAGCACGCATCACTCGTCATCTGTGTCTGCATCCCAGATTTATCTCTGGTGTGATTCAGTATTGCTGAAGTCAGTACCTTGCATTGGAAGGAGACCGGTTTATTGTGCAGGGGGAGAATCGGGGTTGGTGGCACATCTTTATGGCACAAGGTGGTGCCCATTTAAGATTTTCAGGAATTTTACATCAAGAACATGGAAAATAACCTTGACAGCCTAACCTGATGGTATTCATCTCAGGCATGGTTGCATCACTTTTTACTGTCATATCCACATTTTTTAAAGAAAAAGAATTTTGCATTATGTTTTGATTACTTCTCTTTGCAAGTACTTTCCTCCGTGGTGCTTGACTTGAAGCAAACTTGAAGCCAGAAGATGATGAATGTAAAAGATATTACCAAGAACCAGCTTCCTGCAGCTTTTAAACATGCTTGGCCACTTTCCTGCTTTGGTGCTTTGAATATATCACCCAGATCTTTGCAGTCCCCCGAGTCTTTCAGATTGGGTTTAGGTTTCCATGACTCAGTTCTCTCCCCTGTGAAATTAGAGTTTTCAGAGATTATGTTGCACTCGTTAAAAGCTGCTGTGTAATTAGTACGGAAAGACAGGTCTTGAGAACTAAGAAAAGCAGCAGGTTGTGGCTGTCCTTTGGTTTCCTCTCATACAGCTAATGAATGTAAATGAGTAATGAGTAATGTTCGAGTCCCATGCTTGAGTAGTTATGTCTAAAGCTGGGGGTGATTAGCTGGGGCTATGGGGAAAATCGCTCAATACACATCAGGATTTCACAGCCCTCTTTGATCCTGCCTTCATGTAAAGGTTAAGGGATCCATGAATTGCTGGAGCAAATAGACCTTACCCATGGAGCCTGCAACCTATGAGGACTTGAGGTGTACTGTCTATGTCCATCAGACCCCTGCCACTATGGGATGGGTCTCCCTGTGGATTCCAGGGAGGGAAGACTGCTGTCTGCATGATTAGCTGCAAATTTTCACCTGTATTTCATAGATTTAATTCATAACAAAGGCTGTGATTGCGTCTTCATCTTTCAGTAGTTTCAGAAGAATGTGTGTTATTAGGCATTAGGAAATCCCACAGGAAGCAATTTGCGAGGCTTGGAGTTTCTACTTGTCTTGGCCCAAATCTTCATGCAGAGATCCCTCCTTCCCACCCTTTGCCTTGCAATTTAAATGGCAAGAAATGTTCTGTACATCTCACCCTGGGGCCATGGAATGTTACTTTCACACCCCTTCTCCCTCCCCAGTAACAGCTGCTTTGGCATTCAGTTTTAACCTGTTGTTATAAAACATCTTTTTGTGTATTGTAGCATGTTGCAGTGTGATTGTGGCTGCAACATCTGGGACTGGCATCTTATGAAGCTGAGGTGCTGAGACCAGAGGAGCATAGAGAATGATGGGATGATGCCTTTGCCCCTCACCATCGAACGGGTCTGGGTCCCCATAAGAGCACAGATCTCAGAGTCTCACAAACTAAAGAGCATCTCGCCTGACCTGTTGTTTCTCCCTGCTCTCAGCACCTGAGATCTTGGTGCTACCAAAAGGAATCTCCGAGATGAAAATGGGAAAAAAACAAAGGGATGAAGCGAGTGGGTCAGCAAAGGGCGGTTGTTTTGTGGGAGCTCTGCTGATTCATAAGGCATCATGAAAAATTTCATGTCATGCATAGCAAGTTTACTTTGCTCTCCAGAACACACCACTCCCTTACTTAGGCCAGCAATTTTCTGCCTGGAAATTCAAATGTTGCGCACTTTTAAGATTTTTTTTTTTTTTGTCAGTTGTGTTATCTTGTCAACTTTGAAAGAGAATCCCCTTTAGCTGATCACCACCAGCATGGTACAATGAACAAGACAGCCAGTTTGTGCGTGGTGCTGGCGACACCAGCTAGTAATTCATACCAAATTACACAGCAGGCCAGGGGCAGCTAATGAAGTGCTACCTAAGTAAACAGTCATTTGTGCAGGTCCAGTTAAACTTTTGAAAGTATGTCCAGCAGAGCATATAGCGCTAATGAATCTCACTGTTACAAATTGCCAAGGAATGCCAAGTGTATGGGGAGACCTTGTCAGTCAGTTCTCCGCGGTCACAAATCTTGCAGCCATAACTAAGCACGGACATTGCTTGTACCAGGAGGAGGAAGGATTCCTTGAGATAGAACCACGGAATGTCCCGAGTTGGAAGGGACCCACAAGGATCATCGAGTCCAACTCCTGTCCCTGCACAGGACAACCCCACAGGTCACACCGTGTGTCTGAGGACGTTGTCCAGTCTCTTCTTGAACACTGTCAGGCTTGGAGCCGTGACACCTCCCTGGGGAGCCTGTTCCAGTGTCCAGCACCCTCTGGGGGAAGAACCTTTTCCTCATGTCCAGCCTGAACCTCCCCTGGCACATCTTCCTGCCGTTCCCTCGGGTTCTGTTGTTGGTGGTCAAAGAGGAGAGATCGACTCCTGCCCTTCCTCCTCCGCTTGTGAGGAAGCTGTAGGCCACAATGCCATCTCCTCTTAGTCTCCTCTTCTCCAGGCTGAACAAACCAAGTGACGGCTTCCCCTCCAAACTTTTCACCAACTTCGTAGCCTCTTCTGGACACTCTCCGGTAGGCTAATGAGGTGAGCCCTGTGAAGTCAGTCCGCTCAGATGCAGCATCCCTGTCTCCTCCTCTGCTATCTGCCTGTCATCCCGAATATCTCCAGCCTCCAGCCTTCCTCTCTTTCTCCCTGACCTCACTTTTACCATCTGTTCACACATTCTTCTCTCTCCAGGACTAGCTCCTTTTTTTTTTTTTTTTTTTAATTTTTTGTTTGTTTGTTTGTTTGTTTGTTTTTGTTCCCTCCCTCTCTGTCTCTGCTGAATCATACCAGAGAAAAAAGAAAATACGAGTATCCAGAACAATAGAAATCATCCCTCGTCCAGTTCTTCTGGCTTCTTTGCTAGAGATAATGCAAAAATGATCAAGCCAAATAAGATCAGTCTGTGAGGTTTCTATCAGTTTTTTTCCCTTCCTCTTCACCTATTAATATTGCAGCTGTTGCACTCTATAATCTCATGTGTTAGCTTTACCCAGGCATGCAGCTCTGTGTTGATTCGTTTATTTTAATCAAAATTTTGCCTCCTGATATTTTTCCCTGTCCAGGCTGGAAAAGAGAAAATGAAATTTCAACAGAAAACACACACACAAATCATTAATATTTGACCTCTGGAAATAACTCATTTATTAAACATCTTTTTCATCCCTTCAGGATATTCAGAGACATAGTTTCTTTGTGTGTTACTTTGGCTGTAATACTAGAGTATTTCCCCATGGGCTTCTCTAAGTGATCTCAAGTGTACACTAATAGCCCTTTGCCTTTGGCTTTCTTGAGTATAACACACACTTAGCCACAGAATCCCTGTTGGGTGATGTGGGGTTTTTTAGATGTGGGTGCTTTATTTTTTTTTTTTTTTTTTAATTTTGAGGGTTTTTCTGTGGGTTTGTTTGTGGGCTTTTTTTGGGGGAGAGGGGGTTGCAGCTTACAAGGAGATGGTTTGTTGCAGTTTCAGTATGAAGTATAGGAAGCCTTCTGCTTCAGCTCTGGAGTTTTAACAGATGGAGAATATTAAACCTTCATATATATATATATATTTCAGAGTGTAAAAGGATTGATTGTCATAGAGGAAGACATTAAAAGATGGTTGCTGTTTTTTCTCAAAGTGATGCATGTTTCCTTCCTGATGGTAAATGGCTCTAGAAAGATGTTGACATACTGATCATCTACTCATATCATTCCGGGTGGCAGACGCTCTTATAGACGATTTAGAGATTGCGGGACTTGGAAGTACATATTAAAGAAAATTAAAAATCCAATCAAAACAGCATAATAAAAACAGCAACCAGAATTGCAAGTGCTACACTGAGCACTAAATCTTGAATGGGGGTGTTTCAACAAGCTGTTTGTCAAAGTTTAGCAGAAGAAGCGTTCTCCATTCCTGAGTGGAAAAGGGGATATTTCTGATGAAGAAGGACAGGGGATCATGTGATGAAGTTGTGTTGATGGGCTCACATGGCCAAACTTGAACATTGCTGGACCAGTGGAAATTTAGAAAGGTTAGAATTGGTAGCAAGAATAGTTCCACAGCTTGAAGGTGGAGCATTAACTGTGGAACAGTCTCTGGTCTTCACAGCAGCACGGGATGTGGGACGTTTCTAGTCCCCTGGTGTCAGATGGTGCCAGAAGAGTTTTTGTCTTGGAGAGGGGAAATATCTGGGCCTGGGGGGGAGGGCCGGCTAGTTCGGTCCTGCTGGTGTGGATTTATATCCTCTTCTCCATTCCACTGAAAAGCTATATGCTTTCATGGTTCCAGGGAGACCTTATTGCAGCCTTTCAGTACTTAAAAGGGGTCTGTAGGAAAGATGGGGACAGACTTTTTAGCAGGGTCTGTTGTGATAGGACAAGGGGTGATGGTTTTAAAATAAAAGAGGGGAGATCCAGGCCGGACATAAGGAAGAAATGTTTTACAATGGGTGTGGTGAGACTGGCCCAGGTTGGCCAGAGAGGTGGTGGATGCCCCATCCCTGGAGACATCCCAGGCCAGGCTGGACGGGGCTCTGAGCAACCTGAGCTGGGTGAAGATGTCCCTGCTCATGGCAGGAGTTGGACTAGATGAGCTTTGAAGGTCCCTTCCAAGCTAAACTTCTCTGTGATTCTATATGGAGCATCTGGACAACCTGTAGATAGGATCAGACCCAAGGGATCTGCATAGACCAGTTAATAGCAAAGGAAAAACAACAACGCAAGTAGCCACCTTCCTACTTCACCCTGCTTCACAGATACAACCCGAACCTCAACCGAGTTGTCCTGCAAGACGGGTGCTTTGCTTGGACTACCTGGGTTATGAGGCACTTGCTGGGGGCTGGAGTCAGTGTCTTCTCCATTTCAGAGCCGTCCAGCCACACACAGCCACATCTTTAAGGGGCACAGGAGCAAGAGGTCTGTGTGCAGCACTGAGCCCATGCAGCAGCAATTAGAAATGATTTCCAAGTTTTCTTGGTTAACTTCTCATTGGATCTCACCAGCCCATGCTTTTTCTCCACCCCATCCCTCAACAGCCAGTTCTTTCTTGACATCTATTAATATCCTGTGATTTACCTACACATTAACTATGTTACTTTCTGATTCTCACCGGGCATATGGAACAGATGTCCCTTTTCAAGGGATTTATCAGCAATTACAAATAATGCAGTGTAAATAAGTATTCTAAGATCTTCAATTATGCTCATTAGCTTGAAGCTAATGAGACGTGGAATTAAATTTAAATCAACCAGACTATAAATTTGGGCGCGAAGAGGCTTGCTTTGGTCCCCAGCTTTAACTACTGAATGTGAAGCCAGTACAACAAGGCACTCAAGATATTTGAGGCAACGCTCCTCAGGTTTTACTAAGAGCTTTGCATGAACTAGGATAATGACTCAAGCTCTCGTATTTTTACCCCAGATTTTACTCAACTTGGTCTTGTTTGTTGCTTTAAAGGGGCTGCTATTTTGGACCCACAGGGGAGTAAAGTCTTCAAGGAACATCCTCTTCAAGGGAAATCACAGCACAACACAAATGTTAAGGTTCTGCTTCTGGTCAGAGAGGATATTTTTATCTGTGGGCTACGCCAGTATTTTTAGTTGCAAATGCATCAGGTGCTTTAGATAAGAGTATCTCTGGAGACTGCAAGTGCCATGTCACTTTGGAGCCCTCCTGGTTAGAGTTATTGGGGAGAAAAAAAACAAAACAGTACAAAACAAAACAAAACAAACTCCCAACAAAACAGAAGACAGCAGCCGTGTCTATTTTAGTAGCTCCACTTAGGACAATTTCTGCAAGCTGAACTTTGCAATGCCATTTCTTCCTTCTACTCCCCATACAAAAATCTCAAAATCCCATTAAACATTTATACCCACATACCTGCATACATGTATCTTCTGCCACAGATTCTTTTGTCTTAAAGATTAGAAATAGCTCAGCAGAGCAGCTTCATCCATGGCTGACTGATAGTGAGAGCAAGAGAGAAGAAGGGGCTGATGGACAGAGAAATATTTTGTTACCCTTCTCAATTTCTCGTCTTCAAGGAGGACATGTCCACTGGTCTACCTGAAACATATCTCAGGGATACTCAGGACAACTGACATGTATTTAATGTGCTAATTTTCTGTTGTTGGATCTTGGATGAAGCTGCAGAGGAGATGAGACAGGATTAAATACATAGCAAAGAGAAAAACAAGGTAGGTCTATTGCAGCAACGTGAAGCAGCCTTTGAAGTCTGTGGGAGGTATGACTGTTTCCTCCAGCTCAGAATTTGTATCAGATTATTTAATTCTTTTTTTTTTTTAGGACTGTATATTAAGACTTTTTTAATAGTGCAGCTTTAAGCAAGTAAGTCAATGAGCAGCCTGTAGCAGAAGTACTGTGTTATACTTCTGCTCTCTGTGTCATCCTCAATAATAGATCACCAAGTCCACTGCTCAGTGTAGAGTGAAAGTACATTTCTCCCAAGGGATGAAGTATCTAATACAGGAAAACCTTTTATATATATATATATATTTAGAATAGATAGATAGATAGACAGACAGACAGACAGACAGATAGATTCTATTTTGGTAGAATTAAGTCTCTCCATACATCTATAAGAGATATAAAAGTGAAGAAAAGGATGTTAATTCAGGAGGATATTCTATGGCCACATCCAAGAATGAAAGGCATCCTAGAAAATTCCAAAATGTGTTTTTTTAAATATCATCATCCAGTGCAAGGTGCCCAAATTGACTTTAGAAGTACATTGTTGTTATTAGGAGTTGCTATAATAAGCAGAATCAACCAGCAGCTATTTCCTAATGGGGTTTTATAATTGCTTGTTGGATATTTCTGGTTTTTGGCTCAGCGCCTTTTACTCTTGTTGCTAACAGAAAAAGCGTAATAACCAGGAGCTGTAGCCTACTGTGGAGGACACCATCCAAGTTAGGAGAATATGTAATGAGCAGTTTTGATTCACATTCTCTTACTCTTTAGAAAATAATTCTAGTCTTTAAAAGGCTCCATGCACCACTTAACTCAGTAATTGGCAAGAGGGGATGGAAATACAACATTCTGCAAGCAAAGTTGCACATTTCACATCACTCTGTGGGGAGAGCAGGCACTCTTTGTCACATATTCATAACTTCTTTCCAATACTCAATAAGCATTTGATATCAGGCAGTTGGCAGGATCTTGCTCTGCCTTGCATGGAAGGACGCTGCCTTCGTGGTCTTTGGAGTATGTTACAGGCGCAGAGTTAGGATGGGAAGGAATTTAATGTTAGCAGGACAAATGCTTTTCCAATCCATAGGGAAGAGTTTTCCACACGAAGGTGCCCACAGGCTAAAAAGGTCACAAAAATGGCTATTGTCAGAACAGCTCCCACCTATCGTATGGTGCAACAGTCTTCAGAAAAAAAATGATTGTGAAAAGGGCACATCTCACCTAACTGTAGGTGTTTATAGTGTTGGTGCCTGTACTTGGTACCCATAGGTGTCTGAGTTCCTATTAAAGTCCCTGATGTTTAACGTGGAGGTCATCTAGTCAAATATAAGCATCTGTGGTAGGGTGAGCAGTTTCGTGCTCTAAACTCCACTGTTCACTAGCTCATCTTTTGGAGAAAAGAGAGGAAGAGGAAGAAGAAGAGGAAGAAGAAGAGGAAGAGAAAGAGAAAGAGAGAGAAAGAGAGAGAGAAAGAGAGGAAGGAAGGAAGGAAGGAAGGAAGGAAGGAAGGAAGGAAGGAAGGAAGGGAAAGCCATCATGCAGTCTAGCTTTAGCTGTTGTCATTTTTTATCCCAGACATAGGATTTCATGACAAAATGCAAAGCACAACAGATCTTCATTTCTGTGGCTTCCGACCGCTTTCTGCTCTTTCAGAGAGTCTAAAATTCGAAGGAAATCATCTGACCTTAAATGTGTTGTTGTAGTCTGCTAATCTCACCTCTGTGTTTTGAGTAAAACTCACAGGTATTGAAAGCAAAACCCCTGTAGAACTGACAGGCTCCCTCAATTTACTTCACCTTCTGTAGTCAGCCAGGAGTTTATGCTCCAACAAGAGTATTTTTAAGGTATAAAATCTTGCTTTCTAGTTCACTGGATACATGGAGAGCCTTTTGTTGACATTATCTGCACTGTATCTTCAGGGGAGACAGCAAGTTGAGAAGTGAAAAGGTTTCTGAAATTCAGATCCAGAAGTCAGGGAAGCAAACAAGCGGAGAGATAAAATATTCCTGACAGGACTAAGTTCAATATCAAAAAATAGAAAGGAAAAATATTCCAAGGGAATGAATGCATCAGGGAATTTAAAACTAGAATTAAATTGGTTAGTTTATCCAGTACTTGTATATTCTTTATGAAGAGTTCAATTATGATGAGATTATTAATTTTTTAAGTGATTAATATTATATCAGAACAGACAGATATCTTGTTTTATCTCATCTCTCAAAACTACACTGTCAAATCTTGGAATGTTTAAATTCTATTCTTCCTGGAAGAAAGAAAAATTTTCAGTTCTATAGAAACAAGAAATTTGTTCAGAGGAACACTCAAATATTTGGACTATAATTTGGACACTGGAAGTTCATTTTCAGTTGCTGAATGATGCCACATATGTACAGTAGATCTTGGAAAAAGTCCTTTACCTCTGTCTGAATATTTTCTGTGCAAATTGAATATTCAACTTCTCTGGTTCATCATATTTGTTATTTAATTACACTGTAATCTCTTTGGGGAAGGTGTGACAAGATGACACATTGTTTACAGAAAAATGGTGAAATCAGGTTAGACTTAGTTAACATACAAAGCTAAAATCAGACAATATCTGGGTGGTTTTACTTTTTTTTTTTTTTGAGCAGAATAACATTAGTAATGGAATTTTAATTGTTTTTTTGTTTTAGTCTAGTCAGGCCTCAAGAATCGTATCGTAAACCTTGATCTGATCTGCCAGACTAAAATGCAGTCCTGCACTCATACTGGGAGAATTCTTAGCCAACCAAACCTCAGCCTAACTCCTTTGAGGGATGATAATCATAGAATCATAGAATCATTTCAGTTGGAAGAGACCCTCAGGATCACACATCTTCATAGCCTGATTTAGATGCTACTTGAGCAATGCTCTCCCTGAAGCCATCAATACTTTTGTCCTTGGTTAAAACGAAGAATTTAGCCCGGACTGTTATATTCAAGGAAAAGATTTGCCAAGTAATATTTCCCAGGGATGTTTGTTCTTCTCTGAGATAAAATCAGAGGTTGTTTTGCTAGAATTTATTTTCCTCACAAATCAACCTAGTCTTCTTTAGTTTTCAGTTGTTGGTATTTTTTAGTTTTGTTTTCTTTTTTTTTTTGCAAGACAGTTTCTGATGTTAATTTTCCATCACACCAATTTGCAGAATGCACTTTCCATGCATTTTACTGTCTTAAAAACTGGCCAAACCTATCACCGATCTATATATTTAAGCTGACTGCATAAAAAAAAAAAAAGAGAGAGAAAGAATAAATGTAATAACTATTGAGTGGAATATTTTCAGCCTTTAATCTGGCATTGATTTCAGCCTCACAATGAAAATACAAGTGAAGAAACACGAATTAATATGCTTTCGTAAAAATCACTTCTTATCGAAAGTGATAAGCAAGGTCCAGGAAAAACATTTATGGAGTTCCTCTTCTTTGATTATTTCTTGGCTGGGTGGGCAGGACATTTTGTAAGTAACTGCCAGAGCCTTAGGAGCCTGGCAGCAATATATAGAATCATTTTGGTTGGAAAAGGCCTTTAAGATCATCAAGTCCAACTGTTAACCAAACACTGCCAAGTCCACCTCTGAACCATGTCCCTAAAAGCTCATCTACGCAGAAAAATGGATGGGCATGATATGACGCGTAGGTCCACATGTCCCATGTCGGGTCTTACACCTACCTGGCACCATGCAGAATCATAGAATCATAGAATCATTTTGGTTGGAAGAGATCCTCAGGATCATTCTCTCCAACCATAACCTAAGCTAATTCAAGCACTAAACCGTGTCCCTAAGAACCTCGTCTAAATGCCTTTTAAACTCCTCCAGGGATGGTGACTCCACCACTGCCCTGGGCAGCCTGTTCCAATGCCTGACAACCCTTTCTGGGAAGAATTTTTTCTAATATCCAATCTAAACCTCCCCTGGCACAACTTGAGCCCATTTCCTCTCGTCCCATCACTTGTTATTTGAGAGAAGAGACCAACCCCCTCCATGCTCCAAGCTCCTTTCAGGCAGGTCAGAGATCAGAAGGTCTCCCCTCAGCCCCTGTTCTCCAGCTGAACCCCCAGCTCCCTCAGCCGCTCCCATCACACTTGTGCTCCAGCCCCTTCCCCAGCTCCGTTCCCTTCTCTCAACTCGCTCCAGCACCTCAAGGCCTTTCTTGGAGTGAGGGGCCCAAAACTGACCCCAGGATTCGAGGTTTGGCCTCCCCAGGCCCAGCACAGGGGGACGGTCACTGCCCTGGCACTGCTGGCCACACTATTCCTGACACCAGCCAGGATGCTGGTGGCCTCTTGGCCACCTGGGCACACACTGGCTCATGTTCAGCCGCTGTCACCAACACCCCCAGGTCCTTTTCCCCCAGGCCCTTTCCAGCCACTCTTCCCCAGCCTGTAGCGCTGCCTGGGGTTGGTGTGACCCAAGTGCAGGACCCGGCACTTGGCCTTGTTGAACCTCAGACAACTGGGTCAGCCCATTGATCCAGCTGGTCCAGATCCCTCTGTAGATGCTTTCTACCCTCCAGCAGATCAACGCTCCCACCCAAGTTGGTGTAATCTGTAGACTTACTGAGGGTGCACTCAAAGTGTGTCAAAGGGATCTCCAGGGCTTGGCTTTTTCTCTGATGTGACGTTATGACTTCCACCAGTACTGGGGAAGGAAGTGATGGTCCACTTTATCGTCCCGTATGCCCAGCTGACCTTTTCCCCTCTGCTGATTTCACCTATTTTGTCAGAAACACTTTAGAAAAGGACTGACAGTAATTGTACAGTGCCTGCTATTCCAGACCCCGTTTTCCTGGCCTGTAAGTACTACCATAAGCATGATTAACAATATTTATTATAAGTGTACATTATATTATGCATTTTATGAGGCTTCTACTAATCCATGGCCTTTAAAACAAGCCTTTCAACTAAAATTCCACCTAAACCAAAGCAACGTAAGAATTATTACACTGCAACACCAACAAAAACAAAAAACAGCAACAACAACAAAAAGATTTTATTTTTCAATAACACTTCATTATCTGCAGATGGAGTCACAAGGGATCTTTTTATTTGGCTACAACTGCTTTCACTATCATTTTCCTCTCATCTGTCTTCCCAGGGATCATATTTGGAATGTATGTGCAAGGATTGCGCTCCTTGCTGGTTGTATACAGCCACTTCTGGGGTGAAAACAAGAAGTTTTTAATTCATGTATCATTCCATTTTGAAATTACCCACCAGAAACCGTAGGTCAAAATCATATGGTGGTATGTTATTTGTCTTTTTCTATGTAATGTATTTTTAGAGACCAACATCCAATTGCTAAGTCAGCTATAAAAATATTATTTTTATTATAACATTCAAGGGGTTTTAGATAAGGAAATTAAGCTGATGGGATGCATGTAAAAATCAGTAAGCTCTTTGATATATTATCACATGGAAAGTGAATACTTAATTTGAAAAAGCTAGAGATTATAGAAAACACTTAAAAGTGGGTAAGACGCTGATCTAAGGGGAGATGTTGAGATATGATCAGTAGCTGCTGGATTTGAATTGGCAGTACAAACTGGGACTAATCTTATTTAGTATTTTCATAATACGTTATTTTACCTATTTTTCATATTTTACCTATTTACCTATTTTACCTATTTACCTATTTCATATTTTACCTATTTTTCATAATACGTTATTTTTACACAGTCAGGAGGTATTGGGATTTCAGAGGAAGAACTGGATATCACTGAGGAAGAATTGTTTTACCCATGTTAGTGAAGCAGCAAATACATTTCCTAGCAGAAAGTACCAGGTTATTCAGCTAGGGACTAATAATTTCCACTGTAAAATGGTATCTTATCGGGTGAAAGTGAGAAATAAGAAAGCTCGTGCATACTAGGATGAGTATAAATTATTAATGTGCAGGGTCATGAAAAGATGCATGTGGCCATAGGATGTGGTAGGCAAAATATTTCTGGGGCTAAGGAGGGACTACTGCCCTTGTACCAGGTGCTGTGGGACCTCAGTGTGTTGTATGTCATTCTGCACAGCAAAAGTGAGTTCAGGTAAGAGCAGAACTTAACAGAGCTACTGATGTGATGGTGAGAGGGGAGATGTTACCTGAGGGTGGGTGTTTATATTAATGAAGTCTGCAGCTTAGCACTGAAACGTGCTTACAAATATCTGAAAGATGGATGTCAAGAGGACAGGACCAGACTCTCTCTAGTGAGATAGGATGAGGGGCAATGGGCACAGACTGAAGCACAGGAGGTTTCGTTTGAATATGAGGAGAAACTTCTTTCCTTTGAGGTGCCAGAGCCCTGGACCAGGCTGCCCAGAGAGGCTGTGGAGTCTCCTTCTCTGGAGACATTCAAACCCGCCTGGACACATTCCTGTGTGATCTGCTCTGGTGACCCTGCTTTAGCAGGTGGGTTGGACTGGATGATCTCCAGAGGTCCCTTCATCCCCAACCATTCTGTGATTCTGTGGTTCTGTGCTGCCTGGCTTCTGTGCAATGGGTACAAATAACTCCTGGGGAGATTCTGCTCGGACACAAGAAGGAAATTTTTCATGATGAGAACAATCAGCCATTGGAATAATCTCCCCAGGGAAGTGGTGGATTCCCCAATATTGAACAATTTTGAAATTCAGCTGGTCAGGGTGCTGGGCCAGCTTGTCTAGACTGTGCTTTTGCCAAGAAAGGTTGGGCCAGGCAATCCTAGTGGTCCCTTTCAGCCTGGGATTCTGTGATTCTATGATTCTTATGGGCTAGCTCAAACAATGGAAATACTGGCAGTGCACAGATAAATTCTGTTTGCTTTCCAGAGTAAAATACCAAAAACAGAGCTCCTGTGCCTGGCACTTCAGCAGGTTCACCAATAGCTGAGATTGTCTCTGTATGGCATGGTAGCATAGGAAAATAAAGTGTGGGAGGAACTGTTTATCCCCAAGATCAATAATACAGTTATAACATGCTCATGAATAAATTCATGCTAAACTTGGATTAGGACTGACCCTCAGACTAGGGTGCAGGTACAGCCTGATGAGCTGGCAAGCAGGGATTAGGATGGGGTTGCTGGCGATAGCAGGGGACAGCGCACCAACATCAATGTCCCTTTCAGTATGTGCACCTAAATAAATCACAATAAATCATAATAACACATTTCAAGAAAAGTATCTTAGTCTCTCCTCTCCAGGTCTTAATTGTGCTGGACTTTATGCTGCTCCTATGACAGTGTTCCCCATATAGTTCCCCATATAGTTTTAGTGGTACCCGAGACCTGTTGTGGAATTATTTCTTACAACTTTCATTCCTTTATGCAATTTGAAGTAAGAATGTCTGATTACGTTAAGTACAGTAAAATAGCCAACAATTATTACGCAACACAGTTTCTTTCAAAAAGAGGCAATTTTACTAAAAAAATATCAGGAAGGTACCTTCTGCCTAATATTGTATTTTTAAATTTTCACAGCTACTGAGAAGGGTGAATCTGTTCTGCCACCAGCTGTTCTCAAACCAGCCTGGAGAAAACGTGGCTCTTATACAATGAGCTTTGAATTATGTTTGGTTTGTTTCTTTGTGTGATACAAACCCGGTAATTTCAGTGAAAGAATCTGACACCTTTTTCTGCTTCGCATTATTTGTTATTTTAAAAAATTCATCCTTATTTTCAAGACTGTCTTATCTGGGTGTTTTTTGTTTAGGATAGTTATCTCTGTGTGTTTTCCCAAGCTGCCATGTACTTTGATTTGTTAAGATTTCAGCGCATCTTACCTGTGCATTAGATTTCATGGGTAATACTTAGAAGGCGGCCATTTATTTTATTTAATGATGCAGTTACAAAGGTATCTGGTTTATTACATTAGTGCCCACATCCATGTCAAACTCATCTTGAGGAAAATTAGTATCATTTGTCTCATTCGGGATCTGAAACTTTATGCCTCAATTACTCTGTACTGTTGCATAAGTAACATTGCCAGGATCTCTATTAGATAGGGACACCAGGTGACTTAAGGAAATTTAATACCCTGGCATTTTCAACCACAGAGCACTTGGTCCTATTATTAATCAAGGCTCCAAAGCCTTATTCTCCTGATTAAAGATTTCAGTAGAAGGGAATCATGGAAGCTTTTAGTACAGTATTTTTAATTAGGGACAAATTCAGAACATCGCTATGCATTACTTCTTTAGTAGGTATAATTAAAGAGCTGATCTGCAACAAGCCCACTCGGAAAAATATTCATCTTTAAATCCTAGCAGCCTGCTCTCAGAAAACAGAACAAAAGAAATGGGGCATAAAATTTGTCCCTGAGGAGTGTGGATGGGAAATGTCTTGTGGTCAGTGTTTCCACTTGAAGGCTAAACATCTTTAAGGAAGACAGGTTTGGTCACACCACATAGCATCGAAAGACACAGTCACACAGTCTTCGTGTGAGTTAGAAGTGTGTGGAGAGTCACCTCGGTTTATGAATTATCTATAAAAAGCAGTAGGATTTGCTGGGGCTAGCCTTAACCATCTATAGATGATATATATAGTTTAAACTAAATCATCTAGGCTCCTAGTGGGGAGAAAAGACTCCTCAAATTAGGGGTTGATCGCCTCCTGTGATAAGTGTTTGAGAGTGGTTATCGATGCAGACTATGTGATATACCACACATGGCAACTAGGCTACCCTAAGGCATTTGATGAGGCAAAGAAAGAAGGGTCCATATAACCAAAAAGGTTAAGTGACTGAATGCCTTAGAAACTCAGAAAAGAGATTTGTTCCATCTGCAATCAGAAGCTACTCTGGTCTAAATATATTAATAATTTCTGCAGTGGCTACTACAGCTTTTTTTGGGCTGTTGCTTCCCTCAAATTTCCCTCCTCTCATCACAGGCTTCTTACACTGAAAAAAAACGAAAACCAACCAACCAAACACCTCTTCGAAGATGAACCGTGTTGATTTTCTAAAGCTTCCATGGTGGTATGAACATCAACGTGGAGCACAACTGGAACTGAAGGGTGTATGATACAGAACTGGGATGGAAAGTTTCTCCAAAGCAGCATGGATTTTTGTTGGAATAATGTATTTAAATATTAAAACCCCGTTATTATGGGAAGCATGTGCACCAAAACCAAAATAATGTTATTTTGCTAATTTGCCTACTACTCCCCTATTATCTGTAATCTGCTTGCAGCTGACTGGTATGACCTTGAGATTTAGGAACCATCACAGGAGTTTTGACTCCTACCCAATGCATAGTTCAAGGGTTCTCCATTGCTAGAGAGAATACTAGTTTAATATAGTCTTGCAGTCAGGTAAGAGCAGCTGAAAAAGCTACCACACCTCAGTTTCCAATTAACACTTTTTAGATGAGATGCTATAAATGAACATGTTAGTGTTCCCAGTTCGTTCCAGCATGAAGAGTAACAGGGACGGTGTCTTAGCTGAGGAGGCACCAAGTAGGACCCAAGGAACAACAAACTCACTGGTTTCTATGAAAATAAGGTTTGTAATAACAAATGTAGCTGTTCCTTAGTGGATACTCACAGGGTAGCTGAGATGTCTGAAGGCACTGCTTCATGGAGAGCTGATGAAGCATAGTAGACTAACTCTGTTGGATATACTCTGGATGTAAATCCACACCATATAAATTCAGTAACTAAACAGGGGAAAGCTTACCTGGGAATTAGCCACTGCAGTCATTATTTGCAGTGAGTTACTGGAAATAAAGTGAAAACACACATGAGCTTCCAAGAAAGGTATATGGTAACTTACAGAAAAGCTCAGGCTGTGGTTCTGAAATTTATGTTTTGGGCTATAAATATTAAATTTAAAAATCTTTGTCATTGGCATGCAGGGTACTGATTGTCTAAAGACATTCACCTGATTAAAATTTGTTCAAAAATTGTCTGGAGTAACTTTGCCGTGACAAACTGTATGTCATCGAGGGGCTGTCCAGCCCAGTCATTTTAAGTTTCTGTTAAAGCAGATACCACGTGAGGATGTCATGAACTCTGTTTCATTTAATAACTCAACAGAAACACGATGGCACATTCCAACTTGATCGCTGGCTGGGGATCCAGTAGTTCAGATCTGGTCTTGAGGACTGTGGGATCATCGTCTGGTCTTCCTTTCCTCATCAATGGCAAAAAGGGGCTGTATGAGAAAGCTAAAGAGCACATTGAATATTACTGCAGATACGAGTGGAAGAAAGAGTGGTCACTGGCACAAACCAACTTCATCATATCAAACACTTCCAAGCTGCTGGTAGTCGCTAAGCCTCAGATCCTAAATTTCTTTGGGAAAATTGTCCCCACAAGTGTAGAAAATTATGATTTAATTTATTACATTTTTATTTTTTTCAATTTAAAAAGATAAATAATTAAGATGAACTAAATGCTGGTAGCAAAATCCAACGACACATTAAGGTAAAGGGAAAAACATTATTTACCTCGCTCGGAGAAATGCCTTCAAAGGCAATCATTCCTTTTCAATTAGCCAAAATGACTTTGGGGAATCAGGATGACAGCTGCAGGAAATAAAATGAGGGTGAGAACACATTGAGAGAGTACAGTAGTAGATCAAGAACTATCTCAGGTTTCATTGATTTTCATAGGGTTGCTGCATAGGGGTTTACTATGTGTGGGTTTGAAGATGTGACTTTCGTAATATAATTTTAATGTTGCTGGAGCACAACAACAGGGACAGACATGTAATGATACATTTCTAACACCACTTCTGCAGTGTTCAGTGCTCACTAACTCAGACACTTTCTTAACCAAAGATGTCATCCATGTGCTTAATACTCTTTGATGCATATATATATTTTTTTTTTTCTTCTGTGATTTGTCTACTCACATTTTGCATGCACATAGACTTTTAGCACCTACACTCTCCTGTGGTAACGATTTCCACAGTCCAGATTCGTGGGACAGAAAAAAAAAAAGTCCTTCTTTGTGTTTTAGACTTACCACATGATACTCTTATGTGATGGTTTGTTGGTCTTGTATCAATGAGAAGAATGGGGAAAAAATGCCCCAAACCAGAACAAAGCAAACAAACAAACAAACAAAAATCCCCAGTTTATCTAAAAAGAACATTGTAGGGAGCTGGCCCACACACAAATTTGGAGGTATAAACCGTATTGGGGTAAATCAGTCTCCACCCGTCCTCGTGAAGCTGAGACACCAGAATAACAAAGGGCTGCATATGATGAAGTTTTTTGTCTGTGGACCATTGCTAAGGATGTTCCCATTAGACATAGAGTTTCCTACACTTGCTCGAAGGTACATGTCTGAATTTTTCACTCTGTACTCATTGGATAATGTGGCCCAAATGATTATCCCAGTGCTGTTGCATAAATTGGAGGTAGACCCTAGGTGCTAATAATATTTCTTCATGATATAAAGGCAGGAGGTAATATCAGTGCAGAAGGGGAGGGGGAAATTAGTGATCCTGAGGACAACAAAGAGATGAAATGTAATATTCAGTGTCATGCATTTGGGGATGAATATTAAAGAAAATGATCCTAGTATCACATAATTTAGCCCATATTATCAGAGACAGCAAGAGGGATATGAGCCAAGGATTAGGATGCCGAAGAGCTGAGTTCCAATCTTGTCTCTGCAAATGGCTTGATGTATGCCCTTAGGTAAATTCTCTACCTTCTCTCTTACAGCTTCTCTTTCTATATTAACAGGATAATAATATTTAGATGAGCTTTGCAAGGACTAATTAGTTAATGATTATAAAGTGCTTGAATATGTAAAGTGCAATGAAAGTGCTAGGAATTATTATCATCTTGGAAATAATGAAGAATGTTTATTAGTTAGTTATTGTGATTATTTCTTTTAAACCTCTTTATTGCTAAGTGTGTAAGAGGCTGTCATCCATAAAGTGGGTTTTACAAAGGGATTTAAAAGGGAGGGGGTGGAGGAATCGTTAGGAGGCATAGGTATAGTTTGAACACGGAGTTTTAGCACTGTAAGCATGCCAGTTCCCACCTTAATATGGCAGCTGGTAGTCCAGGCTGGAGAACAGTGAACAGCAGCGTTTGTAGCCTCCAGACGGTGTTTTACCACTTCTACTCCGTGACCTTGCACTCACCACCTGCTTGTTGGGTACAGCTACTCTTCAGCCGTGCAGTGCTCTACATTCTGCTCCTCTGCAATCAGTTAAGAGTTCTCTCTGGACCACGGTGATAAAAGGACAGAGACGTGACAAAGATAAACACATTATTGGGTCTAGACTGTGAAGTCCATGTCTTTCTGGGAGCTGGGTCGAGGTTTTACTGGCAAATTCACAGAATAATTGTGGTTTGTGACAACTCTGGAGATTGCATAATCCAACCCTCGGCTCAGAGTAAGGTCAGCTAGAGCAGGCTGCTCAGAGTTATGTTTAGCTGGGGTTTGAATACCTTTGCGGATGGAGACTCCACAACCTGTCCCCCTGTTTGAGTACCTTCACAAAACAACAACAAAAATGTTATTTCTTGTGTTTAAATGGCATTTCCTGTGTTTCAATGTATGCCTGTTGCCTCTTGTTCTGTCACTGGGCATCACTGAGAAAAACTCGGCTCCATCTTCTTTAGTTCTTCTCTTTGGGTATTCACATGCATGGGTAAGATGCCCCTGAACCTTCCCTTCTCCAGGCTGAAAAATCTCAGTGCTCTCAGCCTCTCCTTGTGAGATAGTCCACTCTCTTAATGAACTTAGTAGCCCAGTACTGAACCTGTTCCAGTATGTCCATGCCCATCTTGTCCTGGGGAGCCCAGCACTGGACACAGCACTTCAGATGTGTCTCACCAAGGTTAACTACAGCAGAAGGATCACCTCCCCTGCCTTGCTGCCAATGCTTATGTGCCCAATGTAGACCAAGAGGTCGTTGACCTTCTTTTCTGTAAATGAATGTTGCTGGCTCATGTGCAACTGGGTGTCCACCTATAACCTCCACATCCTTCTCTGCAAAGCTGCTTTGCAGTCAGCCAGCCCCCAGCCCATACTGGTGTATACAGTTATTCCTTCCCAGATGAAGGGCTATTGACCAGGGGCATATAAATTCTGAACTGTAAATAAAAGGGTGTCTTCATTTTGAAGACTATTTAGCTCTTAATTTAGGTTTGGAAGGTAAAATGCACAGCGGAGATTGGTTACAAGGAAAATGACATAAGATCGTATGATAATTCTGGCTGGAAGGGACCTCAGCAGGTCTCTAATTCAACCTCTTACTCAAAGCTTGCTGCTTCCACCTCCTGAGTATTGTCTTTTTACATTGGAGCTGTTTGGAGTTGTCTGCATAGTTTTCTGCTTGTCTCCTGATATGTCTACTTGTTTTGCTGGATACTGGGGATGCACCATTCCCACCATTCTTGTGCTTGGAGGATTCTGTCCTTAAAACTCTGCTAACTTTCCAGAACTGCCTTGCATGGGATTCTTACACTGACCCATTCCCTTAGCAAGTAAAAACCTGCTCTCTTAAAGTCCAGGGTCTGCACTGGCCTCCTCTTCCTTATTATTGATTATTATCTGTCTGCTTCACCTGGCTAAGTCCACCTGCACCACACCTGAAGCTAAAATTGTGCTGAGAGTTGCTCATCAATCTGGCTGGACACTGGACACTTTGAATCTGAAAACTTGCTCTCAAGATGTTCATGCAAAGCTCGTTTATTGCTGATGTCTTTGCTGGGCCCGTTAGCTGGAGGATCGCACTCTGCAGGAGCATAAATCTGGAGCGAGCTGACACAGCACCACATTGACCAGGTTCATTCTCAACCGCCCAGGATCTCTGCAGCATTTTCCATGGCACGGTGTAGACGTGCTCTACATTTTCTCTAACATTCTAATCCTTTCAGAGCACTTGGCTATCAAAGCCCCTAAAAGTATGTTAATGCTTAACCTGTAAAAGCTCTACTTATCTTCCTCCTGCCCTCCCACCGTCCCAAATAGAAAATTGCTGACAAGTCTCAGGATGAGATAAACTGGCTCATTGAGGATGAGGAGAAGGAAAGAGATTTAAGCTGACAGCCTTGATCTCCTCCTGCCATCCTTTTTTTCCAGACAGCCCTTCAGAGTTTCAGCACAAGCTGCTTGTGGAACAACTTTTACATGACGGGGTTTGCACGGCTGTATCCTTCCCGTGAGCTTCTTAGGGAGGAAACTGGATTTGCTTCCATTTCTCTGAACTTCTCCTCTGGCAGCGCAGCCCAGCCCTTTGCTCTCCCGCACACCCCGTCAAACGGTGACAGTGTGATCTACAGGCAGCTTCTGAGAGGGAGACTAAGCTTATAAGTGCCTTAAAATTTCACATGGAGACGGGTTTTCCATTGTAATAAGAGCTGATGGTACCTTTTTATAATCAAAATGCAAACTCCCTTCCCCTGCTCACTGCTCAGGAGCACAATTGAGAGTGACAGAATTCATTACACAACGGAGACAGATGGAGGACTTTAAAAAGAACCATACATCAAGAGCGGAGGTCTGTGAGTGTGTAGATAGTGGGCAAAAAAGCTTAAAAACTTCAATCCCCTTCATTCTGCTGAAAATTACCAATCTTCTTATCTTGGCAAAACCTTATTATGCAAATAGTTGTCAAGTGGAACACTCAAATTGGCAAAATTACTTTATTGTAGCACTTTTTACGCTCCCTCCAAGAAAAGTCTGTTTTGCTGCTGTGATAAGTAAATGATTGATTACTCTTGCTGTTTCAGAATAGCAGAGTGGAACATGATGTAGTAACACCGTCAGTGGCACAGACTCCATTAAACGGAGGGGTACTACCGTTTTTGGAAAGGAACGTGCCACTTTATAATGTACCTCTTCCTTCTCCCGCTTAACAGTTCTGGAGGCATGAAGGCAGGTGAGTAGAGTGAGATCTTTCAGGCACCAAAGAGTTCCTCCCTTTTGCTTGCACCGTTATGGACTTTGGCTGTTTTCGAGCAAAACATGGAACTTGCCAGCACTTCTTCCCTGCGCAAAGTAGTAGAGATTTTAGTTTATTTTCTTGTTCTTAACAGTTTTCTTTCTGCGTTGCAACATGAAATACTTAAGCATCTCAGTTGTGGACTCAGTGATGAAATGTGTCCATTACCTCCACACGAAGAGTATTATTGCCTTGAATTTTTTCTTGCGAAGGCAAGAACTGCAGAACGCTAATGGGGCAAAACCGCATACTCGCTCTCTCTAGAAGTGTTCAGCCCTCCTCTCCAGAGATGATTGAAACTGGGTGTTGAATCGTGGGCACAATATTGCCAGTGAGGTACACTGCAGTCAGACGTCTTGGCACTGGCTTACTGCCGAATAATAAATGTCACCAGAGGGGAACCAGATGTAACATAAAACTGCCCAAAATGGTCATTGCATTATTAAAGTGATTCCATGAGTATCATAGAAGCATGGAATGACTTGGGTTGGAAGTGACCTTTGATGATCCTCTAGTCAAATCTCCTTGCCATAAGCATGGACATCCTACACTAGATCAGGTTGTTCAAAGCCCCATCCATCCTGACCTCAAACACTTCCAGTCATGGGGCACTCACTTCTCTGGGTAACCTGTTCCAGCGTCTTACCACCCTCATTGCCAGAAAATTTCTTATGTCCAATCTAAATCTACTCTTATTTTAGTTTAAAACTGTTGCCCTTTGTCATGTCACTACAGGACCTGGTAAAAAGTGTTTCTCCATATTTCTTATCAGCCCCCTTTAATTATTGAAAGGCTGCAAAAAGGTCTCCCTGGAGGCTTCTCTTCTCCAGGCTGAACAACCCTGATTCTCTCAGTCTTCATAGGAGAGGTGTTCCAGCCCTCTGATTGTTTTTGTGGCCCTCCTCTGGACCTGCTTTAAGAGGTCCATGTCTTTCTTGTAGAGCTGAACAAAATAGCCCAGGTGTGAGGTCTCACAGGAGCAGAGTAGAGGGGCAAAATCACCTCCCTTGATCTGATGGCCATGCTTTTTTGGATGCAGCCCAGGATATAATTGAGTTTCTGGGCTGCAAGTGCTCATGTCCCACTTTTCATTTACCAGTATCTCCAAATCTTTCTCCACAGGGCTGGTCTCAATCATCCACCCTCCAGTCTATTGCTACCGGGGGTTGCCCCAACACAGGTGCAGAACCTTGCCCTTGGCCTCATTGAACTTCATGAGATCTGCATGGGCACCCTCCTCAATTATTTGTGACAGGAGACGGTGCCTGCAAAAACTCATGCTTCCACAGCAAGTAGTCTTGCCGTCATATGAAAGTGTCTACATGAGCAGATGGGATATGCTGGTGACACAGATGGGGGCATATTCCAGCTGCCTTCCAGGGCAGTAGAGATTCCTGGATTGCAGATTACTGTTCAGAGTTTGAAGCCAGCTCTGGAGAAAAGAGATGCCTTCTTGTCTCCAAGTGACTACTGAACAACAGTTTGGGGGGAAAGCAAAAAAGTGGCCTGTTTTTCTCCTTGCATCCCACTTGAGTTGCTGTAGGTGACACTAAAATGAATGTAAAAGAAATCATGCTATTCTTTCTCAGAGCAGGGAATGGAACAACAACTGAAAAACATGCCCATGGGCTGACATTACAACAGCTTTTTGGAGGGCAAGCAATGACCATTCATCTTCTGACATGCCTTCATAGGAAGAGAAATTCAGATTGCTTGTTTGTTCATCAAGTTGTTTGCAAGTTGCTGTTGCTGATTTCCCCATCTATCCTTTTTTCTTCTCTCACAATGTGATAAAAACAGAAGACTACCTACTGACATTTTTGGGGCTGGACCAGTCAGCCGACAAGCTGTAGTAACAGTGGTAGCAGAGTCTTTGTGGGATGTTTTGTGGCTTGTGTTACACAGCAATGTATCCACACTGAAATGAACTGAGTTCCTCTTGCTTTTTTTTCTGCTCATTGTCAGTCTTAGAGTGTCAAACCTTATAAGAAAGCTTTCTAATTCAGCAAGTATGTCTGTCCTTTTTGTAGCTAATTCTAATTTTGGTAGATCTTTCCTTACTGATGCTGTATGTGCATTCTCTTCTCCATCTTATGAATGTCACTTTTCATCATCTTTGTGGCCATGGAATGTCTTGCAGCCCCAAATGTTACATCTACACTTTTCCTTCAAAGCAGTCTCAAATACCTGGAAGTACAGTGTTCTCAGCATTTCCACCACCTCTCTGGGCAACCTGGGCCAGCCTTTCACTGCCTGCATTGTAAAAAGAATTTCTTCCTTGTGTCTAGCCAGAATCTCCCCTCCTTCAGTTTAAAAACATCACCCCTTGTCCTATTGCAAGAGGCCCTGCTAAAAAGTCTGTCCCTAATTCTTGTGGTCTTTCACAGATGATTATCATACCAAGAATAGAGAACACAGGAGAGAAACAAAAGTAAAACAGGCCAGACCTCTCTGACATACCCGGAGCTGCAGCTGTCCCTTGGGCTCAACAGGTTGCAGAATATCTCCTTCACAGGATAACTTCTTCCTGGAATGGGCAGCACTGAAGAGTGTCCAAAGAACTCTGACGGCTTCTCTACCTCCAGGGTGGCTGACATCACCCCCACTTTCATGGCCATCTTCCTGTTTGGCGGTTCCTTCTGTAGAAAAAGTTTCTTCAGCAAACAAAATATCAGTGAGGTCTTGGTCCCTCAACTGCAAGCCTGGAGAAGAGGAGACTAAGAGGAGACCTCATCACCATCTACAGCTTCCTCATAAGGGGAGGAGAAGGGGCAGGTGCTGAACTCTTCTCTTTAGTGACCAACGACAGAACCTGAGGGAATGGCAGGAAGATGTGCCAGGAGAGGTTCGAGTTGGACATGAGGAAAAGGTTCTTCCCCCAGAGGGTGCTGGACACTGGAACAGGCTCCCCAGGGAGGTGTCACGGCCCCAAGCCTGACTGTTCAAGAAGAGACTGGACAACGTCCTCAGACACACGGTGTGAACTGTGGGGTTGTCCTTTGGAGGGACAGGAGTTGGACTCGATGGTCCTTGTGGGTCCCTTCCAACTCAGGACATTCTATGATTCTGCGAACAACCAGACCAACCATTTTCTGAAAAAGACTTGTAGCTTCCATGTAGACCCACATCTTCTCTAATAGTTGGAAATATGTGGAGCAGTGAATATCCAGACAGTTCTGCCCTGTTGTGGTGTTGGGATGTACTGGAGTGCTCCCCTTTCTCAGGAATGTGGAAGTGCTCTGGGATTTAATAGACATAATTTAGACACAGCCGCCAAGTTCTTCATAACAATTTGTACCATAAAGTACCTTTAACCCTCATGAATTTGCTGCACACACAAAGCACCACTGAAGGTAAAACAAAGCCTTAACCTCCTAGCTATGTTAGAAGGGAGTGTGGATCTGGATCCTTAAGAAGTCAGTGAGGCTTTGTGTGAATGAAACACTCTGCCTATGCTCAGTTGTTCGTGAGATCAGTACTTTGCCTGCAAAGTAGTGTGGTGTTAGCTACCTTTACAGAAGAACTAAGAAACGCTTCTTAAAATTCTAATTCCTCAATAAATTAGTTCTATTGTTTATGTATCTACATGGTGTTTGTCATCTTTCCCCGATGTGATGCATCCTTTTCTTTTAAATGTAGCATTGTAGACAGCACCACTTAAGGAATAAATGCACTTCATATGGTTCTATCTAAATTGCATGTTTCTAGAGTACTTTATCTGAAATGCAGTCTAAATATAAATAAATAGTTTTCTCTCAAATTATATATGTTATTAATATATTTACAGAGAATGCATTTGCACAGTTTTGCTAAGTCAATTTGGAAATAATGCAACTTAGGACAAGTGCAACATCTAGGCAATACAGATTCCTTCCACTTTGCGCAAGCACACAGTCCTGCTGCCTCAAATGCTCTCTTTTTCCCTTCTTTGAGTTAAAGTGTTGAAATCTATGCTTCTGACACTTGACAGAATTTTTTCTAGGACATTGATAATGCATCAGTTTTCATAAGCAATTAGATGATCTATCTGATTTCTTATATATCAGCTCAATTACTTGTCTATTGAGTCTCATAACTGTGTTTTTTAAAAGCTTCTATTACACTAAAGTGTCCAGGCTTAACTAGCAGACCAGACTCAGGAATTATACCATTTGTTCCAGTGGTTAACCAACCTCACAAGCACTGTACCTAATTAAAATGTAACTGATGTCTGCTTCCAACTACACACTCTTTTGATGTCTTTTCCAACAGGTTAAATAGCCTTTTAATAGATGCCTTTTTTTTTTTTCTGTCCTTGCAAATATTTACAGATTACAGTTTTCTATTTTTCACTGAAGCACAGTTTTCCAACTTTTAAATCATTTTTCTTTTCTGATCCAATTTGTATTACTTAGCATCTAATTTAAAACATGAATACTGGAAATGTGTTCTACATTTTAGTACCAACCTCTTGGAGCACAAGTCTTATGAGGAGGGACTGAGGGACCTGGAGGGTTCAGCCTGGAGAACAGGAGCTGAGGGGAGACCTTCTCACTCTCTGCAACTGCCTGAAAGGAGCTTGGAGCATGGAGGGGGTTGGTCTCTGCTCCCAGGTAACAAGTGACAGGACGAAAGGAAATGGCCTGAGCTTGTGCCAGGGAAGGTTCAGATTGGATATTAGGAAAAATTTATTCTCAGAAAGGGTTGTCAGGCATTGGAACAGGCTGCCCAGGGCAGTGGTGGAGTCACCATTCCTGAAGGTGTTTAAAAGATGTGTAGATGAGGTTTTTAGGGACATGGTTTTGTGGTGACAGTGTTGGGTTAATGGTTGGAGTTGATGATCTTGAGGGTCTCTTCTCACCAAAGGGTTCTATGATTCTATGATTCCTCAATGTCATACACAGTCATGAAATCTCGTCCCACTCCTAGCTGCCACTGTACACGGCCAAGGTTTGCCTCAGACCTGTGGACATACAATTGCACCAATGTCTCATCTTGAGCTGTTTATCTACTTTGACTCTTAAGTCCTCTGCACTCTCTACTTATTAAAATACAATTTCCCATTTCCAGTGTATATAGTTACCATTCTCAGATGTTTGGGTTTACATTTATCTGCACTGAAATGCATTCATTTGTTTGGATGCTTCTCTTTTGTCATGTCTATTGCCTTGTGATCATTGGCACACTCCAGATCACTGGTGCAAAGATCAGAAATGTAAGATCTGGTGACTGTTCCTAAGAACCAGGTTAGAACTCATTCCACTCAACGTGTTTCTCCACAGTGGCATGAAGAAGTGGAAAGCTTTATGAAGGGTAAGAACTGTTGCGATAGCACAAGGGGTAATGGTTTTACACTAAAAGAGGTGAGATTCAGGCCAGACAGGAGGAAGAAATTTTCTACAATAAAGGTAGTAAAATACTGGACGAGGTTGCTCAGATTGGTGGTGCCCCCTCCCTGGAAACATTCAAGGCCAGGCTGGACAGGGCTCTGAGCAACCTGATCTAGTTGAAGATGTCCCTGCTCATTGTAGGGTGGTTGGAATAATGACATTTGAAGGTTCCTTCCAACCCAAACTATTCTATGATTTTATGATTCTCCGATTCTGTAATTCTATTACTATGTCCCCGGAAATGGATCATAAGGGATTGTTGATGGATTCAGATCTTTGTTGTCTTTCCTGAAACTGATTTCTTTGTGATGTCTGTACTGTAAATACACAAGATTCTTCATTTGAAATGGAAATTGTGTTTCACGGAAATGTCCCAGGGCTGTATTTCCCATCAGAGTGGCATGGGCTGTGGAACTCAAGCATCATATATTTGACAATTGGATCTTTACAGTCACCTTCAGCAATTACTTATTTATTTTTTTTCAGAATGCAATCCAATTAATTCAAATAGTAAATGTTACAAATGAATAAATAAATAGATTGGCTGGGTCCGGGTTCAGCCCCATACGTTAATTCATTCTCAGCTGAGTTCTGTGCTGTTTTGTTCTTTTGAGGTCAAACAATATGTTGTAGATATCTGTCTTTTCGCTCTTGTGTTTCTTTGAGTACAGGTATAACATAAATATTTATTCACAGTTTTGGAATTTTCCCCTGTATTCCAGGATTTATTAACATTTGACAGACTAGTGGGATGGGCCTACTTGGGTGTCTTTTTAGGAGCCCTTGGGAACAGGCTCTCCAGACTTGCTGGTGAAACATTGCAGAAGTTGTTTAAAATCCTTCTGTATTCCTGATATAATCCAGCAAGGGATATAAGCACAAAATCCTTCATTACCCAAATATGCAACAAAAGTTATTATTGATTTTTTTTTCTTATTTTTGTGTCCTTAATAGTGTTCTCTCTCTGTCCTAATTGGTCTGTGACATTGCTAGGATTTCTTTTATTTCTTTCTCCCTAAAATCTCCAATCTTCTTTAGCCTGGCCAGGAATTGTTTCTGCTAGTGCCTTTAGCTTCTCTCTGTAATGCATAGCTGACGTTACATCCATTTATATTAGATATATATTTTTAAGCTTCATCTCTTAAGTAAATGAGACATATTTCATCAATTGTTGTCAGCATCTATTATCTCTGAGGCTTGGAGATATTGTAGATATAAGGTGGGATTTGGGTGTCCCTCATGGAGATTCAGGCCTATGGATGTATCATTGGCGGTAGCGTTGTAAGAGCTGTGGTTACCAATGCAGGGACATATACAGTCTGCTGGATATAAAACTAGGGGATTACAGACAGCATTAATCCCTCATTCACAGTACAACTTCGATTTGTAATTGCTGCCTCAACTTTATCACTGAATCAGGATGAAGTTTTAAGTAAAAGTCTCAATTCTTTGATTGCGAGATCAGCGCACACTGGCCAGTTAATAGGCTGCTCTTTTGAGTTCTCTTGATTTTCTTTCTCATTTTTCTATTTACATCGTTTCCGCTGTGAAATTTTCTCAGAACTTCCTCAGTTTTGGGAGATGTGCCCTTTTGAGGCACCAATTATACACATAAGATGTTACTGATTGAGAACTGATTCTGTTTTTCATATGGAATGTAATCAAATCATGATCACTCATCCCTTGGAAACTACAGATTTCCAATCCAGTAAGTAATTCATCTATATCCATCATAATCAGGTACAACCAAGTAATTTTATATTGGCTACACTAGCCTGACATAAAAAGTAGCAGCTGCAATTTTTATACATTATTAGTGGCTCCTTGCAACCCTAATCATATTTCTCACAAGCTGAAATTTGCCTTCACAACATAGTTGTGGTTTTAATTTTTTAATCTCCTCTCATCAACAGGCAGGTGCTTAAGGAGTAACTTCATTTTTGCTGGGTTTTTTTGATAGTTGTAACAAATCCCCTTCACTGTGTCTGCTACCAGGCTTTACTTATTAGCACTGCACATTCAAAATTATGAATTAGTCTTTAATAATGGCTCAGAAATAATTCTGCAATTCTGAATTATTAATAATTCTTTAATTAGTAACAGTGTCTTTGACAAAGAGTTCTTCTTGTCCTCCTCTCTCTCCCCCTCCCACCTTCTTGAGCCTTGTTAAATAAGAAAGTACCTAGCATCACAAGTGGTTTGTTTCTGGTCTTCAGAAAATCATTTCATAATTTCACTTAGGTATGTTTTCATCTGTAAGGATTTCCAGGGTTTTTTTTACTTGTTTTCTGGACTTCCAGCAGAAGCACACCAGCAATTTGAAGGCATTTTCATGCCAGGTCGATCAGTTCAGCACTGTAGAGGTAAATTTTGCAGCACTTCTGCCTTTTACACATTCTCTCCTTGCATTTCAAGGATGGTTGGACAAACAACATTCAATTAGAAAAAATAAGTTTTCCTCTGCGTGTGCCGGATACACTTTTACAAGTGAAAACACAAAGCTGCAATGAAACCAAGGGATGTCTGCAAGGCAAAATACTGACTTTCTGGGAAAGCTGAGGGGTAGAAATCCCAAAATGTGATTCCAGCCCACCGACTGATGGAGATTAAGTCCATTGCCCTCCTCTCCTCATACTCAACCCGCTCACCTTCCAAAGGGCTCAGCATCTGCCAAGTTGCAGTACTGTAAATCTCTGTAGGAGAAACATCTGTACATGCATAACGAACACACAACGGTATGTGTCTCTTCTGCTATCAGACCTTTGACATGTCTCTGGCCTTTTATTGACATGACCCTGTGTCACCCATTGAGGTGCACTTCAAAATTCAATAATGCCTTCTACCTGTTATGTATTGAATCAGCTGAGCTTCTGGGGGTAAGCTAGACACAAACAAGAGATCAGGCCAGTTCCTTAACCAGAAAAATCTGGTTAAGAACAGTAGCAGCATCTTAATTGACTGTCCTGGTGAACATTAAGCATTGAATAGGCTACTGGCACAGAATATCATAGAATTATAGAATCATTTTGGTTGGAAGACACCCTCAAGATCATCGAGTCCAACCGTCACAAAACCATGTCCCTAAGAACCTTATCTATGCTTCTTTTAAACCCCTCCAGGGATGGTGACTCCACCACTGCCCTGGGCAGCCTGTTCCAATGCCTGACAACCCTTTCCATGAAGAAATTTTCCTAATATCCAATCTAAACCTCCTAGTTATTTGGGAGAAGAGACCAACCCCCTCCATACTCCAAGCTCCTTTCAGGCAGTTGCAGAGAGTGAGAAGGTTTCCCCTCAGCCTCCTGTTCTCCAGGCTGAACCCCCAGGTCCCTCAGCCACTTCTCATAAGACTTGTGCTCCAGCCCCTTCACCAGCTTTGTTGCCCTCCATCTCTCCTTTGGTGTGTATTTCTCTTGTAATGCCACTCCAAGCTGTGGTATCAAGTGATGGATAAGTGGAAATGCTGTTGCCTATGCTGTGGAGTTTTGGTTTTGTTTTTGGTTTTGTTTTTTTCCTCTGAAAGACTTGGATTTTTGGAGCCTTCTTACCCAGAACTTCTATATTCTTGGAAAAAAAAGTCTGAAGACCCAATCTCCCACTGCAAGGAGAAGTAGCGAAAAGAAAATGAAGAGGTCTAAGAAAAAGATAAACTTTATTTTAAAAGCTTGTAATTTCTCTTTTACCACCATACCCCCACACTCATTTATCAACAGATCAACACCTGAGCCCAGCTAATGAGATCAACAGAGCTAATTACAGAAAGACGGTAATTATTTCAGTTCCATTGGTTTGAACATTATAGCCTGATGCTCCACTTGCAGGATTTTGCACGCTAAGCATGCAGGCTGTGAATTTGAGTGAACCTCCAAACATTCCTGCTCACTTCAGAAAATGCTAAGTACTAAATCCCTACCCACTTCTCCTTGTAAGCTGCTGTTCCAACATGAGGTTAAAAGGATAAGCCTGATTCTGTCTTTTCAGTATACAGTAGCACCCAGGTACTAGTTACTTATAAATTTGAGAGATACATTCACTTAAAAAAAAATAAGCTACATAACCATCCTTGTGGTTTTCTGCTGTTGTCTACCTCAAAGCTCTGAGGTCTTTGTGATCTGTTATTAATGGTAATGTGCTCTGAGGGATCAAGCTACGATGCAGACAAATATAAAAAAAAATAAATATTCCACTCTTATGATGTTTAGCTGTGTGAAACAAACAAATAATGAAAAAAATTCCTCCCCAATCTGTGAATATAATTTCTGTTCCATTGAACAGGTGGAGCAAAAGATATGAGGTTTTTTTCCTTCTTTGAAATATCATCTGTATGTCTTTCCAAGGTGAAAAAATAACAACACTACATTCACCTGCCTGCCATCTGGATCGTCTTCTGAGCTTTATTTAAACAAAAAAAAGAAAACAGTTCCAAGGTCTTTGCATGAAAGCAATGAGAAAAAATAAAACAAAATTCTGCAAGGAACAAGGTGTATGAATTGATGCCCAGAACGGCACTGGAGTTACAGCTCTAACTTCACTGGGTATTCCTTTCTCCCACCTCTTGGCACCAGTGCCAATGACAGCTTTTAAAGATGGCAGCCCTTTGTAATATTACAACAGCTTACAAGTTTTGGATATTAGGAAAAATTTATTCCCACAAAGGGTTGTCGGGCATTGGAACAGGCTGCTCAGGGCAGTGGTGGAGTCACCATCCCTGGAAGGGTTAAAAGACACATAGAGGAGGTTCTTAGGGACACGGGTTAGTGCCAGGGTTGGGATAATGGTTGGACTCAATGGAGTCTTTTCCAGCTAAAATGATTCTGTGATTCTATGATTATAAGTTCCTTGCAGCATGAGACATCAGATGTTAGCAGACAGTTGAAAGGCAACAGCAGCCCAAAACTTCACCACTCCACTGAACATGTTTTATGTCCACTCACCATGAGCTTTGCTCTGGCATTGCTGGAACAGACTCCCATGGTTCACATGATACGTGCAATTTAACTCACCTATTTGCTCGATCTTTTCCTCCTATTTTTCATATGCATTTAGTAACTTAAAAGCTTCTGAAGGATGGTGGACTGGGACTATGGAGAAGAAAATGCGCCGTTCAAGAGCACAACCTCCAGTACAGAAAAATGGCCTGTGAAGCCAACTTTTGCTTCCACTGTCTTTTATTGTTTTATTATGCAAGTCTGGAGATGGGATGATAATCTAATATTCATGATCAGTTCAATCTTTGGCCTCCTTACTGCTAAAAGCAGTGTTCGTTGTCGGGCCAACACCTCATATATCATTTTGTCTGCTTGATTGAGAAGCATGGCCTCTGTTTTCTGCTTTGTCACATATTTCCTCCTTACAGAAGTTAGCTGAGACCAGATCCAAAAGGGACCTTTCCATTATAAACAGGAGAGTGAAAAATGAATTATTATTCTATCATATCTCTGCCTGCTACAAGCTCTTCCTTAAATATTGCCATTGCAACCTACCAAGCCTTTTAGCCAGGCAGTAGTTTTCACGGGTAATAGGCAATTACATTTCACTGCGTCACAGAAGAATCTTCTGAAATTCCTGGAGTGAAAACCAAGTGTTTTTTTCTGCAAGCAGCAGAATTAATAATGTCTAATTTGCTGTCAGCCGTGGCCATTGTCATTCTACATTTCTCTTTTTATCACAGCTCTCCCCTTTGCTTAAACCTCACTATACATAAATTGTTAAAAAAATGGTGCTTCCAGAAACTGCACTATGTGCTGTTTGACCAGTTAACTGCTGCCAAAGCAAAGCAGCGGGTGTCTTTTCCACAAGGCACCAAGTATCACGAGAAGATAAGTATTTTAGAGGCTTCTGTTCTTCTCTCAGATGTGATGGAATTTGGCAAAAGAGTTCTGAGCTCTTGGGAGCAAGGAAAAGGACTGACAAACAGAATATCCACTTTATTGCAAATTACAGGGCTAATGACAGAGCACATCAATCCTGCTTTAAGAGGATATGTTCAGAAGGAAAAAAGATTCAAAAAAACATGCAGTTTCAGATTCAATTTTTATCTGTCAGCAGTGATGACAGAGATAATCAGATAAACATAAACTGTTTGTAATGTACATTTGCAGAGCAGCTTTTTGGCTATTTATTTGGGGACTCCCTGGTTATAGAACTAATTTACGCCCAAAATTTAATAAAGCATAAGATAAGATTTGGCAGAATTGTGGATTTAAAAAAAAAAAAATCAGTGAACAAAACAGTTTTCTGCCATTCTCTATCAGTTTTCCTTAAAATAACAACCATCTACTGCATGATTGGACTCAATTTGAATTAGATATTAAACAAAATGAAGCTGTGCATTTAAATGGCTTTTATCACTCAGATTCGGTTGGATTTCAGCAAGGATTCTTCTAGTTTCACATAGACTGTGCTATATCTGCATTCTAACAGAGAAGCATGTTCGAAAACCAAGGTCATAATAAATGGCTTTTTCTCTCCCACTTTGGTTACTGGATGCTTCTCCCTAATCAGGCGTCTCTTGACAGCAAGAAAATATCTTCAAAGTGGGAATTTGAATTTGTGCGATTTTTTGAGTAGTGCACGTGCTCATCTTCCATCCTTCCATCCTAAAAAGAGGGAGCCAAATTCATCAGCCATGGCGTCTGATTTTCCTTTAGAAATTTGATTCTGTGTACTCCATCCATCTAAAACTGGTTTCTGGTAGTTACACAATAAATTCACCATATCCCTGATAGAAATGTTTCTCTGTCCAGCTATCAAAGTAGTGTTGCCACTTCTGAAATGATTTTTTAGCACTCTGTCATGAATAATCTAAAACTGTACTTTAATTTTAAATATATATGTATATTTTCCCTCTTGGAGAATAATTACATAGTCTAATAGAACTTGGTGTTAAGGCCTTTTCTTTCCTGAAGTTTAAATTGCATTTTTTTTTTCAGAAACATAATGTATTCCTACTACTCCGTATGGAACACTCTAAATTATTTTCATCTTATACTGCAATTTTTAGCTTTTTTTCCCCCACTTCCCCACAACAGTTTCATCACTTTTTTTTCCCAAGTTATTAATAAATAAAGACTTGGCTTCATAAGTTCCTTGACATTTTTGCAGACATTCTGGCAACAGATTGAATAAATTATGTTATCAGATGTTAACCAGAGTAATGGCCTATTATGAATGGAGAAAAGCAAATAACACTCGATCAGACTTGGCATTTCAGTGCCATTTCATGCACTTACAGCATGTGAACTGTTGTATTATTGAATCCTTTCTTACTGTAGCAATAGCCAAACAATAACTGCGTGTCTGAAGGCTGTGGTGGAACATGCACAGCCCTCTGACCTTTTGCAGCGAGATTTCAATTGGAATTGCTGGTTTTTATTTTTTCTCCAGCCCACTCTTTTTCCTCTCTGCATGCGTGCAAGAATCAGCAGATATCACTGTCTCGACCCTTTATGTAGCACATTTTGGGTCTCAACGTACAGTGGCAATAGAATAATGTCTACAGGAGAAACCAGCTTTCCCATTGCTGGATGCCTACAGCAATCACCAGCTTTTTCAGGCATCACCACACCATCAGCTGTCAACCCGCGCCATCCAATAAAGCCATCCGTGATTAATTATTCTTAAATGACAGCAGCATATTGAAACAAGCTGATAGCTGCTGACAGTGGAAATCCAATTAACCTGAATTACTATCTCGATTGTGGCCCAATTAATGTCAGCTGTGCCATGTCAGAAGTGAAGGCTTGGCTAATATAATTGTTTAATTAATTTGTTGCAGAGATTAGTTGATGTGGGACTGCCCTTATGCCGACTTCTTTTCTTCTTTTTCGTATTTTCCCACCCCCCACTGAACATCAGGTTTGAGAAAGAAGGGTAAGCAGCTTGCTGTCTACAGCTTTTTGCTTGAAGTGGATAAATCAAGCTTTATCTTTAAACAGGGTTTGAAAGATCACAGAGGAAATAGTAGAGTTGTTAAACTTCTGTTGGGTCTGTTGTTGCCTGTTGCTTCGGGGAGTTTTACTGTGCCCCATAGTTGAGATGCATAGGGATTCTGAGGACTCTTCTTGGATGCGTTCAAACTGAGATATGATGTTGCTGTGCGTTAATGATTTCTCTGCCTTTTAAAAGACATGTAGTGACCAGCGGGAGGGCTGGTAGTGGTGAGGGCTGGTAGTGGTGAGGGCTGGATTTATTTCTCTTTAGAAACAGAAACTTGGGTCAGAGGTAACTGGAAGTTTGTTGCTCATGATGTAATATCTGCCTGGTGTCTTGAGATTAGTTCATGTTCTCAGATCTCTTGTGTAAAGATGGTCTTGCATGTTAAATAATTAAGAGTATTAAGAAGTGCATTATGACCAATTTTAGGAATGACTCACCGAAGAAGAGGGTCTGTTGGTTGTTCTTCCAGTTGAAGCACATAATAGCAGCTATTACAATCTTTGCCGTATCCATTGTAATTCCTCTAGCTCTCTGCTAGTCAACTTTTAACAGCCATAATACATTTAAAAGAAAAGTAACATTTCCATTCATAATGGCCGATACAGGAAATAGAGAAGTGCAACAAAATGACTATAATCTAAATGTTGTACCTTACCGCTGACTAATAATAAGCTGGAGTTTGTGAAGCAGAGCAAGAGAAAACTTTCCTTGATCTCCCCCAGGAACTTTGAAATATTCTTAAGAAATACAGGCAGACTCAGACCGATTACCAAATAAGAGGATTATCATGAGAAAAGGAGTTCTAATGACTTAAAGGAGCTCACATTAACAAGTTAAACTCAGTAAATTAATATGTTAAGTACAGAGTCTTTGACAAGCAGAAAGAGGAAAATATACACACACCCATACAGATATCTGTATCTTTTTTCCCATGTGGAGCTCAACTGTTTAAGCTCTTGTCATAGATGGCAGCAGAAAAGGAACGGAGAGTTAAAAGCTTTGATCAGCTGCATGTGAAAAAAGCTGGGACACTTAACAAGTTCAGAGGTTCCCTTCAATTCTCTGGAGTCTTCAAAAATATCTGGTTTCTTGAATGTCAACCTCAAAAAATTCCACAAGCGAGACCTCTCTGGAGATGTCCATCTTTGAATTATTCTCCAAATAGCACCAGTGCGTAATCTCCCATGAAGGTTTCAATTTAGGTGGAAGTGCTCAGAACTGCTTTAGAAACTTCCCCAGGGCTTCAAATCAGTTGTTCAGTTTCCAGGAGTTTGGGAGGATTTGTAGATAAGTTTGGGAGGAACTCCATCTAAGTCTCACCCTGGAAATTTATTAATATCCTCATCTTCTCAGCAGCCTGGGAGAACCACCCTACATATTTCTAAGAAAACTGTGTCATAACAAAGTGAACTACATGTTTGGTTTTTTTTTTTTTAATTTAGCCTAGTCAACAGGTTATTAATTTATTGGCTGTGCATCTCTACAAAGATCTCTTTAGATGTTATGTAACTCAATTTTCTTTTTCTTGGCTAGAAGTTAGTAACGGTTGAGTGACATGTGGTCTTTTTGCTAAATGCCCCTCTTTCTCCCATGCTGGAGAATCAAATCTGTTTGTTTGTCTTGCTCATTGGAGGAAATGTTTACGGATTTATTTTTTTTCCCTTACACAGCATAAATGGATGGAATAGACATGCTTTCTAATGTGAGTCTTGCAAAATGGCTACAAATTGGAACCATGACTAAAATCATACATACAAAGATACGGTGGATTCAATACATTTCATTGCTTTCTGCCCCTTCCATCCTTGCAATGAGATAAAATTCAGATGTGAAAGCTGTTTTCACTTTTGCCCTTGAAGACTCGTAATTTCATTTAATTCTTTGTTTTGCAGGTTGTCCTCTCCTTGCTGCTAATTATGGATGTGCTCTGTAGGACAGACTGTTGCCACTATGCCTTTTGACATTCACAGAGCTCTATTATGTTGTCTATTGCAGTCAAATCATTGCTACACAATTTCCATAAAAAGTTCTTCATGTTGGCAGTGCTGACTAGACTCTGCCTAGTCCTGGGGGTTACAATTTTGACCAAGAGGGTCAGGCTCCAACACCATCTGTGAAGCAATGCTGGTAGTCCATTGTTCATAACAATGATTTTTTTTTTTACTGAGAATCCATTACAATTTGTAAATATACAAGGATTTTAACATAGATGCAGGAAATGCACGGCTTTGATGGCAGTAAATAATGCAGTATGCTTCTGAATATTTTCTGATTGCCAGGAGCTGATGAATAGTAAAACATTCAGACCTGCAATCTTTTTCAACTTCCATATCAGACATTGTTCACCTTAGCTTAGTTCAGAGTAAAATACAGTTTAGGTCAAGTATTTAAGGATAAAGATGCAGAGACCTCCAAATGGAGATGAGGAAAGTTTGACATTTGAGAGAAGAGAGACAGACGAAGAAAGGGGCTACATTTTATTCCTCTGCAATATGAGCTCCAGTGTCATATCCATAACTCTGTTGTCTGATGTAATTAAAGAGAAGTGCTGTCGTCCAGGAAGATGTTAAAGCTTCCAATCTTAGAAATGGCTGAACCAATTTAACTAAAACAAAACAAAAAATCCACATAGAAACTGGATATTAAAAAAACTAAACCAAATAAGCAAACAAAAAACCCCCAGTGCTTGTGTGTTGATCTTAGCAAATAACAAGATGCATCATCATAGGTGTCCCTACTTTTGCTCTATTTATTTAAGGAAGTAACATCCCTTGTCTTATAAAAGGAGAAATTAAGGAACTAGAAGTTAAATGACTTATGAAGGATCACAAAAAAAAAATAAATGAGAAAAGGAGGCATAGGTGCTATATTTGTCTGTATAGTTCTCCACATCACCATGTATTTTAAAGTGTTGTGGCGTTTTTTATTATTTTGTTTTTGTATGGGGTTTTTTTTTTCATGGTGCGGGGTGGGGTTTTTTATTTGTTTGGGTTTTTTGGGGGCTTTTTTGTTTTTTTGTTGGTTGGTTGGGTTTTTTTGGGTTTGGTTTGGTTTGGTTTGGTTTTGTTCTTATACCTGAGTACTGTTCTTACAACTCCTGCACTCTGCTCTTTGTTTGACTTTCCCTGGATCTCCATCTGCAGAACTGAGCAGAAAATCTCAGCAGAACAGTATCCACACACGGAATTTCCCAGTACTTTCTCACAGAGGCAGAAGCGCAGCACCAACTCAGGCTACCTCCTGGCAGTTGTGCATTTAATCCATCTGAAAACTGAAAGCTCGCAGGCCAATGTGAAAATGAAAACAGAGAGTAAAAATACTATTCAAACCTTGAAGAGCTTGTTTGGGTTTGAATGAAAGCTTATATCAGGAATTTTGATACCCTAACCAATTCTCCATGGCTTCTGCAGAAAATCATGCTGCCTTAAATTTAATTCTTTCCCACCCAATACAATGAGATGGAGGCATTGCTATTCTTGGTTTCACCGGTGTTACACTTTATGTGGCTTTATCCGCATTAGTACGTAGTAGAAAGGAAATATCCTTTTGTCCTTTAATGATGCTCATTTGATAATTATTTAAGACTTTCAGCTCGTCTCTGTGACATCTACTTTAAACAGATGAAGACCAACATATAGGTATACATGGAGTTAAGATGCTGTAAAACAGCTTTTATTCTGCCTGTATATCTGTGCCGTGTAAGGCAAAGTGTGGAGGTTTGCATTCCTTGAGTTCCTTGCACACGACTTGTCACTTTTCACGAGTAAGGTTTTCATGCCTGCTCTCAATTGAATTTACTCCCCGTTACTTAGCACTTTGTTCCCAAGTAGTCTGCATTCTGCAAAGGAACAGCAGTGACATGGGGAATGCTTGTAAACTGATGAAAAATAGAACGCCTGGGAGGAAAAAAAAATCAGTCTTGAGCTTTAATAGTATTCTTGGTTGCAAAACCTGGTGGTTCTCTTGGGGTTTCTTTTTAAGGAACATTCTCTTAATCTTGTTATTGGATTTTTTTTTTTTTTCCTCTACACTCTTTGAACTTTGCTACCAGAGAAACCCTATTTACAATGTTGAGAGGTCTGTTTAAAGTTCAGTGCAGCAGAAGTTAGCTCTGTTCTACAACACTGCGAGGTAATGCATGATAGTTTGTGCCTGTCAATCACTGCTTGACATGCTAATGATGGTAGTGTTTTAGCATTAGTAGAGATACTACTAAAATAGGAATGATGTTAATGATTGTTTAAAGATAGTGGTGGGCAAAGTTTGTAAGAAGTAATGTCCTATGTTAAGTCAACAGACACAACAAAGGAAAAACAGACTTTGAAACAAGTAACATAGCTCTTTTCTTTTTGGGTTGTATTTTTTTCCAATCATATAAATTGGTCTAATGAAAATACAGACATCGAATACCGGCTATTGTGGTTCTGTGCCGTTTTCACTCTGCGGATTCATCAGCTCCTAATACTGAATTTAAGAGGTATTGAAGGCACAGTACTTCCTGGAACTCCACCCAAAATTTAGTTTTCATAAGGCTGGGAGGAGCTTTTTTGTGGATCGGTTACTGTAATGTACTGAGTGATGTTTATGTGTACACCTGCCTTCGGGTGATAGTCAGACCAACGTAAACCTTCAGTTTGTTCTTTGGTGTCTGAAGACTCAAACTGAGGGTAATTTGTCTTAATTACGGCAAGTCTTAGTTCAAGAACGCTGTGCTTTGAACACAGAAAATCCTTTCTTTCAGTCCCAATGTGAACTATATTTTTTTTATGAAGATTTTCCTCCACCCCCAAAAGCAACTTTAGGCCATTTTGTCTCATCTTATTGCTTGTTACCTGGGAGCAGAGACCAACCCCCTCCATGCTCCAGGCTCCTCTCAGGCAGTTCAGAGATCAGAAGGTCTCCCCTCAGCTCCTGTTCTCCAGCTGAACCCCCAGCTCCCTCAGCCGCTCCCATCACACTTGTGCTCCAGCCCCTTCCCCAGCTCCGTTCCCTTCTCTCAACTCGCTCCAGCACCTCAAGGCCTTTCTTGGTGTGAGGGGCCCAAAACTGACCCCAGCATTCGAGGTTTGGCCTCCCCAGGCCCAGCACAGGGGGACGGTCACTGCCCTGGCACTGCTGGCCACACTATTCCTGACACCAGCCAGGATGCTGGTGGCCTCTTGGCCACCTGGGCACACACTGGCTCATGTTCAGCCGCTGTCACCAACACCCCCAGGTCCTTTTCCCCCAGGCCCTTTCCAGCCACTCTTCCCCAGCCTGTAGCGCTGCCTGGGGTTGGTGTGACCCAAGTGCAAGACTCGGCACTTGGCCTTAATCTGATACATGCTTTTGTTTGAGGATGGTCTGAAGATCCTTCATGGCTGATAGTCCAGCCTCTACCAAGTATTTCATTTTTTTTTTTTTAGAAATTTCAAATAGTAATCTTGCATATAGCTATACATACACTGCTAAGGAGAAATTATTTACTTATTTGGACCAGGATCTCATAAGAGTATACTGGAGTAGTTCCATTAACACCAATGGAGTTAAGCCAGACTATATACTTACTGTACTTTGGCTCTGGTCCTTATAAGCTTGTGTAAAGTTCAATCTGGTTGTTATTGGCATAAGAAGCCAACCTGGGGAGCCCAAGTATTTCCTGAGACAGAGAATGAGCCAAATCTTTCCTCAGTTGGTTCTGCAATTAAGATGTTCTGCAATTAAGACATTCTGCAGCGGCTCCCATAACTCCCTCATAGAAAAACTGATGGCATACAGACCAGATAAGTGAGGTGGGTTGAAAGCTGGCTCAACGGCGGGTTGGGATCAGCAGCGCAGTGACCCAAAGATTGTCACTTCCAAACCAGCAAAACAGTCCTATTCATACGATAATATAATTGAACTAATAAACATGGCTCAGCAAGAACGTTTTCTCTGAGCACAGCACTACTTTAATGTGGTCAAATAATTTTCACTCTCCTCCTTTGCAACTGTGGTTCTGGGTTTGAATTGGGGGAGTTAAGGTCTCTGGGGCTATTAAGCGTCTCAAGGGGGTTTCTGCAAAAAGTATAAGGGCATTTGCTTTGCTAACTTGGGCGAATTCTGTTCTGGGAAAATGCAGGCTCTCCGGTGTTTCGGGTACACACAATAGTCGTTACCTGCTTTAAACTGCTGGCTGGATTTGCTATGTAGAATTTAAGCAGCTGCCAGAGGTAGGTGGCTTCACTCCAGTGCTGGGAAAAAAATAATCCTCTTTATAGTGAATTTGTAAATCACATTGGAGGCCTGCTGCCTTGAAAAACATGATAGAAATGTAAGCCATTATCATGTGTTATTACAAATGATGTCTCAGCTATTAGAAAAACAAATATATTAAGGGAATATTAAGATTGCTAATTCAAGCATTCAGAAGTTAGAAAATGCGGCAATTAAATCTGTGCATACAGGCTTAACATCGGCCCCTGTCTGCTTTTAGGCAAACCGAGACAGAAAACATTCTGCTCCTATCCTCATCCTAATAGAACACTGTTGCAGAGGGTGAAAACTATCTGGGATTTTGAACGTGGATGTACATCAGCTAGGGTTTGAGAGAAGTCGTACCTTTCCCAAGATGAGCCAAATTTCCTAGAAACCCTAAAAAGTGCACCCTTACTGATGGGATTAAATCCTTTCTCCCTATTCCTCCTCACGTTCCTTATCTTTCTCCAAAGCATAGGGAAAGTATTTGCATTACCTTTTTCAGAGTGGGACTCTGGGACATTTTTGAATAGCGTTCTTCTTTTATGTGTCTGCAATATTTTCATTTAAATGAAATAGCTTGAAATAGGTTGCAGGCTTGGAAAATGTAAGAGACTTAAGGGGAATGAGAAGACTGTGTGAAAAGTGGCAAATATGTAGACGCAGCATCAAAAGGGAAATTTCAAATCAGTCCAAATGATGTGGAAATAAAGGCACAAATGTGTCAAAGAAAAGTGATATTCCCTTGCTGGTGTGTGCTGGCCTTTTCCTGTTGCTCTCATATCTTGTGAGTTTTACTCCGATGCAACTTGTCGTCTTCATTCTCATTTAAAAACACCAAAAGTGCTTAATAATATTACTGGCCTTTTCTAGCCTGTCTGCAGAAGCAGTGATATTTAATAGTGAATTCATTGTTGCTCTATAAGGAAGCTTTACCATAAAGGTCACCAAATTTGGTTAGTGCATTTTAATTTGTACACACGTTAAAGGTCATTTTCCTCACTTCCATTGCAATAACGCGGCGTGTTTGCTTTCTTATCAGATGATTGTGTATGACTTAGCTAAGAGATCTTATCAATGTAAACGGAATATAAAACAAAATTAATAATGATGACAACACTTGTGCAAGTGTAAGGAGATTTTTTTTTTTTTTTCCCCTCTGTATGTTTACATAATGGTTGGAGGTAAACACGCATCTACAAGGTCTGATTTTCTGCTGTGTTACTTCAATATTTCCCTTTCCCCCCCGTGTGAGTTCCCCAGCCTTCAGCAGACTTTCTGCTGGTGTCTATTGGAATGACAGTAGTTTCAGATTCATAATATCATCTCTGTATAAACATGTCCAAACGTAATTAAGGACCTGGGCCCTTAATCCAGCAGACCTCAAATTAGCTTTCAAAATGCATATTAAGGGCAGAGACAAACACTTTCATGCAATTCGAAATGACCCCTGAGGGCAGGGTGAACAAAATAGTGTGAACCTTTCTAATGTCGCAAAACTCTCTCTACAGAGATTTGCATATAAAGTGTAGCATTTTATGTCAAACAGATTTGTTAATCTTACAATGAAGGAAACAGTACTTGAAAATTAATCAAGGTGGGTTTTCATTGCCCAGTAGAGGCCCTTAAAAGGACCTGACCTGATAACTGGAGGCTGTTATTGCATGGTTTCTAAATTCAATCATTTTGGAGTTTCATTTGCCAGGTGGTTTTGAAGGAAATAGATCTCCATAGCAGATAAATCCTCAATGGTTTCTTCACTTGAGTAGTGGAATTGTACTTAAAGAAATTCTTGTAATCCAGGCTCTGTTGGAAAACACTTTATTACTTGGTCATTATTTTAAAATTGTGTTTAAAATATGTGTAAGCATTTCTGTAGGTAAAAATGGGTGGTTTTACTGAGTCTTTTGGTATTGAGTACAGGGTAGGTTTTGCTTGCTTATCATAATAACCTGTCTAAGAAACGATGACTGGAAAATAAACCTCCTCCCCTAGGAGGTGGTTTCTTGCCCTTACGACCTAACCGAAAAGCCTAGAGTATGTTAAATGCTTATATGATTTGGCATTGCAGGAGGGAGGGACAGAGGAACGTCGTCTTGTATTAAGCATCTTGGGCGATTCTCTGGTGTTATCATCCTTATCCTAGTCCAAGGGCTAAGAACAGGGAGAGGTGGGGTAAGACAGTGGTATATTGGTGAGATTAATTTAGCTAATGATAGCAACCTGCCCGGTGCTTTCATCCTACAAGAGATGTAGAAAATCACGGATCCCTGCCTCAACTAAAATGCCTGTTTCTAGCGCTTTTCGCCTCCTTTGTAGAGCCAGTTGTGCAATCTCAACCTTCCTGCCTTTCAGTGTATGCTGTAACCAATCCATAAAGGGTAGAGAAGCGTGATGCTGCTTTTCCATATGTGAATCACACACTTAGTTGTTTGGCTCATTTTTTTTCTATTATTCTAGTCTAGTCTAATCTATTCTATTCCATATAAATACAGGAAAAAATTGTTTCCTTTGGCCTGTCCTATTATTTATGCTTTTACCCAGCTAGCTTCTGAATTCTTAGCAAAAAAACATTTCTTTCCTTCTTGTAACAGCATTGGCTTAGGCATTTCCAAGACAAAACTTGCTTTTCTGGGCTCGGGGCTGTAATGGGCTTTAATAGTTTTTAATTACTTAACTATCTGTTGTGACATAATTAAAATGTCTTTCAACATTTCACATTTCACCTCCAAGAAATAAGTATCTTCTAGGCTGTAAAATATGACCTGCAGCTTATTTTTGTGAAATAATGAGGGAAAAGGCTCTTCCAGGCTCAGTCACATCCAGGTCACCTGTCAGTATAAAGTGCTGTGTCCCTAAATAACCTTGTTCATTCCTTCCCTGCCTTTCACTCCTGTTTGGCGTGTGTGTTGAAAGAACCTCTGTCAGGATTAAAATATATCTTTACTTAAACCGTTTTACTAAAAAAAAAAAACCAAACCTGAGAGCCTAGCAAAAATAACTGTAAAAAGCCATTACATCTTACTACAAAATTAGGGTTTTTTGTCCCACACTGCATTCTTTTCATCTTGGGAAAATGTGTACAATGAAAATAGATTAGCTCCAGTTTAATCAACAAATTCTAGGTGTTCTGAGAAATGGACTTAAAACAGGTTGGGACAGAGCTATAAAACCAGAGCAGTGCCATACCATACCATTCAAGGTTCAGAATAAGCTAATGTAATTAAAATGAAATCAGATTATACTGCTTATGATTATTTCTCATATATTTTCTAGCAGAAAATAATGCTTTCTGGTAGCTTTAAACTTTTCCTAAATTCAGCCTGAAATTTTGTTGTTTGTGTTGGTTTCTGTATCTCTATTTAGAGAAGCATTTTAAGTTATAGCTAAAGGGAGTCCCTGTTTTCCAAACTGGAGGTTTGGGAGATGTGTTTACCTGGGATGAACCTGGTTTTTAGGAGATTTTGTTAAATTCTAGCGCCTCCTATATGTGGACAGAGCTTTGCAATTTATCAGGAAAAAAAAAATATGGAGGAAACAGCGATACCTTTTTGTTACCTCTAGGAGTGTTTGGCAAAACCTTCAACCCTCTGGGAAAGAGTTGTTCCCTCAATTTTTCTTGATACTTCTTAGAATTTTAAGGGAACATCCAAAAGATTCAGTTGGTACCGAGAGCACTCCAGATATTGATACATTTGTTGTGCCAACAGTCGTAGGTATGTCTTTTCTTTAGTAAGCATCAAAGTATGATTCACCTGCAAGTGGAAGATGCTGGATAAAATTTTTTTACCATTGCTCCTGCAAGAGGAGGTCACATTTCCCATAACCTTCCTATGCTGTAGACCAAGAAAGTCAAGGAGAATAGGGAATAACATTAATGCATAGCGTGAAAGGAAGATCTTCAGCAGCTGAGGGGAGAAAGATCTGGAAAAAGATGAGTGGAATCAACTGTGGATTAGTCAGATGCGTGGGAAATGAAATGTTATAAAAATTCAAAGCTCTCTGAATAATTATGTCATGAAATAAATGATTCATTTTACAGGTGGTTTGCTTTTTTGTTGTTGTTGTTTCTGCTACTAATTTTAAGGCAGAAAGCTAATAGTATCTGTCTCAGGGCAGTAAGGAACTTGACCTGTTGAGAAATGACCCCATTTCAGATTTGGAAATGGTCTATCATTTCCATGTAAGTGTAAATTAACCTTGATTCAAGGGATGGCATCATGAATCACTTTTTTCCCTTTTTCTTTTCTTTTTTTTTTTTCCTTTGGAGCCTTGGAATTTTCTTGAGATACTTCCACCTATGGCACGTCTCCACTTCCTCAGTATAAAATGGACATAAACCCATCACTGCATTGGTGTTTGGAATGGAAAGCATTAATTAGATGTTTCTGCTCTCATGGAAGTCCTATGGGAAAATTAGGAGCTTGGTGTTAAGTGAAAAGTTTGCGTGGCCTCATGTGAATGTGGCTTTGAATGGACATCCCAAGAAAACTTAATTAGATGAATAAAATTTTTAAATGTATATGACATACATAGCATAATAATTAATTACCCATGTGCTGAATAAGGCAGAGATCCGACTTGGGAGGGAGAAAAAATAGTACCTATATATGCATACCTGGGAAATTTAAACTCTAGCATTTCCTACCTGTTGAGGGCTTAAATTTCTGATCTTGTGGTGCTTCCAGTGCGTGTTGATGCCTTGAGTTATTAAAGATATAGGAATGTGTTTCTTTCCTCAAGAATGACAGGGCTGACATTAAGACACTCTTAATAATCTCCATTTGGCAAATTCTGCTAATCCGAACTGGAGATAATAACCAGGGTTTATTATATGTAATATTACCATGTATTCTGTTTGTTATTGTATATTTATGTAAAACTCAGGTGAGGGTGCCCATACCACGGTCTGGAGGGCCTACCTGGTGAACTCAACAATCTGTCCAGCCTGCTCAGGACCTGTGTTTCTCTTGCTCCTCCAGCATGTACAAATTTATGACTGGAGACTAAAGGGACTCAAAGAATCAAACATTTCCCATATTGAAATATAAAGGAAGAACTAGGAATTAAGAGGAGAATCCTGCAACAGATGATCTGGCTGTGACAGACAGTAATACTAAATCCACTGAGAGATGATGTAAGCAGAGCGGGAATCATTATCCTGACTTACCAGCCAGGACAAGGTCATAAAATGTGAACCATATACCAGAATAAAGGCTTGGCCATATCTTTCCTACCCTCTGGTTAGTCTGTTAGAATCTTCATCGTTGAATTTTATGCCTGCTTTATGTTCATTAAAAACAAGGAAAAAAGTGGCGGAGGTGGGCAGAGACTACATAAAGTGCAAATTAAGAGTGAGTAGGACTTTGTAATGCTAGAAAGAGCAAAACAAAAGAATCTCTCCGCAAAGGAACTGATGAAAATGCCATCTGAAGCGACAACTGTACAGCCTTTGAAACTCTCATTTGGAATATTTCAGAATGCTGCTTGAAGCTAAATGACCCATTAGCGTCCTCTGCTGACCAAATAAAGGCTCTGGCGTTTTAAGGGTGGACAAGAACATCTAGGTGCTTTAAGGTTGTCTGGAATTTTAAGCAGAGTTTTGATTTGGAATTAATCAAGGTTAAAAGAAAAGACGATGCCATAGCAGGCCTGTCATGCGCTCAGCTTTCAGAACATATTTTAGCTACCCCTCTAGAAATGAAGGCTGCAAGTGCAGAGCCACTATGAAAAAAACGTCACTTTGTGCATGAAAAAATGTGTTAAAGAAACACATAGCCCTGGTGCATCTGTATTCTCCTCCAAGAGTTACAGTAAACTATTTGAAGAGTGTGAGACAATGGGTGCCCCCAAGTGGGGTTTTGGGGAGCGGGATAGTAGCTGCGCACTCGGTAGCATACCTGACCTTCTTAACCCATGCACACGGAATGATATATTTAAAGCATGTATTTTTTTTTTCCAAACCCAAAACCAAACAAGCAAACACCAACAAAACCCCCACCATTTTTATGTGAGTAATTGAAAAGTAAATGGAGAGCCAAGATAAATTACTGATTAGCTGCTATGGAGATAGGACAACACAATGTTTTAAATAATTAGAAAATAATAATCCGGAAGTCCTAATTGCAATTAAAAAAACATCAGTTTGGTTAGTGATTGATTCTGGAGGAGAGGACAGGTCATGTATCACAGTTCCATGGTAGAAGTGCTTCCCCAGCTCTGCCTGGCAAAACGGATGGGACCTGGGAAGGCTGAGAGAGAACGAAACATGGGCTTTGGAAGAGTCTCCTGTCACTTCCAATGTAAGAGGCCAAAACATCTGTAGAAGAAAACAGCTTGGCAACTATGGCTCTATGAGAAATGCAATGAGGTGCAGAGAGGTTTAAACCAGATAGCAAAGGATCTAGGGCAGACTGGGAGGGCTGATTACAGCAGTTAGGGGAAGAAAGGAAGGAAAAGTGGATAACGGCAGTAATATTAACATAATCTCTCCTGTGAAAGTGCTGCTTCATTTATAAAGAAGGTAAAGAACTCTGGACCAAAGCAATTGGTTTATCAGGTCAAGATGGTGTTATCAAGTCTGGTGGCTGGATGACTGGTTGATCTGGTCTCAAGAAAAATGTCTGATTTAACTCAGTTTCACTGAAGTTGCTTTTTCTGTCTGTCTTGGACAAGAAGATTACTGATACTGTGGGATCATGGAAACACCCTTCTTCTAATCCATCCAAAAGGGAGGAAGAAGAATTGAACTATCTGCTAAAGTTTTTAAATGGGAGCAAACAATGTTATATCCATGGAGGTCAATGGGAAGACTGATGGGTTTAAGCAGAAACAGATGTCAAAATTAAAACCCTACAGAATCTCTTTTACCATATCTTAATTGGAATGAAATCAGGGTAGTTAATGCTGGAGGTACATTTGCCTACCCTGTGAACAGCCTGCCTTATTGCTTGACTAGTTTTCATTGCACAGCAGGGTGGATAGAGATTTATTTATCTTGCAGGAGACAATTTCCTCCTGACAGCCAGAAAGCAGATTTGACACCCCCGACCAGAACCACACTAAGTAGCCTTGCCCAAGTCCAACCCTCCAAGCAGAGTCTGGAAACCTAGTGTGACACAAACAATGATTTAAGAAGGAAGAAAATAGTGTAAAGAAGGCGATTGCATTTAAGGGCAATTTTCACTGAAAAGGAAGAAACTGGATTGTACAAAAAGATGAATCAGTCTGGGAAAAAAGAGACAAATTTTCCCTGTTGTATTGACTTGTTTCAAACAGTCCTAACAATGGAAAAGTAGCAAAATTTCTTCTTGGATTTACCTTAAATCTTCCTGTTAAACACCCATGCACTTATTTCTTTGTGTTTCTCCTCTTTTAGCGACGAGCCAGGAAGATGAAGTGCTGCCTTCTCTCTGTCGCGTTGGCCGTTCTGGTGTTCGTTGTCATAATCATTGTGGTCTCTGTCAAGCGCTGATCTGGCTGCGGTTCCCACAGGTAAAAGCCTTTAACTAAGTGTTTTATTATAATCTGTAAAATGGTTGGGAGACAGTTTAGGAAGCTGATAATGGTAAGAAATAATTATCTTAGCTTGCACATTCAGGGATGGCCTATGAAAATAACTTCTTTTAAAGGGTATTTGAGTTTGGAAATGTCATCCTTAGTGGATCCTTAAATGTAAGCCAAGGTGGTATTCAAACAAAACATCTTATTACCCTTTTCTCTGCTGTTTCTGTTGTGTTTGATTTTATATGGATCTCATAGCAATGCTAATTAATGAATCCCAAATCCATATGAATTAGAGATGCAGAAGTGATGTTAAAAACCCCAGCATGAAGCAGGGCTGGGGACAATCAAACATCCGACAGATATACCGAGATGCTCCAAAGTGGACCTACCTGCTCAGACGATCCAAAGAGACCCTGAAGCCAAGCCCTCCTGAGGAGCAGAAAGACAAACAACTGGAGATTGTAGTATGGACAAAAATAAAAATGGATTTCTGATGATTTCTGCTCTGGGTCCACTCCTAAAAGAAGTGTTGGTCTGTAGTAGTGAGACTGGGTGGTAACCTTAGCAGGATAAGTGAGACATCAAAGCAACTTCATCCTACTAGTGAAGCTTAATCTATAATATATTTTCTTTGTAAAGAATGTGCTTTAAATGTAAAGCATAAGACACAAAAGGAGTTTTTATTTTCCCTTTTTTTCCTCCCATTACCGTAGGAGAATGACTCATAAGTTATTTTTTACAATCTCTGTCTAATACAAAGCATTTCTGGGTGTCTGCTTCTTTAGAGCATCACTAAGCCATTATTGAAGGAGAGATTATTAGATTTACAGAATTTCTCCCACTACAAGGGCTCTGGCATTCCAGGTCTGCATGCTTACTGCCTTGGCAGGGTTTCCAACCGGTAAAGCCAGAACCCAAGACTATCACAGAATCACAGATGGTTGGGGTTGGAAGGGACCTCTGGAGATCATCCAGTCCAACGCACCTGCTAAAGCAGGGTCACCAGAGCAGATCACACAGGAATGTGTCCAGGTGGGTTTGAATGTCTCCAGAGAAGGAGACTCCACAACCTCTCTGGGCAGCCTGTTCCAGGGCTCTGGCACCTCAAAGAAGTTTCTCCTCATGTTCAGATGGAACCTCCTGTGCTTCAGCCTGTGCCTGTTGCTCCTCATCCTATCGTTGGGCACCACTGAACAGAGTCTGGTCCATCCTCTTGACACCCACCCTTGAGATATTGATAAACATTGATGAGATCCCCTCTCAGCTTCTCTTCTCCAGGCTGAACAGCCCCAGCTCTCTCAGTCTCTCCTCATAAGAAAGATGCTCTAGACCCCTCATCATCTTCGTCACCCACTGGACTCCCTCTAGTAATTCCGTGTCCTTCTTAAATGGGGTTTTGCTGCAGACAGAAAGTAGGAGCTCTGAGGCAGAAAGCAATGAAGGGTGGGGACAACTTTTGGTTTAGAGACCTCGTATGTCCCACAGAGATTTGCATAAAGCATGTGTGATATCACTCCCGTACTTAATAGATAGTGCATTATACTGAGGTTCACTGGGACATTTAACAACAATTTAGGTGGAGATGTTTTAGCCTGAACTATCCTCTGGATCTGCTCTAGAGGAAGCAGAAAAGATTGATAGATTTTGTTTATTATTTTGTTTTACAAGACTTCAGTGTCACTTGACAATGTTATCCTTCCACATGAGGCTGAAGTCATTGCCCTCTAATGTGGCTTCTTTCTCCATTGTCCTCTCAACTGAAACTAGGGCTTGGTTCAAAACTATCACAGGAAGATCATTATTCACAGAAGGTTATTTAATCTTTGGAACTCCTTCTGGCACGACATTGTGGGTGCCAAAATTTGGGTCAAGTACCATCTCACTGGTTTGGGATAAGGATAATCATGAACCCTACATTATTGTTAGGAGAAATAGCAGTAAGGGTTTTTCCACACTTGCCTGCTTACTTAGGTGTTTGGCAAGTACTGAAGTGAGGACAATATCAGTGAGATGAACCTTTAGACCAATCAAATACAGATGTTCTTATGGCATGGATCTATAAATTCTACATATATTTTTATCCTTCTTTTACATAAGAGGCACTGCTTATGGATGCAAATAGTGATCTGTCCTGCTGATTTAAATCTAGAGCAAGTATAATTTTAGTTGCGTTACTCTGGTTTTACTCTGCAAAGTCTGGTTTGAAAATGTGATCCAGCAAGGTAATCTATAATGTAATAAAATTTCTTTTATATATAGTTAAATAATTCCTATCTACTAGAAATTACACATCTTATCAACAGTTGACTACATCTAGACACATTTTAATCTAAATCCCTTAAGGAGAGAAAGTCAGAGAACAAAAATATTCTTACAAAAAAACTCCACTGGAAAACTAGAGTTAATCTTCTGTTAAGATATCCATGTCTAGAGGGAAGTGAACCTAGAGATACTAATGAAAGCCCTAGGAAAAATATAATGCTCTACTTTTCATCATCAGTTGTGAAACTAATTATCAAGTTTCTAAAACATGAGTTACTCTCCAGAAGTACAAATGTATGCAAAATCTATATTGAGTTATATTAGAACAAGTATGCTTTCTGATCATTATAAACTGTTCTTAATCTATATTGACTCCAAATAGCACGCAGCAGATTTCACATTTACATTGTAAAGATTTCCAAAACAGAACGTTTTCAGAATTTCCGTGTCGATCGTGAACATTTTTTCTGTCCTGAATTGCAAGACAAATGGATTTTAAAATATCAGTGGATTTAAAGTTTCAACTACCTCAACAAATTGTTTCATTTAAAACTGTCTTACATACTTCAGGGAGAAAGAGAACAGCTGGGTTTTAACATAGAAGAGCTCTACATGAATGTTCAGAAAACATAAACAGAAGAAAGCAAGCTAGGGAACTACTTACAAAATGATCTGATTGGCATAAAACACATAACTGAATAAAATCCTAAATTTAGTAATGACTGGCCAGAACTTCCATTTAATATGTCATCCAAGAGTTTGCTTTGTGCTGAATCAATAAAGAACCAAAAGAAACATCACAATGCACCCCCGCCCGCCCCCCACTTCAAGTGGTTTAGGTCCCATTTGCCTTATTTTCAAGGTCAGCTTCTTTAGCTTTCACAAGTGCAGCCACAATGAGAAACCTGAAGGTCACTATTCAGTGAGTTAAAGGAGTGATGCCATTAGTATCTATGATCACTAATGATTATTATGATCATTAACATATAAAGTCTTCCTTTTTTTCTTTTTTTTTTTTTTGTTTGTTTTGTTCCTGTTTCTACTTTTGCAATAATGATGCTGGATCAACAGTTCTTCTCAAAAGAGCGGAAAAAAAAAAAGCACTTTTTTCCCCCACCACAAATCAGACATGACTTTGACAGACAAGCCCATTCCTTCCATAGGAAAGATCACTTCATGAATCTTGAAAAAGTTAAGTACTTGAAAAGTAAAAAGCCCTTTTTCCCGTGAGTTTCTCAAGCAGTGGTGGCTGCTGGCTCAGTGCATTCGGAGAGACCAGCTGTTCAGAATAGCTCTGAGCCCTGAGTTCTGCCTGTTGAGGTCCTTGCCATAAGTATGTCACGGCTCCCTTGGGGCAGAGAGAGAGAAGAGCATCTACGGAGGATGTGGAGAAACTCCTGGGGACTTATGACTGTACGTTTGTTTGCTGACGCCTCAGGAAAATAGCCCAGGAACTTTTGGGTCACGTTGCTCATATTGCAGCAACATTGCAGCTGCTCTTTTTGCTCTTACGGTACAACATCAGTAAACATCTTAAAAGGACAGTATCGCAGTAGCAGTCTGAAAAAAGTCTCTCCTTTAACAATGTCTTTGTCTAGTGTCAACCTAGATAGACATTCTGTGTCCTCCTTTTGGCTCATTTGGCTGAATGCACAATTACACAAAGTGACAATCAAGGACTGTTGGAATCTTAAGTCTTAAGCGTTCTTTATAGGAAAAAAGAAGGCGATAACCTTTGAGAAAGATGCTACATGTATTTGACAGTTGCAAAATATGATTTTTGATGACAACTTAATCATCTCAATCTATTTAGCCAAAGAAATAAAGCAAGATGACATGACTACTCTGCGCCCTTTTCTTGGAAGAAGTCATTGCAGCAGAAGGTGCCTTCCCCGTTTACAAGATATGCTTCAGTCAGACAAAGGTTACATGGAATTTGTTATATAGGTCCTTAAACCCTGTGGACTTACTGTTCTTTCCAGCTTCAGAACCTGTGAATAAAGAGCTGAGAGCCCAGAGGAATAAAACAGTGTTTTCCTTCTTGGTAGTTGATGCAATGGTTGACAGCGATGCTCAGCTATGGAAGAGCAAAACAAGAAGAAAGTGTGCAAGTGATCATTCAGCAGAACATTCTTCCAGCCTTCAGCAACTTAAAGCTCAACAGCTTTCTGATCCAGGAAGTAGTTATTTAATCTCTAACAGACGTCAATGCGTTCCTTTCTTGTTAATTTGACCAGTTGCATTTTGAACCATCATAAACTTCTGAAATGTGAAATATCCTGAGCAAGGAGTTCCGCTCTAATTACAGTCGACCTGTACATCTTTAATGTACAGCTAAAGATCCATCTTGGGCAGGAGCTCTAGATTAGGGCTATAGTCCGTATGGAAAAGCAATAATCAGGCTCCAGGTATCTGTTTCCTGAATATGCAACTGTCTTGCTTTGGATTTAATTGAATTAATTATTATAGAAAACTAGAAAATATTATTTTAATTTGGATTGGTTTTTTCCCTCCTTTGCAATCACAGTTTTCCTTGCCTAATTCATTTATGGTCTTATTATTTGGTTAAATTTCTTCTGTAACTTGAGCAATAAAGATGAGGTTCAGAGAGACGATTTTATACAATCTGTCTTTGGTGTTTGGTTTTTTTTTCCCCTTACTTTCAGGCACTACAATATCACTGTGTGCCATACCTCTGGTTCCTTGCAGTAGGAATCGTAAAACCTGCATTTTTAGTCACTGCATGTATTTAGAGGAGTGGAGGAAAGCTCTGTCATGCAATGTGGCCTAGGGAAGTAAAGACCATCTTCATCTCGGAGTTTTAAATTTCGAAGTTTGAACCCAGGACAGCAGAAGGGTTTTCTGCAAAATTGGATTTTGCTAGGTCAGCTTTAGCCCCTTCTGATGTCATTAATGCTGCACCTTTCCCTCGTAGCAGGATAAAGTATCATGTGGAACCAAGAGGAAGTTCTTCCAAGGCAAAGCACATCAATAAGCCACCAACAAATGCAATCAGAGCCCGTATCTGTTGGGGTCGTGAGGGCTATAGGTGGCAGAGAGGGAAAGATTGACATGTGATGTTGCAGTACTTGGCATTTACAGTCCTGTCATTCCTTCCCAGCTGGAGACAAGTCTGGGCACCCTCTTCTGACACGTACAGTAGAAATTCTGACATTTGCCCAATGCATCTCATGCCTGGCAAAGTCAGGTTGTAAGAGCACAGCGGTTCCTACTCGGTGATGAACAGAGCAATAATTCAACCTAATGAACATTGTAAATAAGGACAAAACATAGACAGGTTTGCTTCATGGCATTCCTTTTGCCTTTTAAATTGATATCATAGGGCTGGCTTTACTTAAAGTCTCTGTTTTTACCACACATCTATATATGGCTCAATAACTATGTGAGCGGCTCAGTTTTCAAGCTTGTTTCAATCTCTCAAGCCCCGAAAGGGTCATAATATTTTTAACAGCTGTCATTCAAATTCTAAAATAATTCACCCCTCTGCCCTGGCTGTGGCATTGCTGCCATGTTTGCTCTGCAGCAGAGTCAGGAGTCAATAACTCTGCAATACCTTTTTTTTTTCTTTTCCTGTTTCCTATTATTTTGAAAAGGTTCCTACATTTATAGTAAGGTGCCAATTCCTGTCAATTCAATTCTTGTCTTTTAGTCTATTATTAATTTCTCAGATCCTGGCATCCTTGCTAAATTTTTGCTCTGGCAGAAAGACTGAGGTACATCCTGATTCTGCAGTAACTTTTGTGCTTCCAATTTAAACAAGTCAAAAATGAGGTCTGAATTTTCAATGATTAATATATAATGGGTCTGGTTCTAAGATTTCACTCAATTTCTTAAATTAAGGTAGCATTTATTTTCTTGAAGACTCTCCTGATTCCAGTGGCTGTGTCTACACTTCTCTTAGCTAAATTATTTCCCTGACAGCCAGTTAAAATCTGAGATACAGACAGGTAGAAGAGAGAAATAATTACCAGTAGAAAACGAAATTTTGAGAGACAAGAGTCTGCTTTATGTAAAAAATCCTTCAAAGTAACAGTGCAAGAAAAGAAGATGTGCCAGTAAAAAGGTAGATTTATTTCTAAGAAGTTCTCGGAGTTTTCACCGATTATATGCACCTCTTCCAGACCTTCAAACAGATTAATGTTTTGATGGGATATCACATGATCAGGTTACTCTGGTTGAACGCATTTCAGGTTGACCTTGATTGTTGCCCATCTGCATGCTCTTTGGTCACATAATGCCAGGTCATTAATTGTACTGTGGAAGAGAGCTAAGGGGGGTTGGGCTAGATGACCTTTGAAGGTCCCTTCCAACCCCAACTTTTCTATGATTCTCTGTATTATGTTGCCTTTGCCTTAGCTTGAGAGTCCATGTGTAGACAGTTCCTGTAGCTCAATTAACAAGTAGTAACATGAATTCATTGATTTGAATCCAAAGTCAGTAGGACTGTTGAGCCGTGAGCAGTCTTCTTAGTCTCTTCTCAGGTTTCTACACTGTTTTTTAGCAATGAGTAGGAAAATTGAGTAGTCCCACTGAGTGGCTGTGCAGTGATGACCCCTTGGATAGCAAGTCTTTGATCTAAGTTTCCCAAAAAAATCTGCAAACATTAATTCTTTATGCTTTCTAATGCCTTTAAACTTTAGCCATGACGACCTGACAGAAGAGACTTGTCTTCAGCACATTAATTTGAACTGCTAGAAACTACGCAAAAATGTCCATACTGATTCAGACCAATAGTCTATCTGGCCTCATATACTGTGTCATTCACAGGTACTTAAGGAAAGACCATGTGAAAAGAAGAATAAATATCAAATAGAATTGTGCTCAGCACCAATCATTCCTCTAACAGCCTAAATATGGCTTTACCTGCCTAAAATTTAGGTTCCAACTTGGAAAAGGTAGTCCTAAGTGTATGTCTAAAATCTTTGAATGAGTCAGTGGTATGTGTCCTCTTCCCTATAGATACTCTCATTTCCTCAGGAGCAGTGATGGCTGGCGGAAGGAGCAGTTGGTGCTTAATGGTTCAGGAGGATTTTGAGAGGCTTAAGTAGCCTCCAGGAGAAGGGAGGATTAAGCTGCTTATAAGAATAACACAGATTTATATGCTGTCATGTCACTTCACCACTGCTAGCTGACATTTTCAGCTGGCAATGGCTGAATTATCTGTCTTGTCAAGCCCCCAAAATCAGTGAGACCTTGGTGTTGTGAGAGGGACAAGAGCAGAGAAGAGCAGCCTAAGGGACTCCTTCATTCATCCTGGTGCTCCTTGGCTCTGGGGTGGGTGGACTTCCAATGAAGTCAGTTTGGGAAGGCGTGTGGTTCTTTTCGATAAGATAAAACCAGCCTGTTCTTTGGAGAGAAATTCATTTTGACCTGGGGATGATGGGGAGATGGACAAGGTTGCTGTTGTTGAGTTCAAAGTTTGGTGTGTAGGGAACCAGAAGACCATGAGTGGCCAGTTCTGTGCTAGTATATATTGATCCAGCAAAAGCCACAAATTCTATATGTTTCGTCACCATTTCAGTCTCCTGATTCTGTGATATTTTAAAGTTTTTGTATGTGAAAGAGAAAGTTTGAAAAAGAGGTCTCTGATGCTGGCAAATAATAGAGATCTTCATTTTCCCTACTCAAAATCTTAAAGTGCTATTACTGTTCTTTGTCTTTTCTCCCTAACTTAGAAATCCAATCTTAATGAACTTGTTTTTCTATTGAAACATCACAGCCACTGGAATTATGGCAGTGTTGTATCTTCAAAATCAGATCCAAAGACAGAATCTATGTTATGTTTCCTCTTCTGTGGACATGCACACAATAGTATTGCTTAGAAGCTCTGAGAACATCAGGTTTTGATACACTGAGGTACTCTACCTATCTGCGTTCTTGAGATATAAATGTGAAAAACATTGTCTGCTAAGACAGGGAGTCTCATAGGTTTTCTTGGGTATAGGGCAGCACATAGTTAATCAATGCCATTCACTAATTGGGAGGATATGATTCTCAGTGGTACACAAGCTGCTCGAAAGTGTTACAGGACTATTATCTTTGGTGGTGGTGTCAAATCAAAGTAATTTTTGATCAGTGTTCTCTGGAGGAAACCTGAAAACCAACACAGGAGGTTTTCTTAGGTAACAGTGTGTTAAAGAAGAAATATTTTGGCAGTTTAGATAGAGAAACTAGTGTCCCAGCAGGGAAGACTCTTAGAAGAGCAGAACATCTGTGATTATCTCTTCAAGAAGAAAAATGTGTATCAAGAGAACAGTGTCTTTGGTGTCAGTGTGTTAGTAGTGCCTCTCGGAGAGGTCACATGCAGTAATGTAGATGAGAAGACTGTCCTGTCTCTTCAGTGCCAATAACTGAAGTTCTGTCTTGGACAATTGTAGCCTGAACAACTTGATATTCAACAGGTTGGTTAGCATTTCAATATCATAAGAAAATCATTACAAGTAATAAAATAAACTCACTGAAGTGCTGTGCTTTATCCCAGCAACCTCCACTAAAGTCCTGGTGGTGGTCAGCCTAGTTGGAAGATGGTCTCATTCCATGACGTGCTGTAGCTTGTTACATCTTCTTTGCAACCAAGTTACTCCAACCAACTGTAATGGTCTGGGGGGTATTCTTTAAACCTGGGAGTGAAATCAAGACAAAGGTTAGAGGGCTTATTCAAGGCTGTTTCCATGGCTTCTTCTTCTTAGACCTTCATTAACATGAAAATAAAAAGCAAAATAATCTAAAAAATCCCACATAACTTCACACCTGACTGAGTTATCATTTAGTAGTTATCATGTCTTTGTTAGCTATCTGCCTCCTTGGGTAGATCTTAGAAATATCCACATTTTTATAATATGTCATCTGTTCAATATAAAAATAATAAAGTTCTAATTGCCTTTATCTCTCTGATGTGAGATTCATAGAATGGTTTCTGTTGGAAGGGACCTTTGAAGATCATCTAGTTCCAACCCCCCTGCCTTGTGCAGGGACACCTTCCACTCGACCAGGTCGCTCAAAGCCCCATCCAACATGGCCTCGGACACTTCTAGGGATTGGACTAGATGATCTTTTGAGGTCTCTTCCAGTCCCTAACATTCTGTGATTCTGTGATCCACAACTTCTCTGGGCAGTCTGTTCCACCCTCATAGTGAAGAATTTCTTCCTTATATCTAATCTAAATCTACTCTCTTTCAGTTTAAATCAATTACCCTTTGTCCTATCACTACATGCCCTCTCTGGCTTTCTTGTAGGTCTCCTTTAGGTACTGGAAGGCTGATACGAGGTCTCCTCAGAGCCTTTGCTTCTCCAGGCTGAAGAAATCCAGCTGTCTCAGCCTGCTTTCTCAAACCGTCTTTAAAAAGACAATTATAATTCCACCATACTCAGTGAATTTTCTGAAATATCCCTTGTAGTTTCATTAGGCTTTAATAGGAGTTGGAATCTGCTTCACAACAACATTTCTTTTACAGAATATGTTTCAGGTCTCAAAATACACCTTTTAGATGTATCTGGAAAAGGAGCCTTTTGACTTTAGTAGTCATTAAAGAAATAACAGTCTTTTTGTTCCTAAGAAACTGCCAGAGAGGTAGTTTTTTTACTTCTGCATTTGGTAAGGAAGATGCTTAAGATTTGACAGATTATTAATTCCCCAATTAGTAGCCATATTTTAACACTGAAATGGGCTTTTTACATTACAGCGTTGAATGACTTTGCTTATCGTGCATAAACCATTTCATTTCTCTCAGAAGTAGGTCATCAGGAATTATTATGTTGAGGGCTTGTACAAAGAGACACCGTATTTACAACTGTGCATCTCAAATGGATCTTATCATCCCAGCTCTGAAGGTGAGCAAAGTTTCTTGTCACTGAAACGACGCACAAGGTGGAGTAGAGGTAGATCATTTCAATTTTCACATTACTGCTGAGAGTGCAGAGTAAAATGCATTAGTTTTGATGTCGTGTCATCAAAAGATGCTAAGAATAACATCCCATCCATTGCTGCCTCTCAGCTGATAAGCAGTAACTCATTAAACAGCAGTAATTTGATCCCTTTTGATTGTCTGCCTAGTCTTTGGTTTAAAAAAAAAAAAAAAAGCCATATCATCTGTGGAATATTTTCAAGGCATCTGTTTTTTCTTCATAAAGTTTGAGAGTTCTAGAGTCATTACAGAAGAAGACCCACACAACAGCAGTATCTTGAGCACCCTCTGCCCAGCTTTGGATTGCAGAGATTTTTGAAATGGAGATAGAAGAAAACCTACCCAGTTTTAGGCTTTGATGGTAACTGTCTGCATTGCACTTTGTGTTTTGGTTGTATATCATCTTACGAGGAACCTTGTGGGTCCCTTCCAAGTTGGGACATTCTATGATTCTATAAAGTCACTTGGTTTGTTCAGCCTGGAGACGAGGAGGCTGAGGGGAGAGCTCATGGCGGTTACAGCTTCCTCACAAAGGGAGGAGGAGGGACAGGTGCCAAACTCTTCTCTTTAGTGACCAATGAGAAGAACCTGAGGGAACGGCAGGAAGATGTGCCAGGGGAGGTTTAGGTTGGACATTAGGAGAAGGTTCTTCCCCCAGAGGGTGCTGGACACTGGAACAGGCTCCCCAGGGAGGTGTCACGGCCCCAACCTGACAGTGTTCAAGAAGAGACTGGACAACGTCCTCAGACACATGGTATGAACTGTGGGGTGTCCTGTGCAGGGACAGGAGTTGGACTCGATGATCCTTGTGGGTCCTGTCCAACTCAGGACATTCTATGATTCTAAAAGCCAAACTGATAAAATGCAAGTGTCTTGCAGAATCACAGAATGGTTGAGGTTGTCAGGGACCTCTGGACATCGTCTGGTCCAAGCCCCTGCTCAAAGCAGAGTGACCTGGAGCAGATTCTCAGGGCTTGTCTTGAATACCTATGAGGATGGAGACTCCACAAAGTCTCTGAGCAACCTATTCCAGTGTTTTACCCCTCTCACAGTAAAAAAGAGTTTCTTATGCAAGAGCGGAATTTCCTCTATTTCAATTTCAGCAAGCATTGTTTTTCTGATGTCTAGCAGTGTGCCTTGTAAAAGAGTTTCCTATATGAAAAGGCATTCTTGTTGATTATTTTGAACAACGTTGTTCTTAGTTTTACAACTACCATTTGTATTATGTTTACAACATGTGATTAAGGATTCCTATTAAATGTTCTGTACAAAGCAGATCTCAATGACCAATATTTATATACATCTTTTTACAGAACACAGCATTGAAAAGGCTATAGAGGAGAAATTTAATGCAAGAGAGAAGCTATAAAAACTGCATTTCAGCTTGTATGAACAATTTGGGTGTTTATTGGCCTAGGAAATTTTCTCATTTGACACTCAACTATTGCTGTGGGATGACAGACACACAAACTTCCTGGAATCCCTTCATTTGTAGCAACTTCTCTTTTATTAAATTATATATTCCAAAAAATATCTTGTTAATGACCAGTATATGGCAAATGTATTCTCCAAGCTTATTAGCACAGGAATAATTGAGGGTGGCTGCTATAGTTCATTAAGGCTTATTTATTTTATAGTTCATTAAGGCTAATTTTATAAGTATAAGATATATTTTAGTAGCCATTTTTGCCTGTTTTTTTTTTTAATGTTTCTCTGCCATCTACTGCTAGCAATAGTTTCTGATTTTCTCCTTTGGTCCTAGGTAATTTTTCACTGTGTTTGCTGTGAACTACTTAGTGATGGCTTTTAATCAACAGTTTTACTGGGCAGTAGCAGATGCTTATCGTCAGTCACACACATATTCAGTTACTTATGCTTTTCCTGGGTCAAAAGAGCCAGTTTGTATGATGTCTTGATCCAGCACACTGGAAATTCATCTTTCTTTATGGATAGAAATTTCTTTTAGTGTATACACATGGTCAAAAATTTCAGTAACTTGATTCAGTGAGTACCCTGAAGCCCAGAATAAGTTATATAAACACATAAAAAGTTGTACCATGGGAGTAAAAAGAAATAGGGGTATTTTTTATTTTTGGTTTGGGTTTTTATTTTATTTTTATGGATAGTGTAATCATATTAATAAAATTCTTTAAAATAAGTTCTTAAGCTGTTAATGTATAGTATATTGTTTAATGTGATCAAAGCATATCACAGTAGTTTAACATATGGTTAAACGCACCAGTCTGGAGAATCAATTTTCCAGGCTGAATTTTAGCTAATAACTCTTCCATTGCTGTTTGTAATGAGCTGTTATTGATATAATACTGAGTTTTCTACTGCCCTTTGGTATTTCACTGATCCATAGGGCACCTGCCTTATCCATGGCAGATATGGGCTCGATAGGGACTGTATTGCCACAGATAGTCAGATTTATCATGGCTCAGCTTTTCTAAAAGATCAGAAGGGAACATTTTCCACCTCTAATGCATTCATGGGTTTGATGTAAAGAGAAACTAAAGGGCAACTTTAGCAAGGTTCTGTCTGAGAATTGTTTGTGCATCATATATGTATCTGGACCCTTAGCTGCATACGTTTCTTGCATCTTGCTTCTGTGTAGCCAGAATTTCATTTGTCCTTGCTTCCCACAAAAGGGTGGTCATGGGAAGGAGGAAGGGAAGATGATTAAGCCAGCAACAGCCACGAGTGGTGGGGAAGGTGGTACTGACAGATTAATCCACATACTTTTCCTTGCTTTGGTTCCTGCAGCTTCTTCACATGTCCATCCCTAGGACGCTCAGTCTTTTCCGGAACTGCTGGCACCTCCTGAGTTTGTGGGCAACTGAATTTGCCACTGTTTTCTGTCAATAACCTTCCTCACTTTCTTAGGATGGACAGGAAAGAGTCTATTCTACTTTCCAGTAGATAAGAAACATTTTCATAGCCAAATGAGCTCATACAACCTGACAGATGTGGTTGGGGAGCAGCTCCAAACTAAGTAGCCATGGAGAATTCCTGTAATACCCTGTTTCCCCGAAAATATTAATTTTTGCTCCAAGAGATGCATTAGGGCTTATTTTCAGGGGATGTCTTATTTTTCCATGAACAACAATCTACATTTATTCTTGAACAAAAAAATCAACATTTATTCAAATATAGTCATGTCATCACATTCTGGAACATCATCATAACTCTCCAAACCCTGAATTCTATCATGAATTGCTTGTGACTCTATTTTCTTTTTCCATATACAACAATCTACATTTACTGATATTCATGAACAAAAATCAACATTTATTCAAATATAGTCATGTCATCATCTTCTGGAATGTCATCATAACTCTCCAAATCCGAAATTCCATCATGAATTGCTTGTGACTCTATTTTCTTGATGAAGGGTCTATCTGTCCTGCTGCATTCTATTGCCAATTAATTTTACTTTTTTACATGTATAGCTGCCTGGACACTATTTCAATTGACTTTTTTAATGAACTGCAGCTAGGGCTTATTTTTGGAGTAGGGCTTACATTTTGAGCATCGTCAAAAATCCTGAAAAATCATGCTAGGGCTTATTTTTGGGGTAGGGCTTATTTTCAGGGAAAAGGGGTAATGCAGGGCAGTTTATTTGCCTAGATACAAGTAAATGTTAACTTGTTATGATAAGTTTAATTTACCTCCTGAGCTTCAACAATCCACATGGCTGAACTTGTGTTCAGTGTTTCCTTGCTGTTGAGTTATCTCCTTGGATTAACTTGCTTAGACCTTTACGGTAAATTGTGCTGATTCAAGGAATTCAAGTTATGTGTCCAAGGAAAAGACTGGTGTTTTTTCACTGCAAAGAGTCTGAGTAATGAACCCAAATTTAGTGCTCAGTTACTATAAAACATGGCAACGTATGATGTTGCCTCATTTCGGCTGTTCGGAAAACTAGACATTTAAGTCAAGAGGGTCATGGCAACCCTCCTCCTCATCAGTGGTGAAATTTAACCACAGGCACAAGTTAACTCTTCCCTTTCTGTCTTTAACACTCACATTAATTTTGGAGAACTTGTGTTCTTGAGATGTTTTTGTATAGAGAGATCAGTGAGGGTAATGCTGGCTTTAACATTCATGGAGAGAGAGGTTTTTGTGTGTTGGTGGTAAATACATACAGAAATAATGATCCTCCCGTATTCACAGACAGGGAGAAAAAGCACATTTAGGAAAGGTTCAAGCAGAACCTTGAGCACATGCTTAATGCTAAGCAGTTCTTACCTCCCTGTCCTGTAGAAGCTGGTGAAGCTGCTCCTGAGTTTCAGTTCCGTGTTTCACTGCAGGGACTTTGAATCAGAAATACAGAGAGAGTCTGTGAGTGGACTGGGAATAAAACTCATGCTCTTGCCCTGTTATATCTGCACTTCCAGGTAGGGATTTTGTTTTTGTCAGGCTGTCCTGTTCATGAGAGTTCTTCCTCCCTACAGCCTACTGTCAATTACTTCACAACCCATTCTCCCAAAAAAAGTCCCAACCAAAGTATTAGGCTTGATGCTGCAGCTCAGATAACCAAATCCCCTGCTGAATTTTTTTTAAGAGTTTAGGTCTGCCAGGAATATTTTGTCAGCCTGTCTCTGACTTCCCAGTGAAAGGCAGGGTTTTGCTCTGTGTCAGATTTTTTTTTTTTCATTTAAATCTCCTTTGATGAGCTTCCTGTTGGGTTTTTAGCTACTTATAGAGCAAAGTTAATTTTTTTAATTGCAGTTTCCAGAAAAAAAATAAAAGTCACTTCAGAGATCTTTTCGCTTTCATTTTTTCCTGCTGTTGCTTTTACTCTTGACATTCAGCCTACTCAACAAGTCCTAATATGACACTCCATAAAATCTTTATCCTGTCAAAGCCCTGCTGTGAGCATTGCCCAGTGCTCCAGAATTTGCATTTAGCATCCATTCATGCGACTATATCAGTGGGGTTTTCTTATCATTGAGTAGCCCTCCAGCTTTATATGAAAGGGCACAAAGTTAATGAAAACAGCATTAAAACTCTATTAACATTTAGTGAGATTACTAAGCCTTATTCTCAACTTAATATTAGTTTCAGCATGTTTGTCTTTAAACTCACAGTACCCAGAACCTGAGATAGCAGAAACAGTCCTATTGTTGAACCCATTTTTCAGGTGAAGATGTTACTTCAGAAGGAATTGAAGGCTTTGTTTTTGAAGGAGATTGTTTGAGGATTTGGGAATTGGTTTTGGTTTTGGTTTTTCCTTTTTTGATTTTGAAAGAAGAGCCACTCATTGAAGTTTATGTTTCTTTCTATATTTTTTCCCTGGAATTCCTGGAAAAATGAATCCCAGAGGGAGAAAGATCTCCTCGAAATATTATATGATACCCTACTTCTATCAGAACGTTAATTAAGATTTTCCTTCAGACACAAACTTTGTTTGCTGTTGCTTTTCTTGGAGGAAAAAAAAAGAGATGAAAACACAATGTGATAATGATACAGAAACACAAATTCACAGGATCACAGAATGGTTGCGGTTGAAGGGGCCTCTGGAGATCATGTATTCCAACCTACCTGCTAAAGCAGGTTCACCAGAGCAGATCGCACAGGAATGTGTCCAGGTGGGTTTGAATGTCTCCAGAGAAGGAGACTCCACAGCCTCTCTGGGCAGCCTGGTCCAGGCTCTGGCACCTCAAAGGAAAGAAGTTTCTCCTCATATTCAGATGTAACCTTCTGTGCTTCAGTCCGTGCCCATAGCCTCTCATCCTATTGTCTGGTCCCATCCTCTTGACACCCACCCTAGAGATATTTATAAACATTGATCAGATCCCTCTCAGCTTCTCTTTTCCAGGCTGAACACACCCAGCTCTCTCAGTCTCTCCTCATAAGAAAGATGCTCTAGACCCCTCATCATCTTCGTCACCCACCACTGGACTCCCTCCAGTAATTCCTTGTCCTTCTTAAACTGGGGAACACAGAACTGGACACCGAACTCCAGATGCGGCCTCACCAGGGCAGAGCAGAGGGGGAGGAACAACCTCCCTCGACCTGCTGGTCACGCTCCTCCAGGTACCATTGACCTTCTTGGCCACAAGGGCACATTGTTGACTCATGGTCAACCTGTTGTCAACCAGAACTCCCAGGTCTTTCTCCCCAACGCTGCTTTCCAGCAGGTCAACCACTAACCTGTACTGGTTGCCTACCATGCAAGTGAAAAGCAGACTGAAGTATGCTTGAATTGAAGTACCTACGTGCTTTCCACACACAGCCCTTGCTCAAGCAAGACCTTCAGGTGTCTCAGGTGTATTGTTTGTTTTAAAATTATGAAGAACTTAACTCCATACTCAAGGCCAAGTTGCAAGCCTGTGTTGCTTATTCCCTATAATACCATAGCGCAGAGTCACGTCTCATATTGCCTGACTGTGGGTCTTCTCTGGGTCCTGTGTGGTTCCCTTGTGGTCCTTAGATAGTGTTATATATTTTTTGCTGTGTTTTTTGGCCCTGGAAGTACCCACACTATTACACTCTGCTAAGAAAGACTGGAGCTTGAGCTAGGATGTCTCACACAACTTACTACAAAAGATGCAGAGCTTTTTTAGCTTTGGTCACTAAGCCTTTTGGCATAGCTCTGGTAGACTGTGCCTAAACCTCCTGTGTTTGAGTCATCCTTAGAGAAACAGCATGTAGATGTGGTTTTGTTTCCCAAAGACATGTTGATGGTGGTGGTATTCAGCAAAGAGATGGAAGGCAAGTGCAGGTTCTGCCTGAGAATGTCAGTTCTGTCCCAGGGGAACCTTTAGATAACACAGATTTGATATATCTGACTACTCTGATATTGCAGAGGACAGTTAGCATTTCTGGATATGCCAGCAGACACAGACACTGACAAAAGTGAGAATACTTCTCAAAGAAATATGGCCCCAGCTGAGGTACCTCAGTCTTGCTATAGAAGGAAAAGGTCGAGAAACAATTAAGCTGTTATGTTTCAGAATGCGCAAAACCTATTTTCATTTTTGTTCTTTCTCCTGAAGGACTGATTTGCTGGCTGATAAGGAGCTGGATGAAAAAGTGATGATCCCAGCTTGGTTCTTGATTTTTGACATGTCTTTTCCCATGGGAAAGTCTTCTGTCCATTTTTGTGTTAGTTCCCCTGCTCCATATTTGGGAAATGGTGTTTGGACTAATTATCTGTTTCAATTATATGTTGTTTGGATCAATTCTTCTGCTAAAAATGGATGGAAATCTTCTCTAACCCAAAGGTGTATTCGGAGGGTAAATTCTCTAAATACTTCCACCCCCGCAGATACTATGGTAACATTAAGAGAGGTTATATAAGGACTTTGGCTGATAGAAGGGCCTTAGGAGGAGAACTGGGTGGAATAATCTTCTGTCATGTGTTGAGTCAGCTAATAAAAAAGGTAGTTACTTAAAATGTCCATGGGCATCAAAGCGTAACGGAAGTTTTAGACAAAGGAAAATAATTTAAATTACTATGGATATAATGAGAAATACGCTATCAGGTTTTACAAAGGCTTAGACCAAGGGCTTGATTCTCAAGCTATAGACAGTAGAATTGCATGTAGCCAAGTGTAAAAAAAAAATAAAATTAAAAATGGATTTATAAAAGGATATTACGGAGGGTGGTATTAAGTGAACCCAGCCTGTCAGTTCTGGAGCTCAACGTGAACCCAGGTACCATTCTCATTAGAATGAACAGAGATTGAAGCATTTAATGCTAAACACTGTTACATGCCTCACATTCCTTTCATAATGAACTGTAAAACAGTGTGCTGAGCTGAAGCTGTTACAATACAGATGTTAATAAAAGCCCTGCATGTCTTTCACCCAGCAGGTCTTAACTTACCGCTCCAAGCACCCCTCTGAGGTGCAGAGCTATCAATACCCCTGTTTTAAAGGCAGCAAAACTGAGATATAAAGAGGTTAAGTAACTTTCTGGAGGCTATTAGAGAAGCACAATTGTGGCAGTTGCTCCCAAGCTCTCACCTTCCAAACTTAAATGAATTTTATTGGCACTTCACTCTCTTCAAAGTATGTGTTTAGATAAATGAAGCAAAAATATTTGTGGCATATATCTGATTATTGCAGTAGAAGTGCTTTGGGGATTAATTTGATCTGCTAATTTCTACACAGATACAAGGAACTCTGCTGTGTGTATTTAAAGCACACTGATCCCATCTATTGGGGCTGCTGTCTAATTGATTGTATTGGGTTACAGTAGGTCACCTGTCTTCTTGTTCATAATTTAATTTGGTTTTAGTAGTGTTCCATTATTTTCACTCCATTACATTTTTCACTGCCTATGGAATTTCACGTGAAAATGTATCCCCCCACCAACAACCTCAGCTTATAATTTCACTCTTGTGTCTGGGTCAAATGTTGATTGTGACTCAGCCCTGAATTAAGAAGGTGCTGATGTTTATCAACAGATTTTCTTTCTTATATCTCATTTCATGCAAAAAAAATCCCCGTGTAAGCCAGCTGTAAGGATTCCCAAAGAAGAGGCAGACTGAAGCCAAATGAAGAAAGGCAGATTCACCTTCTTTGACTCATCCATCTAAGAGTTAGATTTTCAGCCTAAGTGAGTTCTCTGAACTCCCCATCTAGGCAGTCAAAAATTGTGGGTATCACCAGGGATTGAGCAGGCCTGCCTCTCTTTTAATATTGTCTTGGAGTATGCTTGCTCTGTTCTACTGGCTGTACACAACCCTGGACAACTGTCCTTCAGGAGAGGAGAGGAGAGGAGAAAGAAGAGAAGAAGAAGAGAAGAGAAGAGAAGAGAAGAGAAGAGAAGAGAAGAGAAGAGAAGAGAAGAGAAGAGAAGAGAAGAGAAGAGAAGAGAAGAAGAGAGAAGAGAAGAGAAGAGAAGAGAAGAGAAGAGGGTAAAGGCAGAAACCAATCCAGTTCACTACAGTGATCTTTGTTAAGATATTTAGGGATGTTGAAGAAAATGCATGAGAAAAAAAGCACATGAAGCATTTAGAGAAGCACCTTAGAGCATTGCAAGGTCTGAAAAAAGATCCACCTGGACTGTGGGGCTTAACTCAGAGCCCACTGCTAAAACTGAGGGCAAAATAGAGAGCAGGACAAACTGACAATGAGTCTAGGCTGGAGAACAAGTAGATACTGAATAACAAAAAGGACTACCTAGTTTATTGATATTTGCAAACTGTTATAGTCAGGATACCAGGTAAAAAAAAAATAATAATTACTTTAATATAGCCCTTAAATACATGTAACATGCCAGTGTGAAGTTCAAATTTGGGATCTGCTTTGTTCCAACTGTTCCAGTGTTTTGTGTTCACTTCTTTTTTGGCTTTGTGAAAACACCAGTGAGTAGGAACAATACTCTAGTGCCTACTAAACTGGCTTTAAGATATCTTAACTAAATGCTTAAATATTTTACCGAATCTAACTCCACATTCAGGGAGTATGTACTTGAAACTAGCACAGCTGCCTTTTTCACTGTAATATGATTCACAGCTACAATCTGCTCAATATAATGAACAGGAGTCCAGCCTGACAAGAAACAAATGGTACTTCTGCAAAAAAGTGTTTTTATTTTCTCTATTAAGTTAGAACGACAAAAATAAGGCAAATATTACAATAAGGTGTCTAAACACTTATTTATGCTTCAGACCTCTTACTTTGAACTTTGCCTTGAAAATGCAGCTCAAATAGCATCATATATAATTTGTTTTGAGCTACTAGAAGCAGAGTATTGTGTGTTCTGATAATTCTTTCTTTTCTAATCATTTAAATTTCAAAATAATTCTGAAATTCATGTGAGATCCTAGTTATGCTATTTATTTTATGCCTTGCATGATTCCAGAAATAGCTTTCTATTCTCCTTTCTAGATGATACTGGAATCTACAGAGAGAGAAACAATCCTAGTTCTGTCCTTTTTTTCCTGTAATAATAATAATCAACAGGGGTATAATTCTGTCTATCTCTGTAGCACAATTTATCATCTGGAGATCTCCAAATGCTTTTGAAAGCACATGGTATTAACTCTACTTTAGTGCCTGAAAAAGCAGCAGCACTTGGTTAAGTGATTTTCCTGGTATCACAATGAAACACCACACTAGAGCTATGCACAAGACCACATCTCCTCCTGTTTTGTTCCCAGGTGGTCAAGTCCTTTTTTTTTTTTTTACTTCTGATGGGTTTGCTGTGCTGTGCTCATCACTTTGGTTTTTCAGGACATGCACTGTCATAGGAGATTCCTTGCTGGAAGGCCAGTGAGTATTCGAGGGGCTGTAAATTGTATATGGCAAGGAGTCCTGTCTCCTGTAGGTCATTAAAATGCTCACGATAATGAGGCCAGTACTAATGAAGGGTACACAACTTCGCTGTGAATGCGCCACTATTCTCCCATTTCTCTCACAGCGCTGTAGGGCCCAAGCACAAAGGAGATGCTGCTGAGTTACTCCTGATGAGTATCCTAACCTGCTGCACACTGAATTGAAACTTAAGAGAAAAACCATCAAACAACAAGAACAAGAAAAAAAAAAAGAAACCAACACCAGACAAATGAACAAAAAAAAACCCCAAACACTAAACCAAGCCAAAATCCCCAACACTTCAGTTTTAAAGGGATATTCTGAAATCTGCATTGTCTTCATTGAGGTAGCCCAATTTTCCTAATATTAGCCTGAATAGTCTATTCCTAAGAAAGCCTGAAGATCTCACGTGGAAGTCCAGCCACCCACTTTGGCAGCTTTCAAGTGTCATAAGATTAAGTTCTTGGCTCCAACTTCTCTATTCTAGCTTCCCATTTAACTGATGTACCTTTTTAATCGTTTTGGTTGCACAAAGCCTCTGCAGGAAGAAACTGTGTGTTAATATCACTGGAAAACAGGCCTGAAGAATTAACTATAGCACCAATGAAGAGGGCTTTTTTTTTTTTTTTTTTCTTCTAATTCTCGGTGTCCAGCCTTACAAATCCCTTATTATTCATTCATAGAAGTGTCACATTTAAAATGCAAATTCCTTCCCATCCTCCTCCCCCATCTCAATGTGTTTCCTTTGAAGTATCCCTGGAGCTCTGGAGGGGCCATCGTGGGTTCACTGTGATCAGCCAGCTTGCAAAACCAGTGCCCTGCGCCAGCTCAGGTGAATTCAGCTGAGTCCTATTTAGAGGTCCCAGCTTGCAAAAGGCATCTGGACTTTATGGTAGTGGAAGGAAAAGGTGAAATAAAGGATAGCAGGGATGCTATTCTCAATGCAAAAAGATACACATTTATTTCTTTGTTTAGCATTAATGCTACTGTTAGGACTGATATTTTTATTAAGCCAGAATTGCCTCTCCTGGGACACATCACAGGCCCATATGAGCAAAATCTGAAATGTGGCTATGCTGCGAAGTCAATAATATAATATAAACAGAGCTCTGTTTTGTCTTGCACATGTTGTCCTGTTTTTGTCTCCTAGATTGAGAAGAGCATAACTTTTCTATGGCATCCATTTTAGCAAACAATGTCAAGGCTCAACTGGCATGGAGTTGCCATATCCTCTTAGGGAATGATCCATTGCTCTTGGTCCTTGCAACCATTCAGCCATAGCTGTGAGTTCTTCTAGGCAGTACTAGCTGGCTCAGGACAAAATTGTGCTGGGAATAGTTACAGAATCATAGAATGATTTTGGTTGGAAAAGACCTTTAAGATCATCAAGTCTAACCATTAACCTAACACTGCCAACTCCACCACTAAACCACGTCCCTAAGTGTCACGTCTATGTGTCTTTTAGACATCTCCAGCGATGGTGACTCCACCACTGCCCTGGGCAGCCTGTTCCAATGCCTGACAACCCTTTCCAGGAAGAAATTTTTTTCCTAATATCCAATCTGAACCTTCCCTGGTGCAACCTGAGACCATTTCCTCTCATCCTATCACTTGTTACTTGGGAGAAGAGACCAGCACCTTCCATGCTACAACCTCCTTTCAGGTAGTTGTAGAGAGTGATAAGGTCTCCCCTAAGCCTCCTTTTCTTCATTAATTTTCTCTATGAATACTGAAAGCCTGCTGTGTTCCACTGCAGTACTTGTATTCCTAGGGAACTTGGGGAACATATTGGAGGAAAAGTTTGTGTTTTCAGGTAGAGTCCAGCTTAGTGAATGCATTGCCCATGATTTGAACTTCTAGGAGCGACATAAATACTGCTAATAATGAGCAAAATGGCATGGTAAATCATATTATCAATAATGGCTAAATAGTTTAATAATCTTCATCAAATGACTAAGTACCTTATCCAGCAGCTAGACTTGCTGTCTCCTGTGTGCTAATGCAGGCAGTACTTAAAACCAGGAGCAATGCAATTTTGAGTATAGACTGCACTATTTGAGTTAAAAACACATTTTTATCAGTTTAGTGTGGTTTGTGAGGACAGCTTATTCACACTAATGAACCCCTGAAACTTGTGGCCACAAAGTGATAGTTTAAAACTTATCAAAGTTTGTATAATAATGGGCTCCCTGTAAGAATAATCTCAAATACAATGTTATTTTCTACTTTAGTGCAAGAAGATATGGTATTCTTAGTAAAATTCCTTTTCCTAAACTGGTAAATCAAAACTGTACATAGTCAGTTCAAGATTCACAAGCCATGAATACATGTTGATGTTATGAGTTGGTATTGATCCATGTCCATAATCAACTGTCGTGTTGACTGTCACACAATTGTCTTCCACACATCAGATGTATTCCACACAGCTTGACGTCCTCACGTGATTTTACACTTTGGCTGTCTTACTGCCCTTCTCCAATCTGGAACTCAAGTATTGCATCTTTCCTACTTTTTAACCAAGCTCTGGATGCCCTTAAGTGAAATGTTGGCCTTCTCAGGAAAACCCAGTCCTTCTACTATCTGCTCTCTGGAAAGTAGCTTGACAGAAAAGGGCCTGGGGGTCCTGGTGGGCACCAATTTGAACGTGAGCCAGCAATGGGACCTTGCTTCAAGGGCATGAAAGGATATCCTGAGCCAGCAGATCAAGGGAGGTGATCCTTCACCTCTACCAACACTGGTGAGGCCACACCTGGAGTACTGTGTCCAGGTCTGGGCTCCTCAGTAGAAGAGAGACGTGAACGTAATGGAGAGAGTCCAGCAAAGGGCCACAGGGTCTGGATCATCTTTCTTAGGAGGAAAGGCTGAGAGAACTGGGACTGTTTAGCCTGGAGAAGATTGAGGGGTATCTTATTAATAAAAATAAATTCCTGAAGGGAGGGTGCAAAGCAGATGGAGCCAAGACATTTTCAGTGGTGTCCAGGGGCAGGACCAGAGACAATGGGCACAAACTGAGACACAAGAGGCTCCCTCTGAAAATCCAGAAACGCTTTTTTACTGTGAGGGTGAGTGAACACTGGCACAGGATGCCCAGGGAAGTGGAGTCTCCCTCCTTGGAGATATTCAAAAGCCATCTGGACGTAGTCCTGGGTAGCCAGCTGTAGGTGGCCCTGCTTGAGCAGAGGGGGTGGACCAGTGACCTCATAGAATGGTTTAGATTGGAAGAGACCTTTAAAGGTCGTGTAGTCCAATCCCCTTGCCATGGCCAGGGACATCTTTCACTAGATCAGGTTGCTCCCAGCCTTGTCCAACCTGACCATCAGAGCTCTCTTTCAACCTCAACCATTCCATGTTTCTGTGATTTCAAATACCAATAATTAGAGAGAGAAAACTGGGCACGTGGTTGCCTAGAAAAGCCAGACATCCTCGAACCGCAGTGTGATCAAGTTTGCAACTTCTCGCAGATTTCATTAGCAAAAATGTAGTGAGTGACATGAACTTCCTTTACCAAATTCCCTTAGGTGTATTTGGCTTTTGTGCTTTGTATTTGGCTCCATGGGTATCTGGGAGACCTACTGCTGCTTTTAAATGTGATTTGTGATTTTATTAAATGGATTTTGGACTTAATTGTGTTGGGATGGTTCTGCCTGCCAACAGGAAACCTGGACAGCATTTCCAATGCCCTTCAGCCTGCATAATCTAAATAAATTCATGAATGCACAACAATGATTCTACCTCGTTCCTCTTGCCCAGCAACATGCGTTGGCTCAAAGAACTCAGATTTGCTGTAATCGCCTTTTCCTCTCCAGTAACTCCTTAGAATTCAGCTATCTCCTTCGAATAACTCTACAACTTCCACAAATTCTAATTATCTCAGATTTTGTTTCTTTTTATGAACTTTTGGATTTGGGGTATTTTGTGTAGCTTGAAAGAGTAATCAGTAGTTTGGAACCGAGGGAGTAACACCAGCACAAATACTGGGAGGATACACTCTCCTCAATTATATATCTGTTGAAGTCAGAAATGCTTTTAAATTCAGTCATTAATTTTTAGTACTCCAAGAAATGCATCTCTTAAACAGGGTTATTTAAGAAATAGGAATTTTGTTATTGGAAATAAAACTCTAGAGAGAGAAAAATTCAGTTCAGTAAGGGACCAGGACAAAGTCTTTTGTGTATTTCTGAAATGTCCCTTTTTTTTTTTTTTTTAAAGAAGAAACAGTGATAACTATGAAGACTTAATTATCTTTATAATCCTACTATGTACTGTGCTGTTGTTCTTAAAAATGCATTTCCATATAAGATACTTGTACTATACTAGATGTTCCATTACTTACGACCCTGTTTTGAAAAGGCTTCAGAGGTGAAAAAAGAACATCTATTCCACGACGCTCTAAAATATAAGGTTGTTTTTACTATCCGTTTAGTCCAGCTCTGTAGGAACAAAGCAAAGAGGGTTGCACTGCTTCTGTTAAGAGATAATTCCTTGATCCTACATTGCTATTGCTAAGCATTTAGCATTTGTCCATATATATTATCTGGTCTTTTCTTTTAATCCTTGCTATTCTGTCAAACAGAGCAGTTAGCACAGGATTACCTTCTCCTGTGGAAGAAGCTATGGATTTTGATCTTGAAACATTAAAGATGCATTTTGATTACATTTACACAAGGATTTTTTTTTAAAACATTTGGCCAGGAAAACTGAGTAGTACTTTTTTATTAAGAGTTTTATAAGTATCTCTAGTATTATTGTGACAAGTGACACCAGTTTTTGCCTTGCTGCATATTTAGTGAGATCTTACTGCTGTTTCTTGGAATGTAAGAGAACGTATTTGCACTTTGTTAACATCCTCCTTCTTACTTTTGGGATCTCAAACAATTATTTGTTTACATGGTAGTATCACAGATGAGTGAGTGCGTCTGTTATAGGTGGTCATCTGTGTGTTCTAAAATAGTTGCAACTGTGCAACATATACAATCCATAGCACCTTTTACCTCCCCTACCTTTACAAAATACTTATCAACCCCTCCCTCTTCACATAAAGCCAGAGGATGCTACTGGAACAGAGAGACAACAGGTTTTTACTCTCCCCAATCTCGCTTTATTATTTAAGTGTTAAAGGGGATTGTTTAGAATAGAGAAAATAAAAATATTCCTCTTAATTAAAATTTGATCAGAACATCAAGATTCATGGTTATTTAGCATTTTTACTTGCCATTCCTACTCACTAGAGTTGCTTCTTCAGTACTATGATGAGTTTAACATCACGTTGCAGTGAAATCCGGTGACAGAAAATCTCCATTGGAAAGAGAAAGGAAAAATCACTCCTACAAAATGAACTGACATTTCTACCTGTCAGTTGAAAGTGTTGTTATTCAATACAGACCAGATCATGCCTGCTATGTGACAATCCACCTATTCTTTCTGAATCACATCTCATTACTAATAGTACATCCTGTCACAGGTACTCAGGCAAAAAATACAGTACATTATATGGGAGGCAGAGCAGAATCCATCTTATTTTCTTTACAGTGATACTGCAGAAAAACGAAGCTTATTTTTACCAGTAAAATGCAAAGACACTCGGAGAAATGATGCTATTATCTAGTGATTCGACTGATGGGAGGGTAGCTGTGAGGCGCTGATGTGATGTGCTCATGAGGGGTTTATCAACTGATCCATTTCCAGTCGAGATACACAAAGAAAAATGACGTTACACAGGTGATGACAGGATTTCCCCGTGGAATACAGCATGTACTAATGGTTAAGACGAATAAACACAAGCTGGGAAGGTGGAGCAGAGGTAGAAATAGATGATTAAAAGGGTTAAGGTAGTGTAGACCTTGTCTTACAAAAGTAGACTAATGGGATTCTTCTCCTGTGCAGCTGGAGCTCTAGAGGAACCCAAGTTAGCTCAGCTTGACCATGAACAGTGATATATTTAATTCCTGGCCTGGGGCACTTGTTCTGACTTAGAGATAATGTAAGTCAATCTTAAAATGGTTTTCCTGAATGACTGTGTCCTCTCTTTCAGCATTTCCATGTTCCTGTGTGCAAAGAAATCTGATAAAACCCACAAAGCACTTGTGTTTCATTTTCCTAGAGGGAATCTGAGAGTGAATAAAACTACTATCAGTAAATCCCTCAAGAAAATGGGAGGTTCCAGCTGATAAGGATTTGCAGAGTCAGTTCCCATAACTGTGAAAAAATTAATGCATTGGCCCAAATGCAAGTTCTGCTTTGTATATAATTTTTCCTCCTTTCCCTTTCATGTGCTTGTTACAGACCATTAGACAGTCTATGAATTGGGCTCTGTGTTCAAACAGATTCTGTAACTGTCTTTTTGTGTTTTTTTTTTTTTTTTCTGCTTTTCAGTCCTGTTTCAAAAAAGCTGAATGAGGCTAGCAAAGGGTTAAACCAGCTTGTAGTGGACAGTGAGACACACGCAGATTGCAAAGGATTAAATCTGTAAATGTCAAAGGGAAAGAAAGGAAGAGTCTGCCTTGCAATCTTGACTGAGCATCCCATCATTCCTCGATGTTAATGCTGGCGAAACAGAGATTAGAAAATCTGCTATTGAGCTGAGTGGAGACTGCAGCGGGGAGATAAGTGAACCAGAATATCTGTTCAGGGCTCATTTGTTCAATTTCACTCATTCAGAACTTTTCTGATGGAAAAAAAAAAAAAAAAAAAAAGAACAAAAAAACCAAACACATAGGCCTGAATACAAAATTCACAACTTGTTCAGCTCCGCCATCACTTTCCAAACCATTCTCACGAGTGAAGATCTATTCACTGTCATGTAGAAGGCTTCAGAGGATGGTTTCTTAGGTTCTATTATGCAGACAGGTTTACGCTGTGGAGTTACTCAGTGTTAGATCTTATTTTTTGTTCCTTGCTCTTGTTGACCAGAGCCTTTGAGGAGAATGGATACAAGAGTATTGTCTTTGATTCAAAATATGCTCTTCTTCCTTCTGAAGCAATATTAACTGAATGTTCTGGGGAAACACAGGTATTGTAGAGTGAGTTGTCAAACTGCTAGTCATTAAGAGATCCCAGTGCATTTTCCCAGGGGTCAAATTTGAGGGCAGATAATTATAGTCTACTTTTTTTTTTTTTTTTTTTGCAGAGCTTTTTAAAATTTTCTTTTAACTTCTGTGATATGAGCCAATCCCCTGAGTAACAGAAAATCTACAGACAATTAAAATCTGGCCTGATAAATTGAAAAGTAAGAAGTGCATATGCATAGAAAAGTATTAAAAATATCCAAGACAACTTTTTATATGGGAAGAAGACTGAAGATGAAGTTAAAAGAGAACAAATATGTTATCACACAGATAGTAAAATGTTCTCCTTTATTCCTCTAAATGTGTTCTCTATTCCACTGGGAAGGAGCCTGCATTATAGCAATGAGCATAGTGACATTCTGTACAGAGTGTGTCACTTGGATGACAGTGGTGATTAATTGGTAGCATTGGGTTTTAAAACACTGAGAAAAATACTGAAGGGCATGAAGTACCGGCTTCTCTCCCATTTAGATTTAGTTTAAAAGTGGCTTTGCAGATACTTTTCAGTTGAGAAACTGTCTGCACAGAATCAAATAATTGAATTTGAAAGAGTAAGATAAGGGGCAATTTGATTTAATTTTTGTATTTTTCAGTGTCATCCTAGGTCTTAGGTCCTGGTATTTTTTGTGTTTTACACCATAAGAATGTGGGCATTTCTGGGTTAGTACCTTCAGCATACTGATTTCAAGGGTGAACAAAGGGTGGGAAAAACCAGGGATTGGTATAAAAGTGAAACAGCAATCAACCATTAAGAAACCTGTTGTGTTTTAACCTCAACTGTCAGCTAAGAACCACGCAGCCACTCCCTCACTCCCTCCTACTGGGAGAGGGGAGAGACTCAGAAATGTAAAAGTGAGAAAACTTGTGGGTTGAGATTAAGACAGTTTAATAGGTAAAGTAAAAGTTGCACATGCAAGCAAAGCAAAACAAGGAATTCATTCACTGCTTCCCATCAGCAGGCAGGTGTTCAGCCATCTCCAGGAAAGCCAGGCTCCATCACAAGGAATGCTTCCTTGGGAAGACAAACATCACTCCAAAAGTTCCCTCCTTCCTTCTCCTTCCTTCAGCTTTATATGCTGAGCATTTTGTCATATGGTGTGGAATATCCCTTTGGTCAGTTGGGGTCAGCTGTCCCAGCTCTGTCTTCTCCCAGCTCCTTGTGCATCCCCAGCCCACTCACTGGTGGGTGGTGTGAGGAGCAGCAAAGACCTTGACTCTCTGTAAGCTCTGCTCAGCAGAAACTAAAACACCCCTGTGTTATCAACACCCTTTTGAGCACAAATCCAAAACACAGCCCCATACAAGCTACTATGAAGAAAATTCTCTATCCCAGCTAAAAGCAGCACAAAACCAACATTCTTGTGTTTCAAGGATGACTAAAAAAAATAATTAGGCTTTAGGAAATGCAATTTGCTAATAGACTGTACTATAACAATTAAGGGGAAGCGATTCTAATTGTAAATTACCATCTGCCACGTGGAAGGCACTAACACACTTAAAATACAATAGCACATACATCTATGACTAGTAATGAAGGTGATAATCACCTTATATTCACAAAGGAAATTATGTAATAAATCCTATATAATGCAGTTTACAGGTTACCTTGGCAAGGGCACTTGAATCGGCAAGCAAAGAACAGGCAGTCCAATAGCTGCATTATATATTATAATTAGGAGCATAAAATTCTAATGAAATGTTGTCCTAAGTAATATTGATTCCAATTACGGTGAGGTAGGAGTACAATGATGTAATGGCATTCAGGTAGGTTCATTCACTAAGGAATTAGAGAAACATCCATACTACCCTGGATGAGCCCCTTTCAGCAAGATTTCCTTCCCTTTAGTAAAACTTACTGCTTTCTGACTCCAAGAAAAAAAGGAAATAGTAGGAAAAGGATCCTGCAAGCACTCAATTGCAGCAGAAACAAATGTTTGGCTTGAATTAGCATAAATTTAACATCCCATGCAAAAAAAAGGATGGAATAGCAGAGCATACGAGCTGAACAAACGATCCCCAAAGTGTCCTTAATTTCACATCTTGTTTAATTTGGGGGGCTGGAGAGTTTCTTTGTAAGCTAGTCCTGGAAGGTGAGGAAGGGATACACATGGTGTGTGAAACTGGAAGTGAATTAAGAGCAACTTTTCAGGATCAAGGTGGATGCTGTGGTCCTCTCTGGCTAAAAAAGAGCAAGACGAACTGCATTTATAGCTCTACAACAGTGATGGAAGGTTTACAGAGGTGCCAAAGGAGCAGCATGATATCAAATATAGGCTTAGTTTTATTAGAACCCTAACAGAAGTGGAAAAATAATAATGAGGAAAATAACAAGGAGAGACTGAAGGAGTTAAGGTCTTCTCTTTCTGGAGAAGAGAAGGCTCAGGGGCGACCTCTTCACAGTATTCCAGTACTTGAAGGGTGGCTACAAAGAGGACAGAGGCTCTGTCTTCACAAGGAGCCACATGGACAAGACAAGGGGCAACGGGTACCAGTTGCACCAGGAGACGCTTCATCTTAATATAAGAAAGAAATTTTTTACAGTGAGAAAAATAAATCACTGGCACAACCTCCCCAGGGATGTGGTAGAGTCCCCATCACTGGAGGTTTTCAGGCTGCCATGGGACATGGTGGTAGATGATCTCACCTAGGCCTCCTTTCACTGAAAAGGTTGGACCAGATGATCTCTTTAGCGACCAGTGACAGAACGCGAGAGAATGGCAGGAAGATGTGCCAGGGGAGGGTCAGGTTGGACATTAGGAGAAGGTTCTTCCCCCAGAGGGTGCTGGACACGGGAACAGGCTCCCCAGGGAGGTGTCACGGCCCCAACCTGACAGTGTTCAAGAAGAGACTGGAGAACGTCCTCAGACACACGGTGTGAACTGTGGGGTTGTCCTGTGCAGGGACAGGGGTTGGACTCGATGACCCTTGTGGGTCCCTTCCAGCTCAGGACATTCTGTGATTCTATGATTCCTTCCAACCTGGACTGCTCTATGATTCTGTGCTTCTTATGACACATGGAGGATGATTTCTAGTTCTTGATTTAGATCTAGACCAAAAATGTTCATTTTGAGGCATTATAATTACTCAACTTCAGACTTTCAAATAATTTCATACACAATTACTTTGATACCAGCTTTGTCTGAGTATTGTTGATCATGAGGTAAAAAGCATATAATTTTTCAGGTTCTCAAATGATAACTGAACACGACTGCAAACATGGCAGATTTGGAAGACTGATCATATACTTTACCATTTCCACAACAGTCCCGTGGATCTAGTAAAAATATTTGAAAAGCTAAGAGCTGTAGGTGGAGGCAGTTATCATATGTTCCTTGTCAATTAGGGTTCAGAAGTCCTATTCAAGTTCGTAGTTATTCTGATCTATGCCTTACACAGATAGACTTGGGCAAGAAGAAAAAGCCTAAACCTGATTCCTCCAAAGCTGATGGTTGCCACTGAAAATTATTATTACCTTTATTTTTAGACAGACAAAATTTCACACACTAGTAAACATCAAAACACAATTATGTCTGTTTATCTAGGCACACAAAACAGACACCCGAATTTTGAATAACAAGGGAGATAACAATATACATTTTTTGTACCCTTTATTTACAGTATTATAGCTTGAGCAATAAATACTAGCCCTGTACTTACGAAAATTCAAATTAAAATGTTTTGGAAGTGAAAGTACATGTGGTTAGGAATGGAGCAGTGCAGATATTAATTCACAGTGACTCCCCTTTTCAAGGATGAACTCTACATTGATTACCATGCTTCCCCAATGAAATTATTGTAGTTTTATCATTTATAGCGCTGAGGCAATGGGAATATCTCACTGACCCAGTCAGTCCCCATAACTCAGTATGTTCGACTCCAGAAGAAGCTCCTGCCCAGCAAACAAATAAACTCAGCTTGATCTTATAAAAACCGTCAGATGTTTTAAGGCAAGATTTGGATGAGCAAAACAATGTATTTTTTAGATAGCTGTGACTGGATGCGTGTAAGCAGAATGGCCTACAGAAGTGGAGATCACATCCTTGGAGCTTTACTGAAACTGCATCCTTGCCTATTTATCTGTTTTATTTTAACATATGCCTGCAATTCCGTATGCTATTTGTTATCTAGACTTTTGTCATATCCTCTCTGCATTGCTCTTATTCTGTCTCTGTCTGTTTTCCTTTTGTGAGTCTTTCTCAGCCTGGCTGAGATAGTTCCAGTGTTACAAACTTTAAATGACAATCCAGCAGGATAATGACTCAAAGGGATCCTCAGCAGTGCTGGAAAAGTGAAGCACAGCAAAAAGGGACTTTTGAAAAAGCAAGGGGTCAGATCCAGAGAATCAGGTCCCAAAATATACAGGCAAGAACAAATGGTCATCACAGAGTACTTTGGTTCACATAGTGCCCTACCCCAAAGAAATGCATTCACACCCATGTTAAAGTTGTCACAACGTAAGAGAGAAGGTTGGTAACTAATTATGAGGAAAACATCAGAAACAAAAGAGATCAGAAACAAGGTGATTAATTTTCATGATGAAGGAAGTTATGAGCAGGAGCTTTAGCTGTTCTGTGTGTAATTCTCTTATCGGGGGGAGGTAATGATCCAGTAAAATTATTGCCGATAGAGAATTATTCAGATTATTTACAACTAAAAAGTCTTCAAAGGATGTCAATGACTGCACAAAAGGATAGAATTCTCTGTTGGCAAAAATAAATTCAGATGTATAGCAAAAAGCTACAGAAACCGTGTGTACTCGTTGTCAGAGTTTGAATTAGCAATTCTTGATTAGGAAAGGGATTGTACAGTCATTACCTGAAAAACTGAGTTTGGTGCTCAGTGGCAGCCAAAAGGGCAAATGTAATGATAGTAATTATTAGAAAATGACTAGAGAACAAACCAGAAAACATCATTAAGCTACCCTGTAAATTCACAGTACGCATTCATACAGAAATCTGCATACCAGTCTAATCGCTCTGCCTCTGGAAGTTATAGCACATCAAACAACATATAAAGAAAGGCAACGATGCCGATCACAGATACGGAGCAATTCCTGTGCAAAACCTTTTGATGATGAAGCTGCTCGCTCAGATTCAGGCCCGGGCACAGCTGCTCTCCATCCTCACCACCTGGTCTACAACATCGACGTGTGTTACGCAGGGAGAGCCAGGAAAATGAGAGAGCGGCTTGAACACTCTAGCACGTGCTTGAGTGCAACAGCAGGGCTCTGAAGTAGAATTAGCTGCAGGATTAGTTGGTTTCTTGATTCTTTTCATTGCTGCACATTTTTTTTTATTCTTTAAGTGAAGCAGAAAGGGACAAAATAGAAATATCCCTCTTCGTTCAGGATAACTGCCAGTACTCAGATCCTTGCTGGGAAAAATGCCAGCATTCCACTCATGTAATATCTTTCTCACTTTAAGCACGCTCTTTAGGAATTGAGGGAAGAGTAGAAAGCAATGAATGCCCAATACAGAATGTGCATCTTCTTTATGCATTGGAAGGAAAAAAAAAAAGCATAAATTCCTGGAGTTTGCTCGGTGGTCTAGGGGAACTCTTATTTATCCAGGATTATGGTTTGTGCAAGTGCTTTCTTCACATAACTTCGTAGCTTTCCAGCATTGGTTATTACTGCTGTGCTACCTGCAAAGCTAGCTTAAATTCAAAAATGCCTGAGTTAGAAAGAAAGGGAATGGCAATCTGGACGAATATTGCAACCCAAAAGGCTTTGGGTTTGGGGGAAGAATCACACTGTGTTTTTCCTTCTCAGTCTTATTTGATATATTTGCCTAGATGCTGTTTGACATATGCTGGTAGTCTCAAGATAACACCTGGAGTCCCAGTTATTTTTGGAGATGCATGGTCATGAACTTGTCTACCCATGGAATACCTGCTGAGTTTTGGGGCTTATTTGGGTAACAGATGTACATAGAGTGAGTCAGCAGGAAGACAATTGTTTTAATCAAGAAAGAAGAGCCCTTCAAAGATCCACAGCAGATATAAAATGTTATACCCCGTTAGCTTTAAGTAGGAAGGAGGCTGTGCTTTCGTACCCTTGAAAATCTTCCTCCAAACATGTAATGCCACCATCATCGTTGCCATCAGCTGGTCAGCATTTTTGTGGCTTCTCAGAAACAATTAGAGCTTGGAGCATCTATGGGGACAAGATGAGCATCTCACCTCTGCCTGATGTCATTCATGTCTAAGCCAAGGGCTACCCGTGAAGCAGTTAAAAGCTGATTTCATTGCTATTGCCTATCCTAGGTTATCTCATATATAAAGCAGAGGAAAAAAACAAAACAAACAAACAAATAAACTAAACCAACAACAACAACAAAAAGGGATCTGGAAATTAAAACCAAAAATTTAACATTTTGGGTTTATCTCAGAGAGGGAAACACACAATGTATAACTTGCCGAGAAATTTCCAGGGCATAATGAAGCTTTAAAGCACTTAAGAATCACATTTCTTTCCAGCCCCAAACCTTGACCTGGAACCATTGCTGCTGTATATTTAGTGGAGCAAGCTGTGACAGATGTTGTGTTTAAGGACCTAAGGCTTAGAGGAGGGACACTGTGAAAAAGACATTAATGAGGAATTCCCAGAAATACCTTAATTTTAGGTCAGCATAACTTATTGCAGTATTAGAGCATGGATCAGATGTCACCCAGAATGAGATCCACATAGTCAAGCCTTCTGGCGGGCTCATGTGACCATGGAAATAAATGGCAAAAATCACCGTGATTTCACTGGGGAAGGGAAGACTAAGTTATGAAAATAGTACACTAATGTCTAAAGAAGGATGCTGTAGAAAAAAAGGTGTCAGCTTTTTAAATTATGTAGTGAAGATAGTTTGCAGGGCATCTGGAGTAGCATGGGAGGTGTCAATAGGAGTTCTGTAGCAAATACTTATTTGAATGATTCCAAATAACATCGGAGCTGACACATCAAACTACAGAATTACGCTTATACATGGGAAAAAAAATCCAAAACATTTACCTGCAGCAATTCCAGTGAGTGCAGAAATAAGTAATAGAGATTATAGCTAAAAAAAATTGTGCTGCAGTGAATTTAAAACTGGGGATCATTCAAAGGTCATTTTGGAGGACTGATGCCAAGAAAATGCCCACTACTATCACTAGAATTGCATCACATTTTAGAACTGCCGTATATAAAGGATTATTATGTCTGTATGTGGTCTGGTTTAAAATGGCTGAAATTATGGTGGATTTTTGGCACCTGTAGGGATCTGTCCCCCAGACACACTGTGGTGATGAAAGCTAAGAAGAAATTTTTTTTTCATAATTTAATTCCTTATTTTATTCAAGATCACCAAAAAAGTCATTTCCTAGTATAGGATCCTACAGATCCCATTGTTTATTAGTATTCTATGTTATCAATTGTTTTTCCAACATTTATGCAAATAAGGGGCATTTTTAGTGTCAAATAGATCAAAACAAATAGCAAAAGATAAGATCAAGCCAAAATAAAATTTAAAATAATGTTATTAGTTCACTACAAAATAAATGTAAGAATTGAAGTCAAGCTAAATTCTTCAGTTTAATTTTAATTTCTCTAATTTCTTAACTTTGAAATTTTATATGGAAATAAAGTTGTTTAACTTTCCAATTACTTCTCTTTGCTTTTGAAACATAAAAGCAGAAATATTTATCTTGCTGCTTCTTTTAATTTATTTTATTATTGTTTTGAGCAAAACTCCAGTTGCCTTTTTGCTGTTGCTAACAGATCCTGAGGGGTTTTTTTTTTAAACTATATATTCAGAAGAAAAATACCTCTCAAGCCCAATGACAACTTCTAGGTATCTCTTCTTGTTTATTTAAGTCCTTCAAATACTAATACATGCACATTTTCTCTTGAAACATTTTATACTTCTCCAGCCAGGTAACACAAGGTAAAGGACAAGAAAAAATAAAACTATATAACCTGTAAAATTCAATATAATAAAATTTCATGTTTAATGACTAAAAAGCACTTGAAGGATCCAGGGAGGGCTTCAAGGAAGAACTGCAGAGAAAAAGCATCGCTATCTAGAAAAACCAAAGCCATGGCTGTGTTGATGATATATACTGAAGTCCACCAGCCAAACAACTTTGATAGATCCTACAACATGTTTTTCTTCTCACTCCTGTCTGCAGACACTAAGATGAAATTTTGACATCTCAACTCTCATCATATATCATCTGCTTATTTAAAAGTTCATTCGTTTACCAGAATAGGTTATTCAGCTCTTCCCTCTTCTTAAGTGTCTCAGAAGAAGACGAAGCATGAGGGAATTTAAGCTGGGACATCAGAAGAGCAGTTGTAATGACAGCCATAACTGCGAGGTTAGTTAAGACTGTAAGTTGCACGATAAATAAATTTAAGCATTGCTTTCTAAGAAACTTCAAGGAACTTCCCCGGGCTTAATCAAGAGGAAAGATAGAACAAGAAGAATGAAAAATTATTTATGTCTTTATTAATACTGCAAACCCAGATTTAAGTTTATGCCCAAAAAATCCCCATGTTTAAATGCAATATTAGTTTTATTGGGCAGCTGAAGATCCTACACCCAGCAGATGCCTTTCTCTGCAGTGTGATGTCCCAGTGGCTCAGCTGCACTGCACCCACAGTTGGGCAGCCCCCATGGCTGCTGTTCTCCAAGCCTGCAAGAAAAGGGATACCGAAACAGTCCCCATGCACAGTGGAAGCATCTAAGGTCACCCCAGTCTCCTTGCCGCTGACAGTACAGTGAAGTAATGCATTAGGAGAAATGCTACATGGAGGGAAGGGAAAATTGAATAATGGGAAGGAAGTATATTTTCCAAGGTTGAGAGAAAAACATGGCTCCAGATTCTGGTTCAATGTATCATAGAATCGTAGAACCATGGAACAGTTTGGGTTGGGAGTGACCTTTAAAGGCCATTGAGTCCAACCCCCCTGCCATGAGCAGACACATCTTCAACTAGACCAGGTTGCTCAGAGCCCCGTCCAGCCTGGCCTGGGATGTCTCCAGGGATGGGGCATCTATCACCTCTCTGGACAACCTGGGCCAGTATTTTACTACCCTCATTGTAAAAAATTTCTTCATCGTGTCTAGTCTGAATCTCCCCTCCTTTATTTTAAAACCATCACTCCTTGTCCTATGGCAACAGGCCCTGCTAAGAAGTCAGTCCACATCTTTCTTGTAGGCCCCTTTTGATACTGTGAGGCCACCTGGAGCCTTCTTTTCTGCAGTCTGAACACCCCAACTCTCTCAGCCTGTCCTCCCAGCAGAGCTGTTCCAGCCTCAGATCATTTCTGGGGCTCCTCTGGCCCCTCTCCAGCAGGTCCATGTGTGTCCTGTGCTGAGGACCCAGAGCTGGCCCAGCACTGCAGGGGGGTCTCACCAGAGCGGAGCAGAGGGGCAGAATCACCTCCCTGACCTGCTGCCCACGCTCCTTTGGATGCAGCCCAGGACACAATTGGCTTCTGGGCTGAAAGAGCACATTGCTGTCTCATGTCCAGCTTTTCATCCACCAATATCCCCAAGTCCTTCTCTGCAGGGCTGCTCTCCATCCCTTCATCCCCAGCCTGGATTGATATCGGGGGTTGCCCCGACCAAGGTGCAGGACCTTGCACTTGGCCTTGTTGAACCTCATGATGTTTGCATGGGCCCACTTCTTGAGCTTGTCCAGGTCCCTCTGGATGGCATCCCGTCCCTCAGGCATGTCAACTGCACCACTTAGCTTGGTGTCATCTACAAACTTGCTGAGGCTGCACTCGATCCCACTATCTATGTCATTGGTGCAGATATCGAACAGTACTTGTCCCAGTATGGAAGCCTAAGGAACATTTCTTGTCACTGGTGTCCATCTGGAGATTGAGTCATTGACCAACACCCTCTGGATGCAACCATCCAACCAATTCCCCAGCCACTGAACAGGAATCACATCCATATCTCTCCAATTTAGAGAGAAGGACATTGTGTGGGACCATATCAAAGGCCTTATATATCCAGATAGATGACATCCGTAGCTCTTCCCTTGTCCACTGATGTAGTATGAATGGCGTGTCTTTCAAAGAAACTTATTTCACATCCTCATTCACATCCTCCCCATTTCACATCCTGAATTTGAACTGCTAATTTATATAAGACAGAAAAAATGCCTGTATATATATATATATATGCATGTTTCCTCTGTGAGGAAGAAAGTATTATCAAAGCTCAGGAAACTCATGAGGTGATTAAGTGTCTCACCAAAGGTCATACAAAACTCTGCACTGCTTCTCGAAGTCAGGTACTAGAACCTTTTAGACACAGAAAGGATTTAGCACTTGGCATCTCTCCAGACAAATTAGCAGCATGACCAGTGTCATTGGTGGCTTTACCTGTCGAGACCTCCCAGGAATGATGATGAGACCATTGACTTGCTTTGGAGAGGCTGCAAAGTGGCTGCCACCAAATCGGACTTTCCAGCCTTGAGGAGATGGTATTGCTTTCATCTAAATCTCTGCAGCGAGGCTTCTATTGAGCATCTTTAGAAGAAGTGCTGCTAAATTTTGGCTCACTTGCCTACCTGTCAGGAGGCAGATAAAAGAATCTTCTCTTTGTGAAGACACATTTGAAGGCTATTGTTAGCTAGTGGGCCCTCCTGCCTGTGGCAGGATCTTAGCTGCTCTGGTCCCAGTCTCTGCTATAATGGATTAACTTTCATTTATATTTTCTCATGCAGTTCAACCTGGCATGGGCTGTTATTTTTGCTAGAGCTGTAATGGCTGGGGTAGTCTGAGAGCAGGGCATGTGTGGTCCTTTCTCTATTGACTTGACACTTGGTGGCCATCCCTCGAAGATGCTGGTAGGTCTATATCCTGGAGAAGGAGGCATATGTCCATGTCAGTCTATCCTGCTATTTTGTTCAAACACATTTGTATGCATATTTAAAAAAAAAAAAAGGAAAATAAAAAAGAGATATACCTTTGTGATATTTGCTGGAATGGTGCAATGTCTTAGATACTGGTTGAGTGTAACCTGGGAAAGTGACTTTATCACGTGGCGTTGTGAAGTTCCCCATCTCTGGCATCACAAAGATACTTTTTCAGAAGGTCACAAAATACTGTGTTGGTTTTGTTTGTTTGTTTGTTTTCTCTGATGCCAGGCAAGACATGCAACTGGTACATCTCACAGGAGATTGGCCCTAATCTGAGTCTTGCAATTAGAGCCTGTGTTGTGGAGACATCCCCCCAGTGCTAGCCCTGCGTGATGGTGGTATCACCAGCAGCTCTGATACTTCTTTGTGGTCTCTTATTGCCTTGTACAGTGAGGAGAAAATGTATTCTGAGACAGAGAACCAAGTGGCATAGAAAATATGTATTATATATCCCTTACACTTTGTAAATTATTTTCTGGGATTTGTTCTTAGGCTCTTGCCATAGAAGGAAACATACCTGGACAGGAAATATCCTTGGACCTTCAAGATAAGTGGCATGGCTTGTGTCCCTGCAGCTAAACTTATTTTCTCTCCCCAAAACAAGGTGACCTTATCCATGCTGCCTGTTCATAACATTCCTGAACCTTGCACAGTCAAGTGGCCTGAGTCAGTGCTGCAAGTGCTACCGAGGCTTCTTTTAAGGGTGGCTGAGAATCCACTGTGTCCCTTCAGCATGGGTCAGAAGTGTCACCTGAGGAGAGTTTTTGTGGCTTAGACCAGAAGGACTCAACCCAAGAGAATGTGGGAGCCTTGCCCTACTCCCAGCCAACCTTCTGCTCTAATTTCTGTGATGTAGGTCCTTCTGTTTTCTGTGTGGGTGGTGCACCACTTTTTTCCTACACTTCCTTCCTCTTTCTGCTAGACGATGGAAATTGCGAAACTTGTCAGAATCCATAACCATCTCCAGTACGACCCCCGTCTTTACCACAGTTTGTCTGCACCTAGGGACTTGTCCTGTCTGTAGATACTCAGCAGCATACAACGAAAAAGGGTGTTTGTTAAGACCAGCCTTGTCAGTATGAGCACAGGTGCAAAAATCCCCACTAATCTCAACCAGAGACACGATGAGCAGCTGCTCTTCGCAAACTCCTGTTGTTCCTGCTCAGCAGCACCAGGGAGGCATAGGTCAGAGCAGCGACAGGGAAGCATCAAGCCAATGAGTCCTACATTAAGCAATTAGATCAAATGGAATATGAATGGTGATATTAAAACTACAGGGAACCTTCTGCATAAGTCAGAAAGAAAGTTGCCACTAATGTGAAAGGTATCTCAGCTTCTCCGTGGAAATAGATGGATTAGTTTATTTTTAAAGCAGCCTTGATGAAATGAATATATTCTACTCTCAAACTCCCAATGGCAACTATTTCCACCAACATGAAGCGTAAGAACCCCCTAAAGGCACATCCTATCATGTTATATCTGACATACTGGGAGAAGCAATGAGCCTTCAGCAGCACGCTGCAAAACAACATGAGCCTCGTAAAGGAAGAACAGCCAGCTGTGTAGTTAGGTCTAATCCTTTCCCAAGATGGAGTCTAACCAAAAAGAGGCTCTTTGGCATTTGTCTTTAATTAGGCTGTTCCCAAAATGTGGGATATGGTGTAAAGCAGCTAAAAAAGAAGCTTCTGCATGAAGCATTTTGCATTCACGATTCGACTTTCAATTTGGTCTGGTGGTACTTTAATATCTGACATGTATATCCACATATATATAACTTAAATTGTATGTCTTGAGAAAAAATAATCATGTGATTCAGTAACAATGCAGGGATGCGGTTTATGTGAAGTGGGTATAATCCATATGTGTAAAGACATGGAACTTTAAAAGAACCATAAGGGTAAAAAATGAGACTCTTCTATGATTAGCAAATGCCAAAATTAATATAGTTTATGTAACATATTTCAGTTTCCTTGTGTATGTATTTTGGTATGATATAAACTTCAGTGATCTGATCCATGGGACATTATGGGATCCATGGGATGGTGAGTGATCAGGGAACAATCATTTGTCTTTCTCATCTTCAGCAACATATGGTCACAGGTCTTACTTACTGCACACCAGTCAAATCCTGCTCTGAATGTAAAGTTAATTACTTCATTGTGAACTTTCATGTCTCACTTAACCATAGAATATCTGAATTTATCTCCCCAACATCCCTTTTATGTGGGAAAAAATTTTGCTTGGATTTTATGAATGAGGGTCTAAAGTGCAGAGATGTTATTTTCAAAAGTGATTGCTGGTATTTAGATGCCAAATTACTCATGCTTATGGCATGGTTTTTTTCAGAGGGCTGAGCTGGATGACAGTCTGTATGTTCACAACAGATTTTAGCAGCAGATGTGCATGCCCAGAAGCTTTGAAGAAACCCAAAGGTTTGGATGGTTGCTTGCCTAGTGAATAGAAGGCAAGGGGATCGTGTAAGAAATGTTCCCTTTGCCTACATTTCCCGTGAGCTTGGGGGATGAAGACGGGAGCAACTGGATGTATTATGCTTAATGCAGATGACATTTATAAAGAATTTTAAATTCCTGAAGAATTTAGAAGTGTGCATCCTTGTGCTTCCAGTGAGCACAGGAAAACATAACCTTGCATCTTGGCCAAATGTGTTTTTCAGATGAATGAGGAAAGTCATATTCTTGATGCCACTGCCAGTATCAGTTCCCTATTTGAAAAATGGTTACTTTAGAGTTTCTCAGCAAAACATTTAAAGAATATTTTAATATTGGGGGGAAAAAAAAAAAAGTAAAGTTTCATCAGTTTACTGAGTTTGCATCTCAATAAAGTGATCTATGGTAATCAACAGGCAAAGAATGACCCTCATTGAAAGGGAGGTAAAGATACACATGATGTTTGAAACACTTCTGGCAGCTAGTGATTCTGGGTAAGCTCATTCAAATGGTTATGTGCCCTCTTATGGCATCATCAATGAGGCTATTAAGGCTAAGGTTATTTAGAATAATGGATATACTAGCACATTGCAAACTTGGGAGAAGAAAAAAAGAAAAAATACAATATCAGCAAAACAGAGAGAAAAAGAAGGGAAAAAAATGACAAGATTTTGACAAAGTAAATTTGGTCCTGCTGTTCAGACATAACCAGTGATCGAACACCTATGATAAGCTGTGTGGCAATGGAGATAAATCCTTGGGGACCAGAAACTCAAGCTTAAAATAAATGCAGGCAACTTCATCATTAAAGGTGGGAACACTGTACTGGCTAATTATAGAATAAATGCATGCAAAACAAATGGTACTAAAATACATGGGTCACTGTCTTCAACAGCTGTTATAACAATTTTGAGCTTTATATTATCCACTTCTGCGATAAAAGCCTAATTCTGTCATCTGCTTGTTGTGCAGCTCTTCATGAGCTGTTTGAACTTCTTATGGCTTAACTCACTGTCTTCAAAATGCCTGTAAGGACTCTTAAACTATCTCTTACATTAGCCACCTGAAACCCAAAATTCCTCTGGGATGAAAAACTGAGTATGTGATTCCCTAGCTCAGGCGAATTTTTTATTAATACCTCATAGTACCTGGAATCATACATTGATTTTGGAAGCAGGAGTGTGCCTTCTGGACTCTATTCAAACAGAGGCTATTGTTTCTGACTTCAAGAAATTTGTCTCTTCTTTGCCAACTCCTTTGACTGTGAAAATATTAATAACTGAATTTGTAGTTTTTCCTTACACTGTGACTTGCATTCTGGGCTGAGCAGCACTTCGGAGTAGAAGAGGTTATGTCTAACTTGCTCAGACCTCTGTAAAATCCTATGAGAGCAACACATAAGGGTAGGTGGTAGGAAAAAAAAAAACCCACAACACACCTTTTAAATAAGAATGAACATAAATTTCACAATCCACGGCAAATGGTCTATAAGTCTATCATGTTTTCACAGTACAGTCATTCTGCCTGATGCTGCAGAGAGAGGCTCCTATCTGAATGAGGTGCTTTTCTGAAGAGATTTGCTAGTTTTGTTACAAATGTGTCTCGCTACAGGATTTTCACCTCTCCCCTCTTCTAGAACATTATCGATCTACATGTCAACTTTTATTCTTACTCTTCAGCCTATAACCCTCTTGGCTTGAGTTAAGCTGGAAACACAGCAGAAGAGCATCACCAAGCTGGAATGCAGATATTCAGAATAAAACACAGGTTACTCTAAATATAAGATGAAAATACTTCCTCCCCCACTGTGACCAAATTATTATTTCATACTAGTCTCTAATTCCCAAAGTTGTGTTTTAAAACTATTAACACTGAAGGTGTGTGATGCTTTCGATTTTCTTTTGAATGTTTTTGCATTAAGGTGGATAACATTATTATCTACGCCTCTGGCCAACTCCTCTGCTAAGACCTGAATGGTATTACAGGGCAGTGGGTTTCACAGTCCAGATACAGGTTTACAGTGTGGGATTCATCAGTCATTTTTAATACAGTTTTTCAGTTCAATCAAATTTATTCTTACAATGTATTTTTATGCAAGCCTGAATTAATTCTGAGTTATAAATTAACTTTGGTAAAATGTGATTATTTTGCATACTTTTAACTACGTTACCGTGTCATTGAATTTGCGCAATAAACCTCCCAATCTTTTTCTCTTCTTTGGGAGAGTATTTTCCTCTTACCAGTCATTCTGTCACCACGTCTTTTCATCTCCTTCTGGTTTGTACTCTAAATGATCAACCTGCCACCTCTAATTGTACATTTGCCAGATGTTGCAAATTCTTACCCCATTCCAAAATCAATTGGTAAAATTAAAGACATTGTTTTTGATTTTGGTTTTGGTTTGTTTTGGTTTTGTTTGTTTGTTTGTTTTTTATTCCAATGAGTCCATGCCTCAGTCTTGCTCCGGTATTTGTTGTCCTTGTTTTGGCATTTGTGCACCTACTTTGGTGTAAAGAAAAAAAAAATCTGAATTTTAAAAGAGGATACATATCATTTGGGCTAGATTGTTGTAGGTCCCTTCCAACTGAACTCTATTCTATTCTATTCTATTCTATTCTATTCTATTCTATTCTATTCTATTCTATTCTATTCTATTCTATTCTATTCTATTGTAGGCTAGGCTAGGCTAGGCCATTCCATTCCATTCTATTCTGTTGTCTTTCAGTACATCATATCTTGATAAGTAAAATTACTCTCTCAGTTTTGGACTGTCCTCACAAGTAAATATTGTTTTGAGGTTTTTTTTCTGATGTAGAGTTGTAAAGCAGTTCTGGAATGGCTGATTTTCTTTCTTAATTGTAAATAAATGAAAGGCATTTCTCCTACTTATACTTGCCTGTGTGGTTTAGCTTCAACTCCTAACCTTTTGTCATGCTCCAATGCCTCAAGTGGTTAGGACCACATCTTGATTTGGTAATGTTCTGGAGTAATCTGTGGACATTTGCCATTTCTAGACAGCTTTTCAAATGTGTAAAGTATTCAAAAGCAATTCTGCAGCCCTCATATCTCTGGGAAGTTTGGATAGGTCTGTACTTGGTCCTGTAGGTGCCAAAGTACCTTTGGAAACTTTACCTTAGCAGGATTTCTACTGAAATGGATGGGTTGGCTGGTACGTAGCTTCATGGCTGATTGCTCATAGCATAGCAAGACAACTTCAAGAGTCTTAGCACTAAAAAAAAAAAAAAAAAATCTGAAAGCAATTAGATGAGGGAAATTTCATAGCTTTGCCATTAACACAACCACTGCTATTTTTAGTATATTTTTATTTTGCAGAGTGAGTCACACAAATGCAGTGAGAAAAAACAAAGAGGATGTCAAGTTCCATTACTGTAGTAAGATGGTAGTCGGCAAGGGCATCTGGTTGATAGAACAGTACAGAAAATTGCACTTTGTCTGACAATTAAAGGAACAAAATGGAAATAAAACTCACTGTTCTTTTTCTATTTACCTTCAAAAAATATGTATGATTTCTGCCTGGGGAAGTTCTGTAGGTGGCTGCCTGCCTTCTGGTCCTGCTTAAACTATATTTTATGTTCAAAGTGGAGGAGTAAACCAGGTGATGAAATATTCATTTAACTAAATTCCTGTAATTTGGGGGGTTTTACTGTAAAAAAAAAAAAAAAAAAAGTCCCATTACTAATTAGTTTCAGTTTGAGAGTTGATGTGACCACTCATGATAGGATATTGGTTTTTAATGAACTTTGAAACTAGTTGGTGTTTGACACCAGGACTGAGTGATGGTGCAGACACAATGAGTCCAAGTCGTTTTTTGCAGAGCTGAAATAAAAAACCTGAACTTCTATTTTTCTTTTGAAAGATCTAAAACAAACTACAAATCCCTGTCCTGTATTCCACTAAGGCTGATCACTGTACCTTCAGCTACCAGAATAGGAATAAAAAAGATGCTAGTTTTGTAACACAACATTTTCACAAGTTCACTGATTCAGTAGCTAAAATGGAATTTGAACAAGTTGTCCCAAACAATTTCATTTCAAGCTGTAAATAATGTTTTGGGTTGTTTTTTTTTCCTTTTTGTTTGTTGGTTTGGTTTTTTTTTTTAATTTGTCATTTTTGAAGAAGACGGCTTCCATCTATGAACTGAACACAAAGCAAATACAAATGCAACCCATTATAAGTGGGATTTAATATTAAAATCCAATGAGTTTTCATTTATTCTCACAAATGAAGTGAAATTCAAAGTAAGTCTTGGCCATTCTGTGCTAATATAGAGGTCACACCGGCCACGCGGTCTGCTGTGACAAGCTACACAAAGTAATAACAGCAGCAGAACTGGGTAAACTGGGACCCAAATTATATAGGTTATAGATTTCCCATACTTTCTCAGGTTTCTAATTACATTATTAAAATGTTGAGTGTTAGCACTTAGTCATTCTTAATGGCTTGATATGTAACAAGACACTGCTAAAAGAGAAAATAAAATAGACACTCTGTTCTCGCCTTCTTCCAAATGTTTTACGGAGAGTCAAGCATCCCAAAATTTGCACTTATTTTAAAAGCATGAACACCCTCAAGGAGACACTGGGAGTCACACCACATCCATATCCGGCAAGATTTTGGAGGTTTCCCAGTAGGATAAGAGAGGTTTTGGGGCACTTACATCCTTGGAATAAGGCATTGAGGAATGTGAGATTGAGGATCCATTTCAAAAGGTTTAAGAGGTAATTACTCCAGCCCTTCATCATCAGTTTTCATCTGGAAATTTCTGCCTCTATATGGATTTGACATTACTGTCCTCAGCTGTATTTTCTCATGTATAGCTTAAATTATTACCTGGAAATTACTGTAATGGCTTGCACTGTTCCCCTATTGCCTGATGGCAAGTTGAATGTAAGTCGACTGTGTGCCCTGGCAGGAAAAAGGGACAACTGCGTCCTGGGGTGCATCAGGCTGAAGTCACCTGGTTTGTTCAGCCTGGAGAAGAGGAGACTGAGGGGAGAGCTCATGGTGGTTACAGCTTCCTCACCAGGGGAGGAGGAGGAGCAGACACTGAACTCTTCTCTTTGGTGACCAAGGACAGAACCCGAGGGAATGGCAGGAAGATGTGCCAGGGGAGGTTCAGGCTGGACATGAGGAAAAGGTTCTTCACCCAGAGGGTGCTGGACACTGGAACAGGCTCCCCAGGGAGGTGTCACGGCCCCAACCTGACAGTGTTCAAGAAGAGACTGGACAACGTCCTCAGACGCACGGTGTGACCTGTGGGGTTGTCCTGTGCAGGGACAGGGGTTGCACTCGATGATCCTTGTGGGTTCCTTCCAGCTCAGGACATTCTGTGATTCTATGATTCTGTGAAGCACAGAGTAGCCAGCCTGTAGAGGAAGGTGATTGTCCCACTCTACTCTGCACTGGTGCAGCCCCACCTCAAGTACTGTCTGCAGTTTGGGGTGCCTTAATATACGGACATCAAACTATTAGAGTTTGTCCAGAGGGGAGCAACCAAGATGGTGAAAGGCCTTGAGGACAAGACTTGGGAGCAGTGGCTGAGGTGACCTTGTTTGTTCAACTTGGAGAAGAGAAGGCTGAGGGGTGACCTCATCACTGAGAGGTGACCTCATCACTGAGAGGTGACCTCATGACAGTATACGACTTCTTCACAGGGGGCAGTGGAAGGGGAGGTGCTGATCTCCTGTCTCTGGTGACCACGAGGAAATGGAATGAAATGAAGCTGCTTCAGGGGAAATTCAGATTGAACACTGGGAAAAGGTTCTTCACTGAGAGGGTGGTCGGTCACTGAAACAGGCACCAGCCCCATCGGAGATCAAGGAACACCTGGATGACGCTCTTAGTCATATGGTTTAGTTTTAGGAGTTGGATTCGATGACCCTTATGGATCCAACTTGAGATATTCTGTGATTCTAAATCAGTTCTGGTGGCAGTAACTCTTGGCAGAACACCAGTAAAACTTTTCTATTACTCTAAGTTTTCCCTATTGTAAAACACTTAAGTCAGACTGGGGCTCTCCAGTTCCAAGTTTGTTGCTCTGAGTTCCATGTGGTCCTTCTGGGTCTAGACGGTGCATTTGGTAGCCCAGCCCATCCCTAAAACAAGAGCAGCAGATAGGAAGTTATATTCCTCAGAGATAAGACAATATCCAGACTTCCCTCCAACCAACAAGACCAGTGATTTTTTCATTTATGTTCAGACATGGCTCATATAAATGATAGAACAGAGTTCATAATTTGTGTCCAGGGGCTAAAAAATACATGGGGTTTCAAGGCTCCATGGCACAGCATAAGCAGTGCAGGAAAGTGAGTGAAAGGAGCAAAAAACATACCTGCCAACTCCAAATGAGCTGTCAACTCCACACAGCCACTTCTAGCATGTTACACCAGAGCCCATAACAGATGTTTCTCTCTCAAGTTGTCTCTTCTGAGGTCGCTTACTCAAATGTGATTTGACGGCAATACAGTAGAAGGCTTTCAAATGCAAATATGAGGAGGGAAATGGCATATGCAAGAAGGAGATGGATGTGTTGGTGAAGGAATATTCAGCTTTTCTTTTGTATAACTTTTCACGAATATGTCAAAGTGTGAGGTTCTGTTGATGTTGGTGAGGGTAGCCCATGTGGTTGTGAGTTTTTCAAGCCATAATTCACTTCAGCAAACTTTTTTTTAAGAATTGTGGTTTTACAGGGTTTGGAAATCACTCTATTTGGTTTAGAAACAGGTTCTACAAAGGAAAAGTAGTTCTTCAACCAGCAGTGCTTTTAAAAACAGAAAAGCATCCAGTGAAAGTATGACATTACTAGGAATTTCTGTCCTCCTGATTGTGGAGTTTGAAAAATGATAAGCCACCAAGTTACACAAACATGTTATGCATTTCCAGAGCTGATTAGCATATATTGGAGGGGAGCAAATTACATTACACCAACTTCTAAATAGAAATTGTAATTGTCAGCCGTTGTGTTTCAAGGCATGAAGTGCTCATTAGCATCAGGAAAGAATTTCTGGTTTCTTGATCCCTGGACAAGATCCCCTTTCTTCTAGTCCTTTCTTAAAACATCCCCTGTAATGCCTGTCCAAAAAAAATTGCCCAAGCTAAATAATTAAATTTAGATGTATTTTGAATGTTTCAAACTGTATGAAAAGTGAATCAGAATTGCTTGGTTTCCAAAAGTTTTATTCCAGTTTTACATAAGGGTTTATATTATAGCCATTGCACAGTTTTATGGAATATACTTTAGAGGTCAGCCTGTATTTTCAGCTGGGCCTTTTCTTGTTGGGATTGCTGTCTGTCTTTTTTTCCACTATCCTGATGATGCCCCAAGCTTGGAGTATCTAATTTTGTCACTGAGCTGTGCAGAGATTTCCATGTGACATATATTCTAACATTTACTGTAATCCCAAAATAATATTCCATTTTGAGAAATTTTGATTCGACAGGATTTTTATACAATCTAGTCACCAACCTTTAATATGTATGAAATTGATTAAAAGTAAGAATATATGGAAATATGTAAAGATTAGTATGTCACCTTCACTATGTCATTTCAATGTTCTTCTGTTGTCTTTTATGTTTTTCGGGGAGGGTAACACTAAACTTTGAACACATTTTTCAATCAATATTCCAAACATCTTGATTATTTGAAGGTTTATTAGATGCCGTTTGCTTTTAGAACATGTATGGTAGTAAATATACTTGACGTATTTTGTTTTGTTTTGTTTTTTCTATGTAAAAATGTTCAATTTTAGTAAGAAAATGCAATGAAAAATGCAAAGAATGTCTGCATGAGCTACAACTACTCTTTTGTAGTCATACAGACTTTCACTCCTCCAAATAGCAGGATGGTCTCAATACATTTGCATTATTGGATTTCAGTTATATTTCTCTCCAGCCTTACAGAAATGTAATATTTTTTCAAAACACAGCTTTGAGAGTACCTAGAAGATCTGGATATTTGTTATCGTGTAACTGTTGAAATGATGAACTATCAGCAATGTGGGATTTCTTTTTTAATACTTTCCTTTGGGCTCCAACCAATTTTGGAGACAGAAAGCTGAATACTACCATAATAATAAATAAAATCCTTACATAAGCAGAAACAGGGCGTTTTCATCACAAACAATCAGATGACTCACAAGTCATTAAAAAGACTATTACAGCTGAAGGTAAAGGAAATCTCGGTTTCTGTTTTCCCCAAGCATTTCTTCCATGCAAGGGCAAATATTTTCTGTCAGCATTTTAAACCATATTCACGATACATTATTTAGGTTTATCATTGTTATCCTCGGTTCATTTTTTACTCACAGAAGAAATGTAAAATGAGGCTCATGAAAACTAGCCTTTGAATAAAGTGTTGCTGATTTGAAATGGTTGAAAGACATGGATTTAAAGAAAGTACTGTATCAACATATAAATTTAAAAGGCCGAATTAATCTTACTTGTAATTCAGTCAAGGCTTAGACTCTTTGACAACTGCTGTGTTGCATTTCTCTTGGATGGATGGAGAGATGGATGGGAAGATGTGATCCAGGATTTTTTATTCATCACATCTCTGTTCTGACTTTTAAACATTGCTATAAAACAACAGAAGTAATTTCAAGCACAGTAGAAAGTAAATATTAGGATCTCTAGGCCTGATTCTCGTTAACTAATGGCATTTTACACCACTCTTGCAGTGCATTGGGGCCATAAATGGAATTATGTTTAAGCATAAACTGTTTCTAGTGTGAGAACCAGACCCTCTGTATTTACAGCAGTATTACAATAAACCTCACAAAGATAGTACAACACTTCCCACAATAATGCATGATTTTCTGTTTCTATCAGAGGGTTCATCCCAGCTGCTTTCTGTCTCTCAGATTGGAAATTATTTTTCCTTTCAGGTTGTATGGTGTTGGTCAAGCTAGAAAAGATCCATGAAAAGAATTCTGAAAAAATAAAAAGCGAATACATTTTTGAAAATGTGTTACTGGCTCCATCAGCCCCACAGTGGATTTAGGGATATCCTGCCCCTGTGTACAGTTGATCCATGACAATTATTGAGTGCAACCTAATCAAAACAGGCCAGGCCAGGTAGGCCATTCGGGGACATGCCTCTCTGCTGTTGCTTTCCATGTGGGGAGGTAGAAACTAAATCCCATGCATGGAAATGGCTGAAAGAAAAGTGCACCTTACATCATTGGGCAAATTCACAACATAATCTCTGCCTTTTACCATCAATTATTTAGGAAATTCTGGAAGCAGTGAACAGCACGCCATAATTCAGTATTTAGTTCTATGTGGAGAACGCAATGAATTTTCCAGCTATTAGCAAAATTGGATCTCAGGCAAAGTAATGGATCCAGGGTGAGGTGAAAGTAGAAAATAGTAGTCAGATGTCCTATGACATAACGATGTTACCCCTTTCAGCAGCTGGTGTTGCAAACAAGTCTGATGGAAAGTCATGCATATTTGGCAGAAAAACTCTAGTCACCAACAAAAATAAATAAAATAAACTGAAACAAATAAATCAGGTAGCACCAGTCAAAACTCTTCGAATTGTTAGGTAAAAGGCAATTCTAGTATAAGAACTGGTAATAATATAAGGATATAATTTGATAACATGTCTAGCATGACCTACTGGGCCTGGTAAAAGACTTGCAAGGTGACAACCATGAGTAGACCCACACAGGCATTCAAATCCGACATGGATCTACAGAGAGTTTGGGAAATGAAATCTGAAATAAACAGAGACATCTTAATACATTTCTGTTTATTATTTATTGGAGTTAAAATTCAGTAGAAACCAAGATGAAAGTTGTGCTTTGTTGGAAACATCCAGCTTTGCCTTTTTAAATTACTGAGTAGAGAGTAATGAATAATAATGAAAACAAAACCCCATGTTAGTTATAATTTTCTTCCTAATGAATTCAGATGAAGAATTAAAATAGCAAGTGTTTTTCTCAATAAAGGAATTAATGCTCTGAGAATACATTCACAGGACACTGTTTTTTATGGTACACAGACAGACATCAGAAGTTGGAACAAATAGTAAAGAATCACTGATTAAGTAAATACTTAGTACATGTTGTGTTTTCACAGTTTCTATAGAACAAGATAATACAGGCTGTATTTTACCAAGAGCACACATAGCATACTTTACATATTGTGCATCCTTGCAGCAAGGATATCTGAGCTGCTGTAGACGCATAACCCTGAGTGGTACAGTCCCAGCATCGGTACCGTAATGTCAGCAGAGCAAATTATCTAGAGTCCCACATTGCTGTTAATCCCAAATGTCCTCCATTCAGTGCAAAAGCCAGTGGCTCTGTGTGCTGTTCTTTCACATTGTCCTAGGAAGAGGTCCCTATCAATCCTTGGAGGACAAAAGTTTACCACCAAGTTCCCACAGGCCTTTTGAGACAATTTAAACTTTCCATGAGAAGTGGGAAACAAATGCGTATGATGAAAGGAATGGTATTTATGGAAGTACTGTAAGGCAAAGATAGAAAGGGGTCACAGATATCATATTCCATTTTGTCTCAAGCACCAAAGCCATGATCATATTAGATCCTTGACACACGCTCCAGAAGAGGAAATTTGTTTCCAAACAAATTTGGAAAACAGTAAACCATGTAGCAACCACAATGTAAGTGAAGTAGCAACCATACTGTAAATGGAACTGTATTACTTTAGCCCTACCATCACTCTGGCTGTTAATATTATTTTGGGAATGCAATACCTGCAATTAAAACTGCAATCCTACCAGGTCAGGACCTATCTGAAAGCTAGGTACTCCAATAAATGGCATATTTTCAAATAACCCTCTCTTTGTAACTCTTTGAGGTTGTATTTACCATGTTTCCTCCGCAACACACTCCAGCGCTGCCTTTCTCTTCTGAGGTCTTATAGCCAACAACCCAAACTTGCTGAGATTGTAGTATACATTGTAAGCATAACCCTGCAGGGGGAAAGTGCAGCACAAGGAACGCTACAAAAACTTGAGTTCTACTCCTAAACTCATGCAACTACTGGCTGGGTCGGCAGACTCTGAAATCCGTAGTGTTATTTCTGCCGTAAGGACACCCCCTCACATAGCAACTCTGCTGTGAAAAGCTTTGTGATCAGTGAGTCTGAGTCCAAGGGTCTGGAAACAACAGAAGTTCTTTCTAGGAAAGAAACAAGACCTCCAGCTGTTTTTAGCAGAAATGGAAGAGTTCAATAAGAATTCATGTTTTGAACTTTGTCTTTCTTTCTTGATTCTCTTTCTTTACATTTTCTTTCATTCTCCCCTCTCCTCCAACCCCAGTATCTAGCATGCACCCATCTGTTAAAATATTAAAAGGGCTCCCTCTGCTAGTATCTGTTAAAGTGCCATATGGCTGAGGTATAGCCTTAGGTGGTGAGTATCACAGAATGCATTTCTGAGTAAACAGAGATTTCTGCATTTGAGGTTTAATTAGGTATGTGCTTTTTAAGTAGCATCACAGTTTCCCCTTAAATATTTACTATTCCTCACCAAATTAAAAAAAAATAAGATGAAGCTGGTCTAAAATACAGCCTGACATGTATCAATGAGTGTTCCCATCCTTCTAATAATGATTCACATCTCCTTCACCTTCACCGTTGGGAATAACAGGCAAAGTGGTCTCCTGAGTGTGCATGATCCCTCCCACCCCAGTCTGCCCAGCATTCCTGCTTCATTACTGCTGCTACAGATATGTGTGTACTCTGGGCTGCACAGCACCATCTGTTACAGAAGACCGAAGAGTTTATTCTAAGATGCAGCTGCAATATAGGATTATTGAGGGGAGAAGAGCTGGAGGAATTTTATGCTTTTAAATGTCACTTAAAGTGATGGAATGGGGTGTCGTGCAGCAGGAATCTACCACCTCCAAACAAGGAATTCCACACCAGCAATCCAGTGTGGTAGAAGGCAAAAGACCTCTAAAGCGAGACTTGGCAAAGCGTAATTAGAGATTATTCTGATCCTCCCAACTGCAGGTCAAGACAAGAGCAGAGAACTGACAGTATACATTGCTTATTTCTTACTTCTTTGCTTGTTTGCTTGCTTTTTCATTGCCACTGTCATTCTTGTCAAGGGTGAGTTTCAGTATCTGAGGACAAGCATGTGAGGATGTGGAAAAGGCACTGGGCAGTGCCAAAATTCATTGCTAATTGTTATTGTTTAAGAGACCTTGGTTATGCCAGATGGAAAAGACTGTACAGTAACTGCCGAAATTGTTCTGCTTTTCAAATAACTCTAGAGACATAAAGATAACTCAAAAATCTCTTTCCATTCCATGGATTCATTGTAATTCCCTGCAGTTTACTCTTTTGTATTTTGTCTAGACTAGTTTTTTACTTTTATGTTAATAGTGTCAAAGACCTCAGTCACTGTGGTATCCAAGATCTGTCAAAAATACCTAAATGGATATCCCTTTTTTCTTCCTCTGCCCTTTGTTTAACAGACTTTATCTGTAAAAAAGCTTCTTTGATACCTATAAGTTCTCTGTGTCTACTGGAGCCCTTAAATACTTCATCTCCCCTCTTTTGTCTGTTAATCCCTTATAGCACTACATGCTAAAGAGTAAGTAAAATCTTAATCATTTCCGTTCACATAAATGGAGCCAGAGGCACAATGCAGAATATATAATGTACAACAGGCTCTTCAGTAACTGCTCATTGTTATCTTCCCATCCCAACAAACTTCTCTTTCTTTTCAAAGGAAAATTAAGACACTTCTGGAAGTCTTTATAATCTCTTCAGTGATGCTGCTCATGATAGTGATAATGAACAGAGAGGAGTCGAATAGATGCAACACCCTGATAAGCGTGACAGAGCTGATTTTGAGGACGTCAGGACACCCAGTCTTGCCAATACAAAATTAATGTTTCACCCATTTACTGCCTCCAGCAGCACCCATAAGCAGACACCTAGGGAACAGTAATAACAGATAATGTACGTTGGATATTCCCCCAGGCACTGTCCAAGTCTCTGATTATTTCCTGCTCAGTGACTTCTGACACCATTTTTTGTTTAGTACCTCAGAGATCTTTGAAATATTTTTCCATTCTTCCCTTCAATTTATGGATTTGATTTTATTTTTTTCATTTTTTGCTGGTGATTGCAAGAGAACATGCATATCGGAGAAGAGAGTTGCTTTTCTGTGTACGAAGAACATCCTGGGGAAAACAAGATGGAAGATGGATCCATGTAGTAACTAGAGAGTTTATGATGTTTTTATTAGATGGCTGTTGGTAGGATACAGCATCAAAGTTACTACTTATGCATATTTCCAACAATATTTCCCAATGAAATTAGGTTATTATGGTCTCCATATGAAAATGGGAATGCTTTGGTGCACATTAAAAAAAAAAAATTAAAAAACCCAAACACCACAAGACAAAACAAAACAAATAAACCAAACCAAAACAAACCACAATCAACCAAACCAACCAACCAAATCCCCAAACAAACAAAAAAGCCCACAACAACAAAACAGGCATAATTACTTCCAGGGCACATTTTTTGTGAACATAGGCTTTTTTCTTATACTAAGGGTTGCAACAGTAGTGTATCTGGTCACTGAAGTTTTATTTGTAAAGAAATTATAAAAAGCAAACCATTAAAACTTGTGAACAGAAGGAGATGATACAAAAATATTCACTTTAGAAGTAAAATATAAAACACACAGAATGGGATTAATTTTACTTATATTTAGACAACAAAACCTGAACTAGTCACCCAAGACTCCCTTTCAGGCCGATGTATAGATGCATACATATTAAATGGCAATATTTCTGTGCTATTGAATATATCTAGTTGAAGGTGAGCTGGATGATCCTCTACAAGTGCTTGTATCTCTCCACTCACTGTAAAGCGAAATCAGAGCGACTTGTGTTGATCTGGAGCATTTGTATTTGGATGAAAAGAGACTCATCCATAGTGCTCCATATTTATGTGTTTGGGGCAGTAAAAAAGGGTCAGACCTGCATTAAACAGGATATTTCACCAGTCTACACCAGGGGGATGGTGGGAGACATCAAAGGGAAAGTCAACTCAACTATTCTTACCCTCATTTATGAACAACCAACTCAGGATCAAATGGGGAGATATCCAAAGGACATATCACAGAATCACAGAATGTCAGGGATTGGAAGGGACCTTGAAAGATCATCTAGTCCAATCCTCCTGCCAGAATAGGAACACCTAGATGAGGTTACACAGGAATGTGTCCAGATGGGTAAAGGTTATCTGCAAATATCAGAGTTATTTCTCCGACATATCTGCATTTTCCTACCACAAGCCTTTGCTCTGATGCAGGGACTAACTGCTTTTGTCTCCCTGGTGTCTACTAAAATATCTCCTTTCTGATGGGATTAGTTTTTGCTTTAATCTAGTGAAGCAACCTTGTGAAACGTTCTTCCGCTCAGTGCTTAAGCCCTGGCGCCATCTGTATGAATAACACCAACGTGTATGTAAAAACAGCATCACTCAGAGTTAATAACAGCTAGTGTTCAGATGGATGCATAAAAAAAATCATTATATTAACATCTATGGAATTTATTAGTTCTACTTTTAATTAGTTCTCTGTGCACCAATTTATTTCCAGTGCTGTTTTTAATGAAAACATTATAAGTTGCAGTTCTAATTCTAGTACTAGGAGTTTTATCCATTCCATCTCTGTCCCCATTGACTGAAATAATTTCTGTTCCTTTCATAGTTAAATAGTCTAAAAAAAAAAAGTCTGTGGTAGATGAAATGCAATTTATTGCATTTAAATTTGCAGTCCTGCTGCACTGAAATATCGATTAGTGTGTAAGACAGCAACACTGCTATGCAATGTACATAGTCTCCCTGTGTTTTTCTCGTTTTTTCTTTCCTGACAGGTGAGATTTCCAACTGTAATTTTCTCCGGTTCTGCACAACCGATATTATACTTCCACCAGTTCCCTTTAAGCAAAACACAGAGTATACGGTTCCTGCTCTCTTAGCCGAAATATCTGGAGTTTAATGCTAACCATGTTGTGTGTCTTCTGTGGGCTTTCTTAGGGTTTATCAGGTCTATTTCCACTAACACATGAATGAGAATTTAAGAGTTTCTGTCACCTTTTACAGCTCTGATTTGCTTGCTCTGTGGTTAAATGCTGCTGCAAGGTGAAAGTCTGGTATTTCCCCATGGCTCTTGGCAGATTCTCAAGGATAGTGAAATACTAATGATATGCTGAATGGGTACTGAGTGATTTGCACGCTAGGCAGCCTTGGATACGTACTCCAGTGTTTAAGCATCCATCTCCTTGAAATTGTCTTTTCCTGCAACCAGACGTATTTTAATCTGAGTCAGCATTTTTCTCCCTGATAGTTAATCCAAGCTGAAAGTCAAATGCCAGTAATTTGACATGTTCCCAAGATTTGCCACATTGGTACGAACTGATGACTTGTCAGGTCTGCTGTCTAATCTGTATCAGTCTCCAGCACATGATGTTTTGTCTGGCGAGTGTTTTATGTCTCTCATTTTGGTGTTATCCTGAGTGCTTCCCAGAATAATTCAGCATATTCATAAAGTTGATTTTCTCTTTCCTTCCTCCCTCCCCACAACAGGAGTTGCCAAAAGTGAGTTTAGGAGCCTTTTCTCTCTAGGGAAAGATAGGAGATGACTGCAAAGACCAGAAGAGATGTGGCCTGTTTCAAAGCAAGTGAGACTCTAGTCCCTTGCCCATGAATTTTGGGGAATGGAGATGTGCACTGTCTCCCTCAGGTGTTAACTTGCACCTGAGGACACAGGGGTTAAAGCATATTTAAAAAAGGAAAGGAAAGGAAAGGAAAGGAAAGGAAAGGAAAGGAAAGGAAAGGAAAGGAAAGGAAAGGAAAGGAAAGGAAAGGAAAGGAAAGGAAAGGAAAGGAAAGGAAAGGAAAGGAAAGGAAAGGAAAGGAAAAGAAAAGAAAGGAAAGGAAAGAAGGAAAGGAAAGGAAAGGAAAGGAAAGGAAAGGAAAGGAAAAGAAAAGAAAGGAAAGGAAAGGAAAGAAGGAAAGGAAAGGAAAGGAAAGGAAAGGAAAGGAAAAGAAAAGAACAGAAAGGAAAAGAAAAGAAAAGAAAAGAAAAGAAAAGAAAAGAAAAGAAAAGAAAAGAAAAGAAAAGAAAAAAGAAAAGAAAAGAAAAGAGAAAAGGAAAAGAAAAAAAAAGAGAAAAGGAAAAGAAAAGAAAAGGAAAAGAAAGGAAAAGAAAGGAAAGGAAAGAGAGAGATGAATGTTCCGATTGCCTTGGAGATGGGGTAAGAGGGAGGAAAATAGGCTGTGAAGGTGGTGGTAGCTCTGTCTTCTAAGATAACATCTTCAAATTGCCTCCATTACTATAGGAGTCTGATGAAACAGGTGCAGTGTGAGCACTGTCCCTGCTGTTCTCTGCTAGCAGCTTTGGCCTGACAACCATAACACTTCCAAAAGGGTGAACAAAATCGTTCACCTTTTTGTTCCAAGTGACAACAGGAAGAAACAGCCCGTCCTGAAACATCAGCAAATCTAACATCTCTATGCTATGTTCTCCTTTTCATCCTCCTCATGAGAAACAGGATTTCTCACTATTAACCTAACAGTGTCTCCATTCCCCGAACTCTCCAAATTGCTTTTTAAAAATGAAGAGATGGATGCGAGAAAAAGGCTGTGTCATCTAGCTGAGCAAAGTTAATGCAGCTTAAGGTGCAAAGTGAGCTGATGGATGGAGAAAGACCAATACTATTTTCTTGGTCATTCAGTGCCATCTGTTTAATGTTGCTTAGATTTAGATCCCACATTGTTGGCAATTTTAACCTTTTTTCGAGGTGGCAAAATGAAGTCATAACCTGTTTGCACCTTCAGCCTCACTTTTCTGCATTTCATTCTTCTGAAGAAGATGGTTCCAGATACGTTTCTTTAGTTTGTTATTGGAATGTTATGAAGGAAATCCCAAATGACAGGGATGCTTTTTGAGAAGGAGGATGACAATGCTTCTATGAGAAAGGTAATATGAAGAGAAAATGAGTACGTATCCTTTGGAGGAAGCATCTTCTGTGGCTTGTGACCTTAAGAAGAAGCAAGGCCTTATTTTTAACTGGTTTTGATCCCTTTTCTCTTGAAGGAGTTCATCCTTTAAGCTCACCTTGCTCAGAGAATGGAATTGTTTGCTTATTTCCATATGTCAGCTCTGGACACATCTCCATTTTTCCTGCCTTTTCACCATTTTCACCTTTTTACCAGTGCATTGCTGTAGCACTGTGTGGGTGTCTTGGTGGACCCTCGGCTGGAGGAACACACATACGGACAACCGATATAAAAGGTGGTAAAGCATCTGCAGTGAAGTCAGCGTTAATGGTCAAAAGCAGGAGGTACAGAAAAGTAGTTGGAAGTGTTGAAGGTCTGTGGACCAAAACAATGTACAATGAACTGACCAAACCCCCTATTCCCCATTTGCCTGTGTTGCTGCAGAGGAAGTGGTAGAGAATTCAGGAGTAAAGTTGAGCCCAGGAAGAATGGGGCGGGGGTGGTGGTGTTTTAAGATTTGCTTTTATTTCTCATTATCCTACTCTGTTTTGATTGGCAATAAATTACATTAATTTCCCCAAGTCAGTTCTGTTTGGCCCATGGCAGTAATTGCTGAGTGACCTTCCCCAGTCCTTTTCTTGACCCACGAGCCTTCTGTTCTGTTTTCTCTCCTGTGTCCAGTTGAGGAGAGGAAGTGATAGAGCAGCTTGGTGGGCACCTGGCGTCCAGCCAAGGTCAACCCACCACACATCTGGAAAATATGAGAGGTTTCTATACCTCTCAGAACTACCATGCTCTACACACTTATCTCACTACTCTGGTATGTCAGAAAACAAACAAACAAACAAACAAACAAACCCCAAACCACAACTCCAAAACCCCCAAACCAAAAACCCCTGAATTAAACAAAAACTGGCAAAATACAGATGAGGGCATTTCCTTTCTGTGGGCTGCATCTCAGGATACCTGCACTAAGCATCTACCTTTGGCTTGTGCTCATCCCCTGTGTGAGTTTGACATATTGAGAAGGTGGCTATGAATAGTTCTGAAGAGCTCTTTCCATGCCCATATTTTCAGTACTCAGTACTAAAATCCTTCTGTTCTTTCTGTCCTGTATTCTCCATTCTTTGGACGATCCATCAGACTTACTTCAACACTGCGTTTATAGACCATGACTTTGCAGAGCAACTCTAAGAACTTTCAGATGGACCTGATGCAAAGGCAGATGAAAGTCGGTGTTCACTGAGTGAGCTTTGGACGAGACTTCCACTTAATAATTTCACAGGCCTTCTTTGGTCATCTCACCTTTTAATGAATGCTGTTGTTTCACACTTTCAAGGAATCATTCAACTGGCCAAAAATCTCTGCATGTATAATGGCCAACTACTATTAATAAGGTACTAAAATTTATGTGGATGAGCCTTTTCCAACAGAGAAGTTCATTGAGGTTAATGTCTATGAAAAAGCCTTAAATATGTATACATTTGCAAAAGTCAAAAGTTGTGTCATCAGACCTTACACGGTATGATGTGTCAGCAGATTTACTTAGAGGAAAGACAGAGATCTCACTTGATTCAAAACAACAGAAGGCAGGATCAAATTGGTTTATTATTCTGGAGAATTTATCTTCCCATGAGACTAGATCTTTAATTCGCAGGCAGAGCAGGCTAAACTAAATAAATGAGCAGAGTCTACATTGCAAACCCCAAAGGAGGAGTAAACTCCAAAGGAGCTAAGATGCTTCTCTGAAGCCAAGGAGGGCTGTAGGATGGATCCATAGCCCGGGTTCCTATTGCAACTTAGATCCACCATATGACTGGAGCAGCCCTTTACAGTCTATTTTTGCAGTTCACTGTAAAGAGGTCTGTTACCCTGCACAGGAGAGTGATTTTAGCAGCCTGATAGCAGCAGGATCTTTTTTCATTTGCCCTTTCCTTTCTTGACCTATGCATGAAAAAAAAAAAATCAAGATAAATATGCCCATTTCCTTTCATTGACTATGAAGGTAATAGAAATGACTCACTGAAATACAGATGGGCAAAGCCTTGAGTCACCCAGGTTTCTGCTGGTAAAGTTCCCCAGATACATTAAAAAACCAAAACAAAACACAAAGATGTATCCCAACTTTTTTTTTTAATGGGATTGTAATTTACAGGTTGTTTCAAAAGATGGACCCAATTTGAAATATATACTTCTTTGAAATTAGGTCCATCTTTTTGAAACACCCTGTAGTTCTGTATTTGTATAGTAACTAACACAAGACCACATAGTCTATGACTAGAACTGCTAAACTCAGCATAGCTATTACTAAAGCAAATAGTAAAAACCTCTTTAATCAAAATGTAAAAGTATGACAGAACTCCAGCTCTTTTCCAGTAACCAAAAATAACTCATTTTTATCCTCAACTAAACCAGGAACATGTATTAAGTCTGTTGGTTTGTTGGCCCGATATATCTTGTAGGTAGACTGTATCTAGAGAATCTCTCTTCTTACACTCAAGAGCCAAGTCTGTAGATTATCTATTTCTAATTTAAATGGCTTTTGCAATGTTGAATATTTTTCCCTGCCTGCAAATCAAGATTCATAATCCCCAGTAGCTGCAGTGCCTGCCAAGAGTAATGGCCTGTGCTGGTAGTGGGGTTTGCTTTCATGTCAAACATATGGTGCCCTTTGTCCTAGTCCTCAGAGAAAAAGCCTGTCCCAGGTCCACAGGATCCGATTAGACTGTGTTCTTTCTCTCCTGTACACAGGCATGTGTGTGCCTACACATAACAAAAAAAAAAAAAAAAAATAGACATGCATATACTGGAGCAAGTCCACTAAAGAGCCACAAAGATTATGAAGGGATGGGAGTATGTGACATATGAGGAGAGGTTGAGAGATTTGGGATTGCAGCCTGGGGAAAGGAAGCTCAGAAGGATCATATCCATCTGTATAAATATTTGATGTGGGATATAAAGAAGATGGAACAAGGCTCTTCTCAGTAGTTTCCACTGAGAAGGACAAGAAGAAGTTGGTACAACCTGAATTAGATGAAAATTTATTTAAACATAAGAAACCACTTTTTTTTTACTGTAAGAGTAGTCAAACAGGGAAACAGGTTGCCTAGAGAAGTTCTGGAATCTCCAGCCTTGGAACTATTCAAAATCCAACTGCACACATCCATGACACAGGTGACCCTGCTCTGAGCTGGTGGTTGGACTAGATGATCTCCAGAGTGGTGGATGATGATCTCCAGAGGTCTCTTCCCAGCTCATCCGTTCTGTGATTCTGTGACTCGCACAGGCGGTAAACATATAGTTTATTGGCACCTGTGGAAATGTTTCTTCCTTCTCAGGTCATTTTCTTTTCACTCCACTGATAGCCTTTCCTCTCTGGAAAAAAAAAAAAAAAAAAAAAAAAGGTGAAATATTAAGTGAACAGAAAAGTAAGAATGGTTCCAAAGTGGGTGGAGAGGTTTTATGATTAGTGGTGTCCATCCCGGTTTCAGAGCCACTTGTTTGAGGAACTCTAGCAAATCCTTTTGTGTTAGTAGAAGGACTTCTACTACTGAATTTGTGCAGCTAAATTTAGATGTCCTTAGCATACATTTCTGCATCTGAGAAAGCAAACCTGAAGACTTCTTTGTAGTTAATGCTAGTCAATAGCAGCCAGTGAAATATTGGTGATTCTGAAATTTGTTATTCAAATAATAACCCCCACTGTAAAGATCCATTGGCTGTATTGATTAGATCTGTAATTACTCTAATAGGAGCCTGGAGCCTGGGAGCCATTACACTCAGATGGAGATACTTATACCTTAAATTAGCTGAGTATCATCTTCAGAAGGTTCCCCTTTGTCATTAGAGAGTTCTTGTAAGATCTTTGTGGTGTTCATGTGAATGCAAGGTAGGGACTACCTTCTATGTTTTGTAAATGCAGCACAGCACACAACAGATGTCTGATTTCAAAGGGATTATCTAAGTAATATCTTATTATGAACAATTTCAATAATTGGCATAAATAACTATCTGTGTGGTTTTGTATTTTATTGCTTTGGAAGAAAAGTGTGTCTGATCTCTGGTCTATTTTTACATCTTGTTGTGTTACAGTAAAGCATCATTCAAACAATGTTTCCAAGGTTTTCACCTGTAGTAAAAAAAAAAAAAAATTCTCAGTTATGGGTTCAGTAATAATAAGACTATTTTTCTATCCCTTTTATTTCCCTTGATACCAGGTTTAGCCAGATTTCCTTACATAGCATATAAACAAACAATATTCACTGAGTAAGTAGATGTAGAACAAACACAAGCACTACTAAAACCTGCTTATATTTTTCATAGTGATGTTTACTACGAACATCACTTGCTTTATGGGGCAATGAGTGCAAAAATACAATTTGTCTAACCCCAGAAGTCTATAGTGCTGATGTCTGTCTTGGAGGTGTTATCTTGGTTCTGATGTCTGTCCTAAGAGGCTGTTCTTGTAGTAATTGCAGAGAAACATTAACTTTCATCAAAAATTGCCACTTGATTTCCAGTGAATGTCTACATTAAGTAGTGCAAACATTTTGTGTTGTAGAGATCTACACATTGTGTGGTGAGTCCTTCCTATAAAGAGAAAATTTCTAGTGGCTTCATTGTATAGAAAAATGGAAAACAGACTAATATTTCTTAGATACATTCTCTCCTGCAGAGTGCATCAGTGTCACACTCTGTCTTCTATACTTAGTCCACTTTGCAGGAAAATGTATTTTTAAAACTAGATGCACCATCCTCTAGGAATGGGAACTGCTGGCATTTAAGAGAACACAAAATCTACTCTTTTCCTTGCTACAGCAGGCTATACGCCATATTTTCTTTATAAATTTGTTCTGTCTATACTCTCAGCCTCCCCCTCCCACTTCTATTTCTACCATTACCTTAGACTGGAATCAGTGAAAATACACTTTTCTACAATCATTGTTGACCATGCATTTTGGGACCATCTTGAGTAGCCACCCTTTCATCAGCAACAACTTTGCATCAGTGAATCCCTGGAAATCCTGTGAATACTCATCAGTTATTCTTGCTTTTGCAGAGCCCGTGATCACCCTGTGAAGTGGAATGGATTCTCAAGGCATTTCACATTCAAGCCCTGCGTCAATGTCTGCTTTACTGATCACGTCATATTAAAACACTTATAGCCAACAAACACTAATTGTATGAAAGAAAAGCTAAGTTCTATACTATGTGTTAGTATAATTGTGAATAATTTTTCCTTGTTTTTTTTTTCTTTTTTCGTTGAAAATATATTTTACCTTATGGTACAGATTTTAATGATGTCTCCTGTGTATCCGGGGAATATTTATTTGCCTCCAGATTTGCTATACAGTGTGTTGTAAGATCCATGGCTGTTAATTCATCTTTACTTGTGTTTTTAACGTGCTCTTGATCTCCAGCTCTGCTCATTTAAAACCATGAAAGTCAACATGTTTTGTCTGATTCTTTTTTGTTGTTGTTGGTTTTGTACATTTTAAAAAATAATCTAGCTCAGATTCTCATACTGTGCACTGCTGCTTTAGAATTTCCCCTGCCAGATCTGAGCTAAGCAATTTCACAATTATATGTGCCATTTACAAACACATCAATTAGATGCTTATTTGATCCCATTGTATGCATAGATGACCACATTTATTTATGGGAAACGCTAGTGAAAGATGAGGACAAATAAACATTAAGACACATTGTTACCATTTTTTTATAAAGGCCTTTAATCTGTTAAAAAGATCAAGCAAGGCAACTCATTAAAAATGTCAAATTTTGCATTAGATTTCATTTCATAGGTTTCAATGCAACCGGCATTTGGGATTTTGTTTCATTGTTGCCCAGAATATTCTCTGCTGAAAACATAATTGAAAATGCCATTAAAATTCTTCTTTAAATGTGTCGTGTACTAGAAATGCAGCTTTCCTCCAGTAAATAAAGCATTTCAAAAATGGTTTCAATTAAAATGTCATAGGAAGTATTGAAGAGAATTTCACAAAATTATGGGTTTTATTCCTCATGAAAAGCTACTTCTTTTGACAAAAATGTTTCTCACTAGAAAAAAAAAAAAATCAGCTATATGTTATGTGTTTTTGGTTACTGTGAAGGTTTAGAAGAGAATAACAAATATTAAACTAGATTCTCACCTGCACTGCTTTCAATTACATGCTTCCTTTTCCAAAAAGCTGACACAGTGTGTCGTCAGTAAAGGCTGAGCACAGAAAATGCACAGAGAAATCTTGCAGGTGCTTAAGCTCATTCAGGGTCAAAACTGTAAAACTTCTTAAATCGATGCAGTTAAGTTTTGGTGAAGAAATAAAAATCAGAGTTTCTGGTGGTTTTTCTCTAGGTCTATCCTACAAAATCTACGTAACTGGATCATTATATCTAATATTAAATAGCTACTAGTTGCTATTAAGCTCATTAATAGCTCGATGCTATTTTTTCCAAGCAAGCTTAGTAATAGCATGAAATTACAAATTATGATACATACTGCTTTACCTTACTACAGAGAGTTTACTTCTGAAATAGAGCTCCCTACTTATATCCACCACAAACTACAGGCTGCCTCTGTCAGCAAATTTGGCAGACCCTAGAGTGATGAAAATGGTTTTCATCTAGTTAGCAAGAGCTGAAATGAACCCAGCTCATAGCTGATTGCAAGCAAATATTTTGAGAGCTTCGAGTTGCATTTGAGCAAGAGATCCAGAACAAACAAACCTTGCCCATTTGCTAATCTCATTCATTAGAAGCTCAGTGATTACCTCATTAGTATGATGCAGTGCAGAGACAGACTGATGGAGCTTTCGATGAGCCAGATTACACAGCAGATAGATTTGGCACCAATGCCCCAGGTGAAGTATTTCTCTGCTGAAACTATAGACGCTGCCTGGCTTAGAGCGAGTATGAAATTTCTATGTGGCAAAATAGAAATACTCCCCCTGTTGTGTATTATAGACTTGGTTATAATGGCAAATGTTATTTCAAAAAAAAAAAAAAAAAAAGAAACCAAAAGCAAAACCATACTATGAGGTTGCTATAAAACAGTACATTCTTGCTGAATCAGAGAATCAGAGAATGGTTTGGGTTGGAAGGAGCCTTTAAAGATCGTCTAATCCAATCCCCTTGCCATGGTCAGGGATACCTTTCGCTAGATCGTGTTGCTCAAAGCCTCATCCGACCTGACCTTGAGCATTTCCGATGATGGAGCATCTACAAATTCTCTGGGAAACCTGTTGCAGTGTCTCACCACCCTCATAATAAAAAAAAATTCTTCCTTATGTCCAGTCTAACTCTACCCTCTTTTATTTGAAGACTGTTACCCCTTGTCACTACAGACTCTGGTAAATGTCTCTCCCCACCTTTCTTATAAACTCTCTTTATATATTGAAAGGCCACAGGAAGATGCCTTGGAGCCTTTTCTTCTCCAGGCTGAACAAACCCAACTCTGTCAGCTTTTCTACACAGGGGAGGTGTTTCAGCTCTTTGACCATTTTCATGGCCTCCCCTGGACCCTCTCCAACAGGTCCCTGTCTTTCCTGTGCTGGAGACCCTGGAGCTGGATGTAGTACTCCAGAGGGTCTCACAAGAGCAGAGTAGAGAGGGAGAATCACCTCCCTCAAGCTGCTGGTCAGGATGCAGTTGCCTTTCTGGGCTTCAAATACACATTCTTGGTTCATGTCCAATTTTTCGTCCACCAGTATCCCCGAGTCCTTCTGCTCTCAATCTATTAATCACTCAGTCTGTATTGACACTGGGGGTTGCCCTGACCCAACTGCAGGACTTTGCACTTGTCGATGCCCATGGGGTTGAAATGGAGCCACTTCTCAAGTTTGTTCAGGTCCCTCTGGATGGCATCCCTACTCTCTAGCATATCAGATGCACCACTCAGTTTTGTGTCATCTGCAAACTTGCTGAAGAGTATACTAAGTCCCACTATGTTTACATCATTAATAAACATATTGAACAGTACCAGTTACTGATCTCCATTTGGACATTGAGCTGTTGACTGCAATGTTGACTACAACTTCAGTTGCAACTGCAATTGGAGATACATTTTTGAATGCCTCACTCACTTCATGGACATGTTTGTCTTCTCCTTAGCCATGACAAGTATATCTAACAATGCCATGAACAGCTGTTTATGCTACTGATGCTTTGATGAAAATATTGAGTGTGCACACTGTCATAGTTTTTTCTTCTTTGCAATATCACACACAGAGACACGGACTTCAAAGCTTTCCAACAGCAGGCAGCTGGAAAGCAGATTTGGGCAGATCCTGCAAGCCGCCATAGGGCGGGGCTGTTAGTATGAGAAGGGATGTGAGAGGGGAAAATTTGAATAAAACCATCTTTCATGGGCATTATTAGGAGCTATTGCATGCTGGCAACAGTAGAAGAAAAGCTAAAAAGATCCTGACAAAATAAATTAAAAGGAAGAACATCAGAAACTTAGTGAGCTAAGTACTAAATTCAATTAAGTTGTCAGGTCCTCTTACTGAGGAGTGGAATAGGAAGCAGTTTTTGTCTCTAATGCCTTAAGGACAAGTGCAAACATGAGAAAACAAACCTATTTGGCATTTCTTGCTGTCACTTAGGCAACGCATTCGGAATCTAGTGAAATTTCTCAGATCTGAGGTCTTTGCAAATGGGGACTGTTCCCCAAAGCTACGTCTACAAAAGGATATATGTGTCAAAACTGACAGTGTTTTCCATACCATCTACTGTTCCACAATCTTTTTGACCTTTTGGCCTCTTTTATGATATATGTGAAAACTTTTACAGGATATATAAATCTACTGTGCTAGGAAGATGGTTGCTTGAGCTAACCAGGAGGAAGTCCCGAGGAGCATTCTATGTCATAATCCCCACAAGGTAGGTCATGATGGTTCTACTGACTCATCTCAACAGTCCCTATCACCTGTACTCTGTCTCCAACACTGGCCATAAAAAAGCATCTTGGGGACAGAAAAAGTACCTATGATCCTTCCTCCCTCATAATCTCTCGGTCTCAATTCTTAATCTTTCCATTAAGAGGATTTCCTGATGATGGTGTGGCTTACAAATGAGATTCAAAGGCCTTCTGCCAACTGAAAAAAACATAAACTATAAACCACCTTTTTCCTGCAGCAGGGTTGAATTTGGCTCCTACTGCTGTAATTTGATAGCCCTGGTTAATGATCTGTCTCAATACACCCTTCCCATCCCATCACGATTTTGCAGCCTCTGCTATATACCCCCTAAGTTGACTCTTTGCTGGTGTGAATAGTCCCAGATGACTTGGAATTTTGTTTTACACTTGGATAACTTGCCTAGTCTGCATGACTTATGCTTTCAGTTGGGTAAAGGGATATCCTAAACACTAGCTTTAGACTATATGGCTGACTTGTAGACAGCCATTGCTAGCTGAAAGGAGTTCAATCTGTTATCTAAGCTGTTCTGTGCTAGCAAGGCATCTGTTATGTCTTGTGCATGGCGCGTTTTGGTCCAAAGGCAACTGAAGTTATGGGGCATATCAGGCATTGGATTTTGTTGTTCACCAATTCTGATCATTTCTTAGGCAAGTGCTGGAGAAAGCAACAAAATTGAAATGGCAGTGATTGGCACATTTCTCTACTTTAGCATTTCATGCCTCTAAGAGCGTATGGAGTGAAAGTGAAGAACGATGGGGCAGGTCAATAGATCACACTCTAACAATTTATTAATCTACAGTTCTGTCAGTCTATGGGACCTTGAAAGACTGAAAATGGCTGCAATTCAGCCATTTCATTTAAGTGCATTAACCCACATAATTAGGTGCAGCCTTTTCCAAAGCAACAGCCCAGAGCATATTAATGATCTCTCACATGGAGTCTGAACCATGTTTCTCATGTGTTCACTCATTATAGGCTTCTTCACTGTGGAACTGAGTTGAAACTAATTAGACCACAAAGAAATATGGTTATAATTGGTGTGGAGCAGCTTAGTAGAATGTAATAGGGTAGTTTATTTGGCTTCTTCTTTATATTACTGATTCCAGAATTTATCATTTGCATTGGACAGTGGACCAACCCCACCTTACCTCACCACAGAAAGCAGAAGAATAAAACATATGATGATGAGTCGTAATTTGGTTGATGATTATACACAGCAATTGCAGAAATCTATGAGTTTCCCAATAAATTCAGAGATTCCCAAATTTGAATGCTGTCAGTAACTGGACTGTCTGTTTTAACAGTATCAGGTGCCGTTTAGGAGAGAAGATGGGTCATTGCTGCTTTGTTACCTTTGCCCCAGTGAAAAAGACTTATAACCAATGTCAAAATCCGTAACTATTACAGCTAGAAACTATAGTCACATGTATAAATTAAATAAAGACCTATCATGAAGGCAGATTGTCATTAAAGGCAAATTGTTGCATAGATACATTTCAACATTTCTACTACACCCAGTTGTTTCTATAAGAGCTAAAATCCTTTATTTAGCCATATTGAGATACTCAGATTCACTGCTCCTAGTCCCACAGTCAGCTACTTGTGCTGCACATTCTTCTATCATGTCTAATGGTCAGGATCTCGTAATTTCTTTTAGTTTTAAGAAATTGCATCAGTTGAGTTACTTAATGACTACGGGAGGCACGGTTTTGTTTCAGAAGTGATTTGCCAATGCACACGTGAGGAAACATGCAACAACATAGAACAAAAGTAGAAGCGAGAAAGTAAGGTAGATGTTCCCAGAAATGTCATCCAACCTCATTGTCTTCTTAAATAAAATGAAACTTCCAAGCTGAATGTGAAATTAGAGGAGTGTTGGACTACATGTTTGATGATCTGATATTTTAGGTCTCAACCATGCCTCCATCTCCTATCCGGATTTACAAAGGTCTCTTCCCCTCACCGTACCCCAGTATACCAGCCTTCTATCTGGTGCAGCCTCTACCTAGTAATGAAGTGTTCTTTGGACAGGCTATGAAATGTGAATTATGCAATTAAGACTTCTATTACTTATATGGTGATGCACAATATAGACTCAAAACATCAACCTGAGTCACCCTTTCCCTTTCAGACGAGTTGCTATTTGAAATGAGCTGAAATAGGGTATTCTGAATAGCAGACCTTGAGAACATGCTTTTCTATCCTTTTTGGCTATGTCGATAGGATCGTTAAAATCTGCATTTTAAGTACTTGCAGATCCTAAGGGAAAAGCAAGTTTTTCACTGAAAGTTTTTATAGGATTAAATTGATTTAATGGAGCTCAGGGGTGGGGGAGATTACTTCCATCACCTTAACGCCATCTAATTTGTGGAGTTCCTTTCAACTAGCTTGTCTATATATTAAAAAGATTTTTCTCTCCAAGCATGTCCAGTGAGGGATCCTCACCAAATCCCTGAGGAAATTCCTCAACACCCTAGTTTAAATCACTTTAAAAAATGTTATTCTTGAATTTTCAGTTTGCTTATTGCTTCCTTTGGCAACATAATGTAATAACTGCCTACTCAGGAATAACAAAAGTACAGTAAGCTATAGTGAATAATCCCGGTGCTAGATCTCTTTTTTTCCAGTGGAAAAAAGCCAAGAAGTTCATGACTGACAAAGGTGGAGCCTCCTTTTCCCTCCTATCTTCACAGAGCTTGTAGGCATAAATTAAAGACTCTGTAGCAGACATCCACTGGATAAACTTGGGCATTATATGAACTTGCTTTAGCAGGTGGTTTTGACTAGATGATCTCCAAATGCCCCTTCCAACCCCAACCATTCCATGATTCTGTGATCACTGAAGGACATTAACCCTGGAGAAGGATGGAAGCAACACGTAGAGACCAGCTGAAGAGTATAGTAAACTCTGGTCTGGGTGATGCGTGCTGAAGATAATGCGTGAATGTGAGATTGTGAAAGGTGTTTGCTGTGGAAAGGACTCCAGGAGTGATTAATGCAATTGTCTGTCTGGCTGTGGTACCAACTTCCTGGCAGCCAGCTTGCTGTCACACTAGATAAAGAAACAACAAAAAAAATAAGAACCCCATGGAGTATGTTGACATACTGGAACAAGGGTTTGCAATGCACAGCAGACAGGCAGTTAGCAAAATGCAGAAGCATGCAGTGATGGCCAACACTTCTGAGAGCAGCAAGTAGGAAAGCATCGGACAAGGCGATTGCATCGTCCTTTGCCTTTTTTTCCTTGCTTTATGTCTCCACTGGGGTGTTTCTGACACGCTCAGCAGCAATGCTAAGTGCTGGAAAGCCTGTACTGGGATGCTCTAGTCCTGCACATTCAGAGGACAGACTCAGCAATTCTTCAAATCTACTAGAAGATTTCAGAGCTCATTCTCTTTACAGGTAAGTTGGATTCACTTCTGAGCCCAGATTTGCCTCATCTTATTTTCAGCATCTAAAAAAAGGAACACAGCCACTTTCGGCTCCTTTTACAGTCACTGGAAAGAGATCTTGGGATAGGCTGTAATACCCTCTAGAGATGCTTATGTTTCCCAAGGGTTGCTGTGTTCAGAATTTAGAGCCTCAGTTAGATGGAGTGAGTCTAGGCTGAGTTTCCCTTCGCAACGCTCCAATACAAAACCTCTCTCTGGTGGGCTATGAAGTTTCATCAGGACTCTTTCTTCCCACTTTTCCAAATCCCATATTGATCTTTCCTATGCTTTTAAGTGTTACTAACCTTCTGAGCCTGCATCTTCATTTGACATAAGACCAAATAAAGTACTCCACAGAGGTAGCCTGGCAAGGCAGAAGGCAATGGTTCCAGTATCTTGCAATAGTCACAGTCCCAAAGGAGAAAACACAAGAACAATGCAAAGACTGAAGAAAACTCACTCTCCATTCCTTAAGACAATTAAAAGATTCATAAATGGCTTTATATGTTACTTAAAATCAGAAAAAAAAATTGTTATTAAGAGCTTTGAAGTAGACGATATCAGAGAAGTGATATCCATTTCTTCCAAAGGTCAAGGGCAGTTTCCAAAGACTCAAGGACATCATCCAAGTTCTGAAAAGTCATACAAAAAATTTAATGGAGTAGAATAGCAGGAGGGCTGGGTCAAGCTGGGTACCTGTGCAGAGGTCCAACCCAAGCATAGGAAACCATAGACTTATATCTTTACAAACCATTCACACCATGATTCAGTCCGATAGCAATATTTCACTTTAGGGTCTTCTTGCTTCTCATTGGGTCTTTTTCTTTGATTCCACATCAACCTTGGTTTTGTTCAGCAGTAGATATTGTTTATGGTCCATAGCCTTGCAGGTACTGTTTTGTCTAAATAAATCCTTTCTTCTCAGCAAAGTGCGAAATAGGCCCCGTTTCGCAGATGTCTGTAATGTCTCTGCATTAGCCTTGGATCGTTATTTTTCCCTATCAGTTCCGTTTTTCCAAGCAAAATGCGAACTGGGCCTTATCTTGCAAGTGTTCATTGTAGTTTGTAGTTGCTTTTGGTAAATATGAGCAGAACTTTACATCTTAAAATGTTAGCAAATGCAGTTTACCAAGTAACATGAAGCAAAGAGTATATTAAAAATCATACGACGTTATGTGTCTAATGAATTCATTATATTTAGTGTGCATCTACTTAAGCTGAATGATTAATATTAAACTTAAATTTGGCTCATCCACTGACCTGTGAGTAGTAAAACCATTGCCATACAGCTCACTTATTTAGCAGGGAGAGCTCAGAGTGGGCTCATCCAGGCTGTCGTATTTATAGAATAAAATGGTTGACTCATAGTCAAATTGCACACAGTAGGAATAGTATGCACGAGACTCCCTGCGCCCACAAGTTATCGGCATTCAGTGTGTCGTTCTGCTTCCCTGTGAGTCTCCTGGAAGGAGTTCTTGCCCTGGCTGCAGCTCAGGTCTTTCCCTCCTCTGGAGCCTGGACCAAACTGCTGCTGGTTTGGCTGGAGGGTGGGGGGGGAAGCGAGTGCATCTACCACAGCCTCACATGTGCTGCTCTCCACAACTGGTGAATCATTGGCTGTAAGCTAGTTGGATTTTGCCTGCTTCACTGCTGAGCAGCGTGGGGCTGGTTTTTCCTAGCTTTTTCCTCGTATTTACTGATGTGGAGAAATGAAGGGTTTGTAACTGAATCAGAAAGTGCATTATTCTCTTAGCAAAAAGACAGCTGTGAGATACCTGCCTGACATCTCCTGGGATGCTCTCTCTCATTTCCAGCCCTTAAAGGCACCATATGTGTGTGTATGAGATGGTGGAATATCAGGCAAAGGATGTGGAGGTGGTGCCAGGCCTCCAAGAAATACAGATAAAACTGCAGAACATGGACGGAGAGAGGAATAAGAGTTTGGAAGGTTTTCCAGTGAGGTTTGAAGTGGGGAGGAAGTTTGGAAAGGTTTGAAAAGTCATCTCTCTGGAAAAGTCACTCACTGAACAGTCACTTTTTGTCCCTTCCACCACTCTATCCACAGCACTGAAACTTATTCCCTCTTCACACTGTTCCATGGATTTCCCCCAAGCTTGTGAAAAGACAATTAGTGACTTCATCTGTCCAAGATACACAGATGCTCACTTGGGGAGCAGAGCTTTCTGCTTACATGCAGCCAAGAGAGGCAATCCTGGCTGCTGATCTCATTAATTCCTGACTTGATCAGGAGAAAAGGCTTGCTACTGATTTATGGATTGTTTAGATGGGACTCAGATCATGCTGATATTAAAGGGCTTGGGGATTGTAGTCAATCTCCCAATAAACCCCGTAATAACTAGAGGGCTAAAACATGTTCAAGAAGGACTGAGAAACACACTGCTCTCAACAGTCCCTCCCACGCATTATTAAACATAGTTCTCCACAAACAATTGCGATATTTTTACATTTTTGCCCCCTACAATAAACAATGGTATTCTAAGTTATAGTCTGCCTCTCAGGACCCAAAGCCCCTGCAGTTAATAATAATGTTCCTCTTGGTTTTAGAGTCTTTTATTCATACCCTGATTTGTTATTCACTTGACCATGCTCCCTTTTCATACTTTGTACCACACGGAAACTTTCTCATTCTTCTCCAGAAAATTACTTCTGTCTCTGTAAAACCTCTTGAGATATTGCAGGCACTAAAATCAAGAACTGGAGCTAAGAATAGAAAAACAAGATGGTAATCACGACAATAAAATCTCCCACATCACCAGTCAGAGAAAACATTTCCATACACCTTAGGAGGGTTAATGTTCCCCAGCCACAACCCAATTATAAGTTACATGGAGACAGGAGGTGGGGAGTGGGAAAACGGTCTCTTATTGGTCTCTATCACAGCCAATAAGTATAATATAAAAACATAAAAACCAGGGGAACCGGCTAGGCCATGTCAGCAGGTCTGAAGGGATGATTGCAGGTGAGACAAACCCCTGGAGAGGGTCATGAGATCAGGAGAAAGGGAGATAATTTAGTTAGTAAGCCACAAAAAGTCTCAACAGTGCTGGTGAAAGTCCTTTAGTGTTTCTTCCTTGACCACACAGCTATTGCTTGTGTACAATGAAGGCCTAATTTGCCCTATAAAATCCATTACTGGCTTAACCTCACTGGTTTTGTGTTATATGTAACCAGTGCTGTGCTACAGTAGTTTTATGAAACAACATTTTGTAAAGAACACTTCTCTCAGTATTTTCCCCCCTTCGATTTTAACAGACATTTATAAAATCCTTGGGATGAGTCCTGCCACAAAACTGAGCACAACTGTCAATTTTGGCAATTTTCAGTTTTGCTGCTTAACAAACCTTGACTTTTGAGCTTCATATAGGGAAAATCTGGAAAGGAAGATATTACGAAGTTAGTTATTGGAGGCAGAACTCTGCAGGATAAATTGACACCAAGTGGGCAAGGATCAGAAATTTTGGGGTGAAGAGATGTGAGTGAGAACTGAAATGGGATAGTAGGGCACTAAAAATATGGTTCACAAGAGAAATGTCATGTGTGCCACTGTGAAAATATGATGCACCTTCTCCTTTGCTTTGCCCTTATTAAACCTTCTTGCCGGTGTATGCAACGCACTCAGTGAAAGGCCAGTTGCAGGGTCCCAAAATGACACGCCCCCTACCATGATGATTTTGTTGTGGCTTCCAGCTTCTGAGATCTTGGGAACTGTAACACAGAATCTGCACTTTTTTTGTGCTGTAGGCTTTCCCAGGGCTTGGCAAGAGGTGTGCTGCTTCTCAACAGGCTGTGTCCTGGTGTGCTCTCACTGATACTAATCTGGATTTTAAACTCTCTGAAAGTGGCTAATCCAACGTGGTAAATTGTTTCAGAGGCTAAATTCCTTTACTTAAAAAATACCTTACCAAACATTGACCTGCTTCAACTTGACAGTATTTTACCTAGCCTGGTGGTAGTTTTATTGTCATGTTTCTGTTCCCCAACGACAGCAGACAAGTGGTTAATTCTTCTGTAAGGTGAGTAAAGACAATCTTTGTCATTCCTCTTCATAAGCACCACTTTCCAGCACTGAAGCCCCTCAACCTGTTTCCTAGGTCAAAAAGATAAATCAAGGGTATGAGTGATAACCAGAAATCACGGAAGGATGTCAAATGGTAAGAAAGTGTTTGAAGACTCTTACGTTGTAATCCAGACATTGCAATGCACTGCGGTGTTTAGATTATTCCCAGTATCCACATACTTTTGGTATTTTTTTGATGGCAAGAAGACCTATCAACTGTGTTTGCAGAGGGATGGATGTTTACATAGGGAATGTCATGATACTTTTCCTTTTTTTTGTCATAGAAACTACTATTGCTTTTCACAAGGCAAGATGCACTTTTTTGGCGTTGTTGACTTTGCCTAATGCTGCACTTCAATATATTTCTACAGGTCCCAACTGCAGGAAGCACACAGGCTTAGTGTTTCCACATCTGTCTCAGCTACCTGGCTTAGTGGTTTAATTGTCATGGGAAATCCTTTTAGTCAAAGTCAGCAGCTCCGAAGGGCAGATAGGAGAGAAATAATTGTCCTTTGTAGAAAATGTTTTCTCTTTCCATCAATCACATTAAGTACCTACGATGAACTAATGTACCAAGGATGAACTAAGGTCTCAATTAAATATTTTCTTAAACAATTTGTCATTTCTGGTATTCAGAAACTTTCTTTAGAAGTCTGCTTGTCTTTGGGATGGGAATGAAAAAAGAACATAGAGGAAGTCCCATATGAACATAAAGACAAGAATATAAGAACAGTCACACTGGGACACAGCAATCTCCACCTAATATTGTATGTCCAACAGTGCCCACCAGTGTATGTCCATGGAAGACTATAAGAGAGGGTAAGCAGAGGTGATGACTCCCAAGAGCAGTGTCTCGGCCGCCATTGGCTTCGTGGTCCAGAAGGTGTGATTTTGTGTAAGGTTGCATGGATTTTTCTTTCACAAATTTTGTCCAGTGTCTGCCTCCTTGCCAAAGACGTCCTAATGATTTTCCTGGTTATCCTTGGTTCCATACGTTCAGATGGTGTCAGATAGTGCCCGTGTGTTGTGGGCATGTGTGAGATAACATACCTTCTTGGAGGGACTAAATCTACAAGCAAGCTAGATTTTGGAGTTGTGCTAGTTTTGACTGAGATAGAGTTAATTTTTTCCATAGTAGCTAGTATGGGACTATGTTTTGGATTTGTGCTGAAAACTGTGTTGATAACACAGGGATGTTTTAGTTACTGCTGACCAGTGCTCCCACCACCCCACCAGTGAGGAAGATGGGGGTGCACGAGAAGTTGGGAGGGGACAGCTGACACCAAGTGACTAAAGGGATATTCCATACCGTATCACATCAGCAATATAAAGCTGGGGGAAGAAGAAGGAAGGGGGGAAGTTCAGAGTGATGGCTTTTGTCTTCCCAAATAACCATTACGCATGATGGAGCCCAGCTTTCCTGGAGATGGCTGAACACCTGCCTGCCGGTTGGAAGTGGTGAATGAATTCCCTATTTTGCCTTGCTTGTGTGCGTGGCTTTTGCTTTATTTATTAAACTGTCTTTATCTCAACTCATGGGCTTTCTCACTTTTACCCTTCTGATTCTGTCCCCTGTCCCACCAGGGGGTGGTAAGCGAGCGGTTGCGTGGTGCTTAGTTGCCAGCTGGGATTAAACCATGACAGAAGTGTGACAATAATGTCATGATACTCTGTTCAAGATAAGAACCCTCTTTTATATATTTTTTTTTTACATTCTCCTAGCCAGCAAGAAACTTGCCATCAGACAGAACTGTGTTGTCTGGGTTAATTAAAGTATGATGTACAGTCTTTATATAATATAACGATATTACATCACAGAGTATGACAATATAGTCTGAAAGTTAAAGGAAAAAATGGCAGTATTACTGGAAGCACTGGGAAATATTACTATAATTCTGCCTCTGAGATCCATCAGAATCTGTCTCTTTACATGTGTCTCTTTCCTACTAAAATATTTTGTTGACCTTAAAGAACATTTTCAGCTTTCAGTGCCTTTGTATGTGGCTGTCAAAAGGACAGGTTAAGATAAAACTGTTAATTTTGTAACCTGACTTTCCAAGTATTGTTTCACTCGTTAGATGATCCTTTATTTAAAGAAAATAGAGAGAGGGGTAAAAAAAAAAAAAAAAAAGAAAAAAGTAAGAAATAAGGAAAAAAAGAGAAAAAAAGTCCTTTTTGAGCCTGGGGAAAGTTGTGATTTAGAAACATATTTCTGCTTTTCTCTGCTAGTGAAATCAAGTGGATTTACTTACAAAGAACACAGCCTATGGTTTTCAGCTGGCTTTATATAAACACTCTCAATAGACACACCATATTTGTCCTATAGATCAAAATATCAACAGTAGACAGCCATTTATCTTCAGCTCTCTCAGGACTAGAATGGTGATTGTTTCTCTCATTAAGAAAGTTGGTATAACCCAGGGGAGGCTGTGGGTTATGGTTTCAACTGATACTCATTTGTCATATCTCTATTGCTCGTTAGAAGCATGTATGTTTAGGTGAGGAATAATCATTGCTGCCTGAGGTCAGTATTATGCCTCGCTTAAGAGAACTAGAGGATTCTGAAGAAAAAAAGACACCCTTTAGGGAGAAGAAAGATTAAGACCAAGATTATTTTTAAAATATGGGGACTCACAAAGTATTGAATTATTGTCTGAATCAGAAAAGGTATCATAGAGTGGACTTGTCACTCTGGACCTGTCATCTTCTCCATCACCTGGGCCAAGATTCCCAAAACAAGAAAAGAGCACATGACCCTGCAGAGTAGTGGAAAACTACCTTGGAAGAACATAAACTATCCTATTCACTTCAAGAAGATATTGACTATTAATGTATTTACATCAATATCTTGGTGTATTCTTGATATTTTGAACTATTTCATGGCTGATAAGAAAAGAAAGTGGAATGAAGCTGTATATCCTCAAAAGATGCACTTTTCATGAAGCATGAATGGCCGGTACAGAAAGTACAGGATAAGTTGGAAACTGTCACCAGGAGCATTGCAGAATGTGACAACAGATATAAAAACAACAGAGGACACTCCAAAATTTAGGACTCCAGCAAGATCCTTTAATGATGTTGTGCAATATTTGACTTCAACAGGCACAGCAGATAACCACACCAAGGTAACCTGGAAGGGTCTGAAGTTAAAGAGCTTGGTGGTTTGGGTCACAGCACTTATCAGGATTTTGAAAATACGTCTTTGGGAAAAGGCATGAATGTTAATCTTCAAAACTCATCCTGAACCACCAGATCCTCTCTTTAATAAACTTTGAGATTTATTTTTTTAAAATTCTCTGTGGTTCTCTGCATCACTGATGGACAACTTCACTGGTTTCCTGGATCACCACCAACGGTGTATGGAACAGAGTCTGAACAATGGATAAGCCATAACCTTCAGCATCTGCTGGCAGCTTGGAGGTATTTCCATAAATATTTTCTGCTTTCTAGTATGCTGGTGCCAGTCTTTATTGCCCCCATTCTTCAACACATAGCAATGTTCTTATTCTGATAAAGTAATTTTGTAGTGGTGGCAACTGGTAGATGATGGCACCACATGGTACCAAGGGACTATTGATGAGCTATGTAACGTACCAGACCTAACTCATCTGTTCTCATTTGTCTTGGTTTAGAAGTATCCAAAATTAATTACTTATCTGCTAGCTTCACAAAATAAAATGCATTTGATGGGTTTAATCCAATTATGAGTGGTCATTCATCAAAATACCCATCTGGCATTGGGGATGGTGCTTTCTTTAGGGAAACAGAAAACTACAAACATTGTAAGACTGAGCCACTTTCTCTTCACTACAGAAAGGTCCTACAGGACCCAGCTAAAGCATTTTGATTTGTCCAGTGCAATGGAAGTGCTTTCATAGCTGTGTAGGTAAACAGAGCCATCAGTCTCTGGGGCTGTCACTCTCATGTATTTCATCACTATTACATTAGATCACAAGAAACAACCAAAGAAACTTTAATAAAACCACAAACATTGTTGGATTCTTTATAGCACTTTTTCATTTTTTTCCTAGAGAAGGGAGAACAAAAATCCTGTTGCTTAGCAAAGGTCACTTTTTCAAGTGTCACATATGTTCACTGCCTAAGTATTTCATTACAGTGCAGATAAAAGCCCCAGCTGTCTCCAGTGGTTTGTGATGCCATGTTTTATTTATTACCTTTTGTAACTTTATTCATCATAAAGGACACCTGGATGTCCTTTTCTTAACCTCCAGTTGAATTTAATTCTGAATGGCAATTCAAACCAGAGCAAAAAAAAAAAATAAAACAAACCCACATCAAATGAAACAATAAACCAAACAAAAGAAGCCAAAACCAACCAACCAACCAACCAAAACACATATATCTATAAAATATTTGAAATTTTTTCCATTACATTATTCAATTAGATTTATTTCTACCAAGAAAACTGAGTATGTCCTTTTCTTATGGGAAAAGATCTGAATGGTTTGATACATATTACTTTATAAAAGCAGATCACTGTGTGCACTGGTATTCCTAGATCCTGGCATTATCTCTAAAGAGAGAAAGTTAAGAGGTAATGTTTATCTTTTGCTGCACAGACTCTCTTTCAGACCACATTAAAAAAAATATCAAACAAACAAAACCCAGCAAAAATCCCACCAACCAGATTGTTGTAGGTTTGTTTTGGTTTGGGTTGTTGTTGTTGTTGTTGTTTTGGTGTGTGTGGTTTTATTTTGTTTTGTTCTGGTTTGTTGGTTTAGTTGGTTTGTTTGGTTGGTTGGTTTTTCTTAGAAAAATATAGAATCCAAGCTTGGGCAGAATGAAAGTATTCTAAGATTAAAAAATTGAGCTTCAAAGGGATAAAGCAGAAAGACACCTCCATGAAAAACCCAAACAAACAACAACAAAACAGCAAACGAAAAAACCAAACCAAACCAAACCAAAACAACAAAACCCACTCAGGCCTGTGGATAGTTAGGTATTTCACTCTATTCTCAAAACTAACAAGCAGAATGTATCAAAGGAGCCATCTCCTCCCATTCTCTTCACTTCCTTTGGAAAAGGAGGCAGTGGCTTCAACAACCCTCCAGGTAGAGGGATTGCAAATATCTTCTTGATAACATAGATTGTACCAAATTACACTGTATTTTAAAAATATGTCATATAACAGTTCAAAAAAGGGAGATTAAATCTTGACTTCCTTCCAGTGTCTCTTACTGATCAGTGTCTCAGTTGGGGGAAGTCAAGGTTCATATATGAGTTCAAACAATGACCATGCAAGAAAATCAGCAATTTCTTCTGAGTATAGAAGCACTTGTGGGCTGGGATGTGTCTGAAGCTCAAATCTCAAAGCAAATCGTAAAAGGGACAAGCCAAGCATTATATAATTTGAAAAGCATTCACAGACCCCCCTCTGTGTTCTGCCATGGTAAGTTAAGGTGTGACAAATGGTTGTAAGAAAGCAGAAGAAGTTGTATGAGTAAGGATGAATGTACCTACAATTGGATTACGGAGTATCACGGACTAGCTCTGTGTGTGCTTAGCTGGGTAAAAATCAAAGGTCTTTTTACAAGCAAAAAGTCAGTAATAACCTGGGCTGTGTAATTAGTCAAACATAATTAAACAGTCTTCAAATTTGCAGAAGATGCCACAGAGAGAAAGAGAATAAACAGTTCTGTTTCCACTGCAGGTAGAAAGCAATACACATACTTTCCAGGAAGGAACTTTTACACCTGATTTTACATTAGAGAAACTTCATGATAAGAAGGATAGTGATCTTTGGAAGATGTGGTCTACCCTCAGAGGTTTAAAGGCAGCCCTTGTCCTTGGGTGATTTCGAGTGTAGCAAGCATTGATAAATGACTGTCAGAAAGATGTGTCTGGTTGACCCTGTAATGAGCAAATGACCCTCTGGATCCTAGCAAAGTTTGTTCTATGGCTTTGCAGTCCTCTGACGCCTATCAAAACCAACCACATCTCCTCGGGTTTCACAATATCCTACAGTAAGCGAGAAACGGCATTTTCCTCCCCTCCCTCCTGCTGTTGCACTAAATATGGCTCCAGGACCGATCCCTCTGACAAGATTGAGACTGGCAGATTTGTCAGAAATATTTTAACCATGAGATGGAGAAGAAGAAAACAGTATGGAAAACTGCGCATAACAGAAGCTCATATGTATCAGGATTTCCTGTGATGCTCTCTGCAGTTTAATGTCGTGTGATGGGAACTTCACAATTTAAGAAACACTCTTGAGTGATGTGTTCTTCCTGGGAGCCTGAGGGACACTTCAGCAAGCCAATGGCATTGTCCGAGAGACACAGGTGTGAAGGCTTTCTTGCTTCAACACAGTCCCTCTTCAGTTCAACATGAATTTAAAATTGGAGGTGTCAGTCGGGGGAGTCTACTATGCCCAAGGCCACAAGCACTCAAAACCACCTCTTTCTACCCAGCAGGCAGAAACTATTAGTTTTCAGTGGAACAGTGTGAGACACTCCCATGACACTGTCCACTCCCATGTCTCTCGTGACACTGGTGAGGCCCCACTTTGAATCCTGTGTTGAGTTTTGGGCCCCTCGTCATAAGAAGGACATTGAAGTTCTAGAGAGAGTGCAAAGGAGGTGACGAAGCTGGTGAGGGGCTGGAGCACAAGTCTGATGAGGAGCGGTTGAGGGAACTGGGACTGTTTAGCCTTGAGAAAAGAAGACTGAGGGGACAACTTATTGCTGTCTACAACTGCCTGAAAAGAGGTTGGAGCATGGAGGGTGTTGGTCTCTTCTCCCAAGTAGCAAGTGATAGGACAAGAGCAAATGGCCTCAAGTTGTTCCAGGTTTAGTTTGGATATTGGGAAAAAAATCCTCACTGAAAGAGTTGTCAGGTATTGGAACAGGCTGTCCAGGGTGGTGGTGGAGTCACCATCCCTGGAGGTGCTTAAAAAGCATTTAGCTAATGTTCTTAGGGACATGGTTTAGTGCTAGAGTTAGGTTATGTTTGGACGGACTCGATGATCCTGAGAGTCTTTTCCAACCAAAACGATTCTATGATTCTCTCCACATTTCCAGATTGCTGAAAGCTTTTGAGAGGATGTCCATATGGTTGCACCTCATCAGTCTTCTGAAATCAAATGGCACGTGAAAGCAACGTGTCCAACTTTTTACTGTATTTATATACTTAATCTTGTCCCTAGATCTCCAAATTATTCAAAACATAAGATTATTAGGGTAAAAAGATTCAATCTTAAAGGGTCCACTTATCCACTACATATTTCCCTTCCACCTCTAAGAAGAAACTACTTAATCTCATTACTGGCTAAATAAAGATGTGTGTACATCTAACTGTTGTACATGAGTACAGATCAAGAAATTCATACAAAGCTCAGGGAAAAAGAATGAAAAAGACCATTTCACCACAAATGCTCTGCTCTTTCCCAAAATTCCCTTACTGTTGTTAATGAATTCTATTAATCTGCTTTGGCCTCCTCTTTTCTACAGAAACTTCTGTAGTTATCTATCTCTCTCCATCGCATAGACTGGAAATTCTGATAAATTGCTCTAATTGATTTGTACATCTCTTGAGGCAGATGAGAAAAATATTTTTAAAAGTATCTGGTGTCCCACAACAAAATCTCCTCAAATTTGTGAAGGGGATATATGCAATAACAGAACCGAGTTCAGTGCCATGCAGGTACCGTGTACCTCCATATTTCCAGCCCCCAGTACACAGTAAAATGCAAGTACTAGCCTGAAGGATTTGCCAGACAAGGACAGGAGAAGATGAAACCTGAGTCCATTATATTTGGCAAATCTTTGGCAAATCTCTATTCCGTGTTTCTTGTACCCCTCCTCCCAGTGCTAACCTGCTGTTGTAGCAGTCGTTGCTGCTGCCATTGCTATTGCTGGACTGCAAAACACGGACCGTGTGAGCCACAGTCCTGGCCCTGCAATTTTGCTGATTGCAAAATATTTTACCGTATGCTGCGTCTTTCCTACAATCTACATTTTTTTTTGCTTTCTTTGCATGAAAATCGGAGCAAGGCGGAGACTGCTGCTTGCCCACAAACTATCCTGGCACAGGCATGAAACGTGTCAATAATAAGCCCCAGAACAACAGCCTCACACTGCAAATATACTCTTGGACAGCCAGTCTAGTTAGCTTTGGAAATTTTGACAGATGACTCTTTGAGTCTGACTGGATTCCCAGTTCTTTTCCTACCTAATCAAATGGAAAGTCGACGACATTTCTAGTGGGTTAAGGAACCTACAGTTGTACAGCCTAAGTAGTACCTGGAAGTACTTGTGAGTTGCTGCAGCCCTCTTTAGTTATCCACCAACACAGATTGTGTGGCTATCTGTGGCTGTCATCAATGAAAGGAAAAAATAGGATCTGCAGCACTCCCTCAAGGACCAGATCATTTGCTTTCTCATTTTTTGGTTTGACATTATGTATGAGCACTTAATGTGGATTTGAAGGGTACAATTCCCTGAATGCACCAAACAAAGCAGTAGACCCTAATTTTGAATTTCCCTGGAGCTGGGGAGAAAAAGTGTTTGTCGGAACTAATAATGGGTGAATCCCAAAATGGGCTGTGAAGAGAAATTGTCTAATCCTAGTCATTTCCCTTGACAGCCAGCTCCACGTTTGCTGGGAGATTCTGCCTGGAAATATTTTATTCAATAACATGTTTTGTCTATATGGACCTATTTCAATACAGTTCCACTCTGGGAGACCCATCTGAAGAATTCAAGCTCCACATGTCAACCATTAGATAGTAAAGTATGGAAATGTTAATTTTTGCTTTGATGTATTCTCTATTTTTACTTTAATTAGAGGAAATCCCCAAATCAATCAGTTAGAAAACACTTACCCACAGTGGAGGCTGGAGGTTTTTAATGGAAAGGGCTTTAGTAACAAACAATATATCACCACAATAATAAAGAAGAACCAAATAGCAACATCAGGGAACAAGTAAGCAACGAGATTCTTCCCAAAGCAGAGCACTTCTCGTTGTACAAGATGCATTAGCATCTTTAATATAATGTTAGGAAACAGAGCTTATTTCTTTTAGGGAGCAGACCTAATTCATCAGAAAAAACATATGTCTTCCCATATGATTTAGCATCTGGGTCTCCGTGGTGTAACACACCATTGGAGGTAACAATTAATGTCTTAGTTCTACCCTGCTAAGAGCTATTACTTATTATACTGTATTCCCACAGTGCCTTCTCTTTCCTGAAAGGTATATACATCCACTGCTGTTCAAGAATTACCTACGCAGAGTCCTTCGGTTTTAGACAGAAACTCTCTTTGGGCCAGGGAAAATAGCTACTTAGTTGAGTATCTGGGACTGCCTGGCTGTTTCAGTAATTAAGTCTCAGACCACATGGCTGACTGGACCTCTTAGAAACTGTGTTTATGCTGTAAAACAACTCATGTGAGGTGAAATCTTCCACATTTGAGCATTTTGCCTTCAGGCTAATGGTGTAATTATGTGAAAACCACACTGTATCCCTGAGGATGGATCCTTTTATTCACAGAGCAAACAATTCTATTTATTTATTTATTTATTTCACTTGAAAGAAAAATAAAACATCGCTCTTAATTTATTATATATTCAGTAAATATTCAAGGCACATTGTTTGGATGACGTATTTCCCTGTGAAATACAAAGTAATATGTATATTATAAAAGCTGAAATAGTCAGTTTTGCCATGATGTTTACCGAATTTAAATGTGTTGAATGTGATAATAATCTATTCTATGGTTTCTTAAATATATGCATTAGATTTGTGTCCATTAAAAGTACATTAACTGTAGATGAGGAGGTTCGACTAAACAGCCAAATCCAGCTTCAACCTGAAGGTTGGATTTGCAGTTTAAACAGAGGGTGAGAACCACAGTGAGCTGAAGTAATTCCGAAATGCCATGAAAGATACTTAAAGTTGTTTTTGCCTTAATTTCACTTTCTTTACCTCACTACAGACCATAGAGGATGAGTGTATTGATGGTGGCAAGGTCACTAAGCAGTCAGTTAATGGGAAACAATTATTGTGAAGTGATACATGTCTGGTAGAGACAAAGGTAGGCCAGGTTACGTATTGCTTTTGAAGTCATTTAATCTTTTTAAACCGTTACACGGAATATCAAAAGATGTTTTAGGAAATTTTTGATTTTCATACACTAAAATAAGATAAATGGTAGATTATGAAGTTAATAAGCGCTATTTAAGGAAGACAAGACTTAAACTGTTCTTACCCCAACTTCTCTCAAGTACAGTAGAAACAAGACCAAGGACAAATATCAGAGTTTTTTCCATGGATAAAAATACTTTTTCTCTATTTTATCTAGACTATTTATTTTTTTAATCTATAATTTTATTTATAATACTTTTAATTGCATAATTTATTTTTGTTAACTGTCCCCGTTTGTTTGGTACTTCATTTAACATTAGGCGGTAATATTTTGTATTCATGGACACCATACCATGAAACATCATTTGAAAATATCTGAGAACATACCTTGAATTCTCACAGTGAAAGATACTTGGTGTGAAAACATCTTCATGATCTTATAAAAAAAATAGCCAAAGGAACACAAGAATGTGGTACAAGGCTGCCAGCTCTTCTTAGTCCATGTATAGGACCTATGGAGTCTTTCCCCAACAAATGCAAACCGCTATGTTCTCATCTCACTCCTGTGCCCAAGGTTAATGCGTTAACCCATCTGTTATAAAAAATAAGAGTTTCTCCAGTGAATAGCCAGTTTGCATTAGCGTTGGCTGTAAAAAACATTGATGTAAACAATAAGTCTTTAATGTAACTGCCATTGCTTGAATGGTTTCTGAATTTTATGCAATTGCTGATACTTTCAAGAGGTAGCTGCAAGACAAAGCATTTCAGGGCAGGTAGGAAGTTTTAAGCTTGGAAGAAAACCCACAAACCTGAAATTACATTCAAGGCACGTTGTATATTAACATCATCACCGTATAACTTTTAACAGAGGATATGAATTGAGGACAGAAAACAGGGAAACTCTAAAGCAGATTGCTTTGTGGTATAGCTTAGTTATCACTTTTTTGGGAGGTTCCCCCTTTTGAGCTGGGCTGTTATATCAGTAAGGGCTCTGCCATGTACAGCAACCAGCAGTCATGTTATTTCTTTCCTGCTGAAAACAACCCTGGTTTATCTTCTTTCATCGAGATTTGTATTATGAACTCTTTCTGATCTCTTTGACAAAGATAGAGACTTCAAACGATGATAGTGTGAGAGGTACATTATGTGTTTCAAGAGCATGATCTGATCCATAAACATGTTTTCCATGCCAAGCATGCTGGCTCTGCTGCTCACCGAACACCGGGATGCTGAACACCTGACTTTTTTTAGGTATTGGTAACTGATTCTCCCTCTGTGTGTCAAGACTGGATGCCTAAAATGTGATAACTGGAGGGTAAAGAAAGTGAGTAGCTGTGCATATTTTCCCTTTCTGGGTCTGCAGTCTAAATTATTGCAAACAGGTCACTTTGCAGAAGGCAGTTGTAATATTTCAGGAGCTATAGAACTTAGAAAACCTGAAAACTTTCATTTCCTGAGTTGGGGTCTCTGCAAAATATGGGACAAAACAACCTCGCTTTCTTATATATCTTCTCTCCTTCTTCTCCCCATTCACCACCTGCCACTACCCCAGAGAAAGTAAAAGGGCATAAAACTGTCAGTTATCAAGTGACCTGAGCACTTGGAGTGGGAGGCAAATTTCTAAATGAGGAAGGTGAAATCACTGAGTTTTCGCCATAAAATAAAATAAAACACATGCAATGAAGTCACTGAAGCTCGTGTGGATGCAAATGCTAAGGTCTTCTGTAGAGTACAGCTTGGTCCCACATAAAAGAACTAAAAATGAATTCTGCTATATTTTGGAGGTGCACAATTCAGCTATCTCCATATCAGTTGAGCGTTTAGATTCTCATTACAGTTAACAAGCATAGAATCATAGAATCATAGAATCATAGGATCATAGAATCATTTTGATTGGAAAAGACCTTTAAGATCATCCAGTCCAACCGTTAACCTAACACTGTCACTAAACCATGTCCCTAAGAACCTCATCTACACGCGTCTTTTAAACCCCTCCAGGGATGGTGACTCCACCACTTCCTTGGGCAGCCTGTTCAAATACCTCTCAACCTCTTCTGTGAAGACATTTTTCCTAATATCCAATATAAACCCGCCCTGGCAACCCGAGGCCATTTCTCTATAGTCAGTAGAGTCAATAGAGATTTCATTCATCCCAACAAACATGAGCATCTTGGTTTAAGATGAGTTGAATTTCACCCATTATTGATGTGAAGTCCTTTTCCATGTGTTTCAGGGAGCCCAGGCTGACACACACACTCAGGGTGGGACAAACTTATATTGCAGACACCTACATTTAAACAAAACATTGAGGATTTACCTGCTTTGATGGGTACAGATTTTATCTGCTGTCACCTAATGGTGTTTCTCTTGTCTTTCAATATGCCTTTGCATTCCTCTGTATCACTAACACTCTTTCAAAATGACACTAAAACCAGGAAATGCACAGAAGTGTGAGGTTTTATTGCATTGCATGCAGGGTTTGACAGCAAGAAACTCAGGTTTGATTCTCAACGCAGACAGACTGAGGATTATGTGAAATGCACCTGACCTCCCACGGTCACTTTCACATCCATCCTTCCTTGCCGTATGTGCACAGGACAGTCCTTCGGGCTAAAATTGCCTTTTAGACAGTGCATCTGTAACCTGTATCACAACAGATCTCTGACCTCAGCGGAGAGTGCCAGCTGCTACCATCGTAACAGCAAAAAGCTGCAAAAGGAAACAGGAGAGCTCTTACGTGTGTTACCCGGAATAGAAAAATAGAGGGAAACAAGCGAAGAGACAGGTGGTGGAAACAACAGGCAGGATAAGTAGAATTAATCTAATACACTCTGCTAGTGTAAAAGCTGGGTTTCTAACCTAAATGAGTTCTTTGGTAGACAACTGAAACATACTGGAACCTCCAGAAAGTGAATCTTTCCCTTGTAATACAGATAACTAAAACAGGGTACAGTTTGAACATGCTCCAGTAACAATTCACCTGAAATTCGGCCTGTAATTTTATCCCATTCCAGTTTATCTTGGTCCCTTTTCCAAATGGAAGGGCTAAAAACTGTGTGGTTTTATCATGTTCTACAGGACAGCTGTGAATCTCAAAAGTCTGAGTTGAAATTAAGACTGCTTTTGCATTAAGGAATTATCTAACATGATATGCTGGCATGTTACCCAACATGACTATTTCACTGGACACTAAACAGTTTACAATCCATGTTTTCTTTTTTTTTTTTTTTTAATATAAATATAGTATTTCACTTCTGTTCATTAAAAAAAAAAGCTTTTAAAATTTTCATTATATTGAAAATGTTGCTGCTGATTTTCCCCCTCTCTACCTTTATACTGCCTGTAAATCAGATGCAATAATAACTTCTGAGAAGCTAGAAAGAGCATATTTATCTCCCAGGGAAAGTTATGAGGATGACAGCTCAGTGCTTCAGCAGCGTCAGAGCTGTTACATTTCCATTCATTAACTTTCCCTTTTTCTATATAAAACCACATAATTGGGACTTCCCTTAGTGGAAACATTTAGTGCATCTTTAATGGGCAACTCAGGATCACAGCACTTTAAGCCTGAATCTAAGAGTTATTGAGAGCTTCCTGAGAGCTGCCAAGTGCTGCATGTTCCCATAGACTCAGCATCTTGCAGGATTAGATTCTCGTAATATTTTTAGTGTTAATAATGTCAAATCCTCTGTAGTACTTTTGTAATCTATTTACAAAAATGTCACACGCAGAGCTTCTCCAGAATTATCTGACTATTCATTTTTTCAAGTATAGTTTCTCCAAGTTTTTATAATGATGTCATTTTGTTTCCCTTCTTCCACATGAAGTTGCTGGTTAAAATGAATGAGAGAAATAAGTCCTACTTCCATGCTGCTTTTGGTGAGGTTGAGAGTGAAAACTAATCTAAAGCAGACAAACAAATGTTTGATCATGGTGGTTTTGATCTGCCAGTACCCACTTAGAAATGCGGGAAGAAGTTCTGGGTTTGTCACATTTTCATTTTCACACTTATGAGATCATTTGTTAATTTTTTTTGAGGTTCACCTGACCCTGCAGCCTTCAGAAGAGAAGAGTTAGATCAAAGTTAGAGCACCCGTCAATGGGACTCTGAGAGTTTCATGTCATTCTGCCATGGGTTTTATATATAAACCAGGGTCTCAAAATTTAGCACCCAGAAAATTAAGAACACATAAGGAATAAAATGAAGAACATGTAAGGAATAAGGATCACAGAAGAAGCCACTTGCCATGACCACAAGTGTATTTACAGAAGCGAGAACCTGTCCAGAAAGAAACATCCTAGCACAACTTCTCTTTGAGAGGAAGCTGTTCTCTGATTTCACAGAATCACAGAACGTTAGGGATTGGAAGGGACCTCAAAAGATCATATAGTTCCTTTCCTGATAAACTTTATGTCCCTCAAAGGCTGCAGTGAATCCCAGAGACACAGCCTCCTCCTTATATGATCTTGCTATATCCCCAGAGCAAGCTGGGAATTTTTCACATAACAAAATGTGGTATCATGATGCTTGAGAAAGGTTGTTGTGTGTGCTTGATATTCCAATCCTAAAAATATTATTTAAATTTGCTTCTCCCACAATAAAACAGGTAATACTGAAAGAAATCCCTCAACATGCCTATTATGAAAAACTGCTATTCCAGTGCAATCATCACACAGGCATTGAACCAAGAAAGACTGAAAATGTCTGTTTTCTGTTTCTAAAAGCAATTGGCAAAATTCAAAACTCAGCCACTTTAAGATGACACTTTGTACTGTTTATGTTTTTTATAGCACCTGGTGTTCAGACCCATCCCACATCCAAGATCCCCCCTGCTGTGATAAACCACGACACACAACGGGCCAACGCAAAGATATTAAATAAAGGAATATTGATATGGACAACTCAATTTCCTGTTACCTGAATTGAGGAAGCCCTCTTAATTAGGGGATGTGCTACGTCTTCAACCATTTAAACACCACAGAAAGGAATGGAGACACAGGATGCCCCTTGCCATGCTTGTGGGAAGTACAAATACCTTATTTTCCTTCTATTTTTAGTTCTTTTATTCTCTTCGCTGCTTGGCTTTAAGTATCTCTTCTCTATTACTACTCACAACCCCAGAGTCAGGTATGAGAGGGGAGCAGATACTCCTGGAGATGACACGACTTTTCTCTTTTTTTGGAGATGATTTTCACTTAACTCCCCCTCTCTAACTTCATGGAACAGCGACTAAAAATGGTTGTCTTCATGACAGTCTGGACCATATTTTCTTTAAAGTTTTCTGATGTACTATTCAGCCTATCCCAGAGGACGAAACACCAAACTTCGTGTTTGCTGCTGTTCACGGAGTCGTTGAAAATTACTGTGGAAATGCAGTCAGAAACATCTGATCACATATTCCCTGGGATCTTCAAAGGATCAGGGACCTGCTTCTGCAAAGAAGGACAAGTAAGGGAATAGTAAATCCAGAAGCAAAGATTAATGTTAGAATTATATGTCAGGAGGGATGTTGTGCTCAGCTCATGTGACACTTAGTATAAAACAGTCTATATTCATTCAACTCCAGCTATTCTGATCCTTAATTGACTGCTCCATCTAATTCACATTGGACAGAAACATAGTCCTCTAGTTCTAAGACAGTCAACCTGAGAACATATATAAGCTGGAATTTCAGACAAAGTTTCTAAACTCTGGAGTGGTAAAATTCTAGGACAGCCTCTGACTGAAGGCGTGGCAGAAAAAAAATTTGACTTACTTGAGACAGAATATGAAGACTTGTCAACAGGGTCATATGAGGTAGTTGGCTGCAATAATTGGGTCTGGATTTGATGACATTGACAATTTCTCCAGCCTTATGCTCCTAATTAATGCTGAGTCCTATGAAGGGCACATGACGAAGAAGACTGAAAATATTTTATAAGAGAAATTGTTCGTTATATGATCAGGCTCAATTCCACATTTTGACATGACTGGAGAGAAACTTTTCTCAGTACCGATGAAATTAGAAATAGTTCAGGGAAAAAAAAAAATATGGTTATTAATAGCTGTTTCTTAAGTCTACATACACGGAGGAGCAACGTTATTTTGAAATGATGTGTGCTTCAAAGACCAGATGTCTTCTGTTCTATTAGTGAGATAAATTTAAGTTTGTTTGTTTATAAAGGTCAATCTCTCTTTAGACACATAATGGAGAAACTTCATATGGGAGCCTAACCATCCTGTGCTCCTTTTCTAGCTTTCAGAAGAGGAAGGCACAGCAAGAGGATGAGTCTGTTCAATCTAAAATTGGTTTTATGCTCTAGAAACACCTGTCTCTCCACCAAAACTCAAGAGAGAATACTAACTGAAACACGTGAATCCCAAACTCCCTAAAAGAACCATGTCCAAAAGATATATATTTTTTTTACTTTCTAATTACATAAGAGTTATATCAATTAATAATTTTAATATTGGGATTACTAGGTTTTGTGTCATAACTTTCTGAGTCAAATTCTCTGTTTAAATAAACATTGCATTGGCCTTACAGGTTTAGAGTTCTGAGGACCCAGAAAGGCAAAAGTCTTGGGATTCATTTTTACGCTTGTGCCAAGAGATTAAAACCGGTAGCACATCAGTGTTGGAATTTGCAGACAGAGACACTGCTTAGAGCACAGGAAGCTCAAATTAGAAATAATTTCTAATTTCTCGGTTTGGAATCTGTGATAAGGATATTTTGTTACTAGAAATCGGGAAACAACCACCAAACTCACTTTGATTAGCTAGTGGCTTTTTTTGTCCAAGAGAAAACTCACCAAGAAAAGAAAATTAAGTTGCATGATGTATTCAGGAGTAATGTAGGAGAATGCATGCTTCTTGCTTGTCTAAGAGGACCAACAGTGCTGACTGATAAATCTTTATGAGGTTGAAAACTAAAATGCATTGAAGCTTCAGCACATTAGGTCACATTCTTATATTTCCCCTTGCCTTCTCCATGCCACCTATCAGTCTTAATACAGTACCATGGCTTTTACAGTTTGTCACCTTGTGATTTGTTCTTTTAGTGCACTCTGACTTTGCTTAAATTGCTGCTGGATAAAATATTTTGTGCTGCTCTCAGCCTCACCCAGCTAAATACCGCTCCTGAAAATATTTTGTCCTATTTTACCTTTTATGGTTCCAGACAAGGCGGAAGATGAGCTTCTTTCCTCAGATTTATTCGTAATATTAAGAATAATTTGCTGAGTTTTTATTTGAGATTTTTAAAAGCAAGTTGCAGTTATTCATGACACTTCCTACAAACCTTGCAAGTAAGATTAGCTTGATTTTGGAGATGGGAAGTTTGAAAGGTAGAGAAGTTAAATGTATGACCAAAGGTCTCTCTAACAAAAAGAGGTTAGCATACCTAATTCCCAAATTGCTAATCTGGACACAGAGATGTTTGTCTGGTGATTTGTTCACATGGTAGTATTAACAACTTTGATCATCAGGAGCTGGGCTGAACTTTTAGTCAGAGAAATTAGAAATTTCTTGCCTTGTTTTCTAAGAGAAAGATAAAATATGGAGAATGTGGGATGTCGGGTTTCTGACCTCATCCAGAGTTTTTAAAAGCTGAGCTATATGAATCTGAAGAAGATTTGCATTTGGATTTTAATTTCCATTTGATGCTACTCTTTGCTTCTTAAACTGACTATTTTTGGCATCAAAAGCAGGCAGTGTACTCTGTTCCCCTTAGCAAGTTCCCGACACTCCTATTTTTGTGACTTATATCAGCAAAGTAAAGGCAACAGTTTGGAAAAAAATGGGAACACTTACTAATATATACCAGGGGAGAAAAACAATGACCACATTATGACTGCTCTTCTATTAACTTCATTTAAACATAGTGTGTCATTCCCCATTGTCAAGTAATAAATCTTCACAAAAGAAAGTAACATAAAGCACATAGAAATGTTTAAGAAATAAATGAATGAGGTAATTTTACTAACCACTTATCTGCTTCAAATTAAAGAAAACTCTTTATTAAAGTACACTATTTAATACAAGGATCAGTACACCAAATTTTCCTTTTGTGATTGTCTGAGCTATGGCTACCTGCTGTATTCTAAAGTAAGCAAATATTTTCCAATGTGGGGCTGGTGGTTTGTGAGTTTTTTTGTTTGTTGGTTGGTTGGTTTGTTGGTTTGCTTTTTGTGGTTTTTTTTTTGTCTGCAACTTGGAGATTTTCCTTGGCCTGTAGAGGGAATTCTGTCAACTGTCCAGATAACTGAGCTAATCAAGAGTCTACTATATTAAAGGCAGGCAGCTCAAAGATTACAGCTCCAGATCTACAGCCCAGAAATGAGAGTTTTCACCTGTGACCTTAGCGTGTGGATTCTCCTGTCTCTTTGTTGGTGTACTGCAATATTTCTCAGTAGCCCAAGACTGAAGAATATAATATCCATTTGACATTTGGGAGAGAATTTTAGCAGGGTAAACTGCAAACATCTGTGTTTGGCCTGGACACCAAATTCAGTGATTCTGTATTTGCAGACTTCAGGAAATCTTTCTTTGCATGGGGGAAAAAAAAAAAAGCTAATGTCTTATTTATGTCTCCTGACCAGAACAATCTTAGTGGTGCAATTCTATGCTGCTGTCATTCAGATAAGCAAAATGAGTATGTAATCGTTTCATGGGGTTCTAACGAAAACTTCAAAGTAATGTGATCAGATACAATCCAATATACCCTAAAACCACTACTGCCATAATTGTGATGAGTGAACATGTTGAAATTTGAGGCTAAATTGTGTGACTAATTCTGAGTTTATTTAAATGAACAAGGACAAATGAGGACTTTCCCTCCCAGATACACAATCAATTTTAGAAGAGTTGTAGCACCTTTATCGTCAGTTTTTAAGCTGTAAATCACATCAGAGATTAGACTTCGCACTTTGGCTACGGCTACTGTTAGGCACCTTGACTCCTTGTGTAGATAGTAAAAAAAAAAAAAAAAGAAAAAAGAAAGCATTTGCATGTTAACATGGTCCATCACTGTATAATAAGAAGAAACAGTCTGAGGTTTTAGCACCAGGACACTCCTTGGCACATTTCTAAGCATGCTTCATATCTTTTTTTATCATTAATCACATTCATAATTTACTTTTTACTTGCCTGTTTCTGACTCCATGTAACTAACTCAGCCATATAATCAGACTAAAATGTTGCAAAAGGCTTTTGGCAAGAATATTCTGTAGCCTGGAGGAGAAAACATCTCTTTAAGATGTTAGAGAGATGGTTTTAAACACTTGAAGCCAAGAGGGTCCTACAATTCAAGCCTCCCGTTTCCTAAGTGAACACGCAACACAAAGAGCTGGGCTATTATGGTAAAGGTATGCATTACCATTTAATTCTCAAAAGAGACAGACTTGTACCAGTAGGTTCTAGTTTAACAAGGTGGTCAAGGTGGGCTCAGTCTTAAGTGAATTTAAGTCATCAGTAGTTCCCTTTACTTTCACTGGCAAGTTACTAGCTTAAAAAGACTGAATCTACAGATGAAGGTCTTCTATCTATTTATTGAAATTATGGGGAGCTTACTTTAAAATAATTTAACATAATTTCCTTCTAATAAAACCCTTCACTAGGAGGATAATGCAGTGCTGGAACAAATCATCCAGAGAGGTAGTGGCATCTCATCCATGGGGGATTTTAGGATTTAGTGATGCAAAACAATAATCAATCTGATCTACTGCTGGACACATTACTGTGATGTGGGGAAGGCTGGACTGGAGACCTCAAGAGGTCCATTCCAAGAAACATTTATGTTATCATAGGATTCATTTGGCATTTGTGGAAGTAAAAAACTCATCAACATTATTTTCATTCCAAATCCAGCTACCAGAGAGAACATCAACTCCATTCCAGCAGAAACCAGGACACAGACGCAAACGAATGGGACAGAAAATAGACACAAAGACACATGCTTAGAAAGACATAAGAGTTCTTAATGCTGACAGAAATATTTTTTTATGAGAGATAACTGCCTTTACAGAATGATTAATTTACAAGAGTGATTCTCACATCTCTCAGCCTGTTCGGTAGAAGAAAATAAATTGATTTTATTCATTTTATTCCAATATTGTGCTTGCTGATCTAAAGGTCCTTTTAGAAATACTCAGTTTAGATGGTTGCAGGAAACAACTTAAAAGTTTTCCTCTAAATGCTGTTAAATCTGCCAAAATATCTTAGAATACTACCAGTAAAGGATGTTACAACAAGATGTGCATGACTAAAATAACTACAGCAAACAAAGGTTTCATCTCTTCACTTTACTGTGTGATTGCTATTAGCATTACTGGACCGTTAAGGGAAATGCAGTTAGGGATACTTTCTAAATTTTGTTTTCTTCCTGGATGGTCATCATATTAGATTAAAAAACCAACCAACCAAACAAACAACAAAAAAACCCCAAACAAACAAACCAAAACAAACCAAAAAACCAACCAAACAACAGAAAAAGATCTTAAGTTAAATGAGGAAGCTGCTTTGGACAAGCTTTCATGGATCCATCCCCCAGGACAAGTGGCAACTCTGGTGACCACATGAAATATCCATGTCTACTAAGAGAGGCTGAAATTGCATCCTAGGATAGCAAGAATTTTGTGAATAGCCTCTGGGAGTCTTTGAAAGTCACAGATAAGAAGCTACTACCTCTTACTCTCAGAGAATACAGAGAACAGGGAGCCAGAATAGGCTTGACAAGTGATAGTCAGAATGACAGGTTGGGGCAATGACATTCACAGGAATGAGGCAAGATTTTATTCCTCAAGCCCATCAAGAGAGCATTTGCAAGCAAAAAGTAAAGGGAGTAAATTAAATTGGGGTGACAGGTCTGATCTTTTTTGCTATCTCCTACTATGGAGCAGAAGTCGAAAAACCGAAGAGATGGGATGTACTCTAAGATGACCCTAAAGAAGTGCAAGGATTGGGGACGAAATGTGTGCTGAGCTCAAAAATGTCATGTTGCAGTCCCAGAAACCATCATATGGGTAGCACATAGGCTGAGAATTGTGAAAGAAGCTTGAAGTGTTGCTGCTTGCTCTGTATCTGTTTTTACACAGTGAAATTAGATTTGCACACTTGACAATCTGCTGCTGTTCACCAGCTTCTTACCACATACACAAAAATGCAGCGTAATCATTTTTTGAAAAATGTTACATGGAAACCTGTCAGAAAGAGCTTTGATATCACTGATTTTTAAGCACGCTTTGCATTTTTTAATGCAATAAATAAATACAAGAGAACTGACTGCAAAAACTGTAATTAAGAGAAAAACTTCAGTAAGACTTGACAAAAAGAATGAACATAAAAGATGCCTGGAAATGTCTGTCATGTGTACATAGCAGCTAGGTTCTTCAAAAAATACAACAGAAAATAACAACAGCTTAATTCTCAGTTGCTAGCACATACATTACACTTCTGAGATGAGACATCCTTCTTAGCTGGTGTGTCTAAGTGCACAATATATCCTCAACGAGGACAGGAGTTTCTTCCAATTATCCCAAGCCTGTCCTGTGTGTGTGAAAGAAGGTAGAAAAACATGTACAAGAAAATCTATCCCCATCTTTAACTTGCAGCAAAAGAGGTATCAGACGTTAGAAAGTGAACTCAGGGAGTATATTGACTCGACAATACTGAACTCAGTTGCAGCAAAAATTGTCAGAAAAGACTTGTGGGAAGGTCATCTCACTTTGGGGCTGCTGGCTGAACTTCATGCCTTTTAGCCCTGGTTTCTACAGTTTTATGGTTAAGTGTGCCCAAACTTGTGTTTGTCGAAACAAAAATAGTTCTTCTATTATGACTGGATATTTTTTGTTTGTTTGCCTGTTTGTTTATTTTTGTGTGGGTTTTTTTTTTCAATTCCTATCAAAGGCTAATCAAAATTAAGCAAATTAATTCCAAATGGAATTACTGTTAATGAAAGCTGAATACTTCCTGCTCTCAATAAATCCATATGCATGCCTAAAATCCCACTCTGATATCCAGCATCAGCTAGCAATTGCAGAAACATTAAACTTTATGCCAGGGAGTTGGTCTGAACTCTTTCCCTCTGGTCAAAATGCCAGACTTCTTTGACAGATGCACTCCCAACCTCTGACAGAGATTGTTTTAGGAACATCCACTTTCTTCCCAAACAAGATCTACACAGATAATCTGAGTAATGTTATTGATCTACATATAACATGCTCTAAAAGGTACTAATCACGTTCGCATGGATGTCATATAGTCAGTTGTGTCTCACGGTGATACGAAGTTCAATCATACCAGTCCTTATGTTCACCTAGACCTTAAGGACTCAAGACTGTTTCAGTCTAAATGATCTATGTTTGTTCACTTTTTCCATGGAAAATGAATGATATGCCAGGATACATGAAGAAATCCCTTATACAGTTTGCAAATTGCACTTAAGTTTTCCGGGTTTCATGGTGTTTCTGAAAGTTGATCCTGAATTATATATGTGTTTGAAAGTTGTGTAGCACTGGCCTGGTGTCCCTGATGGTGTTTGTACCTTGAAAGTTATAAGAAGTATTTATTTCAAGCAGTTTGTGGCAGGGTAATGAGAGGCTAGGGAGCATAAAACTCAATTATGCGAAGTGTGTTATGTATGTGTGTTTTCATGATTTGTATTGATTCATGTGCATGACAGATTGGTTATAAATTGGGTAATATATTGGCTTGCAAACGAAATATATTGTATTGCAGGAGCATATTAGGTGGTGTATTGAATTCTCAGGGCCACTATGACATTTTATTTTTCACAGAATCACAGAATGTTAGGGATTGGAAGGGACCTCGAAAGATCATCTAGTCCAATCCCCCTGCCAGGTAAGGAACACCTAGGTGAGGTTACACAGGAAGGCGTCCGGGCGTTCCGTTACATTCCAGTGTTCTGTTACATTTTGGGGTGTAAAGAATCTCTCTTATTGTGTGTGTGTGTGTGTCTGAATCACAGAATCACAGAATCACAGAAAGTTAGGGATTGGAAGGGACCTCAAAAGATCATCTAGTCCAATCCCCCTGTCAGAGCAGGAACACCTAGGTGAGGTTACACAGGAAGGCATCCAGGCGGGTTTTGAATGTCTCCAGAGAAGGAGAATCCACAACCTCCCTGGGCAGCCTGGTCCAGTGTTCCGTCACCCTCACTGAGAAGAAGTTTCTTCTCAAATTTAAGTGGAACCTCTTGTGTCCCAGCTTGAACCCATTATCCCTTGTCTTACTGTTGGTCGTCACTGAGAAGAGCCTGGCTCCATCCTCATGACACCCACCCTTTATATATTTATAAACATTTATGAGGTCACTCCTCAGTCTCCTCTTCTCCAAGCTAAAGAGACCCAGCTCCCTCAGCCTTTCCTCATAAGGGAGATGCTCCACTCCCTTCAGCATCTTTGTGGCCCTGCGCTGGACTCTCTCCAGCAGTTCCCTGTCCTTCTGGAACTGAGGGGCCCAGAACTGGACACAATATTCCAGATGAGGTCTCACCAGGGCAGAGTAGAGGGCAAGGAGAACCTCTCTCGACCTACTAACCACCCCCCCTTCTAATACACCCCAGGATGCCATTGGCCTTCCTGGCCACAAGGGCACAGTGCTGGCTCATGGTCACCCTGCTGTCCCCAGGACCCCCAGCTCCCTTTCCCCTACACTGCTCTCTAATAGGTCATTCCCTAAGCTGTACTGGAACCTGGGGTTGTTCCTGCCCAGATGTAAGACTCTACGCTTGCCTTTGTTATATTTCATTAAATTTTTTCCCCGCCCAACCCTCCAGCCTGTCCTGGTCTCTGGATGGCAGCACAGCCTCTGGTGTGTCAGCCACTCCTCCCAGCTTGGTGTCATCAGCAAACTTGCTGATAGTTCACTCAATTCCCTCATCCGAGTCATTGATGAATATATTGAATAGTATTGGTCCCAGAACTGACCCTTGAGGCACTCCACTAGATACAGGCCTCCAACCAGACTCCGCCCCATTGACCACGACTCTCTGGCTTCTCTCCTTCAGCCAGTTTGCAGTCCACCTCACTACCCGATCGTCCAGTCCACACTTCCTCAGTTGAGCTGTGAGGATGCTGTGGGAGACGGTGTCAAATGCTTTACCGAAGTCAAGGTAGAGCACATCCACTGCTCTGCCACCATCAATCCACCTTGTTACGTCTTCATAAAAGGCTATGAGGTTGGTCAAACACGACTTCCCCTTGGTGAAGCCATGCTGACTGCCCCTGATGACCCTTTTATCCTTGATATGTCTTAAGATGGCACCAAGGATAAGGTGTTCCATCACTTTCCCAGGGATGGAGGTGAGGCTGTCTATAGTTGCCCGGGTCCTCCTTCTTGCCCTTTTTGAACACCGGAGTGACATTTGCTTTCCTCCAGTCCTCAGGCACCTCTCCCGTTTCCCAAGACCTGGCAAAGATGATGGAGAGCGGTCCAGCAATGACTTCAGCCAGCTCCCTCAGCACTCGCGGGTGCATCCCATCTGGACCCATGGATTTATGGATGTCCAGATTGCTTAACTGGTCCCTAACCCAGTCCTCATCAACTGAGGCAAACTCCTCCATTGCCCTGCCTTCCTCTGGGGCCTCAGGGGTACGGGGCTCCTCAGGACTGGTATAATTGCTTTACAGGGATGATACCTGGGTCGTTTATGGAAATACGTTGGCACCACAATATAACAGGTCACTGAGTGCCCTTGCCATCATCGAGGTGAAAAGATGAGTCTGTCCCTCAGAGAGTGAACAGTCTCCTTCCAAGCCCATGGTCACAACTGGCACAGCCTTGTCAACCTCACAAAGACAACATCTGCTGATGTATAGATTGACATGCCATGCTCTCTTCAGGACTAAATCTGGATCACGTTCTTTTAGATAGCATCAAAGCCACCACCACAAAAACAAAGAAAGAAAGAAACAATCAAAAAAAACCCAACCCATACATGGACATCCCTCTGAAATGAAAATGCAAAGGAACAAATTCTAGTAAAGCGTGAGTAGGAAATGGGGAATTTTGAAGGCAGAAATGTGGAAAATCTGTTGTTACTTTTCTTTTACAAAAATATCTCTTATGGTCCACAGTTAGAGTAAGAAAACACTTCGTCTCTCTGCACTGATGTTTCTGGCTAGAAAAAATACAGAGGGAAATGCTAAAAAGTTTGTTTCTTCTAGAGTGGGAAGTGAAAAGATTTATGTCAGTTTATTATTTATATTACTTCTTATAGTTGCAAAAGTATTTCAATAATTTTTATAGAGCTCAATTATACCATAGCCAATTGATATGACTGATTTCAGTACTTTTTAATATGCTGTTTAAAATCTCCAGTGTAAAATATTCTTAATGCATGGCATAAAATATATAGCAATCTCTTTTAATGTAACTAAGTCCCGGCTTCATTTTGTGGCTAAAATGCAGGAAGGATGAAGACTGATTTTGTATTAGTCTACAGAGATGTTTACCTCACTTCAGCTGAAGTTCTGTCAGTATTTCCACTTCTAATTTGGTAACGAGGTCTTGTAGTGAGGTGTGTTTACTTATGTTTTGGGGAATAATTATTTCTCCTGTTCTTGTTTTTTGGCTATTCTTGGCTATGTGAAAATCTGTGCTTTGTGCCACACTGGAGGTTAGGTATGTTCATCAAAGCACCTCCTCTTAGCTTTAGTTTCTGACGATCAAATATTCAACACAGCTACAGTAGTGTGAAAGTGGTAATTATGAATCTATTTTCGTTTTGAGATACGCTTGAGCTGGAGATTTACCATCTCTCAATTTTTCTGGCATCAGTATTTACCTACCTGATATCTCCTTTGGCATCCCATCCTTTAGGCAAGGGTCTGTGGAAGACCATGAGTGGAAGTAATGCTTGTGCTAGGAGATGTTTCTTGTACTAACCAGAATTATTCATGAGTTTCCAAATATGTGGTGACAAACACTTTACAATACTGATTTTCATGTAACAGCTGGGAAACAGTAGTAGTGCAAGGTGATGGAGTATAACTTTTCCTCTGTGGAGGAAATATTCAATCTAGGTCTCAAGAGATGAAGCCTCCAAAAATGAAGGGCAAGTCTCCAAAAAACTACAAGGTCATTAAGAGACAGGGTATGAAGATCACAGAATCACAGACTGTTAGGGATTGGAAGGGACCTTGAAAGAACATCTAGTCCAATCCCCCCGCCGGAGCAGGAACACCCAGATGAAGTTACACAGAAATGTGTCCAGGCGGGTTTGAATGTCTGCAGAGAAGGAGACTCCACAACCTCCCTGGGCAGCCTGGGCCAGGCTCTGGCACTCTCACCATGAAGAAGTTTCTTCTCATATTTAAGTGGAACCTCCTGTGTTCCAGTTTGTACCCATTGCCCCTTGTCTTATCATTGGTTGCCACCGAGAAGAGCCTGGCTCCATCCTCCTGACACTCACCCTTTCCATATTTATAACCATTAATGAGGTCTTCCCTCAGTCTCCTCCCAGCTCAAGAGCCCCAGCTCCCTCAGCCTTTCCTCACATGGGAGATGCTCCACTCCCTTCAGCATCTTCATGGCTCTGCGCTGGACTCTCTCAAGCAGTTCCCTCTTTAGAGATGTTTAGGTAAACAGTATGTCCATACTCTACTGAATAATGCCTTGTAGAGGTGATAGTTTCCAAAACTAGTCCAAAACTGCAAGGCTGCTTTAACACATGATTAGCAGTGATGACACGACTGTTCCCCTTCTGGGGCTCTTGGAGTCCCACCGCCCAGGTCCTTTTCACTCCACAGTCTGAGGTGCTGTGTGCTCTTTGTATTGGTTTCTTCTGCTGTGTAGATCTGCCACCAGGCAAAGTCTTTGAAGATGAAAGAAGCTTTGAATTTGTGAGCACTGAGTGGTAATTCCTGCCTCCTGTCTTCAGTACTGTCACTCTTTTGAACTTTCATACACTTATGTTATGAACCTGCACTATAGAATTTTTTTACAACGAGGATGGTAGAACACTGGCCCAGGTTGCCCAGAGAGGTGGTGGATGCCCCATCCCTGGACACATCCCAGGCCAGGCTGAATGGTGCTCTGATCAACCTGATCTGGGTAAAGAGGTCCCTGCTCATGGCAGGGCGCATGGAATAGATGACGTCTGAAGTCCCTTCCAAACCAAACTATTCTATGATTTAATGATACAACCCCTGAGAAAGACAGCATGTCAGCACAGGATTCTTGCGGCTGCAGCACAAGCTGATGCCAGACCCTGAGGCTGCGTGCATCTCTCCTGAGTCATCTTTACAAAGGAAAGTAATAGTCTTAATTAAGTGGCAACCTGTAGCAGTGGTTTGTAACTTGACTAGCAGGATTAAGTATGCTTAGAAGTCTAACATTTCTGAAATAAGATTTCTTCAAATTAATAATATTTTCCCAGAGAAGCAGGAGGAAGATGGACAGCCTGATGTTTTGCAGCAAATTAAATGCCAAGTAGTCTTTAAGATGGGAATGTTCACCTACATAAACATAGTGAAATGAAACGTTCTTACTACTATTATTTTGTCTGAGACTACTAGCCAAGGCACTGCATATTTTATATGAGTAATAAGATATTCCCAAAGATTTTTCTGCCAGGACACAAAGACCAGGTATGAAAATAGAAGGAAAAGCAACAATACAGAAGGATGAAGTCAAGACTGATAAAATAAATATTCCTTCTTCAATGAAAATGAAACATCGACACAGCATCCACATTGAATTTTTAACTCTTTTTTTTTTTTTTTCTGAACAGGGAATGGATGTCACTGTATCTTCCCTTTGTACCTACTTTACCTCTCTGGTCTGCCTGTTTGCATCTGGTCAAGGTGCACTACAGCATGACACCTCCTAGCTGACAAGTCTTCCCTTTTCACTGGTATTTTTCAGAGTTCATCAAAGCACTGTTTGAAATTTTTCCACTATAGAAGTACTTGTCCAATCATGAAGTCCTAGCTGCACAGGGTCACACTGTGAGCTGTAGGATGTTGAAAGATTTGTGGGTGAAGGTAGATAATTTTCTTACATTACAAGATATGTTTCCGAATTTATAAAATTCTTATCCCAAAAGTTAAATAACAACTGCATTTCCAAAAAGACTGAAAGAATTAAAAATCAATCATTTTTTAAATTTATCAACTTCTATTTATTTTTGCTCTGTTTTATGATAAGTAATTTCTGAGTTCCTGCTTGCCTGCAGCATTCAGGTCCCTACATTCTCTGTGGGAACATGTTCCTTAAAAGAGGAAACTACATTTCCTACCCAAAATACATATGAATCTTATGGAACCTCGAGAGAGGTTCTCCTCCCCCTCTACTCTGCCCTGGTGAGACCACTTCTGGAATATTGTGTCCAGTTCTGGGCCCCTCAGTTCAGGAAGGACAGGGAACTGCTGGAGAGAGTCCCGCGCAGAGCCATGAAAATGCTGAAAGGAGTGGAGCATCTCCTGTGTGAGGAAAGGCTGAGGAGCTGGGGCTCTTTAGCTTGGAGAAGAGGAGACTGAGGGGCAACCTCATTAATGGTTATAAATATGGAAAGGGTGAGCGCCAGGAGGATGGAGCCAGGCTCTTCTCGGTGGCAACCAATGATAAGACAAGGGGCAATGGGTACAAACTGGAACACAGGAGGTTCCACTTAAATATGAGAAGAAACTTCTTCATGGTGAGGGTGGCAGAGCCTGGCCCAGGCTGCCCAGGGAGGTTGTGGAGTCTCCTTCTCTGCAGACATTCCAACCCGCCTGGACACCTTCCTGTGTAACCTCATCTGGGTGTTCCTGCTCCGGCGGGGGGGTTGGGCTGGATGAGCTTTCAAGGTCCCTTCTAATCCCTGACATTCTGTGATTCTGTGTGATTCTGTGATTCTGTGATATAAGATATTAGGAAAATTTGACATGTTGTGGTCATTGAGTGTTAGTGTGAAAGGGTTGCTATATCCCTGTAATATATTCCTAAATATTTCAGGCTAGGAACTGAGAAATATCATGGGTTAAAAGCAGCATCATAGCTTATGACTCACACACTACCAAGTACAAGCCAGTATCAGTGTATTTTCCTGAAGTGAATTTCTAACAGTGTTTGTGAAGGGGGTGGATAATTCTGGGGGTAAAAAGCTCTTTTATCTCTCCATCACCATTTGGCAGAGTGAGGTGATTGGCATGTTTTAATTTGAGAGTTACTTTGGTACTGGGTGGAGAAGCAGCTCTTCAATTTAGCTCTAACTCTGCCACAGGGACTTTCATTGAACCTCTCTCCAACATCTCTTAGATATAGTAGGAATTAAGATTATTATTATGGAGGTGGCCACTCTGCTGGACTGGTGCCCTGTGAAAGCCCGGCTGTGTTGCAAATGTCTGTCATCTCATTCTTCATCTTTCTGGACTTGTTTTCTGGGGACCAGTGGTCCATGAACTCTCACAGGACCACTGCAGGGAGTGAAGTAATCTCAACACCTTTGTCCAGTTTCCTAGTCCTGTCCTTCTTCTTTTACTTCTTAATCTTGTCAAACATGGTGCCCCACAGCCCAAATATTTAATAATAATTACTAAATAAAGGTGATACACTTGTTAAAGTAACAATGTCAAGAACTGCTGGGATTCCTGTTGTCTAATTGAGCCAAGAAGTAGATATCCATCTCTCTAGACTGCCCTTATAGACAATTGAGCAGAACTGGACTTTTCTAGGAACTGAGGTATCCCCTAATTTAGACTCTTGTTTTGGGTCTGGAGATGGTGTCCTCCAAAGATGCATTTCCCAATTAACACAAATTAACAACACAATTAATTCTCAGTTAACACAATTAAAACAATTAACACAAAATAGCCACCTGAGTTTTATACTGTTAAAGGTAGGTAAAAATTTCATGACCAACCATGAACTCATTCACCAATGTCCTGAAAAACTAAACATCAAATAAATAAGGCTAAGAGGAAACTGGCAGGTTTTCTGTCATTTTCTCCTCCATCAAGGGTTAGCCTATTAAAAGAAAGAAAGAAAGAAAGAAACAAACAAACTAAACCAAACCAAACTAAACCAAACTACACCAAACCAAACCAACAACAACAAAAACAAAACAAACAAAAAAACCCCAAACCAACCAAACAAAAACTCACAATAAAAATGAGTGCAGTTGGATTTATTAAATACTTTAACCACAGTTTAAGCCAAAGTTTTGTTTTGGTGACTTTTTCTTTCTAAATTTGCTGGTGACATACAAAACAAACATTAATGATGACAATTAAAATGTCTGCACAGGCATGTATGTCCTTTCTTTTCTGTATTTTTTCTGTAGAATTCTCCTTCTGTTAAACTGCTGGCAAAGTTTTTTCTCACTTCCCTGTGATTTTATGTCTCTTATGTTTGGGAACCTTCCTGAGACAAAGAATGGATCCAATTTTTCAAAGGGACAAATTCAACTCCGGGCAACACAAAGCAAATCAAAGATCGCCTTTGAAAAGATCCAAAGATATTACTTGTTTAGTGCAGTTGACATACTGAGAAGTGTCCTGTCATCATAACTTCTCCTGGAGACTCAGGGTCATCCTACAGAATTTCATCTGCCCTAGCTCAGTGGAGAAGTACTCATCGATACTGGCCTTCCAGGTTGCTTGTGAAGAGCAGCAAGACTGAAAAGAATGCTGTTTCAGAGAGGAATCACGAATAAGAGCAAATCTACAGTTTGCTGTTACTACTACAGAAAAAGCACCGTTTCTGCACATAGTAGATCATATTTTAGTGTTTTGCGTGACTTTACTTCCATCTGGAAGTTTCAGAAAAAACTCAAAGGAACACTGCTTTATAACAGGCATGAAAATTATCAATTTTTACTCATCCGATTCACACAAACTCAACACTGTGCATTTCGCTTCCCTTTCCACAGTATATTAGTGCCCTTCTGATTATTTCACTGCTCATGGTGAGATGCAGTTGTGGAAGTTAATACCAGCTTGCACTGCCTGTTGTTTCACACGAAGCATCTTCTTAGCAATTACTTTGGACTCTAATTGAGCTGAACTAAATAATGATGTGTTAACTTGGTTTGTTTGCTATGACTCAAGGATTTACGAAAGATAACCCATTTAGGGGTTAAGGTGCCTGTGCTAATTGTTTTCCCGAACAATACATCTTTCAATCACCTTCTCCATTATCCACATAGATTAACTCCATTGTCTTTGAAAGTAACTGACAACGTTCTTCATTCTTCTATTATCTCATAATAATGTCAGCATAAATACAACAAGAGGTAATTAAATCAGCGAGGGGGATAAACTCTGCATGCTGTGCAAACAAAAGTGAAAAATCTGGGGAGTTTTAGTCAATAGTACTGTGAGCTTAGTCATATCGTAAGATACAACAATAGAGATATTATCCAGCTTTGTTTATAATTTATTTTTCTCAGGTTTTCAGGTGGACAATATTTACCCAGAAGTACCAAACTATAATAACTCCTAAACCAAGTCAATCGTTTATACCTAAAAAGTAGGAAAAAACTAGGTTACCTTGTCTCGTTGTAGGTAATGGTTCATAAATGTTAATATTGTGACAACAATCAATCCATTGGACCGCATTATCAGATAAAGAAGCCAAAGTATTTTTGTTCAAATCAATTCCACTTTTTCTGCATCATGAGCTTTAAAAGTGCTGTGTAGAAAAGAGCAGGAAAACCTTTCAAGATTTTCTTTTGTAGGTTCTGTCTAAATGGGTTTGTAGACAGTAATTAAGCCTTAAACTACTTTGTCCATTATCTGCTTATCATCTTGCTTGGAAACCACACAGCAAGAATATATTGTTTAATCAATCTGCCTCCTTTTTCAGGTATTATTCCTCCTTAGACTCCAAGCTATGAGTTTAGGACTCTTTGGACTGTATTATATACACATGACTGGTCGATAAAAGAATTGATTAAAAATAACAGCTAAAAAGTATCTACATCCCATTCAGGTGAGAGCAATTATAACTTGATGGGAATATTCCCAGGTTTTACTTGCTATAATCTGTTAAACATGTGCAAAGCCCCGTTATCATTGTCAGTTACTAAAATTTATGTCATGTTTGTGAAGGAGAATTTCTGAGAGAGAAAATGCTTCCTTTAGATGGTTGAAACTGAAATTCAGGTTCAAGAAAAGATCCTCAGGTTTGACATTTTTGGTCTAAATGTCTTTCCCAACATCAGAAAGTAAGTCAGCTAAATTTATAGTGTATGATAATATATGGTAAATGAAGAAACATAGTCCCTAGACAATACCACAGATTCCTGAGGGAATTAGGCTAATTAAGTCCTTACAAATATTTTCCAGAATTAAATTATTAACAGTATATTGACTCTGTACAAATATTTTGAGTTCCGGGTCTCAGCAATGTGAGGCTGTAAAGTAAGTTCATGTTTCACTGGTGAAGAAGTTCTTGGTTTTTAGGTGGTAGAAAAGTAAAACATTAAGCAGTAATAGGCTATTAAACCATAAACTAATTACTAGAACTGAACAATATTTTTCTCATCAGCTTCATGTCTAATATTATCTAATCTTATTGATTTTTTTTTTGACAGCAAAGAAATTCCACAAAGAGAAATGCTTTAATAAAAAGCAGAGGGCTTTTTCCCACTGGATTATTTTTTAAAGGTGGTCTATGGGTGGGCGATACTACAGCTCAAGGAACTGAGATTAATCAGGGCTGCAGAAGCAGCAGAGAGTGTCAGGTCTTTATACCTCTCCAGCTGTCATGAACTGTCTCAATCCAGTACCGTTTTCTTGATCTAGCTGACCTAGGTTACTGCAGAGGAAGAGTTGTATTGCTACCAAATGCTCTGGTTTTTCTGCAGTGGTTAATTTTCTCAGCTATGTCACATGTGACTTGAGATAGGAATTAACCTTTAAGAGCATTCATTTTTTGCTCTTCTGTCTTTGATGACACAACAAAATTGTCATTATGGGAAAACTGGTTCACCTAACCCAGGAAAAATAAAAATACTTTTATAGAATTAGAGCTTTAAACAGGACTTTTCTTGTGTTTCATTCTGATTATATGTGTTTGCAAACGATTAAAATAATTACAAGACATTCTGCATGATACTTTGTTTGCAGAATAATATCTTTAGATCAGAGGCTTAGCTGAAAATGAACTTACTCAATCTTGCCATTTTCTTTGAAACCCCTAAAAATGATTTTTTTATTTTGTACAAGAAACACCGCTCTGGAAGGAACACGTAGTGCAAGGTCTTCTGAATCAGTGATAGCATAAAACGTTGTAAAACAACAAAGAGTTTCATGTGCATTTCTTTGGCTGATGCCAGTTTAAGCACCTTCCAAATCTGATCATATATTCCTGTACCTGTTTTGTCAATAGTTTGTGCAGCCGGGTCGCATAGCACTTCATAAACTAATCCAGAATAAAACAACTCACCAAAATCATACTTATTCTTCTTAAATATTGCCCTAATCCAGTTCACCGAATAGCCCCCCATAGAGCCCAATTCTTGGAGTTGTTGGAACAACCAGCTGAAAACTTGTGGGGCAGGGGAGAGGAGCTGAAAGGGAATTGCTTAACTTAGCTTCAGCAGCAGTACCACTGAGTGTGCAAGCATGGAAATAGTTTCATTTTGCTCTGATTATGAACTTCTTTATATGGAAAATATATGCAAATTGACCAGATGTACTGAGAGGGGAAAACATAGAAGCTCTGATTTAGCAAAGTACTTAAGCACACTCTCAAAGTTAATCATGTGCTTAAGTCTATTCACTGAAGCACTTGACACATGTGTATGCTTTTGCTGAGTTAATGTAATAAAGCAGAGACCATAATGACAGTCCTAGGATAAACAGACAGGCTGAGTTGCTAAAAGCGAAGTATGTGTGAGCTCCTGTTTCCTACATCCCATCCTAAAATAGGTCCGCAACATGGAGATAAATCTCATGCTGCAGGCACTTCTCCCTTTCTGTTGTACAGTGACGGAACTCAATGATTACTTGAGACTAGACAGCAAATGTTCACATGGTCTGTATTCGGCAGCATGACTTGTGGATCACAGACCGAAAGCTGCTTTCAAACAGTAACCTGCTTTCCTGGCCAAGGGTTCTGGAGGCTGTCAGGCATTGGAACAGGCTGCCTGGAGAACTGATGGAGTCACCATCCCTGGAGGTGTTTAAAAGGCGTTTAGATGAGGTTCTTAGGGACATGGTTTAGTGCTAGAGTTAGATGAGGTTATGGTTCGATTCGATGATCCTGAGAGTCTCTTCCAATTGAAATGATTCTATGATTCTAAGTTTTCTGGGAGAAGCATGTAAAAAGAATGATGCCTGATAACAAACTAGCACCCCTCAGCAGCTGCCCAACACCATGGAGTGTTTTTCCTAACATTGAGTCCTTATTAAAAAGTAATAAGTAACTGCTTTCTGCTTACTACATGCTAACCAAAAACATTGAGGCTACAGTTGTTGTTCCTAGGATGAACCTAGACCTATGAACTCATGGAAGCAGTAGTGTATCAGAGAGACATGTGCATCACCAAAGCTAAAATTTCTTATCAGAAAAGCACAAACCATGGTTCTCATTAATGACCATATAGCTAGACAGGCTCCACAAGGACGGTGAGAGTGAGCTATGGGGAAGACACCTAAATTTAGACCTTTGCTTATAGGTGTCTACGTGTGCATGAAGTGTCAAAGCTCCTGTGATGCTCAGGAGAGAGCTAGTCCAGGTACTCACAGAAGCCTAGAAAACAAAACAGCTCATAGAATCACAAAATAATAGAATCATAGAGTAATTTTGATTGGAAGAGACCCTCAAGGTCATCAAGTCCAACCGTTAACCCAACACTGTCACTAAACAATGTCCCTAAGAACCTCATCTACATGTCTTTCAAACACCTCCAGGGATGGTGACTCCACCACTGCCCTGGGCAGCCTGTTCTAGTGCCTGACAACCCTTTCCAGGACGAAATTTTTCCTAATATCCAATGTGTACCTGCCCTGGTGCAACTTGAGGCCATTTCCTCTCATCCTATCACTTGTTACTTGGGAGAAGAGATCCTAAAACAGATAGTGACTGGCCGTTCCAGCTAAATTCTTTCTGGTATTTGTTTATTGTAGTGAGTATATCTTTCCTGGTTATCATGGAGAACCTGCTCATATGTTGGTACTCACCCTTCAGCATCAAAATCTTTAACTGAATCCTACCCTGAGTGAGCCAAATTTCTCAAGACATTTCTGTGAAATGGTGCACAGAATGTTCATTTGCTAAATACATTGATTTACCTTCTTTCTCTGGGAAGCTGATACCACCTCTGGCTTCTCTTACATCCTCATGTTATATTGTTATGATATGCAGACATTTTCTGCTTAGGTCATGACCAATGGTGGGGCTTGAATCTTTTGTACTTCATGCTTTCATTAGAATTTCAATTGTGTTCTCACTGTCCACAGCAACCCTTTCCTTCCCTCATTCATTGCTTCATGCAGGGGTTTACTCACTTTGTATTTTTTTATTTTTTACCTGTTTTTCTCTGCTCTTAACAGCTGAAGCCTACTGTAGATTTGAAAACTCATGTAAAGATGTTGATAGACATTCTGGGATGCCAGCCAACTCTTGCTTCTAGTTTAGCTGTCACTTAATATTCTTTCAATTTATTAAGGTTTTCTTTTGGGTTTTTTTGGTGAGCTTTTTTTTTTTTTTTTTCCAACTACAGCGCTTTCTTTTCTAGGACTTAATATCCCACCTGCTGTGTAATGAAGGTATTGTACTCACTCATACCTCATTGCGCAGTACAATTCATATACACATTAAATCCTCACATTCATTTTGCTAGAGTAAGTAAAGTCATATGCTTATCACCAATTACAGAAAAAAACCTCTACTTCTTTAGTTCAAAGAAAAGTCAATAGGAGGGTTCAATGTATTCATCAGAAAACCACTGGATAAAAATGGGCCAAGTGAACATAAAAGCACATTAAAATTTCCTTTTTGTAAAGGAGGTAAGTGGGGAGGGTCAACTTTTGGAGAACAGTTCATGAACTAAAATTGAACAAGTAGCCTTTATTTTTCCTGTTTAAGGTATTATGCTCCTTGGAAGTACATTATGATATCATATGTATAAGTTACATATTAATGATTGTAGGTACTCAGTTGGCATATGAAGTTAATTTCAAATGGAAATGAAGATGACAAAAATAGATTTTGTGTTTATAAATAATACCGAAATCACCATAAGGTGTTGCCTGGTTAAAGCTCTGCTGTAACTGGTGTAAATTTGCACAATGGAGGAAATATGTGGGGCTTTGATTTGCCATATGCTCAAGTTACACAATAAACACAAAATATTTTATGTAATTGCAACTGCATTCAGTTTTAACTGGATTTGATAAACTGCAGGACACTATAGTATCACATTCATTTTATTAACTCCCTTACTCATCAGTCTATTTATACTTTTTTCACAAGAACAAAAAGGACCTTCAACTTAGAAAACATGAAAAAAATGTTTATTGTTGCAGCCTCTGTCCCCTTATAAATTTTATACTGTCATGCCTCTGTTGACTAAAGGGGAGTTAGTACTGACTTAATGAGGGATCAGAAACAGGTCTTTTTAACACAACTGCTTTACAAGGTAATCTTGTAGAATTGATGTCTACACTGGCCACAGGATGCATATGCTGAATAATGATGTTGGACACTGAGATATTTTTCTTGGTAGAGGCATAAATGGATGCAACTGCATTGACTTCTACACATATATTTTACAGAGTAAATTTTACTGTGTCTATTGAATGATAATTACCCATTAATGTTGTGTGTGTGGAATAGCTGAGAGATAGTACCTGAGACCTGGATGGGTCTTGTAACTGCTTAGAGTGGAAAAAAAAATTCTAATGAGAAATAAGTATGAGTGTAAAATTAGGATTTTCTAAATCTAAAGTCTAAATGTAAATCTAAGTCTAAATTAGGATTTTCAAGAGTTAGTATCTATACTGTACGTCTGAGAAAATCACCCTGGGTTCCTGTCATAGATAACAGAGAGCTCATTTTTGTAGTCAATGACTTCAGGATGTGATTCATCTCCTTAAATAGGCAGCTACCTTTGGTTCAATGTAAATTCTGTTGACCAATTCTTCATTGACTATAATAAGAGCCTGGAGAAAAAGTTCTGATGCAGGCAATCCCATTTTATATATCTGGAGTTAGGTGAGGTTAATTCATCACTGTTATAAGTCTTTCATTTGAGGATACAACCTTGACATTACTACCTTGTGCATGTTTGACTCAAATTTGGGGGTGCATATGTCTTTAAAGAGGATAGGAAATATAAGTGCCTTCTATTACGGAAAGAAAAAAAAAGCTGTTCAACATGTGAACTATGGCATTTTAGCTTTTACTTCTTCTGTGTTCAGCCCATCCAGGGCATGCTGCTGCTGTTTGAAGACTTTTGAGTCTTCACTTCAAACTCTACTGTGGTCTATATGAAGCTAAGAGAGCAAAATATGTTTATGCAGTTAGACTCAGTTGTGCTTTTTGAATGTCTTTAGCATGATTTCTTGAGCAAACGTGTCTCCTTTTCTCACACTCCATCAGAGTGTAGGAGCTGCCTGGGATTTTGCATGTTCTACATACAAATAATTTTAACTCCAGTCCATTACAACCAGACCTTCAGCACTAATGTTTCTCTAAACATGAAGGAAAATTCTGTTAAGACTTTATTATTTCTCATCTTATCATAATATGGACTAGTGTCTGAAAGTGCCCCTAGTGAAAATCCACCAAATTAATGTTCCTATTTAAAATATCTAAGTCTCACATTGGTAAATCAATGGAATAGAAATAACATTTTTATATACCTTTAATATATTGGAGATCTTGGATCATTCTTATTTAATAAACTTTCCACAGTTCATTGTATTTTTTTAAATGAGAATCAATATCTCTTCATCTATGCTGGCTTGATACTGCAGAAGAACAGGGAAGGTAAATGAGTTTATAGATGACTAAAAGTTAAGTGGTATTAAAGAAGAATAGCCTACAGAGTCTGCTTGACATTTAATGACAGATTTTTCTTTAAGTTAATCTAAAGAAAGCTATAGAATGGAAAGGATTTTTGATCAATAGCTGAATATTTTGTTTGGAATGGCAAACCAATGGGCAACTATTGACATGGAAAAATTCCCATGTAAATTATATGGTAAAGGACCATGGCAGTGTGGGAAAACAAATTCCTTTACTCTAAGCTGCAGGTCACCCTGTGTAGCATTGTTGAGTAAAACAGCAAAAATGGATGAAGTCCCAAAACAGCTTAATTTGACACTGACTTCACTGGAAAGAAGACATGAGGCAGGACTTGGATATTTACTCTGCCAAGCATTCCAGTATGAAAACAAGTAAGAATGTTTTGAGGCACAGCTCTCATATTTTTGGGCTTGAAAATCCATATCTTTTTTTCCAAGTCCTATCAGTAAGTAGACATGAAATGCCAGGGAAGATTCCTTATTTACCTCTGCGACTGCAGATTATTTTCAAATACCTTGATACCTCTGCTATCTACATGTTAGAGGACAGTTTTCTTCTATCCCTTTCCTTCTCTAGTTTGCTTTCAGATTATTTCTTGTATTCATTCATTCCTGCAGCTCCTAGAAGAACATGCTGGCTGAGGACTCTAAATTGTCAGTATTGCTGAAGCACCAATAACCTGAATTTACTTGAATGACCACTGAATCAAACTCTGTAGTCACAATTACATCTGTGTGTATATGCTTGTGCCATGAAAAAATACTTTATTTCCTTGTAGCTGAATGGCCCCTCTATATGTGAAATATTATTATTACTTCAAGCCACAATCCTTAATTTAGAGATCTGAAGTTATTACAAGAAGACAAATTTGTCATTTACTGTGGATATTACTTTAAAAATTTATGCTTTGCTTTTTAAAATATACATTTAGAACACTAAAGGCTTTTTGTTCAAACATTAAGATTAGAGTATTACACTTAAATTTCTAAGTAATCATTAATTTTGTGATTGCAGCAGTTAAGCTTCTTGGGTCAAATGCTGAGGAAGGCACAGGAGATGCAGAATTTGTCTCACAGTTGATTAATATTTTGTGGCTGTCTTTTTTTTCCCAGTTTATTCAGGTACATGTCAGGCTTACAGTTTCAAGGGTCCTGATGTGTTTCCAAATTACCTGGATTGCCACATTAAGGGGATGGAGGAGGTTGGTACAAAATCTATTGGACCTTTAAAGGGGAAGGTTTGATCCCCTCTTGCTTTGTGTAGTTATTACTACTTGTGTGATGTAGATCTCGGCTTATTATCTGCTAGGGTTCTCCTTATCACTGCAGTGACACCTTCTCTCCTTAATGAAGGGAGCTGGGTCGGCAGACTTGAGGACACTGTGGGGAAGGAGGGACCACACTTGCTCTGCTGCCACCTCTGTATTTCCCAAGAAAAAAAAGAAACTGTTCAGATTTCAATATGCATGAATCTTTCATGAGCAATGCATTCAAAGCAAGGTAAGCAGAAATACCAGAGAGGGCTTTTTGAGGTAAAATTGTCTGTTCTACCTTATTGGTGAAATATGATGGTTTAACAGGGGAATTAGACTAAGCCAATCACACAGCACCTCAACAGGACAAATGCCCCTCCCCACTCATATTCCAGGTATTTTTATTTTATTTTTTTTACATTCAGAAGATTAAAAAAATAATGATTGTTGAGAAATGAACTTCTAAATCTTCCATGCTACCGGCCAGTTCACCAAGAGCACTGTCATAGCCCATCAGATAGAAAATCAGCCACAGCTTTCTAAAACACTGGTGTTTCGAGCTACGAAATCAGAAATCCAGGAACTTTATTGTTAACCCGCTTCCAACAACAATCACCATGTCAGATGCAATGACATGAAGATTCACCCAAGGTTTCATATACTTTATTTCTTCTTATCTGATATATCCTCTGGGCTACAATCAAGAGGCAAATGGCAGCAGAAAAAAACACAATGATTCATCTATAACTCCCAGGATCTTTACCTTCCAAATTTAGCTCTTATCCCTGTTTGTCACTGCGCACTCACTTAGGTGAATTTTGCTTGCAGACCTGTCCTGCACTTTTTTCTATATGTGCAAATTCAAATAAATATATGAACCATCTCATAAGGTGCACCTTAGAGCAAGAGGACGAATGTTGCTTGAGTGCAGAAACACCAAGCAGATTGCAGGATCAAAACCTTCTCTGCCCTACCCACACTTCTTGGGAGGAGCTGTGGTATTTGTAGACGGAGCTGCTGAGCTCAGTGGTCACATCAAACATGTCAACTGCACAACACAACTTGGCGTCATCTGCAAACTTGCTGAGGTCGTGCCTGATCCTACTGTCTATGCTTTGGCATGCTTTGGTTTATTCTTTCAGCAAAAACAGGAGGATATTTTTTCTGTATTTGATTCCTACATGCAGCAATAATGATAAAATTACTACCACATGTCTCCGAACTGTGTACAATATTTTTAAAAATTTATTTTCTAGGAAATCTCCAAAATCTGAGGGAAAACCATTTCTACTTTGACATTAAATTTTTAAAAATGTCACCTTGAGGAAAATTATTAATTTCTTTGCTTTGATATATGAAAAGGTTTGTTTGTTTGTTTGTTTGTTTGAATCAAATCACTTCACATTGGTGCAAGGTTTGATTTAGAAAATGAATGATTTCAGATTTTTCAGCAGATCTCAAATTTAGTTTAACAATTGAGTGGCAGAAACTTTCCATGTTTGCAAAATGTTTCAGTGCTACAAAATGGGTGTAACAGTAAAAAAAAAAAAGAAAAAGGCGAGAGAATAAAAGAAAATATGATTACGAAACAAAAAAGTAAGATAAGACCAATGTTTTCTAGTATGCTGCATATATTCCTTTGACACGGGTGTCAGAAAAAGGTTTGATGGCTCAATAGTCATTTTACTGATCTAATTGGAACACTGGTACATTTTCTGCAAGGTATTTATCTCATAGTTTTACTTTGTTTTGATTTTTTCACTTGCTTACATTTCCTTTTTCAATGTAGTAGTTGTGTCTTTAAAAATGTCAGATAAGAATTTAAATGAGAAAGGGGGTTTTAAAAGATTGTATTTTGGTGTGCTTTCAACTTGCTGTATAATTAGAGCTCTAGTGAAAAGTTGTTATAACATTTTTTTGAACCCAGAAATCTCCAGAACTCTTCAATCACAGCAAAGAAAGTGCCTCATTAGGCATCTGTGAGTTGCAACTATCGTACAAAGCAAAGATTTCTCACTGTTTATAGGAGTAACTACTGTGTTTCCATGTGACTGGAGTCAATTATAGACCATGTCAGCCGTCATGAAAGATGGGACTATAAACAAATATAGAAGACAATTTGGGTTTTCTTAGCATCCCTCATATTCAAAGTATGTCAAAAGTGTGTATAAAGCAGCAGAGGGGTGAAAAAATGCCTGTAACAGGGAAATGGAGCAGGTGTCCATATCTTGCTTAGCCTTGGGCTTTTTTAGCAAAAAGGTGATTTTATAAGCAATTTGGGTAGATGGGAAGAATAAAGGATGATCAGTGTAGGAAATGTTAGAGATGGAGTAAGGTGGACAAAGAAGATGACAGAGCTATATACAGACACGTAAACAGACAGAATAAGAGCCACAGAGCTGGCAAGTAACAGGCAGATATTTAGGGAAGTGTGCGGATGACAGACAAAATGTACGTACTTTCTCTTAACAATTCATTGCCTTTTTTTAAAAAATAGTAAACCCATACTCAGACAACCCAAATAGAGACTAGCACAATGAGATGCTACCGAGGAGAAAACAAAAAAGAACAAGTATGAATGGCAGCGCACAGATTTTGCAATCAGTCAGTTTACACTACATTGAAGCTGGTAAGTGAGCAATCAGACGTTCTGCAGCTCATTTCCAAAACAACGGAGGAAGCAACATACATCTTCAGTACTATACACAGCAGTGCAGAGAGCAATGCTGGAAGAAACCTTGAATGTTGACTATTCCTTTCTGCCACAAGGCAGCATAAGCACTGCTGTAGCTTTTTATAGCCAAATGCCTGCATAATCACTATTCTAGGAACATCCAGCTGTGAAGTCCATATGTCATCTCTGAAATCTTCCACGCACCTTCACCTTCCCCACAAGACTTTATTTTTCCCTTAGGTCTTGCTAAAACTTAACTGTCTGGGGATGTTGACTCAGTTACCTATGTACAGGCATTTTGCACCATTGGAGATATCATAGAATCATAGAATCACCCTCTGGGTGAAGAACCTTGTCCTAAAGTCCAACCTAAACCTCCATTTCTTCTGCTTTATATTCCAACTCACTATAATCTGAAGACTGGTAAGTCATTGGCAGTTCGGTGGGGGATTCCTATGACAACGATCTATTGAAAATTACCCTATGAACGTGGTATTTCCACCAGTTCTGCACTTACATCACAGCAGTTCCGTATAGATCATATTCCCAAAAAAGGATACCATGAGAAATATTTTCAAGTGCCTTCCTAAATCTAATACAGATGACATCTATTGCTTTTCCATATCTGCAACGCTTTTACACTTTCATAGCACAATTTTAGAAGGCTTGGCACAATTTTATCTTGACAAATCTATTTTGGCTGCAACTCCTCCTTTTGTTATCTTCAAAGTGCTTGTAGATAGTTTGATTGATTATTTGTACCTATATTGTTCCAGGAACTGAAGTTCAGCTGACTGGTCTAGACTTCCTTGAGATTTCGCTTCTGTCTGACTTTTAAAGAGAAATATTCAGATTTTCTTCTGCCGGTTGTCTAGGAACTCATTTGCATTTCATAAGTTCTGAAAAATATGCATAAAGAAATTTGCAGTTACTTCAACTTTCAGCCTAAGTAGCCTGTCATGAAGTTCATGAGACCCATAAGGCTTGAAAACTATGTTTTCTAACTACGATAACTTCCATCTTTTTTCCCTTGCTTGCTCTCAGATTTCATTTTGCAAACATATCTATGAGGCTTTTTTCTTTCTTAAAACAAAAGACATGGTGTAATTAATTTTCAATTGTGTTTACCTTCAGAACCAAAAAAATACCCTTTCCCAAACCTGACTTCACCTTTTATTTCATAACAACAAGATACAGCCTATTCATGAATTTCTGACTATTATGCTCATTTCTTTGCTGATGTTTTTGTTCTTACCACCAACTCAGAAAAGTTTCTGCCGAGTTAATTTAAGAAATAGTTGGTTGTTAAGAGTTTAGCAGATGTATAGTATATGAAAGTCTTAAGTAGTTCTTTAACATTTTCTCATTCTCCAGAAATTACTAACAAAGTAATTATCCTTTCTGGACTCTTTAATCCTTCACATAATAGATTTTTTATCTGGGGAAATTATCAGAAGTAGCTCAATTGTTTCAATGTTGATAGGCCTATTATTTATTATTTCATCTTTTTTATAAACAAATAGGGATTTCTCAGAGCCACAGAAATCACTTTGAGTTGCACCCAGCTTCCAGTTGCTAATAGAAAAGGTCTTGAAAAACAACACTTAATAATGTTTGTGAGGTTATTAAAAATGTCAGATTTGTAGTGCTTTGGTTCTCAAGGTAAACTATAGAACTCTTACCACAATGGGCAAAAAGAACATTTACAGAGTTCAATGTGTTACATATACATAATTTCCTGATATCCACCTTATATTTACAGTGAGATTAATCTCATTATATTACCCCATTCTGCATTGTCCTACTTCTACGCTCCATGTTTCCAGTCTACAGATATTTGCAAGCAGTTCTTAACTGCAGCCCTAAAAACCTAGATTCGGTCTCATCATATTTTCTAGATAACTGGAAACTGTAAAGGCATTGTGCGTCTGGATCCTATCTTTTCCTGTATAAGCTCCCCTTAAAGTTTACAACATCCCTACTACCGTACAGACCGGTAATATGAAAATGGAAGCTGGAGCACTGAAGCTCTCTTCCACTTGAGTGCTGAGAGATCTTTGAACATAGATCATAGGATGGTTTGGGTTGGGAGAGACCTTAAAGATCATCTAGTTCCAACTCTCCTGTCATGGGTAGGGACACCTTCCATTAGACTGTGTTGCTTAAAGCCCCACCCAACCTGGCCTTGAACACTTCCAGGGATGGGACATCTACAACTTCTCTAAGCAGTCTCTTCGAGTGCCTCACCACCCCCATAGTTAAGAATTTCTTCCTTATATTTAATCTAAATCTACCCTATTTCAGTTTAAAACTATTACCCCTCAACCTATCACTACACTCCCGGATAAAGACTCCCTCCTCATTTTACCTGTAGTTCCCTTTTAGGTGCTGCAAGGCTGCTACAAAATCTCCCTGGAGCCTTCTCTTCTCCGGGCTGAACAACCCCAACTCTCTCAGGGTTTCCTCATAGGGAAGGCTGTGGTATCTGTCTTCTTATTCATGCTAAAAAAAACCCCAAACATCCTAACAATCTTCTGCACCTGGGCAATGTGAATTCCTTTTCTCTAAAGCAGAAGCAGGGCACAAAATAGATCAAGTGAAAAGGCCAAAGTCACACACAGGAAACAAGTTGCCAGGGATGCACGGATGGACTTGATCTCAAGTATTACTGGGAGAATGTGTCTTCTACTCCATTTCCCCAACTACCACTTCTACTGTTTCTACAGATTCAAATCACTGAAGTTGGGATTCAGCAAAGGAAGAAATAACAATATAATTTCATGGTGCCCTTCATATATTTGGAGTCTAGCTGGATTTCTCTACAGCCTGCAAACTTGCTCACAAGTGTGCGAATGATCAGCCTGAAATTTGCTTACAAAAGATTCAGTGATATTGTGGAAACTACAGCTGTAATCTTCCACTGCCATGGGTACAGGGTATGCAATTAGTTGCTAAAAATAATTGCAATCTTGCAAGTGGAAGCCAGGCAGGTAAAGTGTGCAAGTATCCAGCCTTGTCTGAGGCAGCATCATTAATAAGATGCCTAATATCTTCCTCAAGAATGTGGGCAGAGCACATGTGACTTGTAGTGTGAACAGTGGGTTATTAAATCTAGAAGGTTTGGCAGAGAAGATAAGTATAGGAATATAGATTTATGTGCACAAGGATATTCCTATACTAATAAAACTTTAATTTTTCATTGAATTCTCTCTGCCATTTCAATTTCCTTTTTCCCTTCCTCTCACTTGATTCCTACCTTTTAAAAAATATTCCATCTTATTTCAGAGCATCAAAAATGAATATGACCTATGCAGTATTTTTTCTTTCCATATTTGCAGCCTTTTGGAGGAAAGCTAAGAATAGCGTATGGCAAAACAAGGTGCAAGTGAGGAGCTGTGTGCATTTGATAGGAGCACAGAGACTGCCTAGTGCTGGACTCCAGGAAAAACTTTAAACAAAAGAACAAGAGGGAGAATGAGCAGGAGAAAGCAATTATAATGCCAAAGGATGAATTTTCAAAGATCCTTCTGGGAATTTGTTACCAAATTTCCATTAATGTTAAATATCGTACTGGCGCAAACCCTGTCTGAAGATCACTTTCTTTAAGGAGAAAGAATCAGTGGGCTATACAGAAAGTCAGACAAGGGCAATATTTTCCCATAAAACACCAGGAAAAGAGCCATTTGAAGAAATGAGTATGTATGAAGTACAGGAATGTATGGGAATAGCTTCTCAGGTGAGAAGAATTGTGTATTACATTTATGGCAGTTGTACACATGAAGTGAAACAGTAAAACAAGCAATAAAAGCATTTTAACATTTATATAAACAAGGATATATTACAATAGTAATATCATCAGCTAGTATAAATCAGCACACACCTACTGAAGTTAAACTGATAGCTATGGGCAGAGTACCTGCCCTACCTTGACAAAATAGTTTTCACATTTACTCTGATCATGCTTTTCAGGAGGCAATGACACTGTCTTACCATGGAGTGCACTGTTCCAAAAATCCACAATATTTACAAATTTTGTGCATGGTGGCATGTTTTATAACCAGTTTGGAATAAAGAAAAATCTCTACTAGCTTTATCAATCTGCTTCTTGGTAAAACACAGCAGAAAAATTCTGACTGTGCTCAAAAAACAAGAGCAGCATAAAATGACAAGAGTGTAGACATATACACAAGCCTACACAAGGTGTTTTTTATTGTTCAAGGTGACTGTTTAGGGCAGGAATTAGCAAATGTGGTTTGGGAACTTCTCTTAACAATTCTGCAAATACTGAAACAATTGATGCTGTTGTGATATTTTCCCTGATTTCTAGACCTAGTGATTTCCCAGACCCCTTGGAGCACTGAGTAAAATTTCAAAGGCCTTATGCAACCATTGTAAGCCCATCAAAATGGTTCAGTGCTTTGGATGAAGCTCTGGCCCAACTGAAACCAGTTGGAAAATATCCATTGAATTCAGCAGGGTCAAAATTTCATCTTCAGCATTCACCTCCCCTTCTCCTAGAGGAATGCTATTTTTAAAGCCTCCCCGCCATGCTTTGTGCTTATTTATAAAGCAAAGATGTCAAAGGGTACCTCTTCACTCCTTTCAGACGGGTAGCCTTTGGGTTATTTTGCCTGTCAAAGGCCTTCTCAGTCAGGACACTCAAGGCAGTGGTTTCTTTAGTAAGGGTGAACCAGCAATCAAGAGGTCAGCACCCAGTGGGATTTGAAAACCCTCAATCCTCCAAAGCAGAACACGTCCCAGTAGGACAGGAGGGAGTAGTGCCTTCAACTCCCTTGTATGTTTTATGGCTCTTTTGTATCATACGACTTTATTTTAAGAGGTTGGGGAATGAGAGTAGATATCAGCAGGTCTCCAGCTGGTTTATCCAGGGTCTCAGGCCTGTTCTGATGAGCACTGCTTATAAAAGAGGACGTTGGTGGGCATCGTTAGAATTGCCCCCCACGTATCAATAGCCAATTAGGAAACATAACTCAGTTTGATCCACTGCATTCAGGGAAAGAGTAAATGGCTTTATATGAATAAATCAGTTAAAAAGAATTATTTCTCCCTCTTAAGAAATTATAAATGGTTCTATCAAGTACCATTATCGGCTGCAGCGGAAATAAAGTCTGACATTTGTCTCAAGAGCCTTTTATATTAAAGAACGATTTTTACAATTACATTCTCCAAACATTTAGCTCACTAATGGCAGAAAAGGAGGTATAAGGGCAGCAGCCAGCAAAGAAATGAGGCTTATTCTCAAGCAAGAGAAAATTAAAGGGATAGTTAGGGAAATTCAGGAACTAAAAAAAGTTATATCTTGATTTTCAAGACTCTGAATGTAGACAACATTTTTAATGTGAAGGCTCACTTTCCTGTAGTTAATAAGAATAAGTGACTAAATTTGTAAAGAAGAGAAGAAAGTTCCTGGAAATGGTTGGATTCATAGGTCACAGGAAATTTAAAAGTCTTTATTGTAGGTAAGATATCATAATGAAGCCACTTTTAGATGTCTTTTAACACCTTCATGTGAACTACTTGAACCTTTTTTGACCATCATTCGAAAAAAGGTCCTGCACCAAATGAATAATCGTTCTGATTCACCCTGATGGTTCTGATGCTTTTTATTGATGTCTATTTGCAGCAAAATAAAGGTTATTTTCTGTTTGGTTTATATTGAAAAGATGAAATTTGTTTTAAAATTCAGCCTTCTTATTCCATTTTAATTTCTCTGACCTAACTTTGGAATGAGCACAGGAGCTGATCACGACAGCGCAATCTTCTGTTGTAGCACATTGTTCTTCCTCCAGGCCTGCAGGACAGAAAAACAACCTTCCCAGGAACGATCTGGGAAGAACTGCGAGTTTCTGTGGTAGCTTGGCCATTAGTGTCTATAGTGCTGGTTGGGCTCTCCTGATGAAAATATGGAGATCGAACAATTCATTTGAAAATACATTTTGAATGTGGTTAAATAATCTGTCTGCTTCTGGCTCATGGATGCACTGTTTCTCTTCTCAAGCTTATTGATAAAAGCCTTTTTTTAAAATATATTTTCTTAAAATACTAATCTTATTATTTCAGAACTATGTTTTGTCTATACCTCAACCAAACACAGATCATAGAATCATAGAATGTCCTGAGTTGGAAGGGACCCACAAGGATCACCGAGTCCAACTCCTGTCCCTGCATAGGACAACCCCAAAATCCACACCATGTGTCTGAGGACATTGTCCAGTCTCTTCTTGAACATTTTCAGGCTTGGGGCTGTGACACCTCCTTGGGGAGCCTGTTCCAGGGCTCCAGCACCCTCTGGGTGAAGAACCTTTTCCTAATATCCAATCTAAACACGCTCCTTTTGGAAGAAGCTTCTGCAGGTGTCACCCTTATAGTTAATTGGGACAAACCCAAAACTTCCATATATGAAATTAATTTACTAATACTGGCATCTTTACCAGTGCACTTTCAGGAAGAAGCACAAGGGGTCAGCAGACCTTGTAATGAACCCTCATCGCTGGATAACACTTCATCTCCACTTCTCTCTAATTAGCACTAAAATAGTACTCAGAACAGATCGGTTTTACACAAAAAAGAATTCCTGATAGAGATTGACATTTATAATTAATAGCTAGCTAGCTCAAGTGTTAGGTCTTTACTTTTAAGTGCTCCATTTTTATAATTTCTCCTGAAATTCATTGTAATAACATTGATCACAAAGAGACCATTCATCTTTGATCTAAAGAGACGTTGTCAGTGATGGCAAGGCAGAGATTTGACCTACATAAGAACATAAGGGCAAGGGCATGTTTTAGTACTTGGACATATGGAGTTACAAGAGACTTGTTCATCGTGTTGACAGCACTCAGATACACAGCTGACAATAAGAAGATGCTCAAACTTCTCCTCCTACAGAAGCCCCTCCTGACTTAGTACTGTTGTGTTGGAACCATCTCAAGGCCTGTGATCTCGTTTATACCTAGGCATTTTAGTTTAAAGTGATACTGAGGTATTTTTTCTAAAGAAAAGCCCAGAAGCACTGGGCTTGTCTTTGATCTCTATATCATTTGTCAGCGATGGTGGAATTAGCAAGTCTGCCACTCTGTTAATAACCATCCACCTAATTCTGCAGATTGTCTACAGTTCATGTGAGTGTTTGTCTACAATTCGTGTGAGTGTTGATTTTGGTCACTTCAAATTATGAAATGGTGCATTTGGACCACTCATTTCTACCCATTTTTGGTGCTGTAGCCACACAGCCTCAGACTAGTGATGGAAGCAGCCAATTGTCCCTGAAGTGTGTGAACTACCTTCTTTGAGACAAATAGACATGGCAGCTTTCAGCACTGAAAGGTAAGTCTCCGTGGTATTTTGCAACTCAAACAGGCTTGATCTGCTTGATCTCTACACTGATAATGTGAGCCATCTCTCAAGATATGTCACCGTTTACAGGATAGTGAGATAGACCTAATAAACCCTTCTGGGAGAGTGTTGCTGACATGTGCAACAGCAGAAGACATTTGGATTTGTGTCTTAAACCTATGATTCACCACAGTTCAGAAAACACAACAGGTAAAATGTATAAACTTAAATATACAAAGCAGTTAAACATTGGCTGGGACATTCATTCTGTAATCTTTGACTAAGAGCTATGGACAATAAAGTTCAAGGTTAAAAAGCAAAACAGCCTCATATTTATAAAAGAAGATTATCTATTTAAAAACCCTCTTGTTGAGAAAATCATCTGACAATGGTTCCTGGCAATAGGAGGACGCAGATTTTTGAGCTAAACTCGATTTTCAGGCTAAGGGGAATACCTGACCTAACTCACATACCTAAGTGGTGAAAGGTTTCAAATAATAATGCGCTCCCAAGGTGAAAAGAAATTCCAATCTCTTTTAGTGCCGCTACAAACCTCTCAGAGATGTCTGCTACCAAAATAAAACCGGCCTCATAAAACCGATGTCCAATTTACTCAGGCTTCCTGAGGGAACTCCATCAGAGCTTCAGTATATGGATATTATAGGTTCCTCCCTCCATCACTCCAGTCTAGGTGGATTAGAAATTACGGGCAGTCGAAGCCTGACATGCCCTCAGATTATTTTTTTCCCCCCAAAGTTCCCATTCAAAATGAAAACAAGTAGAAAGGGGAAGAAAAATACTGGTCTGGAGTAAGTTTCTTACTGCTGGTTTCCTTAGTGCTGAAGAGGAAAGATTAACCCAAGCAATGTGTGTTATCCATATAATCTGCCAACAAACCAGTCTATTGGCCTTTATACTCTCTGATAGACTGTTTCACCACAAATAATTGTCATTTGCTGCCTACTAAAATTGGACTAATTCTTGCCATATAGTGTACATAATCCTAAAATATTTTCAAAGTCCCCTGCCTTAGGAATAATTCAAAATCCTTAGTACAAACTGTATTTTGCATTTGTTTAGCAACTTTGACCTGAAGATCTCCAAGGGTATTCCTAAATAAGATTCAAAATTCATGTGAATGAATAGCTCACCTTTATTTTTGCAAGGGCAAACAGAGAACTTTATTTAGCTGACATTGTAAGGGCATTGACTTAGCTGAAAATAGAATCCAGATCTGATTCGTAGCCCTGTGATGGAGAGACCATACTACTATTCGTAAGCAACCTCCCAAGAAGCCCATAAAATTCCTAAGTGGCAGCTCTATATATAATGCTGATCCAACATTTGCTGTGGGTAATGTTTTACAGTATATCTGTAGCAAATCATTTCTTTTAAAGCATTCTTCTGTCTGTACCTAATGATTTATTCAGTCTTTGTTGCCTGATGTGAATCTTTCCCCCCAAAAACAATATGCAAATGTATAAAAGTGCAACTTCAGGGGTTTAGCTGCATTTTTTTTTTTTAATTTAAATCATAAATCTTTACATTGGAGGAATGAACATTAAGAAACCTGAAGCAAACACTTTCCACACTAATTTATTTTAGCCTGCAAATGCTGTATTTTTCTCCCCTTCAGACTTTTCGGTGGCATTGGAAACGACAAAGGGAAAAGATGCCAAGAATGTTTTTAAGACAATGCCTGGAAATGGGAGGTTGGAGAAGAAAATTACTTCAATCTGGTCACTGTTTTAAAGACATTTACTAATCTTTGAAGCTTAATGCACCTGCCTATTGCTCACAATAAGACACAGAACTTCCAAGGGGAACCCCTCTGAAGTTATAATGTTATTCTCAAATGACCAAAAAAGAAACAGAACATGCTTCCAAAAACTTAGAAGCTAAACAGACAAGGCAAAATATCCCTGTCCTGAAGCAGAAGGCCTGAAAGAATAAGCAGGTTTATTGGGAAATGATGGAATATGTGACAAAGAGTAGAATTGAACACCAACCCACCCATAGTCATAGTTCATGTAATTATGTTAGTTATCCAGAAGTGAAGAGTCAAGCCTGAAACTAAGCACCATAGCCTGTCCATCAAAGGTGGAAGGGTGATTCATTAACGGTAAAATAATTGTCCCAGATAAGTAGCATGGTATAAAGTTTTTTGCAGCTGCTTATTCCTTTTGACCACAGAGTATACAACCTAGATAATGACTTTTTACTGGAGCAGGTGTCTAGCTTTACAACAGCTAATTTTAATCTCAAAAATGGTGAATGATCATTGGGTAGAACTTATATTTACTCAGATTTTACTCTGTGAAAGTGCATCCCTATCAATCCTGCTTGGACTGATAGTGGCCAAAGCCAACTTCTCAGGAGTCCTCACTAACTTTTATCTACTGGCTTTGCCTTCATACAGTGACCAGGACATATACAATATTCTTAAGTCATAGTTGGATTTGATCTAGAGCTTGACAGATCTAGCAGAGAGGTAATAGTTTCATCCAGAAAACAGATATTTTAGAGGAGACGATATCTACCCATCTGCTGATATAGTGCTTAATTAAAGTGTAATTATTGTTCATTGTTATATCTTAAAGCTTTTCTTTCCATCCCATTTCTGAGTTATTATGGTAAAGGCACCTCCTGCCTTGGATGCCTAAATTTTGAAATTGGACTGTTTGTACTTTTTCTGTCTGCTAACTTTCACACTGGGGAGGATTTTCTGCAAAATAGCCAGAAATATAACTTGCTCTTCCCTTCCAAAATTACCACAAATTCTCGTTTATTACGATCTTATAAAAAAAAGTTAAGTGGGAGTCATTTGATGACTTAAAACCTGTCACCTTCATGCAAAACACCATCTATCAGTTCCTTCAGAATTTTAACAACCACCCAGAGGCAAGCGTTTTTGATGAGAACTGAATAGGAGAGTTGCAAAAGGACATGTGCTCTTAGCACATCTGATGGAGTTCTCCAGCTGTAGAGTTTTCCCATCTTCCCTTTTCCTGCAGTCCAGATTCTGGTTAAATCCAGTGCTACATTTCTGTGCTTTGTATCTTGTCTTATTGTGAAGACCAGAAACTTGTGAGACAAGCCCTTTTTATTCTGTTTGGAATGGGTTAAGCTGACACATCACTAAGGCATCTAAACCCTATATTTATGCAAACAAGCTGTAATTGCATATACTAGTAAAGTGTTGTCTTTCCTCTAATCCAGTAATGACTCTGTTTCTCAGGCCCTCCTTTTTCCAAGATGTCAGCAGTTTTTACCAGCCTGGGATACTTACTTTTTGCATTGTAGGAATGAAGGTGATATAATTACTTAGGTATTCAGTAATGCACCCTTGGAGAACTTCAAATAACTTTTTGGTTTCAACTTGTCTTTTAGTGGAAGTGGGGGTTGCTTTTGCAAAGTTGTATCTCAGTGATTTATCTAATATTTGTTCCATTTCTATAAAATGTAAATTATATCATGTTTTATGACTTATAATGATAAAACAATCCTTGATTATGAGAGATCAGACACCTCAACAATGTAGACCATGGCATTAGATTAAAAGGAGCTGCAATGACAGCTCTACAAGGCAACTCTATGAAACAGTTCACATTGGACCATCCAGATGTGTCTGGAGACCAAAACTGGAAAAATGTCTTTTGTTTTGCTCAGTCAACCATTAAAATGGACTTTGTGACAAGACTAGAAAATACAGAAATGTAACTCACTCTAAGCCTACTCCTCTCAAGCAGACAATAGTAGTGTTGGAAAAGAAGGGTTTGCTGGATTAACACTCACAATAAAGGTTACATGCCTGACACTTTTTTATTCTTTGATCTTACTGTGTTTGATGTCTTGCTTTCTACACATTCATGCTCTGTTGGTCTTTTACTCATTGGTGGCTGTCCTTTAAAAAGAATTCCTCTCACTTGCCTGCATCTTTGAGAAAAAGTGAAAAGGAAAGGAGGAAGAAAAGGCTGACTAGTAAGAAGCCAGCTGAGTATCTCAGAGTGCCTCAGCCTTTAAACATAACTGGTCAAAGGGAATGCACAGATCCCTACTGAACATCAGAATTAGATCAGTAGTGCTTCCAAGCTCCCGTGTCTATGTTTTGGCTGTAGCCTAATTCTGTGTGGTTTAGAAACAGGCACACCAGTCCCATGTCACCTAAACCTTTGTTTAGGTGGTCTGGAAACTGCCATAACTGGACAAGAGTTGAGCTGATATGTCTTGACATGGATGATCAGGGGAAAATAGTTCTCTGGACATGCCATAATATAAAATCACAGGTCACAGCATTTAGATTCAACCATTGTGATTAAAGCAAACTTCACTTTCAGATGATTACTCTTATCCTTGAATCCAGCACTCCCAAGGTAGTGATGCTCTTGAAGATGACACCATTGCTGAAATAGCAATTTAATTACTGCGACAGATTACTATTAACTTAATTTTTAAATGAGGGGTTGTATGCTCCAGGCACTCCTTTGTGCTTGGGGGAAGATTAAAGATTCTTGGAATCTGCTCCTGGCTTTTCACATTTCCTTCTCAAGTTACTATGATCTCCCCTTTAGAGTTTTGATCAGAGTTTCTCTAGAGATTTTTTACAGTACCTGGGACAACTGGCTTCTCATATTCTCCTTTTAAGAACAAACAATCGAAAGACTTGTCCAAATTATTTGTCATATCCCCTTCATACAAATGCTAACCATGATAGAGGTGACATGGGTCTCCATCTCATCCAGCACAGGGTCTGAAATATTCAGTTATTTGGTCAGATTTGCCTGCAGCTGTTAATTTTACCTCTTTCCTTTGAAGAGACGGTGACCTAACAGTTAGTTGTTTAATCTTGACCTTGCTAAGCAGTTCACTCGATGTTGTTATGCCTCATTTTATGCATTTTTAATTTAGGCATAATAAACATCTATGACCTGTTTCTTCCCTGGGACATCCAGGAAATGAATTCATTAATGTGGCTTGAAACTGCCATCTGAGAAGGAGTGGGAGGAGTGCTACTTTTGGCTATATAATTTGAGACACCCCAGGAAACGAGAGCTTAATTTTTCCTGTGGGAGCTAACTATTAATATTTGAGGATTTCATGGAGCTTGGTTTTAAAATATGTATTTTGGACACCTGTCTGCTCAGAAGAGCCTGCCAAAGCATTTTATGAAGAAGAACAATGAGAAATGACTGTCAAATGAACCTATATGTCATGGAACAAGAAAGGAAATTCAATGCTATGACTCAGACACAAGACTGAAATAGTCTGTCACAGCAGCCCAGGGCAAGTATCTCTTCTTCCTGGCAGCACAAAGCCCAGCTGATTGATCCCAACGCCTTCTGAATTCAGCAGAAAGGCTCCCAAGCTATCTCAGACTAATTAGGTCTTCTGTCAGTCTGGATACTGCCAGTCACAAGAGACTTTAAATAACAAGACTTTAGAGTCCCTGGCAGGGATAGCAATATATTGAACCTTCCCAACTCACCCAAAACATCCTGCAGTCCTACAGCAAGGTTTAGTCCTACAGAAAGGTGTTGCATAAATTATAACTTTATCAAAGGTGGAGAGCTGCATACGGTGTGACTCTATGTTAATGTCAGAGAAGGGAAGGCGGATAAAATATATGCGAATCAGGATTTTCTTTTCTGTAAAAGTTGCTCAGTGCCTGGAGGGAGCCTGAAAACTTCCTGAGAAGCCTGTCAGAAGACCCACTCCCATCAAGTTGGTTTGGGTCACTGATCTCTCATAGCTATGGCCAAGGTGTGGGCAGAAGGCTGCAAATTCCCACAGGCGATCTTGTGCACGAAACATTGAACTGCAGTTCAACGTCATGGTCTGCCTGCTGGAAGCAAGGCAATTTAGTCACTCTGTGCCTCAGCTTCCTCATGTCCTGGTTTGGGTTTTCATCCATTTTTTATTTGCCTTCTCTATTCTGGCCATTGGCATGTTGAGACGATGACCATTTCTTATGGCTGTCCAGCATGACATTTTCTGCAACATCTTCTCTTCCCCCCAGGGTATTTACATGAAGACAATGGATCCACAAACTGACTTTGTTTTAATTTTTCTAGTGCAAGAAAACATACGGGTGAGTAAGTGTCTGAAATAGGGAGCCTTTGATGTACTCCTGGGTCAGGGATTGTCACCACTGCTGTTAAAGACAGTGGGGTTCCCTTTTGCAAAAAGTGCTCCAAGTCTTGCATCTTTGCCTTTGCTATTGTCCAATTATAATGTTACCTTGCACTTCTACTGCCTTTTATAGAATCTCTGGACCAAATTCCTCATAGTGTAAAATGGTGCACCTCCACTGAAGTCAGCAGGATAATGGCAATATAGATTAGATAAACATCTACTTTATTAAGAATCATTTATTATTATCACTATTTATTATTAGTTTGCAATTTACTATCATTACTATTATTTATTATCAGGCTTATTTCTTCAGACATTATGAATCCTCCTTGCAAAAATAAATAGCCTTGGAGACTCACATTATACCTCCAAGGCAGTAAAATGGAAATATGAAGAAGCTTAGATGACATTTTCAAGACATCTCATTTGTTCACACCCTAAAAGCCATGACATAATGAACCTGTTGTTTATTTTTGATGGATAGTGAGGCAGCGACACACTGGGAAAATGACAGAGGCCCATCTGGTGCATTGGGAGGTGGTAGTAAGCTGGAGCTGCGTTGTGATGGAGCAACTGTCAGAGAGGCTATAGTGATGCAAAAGCTCATGATATATCAGTGGTCGATGTGGGGTTCAAGCGCACAAATCTCTCACTGAAAGCATGAGATTTGACCCACCAAATCCCACCAGTCAAAAGCTTATTTTCAGGAGTTTTCTCTGACCAGAACTTGAGGCATGAGTATGAGTTGTGGCACCTTCTTTTGTCTCTGACTTGTATATGATGGACTTGGGGTGCAGGAAGAGAGGCCTTTGCAAATAATGACTTCCTGTCCACTTCTCAATGAGCACTAAGAAAGAGCTGGAAGAGTCTATCTGCAGGGGCTGCTCTAGCTGCTACGTCACGCTGCTTTCTGGCAGCGAGGAAACCATCACTTTCAAGTTACTGGTATCATTTTCCATGGGTTGGAAGGGGTGAGTTTTTTCTCTGTGCCTAAAGCCAAGAACCTGACTACCCAATGACGTATGTCCTAATTTTCCACCCTACTCCTGTTTCAATCACTTAGTCATCATGAATACATGGAAATATGGCTGTGTTATCAGAGCATGATGGATATCATGGCTAGCAAGTCTTCATTTTCATGGGTAATGAGCAGAAGTCTCTACTTAATGCTTACTTTCTAGAACAGCAAGGAACTGAGACGTGTCTAAATAATGTTCTTTCATAATGTTGTTATTTAGCAGGAATCAATGTTCACACCTGTTTATTTCTCTTTCAGACACAAATGAAAACAGTGTGCACGATTAATATAGTTAAATTGAAAAATAGTACAGTATTGATTAGCCAGCTTTCCATTATGCTGTGCAACATCAGTCAATCTCTCCTAGACACCAGGAGAAACCTAATGGGCTTTTATTTATCACAGCCTAAGAAATCCTCATGGCAAACTTCTTCAACTTGAAACAGTAAATCTCAGGAATTTTGTTTCATCCCATAACTGAATATCTTTGCTGCTTAGACTATAATTTAAAGTCACATCTCAAATCTTAGTGCCCATTTCTGGAAGTGTTTGGCTCCCAGAGACCTGATATTCTTGTTAGATTATCAGCCTCAGCTGCTGCGTTTTGAGGTATGTTGTATATAAAACCCAGGTCTAATTCCTGTCCCATTTTCTGTTCAAGTTGTTAGAGCCCTAGCTCTGTGCGACCATCTCATCTATAATCTAAATCCCCAGATGGAGATGCTAGGGTCAGAGACAGGGCTGATTTGACTTCAAGTAGAAAGTGAGACAAATTACAGCACAGATGTGTTTATAAAAGCTGTTCTCAGTTATCTCTCAGCTCTGATCTGCTGCTGGCTTTGCTTATTTTGACACCAGCATTGGGCAGAATTACAGCTGCAATTCTACAGAATTTTCATGAGTCAATAAAAGGTTTCAGTAAGAAATTGTTGTGCAGGCTTACGAATATCCTGATTTGCAGGAGAGCTCTGTCCAACTGATAACTTGAGTGACAAAATGCCAAAGGTTTCAAAGAACATACTAGAATTGCAGTTTCACGATAGAAACATATATAGCTATTTAGGATGATCTCATACAGTTTTTCATAGAATATCCTGAATTGGAAGGGACCCACATGGATCATCAAGTCCAACTCCAGACACCACACAGGGCAACCTAAAATCTAAACCATACGTCAAAGAGCATTGCCCAAACACTTCTTAAACACTGATGGGCTTGAGGTCATGATCACTTTCTTGTGGAACTTTCTGCAGTATTTGATCAAACTCTCAGTGAAGACTTTTTCCTAATATCCAATCTGAACTTCCTCTCACTCAGCTTTAAGCCATTTCCTCCCCTCCCTCTCTGCTGCACCTCATGAGAAAGTTACAGAAAGGGATAAGTTCACTCCTCAGTCTCCTCTAAGATGAACAAAACTAGTATCCTCAGCTGGTCCCCACAGTCTAGTCCTTTCACCATCTTTGCTGCTTATTCTTATATTGTGAAGCCCAAAACTGCACACAGTACTTGAGATGAGGCTGCATCAATGTTGAGTATAGTGGGATGATCACTTCTACAGCACAGCCTGTAGCTTGGTGAGTGTCACAAACTACAGGGATCTTGTGCTATCTTGGTTCACCTACAAATTGGTTTGAAATGTGTTGTTTGTTTTTTGTTTGTTTGTTTGTATTACCTTTTGATGCTACTATGAGAATAATCAGTCTTTGGTATGTTTATAATAATACGATATTCATTTTTTTTCAGTCACATATAAAGCCAAGAAAAAAAAAATTGGTCACTTAATTAGCAGTGGTTTGCAAGCATTTTTGGCAGACTTTGGGTGATGGCTTCTAAGACTCTATGTCTAAAGATGGCTACTGGGGATAACATTAAAAAAGTGCAGGGTATTTTGAGTTCCAGTTTGTATTTACCACGTGACAATCTATATTTAAGACATCCTTAATGGGGTTCAAACTTAAGTTGGAAACCTTCAATAATCTCCACACCAAAACGTGTTGAAAAAGTGGCAAAATGTAGTAGAAAATATGCCTCGAAGTTTTACAGCAATTCCATTACTACATACAAGGCCTTTGTGGATTTAATAAGTCCCATAAATGTACCATACCATATTACAAGGTAACTAAAACATAAAGACCCAGTCCAAACTCCCTGTGCTCATTCTGGAATTTACTGGCTAAGTGAGTGGTTTAGTGAAGATTTACAATTTCAATCTTATTTAGAATTCATGGGTTTCCCATAGATTTTGTTACTGTATGTTCCTCAGATGCTAACTTTTCATTTCTAGAATAATGAAAGTCCTCTATTTTTGACTGTTCAAATAGCTTTCTGAAGAACAGACGTAGAGAAGGAAAGCTGCCTGGGTTCATAAGGAAAGAATTATGTTGGCAAAATTCGATTATTTTTCCTAAATTTTCAGATGAAAAGGATGAAAGTAGCATGTGCCACAGGGGCTCTTGAAACTTCATCTGAAGAACCAGCCAAATTCCTTTGGTCAGTGTCTCACATCGTACAGGTTGTAAACATTGTGGTGGGGACAACGCTGAAGAGGAGATACAGATAAACCAGCACAGCACTCTCACTTGTGTCACAGCCAAGGGAATTGCAGAAGTTGATGGAGGTCAAGCACTCTCAAAAAAGGCCAGACAAAAAGATGCTGCTTTATTGTATGACAGTTGATAGAGCAAAGTACAAGCTGGCGACAATTCAGGGCACATATCTCACCAATAGACAATGGTAACCCATCAGTCCTACTTCTGCCACTCACTCAAAAGAATGGGAGACATTATTCCTAATTATACAGGAGGTGAAACACAGTTTATCAATTTAGTTTGAGATAGAGGGCTTGTTCTCAGGTGCAGAGAATTAATTGTCTTACAGTAATGCCTGAGAAAGAAGAAGATTGGTTCTGGTTGATTTACAGTGTCAGCATTTTTTTATTATTATTTCATGAACAACCTCCATTTAATCACAAGGCATCTAGAAGCTGAATACAAAAGAAGACCTTTCATTATTCATAGATAGTATCTTCCTCAATCACAGAATTGTTTGGTTAATAATAACTATTGTAAAAAAAAATCTTTGTTCAGGTTACCCTCACAGGGCATTTTATTTATTTCTTATTTACTTTTAATACACTAAAGGATGCTGGAGATCAGCAAAATTCTCACATGCAGCTCTTAGCCGGAGGCTAGAAGTAGGAATTCATATTTTTCAGATTATCTTTGCTTCAGCATACGAAAGTTTGATTCTACATTTAAAAATACTGTATTATAAGTATGAAGAAGTCTTTGACCTCTGCAGTGTAACCACTGCACAAGGTCTCGTTGCTGCTTAGTGAAGTTGTGCACGACCCATACCTGGGCCAAGACTGACATATGTCCTCAGCTAAGATAATTAAGTGTTTTATGTTTGAACTTCGACAGAAATGGACATTTCAATAAAATGCAAGGTTTCACTGTTATACGGCTACCTGGTTTTTGTAAGTTTTCAGTGTCTTGTTGGAAAATCCTGAAAATTTTCAAGGAAAAAAATATTTAATTATTCTGCAATTTCTGTAAATCGTGTCTGATAGCTCTAGATTATTTGCACACACACATACAGTTAGTCAAACTAAAAAATTTCCAGAAAAACATGGAAAAAAACCCTCACATATAAATTCTTCTTCCAGGCAAGTAAAAAAAAAACCCCAAACTAAACACCACCACCAAAACCAAAACCACCAACAAAAAAACCTAAAAAATGTTTCCAGTTCCACTTTCCAGCTGAGGGGAGACCTTCTGATCTCTGAACTGCCTGAAAGGAGCTTGGAGCATGGAAGGGGTTGGTCTCTGCTCCCAGGTAACAAGTGACAGGATAAGAGGAAATGGCCTCAAGTTGCACCAGGGGAGGTTTAGATTGGACATTAGGATAAATTTCTTCACCTAAAGTGTTATCAAACATTGGGACAGGCTGCCCAGGGCAGTGGTGGAGTCACCATCCGTGGCGGGTTTAAAAGACATGTAGATCTGGTGCTTAGGGGCACGGTTTAGAGGAGGACTTGATGATAGTATTAGGCTAAGGGTTGGTCTGGTTAATCTTAAGGGTCTTTTCTAACATAAAAAAATTCTATGATTCTGTGATTCTATTCATAATGTTTTCCACTGACATATATGGGGCTGTTTGTACAAATTAGAGTTCCAAGAAAGAGACTGCACTCTCTCCATGCACATAAGCCTTAACTTTCTACCTGGGATGCTGGGAAAGTTAATTTGCTAATGTTTGTAAAGTGCTTTAAAATCTTCAGCTATAAGAAGAGTAAAATATAACAATTACTTTTTAATGAAGTAGGAATAATGAGCACTCCATCTCTGCTTTTTTCTCCAATAAAGTTTTCTTTTAAATAATGTATATAGCTCCCTCTATATATCTACCTTGATTTTTTTTTTCTTAACATGCACAACACCATTTTGTGTTGGCATTGATACAGAAATGCAGAGTTTGCTTGCTTCTTTCCCTGACAACTTCTTAAACTCATTACTATCGATTTAGGAAGTATTGAGGTTAAATTAAGAAGTGGAGTTTGCAAGCAGTAAGGTGCCTCCAAGGGGTTCATGCCATGGAATAAACTATCTACAAAGCAGCAGGTAGGAGAAGTTTCATGAGCTCTTTTTGGAGGAACTCCTACGTTCCCCCAGAAGTCTTCTGTGAGAGCACAGATGCTGAAGGTAGAATTTATCCATCGCAAGCAGAAACAGCACCATGAGCTTGTCCATTTGAGGTGTACCCCATCTCAACATCGATTTCACAGATCATCACTCCTCGCACAGATTCAGCATGACTAGAGACTTGTGAATTGCATTGTTTGAACATTATAGGTGAGTTTAAGCAACACTCTGCACAATTCCTGCAAGAGTAACAAATACAGAGCATGAACTTATTTCCTTGGATGAATTTTCAGAGCACTATTGATTCCATGTTTATGCTAAAATCTATTCTTAATTCCTAAGGACCACTTAGTTCTCTTGCTTCTTGGCAACTTTTCTAAGGAGAGAGGCAGTGCCAGGTTTTGCAGCAATATAGTGAGGAAATAAAGAATAAACCTGACCAGCATCTCAGAAGACAGCATAGTGCTTTTCATCACCAACATTTTCGAAATGTCTTAAAATCTGATTTTTGTGTGTGCTATGTATACCTGGTGTGTTATAACAAGAAATAAAAGTTGTAATAAGAGTAATTATTGTAAATAATTTGTATAACTGCAAAGACTCCCTTACATTCACTTTTCTGGTAACAACAGGTGCTACTCACTTGAGAAACTCAGCTACCCAAGTCAATTATGTCTCTAAAGACCACAGTCATGGTGGTCAGGAATATTAGATGTGTTTTAGCTTTCTACGGCAAAACCAGCAAGGGTTAAAAAGGCTATATTTGGTTACATTTCATTTCCACAGCATTTCTTCTTTGACTTTCTTTTTTTTCCTTCACCTTGTTGATTTTTTTTTAATGCTTCCTAATTTACTTGATTTGAAACATTGACAAGAAATTCCAAGTGTATTAAATGAGATATATTTCCATAATGAACAGGTTTCTCATTTCTTCTTGGTAATAGATATAAGCGTTATGGGACTTTTCTTCTCAGGATTTGTCAGGTTTTTTTGGAAAAAGGAGAGGAAAAAACAACAAGTGTACTCACAGCCTTAGATTAAACCCCAGGCAGATCTCTGCTGTCTCTGGGTGTATGAGATGAATTGTTTTATGCTGCTTTGAGAAAGCTCCATAGATGTTGGCACTGCGACCATAAAGCTGCTACAGTGGTGTTTTCTGCATTAACTGCAATGTAAACGTAAAGCAGCTTCACAGAGCCACAATAAAAACCACTGAAGAATCACTATGCACCATTTGTTATCATGCACGTACTCTAAATACCTATAGCTTTCTCTTAAATGCTTAGAACAGACATAAATAATAATTAAGAGAGTTGCTCCACAAGTTTCTTCTATTCTTTGTAGGATATGAACCTATGTGTTCATGGTAAGACATCTCTTCCAGGAATAGCATAATCATTTGAACCGTGGGAGAGCAGGAAGGAGGTGACATTGAGTGGATGCTGACTTGCTGTGAGAGGGAATTTAGAGTCTCCTTGAAAAGGAGCAGTTATTTTAAGGAACCATTCCATGTGCTAATTTAATTTCCTTCTAGAGCCTTTAGGAAGGCTAGCTTGGTGGTCAAAGTGACATATATGTGCTTCAGAGAACAGGATTTTCCTCCTCTACAAACATCTCTGTCCTTGGGAACTCAGGATAAAATTTGCTAACCTGTGCTCACTCCTGGTTGCAGTGGGATGTGTAGCAAGAGCTGAAGATGGGTTGAGGTGCCTAAGCTTATCTTAGATACCATTATTCCACCAAACTTCAAAGCTCCTAAGACCAGAAATTTCTCTTGGCAAAATGATTCTGCAGAGATGACGGTTTGAGCACTAAGCTTCCCAGATATTTTTCTTCTTCTCTGGATGCTCAGATGTACAGTAGAGGATCAACTTGCTTATCATGTGCATAACTGCTGTCTAAGACTAGAGACTGGACAGTCTTCCACCCATCAAGTCAGTAGCTCAGTTCAGGAAAAATCCCAGTCAGATTGTGCTCTCCCCAGAGCATGGTGATGTCCACCATATTTTGTTTTGTTTGGGTGTAAGTGGAGAATCTAGGCCTTCTGTAGAATCATACAATAGTTTGGGTTGGAGGGGACCTTCCAAGCTCCCCCAGTGCCACCCCTGCCATGAGCAGGGACATCTGCACCAGCTCAGGTTGCTCAGAGCCCCGTCCAGCCTGGCCTGGGATGTCTCCAGGGATGGGGCACCCACCACGTCTCTGGGCAACCCGGGGCAGTGTTTCACCACCCTCATTGTAAAAAATTTCTTCCTCATGTCTAGACTGAATCTCCCTTCTTTTAGTTTAAAACCATTACTTCTTGTCCTACTGAAACAGGCCCTGCTAAAAAAAATCTGTACCCATCTTTCTTCCTTTTAAGTACTGAAAAGCAGCAATAAGGTCTCCCTGGAGCCATTATGCAGGTCTTCTCATTACGGTTTCCGTGTTGCCTTTATATGCATGAAAGTGTAATCTCAAGTGTCAAACAGGGATAAAAATTCTGTTCTACTTCAGATGGCTGCTGTGAGAAAAAAGACATTAAAATTTTTGAAGTGATCAGATGCTGTGATGATATGGTCATGAGATCTCTCTTGGCCAAGCTAACCCAAGTTCCAGTAAAAATTCACTATTCACTTTAATTACAGTTCAGCAGGCCTGTACTAACTGGAAGCAGATGTTTCCCTTCAGGTTTTAATTAGCAAAATAAATTAATAGAAGAGCTTTATTTTAAGCATTGCTTTTCTAAGGTTGAAATAGCCTTTGCAAATCATGAGAAAAATGTTAGACCAAAAATGTTCAAATGTCCTAGAACACCTGCATGTCTTTTTAAGCTAATGGTAGCTCAAGACATCTTGTGGATGAATAGCACAGACTCACAGGAATCGCGGGCATGGAAAAGAGCTTGGCCTATTAATTGCCAAGGAAACCTTGCTATCTGCAGCTTGTTCCATAAATCCACCAGTTTATTGAGGTATTTGCATTACCATCAGGATAAAAGAATGAGTAACATATCTTGGCAACAAAATCCAAGAGATGGTATATTAAACTGGGAAGTATCTGGCTGTGTGAAATGCGGAAAATAAGACAGGGTAGAACAGATCCTGCAAACTCTTGAGGATGGGAGCGTGTGAAGCCAATCACAGAGGAAAGACAAAAGGACAAAAATGTTACGCTGTTTATTTTATTTTTAGATGAAAGATTCTATTAAGATAAGACACTGAAAGATGAGTGTGAATTTGGGGTTTTTTTGGTTGCATTTTTCGGATGTTGCTTGTAGTAACTTCATAGAAGGAATTTCAGTTGATTTCCTAGGATTTTCTCAGATGTATGTGCTCCAGTTTGAACACCTGGGAGAAATTGCATCCCAGGCAGAAGGTTTTCTTTGACTTAAGTTTTTCATTTGTATGTTCTTAAAACAGGTTTAACAGGTAACAACAGGATGGAACATTTTATAAAGTACATTTGTGGTTCTTATCCATTTAATGCATACAGGGAGAAAAAAAACCCTGCTGCTTATAAGATGGTCTAGAAGCTGAAGCACGCCAGGAAAGATAAGAGTTTGATCCAAGAGAGTTTGCTAATCCTAATTTGGAAAAAAAAAATAATAATAATAAAAAAAAATTCTTCACTGTGCGGTGAAAAGACAGGGAGAAAAACTCCAGAGAGAAGTGAGACTTTGCTCCATAAATGGTCATATCTCTTCTAGAGGGGAACGCTACATCCTAGGCCCTGTTCAAGAAGTCTACCTTTCTTTTTTCTTGTTGTAGTTGTTGTGGTTGGTTGGTTGTTTTTTTTTTCTAAGTAGCTGCTGAATGTAATATAAAGAAACTGTCTCTAGCGAAGGAATAAAAAGTAGCATCACAACATATTGTCCTTAAAAAGGAGCTCAATTTTTCAAAATGATAGAGACTGTCCTTTCCATATAGAACTTAAGGTTGTCAGTCCCCAGTATCCACAGATGCCAACCCTCACTCCTGAGTCAGTCACTTTCTCCAGAGTCCTTTTTTTTGACGGTCTCTTGACATCTCCCTACTCAGCAGGAGTGTTTTGGAGAACTTTGTCACGTACCACAGGGAGATGTTTGGTTCCTATATTGAGAAGAGAAGGTCTTTAAAGCTTCAGGGAAAGCAGGTTCTCTCTGCTGTTCTATATTTGGAAGGCTTTGCTATCCTCTTATTTCAGGGAGGATTTTTGCCAAGTGAAATGGGTGTTTGCCTACATGAGAAATACACAGAATCCCAGAAGTTTATGCAATCATGTTTTGCTCTGTATTTCTAGCATTACCTCCTGAACCCTATCATGGACCACCACCTATGACTACCGTGGAGCAATGACCATTCAGTATTTTCTAACGATCTGCTGCTACCTCAAGCCCTGCTGCAGACATGATTCCTCAATTATTGCTGTAGCTGATTAACTCTTGCTCCACTCTGAGTGCTACTTTTGCAGGGCTGTGGTAATCTCTAAATCACAGCTCTCAATGTGCACTCAACAATGGAAGCACATTACCTGCAATTTCCTGAGCATTTCATTTCCTTGGAAGATTTATTTGTAAACAAACATGAGCTTTATTGTTGCTTGTTGCAGGCACGCAGTAAATTAGTTTTTCCACACTGCAGCAGCATAAAATTCTCACTCGAGGAAAGCACTAACTGGCATTATGGCATTACTTTGTTAATTATATTGGCACATACACTGCTGCTCTTTAAATTAATCCTGTACACCAGGAACACTTCATACCTAATGATTTCCTGGACTTCTTGTTTATTAATTCATGCTTAATCTGATTTAAATCATTGTCAAAGTGACAAAGGCAAGGAAGACACAGACAGCATTTAAAGCAACACGACTCTTGAGTCAGTGAGTCATGGTCATAGAAGCTATCATGCATTGACCACTGGTGAAGATTTATTTGAATATGTTGAGTATGGCTTTGGGATGTTTGACAGGTTTCTGACTTTTTCATATCAGTCTGACCAGTGATTTTTTAAACAGATTATATTTTCCACATGGTTGACTTCTCTAGCCAGCTCTCAGTCATCTCATTTTTGGTTGTTGATTGTCAATGGTGTCTGATAAGATTGTGAGCTTGGAAGACTATGATGATGAAGTTTATTTACGTTATTGTTTATGAGAAGGAAGGCTATCACTTCTCCATGACATACTTTATAAATTCTTAGAATTTAGCTTTCTTTGATGATACAGCATACTTAGTGGAAAACTGCTTGATAGACGTCATCATCTTCCCAGATTTCTTCCACACCGTTTACAGCAACAGCCCTGTTATTGCATGTCAAATATCTTACAAAATCAATTTATGTCATTTTATCATATCACTTTGAACAGAGCTTTCCAAAAGTACAATATATGCAAAGGAATCTGCTATGGTAGCTACAACGTAAGTTTTACCTATTCTTGAACTCAGAAAGGTGCATTAAAGTACCTTGACAATACATTGGACAGTGTCTGGCTCTACTGAAATTTGAATTCAGCACTTAAGTGTCTGCCTTCCAGAGACATTGGACTAGTGCTTCAGTCACAACTCTTAAATTTATAACGACTCGGTAATTAGTATTTAGTGCTTAGCCTTTACAAGTACTAAGTGGACAGAACAAGTTTCCAGATTTCTCTCTTGAGAAGAAGCATCTTGCCAAAATAGTTTCCATCCAACTGGAAGGAGTGTTTCTCAGCTCTGCAAAGAGGAAATCCAGTGGGAGATTTCTGAGGTCTCCTGGATAAACGTGCATGCAGTTACTTGTGAAAATGGGACACAAAAAGAAACATCTGCAGCAGGGAATACAGAAAACAAGAAAAGCAAAACATAAGATGTATGTTTTCAGTTCTTCACCTCTCTGCTGTTCATGTCTGTTACTTAGTGCAACCAGGAGAACTGTCATGGCACTATCAATATCTCTGTCAATACCAGAGCGTGGTCTATTGTGATTAAATTTGGCCAGAGGAAGAAATAAAGGCAATAATGTTGGAGATAAAGTGCACAATAATTATCACAGTGACCACAGAATCATAGAATAGTTTGGGTTGGAAGGGACCTTCAAAGCTCCCCCAGTGCCCCACCTGCCATGAGCAGGGACATCTGCACCAGCTCAGGTTGCTCAGAGCCCCGTCCAGCCTGGCCTGGGATGTCTCCAGGGATGGTTCATCCACCACCTCTCTGGCCAACCTGGGACTGTGTTTTACTACCCTCAGTGTAAAAAATTTCTTCCTCATATCTAGCGTGAATCTCCTCTCTTTTAGTTTAAAACTATTACTCCTTGTCTTATGGCAACAGGCCTTGCTAAAATGTCTGTCCCCATCTTTTTTATGGGCCCCTTTTAAGCACTGAAAGGCCACCTGGAGCCTTCTCTTCTCCAGCTGAACACCCCAACTCTCTCAGCCTGTCCTCCCAGCAGAGCTGCTCCAGCCTCAGGTCATTTCTGGGGCTCCTCTGGCCCCTCTCCAGCAAGTCCATGTGTGTCCTGTGCTGAGGACCCAGAGCTGGCCCAGCACTGCAGGGGGGTCTCACCAGAGCGGAGCAGAGGGGCAGAATCCCCTCCCTGACCTGCTGCCCACGCTCCCTGTGATGCAGCCCAGGATACATAAAAATGTACAGCTGGCTGTTTCAGACTAGATGTTAGGAATCTCTCATCCCAGGTGAGTGCTATATAGGTTACTCAAACTTGCATTTACCTATTATTTCTACCAAGGCAAACCAATAATTATTAAACACTGAAGATTCTGCTAGGCACCATGTAGTGGGATAGGCAATGTGCTCTATGACACTTTAGGAGGAGGTGGAAGGAGGAGTTTTAAACCATGCCTTGCAACTTCATTATCCCACTTAGCAGTTTTCAGTCTATGACCTCAGCAGAGATACTACAGGGAAAATTCCCTAAGTATGTGTTATCACTTGTGAAATGGGCCTTCTTTCTATGTAGACTGTAAGGATATAATTACTGTTAATACTTTAATTTTATGCCCACAGCTCCTACTTTGTGTTTTTCTTATTTTTTTTTTTTCCCTATCATCATTATGTTTTTCTCCTACAACTTTCTAGGAGCTTTAAAATATTGTTAAGTTTCTGTCTATTTTACTTTAAATGTGATCTCCCATTCTTTTTATATTTTTTTCTATATTTCCCTCTGGTTTTCCTTTAGCTTCTAACTTATTTTTTCTGAGTTCATTATTTTTATGCTAGCACTTTGAATATTGCTTTCCCATGTGTAGCTCTTTTGTTTCTTTTATCTCTGAATTGTTATTTACACTTTGAAATGAAGGCTTGGATGCCTTCATCTAGAAGATGGCTTCGTCTTGTAGATATTGTGTTAACATGCAGTGCAAATTAGTCCATCTCAGTGGTGATTTTTTTTAACTATGAATCCCTCTGGGAAGATGCTGAGAGGGTGCACAAATAGAAGGAGCTGAATTCCCACCAAAGTTGATAACAGAGTTTGCTTCGCTCTGTTGCAAAACTTCTGTGCTTTAGCTGGAGCATTTATTTCCAGCATAAGGATTTTCTCTGGGATTATGACCACACAGGTACTTAAATCCATTCTTGAACTTTAAAAAGTACTTAACACTGGGGTCTCCAGATTGCTTAAAACCTGAACCCAACATGTGAGATCTCACCCTCCAGGAATGTGGTGGGGGTAGCAGTTAAGACCAGAGATGCGTCACTTGAAGTAGTGCTAAAAACCAACCAAGACTTAAGGTTTAAGCAGGAGTTTCTCCTTTACTGGCTGTATTTATAGGAAAAACAATCAGGCAAGTAACCTTTGCTGTGTTATGAGGGTTTCTTGTCAGTTTTATTTTTTGGCTTCTTTGTGGGTATTTTTCCTAATGAGAGAATGGGACTGCTTGTGCATAGCGTTATGTAATGAAAGCTTAGTTTGTGCTCTGCAACAGCACTGCAAACTAAAATTTCTGCTGTTTGCCTTCTTTCGGGCAAATTTAGGGAAGCCTTTGGGTCAATGGGCAATGTTATATTTCCTGACAATGCATCAAACTCCTGCCCTTTACCTCCCCTTCCTGAACTAAAGCCCAGACAGTGAAAATACTTACTAATTGCCCTTATTCTTCCCTCCTTTCCTCACCATAGCTATCCTTATAGTACAGATAATGACTAAACATTATTAAAATAGTAATTTCACAGCATTTGAACCCATGTTTAGCATGGAGGGTCTCTTTGTCTCTCATATCATCCCCTTCTCTTTTCATCCTTGAAAATATGTGTGTTATTGGTGTACAGTTCATCAGCAACACCTTTAGAAGACTGTCATGTAGACTTCTCAGCAGCTGCATGTGAAGATACAAGTGGAGACGGAGAAGAAGAACAGAAGATACAGATTATGAGTACCAGAAGTTCTTGTTCCATTCAAACAGTTTCATTATGCAAAATTTGGATACAAAGCTTGTATTTTTAGTCTTGGACATGGAGTACAAATCTTGCAGAGGTATAGACATAACTACAGCCTTACTTGTGGGATTGGAAGGAAGGCAAAGCCAAATTCAAGGGTGCCAACTAAAGTAAATTGAGATGAGAAAGAAAATTCTGCAGAACCAATCCCTGTAACCTGTTTTCTACAGCACTTCGGCAAGTCCCTTTTGCTCCTGCAGCCTCTTTCTCTTTACATTGAACTATGTCTTCCTTTGTCTATGACATTTGTCTTGTCTGTTAGAGAAGTATTATCTGTAGTCAAAATTCTCTTGGCAGCAGTAAGATCTTTTGTATCTAGAGTATTTAGTTCCTCTAAACTCAGGAGATATTCAGAATTTTTCTTTGAGGAAAGGAAGACAGGGATCAGACCCAAGTTTGTCCTTTACCTTTATGATCTATGCATGGGAAAAAAAGAAGGACAAAAAGAAAAAAAAAAAAGAAAAAAAGAAAAAAAAAGAAAAATAAAGAAAAATAAAAAGCTCAGAAAGTCGAGGAAAAGTCCATTAAGACGATCTTCATCAAAGTGGTAGTCCAGACTGCCACGAATTCATTGCAATCTTAACTACAGAATATTGTTCATGTTTTATATACAGTCAGAGTTATTGGGGGGGGCGGTAAATATGGAAATTCATTCTTCATATTTTACTTGAAGTGATAGGACAAGGGTCTATGGGCAGAAACTGAAATACAGAAATTTTCATTTAAACATTGAAAAAAAAAATATTGTGAGAGTGGTTGAACACTAGTGGTGGATTTTCACTCTTGCTATTTTTTATTGTGGATAATATTCACTCTTTGTCCTCAAAGCAACAAAAAATTATAATGTGACATGTAGAAGAGACCACTCCAGCTTCTTCACACTCTTGGTCAAGGTCCACTTGAAAGGACAGAGAGGTTTTGAGTTGGCAGACTGAAAGTTCACCTGAGTATCTATCCCTACACCTTTTGTGAAGTTAAATGCTTTGCCACAGAGCTGGTAATAAATCAGTGACAGAGAATGGATGGAATTAGAATACTATATATAATTGTCCACATAACTCCTTAACACAGTACTAGAGATCTCTAGTTGGAGAAACTGTCCTTGCTGAGAATTGGACTCTCTGATGAGACCACAGCTAGAATTAAACATGCTTCTTTTTTTTTTTTTAATGTATTTCTTTTGGCATCATTTACAAAGTGATGTCCTGAAGCTAGCATGGATGAGAATGAAATTTAGTTATCGGTGACAAAAGTCTGAAATTTCTTTTATTATAACCAGTTATCCATGTGCAATGAAAGATGAAGACTTCTCCTATCACAAGCAATCCCTCACCCCAGTCATAAAAAATTCCCAGCTGCCATTATTTTACATCGTTTTCTTGAGGTTACAAGGTATGTAATTAAAATCCCATTTCATAGAGATCTAGTGTGGTTACTGTGAAAACAAAATAGCGTTTGTATTCTTGTTATCTTCCACCCTCTCTACCCTTTCGGAATTCTTTAGTATGACTCTCTGTGTCACAACTATAATGTAGTTCTCTCTTGTTTTATTCTGCAAATTACACCACCAACACATTTCTAAATATTCTCAGCTATGCATGAGTATACCCTATAGAAGGGAAAAATAAACGTAATTTGATGCTAAACTGCCAACTTAACACAGCTCTAGAGATTCTCTAACCAATATCTAGTCATTTGTATGCCTCCTGCCAATATGTATTTTTTATGTAGAAAAGCTGCTTGCTAAGTGTTCTTCGACAATTTTGAAAACCAATGTTGAAAGCAGAAACACTCTGTCTCCTAGGGCTGCTTTTAAAATCATGTTTTCAAAGGTTTTGTCTCAAAATGCATAGCCTTCAGGAGTTTCATCAGTACCCACACTTGACATTTTCTGTCCTGGGATAAATCAGATGGGTAGATGTGGAGAGGTAGAGCTTGTTGTCAGAAAGTGCAGAAACTCAGGAGGAAAAATAAAAGGAAGAAAAAAGAAAAGGTATTTAAAATAAAAGGGTGGACATACAAGTATTTGTTATGACACTCCAGGCTGCAAATCTACAAGATATACAGCTAACAATCTTTCCTAGATCTGTATGAACATAACATAGTCTTCTGGACATGAGAGCAGAAATATATGAGAAAAGCAATTGGTGCTGCCAACATACGTCAGATTTACTGCACAGTTGCTGTATATGTGTTATCATCACAAACACAACAGCTTTATGGCATGTGTTCAGATGGGCTTTGTGGTGCACATGTAGGTTGGATGTATTTGCACATAAAGGAATTTTCTTGCTTTGGGAAATTGAAGAGAAGGAATACTCTCTACAAGCACTGTTCAATCTCTCTTCTGTTGACTTCTTTTCTTCCTGGCCTCTGTTTTGTCCTGACATCCCGGTCCCCCACGAGGAGGACTTAAAATCCAGAATGAAAGGGTGAAGTGAAAATATCCGCATTCACGCATAGCTTTTTACAGCCAGTCGTGCTTAGTTGGGAATATTTTCAAATGTTTCAGTGATTCAGGAGCGGATTTACCTTGATATATTGACCGACATATAAACTGGTTTGGTTTGTTTGTTTGTTTGTTTTGTTTGTTATGTTATGTTTTGTTTTGTTTTAAGTCTCCTGCATCAGAAGAGTTGTCTGACATGAAAGATCCACACAGAAGAAAACATTTTCTCTAAACGTTTTTGCCAAGACCGCTCACTTAAAAATTGTCAGAAAATCAAGATGGCAGGCTGCCCTTTGTGATCTGCTCGTGTTTTTCTTACAAAGCACTCAAGCAATTTTGCTGTGATTCTTTTTCTTCGCCAGAGGACAAAATAATAAAGGTAACTTACATATGACACTGCTTTTTGCCTTTAAGCTCAGGTTAAAAAAGTCTTGAACGCGCAGACAGGAATCCCCCTGTTACTAGACCATAGCTTAATTATCTGACTTCAAAATACATTTGGCTGCTCCTTTTGATTTACTGGTGCTGCCTGATAATTAGCTCTCTTTCTTTCCCTTCACTGACTTTGCTTGATAAGGCTTTTATAGAGTCTTGGTGTGCGTAATTTAGTAAGTCCCATTTGTAAGGCAGCACATCTCTCTCTCTGCTCTGTCTTAAGCTTGGAGCAGAACAGAAGTCTAATTGGCACTGTTTACAAACCATTGCACTTGGGAAGAGCTGTGTCTCCATTTGATGAGTAAAGATGTGAGCGATGAGAAGATTATAACTAATTCATGCTTTGAGCCACCTATGAGTTAAAAAAAAAAAAGAAAAAAGACACAGAAAAAGTAGGAGAGAAGGCAAATAGATTAGACTGTGAATAAAGCATTGGGACTTTTTATATGAGATGGGTTGTGAGCAGCTGATGATTTATTAATATAAGGTACTTTGGATCAATCAGAAATTGTCATGCTAGGGGTTGGAAAGGTTAAAAAGAAAAAAAAAAAAAAGAAGGAAAAAACCCACACAAAAATCCACAAAACCCTCCCAAAAAAACAAAAATAAGCAAACAAAAACTTTTAAAAAATCAACGAGAAAATTTAGCTGCAAGAAGAAGCCCATTTTTAATTATTAATAATAATTTCTATGACGAATCAGAACTTGGCCCACATGTGCTGAATTAAATTTGGATCCCTGCCCCAGAAAGATTGTGTTATTTTTTGACGCAAAATATTTTTACTTAATTTAGATGAGTTACAGATTAGACAGTCCTTAAATCCCAGGTGGAGGGATCATGGGATAAGGCACTGTGGGAACTGTATCATCCTTTGCTTTCCCTCTGCTGTAATTTTTCCTAATGTATTTGCTTTTGGCTACTATCAAGGTACATAGAGCTTAATTCAGACTGATCATGTGTCTGTTTATTTCTTTGTGTGTCTTCTACACATTCATGAAATGAAAGAAGAGAGAAAATATGGGCAGGGATCATGGGAGAAATAAAATAATTTGCTTTACATGAAGTCCCAAACAAAAGAAGATTCTCTGAGTATTAGCGTGGCTGAATGCTACTTCCCATAGATTTGCCTGAGCAAGTGATTGCTACCAATTAAGCTTAGCATCAGAGATATGGGGATACTTAGAGTCAGATATATGAAAATACAAGGGAGGAGAGAGTGTTACTACGTATTTATATCCTCTGCTTAATGCATTTGTGAAGAGCAGTTGTCCTGCTGCCTGGATATAGTTTGTGGATCATTAAGAATTTCTAACGTATAATATTGTGTCAATTCCAGAGTTCTTGTTTATTGCAATAATTCCCAGCATGACCTGAGATTTTAATACAGAATTATCATCTGGTGTATCCAGGAAGGATGTAGGCAGGAAGCGAGAGATGAAAGAAGGATTCTAGTTCAGTGGAGCCATCAACTACAGTAAGACCTGCACACGCATACTAGTCAGTAAATATTCCTGTTTCTGCCCTCCTGGTATCTCTTACTAGATCTTCTCTTTCCTGAAATAAAACAAGTTCTCAGTTTTCTAAAGCAGAAAAGAAAAAAAAAAAAAAAAAAAAAGAAGAAGTAGATAGAATCACAGCTTTCTTTGGGAAAAAAGAAACCCAATTTTCAGAAATGCACCAAATTTGCCAGAACCGAAATTGTGAGACAAACAAAGCCAAAGCTTGGCATAATATCTGAGAATTGGTTCTATTATGTTTCCATGACCTAAATAATGATTTTTTTGAATGAGAGGTGAATCATTTTGGATTGGTTATTCAACTCTTTACCATAGGTGGGAAATAGCTCATCGTCAATATATGTGCAGCACACAGGAAACGTTTCTAAATAATGGACAGTGGATTTCTGGGTAGCATGAAGGCTGCATGGAGGGGCATCTTGTGGACTATGTCTAAAAAGCCCTTGAAAAGCCACAGAAGAAGCACATCAGCTGACAGCAGGCTTATATTTGCTCTTCAGAGCACAGTATCACCAAGGGGAAAGTTCTTAGGGAGTTAACCATTTTTGAAAAATTAGGAAATGATTGGTCCACAGAGGAGACAGCAATCATTTTGAACTATTAGCCCCTCTGTGAGAGACAGAAAACTTTTCCTACAACTAAAAGAGAACAGAAACTGTTCTGAAGTTTGCCATATAAGCAGAGAGGGCCAATATGTGCTTCTTATTTTATTTACTTCAACTTTTCTTCACTTCTAGCATCAGTTTAAGATATCATACAGGTCTTGTCTCTGTTGACTCTTAATCAGATTTCTGAAAAGATGTTTAGATTAAGAAAAGAGGCTTGCATGAAACACCTACCTTATTCATAGCAGAAGCCCTGAGATTAGCTAATGAAGGTAAATGTGAAATAAACAACTTGAAAGTCCTGCTGCCAACAGCCTCTGACCTGGAATCCTGCTGGATGGAAAACATCTGGTGAATTCGGAAGTCCAGGACAATTTTAGAAGGGTAACGGCTTGAAAAGGCTGGAGGTGAAGGAGAGAGCAAAGTTGAGAAGAGAAAAGGTGTAGAGTCTGGATGGAGGAAAAAGGTGGAGGAGGGATGTAGAAAAACGTGTTTGTGAAATGCAGGCTCATGAAGGGATCCCATAAAGGATCAGTGCTCTCAGGTGGTGATGGCAAGACATGAAATGTCAAGTTTAAACTGAAGCAAACAATGTTCTTCCAGGGCATTTATGAATAGAGGCAGCACAAATAACGATCAGACAAAACCTAATTAATCTGAAAGTGAGCTGTGGGTCCCCACTCGTACATTTGCTATGCCAGTGCGCGAAGGCAAACACAAACACTTTCTCAAAGGCTTCCCTGACAAAACCTAGGATGAATTAGTGCAAGCAGAGAGAGAAATGTCATCGCATCGTGCGTTTATCAGCAGTAACATTCACAATCAATGCTGATTCAAGGCTGGAAATGTCCTTAGAAAATGGCAAGAAGCATTATTCACTGAGTGCTAACTATTTGCTCAGATTATCCCTATAAGTGGATATTGTGGCTCCTGACTGACATCCCAACCACCAGACAGGTCTTGTTGTAAAAGTTTATAGTCTCAATTGACAAGCAGTTGGGAATGGGTGTGACCCAACTTTGTCCGTGGCCACACAAAACAACAGCAACAGCAGCGCAAAAAAAGAGATTTCTCAAGCGTCACGCTTTATTATCTCAGGTGATTTGAAAACAACTAGTTTACTAGGTAAAAGCAACCAGCTAAAATGAGTTTTGGAAATTATTATCATGACAAATGACTTAATTAAGAGACATAAGGAGATAGATAAAGAGACAGATGAATAGGTAGTTGGAAGAAAATCTGTTTTAAAGAGGAATTTCCCTGCTACAGCTTAACTTGCACAATTATGTAATAATCACAGTAAATACGGAGATCAGTGGATTATTTCCTTAGCATTGAGTGACTTATGTGGCATGTCAGCAAAACACCCAGGAGAATAAAACACACCAGAAACTGCTCTCTAATTACTCTTTTCAGATGGAGTAATGATCTTTAATGTGCAGTGGATCTCATTAATTAACTTTCGGATTTTAATTAACTCTTTGCCTAATTCACCTGCCATAATACATTATCACAAATGTCAGCTCAACAGTTTTTTCCTCATTGGGGAAAAGAAAGAGGAAACTGTGTCTTCATAAGTGTTTTTTGTTTCCTCTTTCCTAGTGCCTCTTCTGGTGATGAGTAAATTTTTTAATACAGCTATGTGGAGTAGGAACCTATCGAAACATCAAATGTGTTTGGTTGCCTAAATCTGATGAACTCAAGGGGAGATAGATGTCTGATTACCTCAAATTTACCTCACACATTTTTAGGCACATTAAAAATTGTGAAACAGAGCTGAACTGCTGTCTTCAATGTGAAACAGCAAAACTGTGGGAGTCAGAACCGTTTTGTGGTGTCCCAGATCTGCTATATTAACTAGTAAAAGAAATATATTCTAAGTTTTATTTATTACCTGCTGAAACACTGGGCTTTCTTCCTGTCCCATAAAAACAAATATCGGAATCCTCTCTACACATTTTAAAATTTATTTCTATTACAGGTAGCGTAACTATGACAAAAATAAATAAATCTTACCAGTATAGTCTGTGGCAGTAGTCACACCAAATGATACATGCTCATGGTACAAGGTAGCTTTGGGTATGCTCTACTAGTGCTACCACTATTGAGGAGCCAAGAGCAAACCCCATTACATAGACTAGTGTATTTGCATGGTGATTCATTACTTTCAATATGAGTTTCTCTCATGTTAGAGTGGATTTATGTTCACTACTCCTTCACAGGGAAGACTGGTAGAGTTGGTATCTCATCACAGTAGAGGACATAGACAGCACAAGGTCTTCTGTTAGATAGTCAAAGCGACAGTTCCCTCATGTTTCTTCCTCCCTCCCTCACAACCCTCCTGTAAGACCGAGGACCAAATTATCTTTCCCTTCATGGTTTGTAGGTGAACACCTGATTTTCATTCCTGTCTTCACCACTAAGTTCCTATGAAACTCCTGTTTCTCCCATTCCTTCCCCAGTCTTAACACATCTCCCACTTTTAACCTCACTTTATACCTTTCCCTCCTCAAATGGAATCTTCTTTGGGACAAAAAAGTTTCTCACTCTGCTTGTACAAGACCTTATAACCTAGAGTTTATATTTCGTGTAGCTACTTAAGTAGTAGAGGAAGATGAATGTCTTACACTGATATTTTGGTTTTCAATTTTGTAGAAGATTTATTGCTTTTTCTCCCCCTAGTATTGCCCAGCATTTCTAAGGCATTCTGATGGATATTTTTAAGCAAACCTCAATGGAAAGATATTCTGTTTATGGTCAAGCACTTATGAAGATGAATATGCTGTAAACAACGACTACGCTTCATGGCGATTGTGCCCCGATCTAACATTTATTGATGTATGAAATTAGAGACTAGTGCTAAGCTGAACTAATTGCTATAACTACTCCTGCAGACAACAGAGACTCATTAACTACCTGAAAATAACAACAATTTAAAAAGTGTTCTAATTTGTTTCAGGGAGATTTTGTCATATTCCCTTTCTTTATACAACCCAAACATACATGTACCCACAGTATTTTTTCTTGGTATTTCCTAAATAGGAAAATAATTTTTTTTGCCAAATATGACAAATTTCAGGAAGGTAGAACATGAAAGGGGTCCTGTCAAACATAAAAAGATGACAGGCTATACACAGGGTCACTTATTTTGTGTTTGGCTGAGGTGTACAAGGCCGAGAGGTAGACCCTGCCCTCTGTATGCAGCACTAGAAACCATTCAACTTCTGGCATTTTACAATGCTCTTCCTCTTGTTTTCAGGCAAGTTTTTTCACCTCAGATAAAAGAATTGGTGAGATTAGAAGTAATGTTGCCTTTAGATTAGTCTCTTTCTGGTTCTTCCAAAGTTGCTTCCAAACAAAATGATTTTTCAATAACAAAAGCGAAACACATTAATACTACTACTACTACTACTACTACTACTACTACTACTACTACTACTACTACTACTACTACTATTTTCCCTTTCCTCTTCTGTTATGGAGTTGATACAGATGAAAGATCTGAAAAGGAACCAGGAGGAGGATAAACAGGGATAAACAAAGAAAGCAGAAACACGCAGCTTGTCTTTAAAACAACATCGAGCCAAGCCTGCTGTGGCTATCTCCTTCAGAGTGAAGTGTGGCTGAAAAGGGCTGCTCAAATATAGACAGAGATGGTGAATTAGTGGTGAATTCAGTCCTGACACAGAAAAGAAATAGTTATAGAGGTCTTTATCTTCTCATCTTGTTCTATGATCTTTGAAAATGATGCATGGTGTTGGAAAGGACCTATGGAAGATTATGATATTTTAAGCAATCTCTATGCCTTCTTGATTCTTGCCCACATAGTTCTCAGAGATTTGTTTTTGTTTCATTTTTGTGCATTTCTTCCTCTCAATATTTCACTTGTGAAAGACAGAGTCCAAGGGTGACCCAAAGAGTCTGAACATTTTACCTTTGGGAATCAGTTCTTCCTTGAAAGTGTTTCTCTCTGAATTGTCTGAAATGTCTGTGTCATAATATTAGAAGCAATGATTTGTCTAGTAGCATGATATTCTGCATTTTCTATTAAAAAACAACCAAAAAAAGACGCTGAGTAGAATCTCCCAGATTTCTCTATTGAAACACTCTTTTAAAAAATTCTCTATTAAAACTCTATTAAAATCCCATTTGCAATTTTAACCACCAAAGTAGGTTTCAGGGAGCAGTTCAGACTCCATCTGCTTGGACACCACCTTGTGGGTTACTGTAGGCATCCACTTATTCCCATATGAGACCTCACTCACATCAACTGAGCACACCTGAAGACAGAAGAAACCTTTTGTGGTTTGTGTCCCACTCTGCTGGGGTTTACTGCTCCTGTGCCAAAACCTGTAAGACCAGCCATAGCCCCCACCAAGGCTTATCCAGTTTGCCTTGCAGTGTGTTTGAGCAGAACATCCTTTACTGGTGTTGTAAATTCACATGTAAAACTTTAAATTGCATTCAGCAATCACTTCCTGAACACTCTTGTACTCTCATACTTCCTCAGATTAAAAAAAAAAAAAAAATCACTCCTTTCTGGTGGACAGTGTGGAAACATGTTGTTTTTGTTTTTGTTTTTGTTTTTGTTTTAATTTATTTTATTTTATTTTGTTTTTTTTTTTCATATCTAATGTAATTCTTCTTTGTAGCAGCTTTACAGTGGATTCTTATGGCCTGGCAAAAATAAAACAAAACCAAACATGTAGACACCACTCTGCACACTGCAATTAAAAACAGTGATTTATTTAGGTGTACCACAATTAGCTGAGTCAAACCTTTGAGTTGATTCATATATATATTGAAGAAAATATTCCTGTTTAAATTGCAGGATCCCCTGGCTGTAACAACAAAATAAATTGCTCCATTCTTGGTAACTAAGACATTCATAGCCAGATAAATATTTGACCCTAAGTTGTCCAAATATAAATTTATCCACTTGTAGGAAAACTGTCCCTATCCTTGCAGTACTTTGTCTTTATCCAAGGATGTGATAGGAGACCGATCCTGTCCATTATCTAACTTAGTGCTCAAGCATGCACTGGAGGAGACCATTACACTGATTCCCTGCTGAAAGGGATAGGAGCCATGAGAAATATATATATACACATATATATATATATTTATTTTTTTGAACTTCTTTCAGAAGTGCCTAGGACCTGGATGGACACATAAATTTCCCAATTTCTGAAGCCAGTCTCAACTAGATTAAAATCTCAAATGGATTAAAGTAGCATGATAGTGGAAGACCCATCTTTACTCATACTTCAAGGACATCCAGCATTCATTTCTTATATCCTATAATTTCTTTCCTGCTGGGGATCACCTGTACTTATTGCTTACTGCATATCCTTGCTGAGCAATGACCACAGGTGGTTTCAGTTCTGTAAAACCTTAATTAAACATTCAGGAAGCCATATTCCATTTTAAGTGATGAAATAAATGGCTCTGGTTTTGTATTTCTACTGTCTTTTTATCAATTGTCATTCATCTAGAGTTAGCAGTATTGTAATCATAGATGGTAAGAGACTGAACAAAGCCCTGATTTAAAATAAAGACGGTCACCATTTAATCTTTTAACATCACTCTAAAGGATTAAAAAAACCTAATCAAACCAGACCAAACCGAACCAAACCAGATCAAACCCAACCCAACCCAACCAAACCAAAGAAATGTTGTTCACACACAGAAATGCAGAGTCTCTAGCGATCTGGAATTTCACATCCTGATCAGCTTAATCTCAACTGTCAATGTTCTCCTAGTCTTAGTACCCATAGATGGTCCACTACATTCCTGTCTCAACTGTCCCTCTCTTCATCTGTTGGGGGTATCCTGTACTAGATACCTGCCGGATCACAAATTAGATTGGCCAGCTACATACTCAGGGTGGAGAGAAACTAAGTGGTAAGTCTTTGAGTTAGTGACCTAGTTGATAGGACTTCAGGGTGGGTGGCAGCTTGGAGAATCTCATCCTCAAAACAGGAGGCGTGTTTCCTCTGTTCACAACAAAGCCGGAATTCCAACCAGCAATATCCCCTTCGCTATCATTCAGGGCCAGACCCTTCTTTTATACTACTGCAGATCTAGAATTTCCCTGGTGATCTCCACTGGTCGATTGATTTCCACTGATTTACTACTAATGGTGGTGTAAAGCCCAGTGGTAAGACAGTTACCACTACTGTGACACTTCAACCCAATATGCCCAGTCTACAATGGGAAGATGGGACTGCAGTTTCCCCCAAATCTAATTGTCCATGTCTGATGATGATTTACTCAGTTTTAATTTGAAAATAAAAAACAATGTTCTTTCAGATCGCTGGGAACACCAATTTTTACTGTGGCTTTCTGACGCTCATTTGGCATTACAATATCATCACTCTATTTACATCCAAATGAAGGAAAATTGCTTGATGTGGCCTAAAATAGCTAAGCATGGATTTTTGGCTTCAAAAATGACCTTATATGTTTTCCAATCATTCCCTGTAGTTCTCTAACACACTCTATTATCTTGAAAGTTCATAATAAGGTTGGAATAACTTCTTTGATGAAAATCCCACGACATTCGTTGACAATTACTTCTAATCCCAGAATGATTGTTTAGTTATGATATTTCTTTTAATGATACATTCAAGACCTCATTGGTGAAGTCTCCCTAGTTTTGCACAGCATACTTTGTTCTGTTTATGGTGCCTACTTGACTATAAGAGATGCTTGGGCCTTTCTATACCAACTCTTTAAGCAATGATTACATCCTTTTCTCTGCACAGAGACTGTTCAATGTCTCTTTAATTATCAGAAATCTATATCCAAAATTTTCGTCTTTATTTCATATCTCTCCTCTCAGCTATCTTCTAGAGAACCACCCGTATTGGGATATATTTGGAATCTAACTAGTTACTGTTGTATAGATTATTACATTTTGTTATGAGTAGTCCCTTTTGAGTAGCTATGTAATTTTGTTGGATGTTTGAGGAAGACAGAGGAAGATTTTTTTTTTCTTTTCAGTTGTTAGGGTTTTTTTTTTTGCTGAAAGACTTATTTAATCAGGCATAAAGAACTCAAGCTGTTTATTTTTAAAAAGAACAATCGAGAGGTGACTCTATTACAGTCTGAATATCTCTACAGGGAGAAATACAGGTAGTAAAGGGATCTTTAATTTAATGGAGAAAGACATAACAAGAAACAGAGCCCAGAAGCAAGAAACATGTAAAGTCAAATTAGAAACAAGACACAAATTCTTAAATATACAAGAGCAATTAACATTGATTAAAAATACCAATGGTCTTGGTGAATTCTCCATCGTCCTAAGCTTTACGGGCATAGAAAGGTGTTTTTTTCTGGAAGGCATGTTTCACAAATACATGTTTTAGAGTAATCACAGGAGAAACAGGACAAATTTCTTGGGCCTGTATTCTTCACAAAGCCAGAGAAGATGTTTTAATAGTCCTTTCAGGCCTCAAAACCTGTGAAATACTTGATTGACAAGACAATGTTGTTGCTATGGATATTAGGAGAAAAACTGACAACAGCAGTATGGGAACTTAGTTGTGAGACAGATAGCTTGATGTATAAAGGGTCATAGCAAATTTAATTTATATGTGACACATACACACACAACCTGTCTTCTCTATCAGAAATATATAGAAACAGACACACTGAGGAGAAAAAAAAATCACATAAGCATATGGGCCATCCTGCTCCCAGATCTCACTCTGGATATGGAGTGAGTGAAAGAAAAAATAGTTTAGCACAGATATTAATTCATATACTCATAGAATAGCCTAGATTGGAAGGCACCTTGAATGATCACCTGGTCCAACTTTTCATGGGAAAGGGGGCCTAGATGAGATCATCTAGCACCCTGTCCAACTGCATCTTGAAAACCTTCAGTGTTGGGGACACTTTGTTAAACTTCGTACCGTTTTTGCTAGCTCATTCTTCCAGCCTGTTCAGGTCCCTGTCCAGGTGTCTCTCCCTCCTGACATGTCTTTCCCTCCTGTCTCACTGCTTTTCCCGTTTTCTTCAATGCTAACCTTCTGTGTTGGGTTGCATTTTCTGTAGAAGAATGGGTTTTAATTTTGCTTTAAGAGACTCTATCAGTCTCAGACTCTCATGTTAATTTCTCGAGATAATTTTGAATTTTTGTCCTATCCTTTTAAATCTTTTAATTACCACTTTCTTGCTGATGCCTGAAGTGCTCTTCCTATACCATCTTCTGCATTCCTAGTGAAAATAATGAATATATAAGATCCAGCAAAGCTACTTAATTTTTCCACCAAATTCCTCAAGATCTTACTTAACAGCCAGCTGCACAGCCATTTTGTAGCAGTTGCAAGGAAAGTGCATATTCCCCATTTTTAAAACTTCATTAGGATTATGGGAATGAAGAGGTGTGTTCCTGGCTCTCTACCTACTCAGTTAAGACATTTTACTAAAATTTTACATTTTACTAAAAACGACAGGGAGAAAGGGAAGATCAAAGTTTTGTGCTGAAGATGTTTAACAGTGCTGTGCATTCAAATCGCAAAGACAGCAAGTTTTTGAATGAAGTTGCAGTTTTGTATGCTGAAGGTATAAAGATGCCCCTTTCATTTGAGATATAGGAAGAATCTGGGTAAATCAAGAGCCTCCCCAGGTTTAAGATACAGTGCTTTGCCATAAAATTCAAAGAGGTTACATCACTTTGCTTACGAGTTTAGCCTGAGAACTAGTACAAAGGCAGATACTGTAGAAGAAATAGCCAATAAAAGTCTCAGTCTGTCTTGACTTCCTTTTCTTTCCTTTGGCAAACGTCACATAGAAAGAAATACAAATCGACTTTATTGGAGTTGCTCCATAAATTGGTCACATACAATTTTATGTATTCTGTTTCCCCTTGTTCTACTTTGGTCATTTGGTAGCTCATTTCCATTTTACAAATTAAGTAGAGAATTGAAACCCAGAATACACAGACCATAAGCTTACAACAAAAAACCATGGCTCTAAGCCTTCCTTTTGCTATTTTTTAAATTTTGTTCTTTCTTGTGGTTCTCATCACATCAAACATTCCCTGGGACACCATTTCTACCTCTGGAAACTCTTTTTACAGATTCATTCCTATTTCCTACAATATTTTACTGCTGTTGTTAAACATTTAATACACCACGTGATCCTTTGAGACAAAAGCCTCCAGAGCACACGATCTAAAAGTGGGAGAAGCAACAGTGTGGTGAACCATGCCTAACCTGATGGATCAAAACACCCCAGCACAATAGGCTTCTATTCCACATATTATTATGAGGACCCATGCAGTTGCACATGCAATGTAAGTATAATGACAACTCTGAGTTACACATGCAATTATTATTGTGTAAGCACAGGAAAACATTGCTTACAGAAATGTCTATCTGCAGTTCTAATTTGCTTTACGCAGGTATTTACCTAATTTGAAAAGAGAATGGCAGTCATTATGCGTTGAACTCTCCCAGGACATAGTAAACACATTTTTCTTGAATAACTATATATAGATAGCTCTGAAAAAATAGGTCTTGGAGTGCCTGTAGCAATAGATACATTCATCATAAGAGCACTACCAAAATGCTATATTTAAACTTATCTAAGTCTCTGAGAAAGTGGGAGTCTTATTAATGCAATTGTATTTGCAAACACAATCTAGTTACAGAAGAACGGAAGGAATATAGATTACTTATCCCCAGGGAGAGAATCATTTTCTCCAGAGGCTAGTGAAGAAATGATCTGCATTCAGGAGATTATTTTTCTAAGTTAGCTACATTCTAAAAAAAAATAAGATTAGTATTTAATACGGTATTAATTGAGAGGAAAAACACTTCTAACGTATCAGACATGTGTAATATATTTTTCTGCAGACCCATATTGTAATAAAGATTTAATTAATGTCTATTTGTTTGCAGAAGTGTTCCTATCATTTATTTAATGACATCCATCATGCTATAACCATCTGCTATTCATAGGGGCATTATTTATATTTCTATTATGATTCCATTTAAATATAGAATTATCAAATAATTTGTTATCAGATGCTAAAAATGATTTATTTCCTCTAAATTTATTTGAAATGAAACTCATTCAAGGTCTGATAATTTCTACTTGTTTCATACTCTAGATAGGGTTGATTTAAAGGCTAAAAGGGAAGTTAATTATTCCCATTTCTCCTACCTAATATACAGATAATACCTCCATCAGTATAGGAACAATTGCAATAGGAATTTGGAATTGCAGCAAAAATCTCCATATACCTTCCTGTCTAGAGATGTCAATCTTTTCGGACTGGCAACTGAGGCTCCCCCATGCCACAGAAGTGCATTTAGACTCCTAAAATCACATCAGAAGAAAACAGCATGTAAAGATTGAAGCTACTTAAGCTCCACTTTTAAAAATACATGTCAGAAGTATAGAAATTGCATAACAGTCTCCTACAGTCCTGGTGCATATTTTCAAGAATGTGATACATCATTTTCTTCTACTAGGTAAACAACTACGCAGACATTTGTCTAGTGATGATATCAAAGATTTTCAGAATAAAATGTACCACAGGAAGCATTTTTAATCACAGGATCAATGTGGAATGCCTGTGCAGCATAAGACTTAGCACTGAAGCAAAATTCAAGGTGAGTATTATAAGAACAGAGAGAATATAATACAAGAAACCAGTTTGTACTATGAGGAGGAAGACATAATATCCAGGTTCTCATTTCTATTTCTAATGTTGTAGTTTTTCACTTTTCACTGCAACAGATTCTTGCATGACGCGGGGTGTATAGCTAACCGTGTGCAGATATTAGCATGAACCGTTCAACATAGCCGTCTGCCTGTATAGATACTTCTACCTGTTTGTGTGTGCAGTAGTTCTTGTTTCCAAATAAACTGGAGAGGCACAGCTGTTTTGTGATGTGATTACTTCCATTGTACAAAGATAGCCTTGTAAATCCTGAATGCAAATATTAAAACTTAGTCACGTGCCATTATCAGCTCTCAAATAGCAAGCCTCAATAACTCACTGGTTATTTCTTTCTTTTTATAAAACACACAGCAAAAGAGCAACAGAAAATACAAACTCTACCAGACAGAGTGTTGCGTGCTTTTTCTTTTTTTTGGGGGGGGAAATGTCAGGCTGTGTGGAATAATGACAACAAAGAAGTCCTTAGTGGCTCCAGATTTGTTATGATCTCACTCATCTGGAGAATCTGCTTGAAATTTCCTCCTGGCTTACTTTGTCTTTTATAGTTTGGATTGTGCTCATTTCATCCAAAACAAAGATTATCCCCCCAGGCAAAGACTTTTCTCAGAGGCAGGAATGTAAACTGGGGCTGTTTGTTCTTCTGTAACTCTCCTAGATAGAGACAAACATTTCTTCCTCCTTGTTGTAGTTTAATCCTACATTGACAAGGAAAAGCATTTCTGATTTCTACTTTATTTATTAATCCTTATGCAAGTGAGGGTTAAGAAGTGAGGTTTAAAGGCAGCAAAAAATTCCTAATGCAACTTTTTTTTCTGTACAATTTCTATGTAAATCAGTATGAGTTTCCCCCCTTTGCCTTATAGTATCTTTACAAGATTTATTTCAGAAAACCCTGAACTTGAAGCTTTCTGTGATCATAGCTGCCTGGACCTCAATCAGATGCTGAGGCTGCATTTGCATTAATGGAACAATGGGCTGGAACTTATAAATCCTATTGGGAATCTGAGTTTATCAGTTTGAGTACTGCGTCATGATAAACTTTTTTAACAGCTTGGAGATTGGTTATATCTTAGTGGCCTGGAGGGCAGAAAAAGCCAGCTCAGACCTTTTCACAGATGTCTGTATGAATTTTTCTTGCATCATCTACTTTTCTATTTGAATGACAATTTTCAATATTGTAATTTTAGATGATAACTGAATGTTGTCTTCTGCCTTTTCTTTCCCAGTTCAAAATATTTCAAGTTTTTAAAACAAAAGCTGCTAGAATATAATATCAATAGTAGATTTTTAGTGTTGATCAACTCTCATTCAAAATAGATTTTCTTAGGGAGTGGGAGGTTACCCCTTTGATAAAAATCTGCATGACTTGGGAGTAAATAGACATACAGGATCTTGGACTGGCAGGCTGAAAGTCAGGGGAATCAAGAAGCAACAAGCTGTTGTAAAGGAGACCAGAGTTTGTTCCAGCAAATCTCTGTGACTGATGCCCAGGGAAGGAGAAGATTTGTGGAGAGATGAACTATTCCAAAAGACTTAAAACCCCATGAGGACGAGAACAAATCCTGAACTGGTCTTTCTACTACTGTTTAAATAAATTATCTATATATTATTCCTGGGGTTCTGAGAATGATTAATCAGGACATAATGCTTTGATGGTGTGGCTGATGTATTTAATCACTAAAACAGAATAACAAAGTGCAATCAATATTGTAATGTGGTTTTTTTAGGCCTCTAAGTATGAGCTACCAGCCAGTTTGGAGGGGTAAGGGGTTCTGGGGGCGATGTTCTGCTTCAGTGCCTAATTCACTGAACACCATTATTTTTTTCCTAAATAACATATATCACAGAATCATAGATTGGATTGGGTTGGAAGGGACCTTAAAGACCATCTTGTCGAATCCCCCCTGCCATGGGCAGGACACCTTCCACTAGACCAGGTGGCTCAAAGCCCCGTCCAGCCTGACCTTGAACACTTCCAGGGATGCGGCATCCACAACTTCTCTGGGCAGCCTGTTCCAGTGTCTCACCACCCTCATGGTGAAGAATTTATTCCTCACACCTAATCTAAATCTACCCTCTTTCAGTTTAAACCCATTACATCTTGTCCTATCACTACAGGCCCTTGTACGCACAGAGATAGAAACAAAGAGCCCATTCAGCCAAGCATACTTTCATGCAGGTAAACATTTTGTAAATATTTTGTAAAGTCGGCTGGGAGTCTCAGAGTGTTAATGATGTTTCTTGTAGAGAAGTACAGAGAAAACAGGAGAGAAAATTTCATGACATCCTTTAAGCACCCAGCATCCCAAAATGGAATATTAGGTGCAATTCATTTGTCTCTCAGAACAAAATCCCAGCAGCATGGTTGTGACTGAAAAGATGAAAAGAGTTATCAGTGCAAATACCTTCCCAATCAATACCAAAATAAAACTTGTTGTTTTTAGATCTGACTGCTCAGTGAAGAACCACTTTAACACATCAGGGAATAAAGCCCTTTAATAAGACCCAAATAAATAAAATGATGGCCTAAACAAACTCATGCGTAGCTAGTCTTTCATCTGAAAGGAGTGCACTCTAATGAAATTTAAAATATGGTTATATGTTTAGAGACCACGAGGTCTGATTTCTTCTAGATCTGTCATGGGATTGTCCAGTATCTGTTGACATGATTGATCCTGCAGTATATTGAGGACCTTAATTTGGGTCTCTCAATCAGTTCAATAATCCATTTTCATTAAAATTTTTCATATTTGTTAGCTTCATGAGCTATACCTTTCTGCTGGATCTAGTTGAAGTTGCAGAGCAGAATAAAACATCATTAGCATGAGCTCACAAAAAACATAGCCACATATATATATTGTTTGTTTGTGTGTTTGTTTCTTTGTTTTGTTCTGGTTTGGTTTGGTTTGGTTTAGAAAGAAGGTGGGAAAAATATATCCTTGCAGATATACCTGGTTCAGTCTTCCTACCCAGGTGGTGAAGTCACTAAGTTGAGGAAAAGTTTAAGGAAAACAGCTTCTTTTGTATGCAGGATTGTTAGTCATTTGAAGTTTTCTGTTAAGTGGGAAAAAATAAGGCAGGGAGCATCCAGGGCTGCAGAGAATGGAGACACAAAGACCAAAGAAGTTTTTCAGGAGAAAGTGGAAAGTGCCCTGATGGATAAAGCAAGGAGAGCACATTTCTGAGGAGTACCTCGTCTCCCAGAGATTGAACTGAGCTTGTAAATCTGGTCCTGCTGCAGGTAAGAACTAAAATATTTGCCTGCAATTCTTTAGAATATCTGCCTACTTGTGGGAAACTGAACTGAGTTTTTCTTTAAATTGTGGAACACTTCAAAGACAAGGAATGGGTTTGGGCGCTGACCAGAGACCAAGGAGAGCAGTAGAACGCTGCAAACTGGTGTAATGCTGGTGGCTGCTTCAAAAACAATCAGGAAACAGCCAGCAGCCAGGTTTCATGATACAAGGGGGTCCAAAGCAGAAATTTATGTTTGGGACCTCTGTCTGTAGCTCTTAATCCATTCCTCAGTTCCTCATCGATCATTTTCATCCATTCAGGAGCCTATAGGGCAACACTTCAGTTTTAGGAGAGAGGAGAATTTTTGCAAGCCTGATTTTATTCACAACACTGGCCAAGAAACATAACCCAGTGAACTAGGAACCAGGGCGTATATAACAGTTGGTGTTTGTAGTGTCATGGGAGACAGAGATTGAAATATTCAAAATATTATGGTCCTGCTGGTATAAAATCTGGAAAGCTGTGTTTTCACTCCTGGGACTTTGAAGGAATGTTATCTGCATACAGAACTATATAATTATTATAATTTTAATAATTTGTTAAGTTTTCCTCTTAGTGGTTAGGAATATTTTATTGAACAAGAAAGGACATGGGTATGTTTGAGCTTTAATGACCATCTGTGTGCATTCAGTGTGGAACTTTCCACTGACTGATGGGCTCTGTGTCCCACGCCTATCAGTTGAGGGCTTCACCAAAAGCTGAAGACCTCTCTAGAGTAAAACAAGTGCCTGTAACACAATTTGGGAGCAACAGGATTGGGCCTTAAACAATTACCCAAAATGATTATAATTGTTATTCCTAATAAAGCCACAGTAGTACATACAGGGACTAGGTGATACTTTTGTGGTGCTTTCAAAGGATCTGAGAAAAGTTTTCTGCAATTCCTTTAATTCATATGTCACCAAATGGAAGTAGCCGTTGGTTCTTGTGATGGATAATGTTTATAATGCTATGTTAAATGGCAAGTCTAACAATATTTCTTTCATAGTTTCAGTGCATTAAATGCAAAGTGAGCTCCCTCAGGGATGGTGGTGGTGTATCTCCTTTTGAAATAATAAATAAAATAAACAACCTTATTTTTTTCTTCTTTTTTCATCTTATTAGCTGAAACTTCCATATCAAGGGGTAGAAACAAGTCAAAACCTGAAACAAAGAGGAAGTTTTTTCTGCTTCCTGCATTGATGACCTCCTGCATCACAGGCACAAGTAATGTTGTTGACAAAACTGAAATGAAAACATAACTTGTTCTGCTGAACATCTTCAACGGCTAATATTTGGAGCCATAAACAGAGGTCTGCCTACAGAGTCACTAGGTTATTGAGTTCACTATTTACTCTCCTGGAAGGTGGAGCAGCATCCAATTTGATTTTGTGTACTAGGAACAGCTCCATGTGTAGGTGTGAACTGGAGTATTTCAGAAATATTTCAACCAAAGACAGAGGCAGCTGATTGTCATAAAAGTATTTTAATACATAGGAGAAGGAAGAATGTATTAGTGAAGGTTAATGTGGATGCATTTATTCCAGACCTATGATATGACCTATTGGACTGAAGGAGGCGAGTACTATCTATTTTGGTTCTATTTGGTTTTGAAATATAAAAAGCAAGACACAGATAAAATGAAAAATTAAAAACTATAACAGCATTTTGCTCGATGCTCAGGAAATGACAGTTGAAAGGCCACACTGGTTATTAGTTAGACTGCGCTGACAGGAAAATGCAAGTAAGCTATAGAAGGGTGAAAATTTGTAGATAGACATACATATATACATCTATAAACAAATGGAAGGAAAAAAGAGTTATAGGAATTAATATAATTCAGAAGCTAGAAAATGGTAAAATGGTAAGTGAAATAATACATGAGGAAACATTTGATTAGGTTAAATATGAGCCATTCTTCTTACATATACTAGAAACCAAAATAAATTTAAGTAGTGTTAATGGATCCTTAATGAATGAAAATGGTAGAATTGACTGTAAAAATAAAGATAGATGGGAATATTTGGAAATTATCTGAATATGTAGATAACGGTTAAAGATGAGAAAGGAGTCCCCATTTCACTCCAGCTGCTGCTCAGTGGCTGCTGTAAACAGACAGGTCTTAAAAACTTTAATTAGAAAGTTTTAAGAGGTGCATCTGAGAAGTCTCCTGAAAAGTTACGGTCTGTGTTCAGGAAACCGTGAGGAAACACTTTGACCAGTATTGTTTGTGGGATCTAAGAGGATGCTTAGTCCTTGTGTCATGTCACCGTGTGCTTTAATAGGTTAATGCTGTTGTGGTTTAACTCCAGCAAGGCAGCTAGACACTGCACAGCCACTCGAAATTTGTCTCAGAGATCCAGAGTGGATGGACGTGAGACAACACATATAGTGCACAGCAAGAAATATTCGTGTTGAGTATAAGGGTAAAGAAGTTGGAGTAAAGCACTAGAAGAGATTTCTCAGAGTTGCTGTGTGACCTTCATCCTTGGATGGAAATCCTGATCTAGCTCAGAAGTCAAGCATTCTTTGTGTAGGATTTTGGACCAGGCACTTCCAGAGGTCTCCTCCAAATGTAATTATTCTAATACTGTACGATATGCTTGCCTTGTTCTTACTCTGCCCTGCTTGAACCAGTGCAGATGTCCTTAGATGTAGTAAAATTGAATTGATAACTATTGGTTTAAAAATTGAGAATTGTTTATTAATATAAATGAACATTATAATATTATCTGGTCTAGGATGTTCCTTGAATACTTTGTCAGACTTTTGGAAAAAGCTTCATCATTCTTTCAAGGAGTAGTTTGATACTTGAGAAGAGTTAGATTCAATTCCAAATGTATTTCTTGTCTTGTTCTTTTGTGCAAGCTGTCCTGTGTTTTCTCCCTATTAAAAGTGTTCACCAGTTCTTCTGTAATTTTGTGAGGATTTATAAAAGGATGGGAGATAATGACAAGAGAGTGCTTATACATACATTAGATAAATGACAGTAAGCAACATACTCTCAGTGACAGACACACTAGATATCCTCTGTCACGGTCTTTCTCTTAAAACATAGATATAATTACTTTTATTTCCCCCCTACTGTGCTTTGAAATCTAGAGATGCCTGGAAATATACAGAAATTTCAGGGCTAGATAGCATTTGTACTTCAAAAGCAGCCAGTTTAGGAATAACTTAGAGAGCTATAGCTGAACTGCAACTGTTTTAATGAAAAAGTGCCAGAGAAACAATGAAGACAGCGTTTGACTAATGTATGAACTTTAGTCCAGAACTGTCGGAGCTTCATACATTGTCATAATGATGAAAATATAATGGATGCGATCTGGAATGCCATCCATCTTCCATTTGCTGTGGACTGAATTTAAAGCAAAGGTTCCTGTGGATTTTTTAAATTATTTATTTATTTTCTCTCATTCATTCATCTGAAGTAATTTCCTTAGTTAGAATTCAAATGGAAAGGAAGGTGCAGCAAAAAGTCTTTGAGACCAGGAATTAGGACTCATCGCTGAGAAAAATAAGAGCGGATTGAAAATGTTAGGGAGTGAAGTTGTCTTTGATTAATCAGAAAGCTCAGAAGAGAAGAGAGGTCTAGGAAGGGTGAGGTGATCTTTGGAAGAAAGAGGCAGGAAGAGACCCTTTCCTTTGAAGTCTTGCTGATAAGAACAAATCAGGCACACAAATTATTCTCTAAACAGCGGAGCTAATGAAGCTTGCTTTCCTACAGGTTCATGTGTCAAGACTGACTCATTTTGGTCTCAGAGAAAAGCTGAGGTGTAAGCTAAGGCTTTAGCAAACATGAACATCAAGTGTGTATAAATCAATATTTATCCTTCTCTCTTTTTATCTATGTTTATATCTGAATAATAAATACCTATATTCCAAATAATACTATAGCCACATATAGAAATGGTTATATGCATTCTCTGATGTCTTAGAAGTTATGCTTGCATTGTGATTTTTCCCTCTGTGGGGCACTTTTAACTTCTCAGTTCTCTTAGCTACCTATTTTTATATAAGGTTTTAGTGACAGAATTTAAGCTACTCTGAGTGCCTCCCAGTCTGGTTGTTTGGTTTTTGGTTTTGGTTTTGGTTTTGTTTTGGTTTTAATTTTGAAATGGTTAACATTTTTTCAGGAGAGACATACCTCTGATATTCCAAGTCTCTTTTCCAAAAGATAAATGAAGAGGGAAAAAAGAGGTAAAGATATTTCTAATACTCTGTTCACAGCTTCTTTATTCATGACAGTGACACTGTCGGCATTTGTGTCTGTGTCTTATTGTCACCCAACCAGCTTCAAATCCTGCTTCTTTAATTAAAGTTATGGGATCACAAATTCCCATAGAGACTAATATAAACTATTGGTTTATTGGTATTCAGTTATATTCATTCCCTGATTTTATCCGATGGTGCCTTTCACTTTTTAAATTTGAGACGTGAGTCTATGCATTATGGGTTTGTTGTTATTTGTTTTGTTTTGTTCTTTTTTTTTTTTTTTTGCTTTAACTGATAGAACAACAGATTAATATAATTTCTTTCTCCATAAATGATACATTATCTAGGATATCCATCAGGTTAAACTTCTGGTAAGGAAAATAAACCTTCCTGAATCACGCTCTTGTTTGAGTAACGTGACAGAAATCTCATGTGAGGAATAAACTAATTCCACCTGTTGTCCCAGTGATTGACTTAACGTCTTGGATAAGGCGGGGCGGAGAGAGAACATCTAATTTTGTAGGTCATTTGGGAGACTCACCAACTCAGGCTTCATGTTCTTCTATTTACTGTCTCTGTAGGAAGTTAATTCCTCATAATGGAGATGAAAATGGTCAGGCGTAGAAGCAATCTCTCAATTGTATTCATAATTTATTGACTCCCAGGTGTTAGTGATGGCTTCCTGTAGCTCAGATGCAAGTGTCTCTGAGATGCAGTAATTTCATGTCTTTCTCTAGTCCTTTGACATCTAGAATAGGCCACTAGAGAATTCAAGGAAGCAAACATTTCATTCCACTTTGGCATCCACCGAAACACACACTTGGTGAATTATCATGTGCAGCTGATGGGTATTGTCCATCTGTGGAATGGTAATTTTAATAATACTTCAGCCTTATGCAGCTGTTTGACCGTGTTCATAACATATTTGCTCTGCTCTTCTTGCCACAGAGATATCTGTGTGGGCTTGGAAACATAATTCCTGTTCACTGGACTCTTTCACTCTTATTCCTAGATCAAGTGTTATCTCTCTGAGTTCCTACTAAGTCACTTCCTGTCGGGCATCTTTATTTTCAGCAACAGAGAAGATGCCATTTGTCATTGTTTGTGACGTGCACGATATCAATATCACAAAGCCTGAGGTGAACAAAAGAATAAACACTTGATAAAAGTACGATTGAAGATTAACAGTTGCCTGGTGAAGATTCATGATATAACATACCATAAAGACCTTACTTGCCCACATTGCAGAATTGCTTTAGCAGTCACAACCGAGTGAAATGGAGGAGAAAGAAGTCTCATTTCAGAGGATGTTTATCTCATTTGCAACCCTACCTCTGCTCCAGATATCTCATGAAAATTTGGAAACTATAATGGTGCATTTTTAGGGTGAGATGAAGATGTGACTTTTGTGAGTAGTAGCTAGTCTGCTCGTGGTACTATAGGTCCACCAGAGGAGAAATTTTCATAGATATGACTATTAATATATATGAAATATCCATGTATATATGAGACTGTATCCTGTGATAAACACACTTTTCACTGACTTTCTGGGCTTATGTTTGTAAACAGAAGCATCAAAATATCACAAATATCTGTCTGTTTCTGGTGTCAGTTGTGGTTCTCAGTGGCAGATGCAACAACTATTTCTGCTGAAAAAAATCAAACCTTGGTACTCTAGGTAAAGGAAAATGTCTTTAGCAATCAAGAAGTGATTGCACTCAGAGGATTGTTTCTGCTAGCAAATGACAGTGATTAACATGATGCCAACGCTTCTCAAAATTTGGGAAGTGCAAACCTTTTTTGGTTCATCTGTGTCTGTGCAGCATTTTTCTCTGCAGCATCTTGGTTTCTTCAAGACTCAGGAAGAGAAGCAATTAAAACTGATTTCTGCAAGTATTGACACTCATCCACTCCCACCAGGAACTGAGCTGCTGCCAGAAAGTAAAAGTGGCATAAAATTTTGCAGGCAAAAATCACAGCCTACGCTTGCTCCTCTCTTACATCTGGTCCTTAGAGAAACTGAGGAGCTGTTGACTATTGTATCTGATGCTTTAGGCTCCCTTTGAACTCTTTGGTCTCGACCTAAGGTGTGGGATGAAGAGGGAGAGACAGTGCTGCTGCCATGTTTCCATCTTGATCTGAAAAATGCCGATCCTGGAGTGCTGGTGTTTCTATTTCTAAAAAAGGAGCAAGAAGAGGACCCAAGCACCATAAAAATTCTTGTCTTTTTCTTCTGATGGCACTTTGAAAAAGCCTTTACAGATCAATTATGGCCTAAGCAAGAAGCTGACAAAGGGTTCCACTGCCTTTAAAATTGCTCAATTCTCTCTGGAACACAGTAACAGATGGTTTTTGAGCTGGCATGTCAAGCTTTTATCCTACTTGTTTCCCTGCACTGAGTCTTTCTGGTCTCCTTGGGCTATGTTCTCCTTGCATTTAGTGTCAAATGTTGTAAAGACATGATCACATTTTAGCATTCACTGAGCCACATCAATGCATTTGAAGCTAAAGAAGAGCTTAAGTGGTAACAATTCAGCAAGCACTTAGATCCACTGACATCCATAAGGTTAAGGAAGTGCTTGATCAGGGTTTAAAACCAGATTGTGTGAGAGCAAAATATCCTTTCTAGTTATTGAAAAATCAAAACAAAATGAACAAACAAAAAAACCCCAAAAAACTCAACAAACAAACAAACGAAAACCCCAAAGCCTTCCCATAACTCCAATACACACTGAATTTCAGAGTTTTGACCATCTATTTCTAATCTGTCTTAAGGCAGCCTGGTTCCGCTTTTGTTTCTGCTCTGAGAAGTAGAAGAACTGGATAAAGTAATAATTTCCATAAACACTAACTTGAAAAAAAAATGATGTTGCTATCACCTTCTCTAATTTGACTATTATCACGGAGAATTATGTGCAAATGATATATTTATATGCAGTTCATAAATGGCTCTGCTAATTCCAGCCACTCAATGTGTCCTACATATGCCCCGTATGGTGTCTGTCGGTAAAGCAGATAAACAGTTGAGCTTATGCAAATACAGTATTGGGATCAGCATTTTGCTAAAAAATTGCTTTTTCAAGGGGTATAAATTAGCCTGTTTATTCCAGCACAGTAGCAAACAACCCAAAGATTTCACTTTATTTGGAAGGGATCATAAATACTGGTTTGCATCTAATTTAAATGCTACCAGCAAACACATACTTTTGAGTAAATTTATTTTTTACAAGGCATGGAAATGCTGCATGTTTAGATACTAGTCACAGAAATTATATCTTAAAAAATATCCTTATAAAGTTATGTTTAAAACACTGAAACTAATACCACTGAGATTTCAATCATATACTTAATAGCATTTAAAAATAAAATAATTTTGTTAGTCTCAATGCTAAATAAGTTTCAACAAAATGACTTCCTGAATGAGGTTTTATTTATTTATTTATCTTTTAACTACTGAAGCAGTGAATGGGAATTCAAGTTGAGTCTCTTCTTAGATTTTCTATGTTGTTAAGTATAAATTACTCAGAGTCTCATATCCTCAGTTTTATCATCTGTAAAATGGGAGTGAAATGATTTCTCTTATCCAGTCGCTGTTCTTGGCAACTTTTACTGGAAATACTGCAGTCAGGCTCCAGCAAATGGGCCTTTTGTTCAGATAGAAAAAGCCTGTTTATGACAAAAAAAACTCCCCATGAATCACTTATCTCAATGGATTTTCTCATTACAAGCGCCAAGTAAATGTTATGATTGCAGAAAAATTAAGACAGGTTTTTTTTTTCAATTTTGAAGTGTGTCAGTAAGTGAATGCTTGTATCTTTTCCATGTAGTCGTTCTCGGATGTAGAATTCATTTAGGTCTCAGAAGACTAGAAGTATTTTCCCCGTTTTACTATAGAGATGGAAAGACATATTGTAACTTAATTCAAGAATGCTATGAGGCATTGTGTAGTCATGTCTCACTTTTTGACTTCTCTGTTTAGACGATAATGACATTAGGAAAAAAGTGCTTACTTTTACTAAATGTTTTCTTCATATGGTGACACATGCTTACCTCCAAGTTTTTTGGTTATCATCTCAAAATTTGTTCCACTTTAGATATGCCCATAAGAAACTTGCCTGAACTTTTTTCTAATGCTTCAGCAGTCTCAGAAGTATTGCATATTATTGCTTGATTGTGGAATTACCAAAACTCAACAAATCTCCATTGTAACTCACATATTATGGACAAGAAACACATACAGTTTATTTATATATTTGTATAGTGGATATAGTACTCAGAAATATGTTGTATCTTGTATATATTACAATCCTTTAATTACTTATAGACAGATCCTCTAAATTGCCACAAATACACATACCTAAATATTTTTAATTCAGTTATGAACTAAAGTATAATGGAACTAAGTAGTGAAACTATGACAGCTTGTCTGTAAAAGCAGTGCTTTCACAATGTAACTTAAATTTTCTTTCCCAGAACAACCTATAACAGGGTTCCTAACAGTCAAATTTCTGTAGCATATAGTCTCTCTGCTGGACTTGACAGTAAGGAAAGCGATAAGGTGCAATACTGCAGTTTTGAATGGAGTGATATTCAGTGCCATAATAAGATACCAAATTCTAGGTTTTCTACCTGGTTCCTCATTCTTGCTCCAGAATTTTCCAAGTATCTTTAAGTCCAGTTTTATTAATGCCTTGTGATGGTGTTCCATCTACCTTAATGTATCTCAGACAACATGAGGTATGTTGGCAATTAAAGTGTTCACTTTAGGAGGAGGTTAATTTAGGTGTTGTATATACTGGGTAGGAACCGAGTCAACCTGAAAATGTATAATGTAAAAACACACCAAGGGAATACCTATCCTGATGTTTACAAATCAACTTGGAGACTGCCTTTCAATAGCTTATGGCTCAGGAGCTACTCTTATAGATTGTGTCCTGCATCTTATAAGACAGAGTATGGTGAAGAAGACCAGCTAAGAAGAACTTGTTGGAGGGGGTGGTGGCTTCATGTCTGAGAGATTCACCCCAGCTTAGATGTCGAGTTGCCGAGTGAAGGAGCTTTAAGAGGAGGTCACAGACTGTAATTTAGCCTTGCTTTCAGTAGGAGTTTGGATCAGAAAAAAATACAAAGGTCCTTTTCTGTATATATTATTCTTTATTATCCCATACACTGTGCTTCTCAGTCTTCCTAGTAAACCTTTCCGAGGATGTGTTGTCCTTCCTTCTGGAGTCAGATTTAATTACAAGCAACAGGTGGGAAATCAGAAACAAGATGCTGGTCTAATAAATTTCCTGTGTGTGAATCATGTTGCTTATCAGGAAAGCTCTAAGGACACCGAGAAGGGGCATAGGTTAAGAGACAGGAAACATTTCACACTTTCATCATCTGCAAAGTTATTACACTCCTGGACAGCTACAAACTATGGGCTGAAACATTTGCAAGATACATGGTCAATGTTTGGATTCATTTACACATATCCTGAGTACCCAGTGGGAAAGATGCTCTTAAATTGAAGGTAGGCAGGAATTTATTTATATTTATTTGAAATGTACTTTTTCTAATTTCTTCTTATAATTAAAGACATTTATTATGTTTTATTTAGTTGCTTAGCAGCATACAAACAAATACACACAGAGTCATATAGCCCCAAAACCTGTCTTTTAAGCTGAATTTTGAAGCCATTGAGATGATTCTCACAGCTTGGTCCTTTAAAAATCCAGTTCCTCACACAAATTCACCAGCTGTGATTCAAAGAAACACATAAAGTTACAGAGGAAAGACTATCTTTGTTGTTACAGAGAGAGGAAAATGCCTCTCATTCTTTTCACTGACTAAAAGGCATTTGTTCCCTAATGTTATTTTCATATCTGGTAAAACACATATTTATAAGAGTTTAAAGAAACAGAAGTAGAAGAAATCAGCAGGAATCCCATTTAACCTCATTTATTGGCATTCTCAGCAGAGGTAGTAGGCATATTGAGCACTAATGAATTATTTAAGATAGCACTAGATATTAAATGCTTTGAATTGTAGGCAAACAGCCAAATAAATGTCTTTCAGAATTTTTATCTTCTAACAGGAGCCCCAGGACATTTTGGCTAATAAATGACTATGTCCTCACAGCTCAACTGTTTATACAATGGAATCCATCTCTGAAGCTAAAAACAAGCATCCCAGGAAAGAAATGGGCATCCTGTAACAAAGAAACCATGATAGAACATATCTGGAGACGCAGATGCCTTCAGATCTGCGCAAACCTGCTATGTATTTTTGTCACTGTATCAAATCCTTCTGCTTCTGGAGATAAGAGTACTGACAGAATGGAGGTTTGGATGAGCTGGAAGATAGCAAGGTTTCAACAATCAATTAAGGACAAAAGAAAAACAAATTAGAACTATTACCTGTGATGCACAACTGCACTGTTTTTGAGCCCTAAGTATCTAGATCCAGGTCAACAACGCAACCATTTAGGAGAAGTTTATATTCTAGATCTAGCTGTACTGAACCATTCCATGGGGCTGAATCTACTCTATGGGTATTGGCAGACTTCAGAGCTTTAAAGTTGGTCATGAAGTATTGCTGTCTAACCTTGGAAATAATATGGCTCAAACCCTATCCGAAGAACATAACCAATAAGCAGTGAAGATTAAGTCATCTCCATCTCTATTGTTTTGCAAGAATAAAAGGTCTCCTCAGTTCTTACTTCTGCCCTTAAAAACTATACGCAGTCCTGAAGGAAACAGATCAGAAATAGACTCAAATGCCAGTAAAAATAACTGAAGGGAAGATGAGATCAGCTTGGACCAAAAACCAAATAAACAAACAAACAAACAAAACCAACAAAAAACCCCCACCAAAACTCTAGCAGGAGCCAAACCCACAAAGGAAAATCATGAAACAATGGAAAACACTTTGAAGAGTTAAGTTTAGAGTTAAGCTTTGTCTTGTATATAACCGCCACTGGTTATTTCAGGCTGTTGTTTAGGAGGTATCCTAATTCTTTAACATATTTTTCTAATGAAAAGTGATTTCACAGTTCCTCTTTGGTCTTACAATTTTTATTCCAGTGTCTGAATGCTTAGTGTTGGCGTAACCCCACAAGACAAAAAAGTCTTCATGTCAAAGGCAAATCAAGGGAAGAGTTATTTTGATTTAAGGTGTTTGATTGGTTTGTGTAACAGTTTGGTTTACTGATGACTTCAGGGTCCGGGGATTATGATATGAGTACCTGAAGGATATAAATATCAATTTAGAAAGGAATTTAATGGGATAGAAAGTAAAACCATAAGTAATGAATGGTTCCAATTATTAGATGCATTATAATGGAAATTAAGAGAAAAGACAAACGTCTCAATGCTGATATCCATTAGGGAAGGGATTACTTTCCTCTGGGTTGGACAGGGAGGTCCAGAAGTCATTATTAGGTCAATTAAATCCAAAATAGATTAAGTTTCCAAGAGTGTACTATAAAATGATGTTCTTAGCAGAGTTTGGATTCTGGAGTTCTGTTTGACTCCCAAGGAACTCCCAAGGAAAGTTTCCATTGATTTGAAAAGACCAGAGTGTTTTTTTCTTTTTTTCTTTTTCTTTTTTTTTTTTTTTTTTCCTGCAGTCAATGCCATTTATTTTGGTTGGTTTTCAGTCAATTAAAAGCATAATATAAGAGTGAATGCTTGTGCATGTAGTGCTTTTTCTCCCAGTTGTTCTTGAGCTGGAGTCTCGTAGAAGCAATAGCTGTCAGACAGGCACTTAAGTTAAGTACCATGTTGACATTAAAAGAATTGGAAAAAGTGCCCTAAAGAGTATTCCCCTCCCAACAGTCCTCCCAGCAGAAGGTAACATTTACTCCTCAGCTTGGAATAAATTACCATATTAATTATTCAAAATACTTAATGCCATCAACCAGGAATGAATTTACTAGATGCAATCAAGAGGCAGACACAAGAAATCGATGGAGATTAAAGGCTTCTGCTCCCCATGAATGATTAACTGGGTGTTCTCATGAAGTGGAAGTACTGAAGAGTGTATGAATTACTTGACGAGGGAGGGAGGTTAGCCCAAATTGCAGCTTGAACTAAGGGTGAATTCTCCCTTCTTCAAAAGCCTATATCTCCGATAATGTCAACACTTAAGGGAATACTTGAAGAGTCTGATGGACTGACAAAGAGCTCTGAGAACAGGATGCAGCTCTGCAAACCAACTGTGCTTTGAACAAGTGGAGTAAAAGTACCATACTTTGGTAATTGCACAACACCACCAGCACAGATAAGCCCTTTTTTTGTTGCCTTTTTTTTTTTTTTTTTGACAGCTGCTCCCACCACACAACTCTTTTGATTAGGGGATGTATCTCTTAACACTCAGACAAGTTTGTGGTAGTGGAAGTCCAGCCTAATTCTTAAGATATGTATTACAGTCAATGGTGATCCATAGGACAGAGTTCAGCTTCTCTTATTTCTCTTCCACTGTCTACCACTTTCATACTTGTTACAGTACAAAAATCAAATGTTTCTTCACGTCTTTTTTCTTGACATTTCCTAGTTTTGACTTGATGGCATGTCACAGTTTGTGTTCGCTGTTTTAAAGGTAGGAAGGTGGGTAACTTGGAATCTGTTTGTAGACAAAAGTTGTACTGGTTTAATTCTGTCACTCATGGCTTATCTCCACAGAAGCAATGTGGTGAAACAAGTTTTAGAAATATAAAGCAAAATTTGCAATACAAATCAATATAAAGTATATGTAGACTATAACCCATTTTGTCTTTTGTTGTCTGGGCGTAGATGACTGCAGCTGAGTGGTTAATGCATATTGCTTGATAAAGCCTTCCTTTTGGCTTTGGTTTGCCTGAACAGTTAGTGTAGTTAATAATGGGTAGACATTAGAATTAATTCAGGCTTAGGGATGAAATTCAGCTTCTGGCCTTTCCTAGATGGGCACCCCATCAAAGCTCTTAGCCACCCGCCACACAACGTCACTTTGGCAGTGAGGTGTCCCCCAGACTACTTGAGCAGATGACTGTGGGAGGATGAGCAGTGCCTTCAGCCTCGTCTGGCTGAGCAGGTCTTGAGGGAATGTTGGGCAAAGGATGAGCAGTGCCGGTCACATAAGCACTTAATCCAAGCCCTAAATCAGGCACCTCTGTCTAGACAGACAGAATTCCTTCCCTCTCCAGCCTAACAAAGAGTGAAGAAGAAGTGCTATATGGGAAAGAGGACATTTCCAAGTAAATGAATAATGCTAAGCTGGTGGGATAGTAAAAGTAAATGCACACTCCTTCCATCTTCTGGTTCCTTCTCATATAGATTTTAAGGCTCAAAAGCATGTTGTGTGGTGGGCACCTTCAACAGTATTTATGAATGAGCGATGACATCTCCTCATCTAAAGAGGCAAGCTGAAGTCTCAGAAAATGAGTTCTCCCTCTTGGTTGACTCATGTCTGATGCTCACTTACTGCTTTTCATTGCATCCTATTTAATTCCTTCCCTTCTGCTCTTCATCTATTTTCTGCATCCAGTCCTCTTTTACTTTTGCTTGTCTGCTCACTGCTGAAAATGGCGACAACTCATTTTGCCATGAGCTGGGGAAAACGGGAAAGATTAAGCAAAAGTCTGTGAGACAGTAAAACAGGAATGCCATGTTCTCAGCCTGACTTGCTGTGAAGTGTTACACCAGTTCAAAACCCTGTTGGAAATACATTCCTTTGGGATCATCTACTGGAGTGCAGTGTCTCTGAAACATTTCAAAACCAGAAAACATCCAGAGATCAGAATCAGAGCAAAAACATCAAACTAGAAACCAGTCCTTCTTTCCTATGAATTAGTGAATATGAAAGGAAAAAATCCTAAGCCAGGAAGGTAAATATGACGGGATGAGCTGGAATTGTGTCACAGTATTTGAGTTAAATCAGCGATGGGATTTTTTACTTCCGCAATTGCTAGTGGGGTTCAGGAGAGCTTTACTTGAGCTCTTAGACCTATTTGATTGTCAGTAGTTCTGTTAAAAAAAAAAGTTAATTATTTTGCTTTGTTCATTACACATATTGTTCATATTGTTCATACGATACCTCAGTGATATATCATGCATTTGAGGATACTTCATTCCTTCCAATCTTGCAGTGTGTTCTGTGAAAGGACGTGAAGGTCTGGGTTCTCCAGGCCCTGTGCAATGACAAGACAGAAAGTGAAAATCCTTTACCTTCCTGAATAAGTTGAGGCGTTTATGTCAGGGCTGAAAATACTCAACACTTTTTGCATGAACAACAATTGACTTTTCATTTTTCTTAGGGAGAGAATCAATTTTATGTGAAAGTGCATCAGGTTCTCCTCAGACAAAATGTGGTTCCTAAGAACAATTTTGAATCAATCCAAAATGTTCTCTTTTGTCAAATGATTACAGGGGAAAAAAAAAAAAAGGCAGCTGTTTGATCTATTTTTGTGATTGGTTTTTGCAAGAGTCCCTGGTGGAGTGAAAGGGATGTGGGCCATGATTTATTAGCATAATAGCATCACAAAATCTGAATTGGATGTTATTGTGCTTAGTGCCACAGGAAAATGCTAAAAATATCATTTGGAAGCACATCACACTCTCTTTCTCAGCACCATGCTCTATAGAATGATGGACGTATTCCAAGTCCTGCTAAGAAATGAAATAAGATGGAAATGGTTACATGGACATTATATTTCATAATACATAGTCATGTGTATAGTTTTACAGAACCTCTTTTGCTGGGTCAGGAAGAATGAACATTTATTATTAATGATAGTACAATAATGTAGAACAATAATAATATCTCAAATTATTGTAATAATTATAGTTCGATGAGGGCTAATAAACACAAAGATAGGACCTCTGGCTCAGGAAGTCCATGAGCTGCAAACTGCTTGAGTTTGGCAGAAGTTTTTGAGGAAATAACACAGCATACTTGCCATGCTCTAAGCATCCGCATTAGACGATTGTTTGGTCTGATCTGATCTGGCTGATTTTATGTTCTGTACACTTTTTAATCTCTTTGCTAGTTGTATTTTAGCAAGCCTAGCTTACAGATTGTCTGACAGCTGGCTTCACTGTTTTTATTTTATCATTATAACACCTCAAATCTCTGGCCATATCCTAGGATTTTACAGTTATATTCGCTGTACAAATTATGAATACTAAAAGGAGCAACATACTAAGTACTGTACTATCCTGAGAAGATCTTTCCAAAATACAAGCCCTCAGGTACCAGTTTTCCTTCCCTGTAACTGAAGGCAAAAGTAGAGACAGGTAGTACTTGGAGGGTCATATCATGATTTAAGATTGAAATTTTGAGTATCAAGTTTCTCAGATAATAAAAGCATCTATATTCTGCTGATGATGCTTGATAATGAATTCACTCCTCAGTGAAATTCATTCTTCAGGGTGGTGATTAAACAAATCACTTCCCATTTTCCTATCAGCTCAGCCCTGAAGAGACTTTCCTTTCCATTAAGCCACTCCACGAATGTAATTAATTCCAGTGCAAACACAGGCAAAAGAGATATTTGCGTGTTCCTGCCTGGTGATGGGCTCATAGCTCTAATGTCATCCATGAGGATAACAGCATATTTAATGCTCTTGAATTGTGCCACTCTTTGCAAGGATCTCTAGCTGCTTTTCAGGTAAAGTATCATAACCCAAAAAAATATGATCACTCTGTATACCTTGATATTCAGTTTTTAGTATAGGAATAGAAAGTGCCAGTAAAAGAATATTTCCACAACTAATTCTGCTGTTACATTCCTGGATGATTAACCTAATAAGTAGTATGATGCTACCAAAGGAGAACCATCCAACAGCTTATGGATGCACCTCTAGGCACAGCAGAAAGATATATATATAGCTTTGTGACAAGACTTGTGAAACACAACTATTAGAGAAAAAGTATTGTGAGACCACTCTGGTGATCTGACTCCTTATAACTTGAGTATAGAGTGAGTAAAATCCAAAATTAGCTCATTTACCAAAAGACATCATGGAATAAAAAGAAACCTTCTGTGAGTGCCCCATTAGTAAGAACAAGAATATGGGAAGTGCTCAGTGTGTTCAAATCACTCTCTGGCATGGAAAAATTGTCAGCAGATAATGTCAGAAAATTTAGAGTGTTGCCTTCTTATTTGTTACCAGGCTTCATAAAAGAAGTGAAATGTGAGCAGTGACTAGTCCAATAAATACCAATACGATCAAACAGACTCTCAGATTGTAATAGGAAAAGAACATGAAAGACTAGTTAAATAAGTAAACTTTTTTCAAATCAACTGGATGTGTCAAACTTAATCCTAGGTAATTTATTTCATTGGCTGATGTTATCTCAGATCTTCAAGACCTTGTGGAAGAGAAAGACACTGGAAAAGAAAAACGCACAAAGCCTAGTATCTTCATAAAGGGGAAAAAGAAAAAAAAAAAAAAAAAGAAGAAAAAAAAAAAAGAAAAAAGAAAAAAAGAAGAATGAAAAAGAAAAAAGAAAAAAGAAAGAGGAAAAAAGAAAAAGAAAAAGAAAGATTCAGTCCATAGCAAAAATACAAGAGAGCAACATTGAGCAGACAATGTTTAAGTACACAGGATGACAAGGAGAAGGATTTGTCAAGAACAAACCAATGTAGATTCCTTGTATGGCAAGATAAGAAACATCGTGGAGCATTGTGAAGGGGAAAAAGCCTTCAATACTTGTATTCAGTGGAGCTTTGTAACTGTATGACATGACAGTCCCATCAGTAAGATAGAGAAATGTGAGCTAAACAAAATTAATTTAAGAGAAGGCAAACCTGACTAAAACTTCTGTTCAGAGTATGTGACAAAGTTATACTGACAAGTGGATGGTTGTATCAAATAAGGTTCTTGAGACATCTGTCCTGGGTAGAGTTCAGTGCTGCCATTAATGTCCTGGATGGTGGAACTGAGAGCAGGGTTATTAATTATGAATGTGGGAAGGAGTATTAACATGTTGCAGGACATAGTGGTAAGTCTTGACAAATGTGAGAAGTGATCTGAAAAGATGTGGCTGCATATTATTCTAGATCAGCATATATTCTCAATTTTGGTGAAACTAATTGCCAAAATGCAAGCTGGGGAACACTTTGCAAAGTAGGAGTTTTTCTGCAAAGGATCTGGGGATTATAGTAGATCTGAGGCCAAATATAAGCCAAAAATTTCATGCTCTGACAAAAAATGACAAACATTTAACTGGCATGTGTGAAAAGAACGAGAACTTGCAAAATATTTACTTCCTTGTTTGTTGAGCACGGTTAAAACTTTTCTTAAATACTGAGTCAGTTGGGGCTTCCTTTTTTAAGACAGATAATAATAGACCGAAGATATGAAAAATTCACTGAATAATTTGAGACAGATGACTAATATGGACTATGTAATTTTTTGAGAGAAAGTAGGAGGTCCCTTCAGTATTTTTAGCAGGCTACCAAATTCAGTAACCCAAAAGAGTTGAAGCATGTCCCCAAGTCCAGCTAGTAGTAAAGCTGAGCTTATATTCCCAGTACAGGCATACACAGAGCACAAGTACACAACTCAGAAATCCATACATTGGACAAGAGAAAATGGCCTCAAGTTACACCAGGGAAGGTTCAGATTGGATATTAGGAAAAAAATATTCATGGAAAGGGTCATGAAGCAGTGGAACAGGCTGCCCAGGGAAGTGGTGCAGTCACTGTCCCTGGAGGTGTCTAAAAGGCACATAGACGAGGTTCTTAGGGACACGGTTTAGTGCTAGAATTAGGTTATGGTTGCACTTGATGATCTTGAAGGTCTCTTCCAACCAAAATGATTCTATGATTCTATGATTCTACATGTCCAACCAGACAGATCCAGAGGGAGACAGACAGACGCATTCTCCCTCACACCTTGTCCTGTTGCTCTCTTTTGGCAGCTCGGGATGAAGGTCTGTTAGCAGGAGGTATATTTATTTATTTATTCATTTATTTGTTTAAATCTATATGCAACTATATTTATATTTAAACATATATGCATACATAGAGTGTGGATCCAGCTCTCCTGGATCTCAGCCTTACCAGTTGCTGGCACCTGGATAGATGAGCCCTTAAGGCCACAGTCTCACATTGGTTGCTGGCACAGAATCCCATGCACACAATCAAAGAAAACCACACACGCACACACAGACATGTGCAGTAACATAGACGTATCCTACAACCCCCTTATCCCTCTATTTTCCAGTTCCTGTTCCTGCCCAAGTCTCCTAGACCTATTCCTTTCCCTGCCACTGTTTTTTCCCCTAAACAGCCCATAATAAACCTCATGGAATCCGAAAATGCTCTTTTTCTGCATCCCATAATGTTTCCCATACCCCCAAGGTGGTGGCCCCTCAATCTGTGAGGTGACACTCTCCCATTGACCCACTGGGTGGGTGCCCACAAGGTCCATGGGGTTGAGGTTGTCTTGGGACAAGCTTGGGAGTCTCCAAGAATTGTCTCACGTCTCTGACCCAGTCACTGGGGCCTCCCTCACTGACCTTTTAATTCTTGACTCTTCTATGTGTGGGGAGATTGTCCTTTTGATGAGCTGATGGCTCCTGTGATGAGCCTGGGAACAGCCAGGGCAGGATACTGTTTGGGGTGATCTACCTCCAGTTGTTCCTCTGTGGTTTTGTGGGTGTGAAGATGAACTTTTCCAGCACATCACCCAGCAGTACCAACTGAATATTCATATGCACTTACAGGCTGTCCTGAATGGAGCCCAAAATTAGCTCTTTTACAGAAAAAAAAAAAAAAAGTATTAGCTTTTCCACTTATTTTTGGAAATACTCTGTTTAAAAAAAAAAAAGGATTTTTAATTTCCAGCTGTTAAAGAATGTGCAGCTGTTGGAAACAGCTGGCAAGCTACTACCCTAGTGCACACAAGAAACTCAAACAACTGTTAATTTTTCATCTTGCACAACTTATATTTTTGCTGTTGTAAGATGCAGATGCAAAATGTCTATCTTTATGTTTGCCATGTTCCCCTAAACACCCACAGTGCAACCTACTTTACCTCTCCTCTATCCTGCCTGGCCAGTCTCTCCCTGGTAGACTTCTCTGCCAGCTGAAGCTCTAGGACTTCTGTGGACAGTATTTCCAAGAGAACTCACATGTCTCATAAACCATAGAAATAAACATGTTAAAACTTGAAAAAGTCCATCCAGCATCACTCGTTAGCCTTCCGGGAGTATCAAGCCAACAATTAAGAACAGTTTCCTGGCAGTTCACATAGCAGACCTGTAAGTGTAAAAACCCGGAGCACTGATTACATACCCAGTGCCATTTAGGTTCTCCCAGGTGATGAAACACCTTGCAAATAGTATTCTTTGTAGTGCCACCAAGAGTTTGTGGCAAGTAGAAGTGCTTATCTCAGCAGCACTGCCTACAGAATGGAATTCACAGCTGGGTCTAATTGGAAATATTTCTGGTCACAAGAGAAGAAGCATTGCAAGGTTAGGGGTTCATCATATTTCCTAGGACGTATGATGTCAGCAAGTTGTATCGTAGTGTCGGGAATCCTCTGTCCATTCTCAGGAGGGCAATGTTGTCTCTGGTTGCACGCAACATCAGAACACAGTGTAAGCTATCTTGTGATTTGCTTTTCAAGGGCAGGAAAGCTTGCCTAAAAGAACAGTCATCCCAGAAATAATTCATCAGATGTTTAATACACTTAAATATATACAAATTTACCAGGAGCTGACAGTGCAGTCACACAAGGCTCAACCCTCACAAAGGGACTCTGTGTCCTTTAGCAGCAGAGAAGCTGTGTCAGGAGAAATTCCTGGGCCAGACTGTCCCACTGAACATTATCTCAAACTGCTTTGACTTAAAAACAGCTAATTGCTCAGTACAGAAAAGTGACTTGTCATTGTTCCTCTGTTAAGAAATGTGTATCAGCGTGTGGAGAGAAATGGTAAGGGAAATGGTTCTCTCTGAGTCTTTGAAAAGAAACATCTAAAGCTCTCAGTCAAGCAGAAAGAGAAGCCAGAAACCCCAGGCTCCTGGAAAAAAAAAATATTCGGCAATAGGAAGTGTGCTGGAAAGAGCAATAAAATCCATCTGAGTTACATTTGGCATCTCCTTGGCTTGAGTTATTTACAGATAACCTATTCTCTCACATACAGGTCTTCTGCTTTTAATTTGCCATCAATGCCATCGTCCTTTAGGCTGTGTTTTCTTCTGTTGTGTCTTTCTTCTGTGGGAACAAGGTTCAGTTTTCAGGAGTTCAAGTGCCATGAACCGGAAAGGAATCACATTAATTGCTCTCACTGTGTCAGTGCTTCATTCTTTTCTTCTACTTTGTCTCTGCAATGCCTTGGCCTTTCTTATGTGGCAAGCTTATGACATGTACAAAACTATCTCAAAGTCCTCAAATCCTTATTTGTCAGATACTGAAGTTCCCAAATACCCTTTTTACTCCAACCAGGTTAGTATCTAATTACACTAATTACTCATAACTTTTAAAATGTAACCTGGTTTTGCTGGGAAATCATGACCCTGGGAAATTAATCTGCTTTTGACATCAATATTTTATACAGACAAATAACCTTCTCTAATGTGCTTATTAGGAAGCAATTGCTGGACAGATCTGGGCATTAATCAAGCATGATAATGGGATGTACTGGTTTTGGCTGGGCTAGAGTTCATTTTCATCATAGTATCTTGTATAAAGCCATGTTTTGGGTTTCCAGTGGAAACAGTGTTTATAACACAGGAATATTTTAGTTATTGCTAAGCAGTGCTTACACAACATCAAGGCCTTTTCTGCTCCTCACACCACCCCACCAGCGAGTGGATTGGGGTCACAGCTGGAACAGCTGACCCCAACTGACCAAAGATGTATTCCACACCATATGACATCATGGCCAGCAATGAAAGGTGTGGGGAGAAAGGAGGAAGGAAGGTAGATATTCGGACTTGTGATGTTTGTCTTCCCAAGAAACCATTAAACGGCTGAACACCTGCCTGCCGATGGGAAGTGGTGAATGAATTCCTTATTTTGCTTTGCTTGCATGTGCAGCTTTTGTTTTGCCTATTAAACTGTCCTTATCTCAACCCACGAGTTTTGGCACTTCTCCCCTCCTGATTCTCTCACCCATCTCACTAAAGGGAAATGAGCAAGTGGCTGTGTGGGGCTCAGCTGCACACTGGGGTTAAACCACAACATGGGAGAAGAAAATGTATGAGAAGAAAAGAAAAGGAATATGATTTATTTGAGTACAAGGACTCAGAGAAGTGTCCCTCAAGATCACTCTATACAGTATTGCGGATTCAGTATACCAGGAAGAAAATTTTTGCTCTCTCCAGGGCACTACAGAGGGGATTCTAGCATGGTATACATATTTGTAGAAGAAAAAATTACCTATCTGATCATCAGATATAAGTAAAGGGGTGCATATGAAAAAACAAAAGAAAAATTAGCCATCAGTAAGCCTGACTGAAATGCCGAGCTCTTTGGATATACAGAGGTCAATCCTGATATTGAGTTATGAAGCTGTTATGTATACAGAGATGCTGCTACTGATCAAAACAAAGACTCTGGGAAATAACTGAACATTTGTCTGGGATTCAAAACTTTCTCCTGCCATTTCTTTGGCCAAGAGAGAGAAAGAAGAATCAGCTGTTAATATCTAATCAATTGGACATGTTTCTATCTAATTGCTAATGACAGGTTTTCCAAGGGAAGTTATAGCTTGCATCTAGTTGTTGCAGAAGGTGCAAAGAACAGTATAGGATTGATGCAGAGTCCAGGGAGGTTGTTGTGAGCATCTGCCTCTCCAAACTGTAGGATTTAAGTTGCCTTCAAAGAATGAGTGCAGAGCTGGTCAGAAGACAGCGATCTCACTGTGCAGCATCTTTGTAGATGATAAATCTCTTCCTGTTTCTTTTCACTGAAAAACAAAATCACAGTTGCACCTGCCAAAAAAAAAAAAAATCTTACTTAGTGTAACAAGTAGATTCAAGTCCTTGGTATTTTTCTTGCAGAAGAAATCATTCCATCTCAGGAAGTCAAGCGAGACCTTGAATTTTGGGTTTTGGTATTTCTCTAGTAGTCCTCCAGCAACCTGACCTGAGCCAGCCCTAACACGACAGGATGCCCAAATATTTCACTCTGTCAAAGTTACAACTTCACTTGGAATCAACATCTTTGATTACTCTGGGAAAAAATGTACCTTCAGTCACAGACTATGGTGGGAAGTCCCAGCATCAGATCTGCAGAACTTGCACAGTCCATCCAGCAACGTTTACTGCAGTACCCAACAGAAGCTGCTCTCTGAGCTCAAAAATTATTCATCATCCTAGAGTCGAAACCCTTCATAGCTCTCATGTTAATTGAGACTCAATCAGATTCAAGCAGCAACGGACATTCTACAGCCTTCAGAGAGCTCTGAACAACAAGAGTAGTGTAGGGCAAGATGACTCTTGATTTTCTAACAAGGGACAAAGAAATTGCCAAACAGCAAGAGTTTTGAACTGCAAAACAGATATTAAACTGGCTTAAATGTAGAACAGACACCAAGACCTGACATTGCAGTTGCATCAGGTTCTCCTGTCACAGATGGTACTTTATGTCCTGCAAACACAGACAAGCTTCATCAGAAGAAATACCTGAGTCACAAAGTCCTGCTGATAAATCCCATGCTCTCATTCTCCCCCTTCTCTTTTGAGGGAATTTATGGTCTAAGCATGGATAAAAGCAATTCACTCTGCTGTCTGTAGAAATTGCTTAAAAGGTAGCTAAAATACAAGATAATGGAACTTATCTGTTGGGGAGTGCCATGAAAAAAACCATGTTTTTCTGTCTGCATACATTTCTCCTAGCTGCCCTTCCAAGAAAGATCTCTGTTACATATCATTATTTGGAAAGCAGAAAAAAGGACCTGTATGACCTTGCTCTGCTGGGGACAGTGGCAGATAATCCTTCCCCGAAATAAGAGAAGACGATTTCTGACCTGTGGGCCAAAGTTCTAATGAAGAGACTTTCAAACATATTTAAACTGACAATTCCTATCTGAATGCATAACCCATTAGAATTAAAGGGAGTTAATAACAATCAGATTTATAAAAATAAATTAGTTACTGAATATTTCTATGGAGCTGGACCTTGTTTTGAAGATTCTTTTTCTGTTCTCCATGCCTGAAAACCTGTTCATTTGATTCCTTATCACATTATTTCACTGGAACAGAGAAAAAAAAAAATATTGGAAATTTGGAGAAGCTGAAGCATTTTGTTTCGTTATTGGTAAAGAAAAAAAAAATCAAATTTCCATTTCCCAGTGAGTTTTCTTCCCAAAGTTTGCCAAAATGTAATAATAATAAGAAGAAATGGAAGGAATAAAAACCTGCCCTTGAAAATGAAATATTTAATTTGATTAAAAAGACTATTTTTTTGAGGGTTATGCTATTAGGGAAAAATGTTCCAGGCTAACCTTGAAACAATGAAACAAATGATTTTGTCAGTTGAACTAAAATATCAATTACTGACATGGCTCTACTGCTAACAGAATAATGCACTAAGATGGAAAAAAAACTTGTGGGTCAAGATAAAGGCAGTTTAATAAAACAAAAGCAAAGGCCACACATAAAAGCAAAGGAGCAGACAATATCCAGCGACTTCCCAAGAAAGAGGGCTTCAGTTGGCATGGTGGTTGCTCTGGAAGCCAAACATGGTGATAATGAATGTCTCCTTTCTCTTAGCTTTTATTACTGAGCAGATGTCATATGGTATGAAATATCCCTTTGGTCAGTTCGGATCAGCTGTCCTGACTATGTCCCTTCTCAAGATCTTGCTCACCTCCAGCCTGCTGATGAGGGAGGAACGTTGGAGAGACAGCCTTGGTGCTGTGTGAGCCAAAACACTGGTGTGTTATCAACACCTTTCTAGCTACCAAGACAAATCACAGCACTGTGAGGGTTGCTATGGGGAAAATCAGCTCCATCTCAACCACATATAGTACAGTTTATTTGTTTATTGTTTCAAGGGAAAAAAAAAAGGGATGATGATGATAATAATAATAATGCCTCAGTTTCCTAGTGATAATAAATGCATTTTTATCCTCTATTACACTAGTTTGAGGTTTAACTCTTCCTAGTGCAAGCTCCATAAATTATACACTGGGAAGGTAGAAAGTTTGCTTATTTATTAATTCATTTATTGTGGCTTTTTGCACCACCACTATGGACAAAAGAGCTTATCAAATTTACAGTATGAGAAAGATGGATTCTCAAAAGATGGAAAAATAACCCAGCATGGTAAACGCTCCCCATCTCCACTGCTTCCTCTGTGGGTGCCTGTGCTACCAAATCACCTTTAAAACCAGCTACAGGGTAAACACCTAAGAGAAAGTGCTCAATATTTGATATAATCCAGGAGCATCTGTTGATGTCGGGACAGCAAATCAGCTAATTTAATAACTCAGAGTGTCTGCAAATGAAGAACAGCGCATTACAATGTTTCAAATGCATTTAGACACTGCAAGTCTGAGCCAGCTCAACTCTCTTCTATCTACTTGTACATTTATGATCATTACAAAACTCAAACCTGCAGCGCGATTTTGCTCTCCCGAAGCAATGGCAGATTTCTTTATTTGTTATTTTTGCTGCGAAAGCTTTACAAAGGCAAAGCTCTGTTTAGGACTTCTTCGATATGAGATAAATACGTCAAGCACTAAAAAGTTTTTCTATGGCAATTTTTCTCAAAGGCCATCAGAGTTCCAAAGATGGCATGAGGTGCTGAAAAAATATTTGGAAGCATACAACGTATGTAGTTTAAAACATGTAGAAATTATGTGGGTCATATCAGACAGTGTTTGAAAAAACACTGAAGAAAAAAAAAAAGGGTTTTTTTTTTTTGGCATTTCGTCCACCAAATCAAGAATCCTATTAGCTGCACAATTCTTATCATAGTCAAGCAATGGCTTGGGAGATATCACTTCACCTTCTCTGCTTCTACTTCTTTCTTAATCTTCTTAGATTGTAAGCTCTTGGGATCAGAGCTGATTTGTTAAGAATTTGTACCATCCCCAGAAAAAATATGTCCCTAATCTCAAGCATAACCTTTAACTATTTCTGTAATAAAAAGAGTAAAATAGTAAGAGTAACAATAACAGCCACATTGCCTAGGAATCAAACTCGATTAGGAGACATCACTCAGTCTCACCTGCCAGTTGACCTTCATCTGAAATGGACACAGATTTTTTTGAATTATATTTTTTTTTCTCACTGTCTGTTATTGCTGTGAGGCACAAATGATATGTGAAAGCTGCTGCTGGAAAGCTACCTATTAAAACTATAATTTCAATGTTCTGACATTTCAATAGGAGGCCTGCTCCCTGTGTGGCTCAACAATTTGGATTTGCAAAATATCATGCAGGGCTTTATAAGCCTGGTTGTGTCAACTATTGGTGCTCTGCAGCAGGAGAAAATATGAGGTAAATGGAAAGACTAAGGGGTTTCTGTGAGGCCCTGTATTTTTTCAGTCTTCAAGTGAATAACATTAAATTATAATATATACCCCTGATCAGGAAAAACTTTGCCCTTTCTTCCAGAATTAGAAGTCTTTATGTTTCCCTCATGTGGCTTATGGATTTTGTGAGGATGATGATGAAGACCTACTGACACAGAGAAAAAAGGCTTCTCACATAACTGGTAAATGCACCCTAAATAATGGGATAACTTTGATCACTTTTCCCTATTAAAAACTATTTTACCTCAGTTCTAGTCCTGAAGATGGGCAAATAATAAGGACAAAGACAAAACTGGGTTTGGCCCTCAGCCTTGAGGCAACTTCTGCCTCAATCTATAGAGAGGGAAATATAGTCTAATTTGGGAGGATATAATAGAGGGGTTATATTTCCAATGAATGATAGAGCCAAGAGCATGGTCTTCATCCTTGCCAGTGTGGTAGACACTACACAAAGCTGCACTCTAGTCTGTTTGATTATAAATCAAGATTATTTCATTCAAATTAAAATTCATAATACTCCAATATGGCAAATGCCCCAACGCTACTCAATAGGGGAGAGGAGCCTTTTGACATTTGCCCGTTTCTTGTAACGTGGTCTCCATTGATCTTTTTTTCAAACAGCAATTTAACGAGCATCTTGCTGTTTTCTGCACAGTGCTGAGAACCAGATTGTTTCACAGAGACTATCTGTAACCTTGAAGGAAGCAGCTCCAGGGCAGAGAAGCAAAACTCTTTTGAATTAAAGTCGCAAGTAGCAGTATTAACAAGCATATGATTACAGTACAAATTGCCCTGAATAATTCAAAAAGAGTCCTATCTGAAGTTTGATGGTAATCACAGCCTGGGAGGATATTATTAAAAATGAAACCTGCTGTCTGGGGCAAGGGCTGCTTTGCTTCTATTTTTTTATCTCCCATTCCTTTTCTTCCCTTCCCTTCCATTCCCCTGCCTTTTCTCTGATTCAGCCAGGAGGGCATTAGAAATCAGAGAAGTCTCCACTCAGTTCACTGTGTTATTGCTGTCATTGTTGCTTGCTAACCCCAAAATAACTGAGACAAATTCTTGCAGTCATGGGAGCAATCGTTTCTCATATAAGAGGAATGTTGATTTGTGCCTGCAGATAAACACAAAGGGCTGCTAAAACAAACATCATCCAAATATCAGATATGATGCTGAAAATGTACCAGGTCTCCCAGGTATTTGCTACACGTCCTCCATTTTTTTTTTTAAATTGATTTAGAGGTACAGAAAACCAGTGTACTATCCCAAGAGAGAGGAGTTTTATTTACCCACAGCACAAATGTGGCACATGGGCAGCAGCTGTGCCTTGATGCCATGGAACCTCTGCTAGCACCAGTGGTTGAGTTATAGAAGAGCAGCATGGTCACCACTTGGATTCTCACACTAATAAAATAGCAATTAGTGCTAATCAGTTGCAGGATGGGCACTGGTGTGTCAGGACTTGGGCCAAGGCCACCAGCAGCAGGAGGGCTGAGATATAGAATCATAGAATCATTTTGGTTGTAACAAACCTTTAAGATCAAGTCCCACTGTTAACCTACCATTGTCAAGTCCACCTCTAAACCATGTCCCTAAGACCTTCATCTACACGTCTTTTAAACCCCTCCAGGGATGGTGACTCCACCACTGCCCTGGGCAGCCTGTTCCAATGCCTGACAACCCTTTCCATGAATAAATTTTTTCCTAATATCCAATCTAAACCTTCCCTGGAACAACCTGAGGCCATTTCCTCTCATCCTGTCACTTGTTACCTGGGAACAGAGACCAACCCCCTCCATGCTCCAAGCTCCTTTCAGGCAGGTCAGAGATCAGAAGGTCTCCCCTCAGCTCCTGTTCTCCAGCTGAACCCCCAGCTCCCTCAGCCGCTCCCATCACACTTGTGCTCCAGCCCCTTCCCCAGCTCCGTTCCCTTCTCTCAACTCGCTCCAGCACCTCAAGGCCTTTCTTGCTGTGAGAGGCCCAAATATGAACACAGGATCCGAGGTTTGGCCTCACCAGTGCTGAGTAAATATCAGTGAACTGGTCTGGCTGGAGGCGCAGGAAAATCTCTGATGTGCCCAGGGTGGAACAGTGAAATGATGTTTTGTAAACCACGGGTCTGTTTTCAGTTCTGCTGCTGATCAGCCATGTGTGAGCTGGGGTCAATCACGGTGTCACTGGTGCCTCGTCCGCCATCTGTACCTATTGGTTTGGGGCACTCTTTGGGGATGGATCCGTCTTCTTTCTTTTTTTCTTTTATGAGCAGAGATCCCAGAGGCTTGAAGGTGATTCTAGGGGAGTGTCTATGTTGTAAGAATAAGAATATTCCTCGTAAAAGGCAAGCAAGCTGTAGAAATGCTATCTGACAACCTACACAGACCTGTCACGGAATCTTTTCAGCCCTCTTGGCCATCATCAGAAGTATCTTAGGAGGTCCTTTTGTCAGGGGTCACATACCAACACACAGGGCGTCTCTCAGGTCTCCAGATACCTCCCTCAAAGGGAGACAGTGTTCAACACAACTCAGACACTCTTTGCAGAATTCAGATGGTGCCCAAATTTTTCCTGGCAAAACTTTGCTGTTAATGCAGGGGCTCCTCTGACAGCTTTTTGTCCTCTCTACTCAGCAACTCACTACAAGCATGAGAAAAAGCTATTTCTTTCAGAATAATGATTGACAGCTCCAGCAACAGATTTTTGAGTTCTTGACATAAATGTGGAAGGGGAAGAAATAAAAGGAGGGAAACAGAAAGCAACTGAATGCATATGTTTGCAAAGAAAATGCCAAGCACCACAGTCTGAAAGAAAATTTTGACAACCTTAACTGATGGTAGGAAAATGGAGACAAACGTGTCTGTATTTGTGAAGGGTGATAGCTGCTATAAGCAGACAAGCAAACCTAAGCAGGCTTCGTTCAATGATTAGAACAGGATTTCCTTTCTGTTCTGCATCTATATGTACAGCTGCATGTTTTCATTGTCAACAAAGCAGTGCACTAAATACCAGAGCTGTTATTAATGAAATAATTTGATAATCTTAATTATTTTTCTTCCATTTGAGTGTCTCATTTCCATATCACATATCCCTCGGCCTGGAGTAAGAAATGACACGATTCAGTTGCTTTTGCCTTTCCTTTGTGGACAGTTTCACTTTCTGGTCCTCAAACCTAGACACTACAATATTGAGTTGTCTCAATAACCCCTATTCCTTGATCGACCTTGAGTAGAAACGCTAAGGTTGATCCTATTCACTGAATTTTCCAATTCAAATTTAATTTTCTAGAAATCACTCTTCTGGATATTAGTCTCCATTGGAGTTGATGTCAAAGGCTCAGCTGAGGCTACCTCAGCTCCCTGTATTAAGGGCACCTTGTCAGAGCTGCTTTGGGACTCGTAACATTAATCAGAAGTGCAGACGCTCTCCCACTCAGACAAAATTTACCAACTTTTAAGCACAAAGCATAATTCATTTCCTCAATCAAAGGTTAAAATCCAACAGGGGAAAACCAAAAAACTGCATGACCAATTTTAAATTAGGTGTCTTGAATAAGTGTTTCATTTAGAGTTGAGAAATCACTTCTTGCATTCTAAATTACATTTTTAATAAATATAAAAAAACCCAACAACACCAAACAAACAACAATGCCAGACTCACATCAGATTACAACTTGACTAAAAGTCAATAAATTTGCGTCAATAATAATTACCATTTGTGTAATGTCAAAAAACTGTTCTGGACATAAGGACTTAGTAGCTCTCCCAGTGGATCCAAGGACTGATTGAGCCCAACATCTACCTCAGCTACTGCCAAGTATTACATGCCTCAGTGGGAGGGACACAAACTCTCCAGGTAGCTGTTATATGGAAGACTTCCCTACAGAGACATTTGTAGCTAATATTTTAGGCCCGTATTTCTACTGATAAACTGATAAAGTTTCTGCTTTTGTTATTCCACCCACTATGACAAAGCATCCCTATTTTCCATTTTCTGTTTACAAGTTCTTTGTTTGATCGCGATGTATTATATTTAACAGGATCTTCTTTTTAAAGAAGGTGATCAGAAGTTAAAATACAATCCCAGAACAACTCCTGGGAAAAAAAAAAAAACAAAACAGCCAAACAACAACACAAACCAAGACCAAAAGTAAGTGCCCTCTCTTTGTCCTTGACCATTTCCTCTTCTGGATCATAATAAGATTGTATCAAGCAATATTAACTGTGCTGTGTGCATTTTACAGAGTCCTAAGCTTTTTATTTCTTCTCTCTTGGCCCCTTTCAGATCCCACCATATGGTATTAGGGAGATGAACAAGGACGTTCTGTGTTGAGTCTGAGGTCACTTGCTTCTCCTGAATGACATTTACCTTTGTAAAGAAATTCATGTGAGTGTCTATCACATAACATAATACCTGTTCTGAAAGGATGAAGAAGAGCACAGATGAGACCTCTGTTCTTCTCCTGATCTCTTGTACCAGGGATCTTCAGAATTAATGAAATTATTTTTATCTAGGAATACTCAAGGGGTACATAGCCGCTGGATTGAAAGGACCTTATCTGAAGGATCACCACAACTACAATCAGCATTGCAGTCCCTCCTCAGTCACCTTATCTGTCCCTTCTCACCTGTTCTAGGATCCAAGACATAGTTTCTCAGAGATGAGGAATGGAGAAATTTAAACAGCCTGAAACTTGTTTTCCTTAGTAGCTTATTGTGAGCAGGTCTGTCCAAGCTTTGATGAGAACCTGGATAAATCAAACAAAACCAAACCTGTTTGTAGGAAAAAAGCTCATAGAAAAGGTCAGAGTTCCTCCTTGGTAAACAAGTGCTAGGGGTCCTGGTATCCACAGGATGTGAGATTGATTGATGAGGACATGAGATTGATTGCCTGCGTTAAGCTTTAACAGCTTATAGTTGAAATTTGAAGTTGTCTGATACAACGGATGGCTAGAACAAGCTGACTGACCTATACTCTTCATCCCTTCCAGACAAAGAGAAGAAGAGGAGGAGAGGAGAGGAGAGGAGAGGAGAGGAGAGGAGAGGAGAGGAGAGGAGAGGAGAGGAGAGGAGAGGAGAGGAGAGAAGAGAAGAGAAGAGAAGAGAAGAGAAGAGAAGAGAAGAGAAGAGAAGAGAAGAGAAGACAAGACAAGACAAGACAAGAGAAGACAAGAGAAGAGAAGAAGTTAAGGGTTTTTTGCACCAAAGTCACTATCATCCTGGAAAGAGAAAGGACCCTAGTCAACTGCCCTCTCTTCTAAGTAAGCAAAAATGTTGTGTTGACCAGGAAATATTCTCTGACTTTGAGGCACAGCAAAGAGAGGCAGATTTAATTGTACATGCAAACTTATATATAGTGGTTCAAAATTATTTGTGAAGTCCTTGCTGAAGAAGAGAAGGGTAGGGCTTATTTTGAACAAATGAGACGTGCTCACTCAGACTTTCAATTTCTTTTAATAATCAATTTATGTAAAATTAAATACATTAAATATGCATGTTTAATTTTGCTGCTCATTATGATGACAATTGCAATTAGGCTCCCTGCTCTCTTGGCAGCAGTAATAAGGCAGGACAAAAAATAAATAAATAATAATAATTTATGTTTCCTGTGACCTTTTTAAAAACTTGTGGGTGAACTGGAATACTGATCTTTTAAAAATCTGATTTGGTAACACTTTGATAAACAAGTACATTTATTAAAGTGTTTATGTGTTGCCTTGGGGAAAATAGAGGGATTAAACATCCAAGAAACCTATTCACAAATAGATTAATTGTGGAAACAAAACATTTTCCATTGTTTTAACTATAACTACTCTAAAAGGTTGAGTCTTCTGTAGCAGGTGAAAGAAAACCTGCATTTAAAGCAGTGATACGGGAAGAAAAGATCTTTTCTCTTACTGCTACCCAGCAGAGTTCATAGAATCATAGAATGTCCTGAGCTGGAAGAGATCCACAAGGATCATTGAGCCCAACTTTTGTCATTGCATAAGAACACCCCAAAATTCACACCATGTGCCTGAGGATGTTATTCAATCACTTCTTGAATATTGCCAAGCTTGGGGCTGTGAAAACCTCCCTGGGGACCCTGTTCCAGTGCTCCACCACCCTCTGAGTGAAGAACCTTTTCGTAAAGTTGATCCTTCAAAAGGAGTTGTACACACAAAAGGGAGTAAAATCAACTCAAACTTAATTGAGTGAGTATGTTTCTGACCATAGTTTTGTGTTTGGAAACACAGAGTGGTTTGCTTTGTGTATGTTAAAGTGCTTAGGTAAATGTATGTGTGAGGAAAGAAAGAGGATCAGGAAGGGAAAGCGAAGGAAGGGAGGAAGGGACCAACTAGTCACAAATCTTCCGCAGGCCATGACCAAGCGAGGATGAGCAGTGAAGAGAAGGAGAGTGTCCCTGTTCATCCAGTAAATGCCACACACTTGAGTCTCCCCTTGCGTCCCTTGTAGGCATTGAATCCCTGTTCATCCTGCATTGACATCTCCAGTTCCTTTACTCCTATCTCTCCCTGATGCAGATCATCAGCTGGCCCTATATATTTCTTGAGTTAAAGTCTCCCAGATCTGCTGGTGACGAGCTTCCTCCATAGCCCAGCCAAACCATTTGTTTCTCCATCCTGTGGCCATTCTGATTCACTCTTCCAGGGAAAGGGATTAATGAATATCCATCTTTTTGGAAGGTAAATGAGACTTTCTTTCTCTTAGATACCTTGTTGTGAATTCAGAGTGAATCTTTTATAGATCCCATCCAGATTGAAGTCCCACTGAATAAAGGACATTGTCCAATTTGTACAATCTGTATTGTATCTTGTTTCAAGACAGCTGGATGTGCCAGGGACTAGTGCATCTTGGGTCAGGTGCTTTGTCTGGTATAAATGAAAAAATGGACATTTATACATAGGAATCTGTCCTGTTGGTTCCAGATATTTCATACTGTGTTTTTTTGCCTAGGAGATATACACAAGCATCCCAAACAAACAAACATTTTCTGCACTAGGCAATCTGAGTTATACCCTCTAATGGAAACAAATTCGTTGAAATGAGAAGAATGAGACTACCTCATTGATTCCTCATCTACCTGCTGACATGGAAAATTACCCGTTTCCAGCAGGTCTTTCATCTGCTAATTATCCTCATTGATTTTAGATGGGAAAATGTAGTGGGTGAATTCAGCTCCATTCTACAGCACGTTCTGCCAGGTGAGACCTGTTTGCACTCCGACATACAGAAGAAAGGGAAAAAAGAGCCAGGAATTCAATTTCCCTCCACCTTCACGCCCTTCCCCTAGGATATTGGGATACTTTCCTATTTTACTCCTAGCAAGTAGTGGCCCCTTTTTATTGCAAGCAGAATTATTTTTTATTGCATTGCATGAATTTCATGCAGCTCAAACATACAGAGCTAGAAAAATCCAATGGCCAATGTGCAGTAAAATGAGAAGAGAGACATCTAAAGAGAGGAAAAAACAGCAAGATGAAGCAAAGGTAAGGAGGAGATATTTTAAATAATATTTAGTAGTCTCACCAGGCTGCTCCAGCTATTGTTGAAAAGAGAGAATAATAAACCATAAAACTCATTTTATTTTGTGCTGCATGTTTTTGGACAATGGTAGCCCAAACTTTCTGACCTCCAGTAACATAGCTCAGAATAAAATAACCACTTATCCTGGTGCAGAAAGCAGCACTATGGAAAGTATAGTGGAGTATCTCTTTTTTATTGGTAAGGGAATTTCGCTAACAAAAAAAACCAAACCCTGTCTCTTCATCAACGTAACAGTGCCAAACAGAGTGAATCTAGTGTAGTAAAACACCGACCCATTAGGAAAAATATAATCTCTTGAGCTTTATGGCTTCAAAAAATTGAGAATGAATACCATTAATTAGCTCAAGTTATTTGTTTTACAAATTACAGTTGCATGTCTAATCCTGCTAACTTTCTGTCCCTAAGGAGTTACTGTAGCAAGGAGCTTCACAGCAGAAGCAGAGATTGAATGGGTAAAATTTCACTTCTAGGAGTATCTGAGAAAAAAAGCACAAACTGTTATTCTTATTTAACTCCCCTTTTCCGATCTGAGAGGAAGAGAATAGAACTTCACATCTGCCTTCTCTAAGCCATTAATTCTTTTCCTGTATTTCTGTTGGATTCAGTCTTTTATTTCTATGGTGACATTTTATTTTTACCTTGTGCTTTTGCAGTCTTTTAATTATTCCCACTGTTTCAATTGAGCCCCTTCTCCTTATAGAGTTTCTGTCTTCAGCTTGATTTTACCAAGGTCTGTCTCAAGGAAGCTTCACTACTGCTTTGCACTAGGGCATCACTCAGTATTACACTCCTTCTGCATATTCATGTCCTGTTTGTGTTCTTGACTTCAAAATGGGGTTCAGAATTACCTTTAGGTCATAGAATCAGGGAATCATTTTGGTTAGAAAATACTTTTAAGATAATCTAGCTCAATCATTAACCTAACACTGGCACTAAACCGTGTCCCTAAGAACCTCATCTATGCATCTTTTAAACCCCTCCAGGGATGGTGACTCCACCACTGCCCTGGGCAGCCTGTTCCAATGCCTGACAACCCCTTCCAGGAAGAAATTTTTCCTAAAATCCAATCTAAACGTCCTCTGGTGCAACTTGAGGCCATTTCCCCTCATCCTATCATTTGCAAGTTGGGAAAAAAGACTGAGATCCACTTCTCTACAACCTCCTTTCAAGTAGTTGTAGAGAATGAGAAGGTCTCCCCTCAGCCTCCTTTTCTTCAGGCTAAAACCCCCAAGTCCCTCAGATGGTCCCCATCAGACGTGCTCCAGATCCTTCTCTGAACTTGCTCCAGTAACTAAATGTCTCTCTTGTCAGATCATCTTTATTAATTACAATCTAAGATAATTCTCCTGAGTCCTGTTATAAGCAAGGGAGATACAGTAAATTATATTTTATGCTACTTCTGCTGACCAACTTTGGAAGTTCTGAATTTTACAGAGAGGCTGTGGAGTCTCCATCCTTGGAGATATTTAAAACCCAACTGAGCAGAGTCCTGGGCAATCTGCTCTACTTAACCCTTCTTTTAGTAGAGAGGTTGGACAAGGTGATCTCCAGAGCTACCTGCAACCTCCATATTTCTGTGATAAAAACTACTACAGAATGCCTGATACTATAGAGCTTCTTTTGACACTTTCCTGGTATGTTCAAAGAATTTTAAAGGCTCTGATGCATGCTGAGGAAGCCATCGTTACTTGCCAGCACTTTTGTGGTCCTTTTCTGTCTCTTAATCTAGGGAAAATGTGAAATAATTCTTCCCAAGTGAAAAAGAGCTCAGATAGTTCGAATTATCTGTCTTTTAGAACAGGATATGAGCACCCAGGAAGAGGTATTATGGATCAGCTGGTCTGTCACGAATAGTGTGTGTAAAGGTTGAAAGACTAGTAAATTACTATTGCTCTTAGAGAATGAAACCAATACCACATGATGTTATACTTTTTAATGTATATGTTTTTCTCTGTTCAATGATTATTTCAGCCAATACGCTAGATAAGAGCCCCGAGGTTAGCTGGCTTTTTGGTTCCCAGAATCTCTCTTCAGTGTAGAAGCTAAAAAAGCAAGAAGATATTCAAGAATTTAATAGAGATTGATGTTCATGTTGGAATATTTGTCGTGACAATATACTGGAAACAAAGTCTAATGGAAAAGATATGGTATCGAGACTCAGAAAATCTGGGTCTTATTTTCAGTTTGCCACTGACTTGTTGTCTGACCTTTAATTTTCACATAATCACTGAGTTTGCTTTCCCTTAGGGTACTTTCCATGTCTGTTAAAACTATGTATTTTATTCCATAATCATCTAAAGTAAGAATTCTCCAACTCTCTTCCCCTGAAGCCTTTAGCATTACTGGATAGGATGTTGGGCTGAAGGAATATCTTATGTGGACCAAACATATTTAATCACCAACAAATCATCATCCTGGCTTCATGTCTCTTCCATGAAACTTGTTCCAGTAAAACCTGTCACTTTGACAAGGGACTGCATAATATTTATTTTGCAGCTCTGCAAGGAAGTCAGCAAGTTCCTTGGATACATCAGGAAAATAAAATATTTCTCGGAGGAACAGTAATATTTTTAAGCTTATTTATGAGCTGTTTTTTACCAGTGAATGCTGAGCCTTGAAGTGCACTTAAAAGCGATTTTTGTTGTTGTTGATAAATGCTTTACTATCATAATAAAGTCCGCAGAACATGAGTGAACACCTGAAATCTTGGACACCTATTGATCAGACACAACACGCCACATCCTTTTCAGTAATGATATATGACTTAGCCACATACTGATGTATTTGAACTCTGTGTTTCTAAGGAAGAATTTTAATAGCATTACACACTCACAGAAAGTGCTGTTAGCTATAGGTTGCTAATTGAGAGTACATGATGCTTTCATGTCTGACCACATAACCCAAGGGTAAAAAGAGTAGAGAACACATTTAATTTTAATTTGAAAAAGTTAGTGTTTTCCTTTCACCTGATGTGCACAATGACAAGTGGATTATTGAGTATGGGCATATGATAAACAAATGCAAAGACAGGAGTCTTCTCTACAAAATTAATTGACATAGTAAATCTATGTTGAAATTACAGGATATGTCTGGAGAGGTTTAAAGATATCTCAGCCGATAAGGAAATATGAGTTTAAGCTTTGCATCAAAGATCAGCCATGGTGTTTGCATTTCTAAGTGGCACCCTGGGAATGAAAAACAGATGGCCAGACCACTTCCTTGTTGTTAAAAAAAACACACTGTTGTTTTAGGCTACATAGACCCTGATGAAAAGTTGACCTTGATTCTGAAAGAAGACCTATTTCCACAGACATACTCCATTCTCTTATTTTGCATTTCTTTAAGTATCTTTTAAAAATACTTTATGTCTTTTAATAATGCTTATTATTCTTCTCATTATATAGAAGAACTTGGGGTTTTCATCTGTTCTTGGATGTATTTTATATTACAGTGGTAACTGAGATGTGAATGAAGAACAAACAATTCCTCAAGACTTGGATTTCTAAATATTTGTTAAATGTTATCACTTCAAAACACAGTTAACAAAGTTTCCTTAGTACTTATTGGTTTTGAAAATGTTGGTTTTATAGAAACATTACCAACACTTTAAAAATGTTCTTTGTTAAAAATGTATTGAAAGCAGGAAGTATCAAGATACTTTTTCGACTTTTAGCCAAAGGCTACATCTGTAAACAAAATATTTTGTTTATTCTTGAAGGTTTGTAGGAAATACCATTTTATGACAAATGTATTTGACAAAAGGCATATACAGTCAAATCGCTAGAATATGCCTACATACGTAAACTCAGCTAAGATTAATTTCATGTTTTGATCAGAAATGTATCAGAGAAGAAATTTGTGCCTACCACATGTAGGAGATCTGCAGCAGAAAAATGTCATTTAGGATTAAAGATGTTGTGCAAAAGGTATGTTACTTGGAGGCAGGAACATTGCCACAGGTTTGGTGCTTGCCTAACCAGTTCTTAATAGGGTCTCTGCATAGTTCTATGTTACAGGTAATAATAAATGGGCATGTTGATGAAATTAAGCTGCAGCTTGTTATTGGTGTTGCTAAATATAGTGTGAGAATACTTCAAATTATAGATCAACAGGCAATACATATTTACGTTTTCAAGTCAGATCATTGTGATTTAAGTTGGTTTCTTGTATAACACAAGCTGTAGTACTTACACTGCTATTTCTGGTCCCCAGAGTGTGCATTACTGATTTCTTGTCATATGTGAAGGTGACTCAATTGCATCTCTGAATTTGGTTAATTATTTTCCCTCTTATTTTTTAAAATTATTTTAGTCTACTTTTAATCCAGTTTTTTACCTAGTTGAAGATGTCCCTGCTCATTGCAGAGGTGTTGGACTAGATGACCTTTGAAGGTCCCTTCCAACCCAAACTATTCTATGATTCTCTTTATAATCTGAATTTTTCTTGTTTAAAATAGGCTGTTTCATTGACTGTTTCATTGGATCTTGTGTTCTACAGGATACCAAGCCATCATCTATCAGGAATTTTTTCTCATATCAGTGAAGAAAACACATACTTATAGACCTTAATCAAGTTACTTACTAATCTACTCTTCAACATGTTAAATGAGTTTCACAATTTAAGGAAGCTGAATTTGTGTTTTCTAAGGCCCTCCTAGTAATCTAATTTTTTGCAGGGTGGATTTTGGAAGTGTTTTCACCGATGCCACACATTATTTTGTATTACTAATAGCTGTTTGCTGTCTGACATCTTCAGTGATTATCACCATTTTGCAGTCTCACTTGAGAAACTGTGGTAACTAGCCTACTAAAGATCAGGACAAGCCAGGTGTGCTCTGCACTTCAGTTTAATTTCCCCAGTCCTGTATTAGCATGTGCTCTGAACACATCTATGATACATTAAATATGTCCTCACACATTTCAGTTTAGTAATCCTCATGACAGTCCTGTGAGGTAGGGCAATATTGTTGCCCATTTTTCCCAAGACAGAACAGAGATATAAGCAAGCTAAAAAATGACTGTAATCCTTGGAAAGCATTTAAGCAGGTAAAGGAGATCATAATGGAATATTTAATAAACAAGACTTAGGCAAGTCTATAGTGGAGCAAACTGGCATGTCTCTAAGACTCATCCCACAGTGCTATATAATCAAGAAAAGGAAAGAGCATGGGTGATCAGAGCAGTAACAGATGGTTTCTGTCCATCACGCAGAAATGTTCCTGAGCTGTGGGATCCAGAATACTTCTATGATTCCTATGGGTACATGTCTTAGCCACACTGTGACTTCATGTTAGGGCTGGACTTAAGCACATTCCCCCACTTTCCTGCCCTCCTTTGCTCTCTTAGGTGAGTACTCAGTCTCTGGAAAGCAAACATTGCACCATAAAGTAGGATAGAACCATGGGATAACTGGAGTAAATAAGAACAGAGAACTCAGAATGTCTCCATACAAGGGTTTAGACTTAGCTAAATCCTCCAAAACGAGGTGATCTGAAACACCACATGGAGGACAAGTAGTTTGAAGAGACCATACCATTTTCCTCCTCCCATCTCTTACCATAAATTTGTTGCACTGCAAATTCATTTTTCCTATAGGTGTTTCCAGTCTCCAAGCCACCCATTTCACTCAAAATTTTAATGCTTTAGGTCATTAAACCCTGAAATAATGCTGCCAGACTCCCCTCTGACAAAATGCCCTGGGGATATCTTCTTGATGTCAGACGTCAGAGGAGCCTGTTCCTCTACAGCTTTTGGATGTACTGTTCTGATACTATGTTCTCTGAACCTCATTCCTCTCCCTGAAGTGCTCTTACTCAGTTTTCAGGCTTACAGTAGCAGAATAAAATTATTGTAACAATGTGATTAAAACAGCAAAATGTTATTTCAATTTTTTGATAAGGACATTTGAACTGATATGGGTTATGTAGCTAAGATTCTCAGATCATGTAATTCGGGTTTCATCCTTTGGAGGTTTAATTCAATGAGTTATATTCATTCCTAATTTCAAATAGGTACAGTAGCATCACAGGTGCTTTGGTCATATTAAACTCTACTGTTTAATTCAGAAAATCATTGGAAGATTTCAAAAGAAAAACATTATCAAACCAATGAGTGTTTTTGTAAAACCTGAAACTAAGATTCAGGCTTGAAAAAATATTGCATAGATTGCTTATTCAATTCAGTCTTTTCATCCAACTATTGTTTCTTCTTCTGTTGGAATAATCATGAAGCTCTGATGAGCTTGTCAGAGTATTGTTTAGACTAATTCAAGGTCATAAAACAAAAAGTCAGGTGGGGGAGTCATAGTAGGGAAATGAAGAATAAATATCAGGGTGAATATCACATTAGGCAAATTAAGTTGACAAATTGCATGCAAGGAGAAAAGATGAAAACTTTAACACTACCATCAGTTAAAATAGACTGATTCTAGAATAACTCTCACTTTTAGAAAGGAATGAGCATGGATCTACCCAGTGCCCATAGGTTTATTTATTTTCTAATCAGTAGAGAAAATCACATACAAATCTACACACACAGAAAGGAATATCCATAATCCAACAATAGTTTTAACCCCCTTAGGAAATACCTTTATTTTATTTAGAGGCCCAAAGAATATGTTCAGACTTTTTTTTCTTTGTTACAGAGAATATCAGAGCAACCTCTAGAATGTGTATGTATGAAATGTCACACAGCTCTGAGACCACAGTGAGGAAGGAAGAACTGAAAAATATCCATGTCCTCGAGTACAAAGGCAATGAAGAACAACAGATCAGTCCCCAGTATGAGTTTAAGACCTAAAGAAACCAGAATTAGAGCCCTTCAGGATCAGCCTTTCACTATTCTAAAAGCATCACTTCCAGATCTGGTGAAATAATCGAATTTATTGGGACCTTTTGGAGGGCTTTAGCAAGACAGAAGTGGTTTATATGTTTGAGTTTAATGTTCTAGAAAGTTGTAGTTGAAAATACAGTATTTTTTGGCTGCTTTATCCAACCCATTTTGTTTGAAAAAGAAAAAATAGTTTATTTTGAAGAGTTGTGAGGTAGTATTTAAAATATTATTTTCACTTGTTTTTTTAAAAATATAATACATAGCAAGATAATAAAATATTTTTATTTGTTTTGTAGAAATATTTTAGGTGGATGTGAAATACATTGTTTTATTATTTCAGGCACATAAAAAATGCAAAATCTTTCTTTTTTTAATTTGCAATTAAAGCTTATTTTTCATTTGCCAAATTTAAATATAACTACAATTTGTTAATATCGCTCAAACATAGGATCTTCTGACAATTAAAACACTTATGACCTTATGAACATATTTGCAAATAATTAACTCTACTTCCTTAGGAGCCCGAATGCTGTTGTGGCTTGGGTTTTCTGCTGCTAACAACTTGCAGAGTATATTGAAATCTAGTATGTTTTGGGAAATCATATCTGAACGCCAGCATGATTTCTGTACATACTCATCTTTGACCAGTTTTCTTTTTTGCCTAAATGTGTAGAAAGTAATTGATCTCAGTGACTGATTTCAATGTGCCAAACAACTTATTGTTATTTTGTACTCACTTCTAAAAATTTCGGCCCAAGCATGTAATTTTTGTTAATACTGATATGTGCGTAAAAGTCATATAACCTCACTGGCTGATGTGTTTACATAGATTTTGTTCTTATTACTATCTGCATTTAATTTTGCTTTTGCTTAAGTCATCCCAGAGGACATGGGATGCATTTAAGTTCCATATATGATCTAAAAAGCAAGCAGTTAATTTTCTTCTGAACTGTAACCTTGACAAACTTATCTATTCAATACTGTGCAAGAAAGACTTCTGTAGGTAAGCATGTATTTTCTGCAACAGAAATTAATTTAACATAATGACGACAAATTTTCATAATGATTAATACATGAACATATTCCAAAGAATAGCACTAAACTTAACTCATTCTGATTTTTAAACAAGGAGTCTGTATTTAGCTGGTAATAAGACATTACAGTGCTCTTGTCGGTGGTGATGATCTCGTCTTATTGGGCAGTAAGCAGACTGTTAAATGATTTACAGATAGCAGAAAAGCTATGAGGCTTGGCTGGTAAAAAGAGAAGAAAGGGATGATGAAAGCTTTAGGGTTCAATTCTCCATGGTTTCTGAGACATGATGCTAATTCAATATAGTACAAATTACTATTCAAATTCATTAACATCAAACTAAGCAGTAGGCAATCACAGCCAAGTTCACAATTAGCATTAATGATATTCTCAAAGTGGGGAGAAAAAAATCGAGGATCGAGTTTTACACTACAGACAAGATAATACAAGGAAAATAATGCTGGGGATTAGTGTCTAAGATGGGAATTTATTTCCAGCATGTTTATAAGTCCTGCAGCATGCGGTCACTGAAGTTAACTCACAGATGGGACATTTCTATCTGCAGATATTCACACCCAGCTTCTCCCAGTTTCACCTGGTCCTCAGTAAATACGGACTAAGTGGAATTGAGGACAAAGCCTTATAGTCCAGCTCCTCACCACACCTTCATTAGGAGCTTTTTGGAGAATTAAATGTTCCAGTTCTGGGTGTACCTGTATGTCTGCTTTGACTACAGGGAGAGTCTGACACAAGTTCTCATGTACTAAACAGTGAAATTTAGCTGCAGCTGGTGAAAAATATTGCTCTTTCAGAGTCAGCATTCTTTAAAAAATTATTCATAGATTTTTGAGATGTAACAGATTATTGCAACCATGTTGTTTAGATTCCTCCATTATAGGAAAAATGTTACGCTTCAAAATGAGTGATGATGGGGCTGGAGCATCTCTATGAGGACAGGCTGAGTGAGCTGGGGTTGTTCAGCCTAGAGAAGGCTCCAGGGAGACCTTATAGCAGCCTTTCAGTACCTAATGGGGACCTACAGAAAAGATGGGGAGGGACTCTTTAGCAGGCAGTGTAGTGACAGGACAAGGGATAATGGTTTTAAACTGAAAGAGGATAGATTTAGATTAGATATAAGGAAGAAATTCTTCCCCATGAGGGTGCTGAGGCACCGGAACAGGCTGCCCAGAGAAGCTGTGGATGTCTCATCCTGGAAGTGTCCAAGGCCAGGCTGGATGAGGCTTTGAGCGACCTGGTCTAGTGGAAGGTGTCCCTGCCCATGGCACAGGGGTTGGAACTAGATGATCTTTAAGGTCCTTTCCAAATCATGCTACGATTCTACGAAAATCACCTTTATTGTGTGAGGGTTGATGAGTTTTGAAATCACAGCATATGTGGTTCAGTCCTCATTTGTAGACATTTAAGCAGTTAAGGTCTTATCATGTGCCCTAACACATTATTTCAATGACTGACTGCCCTTCCTCTTACAAGTAGGGGTTTCCATTAGTTTTTAAGTGCTTTTCACCTTCAGTTTTAAAGGATTTTTTCTTTTATTACTTTTGATGGTCTTTCTTTTTGTCTGGTCCGATTTTATAATCTTATGTCCTTTGGTGGCTCAGACCCTGAGCTGCACTGCATAGTCCAGAAATTGACTCTGTCATGCCGTGTGCTCAGATGGCATAAACTTCCCTTTCCCCGTTCCAAATTGCTGTGGCATTGTCTGGTGAGGTGATATCTTAAGGAGTGGAGATGGGGGGCTAGGAGTTGTGTGTGGGTAGAGATACATTGGAGAAATATGGTCCTTTCTGTCAAAGCATTACATGAGAGGTTAATTTTACCACAGATTTGTGGTTGAGTGAATTTAATTGTTTAGAATCACTGCTTTTCAGTCTACTAGCACCTATGCACAATGTACACGCTTTTCCTTAGGGAAAGCCATTCATCTTCTCTGACCACTTCTAGCTAGCTCACTGGTAAAGCATATAATTGCAAAAAAATACAAAGAGCACACATTTGCTGATGACATGATGAACTGGACACAAGCCCTGCATGATCAGATGGTTGGTGTGGTGCTGGGATTGATATTACATAGATTTCCAGAGACAATTATTATCTTGGGCACAGCACTATATAATGCACCTGTATGCCACCTGGATAGGCAGTAGCTGGATTGCAGGCAAAAATTCTTACAAGACTTTTGTAACTTCAGGCTGGACATGAGGAAGAAAATTTTTACAATGAGAGTGGTGAAATACCAGAGCAGGTTGCCCAGAGAGGTGGTAGATTCCCCATCCCTGAAAACATTCAAGGGCAGGCTGGATGGGGCTCTGAGCAACCTGATCTGGGTGAAGATGTCCCTGCTCATGGCAGGGGTGGCACTGGATGAGCTGTGAAGGTCCCTTCCAACACAAACTATTCTACGATTCTGACTTGTCACAAGTTGCAATCCTTTTTGCGTGACCAATGAGAGACATTGTTATTCAGATTAGGGTTGTGCGTGTCAACCAACCTGCCTTGAGAGTTGCAAAACACAAAACCAAGGAGGTCTCATCTTGTAACGAGGACCATTCCTTGTATGTAGCCCAGTTTAGTCATGATTCAATTTGGAGACTCGAGTAGGCAGGCATAAATACAAAATCAGGATTGACTATCTGTGGCGAATGTGATAAAGCTTCTAATGAGGTGGAAGATATTAGTTCCCAGTAGAACCCAGAAGTGTACTGATGCAGATAGAGGATGGGGGAAGAAAGCAAGCAATGGTACTGAGATAAGAACTTCAAAGAACAGCACATGGTCATCCCAAACAATACAAAAACCTGAATACAACCAAAATACACTATGGTATGCAACTGGGTGTGTGTCATACACATTTTTTCCTCCTTTTAATCATTATTAGATGGCTTAGCTGGTTTAAGAAATGAAAGAAAGAAAGAAAGAGTAACAAGAATTCCTGGGTGAACAGCTATCAAATTTAGAATGACTATAGACAGTTACAATCAACTCCTAAGAAAACTGTTAAGACTCATGGCATTGAACTCTTGTTTCTGACAAATCCAAGCAAATAAGTAATTTTAATTTCATAAATCTATTATTTCATCATTTCGAAAATGCCAAACACTGTTTTTTTTCTTCACAGTGCTCCCACCTTTCCTGCAGTCTGAGAATTCATTGTTTGGGAAAAATTTCTTATTTACAAGGCAAGATATCTCCAGTACGTCAAAACACTTGTGATGGCAAAACAAATAACTTATCCCAATGATTCAATCCATCTTCATGTCTTCTTGCTAAGGTGAATGGAGAAATCAGTTTTCTGGGGCTTCTTTTTCAGTTCTATACATCCTTACCCACTTCCTTCAGTAAAATGTTCACCTCTCTTTAGGATGGACTGAATCACCCTCCAGGAATATCATTCTTTATTTCAATATGCCTTGGACATAGACAGCAGTTTAATATTCATAGAAAATCATAGAAATCCAATAGTAGAAATTTAGATTCATAGATGCAGCTCTGTGGAAGAGAACTCAAAAGGCCATCTCTTCCATATTTCTGACCTAAGGAAGGGTCAAACTTTATCTAAATCATTCTTGACATATGATTGACTATCCCATTCTTAAAATCTTCAGTGAGGGCAGGAGGAGATTTCATGCTCACAAAAGCATGCATAGTGCAGTGGGTAACTACCCTTGTTGGCTGAAAGTTTTTTCGTAATGTCTGACCTAATGAGCACTCATTGAACCAAATAATTGTCTGCTGAAATGGCAATGAGAATTCCAGGTACAATGACAATCTTTGTTACACAGATAGAAGAGAAACTTGGCCAAAACCACTATATCCTGAGATGTGCCCTGGATTTTCAGGTTTACAACATACTTTCACTCAGGGCAATTTACTGAAGAGGAAGTAGGAAAAAACATGGACATATTCTTTTATCTTTCTGAAATGTTTACTTATCTATTTTTATTAGCTACTAAGCCACACAGCTATCAATCTAGTGTTCCTATAGAAGCATGGCAATATAGACTGTATTCTCTGGATGTCTTCCTGCTTTTCAATATTGAATTGATGCTGTCACTAACACCAGCAGGACCTGAAAAGCAAAAAGTGTCTCTAATTTCCCTAGAAATTCCTACTTGTGGACCTGCTGGGGTGTCTAGTCTAATGGCTCGCTTGAAGTGGGAATATTGCCAGCATTAGGTAAAGATAGAAGTAATTCGGCTATTAGTTATTTCCTCTCATGCCCATTGGTTCAACCAGCTTGTAATCTGTCTTACAGACTTTCTTTCCAGACCCCATTTCCAACTAAGAATACTGAAGGAGGTGATATTAGAAGACTTAGTAAAACAATGTATAACAACCATTCACAGAGTTACTTGCACTTTTGCAGAAGAAAATTGGGTTATTCAGGAATGATCTGTCCTTGGTAAATCCAGTTTTCACTGCTCCTTGTTACCATTTCCTCCTTCATGTGCTTGGACATAGATTCAAAGAGTATTTGTTTTATCATATTTCCAGTGATGGTAGTGAGACAGACCAGCTTCCAGTTCCCTGGTTCCTCATTCTTCATCTCCTTAAAGATGGGTTCAATGTTTGTTTTTTTCCAGTGTCAAGGACTTCTTCAATTATGGCAATATTTCACAAGTTATAGACAATAGCCTCACAATCACTTTAACTACATTTTCAGCACTCTTGCCTCTCTCCCATCCAGCCCCATGTGTTTGTATGCACTCAGTTTCTCTGTGTAGTTTCTAAATTATTGCTCATCAGTGGTGGCTCCTTCCCAAACTTCATCTAGCCTTTGGCCTTTTTATATTCTATTTAAAGTCCTAAACTCTGCTCTGATATTTCTTCTTTACCACTTGTCCTTTTCTTCACTTCCATACTCCCTCTCTGTGTTTAAGGTCATTGAGAAGAGTCTTGTTTAGCCACAAGGGTCTTCTGCTGAAATTCCCAGACTTCTTGCATAATGGGACCTGTGTTCCTCAGTTTTCTTTGCAAATCAGGTAATTCTTTTGCCTTTTCCCCTATGGAAATTTCTTACTGAAGTGCAGGAATTTCCCAGGAATTCCCTAAGTGCCACTCCTGGCACTACCACTTGCTTTCCCAGCCTTTCACTACATCAACTCCATCACCTCGTGTTCACTGTTGTGGCCACATTTGCCACCAGTTCTTCCCAGTTTGTGAGCAGCAGCCCAAAGACAACATTACCTCTGGTTGGCCCCTCTGACATTTGTATTAATGAACTCTGACCAACTATTACAGAAACTCCCTGCACAGTTCTCACAATGCTACGCTGCCTTTCTATCAGATGGCTGGGCGGGTGAAAAACCCCGTACTGAAGGCAGGGTGCAGCATGACAGTTTTTGAAACAAGACTCTTCCAGTTCAGACAGCTGCCTGTTCCACAACTGTTTTTTGTAGAAATGAAATTCTTTGTGCTTAAAGTATTCCAGTCTCTGCTTACTTCAAGTGTCTCATCAAATTTGAGATAGACAAAACAATGAGGATATGAGTAGAATGATTCTTTCCTCCTGACTTGATCTCATTTGCCTTCTTATACTTTACTTAAAGGAAAAAAATATAACATTTCACCATTAGTCTTTCCCCACAGGTACAGAGACTGTGAATCAATGGTTGTGAGGATGCCCATTTACACACATCCTGTTCCACTGTATTTTGTTTATTTTTGGAATAATCTATATCCAGCTGGCATTTAAACTAAGAAAGACAACAAAATGAGGAAAATCATTAGAAACTTCACAAATATATGCAAACTTATATATGCTATGTATGCAAACTGCACTGCCTGCCTAGCATGATGTGATGCTGGTACATCTCTGTTGACTTCACTGAAGATGTGGTTTATTCTAGAGAATATGGAAGAGCCTCCAAGTCTCTGATTACTGCATTAAGTCTATTGTCTCACTAGTGGAGGCACAACAAGCTGAAGAACAGTCAACAGTAAAATTATTTCATTAATGTTTCAAGGAGCCATTCACCAAGGAGAGGAATCTTCAGTCTTCATACACCTGACGTCAGAAGTTATGGAAACATGCCTTTCTAATTTCCAAAATGAAAGACAAATAACAATAAAAACACATTTGTTATCACATAAATGATTAAAAAAAATAAATCACTATATGCTCTAATTACTACCCTTTTATCTGTCCTTACTTGCACTTTTGCTTGAGGCTTTTGGCAGATGAAATCAAGTGAATGGAGAAGTACATTTTAGTTAACAAGCTTCCTAGTCTAAAAATTCCTCTTGAGTGCACGATTCAACCAAATCAGAAAACAGAGAGAGAGAAGGAGAAAAAGCAAATGGAAGACGATTGCCTTGCTAATTTAATATTTTTGGTATGTAATTAGTACACATCAGACTAGTCGATAGGAGACTGCCCTGCAGGTCAGGCTTTTGCGGAGCATTGTGCTTCGAATGGCTCATTGAACTGTTGGCAGTGTCTGCTCACATACCAGGGAAGCATCCGCACAGTTTGCACCTGACAGCTTGCCAGAGATTAGCTGTCAGGAAAATGCCACTCAGAATTTCCTCTTTCGGTGATAGCTTCTATTATCTGGTAAACAGCAGCCAAAATGTGTTATTCTATAACCTGCTCTCATGCTCAAAATGATGCTCCAGGTTAGTGTTTTGGCAGGCTGGATGCTGAACAAAGCTTATTCATTCTCTTTCGGGTAGGTATGGATTAAAAAAAAAGATAATAATAAAAAAAAATTGCACCCCTCCAGCATTTTGTGCATCATTGCAGTAGAGTAGAAAAATGGATGAACGGCTGCTGGAAGCACATCCTCACATCTCTTAGGCTAAAGACAGTTGGCTGGACAGTGAAATCCCATGTGGAATTGAAAACAGCTGGTTATGTGACTTGCTGCTGTGTGCAAAGTTCAACTGCTACTTAGATTTGAGGTCAGGAGAGAATGTGAGTGTTCCCTCCAGGCTAAATTGGCAGGCATTATAGTTTGTTTGATTTTATGCCTTCCTCTGTAGGCAGCACATTGTCAGCTTTCAGTAATCACCTTTTTCTCTTGAATTGCCCAATTGACTAACTTAGCCCGAAATTTGCTGCTTCTGCTTGAAGCCTAAAAAAAGGGAACATGCAGAAAGTCTTGTCTTTATCTGGTGTTCTAATAAGAGATTTTTCCTTACCCTACATGTTCAACTTCACTGTGATATGGTACTGTAGACCCTTAATGCACTCATAGACACATAGCTGTCTTCATCTAAAAATGCTAAAACTCATTGAAATAAATTCTGCAGTGCAGAAATCTACATCTGAACCAGTCAGCTTCGGTTCCTTTTATGGAGCCAGTGGATAGGAACAGACACGGCACATCTGATCTATTTTAGATGTCTACTTTAGTCAGATATATCACATCCCAGAAATGCCTGTTTCTTTCTGTTGATTACTTTAATTCTGGGGGAAAAAAAATAAAATAAAATTTTAAAAAAATCTTGTTTTGTAGCTCAGAAGGATACAATTGTATTCAAGCAGAAAAAAATACACACGCACATTTCTAATGATATTACGAGTAGTTTTGCCTGATTGAAAAAATTAGTCTATTGATTTGCTTTCCATATATGGCAATAATAGCTTCAGACTTTTAGCAGATGCTGGGTTTAAATATTCTACAGAGCAGAGCAATCTGAAAAAAAGTTAGAAGCTCCGTGTTTTTCTTACCAGGCCTCTGAAACACATTGAAACCCTTATTTCCCCCAAATATATTGGTGGTTTTAATCAAATACAGCATCAGAGTGAAAGGGCTGATGTAGGAAAAGTAGATAGAAACGCTTCTGATAATTTCTTTCTAATATCACGGAAACATCTGAACTTTGGGCACTAGAAACAAGATAATCAGTAGCCAGACTTCTTGAAAGTAATGTTTCTGGTGCTTGAAGGTAGATTTGGTAGACCAAGGTATTTAAATATATGATAGTAAAGTAAGTGATTGCAATGAGAACTTACATAGTAATAATAAACCCAAATAAAACCAACCAACCAACGGAAAAAAATCAAATGAAAGAAAATTCACTTTATTACATCAGCAAAGATTTAGAGTGCGAAAACAATGGAATGACAGCTCTCTTTTAGAAGAAAACACTGACAGTAATACGAAACTAATTATTTTGAGGATTCAGTTATCAGAAAATATTGACAGATTCATTTTCCTTCAGTCACGTTAGTAACTGAAATACATCTTCAAAACGTAAACTGGGAATAAACTCATCAGAAGAAAATCACCTAATTTAAGCACAAGTGTAGTGAAAAGCAGAATAACCATGACAATGATCTGCCTGATTTTTACATTTACAATTAAAAGTATTTTCCCCTCTTGCTTTTTGTACATGTCAGATAAGTAAGATGTGTGATGTCATGGAACACTAACAATTATTTCTAGAAGCACCTGGTAGTTAATTGTACATACCACCTACCCTATCAGTATCTCAGTCTGCAAAATGAAAAGAAATTAATAAATTACTGCTCTAGAAGTATATTGTATTTCTCACAAATCTAAAGGGAAAAAAAAAAATAACACCACCACCAGCAACAACAAAAAAAGCCGTTACAGTTTACCACCACAGGAACAATATTTCCTAGATTCAAGGTTGCGGCAGTTGCACACACCCCAGTGAGCTCCAGAGCTTCGTATATGACAGTTGATGGCTCTTTAGCACCTTTTGTGCCCCACTGTGCCTGTCCTCATCTATGCAGCTTGGGCGATGCTGATCATCCCAGGGCATGGCGACTGACTCCAGTCAAATACACCCTTTATTTGGGGGAGCAAGAGCTTGTCAGTCAACAGACAAAGTCCTCAGCTAATGAGATGTCCCAGGCCTAGAGAAGCTTCTAGACCATGCTGGTAAAGACCACAGCCAGATCTGACCAGACTATAAAATGAGACCCCCACTAAAGACCCCCAACTTGAGTGGTCTTCTCAGAGCTGCAGGACTGTGACTGGAGCCCTCCCCTTAGATCAAGCACACCGTTAAGGAGACTTTCTGGAACTGAGTGCCCTCACCTCCTCCTTGGTGAGTGATTATTTTCTTCTGGATATACCCTTGAGTGAGCCCTTGCCCGCTCTGGGCAAACAATTATTTATTCTGGATACCCTTGAGTGAGAGAGGCCTCTTCTTTTTGTGAGTGTGTGCACACTGTAGATCATCATTTTTGTGTGGTCAAATGGTAATAATATATATACTGCATACTATATATATATACTGTCTCATATCTCATATCTCATATCTCATACCTCATATCTCATATATAACTAGTATATCAAACCTGCAGTTTGTTAAATGTTAGCAGAGTGCTGACAGATTTTGGATTACCCCCTCCCAGCTTGCACTGGTTTCTGTCGTTTGGTTTCCGTTTTGGTTGAGAATTAAAGTTTGCTTAAGCTGATTATTTGTTTGGAGTCATTTTGGGGTACCTCTGTGACCAAGGCATACTACTCACTTTCTGATCTCCAACTAGAAACATAGAAAAAGGGAAGGTATGTAACATAACCTTATGTAACTAAACAAATCTAACTGGTTCCCAAATACCAGAGTCTAGAAGAAGTCACTTGTCTGTATAACGGATATAGCTGTAGAAAACTCAACTTTGTTTCTTCAGTATATGATTTTCATTATTACTTCCTGGTCTGAAATTGTAATCCTGAAGGCATTTTCTTGGATAAGAAATTATCTTCAGTTGGAGATATTATCTGAAATTCTAGGCAGATATCTTAAATCTGAACAGAAACACACTTCGGAATGACTGAATGCTGTACTTCCTCAGTCAATGGCAAACATGAAAAACTCTTTCAATGCCTTTTTGCTATGCTGGTCCCATCAAAGACACCAGCAAGACAGTAATGCTGGTACTCAAATTGAAGAGATGAATGGATTTCACACTCTTTCTGAAAAAGAGACCTTTCTAAATTGCTTTACGTTACACATTAAAAAAGAAAAAAAAAAATCAGAAACACAAGGAATCAGTAGTCCTTCGAAATCCTCGATATGACCTTCACACACCCAGCTGACAGATTGCTATTTTTGGCAAAGAGTTATTCTGTCACTACAATGAGCTTTGTTTAAGCACCTAAAAATTTTGAGTGTCATAATTACCCAAAAGATATACTAGACACTGCAGCTGAGATGATAGGTTTAAACTTGCCCATTTCAAAAGTGACATTTGAGACTCAGGCTTAAATGAGCACAGTAATGATCTGGAAAACAAAAAAAAGAAAGCAGGCAAAAATAATGTAAGAAATCCATAAAATTCACTGATGTCAAAAACTTACATGGAAACAAAGAAGTTCTGATAAACTCATTAAATCAACAGCTAATGGCCTAAACTGAAGGCCATTGGGAGATTGTTCTGGGAAGTATCACCACACATTTCTGCTGCCCTCACAGTTTTCATGGCTACTTATCATTGACTACTGTCAGCAAGAGAAAAAGCATCTTGATTGACCCTGCTCTGACTTACTAGAGATGTTGCTAAGTTTGAGAATCAAGTCTCATGGTGAGGGCAGAGTGACCAGCAGAGAGGAATTAAGTTGCTTTCTCTGCTGGAGACTCTGTGTGAGATTCAGTTTGTTTCATGCCTGTGGAATCTAAGTCCACAGTGATTTAAGGTTCAATGTGATAGCTAACACATATAAGTTTAAAACCACTACAGAGTTACCATTACAGAGATTTCAACATAGGTCTGAGATATGGCAAAGGAGCTGCAGTGAATGAATGCCCAGCTTGAGAAGGGTTGGAAGCCAGGTAAGATATCCCAAGGGATATCACGTTACTAGGTACTCGTGTCAGAATTAAATCACCAGTAAAAATGGCCAATAAAGACTAAAGAAAATTGCACTTACTGTTAAATACCTACTGGTTCGTCAACTGAATTAGTCTTTAGGTTACATTAACTGTACTGACTAGATCTCCATCTGCTGTAATGGGAAGTTGGACACCTCACAGATGGAGGTAACTTCACATATACACTTATGTTTAGATGTCTTAAATTGGAACTGCATCCCACCATAGGACCTCAATTCCTCTTCATAATCATAGGTATTTAGTGTTATTCTAGACAGCAGGCTGTACACGATGTCTTTACGGGGCTAGTAAACATGAGAGTGGACCCACAAGAGCACCACTCATTTCTGGAGCAGTGGCTGGAGGTCAAGTAGGACAATTTAACAAGCTTCAAATAACACCAGGTTAGTCTTGAGTCTTCCACAGTCCCTGGCTCTTGGAAATGTTAATCTCGTCCTTTTGCAGTCTCTGTCTTTTCTGCTTTTATGACGAAGAATTTCCTGTTATTATGTGTTAGATCACAGTATCTAACACAAATAAAACTTCATGGATGTCTGTGTCCTTATGTAATAGCAATTTTAAATAACATTGAATGAATGAGACAATGCAAGGGATCTGAAACAAAAAGTGACTGAAATTCTTAGTCAATATGTAATAAAATGGATTTTGAAATATGTTTTTATTATTATAATCATGAAATTGTTGTATACTTGATAATAGGTGAATAATTGGCATAGAAAGAGAGGAGGTGAAGTCTCCAAATTACAATCAATAAGAACAGACTTAGAAAGAAGGTGAGAAAAGAAATCTTCAATATTACTAATTTTCGCCACAGCCTAAGGAAATGTGCAAGACTCTAAATCAGGACCTTTGAGGTATGAGTATTTCCAAGCCCACAGAGTCTCTGAAAGAAAAGATGCTTTGAGGACATCTTCTTGGTGTAATAAAACTTTAACCTCAAAGGATCTTTTTGATCTTTAGCTTGGGAGGAAAGACTTGCAACTAATTTATGATGACATTAGAGGATAACAACATGCACAGTAATGAATTCTCTTTAGCCTTTGGGCTGCAGCTGTGTTTTACTGTCTCCAGGAAAATAAAAAGGAATGCATGGAAATATTCAACATTTGTATTTTAATTGCCCCTGAGGATGCTAACTGTTTTGTAAAGAATTCAACATCCAATGGTGTGAGAAAAAAAGAGACTGATGTTTCTAATTTAAGTTCTTATAAGAATAATAGTCAAAGTCCAACAGCAGCAGTGAAATTCCTATACACTGGAGACAATCGCACTGATTTTATGTATTACTATTTAGGGTGAGCCTTCAGGAGAAACACACAGGAAATTTTTGTGAGTCCTGGACAGGACAAGTGGGAATGAAGGATGGGATGTACAGGATGGGACAGAGACTTTTCATGTGGAAGAATCTTGTGTCTTGCAGCAATTTTACAGGTCTCCTTAGTTAAATCAAATAACTCTATACAAATAAAAGGATTTGCAAGAGAGTGTCAAACAATAAGGCTCTTTTAGACTGGAGAATTGACCAGTATCCCTCATGACACCTATAATGCAAGTGATAGGTAATAAGAAAGGAATAGGAGCTAGGTCTCTAAATCTATTTTCTAGTTGTTTTTTAAAAGGTTCCCTTTGACCTTTCTTCAAGGAATCATATATATCCCAAATGATGATTTTGTTTTAAACAGAACTTTTATGATTTAAAGCACTACTGGTACTATGCCCCATATTCTTCCTTGCCATTAATTGTATGATGCTATAGTTAAAGCATTTACATACAGAAATAAGCAGTGAAAAGAAGGAAAAAAGATGTGTGAAAGAGAAGAGGTTCCATGTTTCATTTTGTTTCCTCCAGCCCCAATAGCAAGGTTGTCTAAGAACTCAGCTTCAGAGAGAAATAAAAATCTTCTTATTTAGCCAGGTCCTATTTCTTTTAATAAAGATAGAATGTATTAGTCGAGATGGAATGGATTTTCCTTTAATAGAGTGGAACGGATTATCCTAGTCTGGAGACCAAACCAGGCTCCAAATCACAAAAAAGTAGAGACTGACATTTTCCTTACTTTTACTGTAATTTAGGAAAAGTTGGAAGTACAACTGGGGTCTTGACTGGTCAAGCTGCCTTGCTCGTATATTAGTGGTTCATAAGGACAGAGTTTAGCGTCCAAGGTAATCTTACTGTTACATACAAACCAGCCTCTGGCACTTCACAAAGTTCGCTCCAGCTTTCCAGTTTCATTAGTATGTGTTCACAGCTAAACCAGTTACTGTTGTGGGAAGTACTTTCACACCCATGATATATTTCCCTTGGTTCCCAAGCTGCAGCAAAGTGGTCTTTGGTCTTGAGAGAGAGCAAGAAAAAGCACTCTGTTTTAAAAGATCCTATAGACTAGATCATATTATTTCAACATAACATTTATTTCTTGCTGTCTCTGAGTCAGGAAGCTCCAAAGTCTTTAAACTGAATTTTGATCTGAATCTCATTAAATATCCACCTTCCAGCACATCAGTGAAACAACTAGACTACATAGCAGTTTATTTCCACTGTAAAGAGCAAAAAATCACTATGGGTTAATATAATCATGCAAATATGAAACCTATAGCCAGTTAAAGGGGAGAGAAAGAAAAAACTAAGTACTGCAAACATGAAAAAAAAAAGTCAAAATAATTGGCCCCAAAATCATAGTAGCATAAAAATAGTTCGATAAATATTTCTGTAGTGAAATATGGACAGTTAGGAGGAACAGTTTTAAAGGAGTATTAAAGTATCTGTGCGAATGTATTGGTGCACATGCGTATAGTTTTACATTTGAATAAGCATATATTTCATTTGGGACCACTAAGGTGCACTCACTCCAAATATAAAAGAGGAAAAGTTTTCCACCCCTCTGTAGAAAAACTCCAGGAAAACAACTTTCCATTTAAAATACCATATTTTGAGTGAGTCTATGATCTTTTGAAGACTCATCTCTGATATTGTTCATGAGAAATATGAGCTGACCCACTGGAACACAATAACTTGCTCTGTATATGAGTTAATGGCATTACTTCATGGGCTGCAGAGACATAACTGGATGTCTCAATGACCTGTGGCACAGAGCAAAAGTTCCCTGTGTGGGATAACTAGTATGGAAACTTTCTTCCTGTTGCAGAAACTGCTGACATTTGGTTATTATTTGGCAGACAAGGCAGGGAATGGAGGACAACACAAAGGGCAAGTGAAAAGTAAAAATAAAGTATAGAAAAAGATGTGAAAGAAATGTCATGTTCTCTTTGCTAGGTAATGTGATTAAGGGCTAATCTCTCTGAACACAAAGACCCAGGGAGGCCGGTGAATCCTTGTAACCTGATCGGTGAATCTGCTCCTTGTGGATGAGTCAACCAAAGAAACACCTTCTTAGGAATGTCCTGCAAACTGGAGTGGTTATTTCCTTAAGGGAGTTAGGGCTTATTATGGGATGCAGAGGTGGAAAGAATTTGGAGGTTGTTTAAAAGTTATTACAGAAGGTTTTAAGGAGACTGTGGGAATGTGCAAGACTGCTGATGGAACATTTAGCATAAGGACCAAAAGCAAGAAGGGGATCAAGAAGTACCAGAAGGGAAAAAAGAGGGGGAAAATAGAGGGAAAAGTGTTATGGGTAAACAGGCTGCTGGTAAGCACGTCACCCTTGGTCACCAGAACCTATGCTAACTTCTTCCTAAATCGTATTGCTATGTCCTGTGCTAGTCAACTGGCTGTTCTGAGCCAGTATATAAACGTGATGAGCTGCAAGACAAGCTGGCTGTGAGCAGGACAGGAGGTCTGGTGTCAGCTGCAGGACTTGGGCCACCAGCCACAGGGGCTTGAGAGTCCTGGTCCAAGCCTTAGGGAAGGACTGGGACCTAGGAGCCAGCTGCTGGATAAAATAGGTCCAGCTGCTGGAGAAACCCATATTAGGGCATTTGGCTTAGCATCCTGTCTTTGTTGGTTGGAAGAGTGGTGTTCAGGGAATAAAAAAGCTGCAACCCTCTTTGTTTCTGTTTTTCTTGGGTTTTTTGGTGGTTTGTTGTTGTTGTTGTTGTTGCTGTTTTGTTTTGTTTTGTTTTGATTGTTTTGGGGTTTTTGTTTTGGTTTGGTTTTGGGTTTGGTTTGGTTTTTTGTTTTTGTTTGTTTGTGGTTTTGGTTGGGGTTTTTGTTTGTTTGTTTGTTTGTTTGTTTTTAATTTCTAGCCAGGGGATTTTGTTTCATATATTCTGCATCCCATGCAGGCAAGAGCTACCCAGTGCACATTCAGTACATATATATTCACCATATATATTTACCCCTTCGGTTATATGTGTGCATCATCAAGAGAGCAAGTCAGCTTCATAGATTCCCTTTTGCTTTCGAAATCTTGGTGAGGGCTTGTGGGGCAAATATCATCTTTATAGAATAACCTCCCCAGGGAGGTGGTGAATTCCCCAACACTGGACAGTTTTAAGATTCAGCTGGACAGGATCCTGAGTCATCTTGCCTATATTGTGATTTTGCCAAGAAAGCTTGGACCAGATGATCTTTGTGGTTTCTTCTAATCTGGTGTTCTATGAGTCTGTGATTCTTAGGGACATGGCTTAGGGGTGGACTTGGCAGTGGCAGGTTAATGGTTGGACTCGATGATCTTAAAGTTCTTTCCCAACCTAAATGAGTCTGTGATTCTATGTGTGTGTATTTCTGTAGCAACTGCAAACCCAGTCAGCTTGGAAGGAGGAAGACGATGGGGTTGTCTGTGCTGCTAATGTTTGTGTGGGTGCTGTGTGTGTTTACAAGGTGATTGTAAAGGTATTGCCCTCTATCTGTGTTGATTTTCATGGCTGGTTGTGTGTGTATTGTGTGTATATGTTCGTGTATGTACTTATTAGGAATACGTGTTCAGCTTTGTTGCTGCTGGACCTGGGGACACAGAGCTGGGAGAGGAAGAACTTACTGGGTCCTGAGTCCCACTGAATTTGACTACATTTAACACCTTCACAACGTACAGGATATCCAGGTGATTAACCCAAGGTACACAACTGTTTCATGTGCATCACAACCTCACGATGTACTGACTGCTGTGACGTGGTCTCATGTGGTCATGATTTGAAGACGCTCATCACTTTTTGTTGGAGAACAGAACTCAGCAAGTTCAAAGGCCAGATCTTCCACGGGCAAACTATGCTGCAGGAATTGTACCGCTCATCCGATGGATACAAGGCAATAATTTGGTGCTGCATTCATGGTCGCAATGAAACAGTACCAATTTACCCCATCTTTCCAAGTAGGAAAATAGCCTGCTGTTTTCAGACCAGAATTTGTAGGTGCTTGACACCATCCTTTGTCTATTATCTGCTTTTTGCTTTACTTTCCCCCTATTTCATTACTGTATCTTTGATGTTGTATGAAATCAATTCTGCAAGGCTTTAAAAGGCAGTTAAAAAGTGAAACAGCATTGATTTTTCCCGCTTCTATAAAGGCAAGTAACTGGACAATACATTTCCTTAGTAATGATCTGAGAGTGTTAATGTCATTCCTTTGCCTATATTTAATATGATTATCTATTTGGTTTTCTTTTACATTTGGAAATAAAAGCCATTCTAAATATTTGTACTAAAAATTCCATCCTGCTAGTTGACCTTTCTGTTGACTTTCAGAAACTCTTATCCCATAATAAACCAGGGAAACTGGCAGAAATATAGATGGCTTGGTTTGCCTTTGACATTTATTTTTATTTGACCATGGAAGAGTTCTCTTACATATTGCTTTGACCCCTGCAACTTCCCCTGTAAAAGACTATACCTTGTAGGTTTTTCTTCTGCTGGAACACTTCCAGAATAAAGTCTTTTTTTGCTAAAGTCTTTTTTTGCTAATGTTTTTTTGCTATTTTTTTTTCTTTTTGCTGAAGTTGCATGTTTTGATTTTGACATACCTAATCTTGGTTGTTAGCAATTTTGAAGGCTCATACTGAGGCAGAATTTGCTTTTACCAAATCTTACTATCTAAAAGCTAAAAACTTCATCTGAGCCAGTTTTCTAAACTTCCAGTATATTTATAAGAGGCACCTCAACTGTGCCTCAGAATGGGATGAAGCACCTTCTAGTGCTAAATCTGTAAGTCCAGCAGCTACAGAGGGAGTCTAGCTCACTAACTTAGACTAGGTGCATTACTCATAGGCAGTTACAATAAATGAAAAAAATCCCTTTCCTGAAACATAGCCCTAACTGTAACAGCTGCAACTTATCCAAGTTCATTCAAAGCAATTTCAGTGTCTAAAATACATTTTCAGATGAATAATTATAAAAATCTGACTTTCTTCTTTCTATTATGTAGATAAAAGGAAGACTTAATCACTAAGAGTCTAACAAAAAGCTGCATCACAGCTCCCAATAAAAATCTGTTTAAAATCTCTCTGTATTTTAAAGTAATAACTCTTTCAAAGCTCACCTAAATAATAATGTGCTAGGTGACTATTCAGTGTCTGCTTAGGGCTGATTGTGACAGTCTGATGTACTACAGATTATAAGAAATCGGTTTTCCAGTACTCCAAGTTGCTGTCATTTTAACCACACAAATAAGAGTGATCTAGCTGACATATTCAAGTGACACCTTCTGTTAACTTCACTTGAACGTGTAGCATTCAGAAAAAGTTATTTTTTATGCTACCAGAAACTTATTTTATCTTTGAGAGCAGAGCATTGGGTGTACAAGATGATGTATTTTTCTTTTTTTTTTTTCCTCCTGCATAGAATATCCAAAAGTTTCAATCCATCTTTACTGGAAGGGACTTTTTTTTCTTCAGAAGTTGAAGAGGCAAAACTTGTAGCTGCATGGCAATATCAGTTTGGAGGGGATATGTAGGTCATTCAGTTGGCTGAAGCTTTTGAAGCCACATAAATTTCATCAGTGACGGGGCACTGCACTTTGTAGAGTCTAAATATAACTTTGTGCCTCAACATCCTTTGAAGACAGTGGAGAGGAAAAGGCATGTGAGAATGTGATCCCTTTGACCCATTTAGACATCTGCATGAAGATAAAATGTATCTTCCCTCAAAGCACCTAATTCTTTACATTGGCTATAACAGAAGCCTGAACAAAGTTTGGCTTCTTTATATCACCAGGTGACCTACAAGTAGCAACTTGAGAAATGCATCTTCCCATTATGTCTCCACATACACAGGCTTCTACTGGCCTTTTCAGTGAATATAGAATTAGAGATGGGCTGAGCCACAAGCCTTGGATGCAAACTCGTACAGATTTGGGATGTATTAGGGCTTTCATCCCTGCCGACTTCATATTATTCAAGAAGAAAATGGTTGATGTTCAGGCTCTAAACAGCCACAGATGGGGGCAGGGGATACAAAAGTTGAAGGCCTGAGTGACCACTCGTTTTCACAGTTTATTTGCCTTAACTAAAAGCCAAACAGATTTTCTTTAAGATTTTGAAATCTTGCATCTTTGTCTTGAGTGGGATGCTTCCTAGTAATCTGTGCTCTGGGGCCAGGCGATTCACAGTATTACTGCTGTTTGCTGAAAACGTGCATTTTTACTTGGCTCTCATAATTGAAATTCAAGTTGCACATGATGCAATTTGACATTAATTTCAGTTATTTGTGTCTGAGGTTTGCCCCATCCAACAAGAGCCGACAGTAAAGAAGAGCACGGGAAATGGAAATACACAGTGCCATTAGATGCAAGGCTTGATTTGTAAATCACTTAGCAATAAAACTGGAGATAGAAATAAAAGTGGCAAAGCTCAGCTTTCTAAATGCTAAATAATTCAAAGGGGAAAGAGGGATGGAAAAAAAGTACAGAGCAAGAGCTCTGTGTATGAAAACAATGGCATCTGAGCAAATCAGAAATTTCAAGCTCTGAGTAAATGTAATTTCAGTTCAATTAAAGCATAACATCAAGATTATGGGCTGCTAAGATCTGGGATGAAGTATGTCATTGTTTTGTGCAGTTTTGAAAGATTTACAGCAAAATCTGTATCTAGGAGAGATATCCTCTGAAATGGTGCCACAGGGCTCTTTACCGAGCAGACAGTTATTTTATAAAACTGGGCTGTAGGGAGTCAGAGCCAGCAAAATTCAAGATTAAAATGATTTTAATTTTTTTCTTTTAATGGTTGGGAAGCTAACAGTGAAAGTAAGTTAACCAGAGGAACAGATTCCTGATGAAAGAGGGAATATTTTTTGTCACCTGAACTTTACAAATTTGTATTTGAGGTGGTGTTAATTTATTTTTGTTTTAAAGATAGACTGTAGTCCAGTTACAGGCTCCTAATTTTAGCACAAGAACTGCTGAATGAAATTTTGGGGGAATTGTCCAGCAGGATATTATTTCTATACAGAGTAAACAGGAGAAGGGAGGGTGGGCAAGAAGCAAAACATAGACCAAATGCAACCAAGTAGATGTTATCGTTTGCTCCCCTATCCTTTACCAAGGAGAGACTGGAAACAAGTGTTTCAGCATCGAATGCTGCCCTAGTAGCTAAAGATTTCCTTCAGGGCTCACGAACAGTCTGATACAAAGCTGAAGAGTATCACTATCATGAGATCTTAATGAAATAAAGGCTTGCAAATGGAAGTAAAAGATATACAACTTACCCAACAGTGATGCTGTTCTGGCTATTGTAGACCATCCTGGGGGACTCTGAAACTTGGCCTGGTTTTTAACTGCAGTTCTAGTCATAATAGTTTCTTTTGAATCGCAAATTTAATAATGTCTACTGATCGGGAGCCCATCTAACGTCTGAATGCCACAGAATTATGCTGTGGCATACAAGGGACAAGTGAAGTCATGGAGAAACACCTATGATATGAGAAGGACAGAGAAAGGAAATATGTTTGCATAGCATCTTGACAACTCCTTCAGCTATATCGTGGGTTTTGTTGCCAGTAAGGTATGGGTGATCCACACAACGTTGCTGAGATTACTCAGGAAAGCAAATCCGAAGACTACTAGTCCAACGAATGGAGCTGGACATATTATAGTATGTTTTGAACAGGGTCTGTCATGTACCTGCCATTAGCATGCCTTCTGAGCACTTCTTTTAAGTAGACAGTGAAATAATACTTATTATTTGTTCCATGGTAACAAATAAAATCTGCGAAAGAAAAAAAGAAAATCTCGTTGTTCTCCCAGCTGCTGAAAGTGAAGCATGAGCACAGTGACTTCTTGAGTCCTCTAGTGTGATCACTGAACAAATACAGTACACACAAATGCCAAGGGATGGATAGTCTCCTAAGTAGCCTTGTATGGTAGCCATCATTTTTTCCATCTTGACACCTATACCTACTGTGGTTCTCTAAGTCCCCTCTACATTAAATGGAGAAAAATAGACCTGTCAAGTGTGACTCATCCCAAAGCAGACATATATAAGTCAAAAGACTCGTACCCCAAAGTCCTATTCTTTCTACTTTGTGAGATGATTCAGTTCTAACGGAAACATCAACATGCTAGAAATAGAAAGTGAAGAAAGATGTGTTTTCAGAATGGTAGTAAACAGAGAAAACTAAATATAGGAGAAAGATCCAAGCGCTGAAACATCAAACTATTTGCCCTGGTTCTCAAAAGAGGAATATATCTTCACCCTAAATTTTTTATAATGGAAAAACTGCTGAGCACCATGTCCCTCTCCAGGTATGTTGTACAATTATAAAGGAAAGCCTTGGAGACACTGAGAAATGAAAGACCAAGTGAAATTCAGAACTACTGTTTTCAAGCTGGATTTTATCTTGAAGGCTGCTGATTCTATCTGAGATCTGAAGAAAGGGGTTTAAAAGCACTTGTTTTTTCTTGTTTTCCCAAGGATATCATAAAAGGTATTTTCTATTTCTACTGACCTTGTCTCACCTCTATTCACAGCTACAAAAAGACAAGTATTGCACCTGAGGTAGGAAGCGTGAGGACAGTTGTTTTTCCTTGCAATATATTTGCCACCTTTCCTGTTCAGAAATAATGATAGCTGAAGATCAATATTCTGATAAAAAAAAATGGGAGAAGGTGCCAATTCTACTGTGACCGATGCTACCTGTCAGGAAACTTCAAAACATTTGCTTCAGACCACTTTGAATAAGCTCATTATAATTAAGGGCACAGTCAAACCTGAAATCATGGCTGAACTGGAAAAAATATGTTCTAAATGCCTATGTTTATTTGGTCATTTAGTAGCTCACACTTGAGCACATCAAACATTTCTTTGGAAAAAACTCTGAAGAAAAGTTCTGTTCCTCTCTATGTATTTTCCAATTGTTTTCTTTGTCCATTTCATGGTTTATAAACAGATCAGGAGGTTATAATTTCCAGACATGTCTAGAGAAATTCAGCACATAAGCTTCATTCAGAAAGGTTGATTCAGTCACATTTTCATTCCAGAGAAAAACTCCTTGCCCAAAGTTGTTACAGATCTGATGCATTCAGTACTTGTTCAAGCACCGATCTAACACTCAAGAACACAACGGATTTTGTAGAAACATATCCAAGATCTCCAGATAACTGCCTTATGTTTTCCTCAGATGACGAAATCTCTTTCCAGAGATGATAAACAGACATCGTGGCCACTTTTCATTTACTTCAGTAATTGCTAATTTTTGATGTATACTTATGTTCAGATTCTTAAAGTTACTGTATTGGTACAGACTGCAATAGACAGTACTAGTTGTCTTAATCTTGCAGGAATTTTCTTGTAGCTGACTGCATGACATTCTTCTGACATTCAGTAGTTTGTCATTGTAGGGATACTCTTCCATACAAGATTATTGTCAAGCACTTCTTTTCCTCTATTTATTTTTTATTTTATCTATTCCTTGAAAAAAAAAATGAAGTGTTTAACGGTTAGGTATTTATTTTTACAAATGTTTACCACTTAAATAAATCCCAGAATATTAACTCTAAGAATCAGTTATCTATTTGTGCATTGAGTAAACATAATACTATCTGGGTACAATGCAGAGTTTTCAAAGCATCAACAAAATGTTGAAGTCCTTTTTATAAAAAGAATAAAAAATAAAAGGGAAAAAGAAAAGACAGAAGCTGAAATAATATGCATTTCCAATTTCTCCTATCGACACACATCTGTCAAATAGTACAACCATCATATAATATCTTCAACTATAAAACGTAGTAGCCTTCAGAGCAGGGGAGGTTATATCTCACTGACTGATAGAATCAGAATGCCTGAAGTCATTTATTGTCTGAAACACATACACATCCTCTGAGCCAGTTAAAATATGTAAACTTCAGTGAAGAAAACAGCAACACTAAATAAAATTTCTCAGCTCTGCCAAGGTCAATAGCACCACGAAAAGGCCCCTGGAGCTCAGGAAACAGAGCAGACAGAGCTGTATTATATCATATTCTCCCACACTGACAACTACCTTACATTATGAATGATAGACATAAATTGGAGCTATTTGTTGAGCAAGTCTGCTTCTCAGTCTGAATGTAGGAAGGGACAAGTTGATTTCTGGAAGTAGTAGTTTTGGTCTGTCTATTATTGAGGGAACAAATAAAATAAAGTGAATTCATTTATTACATTAGTTGAGAAATTCTTCAGATGACCTTGGAAAGAATGTGGAAAATGAAAAAATGATGCAAGGGAAGAAATGGATAACCAAAGAACCAATACACATAGAAAAATGAAAAATCCAACTCTGACTCCGCAAGGAATTTATTATCGTGAGACACTATGAATAACAAATTCTGGAGCATCCAGCAGATTATTTCAGGTGTTGTTTATGAATGAGAAGGGCAGTTTTTGTGCTTTGGTTTTGATGTGCCAAAACCTCATTAAGATACAGGAGCAATGCCTTCCCGGGCATTGAAGGGTTCAAAGATCCTGGAACAGATGAAACACAGGTAGTGAGCTTTCTGTTAACTGAAAGGAAAATAAATAATTGACAGCATTGAACACCTGGAATGACTAGAATAGGAATTAATGAAATCACTCACACCAGGACTGATTAGATATCATTTCTCTGTTTCTCTGTCTAAATACTGCATGGGCTTTAAATTTCCCTTCTACAATGTTAATTCGATGTCTTGACAAGAGAGAAAAATTACTTAAAAAGTGTGAAAGCTACCACAGACTGATGGTTATTACTTTCCTGCAATGTGATTTGAAAACAATCTAATGGGAGATAAGCTTGGGTGTTTCATGACTGAATGGGATACATGTTCATCATCCCCTGCTTCAGTCTGCAGACTTAAGGGAGTAGCAAATAGCTAATACAAAGTTAAAAGATAAATTAACGCAGTGCTAATGACCAACAGAAACTCATGAAACAGCTCATGACCTCCCTCTCATATTCTCTCCTTTACCAGTGAAAAGCCCTGTTAATTTCTTTTCATTTACATTATCGCAAAATCACCCTGATGCAATGTGAATGTTTTTCTTTCTCCCTCCTTTCTTCTGCCCTGAATGTCCCCCCAAATTTCTCTCTTTATTTCCTGTAAGACATTGCACTTTCGAAGCAGAAGACATGGCTTTGTGGCCTGAATTAATATAGTATTTTCACTGGGCAACCCCAGTTTGCATAAAATAATTAAGGGAGCTGGGATGAGAAATGGACTGGCACAGTGATGGAACTGGCAGGCTGGAATGAATTAGTTCACAGATCAACAGTGAACAAGCAGAGCACATGTGATCTTTTAAAAAGACAGAGCCAGAGGGAAAAGAGCAATGCCACATTTCAGATGTCTTTATGTCTTTTCCAGGACATTATATAAATATTTTTGATGAATGGATTATTTACTGATGCTCTAAAGCATGCAAGACATGATTCCATTTATGTAGCATTGTATCACCTTGCAATTTTTAATGCAATTATCTTCACAGCATCTTTCTGGGCCTGAATAGTACTACTCTTTTTTATTCTGTTAATGAAGACTTAGGCACTGAAAGACTAATAGCTAGGTACATCAAAAGACCTGAGAGATTACCTGCTGCCAAACTGCCATTTTACATACCTGAAAGTGGAAGTAAGAGTCTCATCAGTTATGAATTGCCACTGAGTAACACTGAAAGCTTTTAAAACTTTCAAAATTACAAGGAGCAGGGAACACCTTTTCTCAGTTTAGAGGTGTACTGAGCAGGAAATCTGCGTTTGAGCTGGTTGCCCAAATTGTTTTTCTAATCATTAGAGAAGCACATTTAGATTATGATTAATTTCATTTATTTCTAACTTTTCATAATGAAGAGTCTTGTCTAGAATTGCTGAATGATGATAGTCTTCAGTTACCTAGAGATTCAATTCAACAGGCTCATCTGAGATCCCTGACATTAGACAGAAGGAGCAGCTTTCACCCAGCTTCAGGTTCCTTCAGAGGCGATCTGTGGGCCTGCAGTGTCTGTGCAGGTCCAGAATTACCTGAATGTTGCGAGCATTTGATTTCCATTAGTCCTCTCAAGATTAATAATTCTGTAGTTATTAGATCCCAACATCTTGATATTCTTGAGATTAAACAACTTAAGGGACATTACACAAAATAATACTGAAAGAGGAGCTGGTGTTTTTTCTCTGCCTTTACTTCTGTTATTATCAGAAATTCTTTCTTGTGAGAGTTGTGAGACATTGACCCGGTTTCCCAGAGAGGTGGTGGATGTCCCATCCCTGGAGACATTCAAGGCCAGACTGGACGGGGCTCTGAACAACCTGACCTAGTTGAAAATGTCCCTGCTCAGATGACCTTTGAAGGTCCCTTCCAACCCAAACTACTCTATTCTATGATTCTATGATTTAATATTTCAGCAATTATTCCCTCAGCTGGACCTGCGCTCCAGTCCCTCTGCTACACATAGTCATGAGGCAAGTTAACAATTTAATGTGTTTTGTTCCAACTCTGCTGAGAATAGGTCTAGTTCTTTATTAAGTCGCTCATACTAGTTCCACCACAGTGGACTTTTTTGCCTAGCAAACAGACAAATGGCACTTGAATGTTAGGCTGGACAACAAGCTATCACTGAAAATGCCCAATTACTAGTTTTGAAAACAGAAATTGATCCTGGCAGTGGAAACTGAGCCTGGTAATTCGTCTCCAAAGCAAAGTCTTGCAGATTTCCTCTTTCCTCTCTATTTGAATACTAACCCTTGTTTGGAGGTGGAAGTAACATTTTCTTTTTTATATGAATGTAAGTCTTATAATAAACTCTTCGCAGGAACCCACCGTGTTAAACACAAAAAAAAAAAAAAGAAAAAGAAAAAGTAGTAGATAGAAGTAGTAGATAGGAACATAAGACAGGTGGAAATGTCCTGAATCATTTGAGTCTAGTCTACTGCTGTAGGAAACAACATGTTGTAAGACTCTTTTCAATAGTGATTTTCAACTACAAGTTTATAATATTTGCAACACTTGTATTTTATGACCCATAAAACCAGGTACACAGAAGCCCCTGCTAGTCACCAAAACAATTACGAGAGATTATAGTTTCTGGGTATATTGCATAGTGGAAAGGTCCTAGAAAAACACTCAGAAACCCGGACTTCATGGGAACAAATTGGAATAACATAACTTACTTAAACTCCAAAGGCAGACAAGAGAATAACTAGGAAGTACTTAGTGGCCCTAATATTCTTACTTAACCCAGGGAAGGTTGTTTCCTTTGGAGACTCATTTTGGTTTTGGTGAATCCTCACTGGAAAGTAGAAATGAGCAAGAGGAATTGAATTATAGACTATTTGCTTTCACAGTACTCTAGCTGCAATATCACAGATCATCTCCCACATCAAGATCAGTGGAGTTTTTGCCAACAGCTTCCCTGAAATTAGACACAAACTCTATCATAAGACAAAACCCTGTTTTGATGCTAAGTTTAGGTACTTCTTGAATGTAATTCCTGAAAGGAAATAATTAATTGGAGGACTGTCATATAGTTATGTGGGCAATGTGAAATCCAGGCAAATAACAGCGTATGTGTTCTTGGACAACTTGTACATGGCTTAAAGAAGATCTGAGGTGCTGTCAGACACATGCTATGAATCATCCAGAAAAGTTGTCTGCTGTACAGGAGTGGGTGGATTTGCTGCTGCGTTCCCACCCATTCATATCCAAATTTTCCTCCTCATCCAAAAATATAGAATATCAGAGGAGAAACTGCAGTTTACAATCACTTCTCCTGTATCATCTCTATGATGCTACATAGTTCCCACAGCTGCATTTAGGATCCATGCTGCTGAAACACTTCAGCCAATTCCCATTTGTTTTTTAGGAGAAATGTCAGTCTCATGAGACACATTTAATTTTCCATGAAGGCTTCATCTCCTTATTTTCAGAATACTGTTACATCTTAACTGGAGGAAATTCTCCTAATTACCTTGAAAAAAACAAAACAAACAAAAAAACTTTTCTCATCCTATAGGATCATAGAATGATTTGGGTTGGAAGAGACCTTAAAGATCATCTAGTTCCAACCTTCCTGCCATGGTCAAGGACATCTTCCACTGAACCAGGTTGCTCAGTCCTGCTCAACACTTCCATGAAAAATAATGGAAGAAAAGGTTATTATTCCTGAGGCACGTAGTATCCAAAATTTGAAGAGCAATCAGTAAATCTCCTAAAATGCTGCAGCCAAGAAAAATCCTCTGTAAGACCTGAGAACTTGATGTAAAGCTGATGTTTCTTAAATTTCATATTTCAAAGTTCCCTGGTGGAATATATGAGAGCTCCAGGAGCTCCTTCTGAAAAGTAAGTCTTCCCTAAGACTCTAAGACCTGATCTCTTTCTTGTAGAATCTGCTTTTATTAGATGTGATTTTTTGTGGGGAAAAACCCATAAATTTCTCTAGATGTGTGGAACTGGTCATAGAAAATCTCAGAAGAGTGGGAAGACAGAGCTTTTTCTCTCTACAATGTGCAAAAAGTGACACAAACACACACACTCATGCATTTAATTGTATCAGCAGACACCAAAATACGATTTTGGGGTTCCATTTTTTCTGGTAGATTTGTTCTCCTGCTCTTTCATTCATTTTGGAAATAAATTCTGCTTTCTTCGGCCCAATTGCATCCTTTCTTGGGAAAGGGATAATTACCTAGGTAAGCTTGCTCTTTCGTGTGTGCATTTTGCTTCAAATTCAGACCAACTGCCCGGTTTCTGCAGAAAATCTGGGGGTTTTTACATTGCCAGGGAGCAAATGACTGGAAAGAAAGAGTGGAACATACTGTCACGCCTACCCATGGAATCCAGATATTGTGGCATTAGCTGTGTCTTCTGGAGTTTTAGGGGGTGGGAGGGTTTTCATTAAGAGTAGAAGGTACAAGGTGAAGCAGTTATGTGCTTCCATTTTAAAGGAAAATCATCCCATATGCAACATTCACAAGTACACAAATCAGAATAATTAATCTTGGATAGAGATAAACCTGATTTGATAGCTTGATGCACAAAGCTTTCTTTTTCTGAAGAAATTCATACAATCCTTTCTTCATTATGTGCATTGCAGCAGCATTTTGAAGTTCTCAGCATTATGTTGATCAGGCTAGAGCTAACAGGGAAAACAGAGATGCAGAGCTCAGTTCAATTGCCTAAATAGACGCACGTAGTGTGATTTGAGATGCTCCAAGGTATCTGAAATATTTACACGGGTCTGGAAGGTATGACAAGGTCTTATAAGAAGTGCACATATTTTTGCGACTGAAACTGGAACTGGAGGCCACTACCCTGGAGTCCTTCAGATGGCTCTAGATACCTGTGCTTATGTACTAATATGAAACCATATATTAGAATATTTTATTATTTTATAATTATACAGTTCCAAATTATTTTTAAAATTAAATACAATGCAAAATTAGGTATCTAATACAAAATAATTTTTACTGTGCCCGAACAGATTTGCACACAACTACCCCAGCGACCAGTGGCAGAGCGAAGAGCGGTGCCCAGATCCTCCTCAATGCAGCGTGGAAAGTGAAGCATCATGGATAAACACCTTGTTCTATGCTGATCCACTGATACCCAGGGACAGGTAACAACACTGTAAAGTACCTGGATGAGGCTGTCTCTGTTCAAAACAAAGTCAAGCAGAGGTGACTACTGAATTCAGCGTGATATTTTTCTAGTGTTACCACGGAAATTCCTAGGGAATTTGTTATAAAGCAGGTGCAGAGGAACTAAGCCTGGGAGCCGCTAGGTAAGGCATATAAAATGTATAATTCTTCAGTGAACTTGATACGGCCAAAGTTACAGCGGATGGTTCCTCTGCTTTCCTGCTGTGCTCAGTTCTGAGTGTGACGGAATTACAGCCTAGCGCAGCTCTGTGTTTCCAAACATCGCCACTTAGGCTCGGCTCTGAACAAAAGCTAATTGTTAGTTTGAGCAGCAAAAGGTTTTATAGTAACTTTAAGTCTCTAAATTACAGAGGTGGGGAGGAGAGAGTGTGAAGGGAAGTATGAACTGGTGCCGTGTATGTAAGGGGCTAGAATGGAGAGGAATCCAGGTCTAGAATTGCAAAGCTGTGTCCTCTGTGTGAAAACTGTGTATCTTGCTGTCATCTTTTCCAGATGGAAAATCCTGGGGGTGAATTCGCAGTTCTTTAATTGTGATATGCCATTCATTATGATAGTCTTGGCATGGGGCGGGGAGGGAAGTAAACAAACAATGAAACCTTCTCCATCTATAATGTTCTTATTTTAATGGTCACTTGACATTAGTTGTTCAGTAGCAGAAACACTTCAGCAATTAAATACAAATGTACTGCTGGCACTAGGAATGAAAGCGAGCTAAAGACTGCCATTAAGCTGGAAATGCAGTGGATTTATCTGAACCTCAGCATTTATGCTCTTCTTGTGCATAGTTAATCTAGCAGGTAGAAAAGTGTTTTGCATATTGTCTATGCACATCTCATGTCATTCAGCAAGCAGAATATGCAGGTGGCTCTGGGAAGTCACATATCCCCTTTTTGCAGAATGCAGAAAAGAATCCCAGCCCAGTATTGGGTGAAAACTGATGTTTTTTCCAGGTGAAATAGCTACAGGACTTTTAAAACAGCAACACAATAGGAAAGATAAAGCTTATTCTTTCACAAAAGAGCATTGTGTGTTTATTATTTATGGTTCGCAACAGACAGGGAACTCCATGAAAGACCTTAATCTCCTTATCAGGCATTGTAGAGCAGAATCGTAAAAGATCTTGCTGTTCTGTGTAGGGAAAGAAGACAAACAGTGAGGAAACATAGTTCCACTTTAAGCTGCAGCAGTAAGACGTAGAGCACAAAGTGGCTTGCCCAAGGTCCCACAGATTGTCTGTGGCAGGGACAGGAGCTGCAACCACAGCTCAGAATCTGTGTTTTCTCAGATAATTTCACGTCCTGATTCAATGCCTGCCCGTTGGCTGTCCTGTCCTCTTGCATGCAGTGCTTAGCATAAGACGAAAAACCAAGGAATATGCTTCTAGATTCTCTAAGAAACTTAATCTGAGATAATTTACTTACTGTGCTCCAAATGATAGACTCTTCCTTGAACTTCTGTTTGTGTACTGGTAATGCCCGTAGCTGCCAGAAAGGGATGTCCCAGACTTGGACTGGAAGAGGAACACAAGTCTGTGACCACATATGGGCAGGAACAACCCCAGGTTCCAGTACAGGTTGGGGAATGACCTATTAGAGAGCAGTGTAGGGGAAAGGGACCTGGGGCTCCTGGTGGACAGCAGGATGACCATGAGCCAGCACTGGGCCCTTGTGGCCAAGAAGGCCAATGGCATCCTGGGGTGTATTAGAAGGGGGGTGGTTAGTAGGTCAGAGAGGTTCTCCTTCCCCTCTACTCTGCCCTGGTGAGACCTCATCTGGAATATTGTGTCCAGTTCTGGACCCCTCAGTTCAAGAAGGACAGGGAACTGCTGGAGAGAGTCCAGCGCAGGGCCACAAAGATGATGAAGGGAGTGGAGCATCTCCCTTATGAGGAAAGGCTGAGGGAGCTGGGTCTCTGTAGCTTGGAGAAGAGGAGACTGAGGGGTGACCTCATCAATGTTTATAAATATACAAAGGGTGGGTGTCACGAGGATGGAGCCAGGCTCTTCTCGGTGACAACCAACAGTAAGACAAGGGGTAATGGCTTCAAGCTGGAACACAAGAGGTTCCACTTAAATTTGAGAAGAAACTTCTTCTCAGTGAGGTTGACGGAACACTGGAACAGGCTGCCCAGGGAGGTTGTGGAGTCTCCTTCTCTGGAGACATTCAAAACCCGCCTGGACGCCTTCCTGTGTAACCTCACCTAGGTGTTCCTGCTCTGGCAGGGGGATTGGACTAGATGATCTTTTGAGGTCCCTTCCAATCCCTAACATTCTGTGATTCTGTGACCACTGCGGTGTGACCACTTCAATTTACCGTCTAAATCTTTCCTGCATTGCTCATCTTCCCCAAGCCAGCCAGTTTCGCACATCTGCCCAATCCTGCCCCTGACAACTTCTCAGCTTGTATTTGAAAACCAAATTTAGTTTTGGTCATTGTCACCACAAGGTATGTTTTGAAAATGTGACCAGTGGGCACCCAGTGCAGAAAAATCTGTGTTTACAGTGGGGCTGAAATACTATCCAGAAAATAAAACTACTCTGTATCTCCTCAATGATATTGAATTGATGACTGATAGTGAGATGCTCAGTGTCAAAATATTAAGTATTTCATTGCCCAGACAAGTGATCAAGGGAAGGCCAAAATGTCACACAAAAAAGCAAGGCCCACCTCAGGTCACTCTGAGTGCTGTCCAGGAGTGGGGTCTTAAACAGGGAATGATCATCCATGCAGTGGAGGTGGAATTCAGTTTTCAATTTCAGAACTACAGATTAGCTTTCAAAACTTTCTGAAATTCTGTTTTAATCCAAGTTTTATATGTCAAGCCATTGGATCAATGTATTGTCAAGTTTTGTGCAGAAAGATTTGTTCCAGTCCTAATCTCCAGCATAAAAACTAGACAGCAAAAAATGTCAAGTTCTCTTATTGCCCTAGTTTGGATGAAGCATTGAAAATAGCTGAGGTTTTCTTCCCCCTTTCTAGCTAGCAGCAGAGGCAAAGTAGAATTTACTTTGGATGACATTATACTCATATCTGTTCCAAGGAAATATTGTGGATATGTACTCACCTTATTGGTCAGCAAAAGGGAATGAATACTGAAATACCACTGAAATTTTATCTAACCTATTTACTGAGTGAAGAATAGGTATGGATCTGTTTTGCATAATCCTTTATGCAAGAAATCTTTGAACAGAAAAACATTTGAATACAAATTATTCTGAGGCCTATCCATTGCTATTGTTTAGAGCAGCACTTTCACCTGCTTGCAATGAGAAAGAGCATTAATACTCACAAATCCATGGCTGATAATTTTTCTGTGTCTTTTGGACATTTCATTTTCCCTTTCGGCCCTTGTTTTCATAGCAAAGCAGGACAATTATGCTGGTGGCTGCTTTTATTCTGGTATGAAAGTCTCTTTTTTTCAGCTTGGTTTGTGTCATTTAGGAAAGAGTTTAAAGATAAATGAAAAATAAAGAATTACTCTGACTTCAGAATAAGGGTGTTTACACCAGTCTGTGGTTTATAATTACTGATTCTGATGTTTTCATAATAGAGTAGAATGTCTAATTTTGTGTGCCCAATTTAGATGTGTTGAATAGGAGTCTCATGTCCCTAAATATCTAACGGAGAAAAATTAATTCCTCCAGAGAGTTCATTCAGAATATTAGCTGAACTCAAATGTCAATTTAAGTGGTATAAATGCTTCTTCTGTCTTGTATCTGAATGATGTTACTCTGGGACTGACACCCACAGGCTTACTACATATGGTCCTTAAATCCTCTCATCACTGATTAAGAGGCTGACCAAATCTTTGACTGTCTTCTCATCCATGAATGTTCCCATAGCTCTCAACACTCCAGCATCCAGATCCTACATTGGTTTCCATAAATACTAAGCCAGGCTTGAGACAATTTTTATCATCCATGAGCTATTTAATAACATTGATCTTGGATACCTACAGCAGTACTTACAATAGTACAGAAAACCTTATCAAATATATTCTTTGGAATACAACCTATGAGATGTTCACCCAAGTGTAACAACTCAAACTTTTTTGGTCTAATTATGTGACAATACTGTCTTTATTCTTAGTATTATCAAAGACTGCCATGTCCAGGACTCTTCTTCATGATAATGATCTATTTTTTGTATTCTTCTCCAGAGATCACGTTCTGTGGGGAACTCAATAACTACGGTTTGTTTCTGCAGGGTTACATGGTGGTGGTAGCAACCACATATGAAACTCATCGTATTCTACTCCACATAAAACATGCACCTCTTTGTCCTCTCCCTCTCACACATAAATGAACAAAAGTCAGTGCAAAGAAAGCCTATTAAAAAAAAAAAAAAAAAAAGAAGAAAGAAAAAATAGAAAAATTCTCCTTTCATTACTTACTGCTGTAGGAAGGGGTCTGGAGAAGATACAGCACATAAGCCATGATAGCAATATGACTTTATCATCTTTGAAGAGAAGTGCAGATGTCAGATTTGTGAAACTTCAGAACTGTAATTCCATAAGTACTAGATTAGAAGAAATATTAACGCAACCCAGGGTTCTTGTCTCCAGCAGTAGGCAGCAATGTGTATTTATAAGAAAATGATAATACTAAGAGGAAGTGAGCTGTCCGAATATGCACATACTCATCGAATAATAACAAGTAGTAAAAGAAAAAAAGATCAAACCTGGTAAAACTGACAAGGTCTCAACACAGGTACTCAGACAACCATGGAAATCGGCATCCTGCGGGAAGCTACTTAAAGCAAACCAACAAAACCCTTGCTGTGTGCAGAGCAGCTATTGGACTCCTACACGATACTGCAGGAAGAAACTTTAAAATATTACAGAAAGCACAGTCTGGCTGGATCAGTCAGTAGACAGGAGAGAATGAGAACATGGGGCAGCTGTATTAAAATTCTGAAGAGATCATGTGTCATTGCTTGAAATCCAAGACATTAAAACATCAACCAAAGGGAATTTTAGCGCATTTTCCATAGAGAAATCAAAATGTTATCCATCTGAGCCTATGTAGCAGATCAAACTAGTAACTCATTATTTTGCTTCTGGAATCAATGGGAAATTTCTGCCACAGGGCTTGAACAATGTTGTGTTCTGCAAAGCATTTGAGTCTCGAACATATTTGATGTCCCTCAGGCTGTATGGAGTCTCAGAAGGACTGAATTCATATTGAGCTCTGAAGAGAGCTCACTTAGTGAAAATGTGAGGTCCTGATCTCCTGATCTGTCCATCAGTACTTCTAATGTGACCAGGGGAAATCTGAAGGCCAAATGTAATTTCATGTAAATTGCACTATGGCCAGTTTTTTAGAAGACTCTTTCATCATCATTTTCATCGGCACATGGGTTTCTTCCAGATATGAGAATGAAGCCGGACACTTCTAGCCTAAGACCTCCCCAATAGCTCTTTCCAAGAGCTATGCAGCTAACCAGAATTTTGCAACAGACTTTTTAGCAATAGTTGCATGTCAGACTACATATGGAGTGAGCCAGCTAGTTTGTTCAATGAGGGAAATGTCACGAAAGTCCTCCTATCAGTGCATCTATTGTGTTTTCCTCCTTTGCTCCACTGTATCAACAATTTAACCTCCCATTCTCTAATCATGCAACAATTCAGTTGGATTAAGAGAATTTGACTGACATCTAATGCAAACACAACTGTATCAAATAGATTTCTTGGCCACTTTGGCATGTGTACTCGAAAGCTGCTGGAATATAAAGCCTAAAAATATTTGTAATCAAATGTTTTTATCTATGGAAGAAGAAACCGAACATTAATATTTCACATCACAAAATGAATATAGCAAATATAAACATTTATTACTTAACTGTTTCATCTGAGTGGAGACATTATGTTTATAAAATATCTTTCATAAAGGAAGCTTCAAGGTATTTTTCAAGCAAAATTATAAAAAATAACCACATACCCCAATGCTGTTTTGCATTCAACATGTATAAGCACTGCCAGTCCTTCACTCAGGAAATGAAGATGTTGTACCCGATTGCGTATTCAGGGTAGATGTATTTGCACTACTTTCTAGGTACCCAGTCTGTGGGGCTTGATTATTACCAATGAATTTGATGGAATTAACATAATTTTGCCTGTTTATTTTTCCTTTTTTCTTTACAATGTTGAAAACTAAATTAAGCTTTGTGGCATTTTTTTTTTAATTTCTCTTTCTTTTCATTTCAAAGAAATTTCTTCTGTTTTTAAGCATATGGTGAAAATGATTGAGTATTGCTGGCAAAGCAACAATATTTGTATCATGCTTCCGTTGCTTCTTTACAAATAATTCCTCTTTCCTTTATCCCCATGGCAAAACAGTAATTTAGATCACTGAAGTTGTAAGAGAGATATTTTCCCCTTACAAATAACTCCAGCTTAAAAATGCTTTCAGATAAGACTGAGGTCAAAGAGAGTATTTGGTAGAATATTTTCATGAAAAGGTTTGCGCGGGGAATATGCTACTCAACTTCAAAGTACCGCAGTGCAGATATTGTTTTGGAAACACTTAAAGCATTCTCAGAAACATGTTTGTTTTGTGTTTTTCAAGCTCAAGTTTCATGACTCGTACACTGTATTACTTTGAAAATATCCAGCACTCTGGAACAGGGAAGGGTTCATATGAACCCCTGGCATGGCTGAAGTTTGGATAGATTTACCACTTCCTCCATTGGTTCCAACATCAGCACGACCTGAAAGAGCTGGTGAAAAACACCCCATATGTCACATTGCAGTTTAGCTTGTTGGGAAATCTTCCTTGTCCCTACTCAGACCACTTCCAATTCACGGCTCACAAGTTTTCCTCAGAAATATAGCCTGTTTCTACTTCAAGAAATAATTCGGACCAGCACTAGTGGATCTCACTGAAGAACAGTTGTTTTTAAAGATTTTGTATTTGTATTCGTATTATACACATCTCTCTATTTTTTTTTCTTAATACTAGAGCTAACCCAGAGGTGTGGTCTGTATGCCCATTTACAGCTTGATCACTTTACATGAACTCCAAATTTCTTCTGCTCTAGTTTCTTATAAACGGAGTTCGGTTGCTGTCTGCCAAGCTCTGTGATAGAAACCAAAGCATGACACATGGGAATTATTGTGAGATCCTTCTCAAAGCTTCTGTCCTTATTCAAACTAAACCACTGATGTAAGAACACAGATTACTTTGATGACATCAAACCTCTCCTCCCTACACAAACATTCCAAGTGGCACAAGAGGTCTATGGCATTGTCTCCAAGATGCTTTATAGCACAAATCAGAGCTGGCTACCTATCTATGTGTGTTATCTAGAAGTTATAGCATGACATGCAAATCTGAAGGAGCAGCCATGGCTAGGCTGAATCTTCAATTTGTACATATAATGAGGATTACTCTACCCCAGGTGGAGAATTCTGCACTAGCTCTGGTTAAATTTCATATGGTTGGTGGTTGCCCAGATCTCTAGTCTATCCAGATCCCTGTGTAAGGCCTCTCTACCCTTGAAGGAGTCTGCAGCTGCTCCTAGTTGAGTATCATTGGCAAACTTACTGTATGTATGTTTGATTCCTGCATCCAGATCATTTATTAAATCATTAAAGAGCACTGGCCCTAGAATTGAGCCTTGGAGAACCCCACTGTTGACTGGCCACCAGCCTGATCTAACTCTATTTACTATAAGACTTTGAGACCAGCTTATCAGTCAATTGTTCACCCATCATATTATGGACTGTGAGAGACAGTATTAGAAGCTTTGCTAAAATAAAAAAAAACAACAACCCACATCTACTGTCTTCCCTTGGTCAACTAGATGGCTGACCTTGTCAGGAAAGGAAATTTAGTTAAACTAGCAGTAATATAATTAAAGTTGTTTATCCACACACTTCCTAGCATCTACACCTTTTCCTGGCACTACGCTAACCCTGCCACTGCTCCTCTAGAGCAATATCACAAACTCTGGAGTCAATAATTCTCAACCTGTAACAGTAGACAACTCTATTTCAAAAGTTAATCTCATAAGAGAAGAGGCAGCCCTTTCTAGAGAAACTGATAAGACAGAGCAATTATATTTCCCAGGACATAAAGTCCATCAAAGCTCCTCACCATATGCTGTGATGAGGTGGACAGCACACAAGCACAGTAATGGTAGAAAAATGGGATCACCCACCCAATGGGTTGTAGCATATCCCTTCTTCAGTGTGTCTTTCTGAAACAAACTCAGAGTAGTGTGTCCAGGTAAAGCAAGAATAAAGTAATAACAAAATAAAACACTTCAATGAGTGGTTGTTTCCTTGAGGAGACCTTCAGAAAGAGACCAACCGTCACATGACAAATGTGGATGGTATCATGTAAGGCATGGCTGAATGACTAAATATCTGTTTGAGATACAGCTGAGTCATTCAATGAAGCAGGATTGTCCAGGCCGATGTTCATGCATGAGAGAAGCATGATAAGCAGTCATATTTCATGCTTAATAAAGTGTCTTACTATCACCTTGTATTCAACAATGTATTAATGCTGGCAAGTATCCAGTGTATCAGATTATGAGGAGGCATTTCTTGAATATTGCACAAAATTCTGCTATTTCTTTTCAATTTATTTTCAATTTCACTTCGTGAAGGAAGAGTTAGGAGAGCAAACATCACAATTTTGTTGATCAATGTATATACAGGAGGTGAACACATAGTTTTTGTTAGGATAGATGCACCATCAAGGAATTGAAAATGTTAAGAACAGAAAGTGAACAGCATATGTGGGACTTCATAGGGCCCCAGGGCAGCAACAAAAATAAGAGTCATTCAACAGTCAGATAGTACTAGTAGATTTTACTTCCATTGTTAGTATGAGATCACATGATATTTTCTTTTTATTTTTTAGATTTTAATTTTAATCTAACACAGGAAAGGACCACTTTATGTAATTTTTAACAGATGGGAAAAAAAAAAAAAGGAAACAGTTTCTTGGTTAGAAGTCGACATCTTTGTCTACAAAAAAATACATACACAAAAAAAGGGACTTCAGAGAAAAGTAAAAGAAAGAAAAAGTGATCAGAAAACAACAGAGATGGTCTTTTTGAGAAAAAAATGAAATTAATAGTCCTTATCTCTGAATGTATTTTAAGATAGGCTTGAAAGAAACTGCATCCCTGTTTCCAGATCTGGCAAATATTCATGTTCTCATATGTAAGCAATAGCTTAACTGTTTAGCAAGATCACAACCTGAATATATGTAATGGATTAATCTTTCAAAAAGACACAGTTGAAAGGGGGATATACCAGAGGCAGACACCAATTATTTTGGTTATATGAGAAACAAAAATCATTCATCAGAAATAGGAATCTGGAATAACTGAATGAATTTATAACAAAGAAAATGTCATCTAAATTTTGAGAATTGTTCCCAGCTGGTAAGGTCTGACAGACTATAAAACATCTTCACTAGAGAAGTGGTGGCAGTGTTACCCTTTGGGAAACTTAAATATAAGAGGACCTGCTCCAGGGAGCAACGGGGAGGTGATAGGAAAGTGGTGATCTGACCTAAGGATCTTTTCTATCTAGTGAAACCATGGCTCTATGTAACAGGCTTGCCAGCTTCTCAAAAGCAAAGTAGGAGCTGAATCAATTTCCTAATGCACTAATAATAGGGAGGGAAAATGCTGAAGCCACATTTCAAGGTGTTATGAGTAGGAATGACGAAAGGGGGCGAATGCTGGGACCCAGCTTCATGAACTGAAAGAGACCATAAAACGTGTAGTTGAGCAATATTATCAACATCAGTATGACAACATGTTTAGCTCAATATACCTTCCTCCATGATAATAATAATTATAACAACAATAATACTAATAGTTATAAAGATTAACAGGGTGTTTTGCTTGCTATATCTTAGTTTCATTTGATTCCATTGTGTTCTACAGAGAACAGACATTTTGCAATTACCTTGCACATGCTGCTAATATCTTTATAGGCTTTTTTCACCTTCCCCTTCAATCATCTCTTTTCCTGGTTGAGAAGCATCAGTCTACTTAGTTGCTCCTCTTATGAGAGCTTTTGCAAATTTTCACTCATTCCTGCTCTCCCTACTCTATACGTTTGAACATAAAGGAAACGAGGATGGATGCTGGTTGTAAAGGTTGTTGGAGTTTGCGTGGGCCGTTGGAAGTTACTGTAGTCCTCGTTCCCCATGTTCATACACACTACATCATTCGCTAAATCAACAATGACATAAAATCAGAATAACTGGAAAGTGCAGAAGGGCTCAGTGAGGAAGAGAAATACAGATATTCGACTACCTTGTTGTCACTGTCTCACAAGTGTTGCAGAGCAGAATGTTTTTTCAAGCAACACTATGATGAATCTTTTCACATTTCCCAGGGGTCCTTGCAAGGGAAAAAGACCCAAGAGCTTTTTACTGAGAGAAGTTGGAGATCCAACTTTGCTGTTTCCCCAGGACTCTATGGGCCCTTTCTATTTGTGCTCCTGGACACGGGTTTGACCGTTTTCTCTCTCAAGGTATATGGTGCTTAGTATCTTCTTGGAAGACTTCCAGTAGGAGGGGTTTTTTTATCCAACAGTAAAAGTTGCTCTCAGTCTCATAAGCTTTTCTGGGAATAGCTGGTCCATCACCTTGCAATCTTTGGACCCAGTTAAGACACAAGAGCTACACAGGGGAATTCAATTTTTGCATGCTGTAGGAACTCAGAATAGACACATTTGATCATGTTCAATCTAAAAAAATACATTGCTCAGTGTTTTTCAGAAACTACTGTTTATATTCATTCAGATAGGGAGACAAAGTGGAGAAAAAAACAGATATATTTCAAGTTCAGCTGCAAAATTTGTTTCCTCGGCTGACAAAGAGGCTGAAATACAGCTTCTGTTCATTTCGTAACTCCTGTTGTTATCTGAGTAGACACCAAAGACTAAGAATAAAATTCCTGTCCTGTTAAAAGGTCCTGTCTTCTTCAGTATAAATTGAACTTGTCTCTCTAAATATTTTACAAGACATAACTTTTTCTTTAATTTCTCTTCATATTTCTCTTTACTTCATTATTTTTCTACTGGGAACAAATGCCAGATTTGTTAGAATATAATACTTTCCCTATGGGTCACCTCTAAGCTTTTTTATCATGTACTTTTTCCTTATTCTGATAGAATATGAGGCATTATCAGATATGCCCTCTGCTTATTGAGTTCTGCCTGATACTATAATTGTAATATACATGAGCTAGTACTTCATGCTTACATTGTGCCTTACATTCAAAGATCTAATAGTAATTCAGAAAGAGGTATAAAATATTAATGACCTGTATAAAAGAAGTGGAAATGCAAAATGAAGAGAGGAAAAGGAAGTAAATTTTCAACCTTATTTTATTTTGGTTCTTCAGAAAGAAGAGAATATTTCAATTCAGAGGGAAAGAAAATAAAAAATATAATTTCATTTCTTAGTGAAAAAGAGCAAGTTTAAATGACTTTTATGAAAACATTAATTTTGAGACACTACCTGCTTGAAAGTCTACAACCATCTGTATTTATACATATCACCCGATTAATTCACAAAACAACATTGCCAGACAGGCAGTGCTATTCTTCAGGCTTCAGAGATTTTGAAAACTGAGTAAGTCAGAGAATGTGCTAAGTCACACATTAAATTTGAGGAAAAAGCTGAACAAATAATGTAGAACTCCTGGATACAAAATTCAATCTTCTATCCATGTTACATACAAACCGACACATATATTGTTTTCTGCAGCCCCAAGAGATAATTGCAGTTATAGGGCAAAATTGGGAAGAGCTGACTCTTGGATTTTGCTACTTACCCTCCATTACTTGGTATCTCCTTTGGAAAAAAAAAAAAAAAAAAAAGTACTTAAACATTTATTTGGAACGTAAAACAAAGCAAAATATCTGAGATATTAATATCAACTCTTAAAATCCTTCTTTAAGTCCTTAGTTAAACAGAAGACTACAGTTACGAAGTGTTGTAATTGTTTGACTACAGACTGCCTCTCCTAGAGGGCAAAAAATAATGTAATGGTCCATCAGTCTGTTTGTCATCATCATATAGGATTTTTCCTTGATTTGGACCCGAAATTTAAGGCACAGTTGACAGTGCAAATATCTCTCACTGCAAAAGCACGTTGATTTCGAAAGGCATCGATTGATAAGCTGCTGTTTTTTCTACACACTCTTACCACAGAGATGAAAACATTTAGTACCATACTAGGTATTATTGAGGTGCTTTTGACAGCATTTCACACCTCATTTGCTGCCAAAGTTATTAGATTTTAGTCAATGGTCAAAGAGTAAATTGACTCTAAAGAGCTCCTTTGAAGCACTGAGGCATGAGATTAGAACAATTCAGAAATTATCTTGATCTTTTACTTCATCTTGTGCTCAAAGTAGAGGTGCCCACCTCTTCTAGCTACCTACCTGCTTATTTAAGAGCAAACACTTAAGGTTAATATAAGCTGTGAAATGATTGCCATTTGTATGTGACTTCTGGCAGTTGAATTATTGGGAAGGGTACCTTGGATAAAGCAACTGTTTGAATGTAGATTGACTATTACTATTTTTAACGACAAAAAAACTTAGCCAGTCTGGAATGAAGGTTGACAAGCAAAGCCAAGTGCTTTTGCCAAGGATGAAAACATCAAAACTCAAAACAACTTGTGATAATGGTGAAAACTGAGTTCAGGGAGACACATCCTGAAGACTATCCTGTTAGCACCAGGATCTGATGTTCACATAACATAACCTCTCACGTTTTTATACCTATGTAAAAGTACTATTGTGCTAGCTTCACAGGAAGAACACCATTTTTCTTAATTGTTCTGCTTTTTGACAATAATTTTTCAAAATAACAAACACTATGCATCATCATTCCTTCACAACATCATCATTAAACCGCTTTATTACTCTTAAGTCCCACTCGTGGCTTACCCATCATGAAGAGATCATCAGGCTTTGCTATCGAAGGCAGTACTGGAATGGAGCACTCAGTATCCCCTCAAAGTACATACATGCTTCTTCCCTTCAGTCGTAAACATGCACAAATCTCCCAGGTTACTTAATCTCAGAAGCTCAGTACCAAGTTGTTTCAAGTAATGCTTTAAGTCTTCAAAATTGCTGCTTCTAGCTGAAGTACTTTCAGATCATTTACATCAGCTACTACCAGGTCTAGAGGTAAATCTAAAAGTTATTTCAACTGTTTGCTTACTGTTCTGAAGTTTGAATGCACCTACAGTCAAGACCACGAAAGACGTAATTTATCTTTAGGCATCCACAATATATATGCTGTGTACTTAGGTGCTGTGGGATGGAGGTGAAAGTCTTATATCTCTCTGCTACCTGATCCTTTTCTGAAAGACTCACTGTTTTCTTTGCAGTGAGGACATGCAGCAGCATCAGTCTGGCTCCCATAAATTGAGGAAGACATGTTAGTTTAAACTGTGTACACAAGGGGACAATTAGGCCTCCAGTCTTCTTGCCTGTCTCCCTGAAGATATTTTATATTTCCTGGAGGAATTCCTACCACTCAGGGCACTTTTTCTCAGCAATGACAAACTCCCCACTCAAATCACTTGGCCTCTGGGAAGTTTTCACAACACCTAACCTGGTTTCATGAATCTGTGTTAGCTAAAAAAAGAGCTCTGAAGTGGCTAAAAACAGGCAGGGCACCCCATTTATCTTTTTCTTTGTAACACTGACTTGTCATTTCAGGACACATTTGTTCACATACTATCCCAAACCACTTTCTAGGAAATGCATTTTGTTGCCTGATGGTTTACTGATGGCAAAACATCTTTGATTTATTCCTTAAAAGCTTTCCAGTTGAACTATTAGTTTTATTCTTTGGCACCAAGAAGTCATTGGAAAAGCATGGTTATAGCCATAATTTTTTTTTTTCGAAGTCCTTTTTTTCACTCTGTAACAGAGTTGCAGGAAACTCTTTAGTTAAATCAATTGCCGGTAATTAGAGTACTACTCCTAGCTGTGCCTAAATCATATTTGATTGGGGCTATTGTGTTAGCTCTTGCCATGAACTGTATTTCATTTCATCTGAATTATTCTAAGTGATCCTGTAATCCTCTCACTTTCCTTCGATTCAAAGATGAATGTCTTAGCTTTACACTACTACATTATCAAAACCTCCTCTCTAGACTAATGTGTTAGCAAGAGTCATTTTTCATTGAATGTTAGGCCTGACAAAGAGTTATTATTCTAATGTGTTGGGGAGATTAGCTCATTTTCACTCAAATTCTGGCTTCCCATTCATCACTCTCCTGCTGTTGGGACTTCCAAAATGATTTATTCAGGCAGAAAACTTAAGTATGGTGGAGGAGAGCTGAAAATACACAAATGGCATGGGAAATGTCATTCCTATCCACCGTGCTCCACTAAATGCAACTCATGAGTTGACAGTGTGTCTCTTCATTTGAATTATTATGAACTGTGACCTAAGGGAAGTGACTCTTCTTAGTCCATCTCATCTTTACTGGTAGCATTTCCATAATACATATAAAGTAGATCCTCTCTATCAGGTCAGTCGAAAACACCTTTTTATTGCCTCACGTTGCTGGCATCAGCCCATATTACTGATAACTCACTGTCTTTTAATTAAGTTTCAGTTTATTCAGGGCTATAACAGAGCTCGTAATATGGCCCTGTTTATCCCATGAATTATCTGAACAACGATGTTGTGAGTATGTTAAAACTATGAATAAAACTAATATATCTATGATGATTTAGAACGGCTAACAGAAATTCATATGTCATATTTAGCTGCCCTGGTCAATGGTCCTATATGCACATTGATACAGTGAAAATACAGCAGATGGGACTTCTGGCTGACAAGGAACTCAGGAATATAATCTTTATCATTGAAGTCAAATAGAAAAGAAGTCATTCAGGATGATGGAGGAGGATAAGAAAAAAGGGGAAAGGTTGACATAACATCAACCAAACTGAGAAAAGAGATGATGGGAAGAGGACATGAGTTAAACTAAGGGAAGAATGAGGTAGTCTGAACTACAACAATCTTGGGAGGTTAAGATGAAACCAGTGAATGAATCCAAAAAGCATCTTAAGATTTAGTGAAATCTGGGCAATGAACAAGTTGTAAACTTTCAGTAGTTTTTCAAAAAAAGGGTTATATAAGGAAGGAAGACTGGCAAAAGAGTAGCAAATCTTTCTTACAATGTGTAGGCCTTGAAATTTTGTCATGGGATACAGCTCGTATACAGATCAAGAAATTTCTTGATATCTATCCATTGATAGTCTAAATGAAATTATTAATCTAAAAAAATATTACTTCACAGTATAGATATATGTCTCTGAGGTGTGGCTATAATTCAGTATTGCTCTTGGTGGTAAAATCTGTGCTATTTAGGTTTCATTTCAACTGACCAAGTGTAGATGTCTCTATAAGGTGACACGAATAGTCTCCTAAACTCCATTTACTCTATTGACTAGACCCTTATTGACTATAAAAGGAGCCCAAGGCGACTTGTTCAAATCTGTGCTAACACAGCCTTCATTAAAACAAATGAATCTCACCCCTGAAGTAAGAGATTAATCCCACTCCTGCTTGTACTAGAGCTCTTTCATCATCATCCTGGCATTTCTGATATTCTTCATCTCACATAGTAGCTGAGCCACCTTTTCCTGCACAAAGCTTTCCCAGATTCTCATGTTTTGCAATAGGCCATAAAGCCTTCCTTTTTGCTGCTTGATTTCTTACTTGCTTTCAAACTTGCCATCTGCCCTACCTCTTGCTCCAGTGGTTTCAGTGTAATGTTGCCACCTTTCATTAAGGAGTTTGTCTGTGAGAGGATGAAGTGTTCCTAAATTAATTGTGAAGAAGAGACTCTTTTAGAACAACTCCATTGCTATTTGACAACTTTGCTCTCTATGACTAATTCTGTTGACCTCCTCATCACAACCTGCTGGCTTCTTTGTGTTAGGAGGAAAGTCCTGCCAACAAGAGCCCATAATCAGGATGTTAATACCTGCATATATTTCTTCTTCAGCCACAGACTTACTTGGAGATAATTTTAAAAGATTGACTGGATAAACCCAGATTAACGTAGTGTAACTTCAAAGTTGCACATCCTTTGAGAAAGCGTTAGCATAGTTCACTTCTGGAGGTCCTTTACGACCTAAATAGAATAACTAATAATTCTATATCCTTATGGTAAAGACAAAAAGGAGAAAAAAACATAGATCAGCATTTCTCAGGAAATTACAGAATCTGGCTGTTTAAGAGCTACAGAAGAACTCTTTGTGAGCAGAAAGATACCTTTCTTTTCAGCAATCAGTGTTTTGAGATTTATATATTAGCAACTGCATTCATTATTAGACTGTCATCAGCTTTCTTTGAACAGTTTTCCATCTACCTTTGGACCTCATTGCCATTAGCTATCATCAGAGCATAGATAATGTTCCCCAATATTTTCTATAGGGCAAGAAGAGACGTCTTATTAAGATGTTTAACTAACCACAAAAGTACACAATCTCTTCTTCTTGAATATTTGCATCTTAGAAAGTCAGCACAAGCATGGCAGTCCTCACAGAGCAAAAATATGTAGTGTGTTGCAGTACTTGAGCTCTTTGTCCACGAAATGATACACCAATGTGTAAAACAGGTGAGCTCCCTTGTTCACTAGATGGTGCTCCAACACTCAGATCCAGTTTTTCTGGGTCTTCCTAGGATGTTTACTTTTTTTGTTCATGAGACTGTTTCTGCATCTGCCTTTGTAATCATGAAGTTCCTTTAGGCTGGATCTCCTTGTTCCTTACTGCAGCGCAAGCAGTACCCACAGCATGCCAGACAACTCTTCCACGTAGATGCTCACCAACATCGGCACTAGCAATTTCTCTTAGTTTATCATCTTTAGGTGAGCTCACTAGTGAAGCCTGGTAAAATATGGCTTTTGATCACTATATACCATGAAATTTTTAGTTTCCCTCCTAATACAGTAAGTACTGCATGTGCAGACAAGTGTCTCCTCTGAGCCTCAAGCAGTAAAATGTAAATGTAAAATGATCATTTTCTGTGTTTTTCCCTATTTGAACTGCTTTAAATAGTATATGTCACAACTCAACAGAGGGACATTATTATAGCATGACACAAATGCTTACAGCATACTAATGATACTGCATGCTGGGGTATTAAAGCATGTGAGGTGATACGATCAATAACTTGCATGAAGGAAGAGGAATATGATACTTCATCTCTTTACATACAGACACTATACAAATGGACTACGGTTAAATGTTGCAAATGACATATTCAACATGGAATACATTTCTTTTATTCCAGTTATGACTAAGCCAAGACAGTAAATACAAGATCGGGAGGTCATCATGGTTTCCCCAGGAAAACAGTACAACCTCACTTCTGGTGGATATACAAGGAAAAATATAACAATTCCACTACACATCGTCAGGACAAGAACTTCCATCAACTGGGCCTTGAAACAATATGAATCTAGGTTTCGTCTAACAGTTCGACCCTCAGTAAACGAAATCTTAAAGTCAAGCACTGAGGGCTCCTCTGGGGTGTCCCTTATTTGCAATATATTTGCATTCATTCTGCCCCATTCTTGTCCTGTGTCCCTCCCCAACGTGAGGCCAAAGAAAACAAAGGCCTTGCAATGATAACATGCATCCTGGCAGCTGGAAAAGTCCTTATCAGTTCAGATAGCATTCCCTGTTGGCTGAGAGAAAATGGAGGAGTTTACAGGTTGAGTGTTTGTGGCAGGGATATTTTCCCTCTCCTTGCCTAGATTCAGCTGATTAGATCAGAGCAGAAACAGAAGAAAGGGAGCACATGTAGCCTGACCTTGTCACCCTAAGTGGTTGTGGCATTTCCAAGAATGTTCACCCCATTCTTGCTCTCCGTTTCTAGCTGCTTTTGCTTTGTCTCACAAAAGGTTTCTGCAACAGTAGGCAAACAAACAAAAAAAAGAAATCCTATAGGAGAACTCCCTCCAATAACCACACTACTCCCCAACAACCCTATGCAGTCCTGTTTACACTGCAAGTTTCTCTTAACACAACAGAGAAGTATTTCACTGCCTAGTAAAAAATGTTCCTACTTGATGGAAAAAAAAGGTCATGATCACGTAGTGGCAACAATTTATGCACCTGTATCCAAACCCACAGCAAGTTAAAGATCGCAACAAGGTGGCGTGAAAGACTCTGAAGGCAGCATCTGTGTCAAGACAGCTTTAATGAAATCAAATATTGGATGTTTAATTGCACCAATATGAGAAGACTTGATCATATGTAGAAAGAAAAACAGAGCAACAGGTTCTGGTCACCCTTGCAGCGTCATTGGTTTTCAGGTAGTTAAGCCTTTCTGCAGCATCTCGCTTTAGCTGCCTTTCAAATGAGTGTCTTAAATAGCAAAGTTGTGGTTTTCATTAAATGTATGTCCTCTGTAACTCTCATAGATCACACAGAACCATACACTGCCACAGAAATAATTCCCATGTTTTACTGGAAATAATAGTTTAACTTCTATTTTTTCTTAGGTTAGTTAGAAACTTATATTCTGTGGCTCTGACCCTCCAGGGAAGAAACTTGAGTGCCTCAACATTGGTTTCTGCTGCCATTTGAAAAGCATCAAGTGTATCCTGCCTGATAACCATTTGCTAACCCAATGCAGCACAGGTCTCCTGCAGTTTCCATACTATATCTACTAGCAGATACCTCAAATACCAGGGTTTTTACATTTCCTCGAGATATTTCTGTATAGGTACCTGAATTCCACCCCACACAGGGATGAAGTTTGTTGGCACCCTAAGCTAACTAAGGTATTCTCTTCAGTTTAATATAGAAAGAAAAACAAACAAACAAACAAACCCAAACCCAACCCAAACCAAAACACGCCAACAAATAAATAACAAAAAACCCCCACATTTAACTTTGCTGAGATAAAAGAGAAAGACAGTGATGGACTGGAGAGAGACCATCTGTGCAGTCACTCAGAAAATAGAAAGTTTAGTTAAATTAGAGCTTTATGAATGTGTGAAAACAGTAAATCACACATCCATTCACAAGTGTTGATTTATCAACTACGTGCAAGAAGAAACTAAAATGAGGACTTGGTCCAAACTGCAGAGAGAGTGAGCCCAAGCACACTCAGCACCTTAGTCTGGAGATAAATTCTTGTTCAAATATTTTGGCTAGAAAGGAAAGAAGCTGAATAGAATGCCCTACTAATAGCCTTATTTTGGTTCTTCCTAAACACAGGGTTTACTGATGTTGATCTCACAGTGGTCATTTGACCACCTGGTTATTGGTCTCAGGTGTCTTGTGATGGTAACAACAAGTGCCCAATGTTGTCCATTACTCCAAAAATGTGTGCCATTCTGTCCTTCTACTTAAATAGTAAAAAAACAGTCACAGAGTGTGTCCTAGACTAAATAACTTAATTTCACCTTCTTTGTTGGCAACTGTTTCTAAGAGACAATGTTAATTGAACCACAACTACTAGATGTTTGGCTCTCTCCACGTTGACATCATGACAAAGACTCACTGCCCTCACTGGCCGTGCTCTCCATGGTCTCATCTACGCTACAAGACAAGCTGATCCTCTATGCCTGATGGCCTTTGAGGTCATTAAAACAGTCTCTAAAGATGTATCAGTTTACATCAGATGAGGCAGTGGATCAACATCTTGGGTGAAAAGGTTTATTTCAGTATGGCCATCCTCAAGGTGGAAATATGAAAACAAAATGAAGGGGAATAGAAAGTGGAATAGTGTTGCCTTTCTCAGTTTAGGAGAGAGAGTAAAAAATTACTCACGGACACCAGTTCCAAGTGAAAGGGTCAGATCCAAAGTAGGACTTTCCCATCTCAGAAATTTCTCAGATCACAGCCAAGACACGGTAAGGACTAGATCCCTCACCAAATTTAGTGATGTCTGTTTTATTTTTAAACACATTCAAACACAAAATCCATATTGCTAGACTAGTTTTGTGCTAAAGCACTCACCCAGGCTCCCATCTGAGCTTTCTTGTTACTTCACAGACATAAAACCCATACCACCCACTCCAGAAGGACTGTTAACAGCCAAGGAGGGAAATGCACTGTTGTCTTCCCTTTGAACCCCTGTCTCTTTGGAGGAGTTTGCACAGTACTCAGCAGTCAGTGTACTATAGACTCACTGTTGTAGCCTAGTGGTAAGGGCACTCCTCAGGCCCTGCAAACTAGTCTTCACTCTCACAATAACATCTATTTCCTCTCTTAGCCCAGTCTTGGTTGTTCAAACGCTTCCCCACTGAGCATGCAATACATAAAGCCATAACCCAGATCTTAATCAAGCTCAAAGACATCAATGGAAATAATTGCAGTGACTTAAGTATCTAGTTCTTGTGATTGATGTACTGTGTGCAGGGCTGGGAGACCTGGGCTGTGTGTTTGAAATTACTTAGAGATATAACTCCCTGCTCTCCACTGATGCTGAAAGGAGAATTTTTTATATCTCTCGGAGTCCTCAGTGGATCTCCCTTTAGGGCTGTCACCTAAGCACAGCCCTGGAAACGCTGCTGTCCTCTCTGTTGTACCTGAGCTCACTCACCTATGCAGCAGGCTACCTATGCCAAACAAATCAAGAATTCCCAGTTCAAATGGTTTATTTGATGCTTAGATTCTTTCTTTCTTTCTTTCTTTCTTTCTTTCTTTCTTTCTTTCTTTCTTTCTTTCTTTCTTTCTTTCTTTCTTTCTTTCTTTCTTTCTTTCTTTCTTTCCTTCTTTCTTTCTTTCTTTCTTTCCTTCCTTCCTTCCTTCCTTCCTTCCTTCCTTCCTTCCTTCCTTCCTTCTTTCCTTCTTTCCTTCTCTCTTTCTTTCTCTTTCTTTCTTTCTCTCTTTCTTTCTTTCTTTCTTTCTGCCACAAATGGTGATTTAATTGTCTGAAAGGTATTCTACGTTTGGAACAATGTGCTTTAGTATGATTTGTAATACGGTACTTGGATCATTGGGGAGTAATACTACAAGGATATCACATTCAACATTGTGATGTCTGAATTTCTGATGAGACAAGGGTCACTTGTGGTATTTCTGCTCCCTAATAATGTGTGTGAATTGCAAATGCACACCCAGTCAAAGTAATGCAAGTCCCACTTAAAATTCCTTGTTCTTGCATTTTTTACCATTTAAGCTGGAATATGAGCTGAAAATGGCATCAGCTCATAGTGAACGGGTTCAACACTTCCAGATAATACTTATACAACATTTACCACTTTATTTTCCCTGAGGCACTCTCAAATGATCCATGACTTTATAATGTATGTAAAGTGGTTTGAACACATACACAGAGCAAACTGCTATTGCTGCCTTGTTATTAAATTCGGGTTATTATTACCATAAGTACTTGAATTAGTATTATTAGTAGTAGACGATAGGGCTTATTATGAAAAAAATTGTTACAAGTTTTAGTAATTGTTGAAACTGCTCCCATGAGATACTTTGTTCATCTGTCCAGTCATCCTAGGTGACATAACATTCCAAGTCATCAGCAGCTTTGAGGCTTTGTTTTCTGCCAAGACAAAAAAAAAAAAATAAAGGTAAAAAATAAAGAAAATATCACTTATTCACAATTTGGTGAACAAGAAAGATGCTGAGGTGTTACAGAAGGCTTCAGTCAGACACAGATGTTAAGCTTTGTCCTGCACACCGTATACGTTTGCATTTTTGTACTCACATAGAGTTGGAAAGCAACACTCTGAAACATGTTCAGAGGGAGAGGGCTGTCAGATAAGACAAAAGAAGTGATTTAGGTCCAAACACCTCTTGCAGTGAATAAACCCGTATTTAAAGTTTCATTTCAATTGTGTCAGTTCCCATTTCTCACCACCATTTAATTCCTAATGCTGTTCAATTTGCCACTACTCTGGTCCCAATATTTATTATTTTTTTCATCATTTTGTTTTTATACCAAGCATGGAAATATAAGTTTGGTTCAGAGATTGCTTGTCACTTTTCTTACAAAGAACAATCTCTCCATTGCTGTGCTTGATTACTTCTGATGAGACTTAGTCTGGAGTGAAGCAGCACCACTAACATCCATTGCAGGATACTAGATTTATATTTGTCCAGGATCATGAGTTAAATTAAGAGTGATTTTGGTAACCAGTATCAAACTGCCTAGAGGTATTTTGTCTTAGAAAGGTGGCCTTGGCTTTTCAAAGAGATCATGGGGAAGTTAGATCAGTTTATACTAGTAGAGTTATTTTTATTTATGACTTAGTAAAGTGACTTACTTTACTGTATTAATTAATAATTCAATTACAAGAGAAACAAAACAACCATCTTATTTTTCGTGGCATCCATTCAAGGAATTACCAGATAAAAATTTGCCTGATTCTTCTGGCTTTAATGGGGACTGCAAAAGGGATGCTTTCCTGAATTAATTTATATCTCTACTGTTCAATGAAATCAGAGATGGCTTGACTTAACTATCTCCAGGGCCAAGAATGCAAGGGACAGAAACGTGCTAAGTCAGATCCACACACTTTATGGATCATGCATTTCAGTTAATAAGCCCCATAAAGCCATCACATCTGGGCAAAAAAACCCCAAACCAAGCCAAAAAAACCCACCGCACTCCTGTATCTCACTGCATATGTTACTTGAATTTTCAAATCCCTACTAGGTAAGGTCTTTATATAATTCTGCATTTTGCAGAGCAGGTATCCATGGATGCTTCATCACCGGAAAGCAGTGGTTACAAGGGTGCTTGTGGAAATTCTCTGACAGCCTTGTGGGGTGGCACTCTGAAGACTTTTTAGGCACAAATGACTCCCAAAGAGTGTTGTAGCAAAGAATTACAGAAGCACTTTCCGTGTACAACTGTCCAAGATTTGTCTCTTCTTGTGCAGTTATAGGGAGTTTAGCCCAACAGACATGTAAAGACTGATTTCCAAAATTACACCCCACTTCACTGGTTTCAGTGCTGCTATTGTGTTAAGTAGAGAGGGTGAAAAGAAAAGCAGGAAAATACGCATCTCGAACCGGGTAGAACTGAACCTCCCTGCTTTTTCCTGTGTGAATTGTACCAACTCTTTTACAGGTGAGTTTGTGCATTATCTTCCACACTATACTAAAGAGCTGCTTTTTTTTCAGATTTGTTTGGATGTAAAGTTCTTTGCTGACCTTACAAATCTGTAGTAACTAAGGCAAAAAGCAGAAGAAAGAGAAAGTGAAAGAGAAATTAAGAGGAAGAATAAAAGGAAGGGGAAGAGGGGGGAGGAGAAGGAAGAGAAGGCAGGAAGGAAAGAACTTTCATAATGAAGTTCCTCAGCAATTTACTTCTGAAATTATTTTTCCTTCCAAAATTTACTTGAAGAGTTATCAACGCTAAAACAACACTAAACCCAGATGCTGCTATTGGAGTCAAACAAAAAGGTTTTGTGAAACACGAAAGCTCATTTTGTGTGACTGTTTAACAGCAAAGCCTTTTCATTTCATGGGTCTATTTCAACGTAGTTCCTCCTTTTCCCAAATTTTCAACTTGACTGGGGAACTAAAAACATCTGTACTCACTGCATTATATGAAATTTTTGAGGTATCCAGAGGGAATAATGAGGATCTGTAAGTCAGCTGCCTGCTTAGGTTTTACCTCTCTATATAGAGGCTATAAATTAAAATGTCACAGGTACCTGAAAATATTGACAGCTAGGGCCTGGAAAAATGTTGATTTTTACTTCAGGTGCAAGAGGACTCTTTTTTGCCTTAATACAACTGGAGGGTATATTACTGTCCAGGTGCCTGGTTCTGTTTGTGCAAATCTCGGCCATCTAGAAGAAACATTTCACAGTACCTCCAACACTACATGACAAAATGTAGGAAGGCTTTAAGCTTCTTTAGAATTGTTTTTGCATAGAGTGAAACAATACTCTCTGGCTCGTTTTAAGTTACCTTCTCCATTTCTACGGCTAACATATGCGTACTATGCCACTTTAAAAGGTACTGTATTTTCTGCCCCAGTGTCATTTTAACATTCTTCATCCCAACAAAATCAGTGACTGTCCAACAGACTCCACATCAGGGAGAACTTGAAACCTCTGTTTGTTTGTTTGTTACAAACCAATAGTCTGGAAATCATGAGAGCTACAAATAAGGATTGATGTGCGGTGCAACCTGGCACAAAAAGAAAAATGGCCTTGTATCAGTGAGGGGAAAACATGGAATGAAACAGAGCAGCAGAGGAGACAGTTTTCAGAGGACTGAGACTGGAAACATAATGTTGTAACCATACCACCTTGTTGCATTGTCTTGGAGCTCTGGCAATTAGAAATTTTGCCAACGAGATTTTATGAAAAAATTCTCTGTTTTCTAGTTATTTGTGAATACATAAGAGACACGGGGGGAAAGTTTCTTTTTTAGTAAAATATGTTTACTTTAAAAAAACCCAATCAGTTCAACATCTAGCTCTTGCCCAAAGAGGTTCCTAAGCTTTAGCTCTTTCTCCTTTTCTTATCCAAATGACCATAGGAAAACAGGTTTTTTGTGAGATTTCTAGGAAAATAACTCTCACCTGACAGTAGATTAGGTAGGTTTTGTGATATTTGGTTAACATACCAAATATCCATATCTGTCCATAAAAGCACTGTGTTGTGTTGATGAACTATGTATTTTAGATGTCAAGTCTCCTTCAAACATACAGAAGGTTTTAACAATGCAGTGAGTTTTTGTGTCAGTAATCCAGGTTGAACTGGGTTGGCCAGATGATCCCTCTCATATACACCTGCAACATTTAGATGTTCTAGATCCTCACAGCAAGGTTAGAGCTCCAGAAGCAACATGTTTCCATGAGATTTTTCCTTGTGTCTCATGTTTTGCCCATTTTTGAATTATTAGTGGAAGTGCTACTCTTTGGTATTTCACTTCTTTTTTTTTCTTGCCATACTGTGTCTTTCAGAAATGTTTCCAGGAAAGTGAAAATTAAGAAAATAAAATACTGCCTGTTATCCTGATTCATCTGCAGATGAAGAAAGAGTTCTTAATATGGGAAAACCAGGAATTTATCCTTATTATCCCTTTCAGATAAAATCAATGTTTAGGAAGTGTCGTAAGTCTCAAGCATAGAAGTGTGAACTGCCCCGGAGCTAAGGACTCTGGTGTGCTCAGATATTCAGCTATGAAGGCTGTAGAGGTGAAGAGTGGCAGAGTTGATCATGGGGATTTCATTTCTGTGCTAGACGTGAGGGGAAGTTTATTCAGTATTTAATGTTTTAAAGTTAAGAGGAAGCACCAAGAAAGGGGAAAAGCCAAGGCTTTGTGGGAAAACTGGAAGTCGCTACATCTTCTACTGAGACAAAGAAAACAAAACCCAAAAAACTCTAGTACCTACAAATCTAGCAGTAAAATTACACATATAACAGATATTTAATTTTCATACTCTTATCCTGCATATGTAATTCAGCAGTAGAGCTCGGTGTCTTCAGGATCTCACCTGGGCTTGGAGAACTGGCTGGAAAACCCCTTTATGCAGCAAAGACAAAATATAGTGAGGGATTTCCAGTCTAGTTGAAGATGTTCTGCATGGACAACGCCTGACCTCCACAGCCTTGTTTTGCAAGATTACAGCAAGCAACTGGAAACACAGCCATGCCAGTTTTGAGTTTTAAACACATTCTTATGTTTAAAAAACACACTCATACACACATACCGTTGGGCTTGAGGCCATGAATCTTGTTTAGTGGGTGGTTATAGTTGTATGTAAAGAGTGGAGATTAAATTAAGCATTGCAGGAAGGTAGTGCATCTTTTCTGGGCAATTACACATACCTTGTATAATCTAATGAGCTGTTACTGGGCCCTAATGGAACATTTAAAGAGAGTTATTGTATTTTTTCACAGTTTGCTGGATTGGAGAAGTTAATTGATTTACCAGGGAAAATGCCTCTCCCTTTCCCTATGCCCTCATTTTTTTTTTTCTTTTTTTAAAAAAATAACATACAGAAATAGAAACACAGTAAGGAGAAAGGCTAGAATAGGTCATAATTGGGTACAACATCTTTAAAAAAAGATCAGTTCCACAATATCTTCCCTGGTAGCAATCCACAGTGATAATAGTAACACTCAGCTCTGCAGTAGCTCTGTAAATGCATAGATTCAAAAGTGCTTTGCAAGGAGGAAAGTACAGATAATTTCTTTTTTTCAGCCCGTCATTAAAAAATATTTAAAAGCCCACTGCAATATTCAACTACAATGATCCCAGATTTTTTTTATTACGCTACTACTGGAGGACTTATTTAAGCCCCAGAATACTTTCAAGCAGTATTTAAAGATGTTACAGAAATACATTTTCCCAATTATTTTGTGCATCACATGTACAAAATACGGAGATCAGGGGTTTAGCCTCAGACAAATAAACATCACCACTGGCTTTCAGTAACCCCTTGGACCACAGATTAATCACATACTCTTCAGCTATAAGCAACAAGTTCGCTTGAGTTTAGTAGAGGAAACAAGAGCTAGACTCTCATGTGAAAGCAGGCAAACATCATTTTCCCAGGTTGTGCTCAATTTCTGCTACAGTAAGAACTGCTCTGTTTCTAGGAAACTTAATGAGGATGATAACTTCAGTCTGGTATTTTCTGAACGTGTTATCCAGATGGGATTCAGGGTCTCCCTGGGGTCCACTGATCCTGAAAGCCTCTTCTCTTAATACAGATAAGACAAATCTGTGCAGTTTCACTATGGTTCTGTTCCTGCTTTGTCAACAAATAAAGGAATTCACATTCAAAGTTATCAGCTAAGTACTTTTTTTTCTTGTTTTTTCTTTCTTTTTCCTGATAATGATTTCATTAAATCGGTCGGACAAAGAGCAACAGCAGAGAGGTGTGACAGCTTTCAAAAAGACAAAGGTGATCTCTCAGCTGCTGAAATGCAAAGAACAGTTGGGATCACTCCAGACTGGTGCTAGTGGCTCTACAGAAAAACAACACTTGAGGAGCTGCCAGCACCTTAAAGCAAGTTTGGAAAATAGAAAGTGGAAGCCAATGATAGTTACATTATTTAGAAAAATGTCCCTGAGAAGCACTGAATATCAGAGCTGGAGACCAGCAAGTGAAGAGAGTCATTTCTTTCCCATTTCTTTCCTGTTTCATTTCCAGTGAGGCACCTTAGAGGTTGAAATGTTGAGTTTGAAGTAACTTTACTCCTTACAGGAGGCAGAATGGGAACTGCTTCTGGGAATGGCAGGAGAACATCCTTCTATCTGTCCTTGCAGTATCCTTGATTTTCCTGCTTCTCTTTCCACACCAAATTCTCATAAGAAATTGTGAAGACTGTTAAAGTACAGAAACTTACCATTTCCTATAGGAAATTATAATTCTACCTATAATAAGTCAACCTGTCTTGTTGCACTTTAAAGTTGTATTTTAGGTTGCTGGTAACTTGGTCTAATTTTCTCATTTGGCAAACATTTCTCTTACAACATATCTACCTTCAGTATTCCTAGAAAATGTTTAAACAAGTCTTCGTGCATTTCTGAGACACTTGTTCATATCAAGAAAAGCCTTTGTTTCTCTGAAACAGTAGACCACCATCACACTCTGCTATTCGGCCCATGTGAACAGAAAATAATATTATTTGAAAACACTCTGAAGAACATCTTCTCAGTCAGTTTAGTTCTACAGTCTTTACATATTCTGTCCAGTTTTTTTGTTTGATGGTTCATCCTGGATCACTACAGAAAGTCTGGACCCTGAACATGACACTGCAAGGTTTTCTTTCACTTTCCCACCTGTTGCAGGCTGGCTGGTATTGAGAGAGACCAATGGCAATGCTTCTCATTTTCTCTTAACACCTATCCTTCCACACATGCATGGAAAGACACAGAAAGGAGGAAACTCTGATGTGAAGGTAAAAGAAACAAGGAGGATACAGACCGGGAAGAATAAAACAATGCACCCAATAGTAGATTAAAACAGAATTTGCTGATACACAAAGAAGAGAACTGGAGCATATCTGACTGGGGTTGATGATGAAGGTGATGCTTAGCCTGGTGGATATATGAGGCTGGAACAGACTGGAGGTCGAGCCAGTTTTGGAAAGGATGAGTTGCAAATAACAAGTCCAACAGAAGATCCAGTATCAAAGTGAAATAGCTTCTGGCAGCACAGAATGGACTAAGATAACTAGATAAAAAGATGAGGAATTCTAGGGAAGTAGAAAAATAAAAAACTGAGAAAACTGAGTCAGAGGGAAAAAAACAGAATGAACAGAGGGACAGATTAAGCATTGATATGGAAATGGGAGGGGTGGAATTTAGCAGGGAAATGTGTGAGAGACAAGGAACTGAGCCAGGAAGTAGGGGTCAGATCTAGTTAACAAAAAAAGACAAGGATTCAGCTAAGAAACCTGTCCAAGCAATGCTGAAACTGGAAAGTGGAAAATCTAGGAGAAAAAATTAGATGACTCATGGGATTAAGTTGGAGAGTTTACAACTGTCGAGACCTGTTTGCCTTTATGGATAAGAAGGAGCCCCAAACAGTCCAATGACTTGCTTTCCTCTCTGGTCAGATCTGTAAAAGTATCACACCTCACTTATGTGCTGCTTCCGCCTGGCTGGCAATTAGTTCCATCCATCTGCTAGTACAAGCGGCAGAGGCTGGTGCATCATCCCTGAAGTCAATGGATGATGGATGAGGGAGGTGCATGACAGGTGTTCTGTGTGTTTCATTGTATTTCTGAATTTGCTTACAAAACAAACTAGGAAATAATATTTTAAAAACACATTAAGTGACTGTAAATAAGGTAACCCTATCAGCCATATCACAGATATCTTAATGAGATGGATCTTGTCTTGCTATTAAGGATACCCATGGGATCAACATATGTTCCTTGAATATATATTCGTTTTTACTCTGTGCAGAAATTTTGACCAGTGATCATTTCAGGTGTTTTGTTATTTGGATAATTCAATATGTTAATTGGTGTGTCTATGTAACCAGCTGAATAGCCACTGCTTGAACACATTACACCCAGCTCAACCTGGATGCAACAAATTCACTCTTCATATGCAACTAAGTGAACGTCCACAGAGATTCCTTTCTCAGACAGAAATGTAGTTTCTCCATCCATTCCTCAATACACAATACCAATGAAGGCTGGAACTCCATAACGGATGTTCTTCTTTATCCCATAGACTTGTCTTATGCTTAAATGAACTCTATGCCCTGCATGAACTGAGGAAATGGAAATGGAAATGGAAAATGTGACCAAATGTGTGAAGACCATATACTGCATATAGACTGCAAAGGTAAGATAAGCATAATGAGGAACCTTAGACTAATTCAAGCATTTTCAGATTTTGGGGTACTAATTTTATAACTTTATAGTTATCTTACTATTTATTGTTTTGTTTGAGGAGCATGTGTTTTGTTTGTGTGTGTGTGTTTGGGTTTTTTTCTTTCTTTTTGAGGCGGGGGGGCGGGGAGGGGGGATGTTTTGTTTTCATTTGTTTGGTTTGGTTTGGTTTCTCCCTGTGTAGAATATACGGAGATACAGCAGCATTTCTGGGTATGTCAGTAGTTCATAGAAACAGTGCCATCTACTGACATAAGAACAAGACATCCTTTCCTTCAATTACTTCGGACCAATAAAGGCACCACTGATAAATCCCTCTGAGGACTTTGTGACTATACGGTTTTCAAGAACAGACTATTAATACTTCAGGGATTGGGAGTCTGTTAGGACAAGATGACTATTCTCTTGGTCATGGAGATCTCTGACTCAGTTTCCTAAACATCTGTCTTGCTTCATGTTAAACTTTCATTCTCTCTCAGTTCTTGCTCTATGTCCAAGCTTTTGTTTTGTTTCAAAAGCTCTGGAGACATATTTCAGCCTCCACTGGCTACTGACTTAAAAAAGGGGATTGTTTTTGCAAACATGGCCAAACCAGTACTCTGTAGAGTTGTTTGTTTTGGTTTTGTCCTTGCTAGTGAGACTTTTATTTGCTAGAAAACAGGGAAAGAAGAGAGAGAAAGAGACCATAAGCTAATCGTGCCAGTTCCTTCAGCTCTGAGAAGAGATGTATATAGTCTCAATGGCAATTTCCACCTCTGCCTGGCCAACGTGTTTTCACCTGCCAGCAACAGTGAGATCAGTTCATAAATACAAGCTGATAATTCAAGGCAATGCCAGTCTGACTTTATGGCTGCTGCCTGCAAAAAAGAACAATTTTTACTGTGGTAATTCAATCAAAGCTTGCATCACCATTCACTAGTCTGGCATTCCTGACATGAACTCTTCTGCAATTTAGGTACTTTCTGCACGGAGCTGGAGGAGGGGCCAATTCTTCCACATTGAGGAAAAATGAGCAGGAAGAAGCTACAACACTGTTGAGTACAGGCACTGAATAGAGAAACGTACCAGAACCATCCTTGTTACTGACCCTGCCTTGCCACACAAATGAGCATGAATTTGCATAAGCAATAAAAATGTAATTAAAAACCAGCAACATATTAAACTGACATTGAAATCCTCAGGAATGTTGCTGCCATTGGGCAAAGAGGAAAATACTGTAACAAGATACCAGTAGTTAAAAGCCAATTAAGCATGCCTATTAGTTGTCCATTATCAGCACTGAGTTTTGTAAATACATGATATTAATTGCTATAGGCCATGTTGCTAACTGCCAAATAAATCCATAAATATTTTTTACAACGTTCAACGGTAGTTAAGTATGCAGTTCATGTATTTGTTTAAAAAAAAAAATCTTCTGATTATGTTAAGCTTGAAAAGCATTATAGAAAACCAAATTCCATTGTGCTGTTGTCAATCACTTTGGGTCTGATTTCAAATAATTGTATTTCCTGGACCTGAACTAGTATTTGTCTATTACCGAAATCTAGTTTGATTCCATCTCTTTTCCTTTTTTTAATTCACCCTCTATGGAATGATTCATCCTCTGCTAATTAAAACTGGAGAGTTCTGTATGTGATAATTGCCTGTGGGTATGTTTGGTGATTTTCAAATATGACCTTTCATTTTGCGTGTCTAACTTGGAATACCTTAAATATATCTTATTTTCTTAGGGCTACTGTGCGATACCTTTAGGAAATCAAAATCCTTTGTCACGTCTCTGTCTGAATTCCCAACCTTAGAAATAGAAGCACACAAAACCATTAAAGTCTTTCAGAAATTCTGGCTTCATTGGTACTTAAGAGCCAAGGTAAATCCTTCCAAACAGTGCTCTCATTTCCCATGGCAGTGAGGATTCAGCAGTTCATTTAAACAGCAGTGGTAAATGCCTGGCCCTTTGAAAATCAGGCCACGTATTTTAGGTGACTACATATAGATTTCAGAACTATTGACGGAAATTTGGGCAAAATACTCTCCCCATCGAAAAAGCAGTCTTTAGGACTGGTAGTATGGTGCTAATGAACTAGATCTGGAACATATTTAATTGTCTCTACCAGGACTTTGGGCTTTAAAAAACCAAACCATTAAAACCAGCAGCAATGACAGTCATAACAAAGCCTTCATTTAACAGTCCTTTTAACCCCAACATTTGCAAAGTCTGCCAGACATTCTCTCTTTTCTTTAACTGGGGAAAATTAACAACACGAAGTCTAAAGGATTTATAAAAGATGACCCAAGGAATCCTACATAAGGTATTCCTTCCTTTATCTTTAGCCTTGAAGATAAGTCACAAGTCTGAGCAGACCAACTTAGACTCTCCGTACTATCAGTTGACAGCATCCAGCACCCCTCAAGGGAGAGGATCCCCATCTAAGACAAATGTCCAACGCAGATAAAATGTTTGTCATCCTCTTAGTTGCATCTCAACTAAGGACTTTCCCGGGGCTGTCCTCCAGCCCTCATAGCCATTCAAATAGTCTTATTACATGCACACTGTTAAACTCTTCTAGCCATCAACACGGTGACCACATCCAAACTACCTTTTAGTCCTGGACTGGGCTAATTCTTGAGCTCTGCCTTGCTGTTATTTAGGAGATTCTAAGGTAGAAGAAAACTAAAGGTTGCCAAGGAGTATTCACATAAGTTTAACAGTGTCAAAGGTACAGCTGACCTGCTGGGTCTGTGCCCAAACACTAATAAATTTACACAAACTTTGTGTCTAGACCAATGTTATCCTGAAGACTTTTTAGATCCTAAATCCTTTTAGACTGCAGTGATAATAGAAAGCTAAGGAACTGTGTTACTGGCCATAAATTTTTATGTCTCGACTGTTCCAAATATTAGAAGGTTTTTGAACATTGCCTGAGTAACCAGACCTAGTCTTTAGCTAAAAAGTAGAATCAGGATCAGTTCTAAGGTTAAACTCCATTTGAGAAGGATTAGGGTACCATCCATAGTCCTAAGTACATGGTTACTTCACACAGAAGCAGCTGTTTGATTACTCAAGGCTACGACAGGTTTTATAACTATGTCTATTGCATCTACTTTAGCCTATTTAATTTTTAAGCAGATTACCAGTCCAGTGCTGCAATATGTTGAAATTTTAGTATGTCCAATTTTGCTTTACACTTGTGAGTTTGCAAATCTAAAGCTGTAGTGGATTTCATAGTCTCAAAAGATCTCTGGCCTAACAACAACAGAAAAAAAAACCCGAAATAAAACAGGGAAGTCTGTCTGTGGGACCAACGGGACATGCTCAGTGTTGATAGTTGCAGATTATCCCATTTTGGAGAGCTAACTCTATTAAAGTTGGCATCATCTTCTTTACATAATTTATAAGGAAAAAAACATATTTAATGCCATGAGCATATCTGCAATCCCTTGAAACCAGGTTAAATTAATCCATAGTGTAGACAGATTGTTTCCTTTATGCTGTAGTTTATTTATCTCTAAATGATTCTGACAGCTTCGGTGTAGACATCCATTTCTGTTATTCAGAGAAGAAAACAAATGACAGGTTTGAAGGGCTTTGTATGGTACACAGTATAAGAGAAGATCAAGAAGACAAGGCAGAGACATTGTCATTCCTTGAAAACAAATAATTCAGAGAAGTTGCTGTATGACCTGCCGCACTGCCCTGATGTCGCAGCTTTTCATAACCCAATGGTGAGAAATTCCACTGTACAGATGATGGCTTGGTGATTTAGGGAGCTGTGTCTTAACACAGGTGCATTAGACACCACCCGCTTCATCCAATTCTTTAGTACTGGGCATGAGCACGCAGTTATTATGGACTTTGCCTGTGGTCTTTCCCAGTATATTTATTCTCTGCTCATTGCCATTTATCACCCCATTGACTTTTCCTTCCCTTTAGAAAGGTCTTTTATAAGCAATTCATATCTATTCATACACATACTGTGCTCATAAAATTAGGAAGATGGACTACCACTTATGTGTTAAACCTGACTTTGAACTCTCTGAAATCCGTATTTTCTTCACTGGAGGGTATGTATACCAAATGCCAGATTGCCCCAGTAAAATCCAATAGTGAAATGAGACTATGTCTAACTGGGAATGATCCTGCTAAAGGGAGTCAGAAATGCTGCAATCATTCACAAATCTTGGTGAAGCGTTAGTCCTTTATTTCTTCTTCCTGTAATTGAATTTCTTTCAGTTTAAGACATACCCAAGAGATTCTTAAGAAGTGCAAATAGACCTGCTGATAGCATCTCATGATATACGTGTTTTCTGTCAGGATAACAAAAGAAAAATTACTTTGTTAGTTAATTTCTCGGCAAACATCCTATCTCACCTTTAATTGAAAATGAAGATATGTTCGCACATATCTTGAATAATTAAAAACCAATGGCTTTTTCCTTCTCTAATTAGTGAAGAAAGTGAAAATAAGAAATTGCAAATTGGGCACAGAAAGAAACAAAATTTAATTAGGGTTTTGTGTGTGTATTTGTGTGTGTGTGTGAAGATCACAAAATATAAAAGAATCTGGTTAAAGGGAAATTTTAATAACTGCTTGCAGGTGTTTGAACTATGATTAAATTTGTGAATTAAAATGTTGCAAACAAATTTTTAACAGTCATGTTGCAAAAAGGAAAGTCAGCTGAAGAAACAACCAAAAAAATCCAAATACCAATGCTTGGCAGCATTTGACCTTTAAGAGGAGTCCGATCAATTACAGTCGTTGTTTCACTTTTCCCGAATTAGATGCATTATTTTGCCATGATGACATTTACTTAACTTCTGCATATTTCTCAGTCCTCCTGAAGGCAACAAGGCTAAAATATAGGCATAAAATAATCCCCTGTTAAATATTTTCCTAAGCAAGGATTTAAGCTTATACAGAAGGCTTTTTTCCCTCATTTTGGAAAACATTTCTCAGACAAGTGGCAGAAACAGGCGCATATTTATACATTAGGAATTCATACACTCTTTTGTTTCTGCTGCTGAAGATGCAGAAGTGTTGTTTGTGTTTCTTTCAGCACTGCAGTGCTAGACTACTGTGTATGTTGTAGTATCACTGTATTGTTATAATCAGCGACTATGACGTGTATTTTTATATGTGTATATATATATATACATAAGTGTGTGTATATATATACGTAAAGAAATACAGTACATAAAACTGTGCCTTCAGGCCCTGTGGAATTTGCATCTTCTTTGCACTTCTCATACAGCAAGAGAAAATTCAGTGCAGAAGAGAAAGTCTGTGCCCTCCTACTTCACAATGATAGTGACAACCTTGAGTTCATTCATGAACCAGATTAACTTGATTATTTAGGTTCCATCTATTGTCATGGAATTGTAACCATGGTCAGTTGTCCCACCCATCAGATGCTCTTTTTGGTATGAGGTAGGTCATTCATTCTGCTGGTTTCAGTTTCTCCCTTTGACTACAAATGGAGCCAGGATGACTATCTTGGACTAGAAGTCCACATTTTAGATGCTAAATTTGGGTAAGAAGAGTCCCCAGAATGAACATTTCTCTGAGTCTCGAGCATCCAACCAGAGAAGACACATTGAAGGAAAATAAAGCCTTGTTATTTTTTCTTGTTGAGGAGCCCTGAGGTGCAAGGAGTCAATCAATTGCTCAAATGCAAACACTGAACTTCTCATTTAAGGTCTATTACTTTCTCCAATCTAAGAGCTTTCCTGTCTATAAATTATCCTACTGTCTCTCATTGAAGAAAATAGATCCTTTCAAAAAAGTAAGTAAAAGTGTATTCATTATAAATAGTCTCTATGTATGAAATATTGCAGCAGAGGTATAATTACGCTACCTTTTTTAGATCAATTACACTATTATATCATCCCAGAGGTGTTCAGATACCATGGTGATGAGTGTGGGACTGATTATTTCAGTGTATTTTGAGACAGATAATAATATATTTGTATTGCAATTTTCATACTAAAGGAGTCCCATGAGCTTCATGTAATAATATATCCCATCTCCTACCTAGATACTGACATTTTTGATGTAGATGGGAGAATGTAAATGAATAAATCCATTAATACTACTTTTTGTGGAACTGCTGGACTTTCTCAAAAAAACACTCTGACAATCTCAAACTACCACTTATCAGAATAATGCTTTCTTGGTTTTGGCAATCTTGGGAAGACAGATTGCTCAAGGACCTTCGTATCACCTAAAGACATGAAAGAGATTATCCTTGAAAAGTGAGGCCCTATTAATTAAGTGTGACCCCAGCTACTGCATAACATTACCCACAGGATCACGGAGCAGGTGAAATGCCAGACCCTGTCTGTAAGAGGTGCACAGGGGAGCAAACCTCATATTCAGTGCACGACAATTCATGTGCATAGAAATTGAAAATTAAAGAGGATTCAGGGATTGGATCAAATCTAGGCACCATAGAATCATAGAATCATAGAATAATTTTGGTTGGATGAGACCCTCAAGGTCACTGAGTCCAACCATTAACCTAACTCTGGCACTAAACCGCGTCCCTAAGAGCCTCATCAACACGTCTTTTAAACATCTTCAGGGTTGGTGACCCAGCCACTTCCCTAGGCAGCCTGTTCCAGCACTTGACAACCCTTTCTGTGAATAAATTTTTCCTGATATCCAATCTGAATGATATCCAATCGTGCTTGACACTACCCAGAGAAACAGAGTTTGGAGAAAAGCTGTTACTTATCCGAGCAGCAGGGTGAAGTAACAGTAGGACAAAGGAGTTATGGATCAAATGAAAAATAAAGGTGTGAAGATCTTCAGTGTAATATTATAATATTCATAAAAAAGAACTCAATTGTCTCAGAGAAAATCATCAGCGATGGGACTTGATCATTCTAGACTGACCTAAGTTTTTCCCAGTATGCAGTTTGTGTACAAATACTATATTTAAAGGATAAGACTAAGGGTACTTAGTGCCAGTTGATTACAGTGCCATGAAATTTTCCGATATGACCTTAGAATTTATCCCAAAAGGGATAAGAAAGCAATAAATGAGAGAGAAAAAGAGGAGGCTATTGGAGAGCTTTGCATGGAAGCTGACAGTTGATCAGACTTAGCCAAGACTGTCGTATACGTTTGACAAGAAGATTTTGGGCAGGATTTAATTGTAAAGTCAACATGGGTATAAAGAAAGCAGAACAATGGAAGCCACTACTCAGCTTTTGAGCGTAGGAGGCACTGACTTTTTAACCATTGATTCAAAATAAGGATAGTTTTTAAGAAAAGAAGAATTGTGTAAACCTCTTTCAGAGTTGGAGATGAGGGCTGGATTCAAACCCACCAGGACAATCTCCAACTGATTTTGGGGGGGATTTGGAGGAGAACTTGACAAAATATAGCTAAATCAGCAATTCTATATTTGTACAGTAAAATGCTTTACAGTGCTGCACTACCATTAATGCCAGCCTCTGGTTATTGGTGTTCTAAACAGTCAAGAATTATTTCCTGTGATTCAAACAAAATCACAACAAAGGTCAGATATATCAGGAAAAAATTCCAAAATAGATCTATCCACTTCTCAGTTGTGGTTTTAGCTGACAGTAATATTTGACAGAATAAATACCCTGTGCATTACAATTTTCTTCTTGAGAAAGAGAAGTAAAAACTTCCATTTTGTAATTCACTTTTCTAAACTGCATCAATTAAAAAGAGAGAAGAAAGACAGTAGCTTCAAACATCAGTAAGCTTTTCAAAGACTAATCTTGACAGATACTGAATAATGTAAACACATCAAGCCAATTGTGTTTTCCAGAAGAGAATTAAAAATCTAGCAACACAATATGTATGCAGAAAAACTCATAATTACAAAAGAAAATAATATTAAAGTGGAAGAGTCTCAGTTCATGCAAATCGATTTACCTCTACTGGCTTCAGTGCAGCTTTGCAGATTCATATCATTTCTATTAGTACTTTTCTCCGCGAATCACAGAGATTGAACTCAACAGCATCAACAAAAAATCATTTCTATCAAACACAGTGGAGAAATATTCCAAGAACTCGATAATCCATTTTTTGAATCAGTGCTATATTCTCATATGGAAAACAAAATTCAACTCTATACATCCAAACCCAGCATAAGATCTACCATAAATAGAGGAGATCTAACTAAAAAATATTAGAGTTCTGAGAGGTTTTTGTGTGAGGAAAGGCTGAATAGCAGCAAGAGGAGCGACTGCAAAAAGAATGTGTGGAAGTCAACAAAATAATGGGATGAAGGGAAATCACTCCATTGGCCTGTGAAAATACGTGTACCTTCACACAAAATTTGACTTGATGGAATTGTTCATGGAGGAAGATGCCGATGGTTATCCAGATAAAACCTCCTTTCCAGTGCTTATAACTTTGCACACTTTCAGCTGTTTGAATTGGGGATGTATTCCTCTTGATTTTAGGCATCAAGAAACTAGGCATTTATACTTGTTAGGTAAGCTCCTTCTACATTGCATAAAAAGAGAATAGCACTCCCAGATGATGATCCATCTCAAACATCATAGCAACCTAAGTTGTGCCCTTGTCCCTCTAGTAAGGCTACAGAGAGTTCAGGGAAAATAATTTAGGCTGCCTATCGAAATTTTTCCTATTAGCAAAAATGGGTTTAATTCTCTCCTGACAACATGGTGTTCTGTACCAGACATCTGATTCACACTGGATGAATCTGAGAATTTGGGATACAATGTTTCAGATTCATCACAGCTTAAGGCCATGGAAATTTATTTTTCACACAGTTGCTTCTTCAAGAACCTCTATTCCTTCTATGCATTGGAGCTGAGATTTGAAATCTGGCAATGATAGTGCTGGACTTGTTTTCAGAGAAGTGCCCTATATTTTATCATTCTATTATACTATCTACCTGAAAATGTACCCTACTTTTTATACACTAAACAGAGTCAGGAAATATCTTTTCAAGTCCTTACAGAGCATTCGAGCACATTTTAGTGCCTCATTGGAAGAAAATCACAACCAACTATTTCTATCACTCATTCGCTTAAATGAAGTCTCAAAGAATTGTCTACAGTGTTAGATTTATTGTCTGTACATTTCCCAAAGTAAGAATGAGATTATGATGGTGAATTTAATTCTTCAGTTTTATAGGATCATCATAGGACCAATAGGACAATGGTTGAAAGGGGTCATAGAGGATCTCCTGTCTAAAGTCCTACTCACACCATGGTCAGCTATGAGATCAGACCAGGTTGCTCAGGGCTTTGAGCATCTTGAAAACCTCCAATGGAGACTGCACAGCCTCTTTGAGCAACTTATTCCTCTATTTGACTGTCCTCATCGTGAAAAAAGAAGTTTTTTCCTATATCCACACCATTTGTTTGTTTGTTCGTTTGTTTTACTGTTGAAGGACTTGGATTTGAACCATAATAATATTTCAAATAAGTAACCACAGCTTAACAAGTTTCTGCATGTTAGCTGAGCCTGGGTAAGTGATTAAGTACACTCTTTGTTCCATGTAAAAAGAGTGATGACTCACCATATCTTGATTCTGTCTCACTGAGATTCAAACTAATATGCTTTATTTCATATTTACTGGATGCTAAGTGTATGCACATGATCAGTTACTGCAGCTAAGCCAACTGTTTAAACTCCCATAACTATGTTGTATCTGGGTCAAACAAAATTATAAATTAATGACTTCTACATTGATGTTTTCTGTAGATAAGAAAGCTTCCTGGATCATATTTGCAATGGAACTTCTACCTAGTTCACATTGTTTACTCCCAGTATTTTCTCTCCATGTTGTGTGAATGGTTACCACAGACAAAGAGATGTGTTGTGGTTTTTTTGTTTGGTGTTTTTGTTCGTCTGTTTGTTTGTTTAAAATTTGCTGATCATGTCTTTTGAAATAGATAAAAGGATCATGGCAAATACCTAGCAACTAATAAACACTATGTTGTCTTAATCTCATATGAGTTCATTATTTTTCTTGTTAAGTCTACTTGAGACATCAAACCAGTATTGCAACTTCCTTGAAAAACTTTTAAATGCATGTTTATCTTTTTGTTCAAGCCCCACAGCTTGTAGGCAAATACTGATATCCTTCAAAGACCATGGCTGGAAGAGCAAAGGCTCTTGTATATTTTTTCTTTGCAAAGAGATACATTTTATCTAGGATGCTCCATACTGTCTTTAAAACTGGGAAATGCAACATGAGTTTTTGTGATGAGAATCTACACACTTATACACATGCACATATGCATGTCTTACTAGGCATTATTATATGTTTATGGCAATTTAAAATGTTTAGAGCCCATAAGGCAACATATGATGACAGAACAAGAGGAAATGGCCTCAAGTTGCACCAGGGGAGGTTTAGATTGGATGTTAGGAAAAATGTGTTCATGGAAAGTGTTGTCAGGTGTTGGAACAGACTGCCCAGGGAAGTGGTGGAGTCACCATCCCTGGAGGGGTTTAAAAGACGCATACATGGGGTTCTTAGGGACATAATCCAGTGATAGTGTTAGATTAACAGTTGGACTCGATGATCTTGAGGGTCTCTTCCAACCAAAATAATTCTATGATTCTACATAAACTATTCGAACAAATAGAAGATTACTGAAATATCAATATGAGAGTTATCTGAGAGATATATATATATATACACACACCCTGCAGTATAATGAGCTTTAATTTTGCGCTCTGAAGTGTAAAACTTTTCCCAAGAAGAGTGATGATAATAAAAATTAAAAGTAGTGACAAGAAAAATATATGTGGAAATTCTGCACTTTGGGAGCCCAGAGGCAAGTCCATGCTATTTTCATGTAAGAAGACAATTCAGCATTTAGATTGACTGCCTGGTTACTGCTCCTCTGAAGTAAGAGATAATGACCATGCTGTGAGGCAGGTTATGGACTAGTGTGACTTCATGGCCTGTTCCGGTATGGAAAATCCTATGTTCCAGACATTTGAACATTACATTTGATACTACAATACATATTCCTTGAAGGTCAGGGATTAGGAACTGCATCAAAAGCTGAAAGATATTAAAAGAAAATTAAGCCGGTGGGAAATTTTAACAACTTAATTGACTTCTTTAAAAGTGGAATTTTGTCCTCGCAGTTCTGACAGGGTAGAAGGGATGACAGAGGTCCTACGTTGTCTCTGTGCTCAGCTATGAATAATTTGTTTACTGTAGGGGAAGAAGACAGCACTTCCAGCCCCCTCTCCCTCTTGAAAACCCTGTTTGTATGGCAGACATAAAGTTAAACTGACTTTCCTCTTTCTCTTATCCTCTGCAATCCCAACAAGTGAGGCCTCAATCTGCCTGTTATATACAGGGCTCTGTCTCTACTCCCCAGCCTAATTCTTTTTTCTCTGCTCCTTCGGGATATACTGTCTCTGAAAACCAAAGTGGATCCTGTGGGTACCTAATCACATGATGATACATCCAAGCATTTGCAGTTGCTGCAGAAAACAAGAGAACCTCATTTTAGCATTGTATGGCTTTATTTTTTCTCCTTAGACAGGGTTAAAGCTACATTCTCACTCTTGAGTCTGTGACTCTTTGGATTTCACTGAATTTATGCAGATTTCAATCAGCCTAAAAACTACACCCTTGGAAACGTCTTTTCTATATATATCCTGGCTCAGCATGGGTACTGCAACTGCTAACTTACTCCTGCAGCTTTGCATACACTAAACCCTAGCATTTGGGGTTAATAAATATGGCGATCTACCTCTGTCCACAGACTTCTGTCTCACAACACCATCACAAGAGACTTTTCAGCTTGGGTATCCATTTGCTTAATTTTTAATTTCTCCCACATCCCTATTGTGTGTCTGTTTGTGGTCTCTGGGAATAGCAAGCAGCTGTCCCCACTAACTTACCTCCACATAGAAAAAAACCCTTTCTTTCCTTGCCAGGCACCAATGAGACTTTGAAAGAAGAAGGACTTGGTGAGAGAAATGGTCTTCCACTTCTTCATGGCCACTCTTATGTCCCCCAAATCCTCTTCCATTACTGCAAAAATCCAGGAAGTGTTCTGTGAAGTCAAAAGTTTTGAAAGTTAAAAATAGAGAAAGGACTGAAAAAACAAAAGTAGAAATCCTGCCTCAATGCCAGCCTGAGATTTAGGTCAGCAAGCAAAGAAGAACGGGAGATGTAACATTGCTGCAGACTTTGTTCCACTTTTCTAGAAAATAAGCATGGAATAGAACTCACAGAAACATAGAACCATAGAATGGTTTGGGTTGGAAGGGACTTTTGAAGATTATCTAGTCCAACCCCCCTTTCATGGCCAGGGACATCTTGCACTAGATCAGGTTGCTCAGAGCCCTGTCCAATCTGACTTTGACCACTTCCAACGATGAGGCATCCACAAGTTCTCTGGTCAACCTGTTCCAGTGTCTTACCAGCCCTTATTGTACAACACACTCTTATTTATGTCCCATCTAAACCTACCGTCTTTCAGTTTAAAACCGTTGCCCCTTGTCCTGTCACTACAGGCTTTGGTAAGTTGTTCTTCAAGTGGAGATCAAATTTACTTTATCTTTAGTACTTAACTAAAATAACTCATTATGACTGACAGCAGCAGTGTAGTGGTAACACAAAAAGAACCCAGCTACTCCTTCCCAGTGAAACTGCAGTCTGCTTGTGTCGCATGCTATCAAATATTTGGTAATTAAAGACACACAAACAAACATGGCCAGGTGAAACAAAATATTTTACCGCTATTAACTAAGGTTCACATTCAGGAAATTGAGACACATAACAGAGAAAGGCACTTTGCTGAAGTCATTCATATATTCCTTGAAGGCGCTAGAGACAACGTCTCCCTTGAGGACCTGTCTGATGTCTTGATAGCCAGGTCCACTTTCCTGCCTATCGAGAGTTCCAGGTCGAACATTTCTCACTTTTCTGATTTTCCTAATATTCTCATTTTCCCTCATTCCCGGGTCTGTTCAGATCTCTCTGACACTCCTGTGGTTTTTTTTTTTCAGCTTACTTTTCCCTTACTCTGCTATAAACTCTGGCTTTGAATCACGGATTATTTGTGCACACCTTTAGGGAAGATGCATTTGGGGTTTGCGTTCCTGCAAGAACTAGCCTGAGGGCTTGGACAGTGAAAGAAAACAGTCAAGAAAAGTACATGAAAGTAGCCATCACATACAGGACAAAAAAACACTGCTTAAATCAGAACTTTCAGTTTGGAGATGTAAACTGTTTAAACCCTTATTTTCTGATGACTAAAAGAACAAAAAAGAGGCCACTTTGATAAAACTTTTGTGTCTCTTGCCGTTTTCAATCAAGCTTCACATTGCTTTCTGAAGAGATCATAAATGACAAAAAGGATTCGATTGGGCCTTGGATTTAAAATTATATGTAATGCTATGTGTGTAATGTATGTAATGAAATTCTGTGCACACCAACAGCATATAAAAATGTCATATTCTACACAACAGTCTCTGGATAAAGCTGCTTACAAGGCTAATGAATGTAATTTCAAGGTGAAAAAAAAGAAAAAAGGAACAAATAAGATTGAAAAGAAAAAAAAAACAAATGGGACAAGTGTTGATGAAAAGAATTTGAAAGGAATTACAGAAAAGCATAGCCCAGCACCTCCCATTCCTATAGCTACATGGTTTGTTTTAAGGTTGTTTAGAGATGTAGCAAGGAGAATGAGGATACATACTTTCTAGTGTTTTCTAAAAGTTATTGGTTAACATTTTTCTTTCCTGGAACTGTATAGAGTTTTCAAGGCTGTAAGTGGAACTGCTATTACAGGCAGGGAGATAAGAAAAATATTTGTAATAAAACTACATAAACTCTCTGTAAAATGATTCCAAAAGAAAGGCAGGCATATAAAGAGCAACTACAGACAGAAACTTTATAATGTGACTTTATATCACCTCTTCATCCTCCACGGAGGAATGACGAGGCTGTTCGCCTCAAGGGTGGATGGTAAACTCCACAGAGAGTTTTCAGTTCACCTCTTTGCACACCCAATATTCTTCCTTTCCCAGTAGAAGCAAAATCAAAGGTACAGGCTAAAAAGGAGCTATAGCAGTGCCATACCATACCCCCCAACCTTAAATAACTCTGGAACTATCTCTAAACACTGCCCCACACTTTCTCTTGTGAGAACTTTCCCAGTTCTTTGCAATCTTAGCAACTTTCAGAGTAATTTTTTTTAACCCAAGCAGTTATGTTCTGGTTTAACCTCAACTAGCAATCAAAACCATGATAACCGCTAGCTCACTCCCCCCATACGCCCATGCACAAACAGGAGAGAATCGAAAGGGAAGGGAGAAACTCATGGATTGAGATAAAAACAGTATAATAAAAATTTAAAACTAATACTAATAACAAAATAATACTAATATACTAGTACTACTGCTACTATATAAAAAATAAAAATAAAACCTAAAATAAGTGATACTCAGTGAAATTCCTCACAAAATCCGCCCATCCCGAGCAGCCAGACCTGAGAAAAAAGCATTCTGGACCCAAACAGTTGATCCTGGGGGGCGAGTGAAAAAGCCAAAAAGACAGAAAGTTCCAGAGTCCAACTACAAAATGACAAAATGACAAAAGGCCAAACTAAAGGAACTGCTGAATGGAACTCAACTGGAATGTAGCTGAACCAGAACAGATCTCCCAAGCCAGAAAACTCAATTCCCATTAAATACGAAGCATGATGCTAAAAGCATGGAATATTCTCACTGATTGGATGTCAGTCAAGGTCTGTCCCACCTATGTCGCCTTTCATAGCTGCCTCACACCTGCAGATAGAAAGGCCAGAAAGACCTTGGTCTCCCAGACAACAGCTAAGACAACAGTAAGTTCTTACATTCTTTTCATTCCAATTCAAAAACATTGGGAAATTACTTGAAGAAAAACAATAATTCTGTTCCGGGACACTATCTTATTATTCTCAAACTAAATCCAAATGTCAGCCATGCTGGCTATGAAAAATAAGAGTTTCAAGCTACATGAAGAAATTTAACTCAATTTCAGTTAAACACATCTTAATAAATACTTGCTGATTTTTGTTTTGTTTTGTTTCGTTTCCTTCATACACAAGTGCAGTTCAAACTGGAGAAGCCAGAGAATCTGTGCTTTATTTTTTTAATGAAAATATCCAGAGGAAAGGAGAAGTTTGATGTGTGGCATCTGGACCAGCACAGAGTAGCCATTCTTTCCCTTGCCACCACAACCAGCCATTAATTACTTCCTCGCTCCAAGGCAACTCAGGGACCACTTAAGGGCAACATAATCTAGGCATTTCCTTGGTGTATTAGAGAAGGTTAAATACCTCCCTTTAAAATTATTTTTAAAAAATGTATTATTCCATAGAGATTTATCCATGCATTCATATTTCAATTAATTATGTTAACAAAGACAAAGGTTAATTCTAATAAAGGTTAACAGGTTTTAGTTAAATAACATGAATTAAGCTAATATCAAGGGCTCCCAGATCAGTCTCTCTCTTCAGTATCAGAAATTAAGCTAGAAAAATTCTCAGGTGTTAAGAACTTTTGTATAAGAGTAAATCAACTGTGTGCTTTTTGCAGGTTGGGGAGTGTTAGAATTTTTATCATCAATTATGTTCTCTGACCTATTTAATGAGCTCAAGTTGCAATAAAATATATTACAGTACTACAATAAAAAATGGTCTTCTCAGGGTCAACTTCAGTCCTTCATTTGTGACTCTTCATTTCCTGGCTCATGGGGGATTGGGGATTGTGGTCAGTTCATGTCTGCTATTCTTTCCTCTTCGTGATCTTTCCTGCTCCACTATGGGGTACTTCCCATGGGATATAGTCCTTCATGAACTTCTTCAACCTCGGTCCTTCCCATGGTCTGCAGTTCTTCAAGAACTGTTCCAGCATGGGTGCTCTCCACAGGGTACAGTCCCTCAGGAACAGACTGTTCCAGCATGGGTCCTCCATGGGATCACAGATCCTGCCAGAAATCCTGCTCCTGTGTGGGGTCCTCTCCACAGGACACAGTTCTGGCCAGAAACCTACTCCTTTGTGGGCTCTCCGTGGGTTGAAACATCCATCAGGGCGTCTCCACCTGCTCCAGCATGGGCTCCCCACGGGCAGCAGGGTGGATATTTGCTCCACCGTGGTTCTCCATGGGCTACAGGAGACTCTCTGATCTGGTGCCTGAAGCACCTCATGTCTCTCTTTCTTCACTGACCTTAGTGTCTGCAGGATTGTTTCTCTCCCATTTTTGCCACTCCTTTCTCTCACATCTGCTGTGCAGCATTGTTCACCTTTTCTTAAGTATGTTTTCACTAGGTGCCACCAGAGGCACTGATGAGCTCAGCTTTGGCCAGTGACAGGTTCTTTTTGGAGCTGCCTGGAACTAGCTCTGTCCCACACAGGGGAAGCTTCTAGTCTCTTCTTACAAACACCACCACTGCAGATCCACCACTACCAAAGCCTAACGACATAAACCGAATACAATAAAGGCAAATGCGCCTGGGGAAAAAAAAAAAAATCTAAGTCATGTTTACAAACTGCTGAATTCAAGAACCAGGTGTTATGACCCAGGAAAAAGACCTTGAGGTTACAGTTAACCAGTTCTGAAATCCCAAGCTAATGCTGCAGTACACTTAAGAATCCCCCAAATTTTAGGTGACAGGCAAGGCAAAGGATGTCCTTTTGTGATTCTACGAAAACTTGGTGTGACCTATCTTGAGTACTATGTGGTTAACTCAGTGGAGTTAAGGAAAGTATAGAGAATGGTGGATGAAATGACAAAGGGAATGGAGCCTTATAGATACAGATGCCTTGAAAATACAGACTGTGAAGCCTAGGATCCTTCAGTTTAGTGTGGACAAGGCAGAGAAGGTAAATTATTCAACTTCATAAAATCATAAAGATGGCGTTTAAGCTGAACGTTATACATCCCACAATGCTGGAGTTGGGAACACTCAATAAAACAAGGTAAACTAAGCAAAACAAAGTACTTTTTAATAAAACACATAGTGAAATTCTGTAGTTTGTTGCCACAGAATAGGGGCAGACAGGATCACAAGTTCAAACTGAAATTAAACAAACTGATGGACAGCACGTCCATAAATGGATACTAACAAGATTAGGCAGAGACAGACCCTCTAGCATCTCTAATACATCATGCTCAGAGAATACAAGGGGAATGAATGACAAAAAGTAGCCAGACATATGTGCTTTTCCTAGATATCATCTCCTATTACCCATTTCACAGAGAATATGGGGCTAGACAGACCATTGACCTGAGCCAGAAGATGCTCTTGGGTGCATGTGTGTTGGTGTTGTCACTCAGGCACTTGCAGCTGTACCTCTCAGCCAAAAAAATCTGGGTTGAACTTCATCCTTTTAGGCAACCTTCTGTGCTAAAGAGCCAGAATCTTGAAAGACTGGGAATTTAGCCTGAGTCAGGAAGATATAATCACAGGAGACCATGAATATTTTAAGTTGTGATAGGAAAAGGGAAATAATCAGTCCCTGATGTGGGTCTTTTTGAGCATGCATGAGAAGAAAACAATCTAGCCAGAAACACAGGCAAAGGGAGTAGCAGAAACATCATCATGTTTTTTCTAGATGAGGAACTAATGCTTTGTCTCCACTGGACAGTGGAGGACACTGACCCTGAGCCAGCTCAAGTCTGCAATGTCCATGAAAAGCAGGGAAGTATACATAAATACCCATACAGTTGCATCAACACAGAAAAACATTACTGCTATTAAGTTGTTCCTCTCTAGCAGACTAATTAATGCATTAATTAAAGTCAGTCATGCGGCTTAAGCAGACCCTGCCAATTTAAAGGGCTTCTACACTATGCTTTTTCAGAGTTAAGAGTAGTCCTAAAAACACAGGGAAGACCAAAAAGAAATCTGAGTAAATGTAGAGCAGAGCTGTGAAAGGAAGTCTTGCCATTGACAAATTAGTCCACTACCAGAAATAGATGTCCATGTCCACTTTCCCCATAGCTGGCCTATTTTGAACTCTCTCCAGATATGGTAAGAGAATGGGAATCACCCTTCTTTTGCAATCCAGAACTTTTCTTTCCTCACTTTCATCTAAGCTTTTTTAATAAAATAAAATTTCTGGCACGAGAAATTTCTCATTTTCAAATGGACTATGTAATTCAGCATTATAAGCAAATACATAAGGTATCTAGCAACTGTTTCTAAAAGTGTAGATGTGTGACAGCTGCATGTCTTTACACCTTTGTGTCTAAACCCCAAAATGATGATTTTTCTCTCTCCCTAACTTAGACATTATGTACTTGTCACAGCATCATGGGTTATGAAAGTCCAACTTCAAACTGAGTTCTTATAAAAACTTTTTTAACACAGTGTTTTAAACAGTATTGTTCCCATAAATTTTATGCAGAAGAAAAAAAAAAAAATAGTTCTGGAACATGATTTTTAATAAATTCTGAAATATGATTACAGTAGACGAGTAAAAGGAGACTCTACATAAAACCTATAGCTACAAGAGACCAGCCTGTGGAAATTCAAGGAACAAGAAGAAACAGAGAGGAAACTCAGAAGAATCCAGGGTTATATGAAGTAAAGCTGGTTTATCAGTTATTACCCAGATGCTCATGAAAACACATGTGAAACCAGGACAACTCTATTTACTGACAGAAATTTTCTGTGAAAGGCAATGGAGACAAATATTTCTCAGAACAGTCATTTCGGCTTCAAGTATTTATGAGATTGCTACCTCTGGTTGATCAAGAAGTTCACTTTGCCCAATAGCCAGTACTTTTTAGTAAAGGTATTGATTTCTACTAATATACAGAATTACAAAATAATTTCAGTTGCACTGACTTCTGGACATCACTAGACCAGCCTTCTGTTTAAATTATGGTTAAATTCATACATCAGATCCCTTAGGGTCTCATCATCTCAGCTTTGAAAATCTCCAAGGAAAGCAGTATCACAGCCTTCTGGGCCCCTGTTCTAATATTTGACTTTGTACTTTGCAGAGATTTTTTCCCTTATATCAAACAGAAATTTCTCCTGTGACCATTTGTGTACATTACCTCCCATCCTTTCATAGTACCTCCTGAGAAGTTCAGCTCCATTTTGTCTATAACCACCCATTATACCGCTAAAGATGTCAGTTAGACCTGCACACCAGCTTCTTGTCCCCAGGAAGACTAAACGCAGGTCTCTCAGCTTCCCCCATGCTTGCCATCCCCTGACCACTTTGGTTACTTGCTCATGGAATTATTACAACTTTGCCAATATTTCTTTTTTTATTGGGGAGCTCTCAACCAGACACAATACTCCACATATTGCCTCACAAGTGGTGAATAAAAGTGACTAATCACTTTTCCAGTTCTACTGGTTAATCTTTTGTTAATATTGCCCAGATGTTTTTGTACCCATGACAAGAGCACACCAGTGACTCATCAGCTTGGGAGTTCTTAGACTGGTCCACAGCAGCATAGAGAGAAAAGTCTAAATCAACCAGGTACACATCAGCCCAAAATTGCCATAAAGACCTTTCTGCTGTCAACCCTGAAAATCCTTAGGCCCTTGTTAAAAGGTTGCTTTAGTCCAAGCTCAGTCATCCTCTGGAGAAGGAGAACATGAGCTCATTGGATACCTTGGCATAGACCAAATTTCCTAATAGTACATTACAAATATGTCCAAGGTGATGGCTGGACATAGAGCTAAAACACTAGTGGGCTGGCTTTTGGTCTGATGTTTTTAACTGCTTAGTTGAGTGCGCCTTCATTTGCTGTTGCAGATGAATAATTTGGGATCCTTCTTGCCACAGAACAGTGGTTTAGTTTACTTAAAGAAAAGTGCTACTTAACAGAGTTTCATGGCAAGGTTCATTCTTTTACTTATGCATGGAGGAAATATGCCAAGGAGAATTGGGTCAGAGTTGTTTTAGAGTGATATATATGGGGACAGGACATGCAAAAGTGTAGAGGGAGACCCTCACATTGAGTCACAGGGTTCAGAATGGACCCCGTTGCTTTCTAAACTCCTCCTCAGAGAGGAGTTGAGGTGCAGTTGGATCTAAACTTAGTCCCAGACTTGGTTGATGGTTTATGTCTAAGAGACACAAAGGTTAAGGGAAAACAGGTGAGGGATTATGGGTGTTAATGGCCAAAGGATTACATGTGCACACCTGACTCTTTATAGTGCTTGACTAGGATTGCAAAGTTTCATCATTCTGCATCTAAACTCACTTTTCTTCCCTCTAGGGGTCCGGTGCCAGGTCGCTCCAAAGCCTGGATCCTAGCTCTCTCAAAACAAGCTCTCAGGCACCAAAGTTCTTAGAAATAATTTAGTGGATTAGCACAGCAACAGGGTCGGCTTGACCTGGATGCCTCTGCAAAGGTACCAACTTGAGCAAAGAAGTCCCTGGGTAATTTTACCCTTACACACTGTTTACCAGCCCCTCACATGATTCAGTCCAATAGTAATATTTGAGTCTGGGGTCTTCTTGTTTTTCATTGGGTTCCTTCACTGTCTTCAGACAGGCCCCTATTCTATTTAGCTGCAGATGCTGTTCATAGTTTGTAGCTGCTTCATGCTGGCCTTAAAAGTGTTATTTTGCTCAAGCAGATCCTGTTTTGCTCAATAAAGTACAAAACAGGCCTCATCTTGCAGGTGTTGTTGATGGTTTGTAGCTGCTTTGTTTTACTCAAGTAGACACAAGTTTAGTAAATATGAGCAGGACTTTGCAACATACAGTTTAAGATGTTAGCAAATTTAGCCACTAAGTAATGCTAAGCAGACAGTATAATAGAAATCCCGTGAACTTATAATTCTAAAAGTGATTCATTCTATTTAAAACCTACTTACTTAAGCTAAATTATTAGTACAAAACTTAAATTGGGCTCATTCAGTGACCTGTGAGTAGTAAAAGATTGCTGCCATACAGCCACGCTTGTCTAGTAGAGAGCAGGATCATCCAGGCAGTCACATTTATGGAACTAAGTGGTTGGCTCATAGTCAAATTGTGTACAGTAGGAAAGGTCTGCACAAGAATCCTTGTACCCACAACTTGTCAGTGTTCAGTGTGTCGTTCTGTTCCTCTGTGGGTTTCCTAAAAGGAGTCTTTACCTCCTTTGGAGCCTGGTCCAAACCGTTGCTGCTTTGGTTAAGGGTGTGGGGTCAAGTGCATCCATCACATTTACCACTTCACTGAAATAACTTCACTTCAGGGCAAATCCATCTACATTCTCCTCCTCCAAGCTCAGTACAGCTCAGCTCATCCTCTGAGTCCAAGCAGAATAGATGTTTACACATGAGTGTGATTGAACAGAAACCATTGCATGTCAGTAGCATGAATTCCCTGATCTTTAGCCTCAAAAGAAGGTGAGGAAAAATGCGTGTTAAAGCGAGAGTGATCCCGGACATAAATTGCATACTCTAGCACCCTTTTTTCCTTTTTATTTTTTTTTTCCTTAACATTTTCAGGAACATGAAAGTGAATTGCTGTGTTTGTTCAAATGGCATGGAATCTAAAAGCAATTTGTGGTGACAAGGTCACAAGGGGCAAGTGGAGGCTTTTTATAACTCTGCAGAGGACTGGTGAGCATATCTATATTGTATATACACAGGGATAAATACAAAATATTTTACTGTTAATGATATAGCTGAGGCAAAAAAAATAGATTCACCTCTACAGAGGGCAATGTGTGAAATGATACTGAATTTTCTAGGCAACTTATTTCCAGGCTTGTTAAACAGGAGCAAGAGCAGCAGAGGAAGAACACACAACTTATAAGAACAAAACAAGACACATGAGAAGATTTATGCCTCATTGAATCATAGATTCTAAATCAAACAGAAGAGAGACAGCAGAAGGATTACCAGCAAACACTTTAGTGATTTTTTAGTACTTATTACAAGATGCCAGATTTGTTTTAAATGTTAATAATAACAATTTGCAGACACATTTATTCAGTGTTAAAAGAGAGTGTCCCAAAGTCCATTAGGATCTACAGAATGATTCATAATTATTTCCTCAGGGGTTTTGGTCGGATGCCCGTTCAGTTAAAAATACACCGCACAACCAGAATAAACTTTTGCAGTTGAGCTAGGACAGAGGTGAAATCTAGAGGAGAGACACTAAAATGGTATCTCAACTTCTGAAAAGCCCCTCTAATGCCTTTCACACAGCAGAATTCAGTCTTCACTTAGTGTTTTCTTTGGCAACACACCCCACAGATTCTAGGCCAAAAATGGAACCTCTCTACTTCAGAAAGATGAAGCTCTTAGTGAACGCAACAGCTTTTGGACACATTGCTCCGATACATGTGGGTGTCACAAGCCTGAATTTTCCAATATTCTCCTTTCTTCAGGAGAACAGCTCCCCGTATAGTGACCATTAGGACATCTACAGTTAACAATCAACAATTAAATGGCTGTTTTTCCTGGAGGATGCTAATTAGTAGTTGTGGCTTGATTCTTTGAGATATTTATAAAAGTCATCATAGTCATAAATCAGACTTTTTGGAACCATGTTAATTATGTTGTTAATTTGTCCTTCATATGTAAATTGTATAGAAGTCTGGGCTATACCTCAGTATTTATTTTAAGTCTGCACACCATGCAGCACAGTTGTATGCTGGGCTGTGTCTAGTTCTTCAATTTTATCACAACATATGGTCTTAAACTATTCTCATCGACTGTTATCACCTTCTTCTAGGAATCTTTGCAGAGCCTAACCCAGCTGAAAATATATGAAAATATATGCTGAAACATAACACAATCCAGATCACATTTTGTGATAAGAGATTGAATTCTTGTGTCTGGATGGGGAAAGTCCCCACAGTGAAGGAAGGTGCCTCAGAGGAAAGAAAACTAAAGAGGCACTAAAAAGAAAAAGAAAAAAAAAAAAAAGCCAATTCAATGATTATGACACACTGACATATCACTTGCTGAGAATAAAGATCCCAAAAGACCAGACATGATCTTCTCTATTTTCAGGAGACCGTTAGGAACAAAAAATACCACAGCCATCTACTACCTTCTATTCAGGGCAATAGGGGTTCAGACACCCACCTCGTAGTGTGCGAAGGTATTAATAGTAATGAAGAGAGACCAGACATGTTCAGAAAAGTTTGCAATCCATCTGTGGTACGTAGAAAAGAACTTCAGTAGGTGTAAATCCGCTAAGCATGACTGAAACCTCCAGCAGCTACAAATCTGGCCCAGTGATTCCACTTGTGAATCATTAACACAAATTGGCAAGTTTGAAGGCTTTGTTTTGAAGCTATGTCAGTAAGAACAGGTAGTGATTTTATCTGATGCTCTGCAATTATTGAGTAATTCTAGGTGAGAAAAGGCTTTTAGAGCAGATATGAGTGCCATTATTTTGCACATAGTTTTACTAATTTCAAAGTTTGGAAAGCCACTAAGGCTTTAGCATATTGGAAATTTATTTTTAAAAGAGCCTTAGAGTATGTGATTCCTCCTCCTCAGAACAGGATGAATTAAAATGAATTAAATGAAGAATCTGCTGGGGATCCATCATTAGAATCTCATATAGGGAACAGTCAGTGCAATACGTCATTGATTCCTAATGCTGCAATATTTGCATTCTCAAAATATTCTGATAGAGCGTGGGGGAACTTTCACAGATTGTGGAACCTGAATACTTCATTCGCTGAAATAAAGAAATGTTGGTGTCCATGAAATGAATGATAATTTAGATACTCACGATCTATTCTTTTTCTCTGGTCATAACATAACAGATAACAAGAAAAGGTAAGAAATTATTAGGAGGTAAATTCACTAAAAATAGATCATTCCTTCTGTGGAACAGAAAGGTTGAGATTTTGCTAGATCCTATTCATTAAGGTCCTGAGCTGTTCAGGAACTAAGTCAACAGCCTTATTTGGAAAACCCTGAAAACAGCCAGAAAATATTTTTCACAACTGGGTCTTGATGTAGAACTCAGTCCTGATATTAGATGCAGCAACCCTGCTGACATTTCACAGTTATTACTCAACATCTTAGATGTCTTGTCTTTAGCAAAATTGCTGTCTCTTTGGTAGATTCCTATTATAGCATCATAGAATGGTGTCGTTTAGAAAGGACCTTCAAAGATCATCTATTCTAACCCCCCTGCTATGTGTAGGGACACCTTCCGCTAGGTCAGGTTGCTCAAAACTCTGTCCAACTTGACCTTGAACACTTCCAGGGATAGGGCATCCACAACTTCTTTAGGCAACTTGTTCCAGTGTCACATCACCCTCATCAAAAAAAAGTTCTTTGTCTCTAGTCTAAACCTACTATCTTTCAGTTTCAAACCATTGCCCCTTATCCTGCCACTACAGACCTGGTAAAAAGTCTCTTTCTGTCTTTTTTATAATCCCCGTTTATATATTGAAATGCTGCAATAATGTCTTCCTGGAAAGAAGAGTGGTTCAGAGAAGCCCTCTGTTATTGATGAGGATGGAATCTTAACACTGGCTTTTTCCTAAGTTCTTATATTCAAGCTTTTGTGGCTCCTACTCTAACTCATTATATTAATTAGAAAATGAGACTCATCTTTCCTTCCTATTGCTTTGATTAATACTTTTCGGCAACATTTGAACTTTGGCCAAGGAAACTACACATTATGTCATCAGCATGCAGCAGATGTTGATTTTAGAAGGGGACTTAATAAGTTTTGATAGAATGTGTCTTTGGAGGTAGGGATGAACCATTATGTAGCTGCTGCCTGAAATTCCTATTCTGGAGTGGGCTTCAGACCCAAGAGGAGTTCAGAAATTATTCCTTAGTGCAAGTTTTACCACTATTTTCTTAGAAGATACAACCACTTGGTGCCTAACTTCATCTTTCCCAGTCCAGGCTATGAAGTTGGTACTTGATTTGGAAGGGAAAATCAATTTCAAGAGTCATTCAGGGGATGGTAGCTGCAATTCATGGGTACCTTTCAAGTGTCTGGAGTATTTGGAAGAACAAAGTTATAAAGACCTGATTGTGCATGAGAAAATCCATGAGTATGTAGTGCTGTAGCTTTTCGAGTTTGTCTGCAACATCACTTTGAACTAAAATGCAGATGATTGGTTTGTCTTTATATGCAATTATATCTATGTCAGGTTTTTGAAACATTCATTTATCATCTGAGTAACAGAGTACATTTCTTACCTGCCAGGAATATGTACTCAAGAACATTTGATTTCTGTGGTTTTTAGGTTGTCCAGCATGCATATGAAAAAGGAAAAGCAGTTTCTATAATATCTGTTAAGACAGATTTCTCTGTAAAGACAGCAGATGGTCACTTCCCTCTGGTGCTTATATTGCTTTTGACTAAGTTTTTCAACTATGCTCACACATACATTAAAAAGAAACAAAATACAGACAAGTTGCTTAAAGATCAGAGATGCTGCCACGGTCCAACTGAAGTTGAGTAAGTGGTTATCAACTTCACTCCATCTAACTGTCCCTCAGTGATATTAATTGCTGGGTTTTCTGACCTGGGCCTTTTTTGACAGAACTGGTTGAAGAGTGACACCATGGGAAGTTGCACAGACAGATCTGAAGATGTAATAATTTCTAGCAGAGGAGCTGGATGTTCAGAAAGCTGGTGTTAAAAAAGTGGTATGGAAGGAAGGCTACAGCCTCTTAACCAGGCTCAGCCAAAACAATATGACTTATCAAAGTCTACCTTCTATCTGAGACACACCACTCAGCTAGCAGCACTCACTATCCCTCATCTCAACTTGGATCTGGCCATCTCAAAGTGAAGGAGACATTTAAAGTTTTGGTGTCTTCACAACTCCAGTGCTATATGTCTAATTGCTAGGACAGCTGGAGTCAAGCAACCAGTGAAAGCCACAGAAATCACTCCTGGACTGTCAGACATGATTGAAAGGTTGATCTCACTGCTGTTAATTACAGCGTAGATTTCTACACCTGCAACTTTGTCTGTCTTCTACAGCCTATGGAACAAAACAGGCCTGCTGAGGGTGCAGTTAGTCTGATCTATTTTAAACATCTATTTTAGGATGAGATGAATCATGTCTTAGACTTCACAAAGTTGATTGACTCACTCTCCATTCACTATAAAGAAAGGTTGGAGGGGGCATACTTCAGTTGTAGACACATTGTAAATATCTACATTTCAGTAAATGACTCCTCCATCTGGTTAGGAAATCAGTAAGAAGTAGTCAGTACCTAATGAAACTTCTCTCACAGGTACTATGACCTCTTTTTAATTCTGCCTAAACCACAAACCTGGATCAGGCAAACTAAGGGCAATAAGTGCTCTAGGGGATTCGCTTTACCTCTGACATGAAGACAAGAAGTCTGCACTCACATCCTTTACACAACCTTTGTGTGACACTCTTATGTCTGCAGGTTTATACCATCTTTCCTTTCAGTCACTTCTTTTCCAGGTTGAAGATGCTGAGTCTGGTCAATTGTTCCTCAGATCCAAGTTGTTCCTGAGATTTTATTATCTTGTTGCTCCACTCTGAACCTTTCATACTTTTAATACAAATGGAATTACATACAGTTCTTTCTAAAATGATCTGCCTGTTCTCAGTACTTTTCTTCGATCTGTTCTTTTGGAGAATCTTCTGAAATATCTACTTGCACATAGCACATGAGGTAATTTTACAGGGAACAGAAAGTGGCAAAAAACCAATATACACCATGGATGTTGACACACAAACAGAAATGTGGTTAGAAAAGCAGAATACATGGGTCCATGTAACTATACTTGCATTATTTCTGTAGCATTGTTACCTTAACTGGGATATACACAGTCAATACAGGTTCCCAGTCAGGGACATGGGATAATAAATTGGACAAGCATTTTAGGAACAGCTTATTTGTCCGTGTTTGTTTGTCCCTGAATATTCTCTTCCTGATCATCAGGTTAATGGCTTTGGAATGGATGTTTTTGCTACAATAATGGCAGGATTAAAGGGAGATATTTCATAAAAATAGATCCACATTATCAAGCTTTTAAAAAAACGATTCTTCACCAGGCACAGGTTTTGGGATGACAGGCTCCAAAGCTGTTGAACTGTCTACATGCGAATAAAAAAGAGCAAGCTAAGGGAAAAAAAATCAGGGAACAAGCTCATCTAAGCGTTCCTGACATTTATATGTGGAGATCCAGTGAAACCGGGGAGCTTTCTTGTGATTGAAGATAGGATCAACGCATACCCCAGAGTGGAGATCCTCATGGGAAATGGATAAAAGGATGCAGACGGAATCATAGTTTCATAGAATGCCCTGAGTTGGAAGGGACCTACAAGGATCATCAAGTCCAACTCCTGTCCCTGCATACGACAACCCCACATTTCACACCGTGTGTCTGAGGACATTGTCCAGTCTCTTCTTGAACACTGTCAGGTTGGGGCTGTGACACCTCCCTGGGGAGCCTGTTCCAGTGTCCAGCACCCTCTGGGTGAAGAACCTTTTCCTCATGTCCAACCTAAACCTCCCCTGGCACATCTTCCTGACATTCTGTCGGGTCCTGTCACTGGTTGCCAGAGCCCACCATTCCTCCCGCCTTGTGAGGAAGCTGTAAACCACGATGAGCTCTCCTCTCAGTCTCTTTCCTCTTTCCACCACCTCACTTGAATTCCACATTTTGTAAATACCACTATGAAGATCCAATAGACAAGAAACCCTTTAGTACATGTCCCTGATATACCACAAAAGTTGATCCATCTGAGAGTAGGGGGTCTTGTGGAAGAAATTGTGAAATCATCTGACTACAGAGAATATCAGAAAGCATAACTAGGCTCCCAGCACAGGTAGAGATGTACATCTATATGTCCATAGTTTGGAGCTGACAGTCATCTCTGCTGGTGGCAAAAGCATGGAAACTGGGGGTAACTGCATTCAGTTCTGGGTGAGTGCTGTACCAAAACCTCATATGATAAGGAACCCTTCTGCCCCAGTTCCTGAATTATTTCTATCCCCCTTATGCACATTTAACCTTTCTTCCTGCCTTTTCTCTGCATTCTCTTTTTTTAACCAAGCCCTCTGTGATTCTGTTTTTCTCCTGTCCATTCATGCCTCTTCCTCCTTTTTCTAAGACCTGAGCACCACCCAGCTATTGGACAAACCACTTGAAAAATTGTCCTTTCTGGTTTTCTAGTAGGGATTATATGGAAAGGGTATCTGCAACCTCACTGGCATTCATGTAGGAATTGTTGGGGCTTAACGACTACTCAGTGGATATGGAGTACCTGGCAGCTCTCTTCTGCTCACAGAGAGCTAAGAAATTATCTGAATGTAATTAATTTTCAGTGGACTTTCAGGTAAAAACCAGACATCTGAAACAGTAGCAAGTCTCCTGCCAGCTTCTCAGTCCCTATATAGATTGCAAAAAACTAACAGTGAGGCAGACCCCTTTATTTTTATTTTGAAAAAAATAATGCATGTAATTAGAATTGATAATGCAATAATTACTGAAAATTATTATCTTATTCCTAGGTGAAAATCTGAAAAAAAACCAAACCAAAACAACAAAGATAATGAGAGAGAACACCTCAGCTTGAGGCAGAGACCTAGGGAAGAAAAAAAAAAAATTAAAACATATGAAATTTGTAAAGCAAAAAACAAACCCTTGTTTTCCAAAACATAGGAAAAAACCCACCCCGAGTGGAATGTATAACAGCTCTGACTAAATTAGAGAAACCTGGAACCAGCACAGAGCTATTTGAAGTAAGATGGCCCTTTGTTCAAGATGTAAGTCAAATTACTGCAGGAAAATGTGTTTATGGGAAAGGAAATCAGAAAATTTCCATCAGGAATGAAGACCATGGAATTAATATCAGGGGTAAGTAATGTGTCTTTGGTTCTCCTTTGCTTAGCAAGGAGCAGCAGCTTCTATTTTATTCCATCACAGCACGGTCATTAATAACAATTTTTTAACTCTACTTAGATTTATTTTAGCCTGTTGAGACATCCTAGGGATTCTTCGCTATTTTCAAAATGATTTTGACTAATTGCATTAGGCCGCATGCTGGAATCTTAAATTATTGTAAAGTAACTGGTGTTTCCATGTAAGGATATAACATGCTGCTGTTTGCAGACCTTATCTAATGACACTTGGTTGTTAACGTTTTATTAATAACAGCAGCTGTAGCAGTAATTCACTGATTCATAATGATTTCAAGGGAGATACCTGATGTATACTACCTGAGAGTTCTGCCTTCATTTCTTGGATGATGCCAACATTGTCAGTTAACTTATGCCCATTCTCATACCTTGACCCATCCCCTCTCTTGTGTTGCCAGTACCCAGGCACAGAGGAAAGCTCTATGTAGACATTCAAAGTCTCCTCATGACCCATTTCAGCCTCTCATTGACACAGTCTGGTTGGGTCATCACAAGGTAGGTCTGCCATCCAGCTCTCATAGAAGAAACTGGCTTCTCTTTGTCCAAGAGTGAATCCATTAGGCTGGAGACGCAACAAGGCTGCCAGCTAGCAATGAGATGAGCAGACACATGTGCTCAGGATGCCCAAATCTACTTTGATATTTATTCTTCTTTCAGAAGGTTTTCTTGGCTCTCTTCAGAATAGCAGAGGATAACAATTACTTTCTTTCTCCATCTCCCCTACATTTTTGTAATGCTTTTGGCGTAGGAGCCCTGGTAGGCATAGCATTCTGAAACAGGACTTAGTTGCACAGCACAATGTACAAGTTGAGTTTTCATATGTACAAGTTGGGTTTTCATTGCTCTAAGTGACCTATTCTTTTCTGAAATGCATCGAAGAACATCAGTGGTCACCTTCATGAGCTATACATTGGAAAGGGAATTGTGAGTCTGTGATGGACTCACAGGGATTCTTTCTGTTTTAATACTCTAAGAGCACATGAAAAAAAATTTGTATATTGCAATAGATTCTGTTAAACACTAGAATACACAACACATTTACACATGCACAACACACCTACATATGACCCTGTCCTGAATCTTTCTTTATCCTGAACAGTTATGAATGGGGAAAGCTGCCAATGCAATTAAAACTTTGGCTCCCGTGTCATACTTGTTCCTTTTCCCAGTGGAAAACCGCTAGCCTAATCAGAATTCTGGCTGCTACTGCTATTGAAAACATAATTTCATAAACAAGTCTCCTTCCCAGGAGAAAGGAGAAAAGACTGATGGGCTGCAGATATGTAAGGTCATCTCAATCAGCATTACAGTGCATATGAGAAGTAGTGATCCTTTCAATAAGTCAAGGACTTTGAAAACTGCTTTACCATGCACCAGGAAGGGAATAGCGTTTGAAGCACAGATGCCTTGACTATTCAGAATAAAATGAAAATCTTTCTGTAAATGCTTTCCAGCTAAGCTTAAAAGCTCATTTCAGAAAGTCCTGCTGTTTAAACGAAAGTAGAAAATCCTGACTTTCTGATCTTTTGAGTTGATACAATTTAAAACAACTGGAGAACATGGCTTTTTTTCAGACAGTGATCAGTCTCAGTGTGGTCTGGTAGGGAGAAAGGCTCGTATTTATGATGGAAGAACATGCAAGACTTTCTGAGCTTTGTCGAGCTGCAAAATCTCCTTACTCATCATGAATCCTGTTATTAAGATCTTCCAAGTGGATTTTTCATCAGTCACAGATTCCAGTTATGTACATGCTAAAAATCTTCATCTTACATTGTTTCCAGTCACTCAGGGGTTCAGACCTGAAAAAAAAAAGCTGTAATGCTCTAAGAGGCACAGGAATTCCTAGCTGAATATGCAAAAACTGGGCAATTTACCACGGGATTTCAGCCTGTCCCACATCTAATTCTGGTGCTGTGTCCATGAAAGGTGGAGTTTCTCAGCTCAAGTATGAAACAGAAAAAAATTAGACTTTGCAAGGAAATGAGTCTGACTACTGCTCATTAACCATGCTTCAGCTCAGTCAAAATGTCTTTTGGCTGGTTGGGAAATTCTCTCCTACCTGTGACTGCAATAAAATAAGTTAAATCACTTTCAGCAGTACCCTTGCAGTTGAATACTCTGCATAACAGCTTCACGAGGGAAGCCATTAAAGGACCATTTTGATCCACCTGAAAGAAATCTATGATCTCCTCCCACAGCAGCTGCCAAGCTCCAGGGATGCTTTGTTGATACCTTGCTGGAGCCTCCAAGACTGCAAACCCATCCCACCCCTGCATGACTTGGCGGAGAGGAGTTGGGAGTGAAGGGTGATGGTGGGAATAGAAAGAAAGGGTGTGAGGAGAAGATGTTTTAGCAGTTGCCTTCGGTTTTCACCATTCAACTCTCCTGTTGAGGAGAGAGAATGATAGAGCATCTCAGTAGGGGTCTTGCAGCCCATGAAGGTTAACTCGCCACAACTAGTGTTGGAAAATAATCACTCTAGTGTTGTTAAGGTTGCATTCAATACATCTTCATTCCAGTGACAAACAGCTGGAGTTTCATTGCAGTTAGAGGAGTCTGAGGAAGATTCAACTTAAAAAAATGATTTTTTTGTCTCACCAAAGACTACTGGACAGTGTCCAGAAGAGGGCTACAAAGTTAGTGAAGGGTTTAGAGGGGAAGCCGTATGAGGGGCAGCTAAAGTCACTTGGTTTGTTCAGCTTGGAGGAGACTGAGGGGAGATCTCATCGCAGTCTACAGCTTCCTCACAAGAGGAGGAGGAGGAGCAGGCGCCGAATTCTTCTCTTTGGTGACCAATGACAGAACTCAAGGGAATGGCAGGAAGATGTGCCAGGGGAGGTTTAGGTTGGACATTAGGAAAAGGTTCTTCACCCAGAGGGTGCTGGAGCACTGGAACAGGCTCCCCAGGGAGGTGTCATGGCCCCAAGCCTGAAAGCCTTCAAGAAGCAATTGGACAAGGCCCTCAGACATATGGTGTGAACTGTGAGGCTGTCATATGAAGGAACAGGAGTTGGACTCGATAATCGTTGTAAGTCTCTTCCAACTCAGTACATTCTACGACTTTCTGATTCTATGACTTGAGTGTCATCTTGTTGCCACTGTCGCAGACAGTTGTTTGTCCTTGAGTCGGAAGGCACAAAAGGGTCTGAAGTGGTCATGGAGATGATCTAAAACTTAGAGGGGAAGGTTGTCATTCCACTGCCTTCAATTGGCTTTGGATCAAATTGCCCTTCACATATAGTTCTCAAGAGATGCCCATTCTCTTCCCAGGTTATGTGCTGTATCTAGTAAAATGTTGTCGTGCTTGAGACCCCATAATATAAATAACAATGCTAATTTCATGGAGCCTTACGGAATTGAAGAATTATGCCAAAATGCATCGAGGTTTCTAGGGAAAATGAGACTCTAAATTTTCACGATATCATTAAAAAATAACACCTTAAATTAATGTTTAGGCATATTAAAAGTAATAAATGCATTTTATCACATAATTAATGCTAGCCTCAAGGAAGAAATTTTGGGTAAGTTGTAATTTTTTCTACCACGCTTAACTTGCAGCTAGTAGAGATTTTCAGCTCCTACTTTCCAAGGTGAGAGAGGAATCTCAGACTTGAACCTGCTGACATATTTCTAGCAGTTTTAATTGATGACTATGGCTCCTTCTTCTACACTGATACTTCAAAGCAAACTGCTGTAACAGATGTGCTGCTGAAAGCACAGAACTCTGATGGTGTATTACTTACCCGCTAAAGGTTGTCATGAGAGGGCACTAGAAAAAGAAATGGATTATAGGACAAGTATTGTCATTTAACTATATGTTCAATGTGCTTGTTTTGCCTCCTGACAGAACCTGGAGACTACACAGTAATATTCTAGTCCCAATGAGTGGGCTGGTTAAAATGTCACGAGAGAAGCTTCTGCTATAAAGACTTCAAATCCCAATCTTTGTCAAAGCAGTTCCTGGTTGCATAGCATCATAAAAAAAAAAAAAAAATCCCAAACCACAGAGATAGCAAATATCACCTTTCAGTGAAACACCTTGTTTCATAGATGTGGGCATTCAGACATTTACAGCAATACTATGTTTCAGCATTTTAGGATTTTTACTGTGATAAGGGAAGGCAAATCTCAGGCCTCTTTTAAGCATATTTTTTCTTCCTCTCCCACACTCTGAGTTTACATTCAGCAATCACTTCAACCCAGCTTCCAGAACTGGTTGTAGGAGGTGAACCTGATCTTTTACTTCAGCTCCAACTTTCATGTATGTGGTTAAAAAAGACAGTATGAGGGTTCAGTATAACCACACAGCTACAACGTGAGATAAGCCAAGTTCATCTCTTCTCAACAAAATGTGGATGCTTTTATCCTGCAGTACAGACAGTCTGAAAAAGAGCAATAGAATCACAGAATGTCCTGAGATGGAAGGGACCCACAAGGATCAGCAAGTCCAACTCAAAAAGGACAGCAAGGCAGCACAATACTGTCAAATTCATCCTCAAAGCTCTACACATCACCACACGGACCTATTCTTGGAGGCCTCAAGGATGGCTTGGTGTTTGGCTGAAGGTAAATTTAAAATTTGATAATGATGTGCCCATGTGTGTGTCCTCACATGGTGGGCAGAAGGTCGTAGATTTTATCATTTCAATAGCAACTTTCTCTGCCAACTGGCTCATGAACTTGCAAAATCCTCTCAGAAAACTATCATGAATCTCAGCAACTGTAAAATGTACATCTCCTCTTATTTGTAAAGAACAATTCTCACTGCTTTTGTCAAATACTTAGCTATCACAGTGGTGAGTAGATACAGAGACAACACACTCCCTTACTGGAGCAGAGCTGAAAAATGTTCCCAAGGGATTTCCCACATAGTCTGAAATGCTCTAAGCAGTGGAAATTCCTTTGGATATAAAAGGAAAATTCTCTCAGAGTTTTCACTTCTGAGAATTATCCTCCTATAAGACCCTCAGCATTTTTGTTCCAGGTGTCTTTCAACGTGGAAAAAGGACTACACTCTTTAATAAACATTTAGATAATGTTATATATATAGTATCTAATATATAATGTTAGATAATTTTTTTTTTTTATAAATGAGAAATCACTGACAAGGTCCTCTGTTGTTAGGAATTAGCCAGCCAGCCTGACTTCTTTTTGGCAAATAATAGAATTCCATCTCTGCAACTTTTAAAATTAGATCTTATATTTAGATTTCAATATAATTACTAGCAAAATAATTAAGAAGTTATTCTGGGACAACTTCTGGAAATCAGCAAGGTATACAGATGTCACTATATTTCTAATATACGTAGCTGAATAACTCTTTGACAGTTAATTTCTAATGTGCATAAAGCTACTTGAGTCTGAAGCAAGAAAAAAATGAAACTACACAGCCCACTGAGGATCAATATTACATAAACATAATGCATTAACATTATTGCATTGTTTTAATAATCATCTTCTTAAAACCTATATTGAACTTTTTTACTAAGTACTCCTAAAGCAGTTCACACCAAAGAAAGGAAATAATCATTTCATTGGAGGAAATAAAATAGGATATTAGACTATGTAGACATTTAGGAAAATCTACAAAAATCCACAGTGACTGATATCACCTGAGAACATACCAAAAAATAGGAGGCTTAGGGTGCAACAATTATTAAACTCAGATTTCGTATCCTTGAAATATGTTGATTCACAGACTCAGTATCCGGTGACACAGAAGCCTCTGGCTCTGATAAATTTGAATGAAGAATGGAAAGTCATGTTAAATGAAGGATATCGAGTGGCTGCTGCTGGAAAAAAAGTAGTCTGAAACCTGTACTTAGAAGGACGATGATTTGGAGTGGTCAGTCTGTGCTGCACAGTCAAAGTAGCTGTGCATGTTGAAGACATTCTTGGAAGAACTTAGTGTTTGACTTTACTCAGACTTTATTTTTCCCTCTGGGGATTTTTTGATCTAGAGTTTGCCTGGTGTAGCACTACAATGGAGAATATCAATCACAGTCACTTCAAAAGTAATTCAGATTGTATTTTTGCTATGCAATTGTGAAAGTTAACCAAATATGAATTATTTCACACCTCTTTGAAATGTTGCTGTGTCTTGTGTGCACCTTGGCTCCTCCTCAAATACTTTACTTAAGAGGAAAGTGAAATAGTGAAGCTGCAGACAAGAGCTGGTGCAATGTGGACACAAGACTCTTCCTCTTTCTGAGAACATGTTGTATGACAAAATACAGCACAGGGTTCCATAGCTCTTACAGATTTGCATTGTATCAGACACATTTTTCCATTTTTTTCCTGTGCAATGGGAACAGCACAGACACAAAAGGAATAAATTAATACTTCTAAATCTTCCATTTAGCAATGAGGAAATTAAGAAGTTGCAAGATAATGTTTGGTCTCTGGGCCTGACGAGTTGAGAATATTGTTTCTTAACCACTGAAGGAGCTCTGGTAGCTAGAGAAAAAAACAAAACAAAACAGAAACTTCACAATTTTTCACAATCCCTTATCTCATAAACACAAGGTTTTGACATATATGACCACAAATCAAGCAGTAGCTCACAACAGCAACAACAACTCCTTTCTTTAGATTTCAGAGGCTATAAAATCAAAAGATTGCAAGAAATTAGGTAATTTATCCTCCTCTGTTCATTTAGATTGGGGATGATCCAGTGCCCTTCATCTTGAAAAAGCTGAATTGGACTAGACTTTTTTTTTTTTCCTACCAAACCAAAACCAGAAAGGAGTAGAAGCTGGTTTGTAATAGGAGTCATCCAGTGCCTGCAAAGGAGGTTGCAGTAAACAGAAGACACAGGTTAAATCTAGCTGTTATTGAAAAGACCTGTGCTCAGATCTCTGTGAAATTGCAAGGAAACTAATCTGTGATCTCTACCATTCTCTCCACAGGAAAAAAAAAAAAAAGTTTCCCAAATTTATATTTCACAAATAATTCAACCTTTCCCTCCTGTCAATGAATAGTAGATGTCAATACCCTATAAGCATCTTAGGGTACAACATTACATTCCCAGCTTTTAGATTACAAACTTAAGTGCTCTGAATTGTGTCAGCTAAGATTTATTCTGATTATACCTTCTATTTGCACTTAATCTTTTATCATCAGGTTTCTTTAACTGGATGAATGTGGATCACAACAACCCAAAAAATAACTGTTTGACTAATAATGCACAGCCTAAGTCTCTGGGAAGAGCAAAAACTGTTGGGAAAATATGCAAAAGTACCTGAGAAAGAGAAAAGGGTGTTTGGACAATGAAGTGATACAAAGTGATACAAGTGATACAAAGTGATACAAAGTGATACAAAGTGATCTTGATATGGTGACCATCAAGGGGGAGATGTGACTTCTCTCTATATATCTGTTCAAGTGAGGGGAGTAGACATCACTCCCAATCGTTCGAGTACAGTGCAGTCAGCATCTCCGCTCTGGAAGAGACACTTACGTACAATACAGAAGTCAATGGACAGAGAAATGCAAGCACCAATCTGAATTCAGGTGGGAGAAGGCTGAAAAACTTGTTCTAAACCTGATTTTACTCAGAAAGATGACAAATAAGAGAGGACAGAGTGACAGAATATGCTTGTGAATGTTATGCAAAAGGTAGACAATGATAGTTCATTGTTCCCACTTCAACACATGTAACAGGAAAAATTCCAGGAAACAGCAAGCTGGAAAATCTGCAACTGATCAAATATGGTTTTTATCCAGGGCACAACTGAGTCATGGATTTCTTTGACTGAGATACTATCAAGGTAATATTCTTATCAAGACTCAAAAAGCACCTAGCATACTCTTGGTACCCATGTATATATTTTATTTTATAATATTGCATGTTAGCAGAATGCAAACTTTTTTTTTCGGAGACTGAAAGGGTGGAGATGTAGCTGTTGTATTGAACACACACAAATATGCAGGAAAATCTTCTATCATTCACTTGGTTTGGACCAAAACTTGAAGCAAGTTATTTGAAGAGCTGAAACTTCCAGAGACTATTTCCTCGTGAAATTTGAAAAAAATATATTCTATTATGTCTTTTTTAGCTTTGAGGAATACCACAATAAAATCAAATTTAGACTAGATATTATCATGAACACGATAAGAATAATATTACTATACATTTTCCATGAAAGGCACTCAATTTAGTGATAAAGGCAGCATAAAACTAGGAGAAAGGAGAGGTGAGAGTTTCCTTCAAGACAGATGTTGTCTTTTTGGTTTGCTTTGTTTTTCTTTACTGCTTTGCAACCTCCTCCTCCTTAAGCGTAAATACTAATATAATATAATATGATATAATATGATATAATATAATATAATATAATATAATATAATATAATATAATATAATATAATATAATATAATATAATATAATGTAATGTAATATAATGTAATATAATATATCGAATGTGCCCAGTTTAAAACATCCAACATGATTCAAAATTAATATTACCACTTTTTTAATAGATTTTCCTTCTCTTTGGACTAGATAGTTCAGCTGTATATATAGACGTCTAAAATTACACAAAGACCTAACAACTGTGTAATAACAACATTCATAATTTGCCACATTTTTTTCAGTATTTTTTCAATTGTTCAGAAAAACCCTCTGTGTCGAGTGATATACCTTTAACCCAAACTGTGTTTTGACATTTTTATTACATAACATCTCCTGATGCTTAATAATGTTGTAAATTTAAGTGATGAAAGGAAACATAAGTAAGTTTTAAGAAGATTCATTTAGGGGAGAAAAAGATTTAATATCTTCTTAAACTACCTTTATGCCTAGGATGTTAAAAGTCACTTGCCTGGTGAATTGTGTTACTGTTTTTACTATGATTTGATCTAGATTAGGGACATGGACCCTTCTAATAGGTTAGAAAAGGAAGAGTTGGTGCTAAAAAGTAGGTTTTTGCTGATGAAGTCTAAGTTGTGTGTGCAGTCTAAGACAGTTTCTAGGTGCTATCTGCACTCAACGTATTTAGAGATTATCATTTCCAGATGGAAGCTCATTCCAGTCTCAGGCAAGGTGTCTGTACCTCCTCACTTGAAGGCAGGGTCAAATGTGGATATTTTTTGTGTGGGCATCACCTTTTAAACAAGTTACTCTGTGTCCTGTGCTACCCTGCCCAGCTTCCTAACTTATTGTCCACAAGGATGTGAATTCCCAAAGGTCATGGTCATACCTCCTTTCTCTGTGCAGATGCCTTGGATACAGTACAGCACTTCCGAATATCCACATGTTCGATGATGATGATCTCTTCTAGTAGGATTCAGGTGGAAATTAAGGCATCTAAATTTAAGGGTCTGCTTTTGTACTATGTGTTTAAGGTCTATTGTAATAAATGGTTGTGGCAGATGCACTCCTCTCCTGGCCTCCACCATCTCCTGAAACAATCAGAAACTTCTAGTCTAATGGATCGCTATGGTCATGGACATGCCCCTTGGTCAACAGATGGGGCCTTTGACCAATGAAACACCTTGGTTCAGAGAAGTTTCTGGACCACTACCATAAATGACCACAGCGCAGATTCAACTTAGGGTATAAATGGAGCCCACCAGATGCCTGCATTGAGTTGGTCTTCCTCAGAGCAGCAGATCTGCAGTCAAAGACTCTTCTCCTTAGACTGTCCATCTAAGGAAAATTCCTCGAGGACTGAGACACCTTGCCTTGTTGGTGAACGATCTTCTGGGTACCCTTGAGAAGCCTCACTTTGTATGAGTTGGAAGATACACATTTTGAATCATCATTCTAGAGTTCTGGGATCCCTTGAGTTTGAATCCTCTGTGTAGTAATTGAACTCCTAACTAGTATCCAATTTTGTGGTTTATAATGTTGTTGGACTGCTGAATAACTTTGGGTAAACCCTGTTTCTAGTTGGTTCTCTGCTTTTCAGTTCTGATTAGAATGAAATCTTATTAATATCACCTGTCTAAATGGATTTTTGAGGTGCCTCCATGACAATGATGTTGCAGCCAATAGAGTCCAGAGGCCAGTTCAGCTTACCTAAAAGTAGGTAATCACTGACAGGTGACCTGTACTGCTTTTTGGGCTTGATTGATGCATTGACACAGCTTCTGAGGGTGTGGAATTTAGCTTTAAGATTCATTTGCCTTTCCCTCTTACTTACCACTAAAGCAGTCCTCACCACTTGGGAAACACTCCTTAAATTATCCAGACATGCCAGCCTTTCTGAAGGTGCTCCAACCCATTTCTACCAAGCAGCCCTGGGGAAAATAATTTGCAAAATCAGGAGGTTGAAAGCATCATCAGAGTCCCTGAGTAATTTTGAGTGCAGGACTGCCTGAGAATTTATATAAATAAGCAGCTGGCCTCTTAGTTCGAGGACGGTACTCAGGATAAAAGTCATAGGTCTTCTGAAGTGTATACACAATCTGTGCAGAGCATACATAAATTAGAAATATCCGAAGAGCACACAGAATTATGATTTTTAGACCAGTTCAGTTCAGCACTTTAGCCCAAATTTCAGGCACCGACAGGACAAGCAGCTAATCAGGTTAGCCCAAAGACCACCAAGGAGCATTGTGTGATCAGTTGGCACGTCATTTTAATGATCACTGGAGGGAAAGGGAGTCAGTAAATTATGGATTCCTGTGCTGCCTGGGACATCGCACATTGCTGCTAATAAACACGTTATGGTGTGAAATACAGTATGGCATGTGAATAAGAATAACTTGGAGCAGAAGAAAGGCTATAAAAAGAGGGAAGTTGTTGAGGGAGAAATGGCTCAAAAAACTCAACTTTCTTCTTTTTGCGTGAACTTTTTTCAGGTAGATAAATGTATGTCATGCATTTGAATGAGTAGACATTTATGCCTCAGAGAGACCATTTTGTTGAGGATAAGAGAATCTATTATCATAAATAGCCACACTCTGGTGTATCTTGTAGCATAGAGCCTTATACTATAGCTCTTGAATACAACATGCCAATATGGATTTAAGGTAGAAGATAGATTTTTAAACAGAAAAACATACAATCTGTGTTTAAGGGCACAGAATGATACTGAAATCCACAGATTTTGGAAATTATGCTTACCAATACAACTGAAAACTAGCAATGTACATTTTACTTCCATTTACCATGTATTGCTTCAATTTTTTTGTTGCTGATATCCATTCAGTCACTGGCTTTGGCTGCATTCTATTAGATCAAAGTGTGCTCTAACATTAGGTATTTTCTCTTTGTGAATATACTCAAAGACCATGATGAAACCGTATCCTAAATCTTTTAAAGCTAAATGGCATCTGTCTATGCCAGGAATAATACCTGGAAAAGATAAAAGAATACCAGGGTTGTTTATTTAACTTATTCAGTACAGATTTTGAGTATCACAAGGATTATGGACATTTTCAAATTTAGTTTCCTGCAAGTAACCTATTGAAATACCAAAATCTTATGACTCCAAAGAAAACTGTCCAAACAATATTTTATATGTTTTATTATTGTAGTACCATAGATCTTATACACATATATACTAATTTAGATTACAGAAGACCTCATGAGGTCATCTGTTCCAATCCACAAGGCAAAGCAGGGTTGGATATTTGGGACCTGTATTATAGTCAAAGCAACAATTCTGTTACAAAGTATGGAGATAATAACCTATAGCAATTAGCTAAAATGGGTACACTTCCATTTACGTTTTGTTATATCAACAGTTTCTAAATGGAAGATTGTTTTATCTGAAAATTTTTAATCCTTTTCATTCACTTTCTCTTTTTTAATGGAATAGATAATGAAAAGCAGAAAAAAAAAGATAGAAAATAATGAAAAAGAAAAAAAAATGAAAAAATCCAACCAAACAAAACCAAACAAACCAACAAAAAAACACTTCTGAGAAAATGAATGGTTTGAATGCCTAAACATTCATGGGAGTCAATGAAAGTATCTGTGCAGAAAATTTGTCTTTTCTGGGGCAGTTACGTGGTTATATAGATTTAGCTTAGGAGTTCAGAGGAAGGCACCCTTCTGTTACTACAATTCAAGCTTACTCAAAAGAAATCATATTGAATATGAAATCTGAAAGAGCAAACATCAGGTTTTGAGCCCTTCTCACAGAATTATTCTCCAATACTATTAGTGTCTGTAATTCTCTGAATTATGCAATGCTTACTGACACATAAATGGTTGCAGTAGAAACAGTATTTGTAATTGTTGCCTAAACGTGGCATAAATTTCTGAAGAAAAAAAATAGGAACTTTCACTTCTGTGCCCAAGAGAACACAGAAACACAGAACAAGAGAAAATGACAGAAGGAGTCAGCCCGAAAAGACAACGATAAGAATGATGAATATTTCTGTAAGTATCACATGTTCCAAGCACTCAATTAAGCTATTAGCTAGCAAACGTGGAACAACTAACTGTAATTACCCTTGCTAAAGGCTTAGAATCTGTTTGCAGAATTCAGTGCCATGGGCTTCACTGCACTGATGACTATATTTAGTCTATTCAGAGGAAAAATGGATGCTGGAACTTAAGATCAATATAAATATTATTTATTTTCATATATGCCTAAATAAACAAAATCATAAAATGCCTAAGGAAAATTGTTCAGAAACTAATAGGCAAGAAACCAATAAAAATGTACCATGATTCTTTAAGAGAGTATATATGAAATGTATATACATATTTAGAGAATATGTGTATATATGATATAATGCATATATTATATAATTACATAACATAAATGTACACCATAAAATTATATAAAATATATCCATGTACATACATATGATACATACATATTTTATATATAATTATATAATATATAAAAGTATATGTAACTCACAAAAAACTCATACATTTTTTAACGTCCCTGCTATAATATTTCAGAAACATGTATCATGTGAGACAGATATTTGATCTAGTTCTGATTAATTATGGCACAGGATCTGAACAAACGACTTCATGTACTCGAAGCAGGAAGGTCTTGTCTGTTTATCCAGCTAAAATGGTGAAGTGACTTCAGAAACCAGACGGGATTTTCCAGAGCTTGTCTGGGCATCCTATATCCTAACAGTTTATTCTCCCAGATGTTCCAGACCACAAGAGAAAAATAATCATTTGCTATCCAGCTGTCTAAGACTTTTTACTGCAGTGGCCAAGAAGGTATCATACTCCCTGCTGCAGAATAGTACATTGAGACTGTTTTATTTAGTTATTGACAAAAACAGAAACAAGAATAACGGGAAACTTCAAAAATTTTTCAGGTTACATATCTAAAATTATACTTGCAATGAAAATAGTGAGAAGGACCTAAGCAGCAAGATGCACTTGAACTCATTCTCATTTCCCATTTGAGTTTCCTTCCACTTTTCCAGCATCATGGAGGGACCATAAAAACAATAAATTAATTACATTTACATGGGAAACATTAATTTCTAATTCAAGCAATTCCCTAATATGATATATGAATCGGAATGGAGGGAAGAACAGAGGGAAAAGAAAGGAACTACTGTTTGGCTGTAATTATTGCTTTTTCAGTCAGTGCAAAAGTCTTAATCCTGATAGTGTTTCCCACCAGAAGTATTCACTAAAAAAAAAAAGGGAAATAAAAAAGGAACAAGATGTCTTAAGAAAGTGTCTTCAAAGCAATATTTCCTGCAGAAAACAAACAAACAAACAAACCACCACAAATAAACAACTCTGTGCATATCTGAGACATTTTGAGGTGAACAGAGAACTGAAAAGAGGGTTTAATTTGGTGGCCAAATGGGTATCTGAGTATAAAATATATCCAAGAAGTAATATCTGTGAACATTTTGACAGAAATACCAGGTACCACCTTGCTAAAATTTATCCTAGATCTGCAAGTTTCAAGCAGTAAAGTAGGAGTTGCTCTTACATCATCCATGGTCTTTCTCTCCCAAATATTGTTGTCATCTGAAGCAAAATCTATTGCCCATGTTTTATGCAAGCTTATTATCACTCTATGCATATGTGTGTTTTGACTTTGGTCCAAATTTTGCATTTCTCTCCTCAGCAGAAAGTTTAACTAGAACAGAACAGCTGGAATTATGCTGCTTACAAAGAGATTTGGAAAAAAAAAAAAAAAAGATGCAGATCTCTTATGTGTCACTGAAAGCAATCCAGTAACTTTCACGTCCAGAGCAGAAATAGTTTGCAGCAAAGTCAAATAAAATTAAATCCTTAAGCCACATGTCCCAGTAAGTGCCTGACCAGTCCCTTCACAAGAATTCCCTTCTTTTTCAGGGCTGTTGGATCATGCATCCTTAGAAAAAGTAACATGCAAGGAAACTTGGATATCTAAGATCATTCTACTATCTTTGAAAGAAGAAATAAGGGATGGACATCTCTCATACAGTAACTTTCCCTACTCAAATGGACCCTTGTTAATTTGCTTTGGTACAATGGAGAGGTTTTGAAGTAGGCTGCATTAATCACAGTTTTGAATTATCTGGCAATATCCATAAAATATTATAAATAATAGCCAGACAACTGAGCCTTGATATATTGCCTGAAATCCAAAGTGACTTGTTCACTGCTAAAATCCAGGCTGTTATTGTCTCATAACACGAGGCATTCATCTCTTCCGTGTAATTTACTGACTATCTAAAAATTAATAACAGAATAACACCAACCTGTGACTACCATCACAGTTCTGCAGTGCTTCTGATGGCAGAGCTGCCATGGAAGCCCATGATTAAGTACTACAGGAGAATACTGCAGTACTACTGAAATAAGATTTATTTTTATGTGGCTGGTTTAAAATACATTCATTTGACAGTGTTGAGGCTATTTTTTTTCCCAATTAAAGGAATACAATTGTTTATGAAATGTTTAAATCTAGGGCATTATGTTTATTATATCCTCCCTCCCCTCTTCAAAAAGAATCAACTGTAATGACGCAAGAGTCAGCTGTAATGATAGAAGAGGGAGCAAAGGCATTTCTAGTGTAGATCCTAGGCAGTCAACCTTTGTTTCTTGTGTGATCAGCTCAAATAAATATTCTCTTCCCTTCAGAACTCTTTATAAAACCACTGCTGAGGGGAAAGAACTAGCATTGATTCTTCATCAAAATGAAAGGAGTTATTCTGTAGTCCTCTTCTGGGACTCTCAGTTAACATAGTGTAGAGTATTTTTTCGGTTGGCTGGTCAAAAGTGGAGCATGCTTGCTAAGCTCATGGACAATGTCAGATTAGAAATATTTTAGAGATCAACATTAGAATTCAAAATCCCCTTGGTGAACTGATGCTAGAAACAAAGTGTTCCAGTAAGGACAAGAACAAAACAATACACAGTGTTTCAAAAAGATGGATCTAATTTCTTACTTTGAAATTGGGTCCATCTTTTTGAAACACGCTGTACAGTTGAGTATGGGCTTGATCTGGCCTTATTTGATCTACCAAAGCATTAAGTCTCTAGTTCAATTCAGTCATCTGGATGCCTTACAATTAACGAATATTGGCTCCTCAAGAAAGCGAATGAACCATCCCATTTAAGATATCTGTCATAGTAGGGAATTTTGTTACCCTTAGAGATAGTTTAGTCTTCCCTGGATGACCACTGGGACCAACAAGCATGCTACACTGGGCAAGCTGCTGGATTCTAGCTACTCTAGAGTTACTGATGACAGAGTGAATCTTTTCCATTGTTTTGTAACTTAGAGGATATAAGTAAGGAAGTGACACTGTGGGCAGCAGTTTGCCAGCAAAGGATTTGGGGATTAGAATGGATCACGAGCTTAACAGGAATCAGAGTGTAATGTTGTCACAAAGAAGGGAGGACATCAGAGCTAGTCCTTCCATTCCGCTTAGCACTGAAAAGCTGTCAGTTGAACATCTGCATTCATTTCTGGACACTGAATTTCAATAAAAATGTAAATCAACTGGAGAGAGTCCAGAAGACGGCACTGAGAGTGATTAGAGGTCTACAACACATGGCCTTCAAGCAAACATTGAAAGAGATGGAATTGATTTTACTAAAAATAGGGAGAATCTAGAGAAAAGGCATTATAACAAAAATTTTGTTAGACCTAAATAAAATATTTCAGTTGGTGATGATATCTACATACCAGGGAAGATTGCCTATAAGGTGGTTGAATGTTGTTGGGCATCTACATATAGTTTAGCTATGGGTGATATCATTTCAAGAGGTGGAACGGTTCAGTGATGTTCAAACTTTATTGAATTGAAGAATTATATTTTTGGGGGGAGGGAAAAGGAGTTTGTCATATGCTGTGTTGCTGAAGTGGTCTATTAATCCAGTCACACCAGGCTGTGTTTATAACTGAAAGTTCTTTATTTTTAAACCCTTCATTCTGCTTGCTTCTTTCCTTTCAGGAATGTGTACAATAGTGTTTGAACTACTTCTGCTTGTTTTTCAGATCACCTGCCAATTAACAAAATTCATGGAAGACACAGTCCACAGACTGAACAACGCTGGACTACGGGACCTCTTGAAGCACCTTTTAGACCTGCCTTTCTGCAAGGTCACATTCAGTAAAAAGGCACAAGAGTTTTTCAATCAGTGGCATCACGCAGGCATCACACAGGCTTAAGGACTTCACTAAAACCGCAATAGTTGAGTAGTGAATCAGGCTTCGCATTTGACCTGTGTATATGAAAAAAGGTGAATGTAAAATTCCCTTCTCATGGCAAAAAATGTCTCTTTCTGGACCTTTACTGCATTTTTAATCCCTTTAAATATTTCCTCTTTATATATTGTATTATTTATATATTACAGTCCTTGTCTTCCCCTCAAGCTGTGTCAGGACACTGCTTCTCTCTGTACAAAACAAATCGCTTATAAAATTTTTCTGTAGGGGAACTCAGACGCAAATAGTAACGTGCACTCTTTCCAAGTCATAGATAACAGGCTGAAAAAATTTTGTTCTTAGCACCTGTTTGGAATTTCTTGCCCTGAAAGATGTGCATTCCAGTGCATAATACGAGGTGGCTCATTATAAAACATAGACTACTTTAGGAGAGAGTCATCTCATCTGATTTTGGACAATTAATTTTGGTGTGCCTAGCCTAAGTTAGTTAGTTAGATTTCCCAAATACTCAGAGGAGAAAGACAAGCACTTTCAGCAGGTGTTTTAACCCAGCTGATCCGAATTATCCTCTGGAGATGCCTGACAGATCAAAACCAACCTAGACATCTTGCTTCATTTCCTAAAGTGTGGTGGGAATGCATCCAAATCTTAAAGAAAGATTGTTCCCTAGCCTTGTCAGATGGTTACACATGTGGGAGATAGTAGTTATATTAAGGTTTTGTGAATAGCTGCTCCCAGACCATTGATTTTAATGGGACCATGTGAATTTATCACCTAAGGCAGGGGTGTCAAACTCCTTTTCACCGGGGGCCGCATCAGCCTCCTGGTTGCCTTTAAAAGGCCGAGTGTAATTTTAGGACTGTATAAATGTAGGAGTAGTTTATACAGTCCTAAAATTACACTCGGCCCTTTGAAGGCAACCACGAGGCTGATGTGGCCCCCGGTGAAAATAAGTTTGACACCCCTGACCTAAGGAATCCAGATCTATTAACCTTCTTCCATATCTTCCTCTTGCTGGATCTCATGCATCAGCTCATCTATCTACTCCATGAAGAAACAATAATTTTTCAAAACTGGATCTCAACAAATCAGAAAATTCCAACAATATTGCTAGAAAAGCACCCTTAATTCTACTGTGTCAGCCTTTCTGACTAGTTTTCTTTCACAATCGTTAGCTTTGGCCACACATTTGGCGGAGAGGCTAAAATCACAAAGTTATGTCCTTCAAAAACCATGGGAAAGGTGACAAGAGAGAATACAGATCCTATCAGTACTCCTATTCAGAGAAAGATGCAATATCTGATCGGGCTTAATTAGAGAATCCATATAAGGAAGGGGCTTTATAACCATCCCAAACTCAGAAAAAGACTTAATCAGCCGTTGTGCTTTATTAGGTAACCAAGAATCTAGGATGCAAATCAAGCAGAAAATAAGCTTCAACAGCTTCACTGCTCTAGGCATAGCCTGTTTATGCATGATTTTTCCTGGAACTGGCTGTTTGTCGCAATCGTGTTCGAGCACGAACTGCTGTCTGAGTCTTCATTCTTCCAGGACCGGAGTTCATGATCACTATTTGGGGACGGGCAGGGTATTGGTCACCGGTTGGTGAGAGCAATTATATTATCACTTGTAGTCAGTAGAAGAAGTAAGTTTGGTCTGAATGTCCTTCATTTATTTAACTCCATTTGGGGGGGCAAATGGAAGCCCTGAGATTTCACAAAGACCACTGAAAATAAAGATGGGCCAGAAAAAATGTTTAAGTCTAATGAGGGCTACCTCCTGGAGTCCTCTGGAAAAGTCAACTGATACACATCTGATTTGTAAAGAAAATGTGGATTAATACACCAGAGTCCCTCGGGAGCAGGGGTATGTCGGAAGGGAATTATGCAATAGTCAAGGCTGGAAGAATCTTCTCCTGAATGCACAGAGATAAGGCAGTGGTTGGTTGTATGTTGTCATAAGAGCACGTTGAGCTGTCAGTGGAAGGAAGAGGCACCCTTCAAAAGCTGTACTGCTGCCCAACAACTTCAAGTGGTCCACCAAACAGCAAAAGCATGCATATAAAGCATGAAGTGTAGGCAATATGTATCAGCAGTCAGTGTGGGGATTGCACAGGACACATATCTAATAGTTTGCTGGGTAGCTTTTAGGTGTTCCTGATGTCCTTCTTCCTCTGACGGAGCAAAAACAGCCACAGCCTGACCCAACACATCCTGTGGAGATGGAGGGGAGCCTGGCAGTAAAGGCAATGCAGAAGACCGATAGGCAGCCCCTGGAGGTCTCACAAGCAAACACAAAAACTCTACAACTTGTACTGTTGCAATCACACTACACTGGCTGCATCTCATGCCTTGGAATACTTTCCTATTGTTGTCAATTGTCAGAATGGACTCTCCCTACTTAGAGTATTTTAAAGGGATTTTTCCCAAGTAGAGCCAATGACCACCATCATTACTCTCTCTTCTGACTGCCAAAAGTGGAAATTGGTTTGTTTAATTACTGAAATCACACATATCTCTCTGTGCAAGACAGATTTTTTTTTTTTTTAGATTTGAATACATTATATATTAATTTTCATAATCACTGAAGCTTTTCTTATTAGGGCTTCTTTAATTTCTTCACTGATTTTTAAAATCCAAGTGTCAAATGAGGCCAGAAGGCCAGGTTTTCAATTACTGTTGAGTTATGTAATATATTAATAGAAGAATTAACTAGGAATTAAGAAATATAGAGGACTTAATTATGTGTTTGAATAGCTTTTGCTTTGGGTCATTTTAACTGATGTGTCTGTCATCTTTTATGAGGTTTCATCAACAGTTATTGATGTATGACAGCAAACCACCAATCCAAGATACAGTTTCATCTATGAAGACTCTCATTCAACAGATGAAGTCACCTCTCTCGCAAAAAAGAAAAAAAAAAAGCAAACCTTCTACATGTATGTTAGAATCATAGAATGGTTTCTGTTGGGAGGGACTTTCAAAGATTGTCTAGTTCCAAGCCCCTTCCTTACCCATCAAATAGTCTATCCATCAAACCTGTATCTCTCTGGTTTAATGACAAGGATGCTGTGTGGGACTGTGTCAAAGGCCCTATAGAAGTCAAGGTAGATGAAAGCTGTTGCTCTTTGTTATACACCAGCGCAGTCGCTCCATTATAGAAGGCCATCAGATTAGTCAGGCATTATTTGTCCTTTGTGAAGCCATGTTGGTGGTTGCTAAGCACCTCCCTGTTGTCTGGAAATAGTGATTATTTCATTTTTGCATATTTTCCCAACATTCATTTAGAGAGGGGTGTGAAGTATACATTTCTTATCACTTCATTCAGGTTTTACATGAAAAAACGTACATGGTAGTTCCTTTGGTTTGCTTTGGGTTTTCCTATTTTACGCAAAAAAAAAAAAAAAAGAATTTGAGACAATATGTGTTTTTGGAAAAAAACTGTTTCACCAGTTCACTTGATTGAATTTTTTTTGTCTTTAATTAGCTTCCAACTGAAATGTGAACATTTAGTTGCTAGAAAGGAAACAACAGAGCTCTTAATTTTCAGCTTTTTAGTGGAAAACATTTCACAATTAGTTGTAGTGCTGTCATGCTGCCTCTGTTCATAAAATTATTTCTTTCTCTTAAATCCAAGGATTGCATTTGCAAATAAAACTGTGTGAGAACTGCTTAACTGGATCAGTCAGCAGTCCCTTTTGCCTAACATTCAGTTTCTGAAAGAGGAATGTAACAGGTGTTGATGGAAATAGTATCAGAAACAAGGCAAGTATAGATTAATATTACCCTATGTATAAATCAGAGATTTAGACCTGCCCAAGAAGTTGGTTGCATCTGAATCATCATACTTCACAACTGCTCCTATACCTTTTCTCTGTGAATTGGTCCTGACTCTTTTTTGAGTCTATATATAAATTTGCCTTCCATAAAAGCCTCTGAGGATGAATTCCATTACTGAATCATGCATTTTGTGTAAAACTATGTAAATTATTCATTTTACGTAAAACTGTGTAAAATTCTTTCATTTATTTGCAGTCTACTGCCTGATAACTTAGGAATTTACGCCAAAGTTAGGTACAAACTTGCACAGAAAAGAAGGGGAACTACGTTTAACTATGTGCAGAAGACCCTGTTGATTTTTGCCATTGCAAATTCTACAATGGGATTTCCTGTGAGTATGTGTTCAGTTGCTGTGCATGAAATGTGTTTAAAATCAGTCTTTTATGTCATGCTTTCTCACTCACTATTGCTACTTAGTGTCATTCCTCATCATTCAGAGTGTTCCATGAAACCTAGAAATGATCTATTAAACTCTATAACCTACCTTTTGGGGACAAAATACATTAGTTCCAGTAGTTAAATATTTCTCACCATCAGCAGTCCTTTGTCCATCAACCTTCATTTTCCTGTGGTTCATATCATATACCCTCATTGCATGGAGCTGAGCTAGAGGATCTTTAAAGGTTTATTCCTACCCAAACCATTCTGTGATTCTGTGTTATTCTTGCAATGTCACAGTCTTATTCTGGCATACAAATGCTCTCAATGTTCACTATCCTTCTCTAACCTTCAAGTTGCTACCGGTGTAATTTTTAATCAACATACTTCATCTTGTTTGCCTGAACAGACAAAGTAACATTGATTTGCTTATACACCTTTAAGCCATCATGGTGAGGATGCATCAGGTTTACCGTGCACATAGAGTGATGTAACTCATGGCAAGATTTCATTAGATGAACTGGCATCCTGGTGATTCTGGAAGAGCTGTAAGTATCAGAAATGCCCTGAAGATTATTTGACACCCCTGAGGCTTGCTTAGTCTTCCCTATTGGACTTGTGAATATTGTCTGCAATACCCAAACTTTCCGGGAAATTTTAGGCAAACATTATTGTTTAACTTTATAGTTCAATTTTAATAATACTCTTATGCAACTGTGGAAAAGCAAACAGGACATTCTTAATGCTGAGGAAAAGTCAGTCTGTCTGCTGTATAAATAGAAGCAGCTGGGGAACTGCTTTCTCTTATGTGTTTTGGTAAATGATTCATAAACCAACAAAATTCCAAAGGTTTCTTCTGGACTTATGGATCCTGAAGGGATCCCTTTATGTTTGCTAAGAGGTCATCTTATGGAACAGTTTCTCTCAAAGCAGGGATGTTAACACATCTCTCTCTTCCATTAGGCTATCTATTTTCATAAAGGATTTGAGAATATAATGTTTCTGATTACTGCCTCTTTATTAAGTTTGTTTGAAACTGGCCCATATTCTAAATTTGGCTGAAGTAGGTATAAAAAACAGTGTTACCTGCACATTACTTTGAAATTGACCTCATGGCCCATGTCGGGAAAATATAACTTAGGAATTTTAGTTGGTATAGCTATCCTGAGTTAAAATTTAATGAGAATGACAGCTGTGTAAATCTTTGCTCACATCATGCAATTGAAGCTGTGTTACTATATGAGTAATAGCACTAGAAACTATTCTTCTTTGCCACTGAAATCCATATCCCAAAGCTGGATAGCTTTATGTGGAAAGGATGGCTTGGGAAGCTTACACACGTATGTCAAAAAGATGAAAAAGAGCAAGAAAACCAGCCACAAATAAAATTGACAAGACACTTTTTCAGTAGAAAGTGCAATTTAATCTAAACATTTCAAAGTAATATGCCCTGTTTCAGTGGCATTTTTAACATGAAAATGATAAAATGAACCATCATCACTTCTTCTTTTAGTTTTGACAGTCAAAATGTTTTCAATAAAGCAAAAACATTCCTTTTAATTCCCCTTTTAATGAATATTTTAACATTACTATTGTATGTAGTCCTTTCTATTTTGCAGAAAGTATTAAACAAAATATACCGTACACTGACAAGACACAGCCAATGATACTAAACAGCATTTTTTTAATTTCATGGTGAAAAATGTATTTTTTTTTTTTAAGAAATCAAAGTTTGTCATTTAGAAATTCTGGAGAAAAGGTGTGTTTGTTGATCTGCTCTTGGTGCTAGAAAGGTGTGAACTCTCATGCTTCTGGAGAATTCTAGGCAGCAGAAGCAGGATTCAGTATAACGACCATGCAAGGCATCATGGCTAACATTTGCCTGTTCTTTGTGAGCGTTCATGAATTCATTATTCTAGTGGGTCTGTTTCTACCATATCTTTCATGTGGTCCTTGAGAACATAAGAGTATTTAAAACTTCCTCAGAGTTTATTCTTTCAGGGACTTTAGATACAGCCATTGAGACAGGAAAACACATCACTTCATCTAAGGTCCTTTGAAAACAGCAATGCCTTTTCATTAATTTAGCTGAAACCAGCTCAGGCTAAGCTACACAAAAAAGTGTTTCTCATTCCATTGAAGGAGTAGAAGGCTCAATCATTAGCACTAGAAGGCTAGTGCAACATAGGCTGGGGTCCTTTGCTTCTCTACAGAGAAAGACATATCACTCAAGTCTTTTCAATGTGCAGCCAGGCTGCTCTCCAACCCTCTTCTTTCCTTCTGCCCTTTTAAATCCCAAATATATTCTTTTCTAGATAAATATATCCAGAAATATATATATTGAATACATATTCAATATATAACAATCAATGTAATCAAAATATGACCCCTACTAAAATGTTTCCAGCAGTTCAAGAAGGAAAATTAAGCAGAAGAGACTTGTTTTGCTGGCTGTGTTTGAACAGCAAGTCATGTCTTAAAAATAAAATAATACAGCCTCAGGCTGTTTATCTGAACATGATTGGAGCCAGGGGATTTCTATGGGTTCCTGCAGTTATAAATAAATGCACCGAGTTTTCAACACATGTCAGATTTTGTAGTCATATAACAGGTCCCAGAGCTCTTAGATAAGAGGGATGTTCTGATAACCACAGCTCTCACTGTATTTGCAATTTTGCCCTCATTATTTTTAGAGAAAATCCAAAGGAGACAATTGCAATAAATATGATGAAAAGTCCATTGAGATATAACAGCGAAACCAGCCTCTGAGCAGGCTGAGCATTTAACTAATGCTGCAGGACATAATTGCTGAGACTCAACTGGGTGAGAAGTTGATCATAATTCCTGAGAATTATGAGTATTTTAAAACGATTGACAGTGCTGGCATGCATAGTTGTGCTTCCACAATATGCATACCTCGCCTTGCAGTCTCAAAGCTTCCTGGTCAGCAGCCAAAAATAAATGTTATCATGGAAGATACTTTTTACATATTTTCACTTGAGAAGAAGAAAACCGAAGAGCTGACTCTGCTGTTTTAAACCTAACAGTATATGTTGGACATAAATGCATATTGGAAGCAGGGATGCAAGGCCAAGCTCACAGGACTGATGACTTGTTTTGGAAATGAATCTTTCAAGATGGTGGAGACAGAGCTATGAAATCTCTTGCTAAACTATCTAAAGCTTTTGTAACTAAGGCAGTGAGATGGAAGGTGAACATACTGCAGTAGCCACAAATAGCATTGGGTGTCCTTGATCGTGTTGCTCAGCTGCTCTGGAATTCTCTTCTCCAGCCATGGAGTGCAGTGAATGCCTCCCAGTAGAGAAGAGCAACACCTTCCAAAGTTGTGAGAACGCTTCCACACTTTATTTTTCAGGTGATGCTGTCTGAAGGCAACAAACAGTTGCATGAGGGAGAAAATAAGTACTGCAAGGTCCTCTTCTGAGGAGCTATTATAGTTTAGCCCCAGCTGGCAACTATGACCACATGATTGCTCATTCATCCCTCCCTGCCCCTGGTGGGAGAGGAAACAAAAAGCAAAACTTGTGGGTTGGGATAAAAACAGTTTAACAGGATAGCAAAAGGGAAAAGAAAAACATTAACAATAATAACAATGAAAGAAAATACAAAGCAAGTGGTACACAACACAATTGCTCACCAACTCGGAAAAACGATGCCCAGCCTGTTCCTGAGTAGCAATCGCCTGAGCAGTGATCACAAATGCCAGACCACAGCTCGTGCTCAAACATGCTCACATTGAACAGCCCATCCCAGAAAAAAACAGGGACCTGGATGGCAGTTCATGCTTGAACACAGTCGTGCCACACCACCAGTTTTGGAGAGCAAAGAATACTCAGACAGCAGCAATCCCCAAGCAGTGAGCTCCTCCCCTCAGCCAGCCCTCCAGTTTTATACTGACCATGACATCATATGGTGTTGAATATTCCTTTGACTTATTTGGGTCATCTGTCCTGTTTGTGTCCCCTCCCAGCTTCCTGTGAAAATTAACTCTATCCCAGTCAAACCCAGGACTTTATCAGCTTCCTGTGAAAATAAACCCCATTCTAGCTGACCCAGCACAGGAACTTCAGACGCTTACCTTTATATTTGTTCACAGACTGTAAAAATATAGTTATCTGGAAGAGAAAAACAGATGAGAAAATGTCATATCTATCACCCCACTGTAAGTAGAAACATGGTAATGTAGAATCAAAGCCAAATAAGTCTTTACATAGTCTTCCCTCATTAAACTACTGGGGAGGGCAGGATCACACGCACATTCCACCTACTTCAGTATATGAAGTTCTTCATAGCATTGTTTTGGCTAATACTCAGTCTGCCTTTTCATCCAAGTCAAAGTAGTATGGAAGAGGAAGTTTAACGAGGCAGCACAGTCTATTAAAGAGGCAGGAATATGCATAAATACATGTTGAAAGGCACTTAGTCCTGAATATGCAGGAAACTGGGGTGGGCAGAGTTCATGGGACACAACAAGAAGAAAGTTTTCATGTCCCTGAGCTGGGAGACTGAAAGCCTGTCTTTATCACCTTATGGCAGGCTGCCCTGAAGGACAAAGGAGCCCAGGTGAACTGATTGTTCTCTTAGGATAACCTCTTAAAAGTGCAGAAGCTGTCCAAACCAATGTGAGACGAAACAGTCTGACACAGCAGAAAGCTGGGCAAGGGACTCTTGACAGAACACAAAACACAGAAATGTGTGTGAGGTGGAAGAGAGGCCATGCTACTAGGAAGGAACATATTAACATCACTCAAGACTGGACTGGATTAAGGGAACCCAAAGCTTGGTGACAGCTGAGACATCCTCGAAGACTTTGAAACAAGCAACTGATGTGGAGTTCAAGAGAGTCCTGCTTTGAGCAGGAGGTCAGGTTAGAAACCTCCAGAGATCCCTTTTAGCTGAAATTGCTCTATGATGGTTCTGTGATGTTATGACTGTAGTGCCACATCCTGCTTATAAACGGAAAAGCTGAAAATGATTGTTCAGAGTTTAACATTTACTTTTTTAAGATCAAATTATGTCTTAAAAAGATTTTACTCCTTGTAGGAAGCACTGAAAAAATGAAACTTTAATTAAAATCTCAGTCAGTAGTAAGCATTGTAAGGAAAGGAGACACATATACCAGTAGGATACCTATGATTTGCAAGTAGATAAGGTATTGGCAAGAAGAAAGAACATACCAGAACCTGAGCAGAGGGACAAGTCATCTGTTCTAGGTAAGCATGGAGCCAAGCCTACTTCTGAGGTGGGTGCCACTTACACTGTATGCCATACAACCTATGCCAAATGAGCATTTCGCTTCTCTGATAGTGCCTTGATAGTGTCCTCAGTGCACCACTACCAGTCTTCCAGCACTTTCTCTGACTTCAGCTCTTCCAAAGAACAGTCTACGTGCTTGACCACAGGTGCACCCATAGGAATGGAGGGTGCACACAAGATCTGGAAATCCTATTATTTATATCCCCTTCCAGACTTGCTCTTCAATGCTAACGTAATTCCATGTTAATACTTGCTTTGGGTTTTGTAAGCTTGTGGGGACATCACAAAATGACTTAAAAAATGCATTCAAATGATGTAAGGGAGTACGCATGTTTTGTATGTCCTCGTGGGGGAATAGAAGAGGGACTCTAACACTCTCAATCATTTCTCTCTCCCACAAAATAATTAGAAGGCTTTTTCCATTACCATTACGTTCATCCTGTATTAAGTATCCATATTTCCATTTATTGGTGAACTGTGTTATTATGAGGAGGAAAAAGGTTTTTCTTCAGTAACCAGTAGCAAGGAGGAAGACATAGATACACACCGACGTGAACATGCAAAGCTCCAGGAGGGAGAATCAATTCAGAGTGAAGATCATTTGCTCATCCATCTAAGTTTGCTAGGTAATTTAGGCCTCGAAAGCAGTACAGTTAGCACACTGAAATGGCATTACTTGTTACTGTTCAAGGTGAATAATGTGGCCTTCTATGGCTAGGGTCATTATCTCTCTGAGCCTGCTTATGGCAAGGTAGAGGAAAGAAATATAATGTCTGTCTAAGAAGACCAATATTTTCAATTCAGATGTGTTTTGTATGAAACAGAAGCTCAGTATTTTATGAGGTATGGCATCATTTCCAGCATGTCTTTTATAGTATTTGCTTGGGGCTGGCAGAAAAACTCATACTGTTGAGCCAGACTCCTAGAATTGGACATGTTAATCGCAGCAAGAGTTTCGCTTTTCCGTATCAATCATAGGATACCCACCAACTATAACAGGCAATAGCAATAACAAAGGAGCCCAAGTCAGAGCCAGGGGATGATGGTGTTAGACCTGAGATTTCCAATGGGCCTTTGTTCAGAAGGACATATTCAAATTGCCTGAATTCAGTCTAAGCAGGATTCAACCACACTGAATTCAGATGCCTATATTGTAGGTGTTTACGCTAAACCGAGTTATCTGAGATTCAGCTGCAGCTGGAGGACATTGAGTCAACGAAATCACAGGAGTTTAGGGTACAATTCCTCTGATTCAGTGTGTAGGTACTTAAATTATGGAGACTTGAGTTACACACTAAAATCTGTTGTTTCTATTGACTACAGACTCAATTAAGGTAGCTAAAAAAAGCATCCGGTGTTTTTGGACATGCCCTAGGCATATGTCTTTTGGAGTTCATTTGGCAGTCCAGAAGAACTTGGGTCTCCCAAAGGTGTGGTGTCCTATCTATCTGATGTCTCAGGTACCGTAAAGCATTTTGGATGTTGTTAAATGCCAGGGCTTACCAACTGATTTAAATCCCAACTCTTCACTGCCAATAAAGGTAGTTTAGGATGATTTGTTCAGATGTAGACAGGTTTCAATAACTCTTCAAATGGATTGCACCTTCTTACTCACTAAAGACATTACCATATCTAATGTCAGTGCATGACTAAAATATTCCTGTCTCCCACTTCCCACAATGATGGCAATTTCTCTATCAGAGAAGAAAAAACATGTGAAACGTAAGTTAAATGGGTCAGCTAATAAGAATAATGATTATTTCAGTATTAGCTATGGGACCAAGCTGGCAAAATTAGTATTCTTCTTAAATGGTTTTAATAAAATGCCTACCATTCTCTCTCATTCATTCTTTCTCCTGTACAGGGAGTCAAAGCTTTTCTGCCTTAAGTAGCAGACAGCCTGATTTACTCATCACTTTCCTATTTTGTCATTGTTGTCACCATTGTTAACTGGCAATTCAAACATGACCCAAAGTAGTCCTGAGCGATGAGATTTTGACTTTACCCTTAGTGTGTTATAAATAGGAGCTGTTTCTCTCTTTGATGAACTGTAAAATAGTTCGGTCATCTCAAGCAGAAAACATCCTAACAGTAGAATTATCGTTCTTACAGAATCACAGAATCACAGAATGTCGGGGATTGGAAGGCACCTCAAAAGATCATCTAGTCCAATCCCCCCGCCGGAGCAGGAACACCCAGATGAGGTTACACAGGAAGGTGTCCAGGCGGGTTTTGAATGTCTCCAGAGAAGGAGACTCTGCAACTCCCCTGAGCAGCCCGTTCCAGTGTTCTGTTACCCTCACTGAGAAGAAGTTTCTTCTCAAATTTAAGTGGAACCTCTTGTGTTCCAGCTTGAACCCATTGCCCCTTGTCCTATCATTGGCTGTCACCGAGCAGAGCCTGGCTCCATCCTCATGACACCCACCCTTTATATATTTATAACCATTAATGAGGTCACCCCTCAGTCTCCTCTTCTCCAAGCTCAAGAGCCCAAGTTCCCTCAGCCTTTCCTCACACGGGAGATGCTCCACTCCTTTCATCATCTTTGTTGCCCTGCGCTGGACTCTCTCCAGCAGTTCCCTGTCCTTCTGGAACTGAGGGGCCCAGAACTGGACACAATATTCCAGATGAGGTCTCACCAGGGCAGAGCAGAGGGGCAGGAGAACCTCTCTGACCTACTGACCACCCCCTTCTAATCCCCCCCAGGTCCCATTGCCCTTCCTGGCCACAAGGGCCCAGTGCTGGCTCATGGTCACCCTGCTGTCCCCAGGACCCCCAGCTCCCTTTCCCCTACACTGCTCTCTGACAGCTCGTTCCCCAACCTATACTGGAACCTGGGGTTGTTCCTGCCCAGATGTAAGACTCTACACTTGCCCTTGTTATATTTCATTACATTTTTCCCTTCCCAACTCTCCAGCCTGTCCAGGTCTCACTGGATGGCAGCACAGCCTCTGGCGTGTCAGCCACTCCTCCCAGCTTGGTGTCATCAGCAAACTTGCTGATAGTACACTCAATTCCCTCAACGTGTGAGTAAGGATAAAAGATCTAGAAAAAGTCAGAGGTCTTTCTGTTCTCCATGAGCCTTTTGTACTAGAAAACAATGGGACACTGAACTAGGATCATGACTGTGTCATTGAAGAAATAATAGATTTAAAAGAGAAACAAATTCTTAGTATAGAAACAATACTATTTCAGGTACTTCATAACTACTGTGTGCTTGACTACTATCCTTCACGTTCCTTTACGGTAGGGACAGAATAAAATTTATTTTCTTAAAATAACACCAATAAACAAAATAAGTGAATGCAATAAGAGTTTTGCAGCTATTCCAAACATTGCAGGAGTACCTTTAGGTACTTCAGTCCCCATCAAAATCATCTTCCTCTGGGCCCAATGGAATAGTTACTCTGTGTTTTCACTGGTGGCATGTTACTATAAGCCCATTTTACTGTAAGCTACATCAAGCTCATCTTACTCTCCTGGACTCTTTCCCTTCATCAGTACTCTTCTGCCTTTAAGTCTGTACCTGCGCCAAGGCTATGTCCTCTTCTTTTGTCTTAATATCTAAAGAGTTTTAATTTAACTACGTTTGACAATTCATCATCTGAGAAATACAGGCAAATCTCTGACAGAGGTGACCCACTAGATTTCAAGTCCTCCCTCAGAAGAGTGGAGGAACAAAAATGCCTAAATTGAATCAGATCTATGCAAATCAGATCATCTTGATATCATTTATTTCTTAACAGAGATGCATTAGGGGTAGTATTCCACAATCCTGTTCTTTTTATTTAATTGAATATGGTAAAAATTCTATAAAAAGCTAAATAGAGGTCCCCAAATTGAGAAATCATAATTCTACATGACATTACTTGTGCCCTAACTGGAAATAAATATATTAGCAATTGAGCTATTCAAGTTTAACTCCTCAGGATGTGCTGGCAAGGTGCTGATTGTCAATCCCAGATTCTAGCAGTCAGAAAAACTAAGCCAAGAAGAATCTGCTACTGTGGACATGGTTGATTTTCTTGAGATTTAGCTGCATTCTCAAATCTTGCATAAGCCCACAGAGGACTGCTGGGTTTACAGTAAATCACTGTTGTAGCCCATCTTAAAACAATTCCTGTAGCTGCTTCAGCCCTGAATCTTCCTTCATATGTGATACCTGCCATATGGTTTTCAGTCACACAACAGTTTTGATGTGTGGTTTGTAACGTCGTGAATATTAACTACTTTACCCCACAATTATTTCTCTATAGGAAAGTAATTATTATTGCAGCAGAATCCGATTCAACTTTAAAACTGGCTACTTTTGGAATTTGAGGCAAGCCAAACTATCATCCTAGCTTCACAACTGCCATTTCGATGCTCTGTTGAGGTGGAAAAGGGCTGAAAAAAGCCTGTGCCATTTTACCCCCCTTCCATACAGCATGCACCGCATACAAAAATTCACTTTGCATCCAGCACAAACGTTTCGCTCTGAAAGGACTGTGTCAGCAGCCTTAATTGCTTGGCTGGTGCCACAAGACTGATGGATTATAGGCTCCTGCATTTCTAGAGGAAGGATGAGAACAGATGGGATTTTGCCAATTTAAACTTCTGTACATGTTTAATGTCCTATTTGTCTCTTCCAGTGAGCCTGAAATGGTGATAAATGAACTAGAATCTTACTGGAATCTGTTAATGTCATGAGAAGTGTTTGTGAAGAACAAAAAGCTCTATTAGCCTACATTGACCTGCAAAAAACCAACAGGCTGTGAGGAGTGGTTACCTACTTTCTAATTTGCTTAATGGCCTTTTAATGAGTGGTCTTACGGCTGTACAGTAAATACATTGGTCTAGCACCCTAGAGGCCTCTATTCATGTTATTTCCTGAAACTCTGAGACACCTCCTATTGTTTCTGTTCCTCTGTTTTTCACTCGGATGAGCCTAACAGTTCATTTAACCAATCCTTAAACAATTTTAGGGGTTGGAATACAAATAATAGTACTAAGACTTTCTTGTGACAAATATAAGAACCTCAGTGCCCCATTCATGTACCTATCAGGTCGATTTTCCCTATCTAAATCTAAATCTAAATCTAAATCCAATCTCTATCTAATGAGTCTGTGTACCTAAAGTGTATTTCACACTTCATATAGAAATGCAGCCTATTTTTGCTGTGGCAGAGATTATGATTTATTAGGACTCAAAGCCATAAAAAACATAATATTATGGAGTCATTGTTGTCTAGGAAATCAAGCAGAGCAGGCTGCACACACCAGGAAGACAAGGAGGGAAACAGTTTGGGTTACATTTAAATTTTTAAGCTAAATCTGCAACACTTTTTAGTTTTAGTGTGCTCACATTCTGATAGTAAGATGTTTGTTTATTCTAGCTCAAGTTACTGGGCATGGAAATCACAACAGACTTATCTTTCTGGTACTACTGGGTAACAAATTCATGGCAAACCATCCTCTTGTTTGATCTATAGGAACATCTTCAAAAATCATAAACCCCATTACTTCTGAGAAGGAAAAATAACAGGGGAAAAAAACTTTACACAAGTTTTCAAAACTGAAAAAGTCTAGATGAATTCCAGACTTCATTTTAAGTGATAGAAATATTTTCAACTTTGGACATATTCATAAGCAAAGGGTAGCATATCTTGTAGGTTTTAGAGATATGAAATGAAAAAAAAGAATTACTGCTCATAGAGCACAGCCTTTATACACTACAGGCTCACACAGAGACGCATTAATTACACCATTGGTCTCTTCTACTGAAAGTCACTTTTTTCCAGAGTTACTTACTTTTTAACCAATGTAAGATCAGTAGCTTTTGAACCCCTGAAAAAAAAAGCCTTTTTTAGATGCCTTGATTTAGTCATGCAAATTGGAAAATGTCGGCTCAAATAAAGTGAGTAAGACCATACAGTCAAACGGTGACAATTTCAGGAGTGGATAAATCTCCTAAATCTCCCAGCTCAGTCCCTCCTCCTCCTCCACACAACTGAAGAGTAATAAAAAATAGCATTAAAATTACCTCGACAGGTCATTTGTTCCCCTAGGCCTTACTGAGCACCTTTGTTAATAACTTAGTGCCTGAGCACTAAACCAAAAAACACTTAGCAAGGGCAAAAAGTCTGCAAATAAATTAAAGAATAACAAGTTCCAGTTAGTCTCCAAATAGAGTCGATGATTAAATGGTTTCTATTTAAGCAGCAGCAATACAAAACTCTTTTATGCAAAATTGTAAAGGCTAATAGATTCAACAGGCTTTAAACTAAAGAGAAAAGGAAGAAAGGCAGTGTTTTCTCAGCTTAGATAAAATGACTTGTCTTTCAAACACTGATGCACAAAATACACTTATCATTTTTCTTTTGCTTTCAGAACAAGGTAAGTAGTAAAGTATTGACACTTTTATGCTAATGGATGAGGGGGAAAAAAGAATAAAAAGAGCTAAAAGTATTAGTAAATGATAGAGATGCTGATTTAGTGGTCACTGAATTAATCTACTTGAATGGTTTTTATAAACAGAATGCCAGTTTCTAAGCAAGTACAATCTTTCTGGGAGAGACAGGGCTAGAAGGAGAGGTGGAAGGATCACAGAATATGACAATGACATTTAAAATGTCATGAAATGGCTTCTTCACAAAGAAAACTGTCGAGGGAAAAAAAAATTGGAAGGAAGAACATAAATGACCGCTTTGAGCTTTTCTCTTTCTTAGAAGAGCCTGGAGAAAAAGGGGCTGCAATATGTCTGTGCCAACATTTGCAAGGTACAGAACTGATGGTGGGCTTTCAAATTAGTCTGAAGTCATTGGAATATCAGTGGCTGCTAAGATTTTTTCAGTTTGTTGGTGTTATTTTTTATAAGTTCGCAAGTAGAATAAATTGATAGCTACCGGACTACACAAGTTGAGAAGGTGCCACAAAGTCAAAATCGTAAACTAGAAATATAGATATTTTTAGGAATTGTTATTCTTAAATGTTAGGCGTAGGAAAATCCATGGAGTTGATGCACACACAGAGAACGGATGTAGTTCATTAAAGCTGTACAATGAAGTTAAACAATAGTTCTTTGGGCCTCAAAATTTATTAAAAAATTTTAAAGTCAAAACAGACCTATATGTCAGAGATCACATACTCAGGTTACTTATATAACATAGGTCTCTATCCAACAACCTCTGCTTGGAATACTATTACCACAGTGAATTTTATCCATCTATAGATTAATCCCATTTAACTTTCAGTACCTAACTAAATCATGTAGTGAGCAGGGATAGTGATCTATCTTCTATCTAAATTCAAAAGAGAATAATCTACACTTCAGGGTAATTCATATCTTGGAGAGATTCAGTTGCCCATGGGAATTACCCAAATCTATCTCTACTGACAGGAAAGGAACCAAAAAGGAAGGAATTCTAAGGGTAGGTGAGATAAGCCATAGAGGTATGCAGAAATAAAGACTTCAACATTTTCTTCAGTAGTATGTTGCATCATCTGAGGCTCAGGATTAATTTATGTTTAGCGTTTGCCTTCAAATTCCAAATTTTGGATCTTGTGAGATCAAGCACAATGCATCGAGTGTAATGCTGGAGCTTGGAGCATGCAAGAGGACTAACTCAAAGGTCACATTAGCACCTTCTGGCCAGTAATAGCTTAGCTAGCAAAGTGCATAGGTTACTAAGAAGAAGCCATTCAGCAACAAAAATAAGCAGTGCAATTAGTGCCACAGCAGTGCAGAAAAGTACGTCTATGTGTGTATTAATTCAGTGATACTGATGGTTAACAGTGGAGAGATAAATCAGGAAATCCTGTCATCTGAGGAATGCCTTCATGGTCACTGGAATAGTCTTAAGGTATCAAGAATTAAAATAGTAAAAAATATATATAATATTGCCATTAACTGAAAGTCTTTAGTGAGATATATTCTACATAGTTAAATGAAATATATTGCTACTAACTTCAAAAAAAGGGATAAAACCTGATGGTGAAATTCACCCCATATAACTTTATTTGCACTAATTATTTTCACACTCAGATACAATACTTGAGGAGTTGGGTTGTCATCTATTTGGATGACTGATAACATGTGACGGGACAGACCAATCACTTAATCTAGATAATGACCCTCAAAATCAGTGCAAGCTCAGGTACTTTGTGAACATAAATCACTACTGAAGGAGTGCATGAGAATAATACAAGAACAGAAGAGGGACTAGCACTCTTGAGTTAATTGCTGGCTCAGGATAATCCTTTATTCTGTCACAAATAGTGAAGAATGAAAATAAATAAAGGAGAATTTTACGACCAACAGGAAGATAACTTTCCAATGGCTTGTTTCATCAGCAAAAAGGCTCATTTTTTAATTTGAAATTAAGACAGAATGAAAAGAAACATGTAAGCGACTGGAAGAGACGGAAAGATAGATTAGATCTCAAAATTCAGATTTTGCAAATAGTTCTTAGTGTGGTGAACAAGTTTTCCTGAAGTCTAAACTTCTGCTGTTGAACGAAAAAAAAAAAAAAAAGTGTGGGTTTGCTTGTGTTTTTTTGGTTGGTTGGTTGGTTTGGTTTGTTTTTTGGTGGTGGTGGTGTTTTTTTTTTTTTCCTTTGTCAAGTTAGTTGCATATTCTAGCAGCCTCTAGGTAAATATAGGGAAGTCATCATATAAAAAAGTTCTGTTAGGGCACAGAAGAGAAAAGGGGACTGTGCATTTGTCAATGTTACCCGAGCAGAGTGGGAGGATACAGGGGTTCTCATTGGCATCGTTGTTCATTGAAAATTTTCAGCTCAGCACTTCAACTGAAGACACCTGTTTTCTGAAATCGCATATGCTTGTGCAATCTTTGCACATATTTTTGTGGCTAACTAAGCATTGGCTGCTGAATAATAGAGTGAGGTATAACGCTCTAAGGTACCTCTTGTTCCCTTACATATCTTTTATCTTCATAACGAAAACCAGAAAGCATGTGTGCTACCTGCCTGTTAGCAAAGTTAAGGATTGGACGATAATGAGGACAAGGCAAACCTACAGTTCTTCTATCAAACCTTCCTATTCAGTCAGTTCAAGAAACTGTTGCTCCTGAGCTCCTAAATACATGTTAGGGTGCAGATTTGTTTCAAGTAACTTCAGGGGTCTGTGTTAGATGTCTGAACTGTCTAATTATTTTGGTCCCTTTGTAGCACTGGAGAGACATAATGTGTCTGCTGGGTGATTCATCCCACTTATGTCAGACTTTTATCTTAGAATGGGATGAATCACCCTCTGGAACTACCAGTCCCTCTTCTGTGATTGCTGGGGAACTTTAAGTAACTAGTTAAGACTTGTTGTCTACTTAGGGGAATTTTTACGGACTGCAGTGATATGTGTGTTATTCTACTATTGACTGCAATCCTTCCAGGTTAATATGGATTACAGCAACTTCAAATTTTTTTTTTTTTTTTTTTTTAATTTTCCTATCTTCTCCCATCCTCTCCTTAGAAATAAACTGGCTGACCATGTGTGATAGAAACCAACAACTCACCAGAAAGGAAATTAACAGACCTTGTGTCTTTGCTCAAAGAGGGAAGAATTACTAGATACCATAAGTAAAGCAGGGTCTACCAGATCTTACAGTTGATCCCAAATAATTTTCCCCTTCTGTCTTCTTGGGAGAAAAAATGAAATGAAATCCTGGAGAAAAATAATTTTCACATTAATTTCCTTTGTGCAGCAGTAATCAAACCCCCCTTTTATGCCATATCAAAGTGGTTGATCCTGTTCTGGACAAAGGTGACAGAAATTCAGTACAATTTCCACTGTTAGAATTTGCTAAGTCTGCCAACAAGAGGATGATTTTGTGCCAATTATAGCCTCGGCTTTCATGCCATGACTATATTTCTCCTGCAGTTTCCAGTTTTGTTTCAGTTCAAGAGTGGATGTGCCATAAAAATTCTGCATCTGTACAGGTCTGGGCTGGATTTGAATTAGACACTTGCTAGTGAGATTTCTTGCCTCTCAACTAAGCTTCAGTAAATGCTGCCCCCAACATCAGTATGATTGCAATAAATGACTCAAATAAATGCCATCAAGCACCACCACCACAAAAAGATGCTGCTCTTAAAAAAAAAAAAAATTCTAAAAATATTTAAGTTAATTTTAAAGCCAAATAAAGTTTTAAATAACATTATTTAAATACCTTAATTTAAATTGTAACTCACATTAGAAAATTACTACCTGGTCCGCCTTTACTCAGAATTAGGGGGTACTCCATTAACGCTAAATTTATTAGATTGTTTTCCATCTCCTCTGATTTTAGCCATTTAGCCTCAAACTGCATGCGGAAAGCATTTATCAGGCTTTTGTTTAATCAAGGCAATTTGAGATTGGCCAAATGCTTTTACAGACTTGCATCATTTTGTCCTTTAGAGATAATGACATTGTCACTCTCATCTCCATCCTTTAATATGCTTCTATTTCACTTTTAATATGAAGGTCAATCAAGACGTAAGTATGACTAAAACAGGTATAAGAAAATATCTTGAGTCTCTATCTATTCCCTGGATTTAAGTAGGAGAGAACACTGATTTAAGACTAGAAATCATTCATACATTTTACATAGTTTCCCATTAATCAGCATCAGAACTAGAGCAATTTGCAAAATTCATGCAGCATCTATTAATTTTTTTCTTCTAAGTAAGTAAATGAAAGGGATCTATTAATCCTGGTAGACACTTCATGAATTGGTAATGGGTGAGAGATACTGAACACAGAGGGACATATTAAATCTGTACAAAACGCAAAATACTCCTCAGATCTCGGCTAAATTAATTTAATCCCTTTTTTGCATGTTTTAGGGCTCATTAGATTTTATAAATATTGATACAATGTATTGAGAGGTGGCTGTTTGCAAAGAAAGGATGATCATCACAGGGAAATATCGTTCAGCATGACTGCAGTGTCTGCACTTGAGTTAGACTTTGGGACATTCTTCATTTTCACTGTGACTCTACATCTGGTGGAAAGAGCCACTTTCACTGAATACTCTATTCCAGGGTGAGAAGTGGATGCCTGTTTTAGAAATACCTGGGATTTGAATAGATTTTTCTCTTTTTACAAGCTATATTAGTTTATGGATATCCAAATGAAAACAATGACAAAATTTAGAAAATGTCTTTGAAGTGACAAGCAGCAGTGAGTAATGATTTAAAAGAGAGTTTTCTAGCTTTTTGGACCAGCACCACTAGTGCTTAAAATTCCTCCTGGATCAGTATGAACTTTTGACACAAAAGGTTCACTTAATGAACTTGCTAATATTTCTACTCTATCATATCCAGGGAAGCACCTGCAGAACACACATCATGGCCTCACATACCGTGAGTGGTCTCTGAATCATGGTGTTTGAATCATGCTTTGTCATGTCTGTGCCCCTGGCATACCCTGGGGAAGTCAAGTTTTTTCATTTGTTTTTAGAAATGCAAACTCAGTCACTGGTCTTACTTTGCTGACCTCTCTTTGCTCTCTGGTCGAGTTCTCATTTTGCCAGGAATAAAAGTTAATCTACTCTTATTATATTGCCACTTGTATTGCTTTAACATCCCAAAGAGCAGACAGAGACAAAAAATGGTAATAAGAAGTATGGTGATGAGTAGGTCGATAGCACTGGCTGGGCCTGTGGGTGCCACTGGGATACAGATGAGAAATAATCTGTGCTTTAATTGTGAAGACCCAATGGCAGTGAGGAGAAAAGGAACCTGTGGGTGGGTTTATAACTGAAGAAAGCACTATGCTGAGCACAAAGACAGCCCCTGGCTCTATGATGGGATTGCGATGTTCATAGTGTGTTCTTCAGAGAGACAAATTAAACCCTTTCTGATTAAACCCAAATATTGGAAAGTGCTTACTTGAGCAACTTTGCAAACTGGCCTTCAAACACATAAAATCAACCAAATCTGGGTTCTACCCTAGCCTATAACACAATTCCCACAGATTTTGATCCAGTTCCAAATTCATTAGAGATGATGGCAGATTTTTCATTTCTCTTGACAAGAAAAATTGCTTTGTAATTAAACTCTATGTCCATTTGGGCCAGTTGGTGACTTCAACACAGATGGAGATGAAAACTCAATGCTTGCAAAGATAGTGAAAATTTATTCCTGCATGAAACAAAAGAAGTAAAAGAATCATAGAATCATAGAACGTCCTGAGTTGGAAGGGACCCACAAGGATCATCGAGTGCAACCCCTGTCCCTGCACAGGACAACCTCACAGTTCACACCGTGTGTCTGAGGACGTTGTCCAGTCTCTTCTTGAACACTGTCAGGTTGGGGCTGTGACACCTCCCTGGGGAGCCTGTTCCAGTGTCCAGCACCTCTGGGTGAAGAACCTTTTCCTCATGTCCAACCTGAACCTCCCCTGGCACATCTTCCTGCCATTCCCTCGGATTCTGTCATTGGTCGCTAAAGAGAAGAGTTCGGCACCTGCCCCTCCTCCTCCTCTTGTGAGGAAGCTGTAACCGCCATGAGCTCTCCCCTCAGTCTCCTCTTCTCCAGGCTGAACAAACCAAGCGACTTTAGCCCCTCCTCATACGGCTTCCCCTCCAAACCCTTCACCAACTTCATAACCTCTGGAGACTTTCCAGTAGCTTAATATCTTTTTTTATCCTGTGGTTCCCAGACCTGCACACAGTGAATGCTCCAGGTGAGGCCACCCCAGTGCTGAGCAGAGCGGGACAATCCCCTCCCTGCCCGGCTGGCGATGCTCTGCTGGTTGCACCCAGGACACAGTTGGCCCTCTTGGCTGCCCAGGACACTGTTGGCTCAGAAACATTGATTGCATCTTTGCCAGAGGAAGGTGAGGATGTTATTTTGTCTATCTGTCTCTCCACCTTTTTCTCCATCCCAGTAGATGGATAGCTGAGTTACTGTTGAGCCTGAACTGTCACAAGATACAGCACAGTATTTCAACATAATGCAAAATCAGAGGAGGCTTTCCTGGAATTCCTGCTGGCATCTGAAGCCACTTAGAAATGACTGAGCTGTGTTGTACAAAGGGAGGGAAGGGTGGAAGACTTGAGCACTGCTTCCCATTAGCCATGCCATGATATGCTTCCCTCCTTTTCAGACAGAACATGACCCTCACATTACTTTGTGGGAATGACCATGCAATGCTTTATGGAAATGCTAGCTAGTGACATTGACATTATCTCTAAAGGGCAAACAAACAAACAAAATACTGTTTCACCTTTGCTTATAGCGTCCCAAACTTATTTAGCTTTAGCTGGCGAGAAACAGGTAGAGTATAACATTCAGTTTTACTTCATGGTTCTCTTTGCTATTTGTTTTACTCAGCTGTGCAGTGCTGTGGTGCCGAAACATCATCCCAACTTATGCATTATTTACTAGTTAATATCTCAAAACAGATGTCTCCAAATAAAATAATTTTCTTCCTCTTGCTTGTCTGCCTGAGGGCCAAATCTGAGGAACAGAATAACTCTGTATTAATGTACAGTACACTCAAATCATGACACTGGGATCACTGAACCCCTGTTAAAGTTGGACCCTGGGACATTGAGAAATTTGTAGCAACATGTGTCTCTCCAAGTCAGCGTCAGTATTTCCCAGTTCAGGACTCTATTATATCTCTGTCTTTTAATCAGTCATTTTAGGTCTGCACACCAATTAATTTCAAGTATTATATATTTTTTGCTGATCTGTGTGGCAGAAAGTCCATGTGTCAAGGGACAGTCTTGCTGGGTCAGAATAAAACAACACATCCTCTGGACGCCTGGAGCAGGCATGTACCATAAGAGCAGGAACAACTCTAATCAGCCCAGTGCAACATGCATTTAACCAATATTTAGCACATATTGCCTCATGTCTGTGTTTTTCAGACTGGTGCTGAACAGTTCATAAAATATTGGGATGGGGTCTTTATATTTTTTTTCCTCATGGGTAATTATTTCGTATCACGTTACTGATCTTTCCATTAGGTAATGGTGATATTTGTGCACTAGCAAAAAGTTTCATAGCAAGAAATTTTATGAAGTTCAAATGCCCCTGGGAACCCAGTTTGTTCACAATCTTCTTCTCACCACACAAATGATGTGTCTCTTCTGTCTTTGGAAAACATATGGGCTGCAGGGATACAAGTCCTCAGCTGTCATGGGCTAATTCTCTGGAGGACTTTGATGCTCAGGATCAAAGACATGAATGGAGTTGGCATTTCGTTGGGGCCCAGAACACATCTGAGATATGCCTTCAGCTTGTTGATGAAGGAATGAAGGACAGATCAATGAATTCTACTATTTGGATTTTCTCTGGAGTTGAAGGCTTTACTCAGAACTTTGATGAAGTGTAAGAAGCACATATGTAAGTCAGGACTCTGTAGTTGCCTATGACTACATCTGGACTTTGTGTCCAGACATGAATTAAAATGGACCTCTAAAAGGTTGCCAGAGAGAGTCTAAGACTGGTCACTGGTAACTTGATTGTGGATATCTATTTTTCATGTATTTTTTCAAATCTGAAAGTTAATCTGGAGGGCAAGAAACTCAGAAGTCTTTTTCTTTGTATATTTTTTTCATTTATCTATATTCTTTTGGCAACACCTTATATTCTCATAGTCTTCACATAGAAAGTTGTGGGTTTTTTATAGTCTTCAATGAGTGTACTAGGAGAAGGGTAAGTTTCTTCAGAACAGGATCAACCCTCTAAACTCTCTAATTTTATCTAAAAGAAGCTTGAGAAGAGATATTTTATGAGATTTTTTCCACTTACACAAAATGTTAATCTATGCAAGGCTTTGTCATTATATATAGTAAAGACGTCTCCCAACCTGAGAAGGTTGTGACCTGTGAAAAATACGGTCATGAGTGGAACAAAACGATTTGTCCTGTCGCTATTTTAAATAATGAGGCCCAAGAGAGTTGGCACAAGGTTCTCACAGCAGCTCCCATGGCCTTCATAGGAACTCATGGTGTTCCTGGGAGAAAGAGGATGTATTGAGTGCCCATAGGGAGTATAGAAAATATTACACTGTGATTTGGGTGGTAGTAGGAGGGCAGGGCTTATATTCTGGGTACTAGAAGAAGGAAAAGACAAGTATTAACTGAATAAAGGAAGAGGATGAAAATCAGGTGAAAGCAGTAAAGACAGCCTAGAAAAATATATGCTTTAGGATCTGCTGCTTTGGGTACAGAAGAAAGCCTAAAGTGATTAATTCATGTGCCAATAACCACAAAACAAATAGGAAGCAAGGTTAGGAGTAATACCCTGCTGAGTCCACATCCAGAGCTGTAACTACAAAGCCATTCTGCTCACAGCTGAGCTCTGCATCTCACAATTTGCATACCTTCCCTATAGATTTACTTGTCCCTGCAACACTTGGCAAAGCACATGGTCTGAATTTCAGGGAAATTTGCAGAAGCAGCAAAACACAGCTATTTCAGAGTTTAATAGCTAGCTGAAAAGGATGAAAAAAAGGAAAACAACAGTAAGGGTACCTCATCACTAATGGCAAATTATCTAATTATAGAGGAGTCAAGACCAAAGTTAACTAATTGTCCACAGATTTCTCATCCTTACCCCTGCCAACCTCTAATACACGTGCAACCCTAGCAGTTACCTGGTAGTTATCCACAATATTCACAGAATTAAACAAATTACAAATGGGCCCACTGTGGGCAGTGCATGCCAGGCTTGGCTCTCCAGTGAACCACATCATGCCCTGCAGTATTTGGCTTCTCTCAGCACGTACATTAGTTAGGGTGTATGAGTGAATGCACACCAGTAGGTATGCTTGGAAGAGTGGAGATATTTGACTTTCATGAGAGATGATGAGAAAAAGAAACTCTGACTGCTCTGCCTTGGCTTGTCTCCCCTCCAGCAGCATCTATGCAAAATGTAATCCTGTCTTTCGTCCCATACAAGGCAATAGATTCTTCCTAGTCTTCTATTGTTGTCTCTGTTGTGCGTATCCAGAGCAGGCAAAGATACTTAGTAGGGACCTGAAATAGAGTGAGGCAGTTACCAAGCATTTTTTGAAAGAACTGCTGAAACTTCAAAAGATGTTGTTGTCTGCTGCCAGTCAGCAACTGGAGATTGAACAAAGTAGAGGGAGAAATGGTCATATGTATTGGAAAATAAAACTACTCTGATTGAGTGGAGGCTGAGCTGTCTAAGTTTCAAAGGCTACATTTCTATATCCAGTCTCTGCTGAGCCAATTCATTCTTGTCTGCCTCCAAAAACACCCCTAGTTTGTTCCTGAGCCAGTTATTACAGATGCCTCTGGCAACTTAAGTGTCTAATGTTTCTGGTCTCTTTTGAGAGTTGTGTTGTCCTTACTTGGCTTTGCTAGTGGGTTCTCTTGCCCTTCCTCTGTCCTTTCTCCTTTGCAGAAGGCCCAACACCACCACAGAGGGAGAAAAAATGATCAATCTCTGCCTCTTGCCCATCTAAATTAACAACTGATACTATTTTATAGAATCATAGAATCATTTTGGTTGGAAAAGTCTCTCAAGATCATCAAGTCCAACTAGCTCTGTCACTGAACCATGTCCCTAACAACCTCATCTACGTGTCTTTGAAACACCTCCAGGGATGATGATTCAGCAATAACTCTGCCCTTATCGCTTGGTCTTGAGTGACCACACTTCCAACTTCACATACTAGAGAAGTCTTCACTTAGGGTGGAATTTGACGCAAAGTGATGTATTTATTATGTTGTATGAACACTGCCTCATCCATGCTGAAATGATTCAGGATTAGCGTCCAGCAAGTACTGGCTTCTGCAATTGGTAGAGCTGGAGACAAAAAAAGAAAAGGGATTTATGTCCTTATGTCATGTGAAAAAATATGGGTCAAAGTATTGAGAACTTCAGAGAGATCAAGAGAACATATTCAGCATATGCTGAATGTTTTTACAATATCATTCTGCTGCAATAACTACATTGTCATTTTACCGTCAACTAAAAATCAACCAGATTCTAACATGAGATATTGTAATCTCTGAAGCTCCCTAGATCTATATATCCCAGGAGAGCTCTGAATTGTTTAGAGAACAAAAAGGCCGCTGTTACTCTATGGGGATAAATAATTCAGTCGCTCTGAACACAGAGATATCTCAGACTGAAGTTCAGAGCAGACTGTATGGATTGTGAATATCTGAAGAAATGAATTGTAAAGACTACACTCAGAACCTGCACCTGAATTGATGCAAAAAAATGGAAGAAAGTTCATATAAGACACTCTCATAACTACAAGGTAGAGTCCATGTCATCTATTTTTTTTCTATCTTAAAGTTAAGTGTTTACTGTTAGCTTGTCAACCAGAATCTTTCTATGGTCAACAGAGATGAATAGGCACCTACAGAGAGTGAGTCATCCCATCTGTCTTAGAAAGGGATGAATCATCCACTAGAAGTGCATTTTTTGCTCCATCTTTGGTTTCAGATCTGAAGAGAACTGTGAGCAACTGAAAGATGTGCTCAGGTTTTTTCAACAGCATTAAATGCCATAATAAAAATATTATCTCTCCTTACAAATTCTGTCTTACTTATATCTTCAAACCATCATGACAGGAACAATAATGTTCTCCTCTGTAGAAAGAGTTCAGCTTAGCCTAGAGGTATCTTACTGGTAGATGAAGTTAGGTGACATGAATCCCAGGTAAACTGTTTACAAACTTTTGTCTAGAAGTTGCACGTACATTTCAAAAGGCTATGAAGGATGCTTTGAACACTTTTAAGTGTTTTTCAGATACATCAAATGTTTATCTGATTAGGATATATGTAGCCCTCTTTCTTTGAAAGTTGTCTAGGGTATATTAACACTTCCTTATCAAGCTTTGCATACAATTACCATGAGATTCAAGCTGATTAAAAATAAGATTTTTTGAAATGTCTTTGCTTTGTTGTCTTTTTTTTTCTTTTTTTTTTTTTCCCTACAGAATGGAAACTGTTTTCTGGCCAGTTCTGATTAAATAGTGTAAGAAATTTAGCTTTATTAAAACATTCTGTAGGGAATGAATTTGTCAAAGAAACAATATTACGTCCAGTCATATCCTTTAATTCATTATGAATTCTCTCAAAAAAACTCAGGAGAAAACTGAAAGGATATATTTCTAGTTGAATTAATATGAAAGTTATTCTCAGAATGTTTAGCATACATGATCTAATTGAGTTAAATATTCTAAAAGTAAAATCCATTTTTTTTTATTCCAGAAATATAACTGTTCTAAAATTTGTTCCACACTGGAGTTCAAATCAGGTGATTGTTGTTCCTAGCCATAAAACACACGAATTGTGAGAATGGTCTCATGAGATTTCTAGCCTAAGACTCTAAATCCTGAAGTCCTTGACACCTAAATAAGGCTTAATTATGGAAAAGCAAGTCTTCAAAGCATCAATCTGCCTAAATGGAAATGTTTGGGGAATTTTGGGGAAACATCTAGATTAGCCAATTAGACTGAAATGATAAAAAATTTCAGATTGTGTATTCATTTTTTAGTAGTTTTTGTAGATTATTGAAATCGTGTCTAAATAATGGCCACAAAAAAAGACTGGCATATGCTTGTTTTTTCTTCTGTGTGTCCACATTTTTCTGACATGGATTGAAGTTTTTATCCATTTGCCTGTGATTATCAGCTGACCAGAAGACACAGGTGAGCTGTTACTGTGAATGGCAAGGCATGTTAGATTAGAATGAATACAGAAAACCAAAAACATGCATGGTAGCCTAAGTCCAACAATCAAAGTTTCAAATCTCTTAAGCACGTCCAGAGGAACTGCGCAACACAAGTGCAAGGCAATTCACTATGAAGTCAGGAGCTTGTTTCTTTAGTCCATTTTTTCTATGGGCAGGCAAAAATGAAGACAGTGTGTACTAATAGTTCTTTTAGACTTGTTAATGAAATGCATGACAAGGCTTAGCTGGTGAAAAGTGACTTATTTCAACTGGCTCTGTGGGTGTCACATCAACATGTACGAAGTGAAATGCTGACATAACAGAGGTATTAAGATAGGGACTGTTCATTCATGACAAAAGCCAGGATGCCAACTCAATGAAAAACTGTGGAACAGTCATTAAAAAGCATTTTAACACTTTGGAAAAGAAGAGACCGCATTAAAAAGTTTAAGTGGACTAATTACTTGGATTACATTGCGTTACAAACGTAAGCTGGGTTTTTACAGCCCTGTATTTCAGTCCTTGCTGGTTTTTTGCTAATGAAGTTAGCTATAAAATAAATAGGATGATGCTCTGGTTTTTACTGACCTGCCAAACATAAAGACTTTTTACTGCTCAGAGCAGGGGCAGAATGCAGAGGACTGAGTGAACAGGCTCTGTGAAAACTTGTGTTTGCCTAGCTGTAGGGAGAAACAATATTTGTACAATTAAAAAAATTTTGGCTCAACTCACAGTCAAACATGTTTGTCCCTCAATCCAGGGAATATGCAAGTCATGTTTTGGCACTTGTACCAGTTCCAGATGGCTACACATGTGATGACACTAAAAGAAGAATCAGTGTGATCTCCTAACAGTTAGCATAAGGAAGGTTTTGTACAACTAAGCCATGGGGCATTAAAGTTCACTGTATTTGATAGTACAAACTGATATCTGTGGCACTGATGCTGTGATATTACAATTCTCATGCAGCACTATTGATCATTCTGCCTCTCCTGTCATTCTGATGGCTACAGAGTCATGTAAATAGAGCCATGGTACTAAAATCTGTCCCCCAAAACGTAACTCCATTTCCATCCAGCAACATCCTTACACTTTCCAGGGAGAAAAGTTTTCCTGAGCACAACAGAGAGCAAAACAGGGCTTCAGAGAGTTCAGGGACTTTTGCTTGGGGGCAAGAGACCAATCTCATTCCTCAGCTTTTGAGCACTTCAAAAAATACAACTGTACTAGTAAGATACGAGCTTTAAACTATCAGATTCGAGCAGTGTAAAAATTCATGTCATCCATGCCAAGTGAGGAACTCCTTACAACAGGTTGATTATCATCATTAGATATTTGCTACCCACAGTGCTGAAATACCCAATGCAAGAGAGTTAGAAGCTTCTTGCTCCGGAATTCCCGTAGAAAAGGTAAGCCTGTTAATTGCTGTGTAGCATTTTTTGCTTTACTCTGCTAAACAGGCTTTAATTTCATGAGTAAAATGATTAAAAAAACCCCAAAAAACAAACAAAAAACCCCAAACCAAACCAAAACCAAACAGACAAACAAAAAAACCCCAACTGATGGAATTGGTTTAAATGGTGGGAAATCCACTGACACCAGTATGTGCATGCTGAGTCACAGCCAGATCATTTTACTATCATGGCTTTCATTAGCAGACTTGGATCATTGCTGGGTTTGCATGGATAGTGTGTCATTTATGACATGCTGTGCACAGTAACAAGAGTGCTTTTGTCTTTGGAAAATAGCAAGCTTTTCCCCTGGGCACAGTGTAACTGAGAGCAGTCTGCAGCCTGTAGTTTTTGGATGACACTTCTGACAACCTTACAGAAAACGCTGTGAGACTTCTCCTTCACTTTTGCTGAGCTGCAATCATTAGAAGTGCTGATGTTCCACAAAATAAGTCTGTAGAGTGAAATATGACCAAATTGGCCTTTAGGGAATCCCTAAGAGAAATTCAAAGGTAATATTCTTATTGTGATTTATCTGATCGTATCCCAATTACATTTATTTGTCTACCGTTTTTAAAAATAACTCGGGCCACTAATTCAAAGTCTTTGGCTGAGGCAACTGAAATACTCCACTGAATGCTCCATACTAACTAATGACTTAACTACAGGGTGGATACTGCAGTATTGCAATTAGCACCTTGAAAACAAATTCTTCTTATATGATTTTTATTGCAGTTTCTCCATGATTTATTTTATTCTGTATTGCCAAGTTTCTGGCTATTCCTTAGTGGTTTAGCATAGATCAAAAGTTTAACTGCTTAGGAACAAATAAATCCTCTGGTGGTGTATCAAAAATTTTACTCTGATGAGGAGAAGAAATACTACCAGTCCTTTCCTTGAGCAGCAATACTGAGGTTCAGAGAAGTCAAGCACTATTAGAAGTTGCTGTCAGTGTTTGGAATTCGATGGGAAGAGCTCTTGATGCAGTTAGCCAAGCACTTAGGAGAAGGAAATTGCTGGCCCCATACTCTATGTTGACCATGCTTAAAGATTTCCAATGTATTGGGGTGTTTCTTCTTCACACAGAAATTTAACTGGACCCTGTTCAGGGAGGTTTGTTTTCAACAAAACAGCATTAAATTAGATGTGGCACTGGGGTTCAGAGAATTTGTTTTAGTTTTCTCTTATTGATGTTAACACCAAACCATCCTCATATTCAATTAAGCCAATATCAGATCAATGATACGGGAGAAATAGAGAGAACGTCACAAGAGAGATGGCAGCCAAAAGAGCTTGTCCTGGAGAGAGAGATGACCTTAGAAAGCAGCGATAATTGTTCATCTTCCAGTAAGTTTTGATAATCAGGACCGTGACTTTCACTCTTGAATTTATAGGCAGCTCATATGAAAGATCTAAATTGTTTATTAAAAATACAGAAAGAAAGAGAAATTTTATTTCACAGTCTCTCTAAATAGATGATACAAGTTTGGGAAGGTATCCAAGACTTTATGCATCTTGCAGTCTTTGTGAAAGGGAATTTGCTCAAGACAGACTGCTTGTAGATTGAGAAGCAAAGAAATAGAATGGTTCTTGTAGTAAATTACAGGAATGATGTGCAGAAATTATCAGAGAGATTAATACGTGGATGGCTGTAAAAATGCATTCAAATGCTATTTTTCCTCCTTGGGTTGCTATGCATAGCATGCACCAAACTACTCATGTTCTGGTGTTCATTATCTGCAGATAAACTTTGTTCAAATGCAGAAAGTAAAAAAAAAAAAAAAAAAATAAAGCTGAGAAACAGAGAGCCGGGCGATGATGGACCTTCCTATGTGTTCACCACCTCCAGTAAAAGACATTGCCCTATTTATTTATTTGAATTGTTATATATGCTATCATCTTACTTCACAGCTGTCTCACTGAACAGACAGCAACGCGACAAAATGTGCCCTTGCCTAATGATCATGTTGAGGTTGGATTAGAAGGAGGTGTCTTTGGAAACTTATTTGCCAGCTATGTAGATGGGATATTCGTAAATACATATGCATGATGATACTGATGACTGTAAATATCATAACAGAGAAAAGCAAGATGGTAAGGACTGTCTTCTTGGGTTAAATGCCACTGTATATCCTACTATGAATTCACAGTTCACCGGTATTCAACAGGTATGTGAGGGGACTATTCACAATTTGAGGTCTCTCTTCTGAATTCCCTTAAGCACAAAGCTCCCAGACTGTCTGTTTTGGCTTCAGGGCTGAACAAGCCTGTCCAGCTATACCAAAGCTCTGTCTTGTCCTAGTTTTCAGCTGAGAGAAATTGATGCTCTTGTCTTGCCATCAGAATTGCTGAGATCCCAAAACCAATGGCATCCAAGAACAGCTTCCTAGGATTAACTCACCAGAAAGAATCGCCCTTGTGATGCCATCCCCGGAACTACCATGTTCAGGAGTAGGTCATTTCAGGACTAGCAAGATGCAGCCTATTTGAAAATAAAGTTGATCTAAACACATAGAAGTTTAGGCGCTTAAGTTCAATTTATAGTTTTTACAATCTTTTTTTCCAGGAAAACAGCTGCAACTTAAACTCAGATAAGCAGCCCAACAACTCTGATGATGTGTTTGAATAGTCACTTCAGAGGAATGTGAAAAAGAAATAAACACCTCACAGAGAAAACATTTGCCCTGTAAGAAAAAAAAATAAGTGCTGGATGAAACTCTTCAAAAGATGAAAGCTTCAAAGTTTTGTGGCTGATGAGTCTTTTCTCAATATTTACTATTTGAGCACTGATTATTTTCAAGCATTTCAATGTTAATCCATTATTAAATGGGTTAAAGAGGCTCAGAAAAATTCATGATAGACTGTGTAACTGCCAAAATAAGACTCTCTAGAAAGTGATTTTAGAAGGAAAGAATCTAATTAGTTCATTGGTTAATGAAGTAAATCGAATAAGGTTGGCTGTGGAACCAATCTGATTCATTGCTTTCACCAACTCCTAAAACAGGGCAGGATGTTTCTCTTCATGGCCTAGTTATTGTCCCCATGCAAATCAAGAAGACAACTGTAATTAGTGTCTGGGCTAATTGGTGACACATTTTGTGACATGCTGCCCTGGCAGATACATTATTATATAGAATAATGCTGTATTATCACAAACGTGGTGTAACAAAACCCATTATTTTACGAAGGGGAAAAGGAGGAAATGTTCCAGTTTCCATTGAATTCCAGTTATAAAAAGTTGCTGGAAGCATCATCCTAGGATTACATTTGAAACTGTTTTTCTGTGTTTGTGTTAAAATTATTTCTCAGTATAGAAACTGAACGTTGACTGCTGTTCAACATTTCTGATAAGTGATCATTCAAACCAGTCTGCAGGCTAAATGTTTTTCTCATCTGAGCACGCTTAAAGATACAATAATTCAATTGAGGCCAAATTAAAATATGGTTCAACTTCATTTGCTTAAACAGTCTCTTAATTCAGGCAGTCATCTTCCATCCCAGGAACCTTGACAAACCACCCACCTTCCAAGTACAAGTTACACATACAGTATTATAAATCTCTCATACATAAACTAGTGGAAAAGCTCTGTAAGCTGGTATAATTAATTTTATCTTTCAGAGGAACTGGGCTATGGAAAGAGGGCATAAATATTTGGCCAGAACCAGCTGCTAACTCGCACTGCATATATTTCAGTATGGATGGCAGGGGAAGCCTGAGATGATGGATACGGTGGCAACCACATCACTGCCTGGTGGGCTGCTGTGCACAAAAACAACAGTCAGCTCTTGCGCAGCCCAGTGTAAACACAACGCTTAAGAAGGACCTTTGATCCTTTTTTAGCAAGAGATGCTTCCCAACCACTTGGAACAAAATCCCATCAAACACGAACTAATGTTTCCTACTTGGGAGTGAACCTTTACATCACAAAGTTGGAGTTTAGGTCTGAATACAGTTGTGGGTAGAATATTAGTGGCTAATTCTTTTACATAAATGACATGCACAGTGGAAATTCGGCAGCCTGACCTCCAGAGAATTAATCAGATTTAACTATTACCGCACCATTGCATTTGAGTGAAAGATCAAAGAAATAGAACATTTATCTTATCAGGATATTGACTTTCTTGCAATATTGTTGTGCTGCTTTCTGAGGATGTAATAACACAATGTCGTGTTTGCATAGCAACAAGGTAAGGGTTTCTTTTTTAAATGTATGGCTCTTCCTTGAAAAAGAAAACCTAACACCATGGCAACACATAGTGATTCCTCCATCAAATATACTTACAAGAAGTGCCCTGCTAGATTTAGGAATCATTATTAAAAAGAAGAGAGATATTAACAAGCTTCCTTCCATTTTTTTTCTATATCCTTAAGCATTATTACCTCCACCTTATTTATTAGCCAAGTATTTATATCTGCACAGACTCCTACAATATTCTTCCTGCTAACCCTCCTGCTCTTTTACCATCTGTCACTCCAGTTGCAACAATAAAACTGATTTTTTTTTAAAGCCTGCTAAAATACTGCTAAAAGCAGACAGATTCCACGCATCTGAGCTTTTAGTTAAAAAGTATGTGCAAGCCTATATGAGAATATCTAAGAATAAGGTAGACTATATGTGCACATCTGCACCAGGAAGAGCAGTTTCTCCACCGGTTTAGTAAGTGCTTCACCTTCCCATGCAATCTGTACAACTGCAGTGTCTGTGCTTCCATTTGTGAAATGGAGATAAGAACTGCTGAGAAAAAACAGCTCTTTCAAAAACCTGGATCTCCCTCCAAGTGACTGACTTCAGAAGCCAGCAAGAGAAGTGTTTGTCAGGCACTTCCAATCAAAAAACAACAACAACAAAAAATGTAAAACAGAACGAAACTCTCCAAACAGTGAAAGAAGAAAAAAACCCAAAAACCGCAAACAAAAAAGCCCCAAGCAAAAATAAGCTGATCTGTTTTCTTTTTTTTTTTTTTAATAAATTAAAATCATCCTATTTAGTTAAAATTAACAGCAAATTACTGTCACATGCAACCAAAAGGAGGTGGGTTTTTTTTTTCTGTTATTTAGCATGCATTTCTCCCCTCTATTTGCATGTGTCTGGACGTGCTTGAACCTCTTTATTTATTAGTTGGCTGATTTCAGCTGCCGTGGATTCCCTTTGAATGTCACTGGTGGGATATCACTGGTTTTACATTCTGGTCAGCTGTGATGGGGGGTCATACGGACAAGTGGAAAGCAGGACTGATGAAAAGGGTTTTCAATGGTGATTTCTCTGCCTAACTCTTCAAAAATGTGATCTCCCTCTAAGTGATTTCCACTGTCTGCAGGTCAGAGCCCTCATGATGGTGGCAGGTCAGTCTCCATCCAGGCTTTCATGATGATCTCGCAATCAGTTCCAGCTTCACAGTTGATGCTGCACTCAGATCCACGGTGCCTGCTCAATTCTGATCGTTTTTACTGACAAGTGATTAAGGACCAAAACCCAGAGAACAAATAAGAGGCCGCTGAAAAATATCCCTACTTATGACAGCATTTCCAAGCCTTTTAAGAGACAGCAGCGTGGTAGTTTGCTTTGCTTTGCTTTGCCCCCTACCCCTTCCTCTGCAGAGAAGGAAAAACAGAAAAAAATAAAATAGGGCACTTAGAATCATAGAATAGTTTGGGTTGGAAGGGAACTTCAAAGCTCATCTAGTCCAACCCCTGCCATGAGCAGGGACATCTTCACCAGCTCAGGTTGCTCAGAGCCCCGTCCAGCCTGGCCTGGGATGTCTCCAGGGATGGGGCATCCACCACCTCTCTGGGCAACCTGGGACAGGGTCTCACCACCCTCAGTGTAAAAAATTTCTTGTTTATGTCTAAACTGAATGTCCCCTCTTCCAGTTTAAAACCGTCACTCCTTGTCCTGTCATAACACACCCTTCTAAAAAGTCTGTCCGCGTCAAAATATCTGTCCCCACCAATCCACCACCAAACTGTCGTCGTTTAGCAGATACACTCCGAAGATAACTATGAGTTAATATGAACTCATTTAGCTTGTGATGATATAGTTTTAAGCTAAGATGGATCTACTTGCCTTTGCGTGGCATTGCGACTCCCTGCACAGCCACTTCCTGAGATTAGCAAAGGTGTGAGAAGTTAACACACCATTAAAAATGTTGATTGTGAGTTTGAGACCTTGTTCTATTTCTATCCTCTTTTGGCACCTCCCAGCTAATCTCATGCTTCCTTAGTGAACAACACCTCGTGCACTAGTAAAAGCTGACGCAAAATGCTAGCAATTGCTTTACCGCCAGTGGCAGTTCATACCTAGGACGTGTCAGGCTCCCTGAAAACTGCACAGGTATTTTCTGATAGTTTTTTGAAAATTTTTTTGTAACATCTGAGACTGACTTTTGGAGTGGACTTAGTCCCCAGACTCTCGGCATGTTTGCATGCACTGCCCCATTCATGCACTTCTGTGACAGTGAATGATCTGTTAATAAATGGGCTTCATTATACACCCTCTGGAAGAACTTTCCCTCAAACTATAAAAAGGAAAATGTGCTCCAATTCTGGACATCTTTAAAAAGTATTTTTTAAATATAATCTTTCCCCCCAAGAAAATTGAGTTTCTGGGAAGCTAAGCAAGCCATGCAGGCACCATGGCATAAAAAGTGATCATAAATAAGTCTGCTTTTTGATATAATCCATTTAGAAAGATTTTTTATGGAGCATTCATATTGCTACTTAAGGCAACTGTTCTTCTGGTAGTTATAGTTATAAAATACATACATGGTGCAAGCAAAGGGACAGAATTACCTCTAATAATGAGTAGATTAATTTGTAATTTCAGTCCTCATATACATATATGATCAATGCTTCCAGGCAAGACTGAGCCAACATCACCTCTAATTAAATATCATTGGACAAGCCGTATCAATGATGAGGTTGAGAGTCTTGTACTCAGCTATTGTAAGGAACTCTGAAAGGTCAGAAGAAAATATGTCTCCATATAAACCTGTCAGACAGGAGGCAATTCCACAGTTTTAACCCAAGCTGTATTAGCATTTGAAAGCAGTTTCTGCAACCATGTAATTGCCTAAAATTCACAATTTTATTTAAAATGAAAGATGTACCAGTTTTCTAGAGGGAATATTTCCATGGGGATCAGATTAAAACACCATTTAATATAACACCTGGCCTTTTACCACAAAAATGTTTGCATCAAAGTACTGTATATTCAGTACATTTGTAATTCTTAATCATCGAGTTTTTGCTGTACTGAAGTTTTTACTTATCTAAAAGAAAAAGTGAGCGTGGGAGTTATAAAGAGGATTTAGCCAGTATTCTGAGTCTCTGTTGGAAAATGTCATTCAAAGGTTTTTAGGAGAAACTGCTATTCCGGAAAGATTTTATTCTCTCCCTCTGCCTTTAGGAATAAGCCATCTTCTTCTCCTTCACTTCACTTAAGCAAAATGGGTCAGTTTTGCTTTCTCCAAATGGTGTCTTTCATTTTGGAGGACCTTCACCAACCTCTTGACCTTGCCGACTGATAAGTCTTCTGAAATGGCAAATGCCCCCAGCTGCCACTGACCCAAATAACATGGAGAGAAGCAGATTATAAGGGGAAGATACCTTGGATGGGGAAAGCTGACAAGTGAAACTGTAATGTAATCTCACAAATATATAATACAGACATTTACACTTGATCTAGACATCCTAGATTTTTAAAGCAGTGGAGAGAAATATACCCTTTCAGGATGCGATTCAGCTGAACTGTTTTGCACATCAACTTTAAAACGGGATGCATCGCATCTTGTTGAACCTTAGGTGCAACAATTAGACTTCTCAGATCAAAAAGTGAGTCACATTCCAGCTCACATGTTGAATTCCACGTTTAATAGTATGAATGTGACTGAAGAGGGAGAAGGACTCATGGGCAGAAAGCAATTTGCAGCAGTGCAGGGTGGAATTATGGCCTGTACAGGTGCACTTCATAAAGGACTCCTGTTGCTCTACAGTAAATGAAATGGGAGATTTAAAAAAGAGAGAAGAAATAGTGAAATTATATGAGTTGGTTTACATGACTTGTTTAACCTGTGCCACTTCAGTCAAATTAATCTTCTGAAAGGACTGGTGATTGCAGCTAGCTCCTGGGATGGAAATGGACCAAGAAGGTCTCCATGCAGTACTCCACAAGAGTAGTGTTGGCCTACACCCAAGAGAAGATCCTTAGTGTTCTTTCACTCATAGCAGTTCCATGGAAATAAACCTGATTTTTACTTGAATAATTAGAGAAGAATCAAGACCCTAATTTATCAGGGGGAGTAGGTGCTGAAGCTGAAACTGTGAGTCTATCAGAATCTAAGTCTATCAAGATCTAAGAGATTATGTCTATCTTTCATATAGGTCCACGTGCCATACCCAAAGACAAATCATATTAGACAAGGTAAAAAATGTTTAAACTAATACTGGGCAGAATGGATACATTCTACCTAAAACTAATACCTGGTGCACCATAGCATTTGGATTTCCATTTGAGAGAAGACGTGGGTTCTCTAATGTAAATCAATCTAACTTCCTCCTCTTTCTTTCCCACACAATACAGAAGGTAATTTCTTATTTCATAGTTAATTTATTGGAGCTCCTTACTATTCTGCTTTGCTATGATAAATTACCTCCTTACATATTTTTTCTTTTTACATCATCTGTTGCCCATTCTCTTATTGTATCTTTCTGGCTGCCAGTGTTTAACGGAGTTGTGTGCAATGCTCTATGGCACTCCTGATAATGTGTGATAGTTGCTTTAACTATTGCCATCCAGCAGCAGAATGTACATATATATATATAAATATGCTAGTTGATGCTGATAAAGCCAAGAATAAATCCAGCTTCATAAGTCCTTTGGAAAAAAAAAATCTGCATTTCTCTCCCAATTTTGAAACTATTCCCATCCAAAATTGGGGCCTAAGTGGGGTGTAATCTGCCTGATGCTCTGTAAATAAGCAGAGCACTTCTATTCTGTCTCTCTGTGCTACCAGGTTATTCAATTCAGCTCTGCCACGGCCTGCCTTTTAATTTCCAAACAAACAAGGTCAACAAAGCTGGCAGCTGGTAGTTAACTCAGTATAATAGGATTTTGATTGCTTTCCTAGAGCAGGGAGTGCACAGGGAGACAAGTACATTATAGTTTTGAGTTAAAGCATAAGACCTGTTTCAAGGTCTTCTTTAAATGCATTTATCTTTAAAGATAGGAATACCAAGTAATGATTAAGTAAATACTGAGGCCTTAACTTCACACACTGAGCTGTGATAAATAAGCAGCCAGCAAGAAGGGTTACTGAGAAGCAGACAATTTTTTTAATTTTTTTTTTTTTTTTAATAGAGAAGTTGACTAGCATATTTATTCTGGAACAAAATATTGCAGAATAATGCCACGCTTTGTCACTGTAATTAAAAGTAAAGGTATATTTTTCTGCAGAAGGGAGAGAGCAGGTATCCTCCCTACCTACAGGTGACTCAGTAGTTATTTATCTTGTAATAATCATCATATCCCAACAGTTGTTACAGGTGGATATATTGTTTAGTATCTTTATCACTGAACAAGATGAATGCACTGGATGCACTCAACAAATTTATAGATGCTATTAAAGAAGGGGGAATGACTTACCCACCAAATAGGATTTCAATCATGAAGGACCTTGAAAAATTTGAGAATTAGGCCAACAGAAAATTCTTAAGGTTCAGAAAGGAGAAATATATGGCTCTACACATGGGTGTGACAACCACAGTGTGGTTTAACCACAATACACAGCTAAGTCCCACACAGCCACTCGCTTACTCCCCTCCAGTGGGATGGTGAAGCAAATTGGCAGGGCAGAAGTATGAAAACTCATGGGTTGAGAGCAAGATAGTTTAATAGATAAAGCAAAAACCTTTCACACAAGCAGAGGAAAACGTGGAATTCATTCACTACTTCCCATCGCCAGGCAGATGTTCAGCCGTCTCCAGGAAAGCTGGGCTTTATCATGTAGTTTCATTCATGGTGATCTGGGAAGACAAATGTCATAACACTGAACACTGCTCCTTCCTCCTTATTTCCCCCAGCTTTATTGCTGAGCGTGATGTCAAATTGTATGGAATGTCCCTTTGGTCAGTTGGGGTCATCAGTCCCAGCTGTGTCCCCACCTTGTGCACCTCCAGCCCACGCGCTGGCAGGGCAGCATGAGGAGCAGAAAAGGCCTTGACTCTTTGCGGGCACTGCTCAGCAATAATTAAAACATCCCTATGTTGTCAACACTGTTTTCATCGCAAATCCAAAATATAATCCCATACAAGCTACTATAGAGAAAATTAACTCTATCTCAGCCCAAACAAGTATACCCACGCACCTGAAAAGGCTGGGACGCAGCTGCTGGAGTAGCAGCCCTGTAGAGAAGTTCTTGGTGGTTACAGTGCATGTGAGGTTGACTGCAAGCCAACTATGTGCTCTCATTGTGATCACATGAAAACACATACTGGGGCATGTTGGGAGGCTTTCTGGACGGCTTGGAAGGTTGCTACGGGATATAAGGAAAGCAAATCTTCACTAGGATAAAAGGTGACGCTGAAACACGTTGCCAGAAGCACAGTGGAATCTGCACCCTTGGAGGTTTTCAGGACTCATTCGGACAGGGCCACTGCTAACAACAATCAGTATCGGCTACAATCATATTTTAAACATGACAAGGGATATCCAGAGATTTCTTCTGAGCAAAGGATTACTTCTGTAATCCAAATTTCGAACTCCCAGTGATTCCCTCCAATGCTGCGATCGACAGCAGAATCATGTCCATTTTGACAGGAGGTGGCTTTGACTACCCCACGACTTCATTTCATTCAATGCAAACTGTCTGCTATTCAATCACCATCTTTGCAAGAATCGTTTGGATCCCAGTTTAGTTCCTAGGACAGAGCAAATTCTTCCTTTGGAGGATGGGTTACAATAAGACTGCTCGGAGGCAGTTAATATAGATTTATCTACATATTGCAAGTACAGTCATGCAGCATTTACTTAAGACTTAGTGTGAACGTTTTGATAAGTGCTCCATTGTTACTGTTAGGAGGTTTTTCTGCTCTGACATGTGCAGCTTAGAAGTCCCAGGAGAGGAACTTTCCAGGGAAAAGAGTCCAGTTTCACTGGACACAGTGTATGATATGAGGCGTTTGTTGGGCTGAGATGGGAGCCTGACTGAATTGGTATTTCCCGGGATACCATAAAATTTAACAAAGACAAGGTCTTTTCACACAGCAGACTTTATCCTGTTGAGCCAACACTCTATGAATTTCCAAACAAGAAGTTAGATCCCTGAGTAGGGCACATTTGAGAGCAGCTGTGAACTTGATCCACCATCCTGATGTTTTATTGTTTCTTTTCCTATGGTGACAGCAATTTTCTTTTGTAAAAGGGTGGAGAGTAAAAATCCTTTCCAAACACTAATGACTCACAATAGCTCCATGTATCAAATGAAGATATATTTGCTAATTTAAAAACAGAAAAACCAAGACATGTGTAGGTGAAGAGGCAGCAAGAAGTGTTGCTCGTGGATACTGTCCTATACTACAGCTGAGGTAGAATTATCACATTTTAAGGTAATTAAACAATTTTTTCTTTATCATAATGGACAATTTGAGGGGGCTCATGTCAGCTGACATGAAAACAATACCAGTGAAAACAAATTAAGACTGCAATATATACTGATGCCAGTCACGCAGTAGTTGTTTCAGAAAATCATCAGTTCATATCTCAAAAAGGAGTTGGAATATTTTATAGTTAAAATTTAAAGCAGTTTTACAGTATGTTTCTAACAGCTTGATAAAAGTGGGATATCAAGATATCTAGGCACAACATCTGAGGAAAGCATTAGAGACCATTCTTTTTCTAGCTTATTTGATCTGTTTAGCACATTGATTTCTAAGTATCACTTAATTACTGGTTAATACAGCTGGGTGTAGTTCCTATAGGTTACAGAAATCAAACCTATATCAGCACTTACAATCATATTTCCATTATTTTAGAGTTACTGCAGCTTAACTTTGCACTTTGCAAGTACCAAAATCGACTACAGTAAACTACTCAGACCATCTAAACAACAGGGTTTCATAACGTTTTAACCAACCAACCAACCAACAGGATTTCTATGATCTTTGCTAATAAAGCACATATGATCCAATCCACTCCTGAGTCTTTTCTGCTTGTGTTGCTGCAAAATTTGGAGGCAACTACTACATGAAAACCTGTATTCTTGCCAGTTCCCTTCCTGTCATTCTAATATCCACTGTAGAAACATCAGACAGGGTTTGTTTGTGGATTATTATTATTGTTATTTCATGCTTTCCAGAGCCCATTTCACCTTGTATTTTCATTCTGGGAAGAACTGTGGGGGGGGAGAAAAAAAAAAAAAAAAGAATTTTTGAGCTGATTTGGACTGAAGTAAGACAGTAAGACAAGGAGATCCTTCAATAGGACATCTTGTTTTTCAGACCAGTCTGCCAATGGCCACAATATCCCTCATGACCTTCTTTGGAATAGCCTGCACGACTACATTTCTCCTGAGGAAGGCAAAGGAGAAATAAATAAAATATAAATAAAATCAACAAGAGTGATATAGGGTCTCCTAACTTCTTCTTTTTTCAGAATTATCTTTTGTCTGAAGTCGGCCTTAGGCTTTGTTTCTATATCTTGCTAGACAGGAGCCAAATTAAATTATGAGAACTATCAAAAAACTTACTTTGTCTATTTGGCTTACTTGTAACTCCCTGGAAAGCTGTAAGATGACAAAGAAACTTCTAGTACCAGGCTCTGTTTTATTTTAAACCATTCAAAATCCAAACTCACCCATTAGTCTTCTTTTAAGCAAATTGTGGGTTAACACAGGGTGGTGGGTGAGTTACAGGCTTGGGAAAGGCAGATGCAACAATTTCTGCTTTAGCTGCTGCTCCTTACTTGCTGCATAACCTTGAGCAGAGGGTTTCAGCTCCCTGTGACTCAGTTTCTGCTCTTTGTAGCATAAACTCTGCAAGGTAGGAACTATCTTTTCTGTATTTCTCCAGCAGACAGAGCAGTAATATCCCATTCCCACATAAAGCCTTCAGATATTGCACCATGGTGAATAATGGAGAGAGTGAGAGAAATCAGCCCCGAACCATTTTTTTAAAAAGCTCCAATACCTCATTCCCATTTGTTTCTGCAATTTAGGAAACACACGTTCCACAGTGCACTGAGCTATTTCTAATATGCCCAGCTGTGCAGGTTGATAGGCTGGAGATAAAATGATGCTGCTAATGAAAAACAGCTGCTCATTAGTCAGGAGAAAACTGGGTATGATGTTTAGAGATACAATTATTTTTACTGTTCTTGTCCCTTTTACGGTTATACAGAAATTATATTATTATCAAATCATGTTAGACGGTGTCTCAGGTTGAACATTTTAAAAATGAATGTGGTTCATTAACAACATGATGAATATTTAAGCAGGATTACAGAGCATAATGAACTTCCTTTAATTTTTTTAAAATAGAAAAAGCCCAATAAATTTGCTAATATTTCACTGTTTAATGTTGCAATTAGGTGTGCAGCATCTTTTCCCGGCTGTCTGAACATCTCTCTTTTACTGCTGACTCTGAATTTAAGTCTGATGCAAAGGACTGAAAAGCTGCATGTTTGTGGTTTGGTTTTTTTTTTAATTTGAACATCAGTCAGAGACAGCCTGATACCTTAAGTCTGATCTAAGAGCTAAGCAGTCATCTCACCTACAAGAAACCCCTGGTAAAGGAAAGGAAATAGAGCCAAACAGTCTGGTCTGATGCTCTGTATCTCAAACTTTAAACAAAATTGAAACCTCATCCTCTGAATAGCACTTTTTGCGATTTTATCGTGCTTCTCACAAAATTGACTAGAATTTCACAATTGTGCAAGACTTTCATCTTTAAGATTCTTCCACTCTGGGAAAAAAGACAAGAAAAACAAGAAGTGGAAACAAACAATTGAATATCTCTATTGTTAAAAATTATTGTAAAAATCTAATAATTTCATTGCCAGAGCCACATTTATTTGGGGGTTTGGACCCCTTTACTAGGAGGTTGGTTTTAGTAATTTGAATCTTTCTGCCATGAGCAGAGTGAGCTTAATGCTTTTGAGTCTGCTCCGATCAGACAATCTTCAGTTCAATTTACTCAGCAACGAAAGCACTAAAATGAAAGAAAAGCAAAAGATTGATGGAACATCTGCCTAAGTCTCTGGGGCAAGATACTTCTCTTGTGCTCTCTCTCCCTCTCCAGACTTACAGTTTGAAGGCAGGGATATCCCAAGACAGAATTTTAGGCAGAATTAGAAATCCACACTGTACTGCTCGGCAGAAAGCTTTTAAGAGAGAGAAGCCTGGCTGAAAATATCCTTATGAAAAATGAGGTTTGGGTAGAAAGTCGAGCAAGGCTTGTGCCTTGCAGAAGTTGTCTGGCCATGGTGGAAGACGGGGTGGGGGAGATCTCCACTGGGGTGTAGCTTCTTGTGAAAGACGGAGGACTGACAAGAGGGCACTTTTTTGGGGTATATCATGGGATATGCATGGGAAAAAACCTCTCATTCATAAATGTACGTGAAAAGAGAAAGTGTGTGTCTTTAAGTGCCTGGGGAACAAAAAAAAACCAAAAAACAACACACGCTTCGAAAACAATATTTAGCACTTTACCCCAAATTTTATAATTTGATGCCACAGCCTCCCCTCTTTTTTTTTTCCATAAACCTACATGGTGAAATTAGAGAATTATTTTACTGATGATAGCTGAAGGGGAAAAAAGGTTATTTCTTAGTTATCTCCAATAGCAAAATCGACACATCGGGAAATATACACAGCTCCTCTATCTGCCTGCAAGAGCAGAACTGGGAACAGCAACTCCATTGTAATGCTAATTCATTTATCTGGAACATTTTTAGTTTACCAATACATGTCTGCTGTGGAGAAACAGTGAAAAACTGCATCATAAGAAAACTTCAATATCAATAAATGCCTTGAGGCAAATCTTTTTTTATCCCTTGTATTGCAGGTAAACAACAGAAATTATCTGCACTAACTCAGAATCGCAATCTTGGGACAAAGTCTTTCTACAATATACTGTACAAACATCAAATGAAAAGAAAGTTACAGTCCTGGAAATCTAATAGACTGAGTAGTTAATAAAAGACAAATGGGTAGAGATTGAGACCAGGTAAAGATGAGAAGCTGTTTGTCTGGAGATGAAAGATTTGTAATATGCTGACAAACTACATGTTGTCAAATTTTCTGAGTTGCAGAACAACTGAGATTCTTGAAGGATAGGGAAACAGCTTTGCAAGTAAAAAGGAAGAATTATTCCCCCCAAATGAGGGCAAATACAGTAGCAGGCACAAATCTGAGATGGAAAGTAGTATCTGCATGGCATTATTTTATTTTGCCACAGCTGTGGCTCAGACTATCTTTATGTCACCAAGTTGGATGATGCATCACTTGTATCCTGATTCATGGATGAAGTTCTGGTCCTTGGGAACACCTCAGGTGTCTTTCTGTAAGGTCCTGATGCTCTTCCACAAACATCACCAGTTTGCCATTGCATAATGTCTCATGGGACAATCCAGCTGTCCCGAGCATGAAAATGTGAGGTCAAAGCTTCATCCTCTCCATTATACAGTCCTGACCAAATGATGCCCTGATAGAAACACATGCAATAATTGTTCATGTGCATAGGTAATGCATGTACATATGTGGCATACATATGAATCCACATCTACATCTACATATGCATGTGTTACATATTTGATTTTCTAGCAGATAGCAAAGCATGCCCAAAAATATTCCATCAGTCTCACTCCTGACATTGCAGACCTCACCCACACGTGTCAGTTGAGAACCTGAGACATTTCACTGAGGAGACGTTGCTATTGTTGCTATTATTTTCCCTTCTGAATGTTGCCTCTGTGTTTTTCCCTGCTTTCAGATCCAAAGGACTCTGGGGAGCGATTGCAGTCTTTCACTACCTATGCAAAGCAGGTCCCTAGCCCAGAGCTGTCAGTCTCATCAGGCGAACTGAAAAAGAAATTCCACTGGCCAACAACACTAGTAGACTATTATTATCTTGCTGAATCAGACACCAGAGGATCCTCCGGCATGTGGTACCCTGTCACACAAATAGCCAAAACAAAAAAAAATAAATAGATGAGCATAGTTTTTCATAATATCAGCTTGAGCCACAATAGCTCAGAGCAGGAAGTTACTCCTTACTCTGCTGCTTACTAACAAACTTCATTTTATGTATGTTGTTGAGTAAATAGTAAATAATAATAATCTACTCCGAGTCTATTCAGTCTTTTCCTCTCCAGGTGGCCTTCTTTTGTGTCACTGTGCTGTAGCCCAGAGGAGCAGTCTGTCACCAAGCTGATTAGCATGACAATGGCCAATTAGAAAAGCAAAATAAATAATTTTGCTAACTTCTGCTCTCCGTGGGGTAGGAGACTATAGCCTGGCTCTGTAAAATTATGCTACCTAGTTGGGACAAATTCCTTCACTTTGTAGATGAGAGTGATAATCATTACAGCAGTCAGGATAATACACAGTAGCTTATGCTGATTAAATACTTTAGCATCAACTGGGTAAAAAATAAATTATTGTGAGTGGACTTTAATATTAATTTCTGCAAATTTTTAATTTTGTAAAGTAGGGAGCTAAGTTTCTCTGTAAAGTTTCACTACTTTTTTACTCCTGGTGCTTTTAGGAATTTTGTGACTCGGCTGCATTCCTCATTACCTGGTCTGCTGTTATTCTGTCCCAGGTTTTACATCAGGGCTCCATCTTGATACTTTGAGTCCGTCTTGTAATAATATATTGACTCATTTAGTCCTAGATATTAGCCAGCTTTCAGATGACTTATGCCATGTTTTGTCCATCCTCATAGAGTTGGAGTCAGTCCATCTCACGCTGTAGCAAGCCCTTGGGGATGCAGGGGATGCAGTCTGAGGATGAGAGAGAGGTTGTCAGGCTCTGCAATATTTCAGGGAAATCAGCAGTGAAAGGTGGGATAAAATTCCTGGGGAGGAAATAAATGTACCAAAAGCAGACAACTGTAGGAAAAATGATTAGGCCCTGGAGAGGAGCTGGCAAAGCTCTGTTATTTGGCCTCTTCTGTTTTGCCATGCCAGAGATGAATTTTCATAGGTCATGAATGTTATCATGAGGAAAAAAAAAATCTTAACTTAGACTAAAATAACCATAGAGAGTAGGAAACCTGGGTTTCGATTCCATCTAGCAGCTAAAATTCGACCTTATGCTTCTCACAGGCAATAGCTAGAACTGTTAAATTGAATTCAGATTTACTAGATTGGTGCCTGGATTACAGGTCTTTTTTTCTTCCACAAAGACTTATATCATATTACTTTTCCTTATTCATCCCTTCTCGCAAATTGTTGTCCAAAGGGGATGGAAGTACAGTAATGTCTTTGATCTGAACATGATGTGATGGGGAAATTTCCTCTTCAGAAATAAACTTACTGTTGTGACTAAATTAATGCACATTAATAATGCTCTTTCAGTAATCACACTGTAGGTAGGAAAAGGTCAGAGGTGGAAAAGGAAAATATGAATGGCATGAGGACATGGAGATTCCTGATTTGTTTATTTATACATCTAAAATTTTGAACCTATGAACTGGAGACTTCATGAAAGAACATATCCTGATGTGTAAAAGAAGTAGATTTTTGCAAAAGGATTGCTAAATGAAGCTATCGATAGAAAACTTTTCCCAAGTGGATTATACTATCTTTTCTTGCTTCCAGAAAGGGACAGACTAAAGCAATCTCAATAAGCACACTTCAAAAAAAATATTTTCAATCTGCTTTTAAATATTTGCTCCTGGGGTAACGTAAAACTCTCTTAAATCACAAAATGGAGACATTCCAAAAGAAATATAGGTTTTACTCTTTCCTGTAGTAGTGGTTTTGATATAGTAATGTAAATGAAAGGCCAAGAAAGAGAGGTTTGAATATTGATTCCTGGTTTGTATTTAGTGTAATAGTCTGAAGTGCCCATTGTGTAAACATGAGGGCTATTCGTTATAGCCTCAGTCTGCAATGCAAGGTCCATATGGCTGAAATGGTTAAATTTTACTTTCAAAAGTGGCTTAGGACTAAACTTTCAAGGGAACAGTATAGGTTTTGGAAGGAAACCTAGGCAGTTTTGATGAAAATATGATTTTTTTAGGCAGTGAGACATGAAATTCTCATCGGAATATTTTTGACTATTGACATGCACATAATAAAGATTCAGTGACAAGACATGTGGGGCTAGAGGAAAAAGCTACTGATTTGAATTTTTTTTTTTTTTTTAATAATTATTTCCCCCAAGGGATGCCCAATTTGTCTTGCTAATACACAAATGGAGAGTGTTGCTTCTGCCAATTGCTTTTGCAAAATGGCATCTTTTCTCCCCTAAAGCTCTCCCTGAGGGTAATTCTCAGAGGAGCAGTGTCTTACTGGTTTGCTCTCTCTCTTCTTTTTGCCCAACAATTTCCTATGTAATTAATTCATATTGGTCTCCAAAGAAAATGCATTTGGGTTCTGCCCCTGTCCCACCACAACTACAAGCTGAGAAAAGGAATTCAATGTTTCTTACATTTGCCATTGAAGCTCCCAAAGTGCTCCAGAAAGCAGATGTCTCATGCTAGTTTCTTCCTTCAATATCTGCCCCACTCCTTCATCATGCAAGCTTCAGGCAGGAACAATACAGCTCCAGGACAGATGCTTTGCCCCTTACAACACCACAAAAAGGCATTTTGGTTACTTCAGGTGACATCCCACCCAACTGAAGATGCTGCTGTAAGGACCTCTACAACAAAGACACCTGTCCCCATCTATGCATCAACTGGCCATCCTCTTTGGGAGAAAAAAATTCCAAAGTGAGCATTACCTTGCACCAAGATTCCGCAAATTTAGTTGTTTTTCTTTTTAACAAACAATTTATAACTGTCTGTGCAACAAGTCTGGATAGTAACTCTCCCTGCACTAGCATCATCAAAAGCTTGCTTGATGGAATAGTAATAGATAATCATATAACAGAATCATAGAATCATAAAATAGTTTATATTGGAAAATAAATTTAAGATCACCAAGTCCAACCATTAACCTAGCACTGCCAAGTCCACCTCTAAACCGTGTACCCACAAACTTCATCTATGCATCCTTTAAACACCTCCAGGGACGATGACTCTACCACTTCCCTGGGCAGCCTGTTCCAAAGCCTGACAACCCTTTCTGGGAAGACATTTTTCCTAATATCAAATCTAAAGCTCCCTTGGTACAGGTCGGGACCATTTCCTCTCGTCCTATCACTTGTTACTTGGGAAAAGAGACCGACCTCCACCTAACTACAGCCTCTTTTCAGATATGTACGGAGTGATAAGGCTTCCTCTGAGCCCCCTTTTCTCCAGGATAAACAACTGCTGTTCCCTCAGATGTTCCTCTTAAGACTCTTCCTCAGCTTTGTTGCCCTTCTCTGAGCTATATCCAGCACCTCAAGGTCTTTCTTGGAGCGTGGGGCCCAAACTGAACACAGGATTCAAGGTTTAGCCCCACCAGTGCCCAGCACAGGGGGACGGTCACTGCCCTGGCACTGCTGGCCACACTATTCCTGACACCAGCCAGGATGCTGGTGGCCTCTTGGCCACCTGGGCACACACTGGCTCATGTTCAGCCGCTGTCACCAACACCCCCAGGTCCTTTTCCCCCAGGCCCTTTCCAGCCACTCTTCCCCAGCCTGTAGCGCTGCCTGGGGTTGGTGTGACCCAAGCGCAGGACTCGGCACTTGGCTTTGTAGAATCTCATACATTTGGCCTCAGCGCATTGCTTCAGTTGATCCAGATCCCTCTGTATGTCCTTCCTACCCTTCAGCAGATCAACACTCATTCCCAACTTGGTGTCATCTGCAAACTTACTGAGACTGCACTCAATCCCCTCATCCACATCATTCATAAAGAGATTAAACAGAACTGGCCTCAATACTGATCCCTGGGGAACACCACTTGTGAATGGATGCCAACTGGATTTGACTCCATTCAGTACAACTCTTTGGGCCTAATCATCCACCCAGCTCTTTACCCAGTGAAGAGTACACCTGTCCAAGCCATGAGCAGCCAGTTTCCTCAGGAGAATGCTGTGGGAAACAGTGTCAAAGGTTTTACTGAATTCTAAGTAGACAACATCCACAGTCTTTTCCTCATCTAAAACATTAAAAAGTTCCCTCAGAAAGAAGCCCATGGCAGTGACAGTCGCATTTCCCTGTTGGGTGGTTCAGGAAGAGGCCTGCATTTTGAAACTAAATCTAATTGGAGTTTGTTTGGGATTCAGCTCTCCTACTGTCTTAACAAGCTGCTGGAAAGTCTAATAAATATTGACATGATAGTTTTCCCTTTGGCAGGGCCTTGTGAGAACTCCACTTCACAGCTCAATGATGCCTCCCTATGTTGCCTGTGTCGCAAGGTACAGAAGAGGAAAAAAACATGGTCAGCACTCACTTCTACATGGAAATTTAATGAGTGTATTTCTAAATTTTCTCCAACCCATTCATCTGAAACAGCAATGAACTTGCTGTCAAGCAAAGAGAGATCCAAGCACTATTTCAGGATGGGCATCCTGCACAGCAGACATCTGGTACCTGTTTGGGTTTCACCCTCCCAAATCAGACTGACTTGGTGTAACCTACATCTATGAAATGTGATGTTTGCATTTTGATCTGTGCCTACTTGCACATTATACTTCCTATTTCGTCAGAACCTGTCAGAATATGAAGTTAAATTAACCATGGTTACAGCATACGAGAATACTAATTCCCTCTGGATGGACCACAAGGAGTGGAAAGAGATAAATGAGCAAATGGGTGAGATATGGAAAGGAGACAACAGAGTTTGTTTTGAAGCTTAGTTGAGTTTTATTTGCTGATGCTTTGGAAGGTATAAAATACAGCAACATATAAATCCATAGATAAGAGTAAGTTTATACTTTCAGATAAAGGACTATTCAATGTCAGTTTAAAGGGGCTATAAAAAGTCACAGTATAATAAGAAATAATAAGTAGAATGAAATTGGGGTGAGGAACAGCTTAGAAGAAAAATGGATGCTCTATAATCTTAGGTGGTGATTTAGGGGGAACAAAAAGAACAATCGCATACCATTTTACAAGGTCTTGGTATTTGCCTTCTTCTGCTTTCATGTGTCCTGAGCTACACTCTCATGTTGCTTATTTCTTTACTTCTATATCTGCCAAGGTGTCACCCAGCCTTGTGCCACTGGTATATGTAGCATAATTGTGTCTTTGGGATCGCAGCTGTGGGCGAAAAAGTAACTGATTCTTTGAATATGGCTAGAAGACGATGGGCATGTGATCTGCATTTTTAAAATAGCAGTTTTGTCTTCACATATTGCCTTTCAGCTGATTGCAAATGACTTTTGAAGGAGTTGGTGTCTTTGTACTTAGTTCACAGATGGAGGGAACTGCATTAGTGCAATGGAGGATGCCTGGCCCACCACATTTGTGGTTGAGAAAGGGTTATACCTCAAGACTTAAAGTCTGTAGTTGTGAGATTGCTTTCCTGCTCTTTAGTGTGCTAAAGAGCTCAGATTGGCAGCACAAAGTCAGTAGCATGTCGAAGTTTCCGCCTACCAGAGCGGGACCAAGCAACACTGAATGGAATGATGCTCCTGAACTTTCACAGCTTTTAGGTGAAATGTGAGCCCATTACATGATTGAGCATTATTTCTTCTCCATGGCATGTGTGAGAATGGTAAAAACTCTGATTACCTGGAGAATGGATATAAAACTCTTGCCTATATCACATCTTCCCCCACACCAAAAAGAGCAGCCCAGTTCCCATGTGAGCGTTGCTCGCAGTGTGGCCAGAGCAGCATGAAGCTCTTTGGGGGCAGCAAACCAGCAATGGAAGAAAGTCATATACATGTTGATCTCTAGGCTTATGCAGCTACACTGGTCACTGCACAGCTAAGAGACTTTCTGAGGAGCTCTGTGTTTGCCTGGGGAGTACCTGCGGCTAAGGCACAACCTCAGACAGACTGTGGTTTGTTGATGATTCAATCATGGTCTTGTTCTACAGTGTCTTGATTTGCAGAGAAGTCAATGCTACAGGGCACATCAGTGGCACTTTGCCACCTCCACACATAGGTGGTTTCAGTGAGTGTGCATTAGGTTGTCTAAGAGTGTCTATAACAAATGACAGATACACATAACAAAACATTATAAGTAAAAATTATATAATAAAAATTACATATATAAAAATACATATATTAAAAAGTCATAATTTATAATATTATATTATGCCCCATGGCTGTCATTGTCGTTGTCATTTGGACAATGCCCTTAATAATGGGCTTATCTTTTGATCAGGTCTGATGCAGGCAGACAGTTTGCCTAGATGATCGTTATAGATCTCTTCCAATTGGAACTATTCCATTCCATTCCATTCTATTCTATTCTATTCTATTCTATTCTATTCTAGTCTATTCTATTCTATTCTATTCCATTCCATTCCATTCCATTCCATTCCATTCCATTCTATTCTATTCTATTCTATTCTATTCTATTCCATTCCATTCCATTCCATTCCATTCCATTCCATTCCATTCCATTCCATTCTATATTTTAGAAGACACACTTTGTGGAAATGTTAGGAAACCTATTACTGAAGGCATTCAAGCTAGGACTGAAGAAAATAGTTTGGAAAGTACTCAGACACTAGGAGAATGATTTAGATGAAGCTAATATTTCTTTTTCATCTTTTTATCACTCTTTTTTTCCTGTCCCTCTGTGTTCTGATGCATCATCAAGGCACTTAACACGCTGCAGATGTGAGAATGCAAATTTGCTTTTCCACTGGGCATGTGCAAGCAAAACTCGACTCAAAATAAATCCACACAGCTGCTTTAGACGGGCCTGACTATACAGGGACAAACCCAAGCTCTTCTGCCTGTACTTCATACTAGGCAGCTGCACAACAGCTCTGATCTCACAGCAATAAAGTCCAACAGAGACAGTGTTTCTAAGTTGATAGATTCACCATTTACCATGTCTATATAGTTTCTGCACAGACACTGGCTTGTGCCCAGTCAAACTAGGGTGTGAAGTGGAGAATGATAGAAGTTTGTCCTTTTAGCAGAAGATATCTTTTTGGAGGTTGCTTGTAGGTTATTCCCAAACCAGTGGATGTAATGCTGGGTATGGCACTTAAAATCAGCTTATGTTTTTAAGCTGTAAGAAGAGTCCCTGGCACATGGTTGGTCTGAGCATCATACAGTTCAGCAATGGACAGCAGTGCAATTTTCAGCCCTCCCTACCCTCTCCTTCCCAAGCACATCAACAACAGTAGTCAGCACCCTGGCTCCCAACAGCTCATGTAGTATTTCCTGACAAACCCACCCTTACCTACCAAGTAACATTAAAAAAAAAACCAAAACAAACCCAAAATCTAAAAATGCCATTTAGGTCCTCCTGGGATGTCTGGCTTAAAAATTTTATTTTAAAATAAAATTTTTCCTACATTCAATTTTAGTGTTTATAGGCCTTTTTTGATAAAAGTGATGTAAATTCTTTTGACAGAAGGAAAATTGAATTCACTCTCCAGTCTTCTGGTTGATATTAAAATAGTACTTACGTAACACAAGTAGATACTAGTCTCAGAGGTTGTCACATCTCTCTTCTGTGGGTAAAATGAGGAGAAAAATTCCATGCAGAGACTTTTTACTGCATAAGGGTAGAAGCCCATGCCTTCAAAGAGTTAAGAGACTGGAGGGACAATAAAAGGAAATAAGTTAATACTCAAAAGCCTCTGCAAGAGGTACACCTTACAAAGTTGCCTTGTGTTGTCATTGATTTGCAACCTTTTGGCCCTTTTATAACAAAATGTTTATTTTTTGTGTTTTGATCTCATAAATATTGACCCTCAGACGTGAGTTTCCAACTGACAAGGTGCTCGTGATAATCCAGTCAGCCAGCTCAGCACTACTTGCACATGCACACAGGCTGAATAGCCTCTCCCGTCCATGCATGGGGCAGAATACTGTGGATAGTTCATCCTCCCTTGAAATATTTATTCTTGCTCACCCTTGGACATTTTCAGAATATTCATGAGGTGGCCCAGCAGAAGCAGCTCTAAGATCAGCTGACTGCTAAATAAAATGACCACTGGCAAGCTCAACACTTTACCCTTCAGTCCTCACTTAAAGAGAAGACACGTTGAAGTTCCCATTCCTGACTGCACTTCTCCTTGCCTACTTCTTAGCTATAGCTAGCAGGACTCACCACTTTTCTTCTCATTATAATAATTACCAATCCAGCAAGTCTCTGTTTCTCTGTTCCGCGGTGACGAGTGTTCAAAAAAATGATGGTGAAAGCTGAAGTCAGGGGGTACTTTCTGCTATGCCCTGTATGCCAGAAAAAACTGAGATCCCTGTGATGGACCACTTGGTTTAATGTGAGTGTGAGACATTTTGTTTTTCAAGTCCATGAAGTTAAGAGCTATTAAAAGGCAGCTGCTTATTGACAAGGTATCAAATAAATTTGGAATGCATCCTGCTGTGTAGCCATCTGATGAAGTCGAATGGGAAAGCTAATGACCCTAGAGATATACTGGCTATAAAATATGGCCTTTATTTCAGCACTTGAGGTTTATTCAGTAGTGGGGTAAGGAAAGCAAATGTAATGCATCCCATTTTCCTCCAGCGCAGAATTGCATGTGTACATATTCATTACAAACCACTCAGAAAACTTGCTCTTTATATCCTGCCATGCTCTCCCTCTGCAAGCTTGATAGCAAAACTGAGCTAGCAGTCTGTAGCAAGAGAAACCAGCCTATAATTTCTTTGCATTTCTGTTATTTGGAATTATTCCTCAAATATGGAGTGGAACACCAGTTGGACTATATCAGTTAATTATCTCTGCCAGTTTTCTCTCACTGAGAAGCTGACCCAACTGTTATAAATAATTCAGAGCCTTTCAATGCTCTGTGTGCTGTAGTGGTGTAACTAGCTGTAGTTTTGCTGATAGTGACATCTCTCATAGTCATGTGACTAGCTAGGATTAAATGAGATATTTATTTTGATTAACATCGCAGTTTACATGGCACCGTTTGTGTCCTCTAATTGGATGAAAATAACTGAGAACATGATTTCCAATAGCGAAAATGCATTTGGAAATAATATTTCTGGCAGAGACTATTTTTTTATCCTTCTTTGTTTGTATAAAACCCAACACAATAGCAGCCTAGTCCCTGACCATGCCTTTACTGTTACCAAAATTCAAATAATAATTTCAAACTGAAATACATGCAGGTGCAGAGGGTAATCTGCTGTTTAAACTCTCAAAGTGAAGGATGTAACCCGTTTGTTCTTGCAATGGGATACATTACACATACTGCAAACCTTCTCCACTATTTGCTGAAGTATTGACTGTTTTCTTTAACGCTGCTGTACAAGGTAAGAAGCAAATACAATGAAGTCATTAGGCACATTTTGCTCATAGACACCTAACTTAAGCTGACAGCAAGAACAAACACTCTTGTACGTATAACCGTACATCTGTCTCCAGTCCCATATACACAGTCAATAATAATGTCACTTAAGGCTGTAAGTTTCTGATTTCAGAAGCCGTTCAATGAAAGACCAACAAATCACACTACCCATGTAAAATGACTCAACAAATGGAATTATTTTTAGTTTTTATAAATAACTGAGCAGCTGAAGAGAAGCTCCCAGTGGCAGTGGAAGAGATGTCAAATGTAAAAGTGAGATTTTTGGAGAAAGGTCATTTCTGGGGAGCAGGAAGAAATGCAGGGGAGAGATAGAACCCAAAATTTGTCCAAAATCCTACTCATCCTTCTTACTCACCAGGCCTCATATTGCCTCAAATCTGTCCAGCTTCCCTCATTCAGAGGAACTCCTTAAGCCTACCTGTTGATGTGCTGGTATTCAGTGTTCCTGCCCCCTGAATGAAAACACAACACATGTTACTGTGCATCTTTGGGATGACAATAATCAGTTTGCATCCATCATCCATCTGTGTATGCAAAAGAACAAGTACGGTGAAGGGCAAGCTCATGAGACTTTAATAAACACGCTGGTCTGTAGGAAATCACTATCCCAACAAATCTCCAAGTCATTTGCATGCAGGAGCTTTCTACCAGGGAAGGAGTATTGTACTCAAAACATGCCTTGTGTCCTGCACAATTTTCCCTAAGTATCTATTCCCAACCATGGTCAAGGGATAGGCTGAGTTCTGCACCCCATATGGCCATCCTGATGTCTTATATTTTCACATTATGCAAAGTCAAGTTGGTGCTAAATTAAGTAGTATTTCGGCCTCTGTAAAATTCACCTCAGCTAGCTATGGCCATCTAAGCACACTTTTAGGACCTTGCCCATTTCTCACATGATTACGTGTGGTGTCTACAGCAGAGGCATCAACACCCACAAGCCACCTCAGGATCCTCCTACAGCCAGCTGGAGACTACTCCATATGTCAGTAGAGACTAGGGAGAGATTCCTGATTTCCAGGTAGTTCTGTATGTTTGAATCAAATACAAAAGCACATTGACTGTAATTAAATCTTTTATAACTATAAAGAGAGCTTAGATTTAGACACTTAAAATCAGGTGACATACGTTACCCTTAATGTAATATAAGCAATAGAGTGTATTTCCAGAGATTAAGACATCCTACCTTTGATGCCTTGTGAAAGACGGAACGTGGATGACATATTTCTTTGGTATCCTTCAAATCTAGACTAATTTTTAATGATTAATTATATCCTTTTTAATGATTAGATGTATTCTCTTTGTTTAAAATACAGAACATTGTGAGTCTTCTGGCTAGACATATCACTGTAGAAGTAGAAAACAAAAGAGGTTAAGAACTAAAGAGCCCTTTAAAACCTGGTCTTTTGTGTAACAGGATGAACGGATGAGATCTTTCCCTACCTATTGAACTTTCTATGTCACATCTAGACCGAAATGCATAAGCTTTTCTATAAAAGTCCTGCTTTGGGCTAATTTATTATTCCACTTCTTGGTAACTAAGCATCTATTTTGACTTCACTTCAGGCCAGTCAAGCACAATTCAGTTCTGTTGTGTGTTCCTTCTATGTTACCATTGCGAGGCCAAGTCAATAAGCCTGGCTGAGAGGCTCATCTCTCTTGGGTAACACCTAAGGGCTACAAGGGCGAGTGCAGGCTCCAATCAGTGTCTGCACTCTCATCCCTGGAGGCAACATGGGCTGAAAAAGACTTTTTCATTCTGTATTTCAGTTCTGAGCTCCCCGTTGCACTGCTTGGTGTCCCAGCAGAAAATCTCATTGCTGTAAACACGTACAACGCCCACACACTTGACTTTTATCTCCCAGCAGGCAACTGCAGAACAGTAGCCCCTGAAGGAAGCGCATTTTCTAACATCCATCGCTGGAGATCGACTTTTGCCATGAAGCAAGCACTTTTACAGCCCCTCCTGGTCACTGAGGGAGTGTTTTGTGTCTCAGCTTTGTGCCAGTTCCAGCTGTAACGACTTTGCATACCATAGTGCCAAGGGCTGTAGCTAAAACTCTGTCCTACATACATCTAAATTAGTAACCACATTTTTTCGGATGAGGCAACATCTCTGCAAGTAAATTAAGGAAGGCTGAGAGCATTTGCCAGCACTGAGGCTAGCAATGACCTGTGTTTATACAATTAAACTCTTAGCCTGTAAAGTTAAGTTACTGCATTCAGACTGCCTATCCAGAATGGTTTTGGGGCTCTGCCAGCTATCAACTGGCATCCAGGAATTGTAAAGACAGTTCTCAGGCTAAAACCACACCAGGGATCTTTGTAAAAAATGTTTATCAGCAAATTCCAGTGCCCAGTGTGCCCTGACACTTTTATTTCCTAGTACAGCAGTAGTTTACTTACAGCCTCACTGTATGAGGACCTGGGTTCTGGACACCCTGGTAGCAAGTGACCTGTAGTACTTGCCATTTGTTTGAAAATAGATGTTACAGTAGTTGCAGCAAGAAGTTGAATTGGCAGGCACAAGGGCTGGTGCCTGCCTGTGAATCTTGCAGATCTCTGGGATTCAGAAACACCCAGTGACTGTAAACTCCGCTGAGTAAATGGAGAATTTCTGAGGAGTGAGGTAGATTATTTTCTTGCATATATCTTTCATATACTGGGCGTAACCTTCATAAAACACTGCTTTACTCCATGTAGAATACTAAGTAATCAAAGCAAATGGATTTGCAAGTACACCCGGTATGTTGCTATGCTATTAACATGCTGAAAGGCCTTTCTGTCATCAGTTGTGTTATAGTTGATTGGAATTAAAGCTCTACAGAGTCAAACTTGGAAAGAAGGTGACTGTTTATTTCATGTCAATTTTTTCCCACAAACTTTTGTTCTAGAAACTCTCACAGTGATAATTGTTAAATAATGAAAATATATAATAATAATTATTCTCTCGCCTGTGTCTTGAGCTTTATGTAGCACAATATTATGAATAATCTATGTGATTTTTTTTTTAAGGTGACGGAAATGTGAAGCTATCTTAACAAAGCAGAGAGTCATGCATTGTTATTTTTAACCTTTATGGGGAGACAGAGAAAATAGCCCACCCGCTCAGAAGGAAATAACAATACTTCTTATTAAACATAATCGTTTCCAAGGGATTGTAGGCATGAGAGTATAGAGACAATAAAATTCCTAGCCAAAACGTCACTTCATCTTCTTGCTTCATAATCGCCCATTATACAGCTGTTCTGCTCACAATGCGGATGGCAGATCTCTATAATAAGGCTTTAGAATCTCTAAATTTCCTAATGAAAAGTATTTAATCCCTGCTTGCCAAGACAAATCTTTAATTGGTAAGTCTGGTGGTGCCGCTGTGCTGCAAGCATTGTGTAAGAAGCCAGGTTTGGTTCGCCTGCATTCGGACACCATGGTTACCAGCAGTGCTGTGCACGAAGGTGGGGAGCACAAATCCTGAGCTTTCATCACCACCAGAGACGGCGGGATAATCAAAGATTTGTATCCTTGCTCCAGAAGTAGGTTTCCATCTCCTCGGTGAGGCAATTAATAATATACCAACAGAGCCCTTAGAAATGGAGACGGTTCACTCCTAATTTAAAGGCTCATCTTTATACATGTTGCCTCCCGGTTCCCCTTTTCCTGCCTCATTCACACCATCAAAAAGATGTTTAGATCATGCTGGAAGTTAAAAAACCTGCCTGTGAAATGGCAGTTATCATGTGTTAGATTAGAAGGATCATGGCTTTCCAGCAGTGGGATGAATTGGAAGGTCTAAGCCTTCCTGGAGAAAAACTGAGGAACTAGAGTCTCTATAGGCAAGAACCTAGTGTGGTTTCTTTCTGAGGCTGATATCAGAGACAGCAGGGAAAAGAGTCTCTCTGTTAATTGAAAAAAAAAAAGAAATGCAAAGGTTAAGGAGAAATTATAGATCAGAATAAAAATTATTCTATATATAAATGCATAAATGGTGCTTGTAGAGAGAAGGTGTGCATCTTACGCCATCCATCCAGGGCTTGCTTTGGTTCTTGAAATGACAGAAGGCATCCAAAGGAGAGTGAAGAAATCTTTAACCTACACCTCTGTGAGCTGTTGTTTCCTTCTCATCGCTCAAAGAGGTCAACTGACTGGTGGTTATCCAGTGGTGCCAGGAGTCATGGGTCAAAGTCAGCAGACTGTGAACTATGGGTAGGAAACTGCTGTTACCCAATCAACCCTGATGTTCTCAAAGACAGCATCATTCTGCCAGAACTGGCAGTGTAGCCAAGCGTGTGCTGAACCCATAGATCGACGGGTTTGTGGGCTATTTCTTGCCAAATTTGGGATCTCACCTCAGAACTCTGGGAGCAGCAGTCTCTTAGGCTGCTTTCTCTACTGAGTTCAGCAACAGTCCAGCTCCTAAGCCCAGAGACACATCCCCAGTTTTAATTTTTCTTCAGTTCAATCACCACGTATAACATATGAATGTCTTTGCATAGTTTCGGGATCAAAAGCATCTGTGAGGAGCAAGACCTCAAAAAGAGATATGAAGAATGGAAGAGATGTGTCTTTTTGCTCCAAATGCAAGAGTCTGATTTAGCGTGAGATGAATTTTGGTCCCTCAAGTCTATGGACTAGATTCCTACTGATTATAAGAGGAGTCTGGAAAACTTAATCCAGATGGAGACATTTGCTTTATAGACACCTAAAGCAAGAGGAGGTGAATCACACTCCCTGTGTCTTCACTGCCAAAGAAATGTATTAATTCTTTACAAGTGATTCCCTATCATTCTTTTTCTTTTAGACTTTGTACCTATTTAAATATCCTAAACAATGTGAAGCAGCTCGGCCAGGAAGGACTATGAGAGTAGTAGCATAGACTATTCAGCAGCTTTGTGAGGACAAGTCTTTGTTCAGATGTGAATTCAAGCTCGCATGGGTAGAAAACAGTCTGAATCGATGCCTACTGCACCCTCCATGAACATCCAAATTAATAAATTTGTAGATGCAGGAATCTCCAGATTTTACTGTTATCAAATAAAGTCTGCCACTGTTGCAATAACTGATTAATGTAATATTTATTTGTTTATACCTTTTATTTAACATTTACAGGTATTTACCCAAATATAGATGACCAGACAGTTAAATCCAGCTATAAATAAGGTGATAAAAATACAAAAGAGTCAAAAAAGTTATGCTGGGTTGACTAGCTAGGAATCCTCAATGTGCTATGTGTAGAGATGCATAGATATAGATGCAGCTACATTCATTCCCTTACCAAAAATGATCAAGTGGAAAATAAGGCATGCTCACTCTTCCATCACACATAATATTTGCTTTTTTCCCTTCTGAGCTCAAGAGAGTATTTCTGTGAATAAACCAGGAATGATAAAAAGTCCCTTTCACTCTCTGATTACTCTATACTGACACTGCATCTAATATAAAAATAGCCCATAGCCTTTATAAAATTCAACAAAGTGCATATTTTTGACAGCAATCATTTCTGAATTTAGTAATATTTTCTTTTATTTACAGTCAGGAGTGAGACAAGGCAGAAAAACCCCCACTAGTCCCTTTTATAAAACCCACAAGTTTCACTGCAACAAAATTAAATGATACAGATTTGACACACGAGCAAAAGACGTGATAACAATATATGTGCATTTTTTGGGATGGGCGAAAATGAAAGAATGAACTAATTGCATTTTTATCTTAAAAAGAAGTTAATAAATTACCATTTCAAAGTGGGATTTACATATTCCATCACTTTGCAAAGATTAGCTTTTTCTTTGATAGGTTTTTCTTTCACATTTTATTATTCTGCCTTTTGGATGAGATACTCAAACAAAACAAAATAAAAAATTAAAAAATATCCAAAGCCCTTTCCTTTGCAGTCATTAAAAGATCCTGTGGCACTTTCCACAAGAGCTGAAAGTGTTTTAAACATCAGCGTCCTGGCAAAAGTCCAACTTGGGTAATTGCATTCTGTCCATCCTCAAAGCAATCCTTTCCTCAAGCTATAATTTCATTTGGAGACATTGTTCTACACTTCTCTGCCTGGAAACGATTGCTCCGTGATCTCAGTTGCCACATTGCAGAGAGGAAATAGCTGCATTTTAGTGCAAGCGTTTTCTATAGACTCTCTGTCATTCGGATTTCCACACTGAGTCAAATACACAGTATAGAAGCTGCTTACTTGCAGTATGCACCTGGTTGAAGCCTTCAATATGCTGTATGCAGTTGACTTCTACAGGAAGTATACAGAATATTGTGCTCTAGACCACAAAACAGCAACTAGTCATTTGTCATTTGCTGTATATGGGCACCTTATGGTTGCCATAGTTTGTAGCAAGAAAGTTAGAGGTAAATAGAGGGAATAGATTATGTCACTAATATCCTTTTTGATAAAACATTATAATGAATGATTCAGAAATGCAAAATGACCACAGAGACTTCAGAGAAAACTGTTTTCCTATAAAAACAAGGTGCATCATGATACTATCATTGATTCCTATGACAAGATTTGAGTCCTCTTCACATTGAGCATGATGAGAGAAGATCTCTCCATGTCTTTTCAGATTGTCTCCATGGAATTCAAGGTGGAGGTTATATTCCTCATCTGCATAATTTATTTTCTCGTGGAGTAGGAACATCTTGCCTAATTGTAGATAATTACAAGATCTACATCTATTCTAAAGTAGGTTTCAAGATCCACTCTGCCATCAATGGAGACTAGGAGTCTCACAGGTAAGCCATCAAATCTCGAGACGGGTGCCTAAGAATATGAATATAATGTCTAATCCTTGAGGTTATTATGGATAAGCTGTGCAAGATGCTGCACTCCTCATTGCTTATGTTGAGTGAGATTAGTTGTACCCAGAATGGAGAAAATTTGAACGTCAATCAAAACACAGGGTCTTAAAATGGAAAAAGGAGCCTGCATGCAGCACAGCATGAGTAAATGGTGAAAGCTGTCTCCTACCCTGAAGACAGAAAACTATATGGGCGTACAGTCCTGTCCTCTCCAGATGGCTGAATCATAGAATATTTTTATGAGTCTACTTAAGGGAAATTGTCTACTTATTCAGCAACAAATCTGGTGCCCTCTGATGCCAAGATCCTACAGACGTCTCAGCAGAACCCCTCTGGCTAAGTCAATCCTCAGCTTTCAGAGGTTTCAATAGGGACTGATGTACTCACAGACAAAGGGATTCAGCATCTAAAGCAACACATATAAATAGAAAGAAGGATTTTCACAGGCTTCAACAGGTGCTACATCAGGACCTAACTCTTACCTTCAAATCTTAAGAGGGAATTTTCCTTTTTCTGGACGGGACTATGCCAGGAGGATTAAACTCTAACTTTGCCAGTTTGGAAAAATATTATGTCCTTGACTTGATGTCACTATTTTCTTTCCCCCTAATTAAACAGAAAACTCAGCACAGGGGTAAGAATGAGAGAGGGAGCAAGAGGGAAAGAGAAAAGTTAAGGAGAAGCTGAGCAGAAAAGCTAAGCAGTTCAAGTCTTTTAATTTAGTATTTAAAAGCTTTTCTGTGAGTCTGCTTCTCAGAGATATGACTATTAAAGAAAATGGATTTTCCTACTTCCAGCCAACCACAATATATGTACATATTTATACACACCCACAAGCGCACAGACACAAATGTACAGAGAGGAGGAGGAGAAAAAATTATACTGAAAAAGATGTTGAAGTTTTATCAAAAGAATAAGATGCAGAAAGAATCTCTTCTGAGAAAATACATTTTGTGAATCCATGACTAATCCCTGCAGAACACGCACACACATACACACACACACAGAAGGTAAAGAATGAAAGAACATAGCTATGCTTAAAAACATACTCAGCTCTTGGCATATATACTCAGGATTGCAGCTAACCCCTCCAGTTTGTAAGCTGCTGTCCTTTTTTAAGTACATTTTTAAATAATATATTTTACCACTCTCTTAGGAAAATAAATAAATGAACATCCAAACCTCACCAAAAAACAACATAAGCATCTTCTGGAGGGAAGATGAGCTGAAAGATCAGACCAAGCTACAGTGGGGAAAGAGATCTCACTGCAGAGGTTTATGAGACATTGATGGTGCCATTTGTAACTTGAAACTAAATACAACCTTAGGATCTTTCTCCCTCTCTTTGCAGAAGATAACACTGAAGAGTGATGTGCTCAGGGGGCAAAAAGTTGGGAAGTGTGAGAGGAAAACAAATTTGAGGGCAATTAGTTGACTGAGATTCAGATGCTCAGGCAATGAAGGTTGCTGTGTTCTCTTAGGGAGCCCAGAGTTATTCTGCAGTCTAATAAGGGTTCCCCTTGTCATTAATACAAATTTAATCGATAAAAAACCCCAGCCAGATTATCAATAACTTGGGTTATAAGGGATTTCTGAATGTCTCTTATGCAACCTGTCACATAAGGTAGGGCCAGCCTCAAAGCTGCATGCAACTCATGTACCTCCTTGGTACATCTTGGTTCCATGAGTAGACCTAGATACAGGCAAGAAAGAATAATCTCTCCCTTTGCCCTGAGGCATTGGGCTATTTAAGGCAGATGGTTGGCTATGACTTCTCCAACAGAGATTTTAAACAAAACACACATTTTAAAAGGCAGCATGCATACACACAGACATAACTTTATATGTCAACTGATGATAGATGGACATGTATGCACAAACGAATGAATAAATAAATGTGATGCATATTCACTTGTCCTTATACACATAAGCAGAATAATTCACTTTTACACAGTTTGGTTTTCTGTTCAAAAGAAACACAGTGTCCAGATCAGAGATAAACCGTGGGACTGGATGAGGTCCAAGGCCACCAGCAGACCTGAACCCTGTGATCAGGCTCACGTCGGTATGTTGGGGAAGGCAGCACTGAGCGTGATGGGGTCATATGGTGCAGTCACTGCAATTTCTCACACATATGGCAAAAGGTCTTCGCCTCATTTTTCACCGTTTGCAAAATTCACTCAGCTGTGGATGTGTTGCTCCTCCTCTAAGAGGGACTGGTCCCCAAATCCATATTTTGTCACCTCATCTAAAGCAGCATAAATTCCAGAAAAACCAAAAAGCAGGGAGTAAAACAATACAGCACCTTAGGGAACAAGGGATACCAAGATGTGGAAAATCTGGCTTTTTCAGACAGGTTTGAAAATGTAGGTCACCTATTGCTGGACTTGGACGTCTTCCATCCCAGCCTTTTTTTCTGCAAACTTTTTAACTAGCCCCTTTCTTTCTCCTTTTAGCTCTTGCTTTTTCAAGCTCCAGCCCGCCTCTTCCCAGCCAGCTGTGTATATGAAATGACTTTAGGACATGCTGGCAGGGAATAGGTTTAAAAATAAACATGGTGATATTCACCAGGAAGACACTGCAGGCTGCAGATTCCTTTCTGGGTGATAAAGATTTAATTATTGCATGCTGGCCCTCCTTACCATCTTCACAGCTGTAACAGGTGCCTGAGTTTCATCTTTCTCCCAGCTTTTTCTCAAGGTAATTACTTCTTTATCCTGGAGGCAGGTATATGAAGGTATGTGAGTATCTTCCGGCTTTAAAGGAAGACATTTTTATTTTTTATTAACTCTACTAATCAGCAAAGGAATTATACATAAACTAAGCTAGGGACACTACAGGGAATTCAAGGTTTTATCTAGTACTGTGTTTGCCTGTAAAATAATCCTATTCTGGGGAAACCTGCTATGGTTTTGATTTTAAGCACAGGTTGTGTTCATTTTGTGATCCTGATATATTTATTTCACCCAACCCTGGGATTTATTTCTAATCCTGAGCAAAAGGATTTTTCATGGGAGAGAAAGAGGCTGCAGCAATGAGGACAAAGCACCGGCCTGAAGCAGGGTTTTTCCCCAGGCTCATTAAGTGACTTGGGGCATGACCCTCCATGGTACATTTTATAATGGATCTCAAGTCACTTTGATGGCGGTGTGATCAGATGTTCCTAAAGTCTCTTTGAACTTCCTATCACCAGACGTTGCATTACATCATTTGTGAAGAAACTTTGTATGGAAAACAGTGCCATTAAGAGCTCTCGACTCCAGAAATGTGAATTTCACACATAACTCTTTGAAGATAATAAGAGGCAATCCTTCTAGACTCTCTAAGGGTGAATGGTTGTAAAAATCATATTGGGAGAACCACGCTTAGAAACTCAGGGCAAAGACTGATGCTGTGATTTGGGTACTGTGTTTGCTTAACCACACGCTGCTCTCTTTACATATGTGCATTGTTCATCCAAGGAATGGCTTTATATAGAATGTCATTGCAAAAGATATATGGGCTTAAGTGTAGACAAGAATATACATATGAAAGAAAAATCAGTTTTCAAGTATTAAATACATAATAGAAATCACACTCAATCCAGAAAGTCCAGGAGGAATGAATGAATATTCCTTCAGAAGAAACAGCACACGAGCTTGTGATCTTCTGATGCTGTCAGAGACAAAAGAATGAGCCTAACTGAGCTTTGATTTTACTCAATATGCCTGTTCTTGTGTACCAGTGCAAACTCTACTATTAATGGAAATAAGGCAACAAACCTTATATTATTTTCCCTGTATGAGAAAATGGAGATGGACTGCTTTTTGACAGGTCATTAGACATACCTCCAACCCCGTATTTTATCTTTATGCTTCAAAAATCCATATTCAAAGGCATACAACAAATGAAGGCAAATGACGATTACTTCTCCACTACTGTCCCAGGCTTGGGAAAATATATCATTGGTAAAATAATTCATTGACTTCAGAGTCAACCAGCCTGAGCACTGAAATGATGGGATTCAAAGGTTTCACACATAGAGCTGAGAAAGTTAATTTCTTTTCCATGCCAAGCCACCTTTGGCTTCTTTCGTGCCTGTCAGTAAGATGCTGTTTGTAGTGGATCCTGAGTCAAGACAAGGCTGCAGATCAATAAAGCTTCAAGGAACTATGTTGCATATTTTTCTTCTTCAATGTAGTTGTTACTGGGTCTGTAAACTCTAAGTTATAGAATTGGATTCTCAGCTGTTATAAACTGGCTAACGCAGATTGTTACCACTTACAGCTTCACCGAAATTTAGTTCAGCTGACACACATTCAGTATCAAGGTACCATGTTGTAGCACCTTGATTTGCTTCAGTAGATGTTTGTATGTGAGGCTTCTTGCAGTTTCCTGAGACCCTCGGGGTAACGGATTCTAGTTCTGTTATTGCAAGCCTATATCACCCAACTCCTTGCAGACATTCATCAAGCTCCATGAAGTCCCATTTTGGCTTCTTTTTGCCCCATTCTTCCTAGTGAAAATCTGTTTCCGGAACATGAGCATGTTAATGATTAAGAATGTTCTTCTAATTGCCAGCCTAAATTTATTCATGGGCAGTTTGTTCCTCATTTGCTGTTCTACAAACATCGTCTCTGCACTTCTTTTCTTATTATAATCCCTTCTTGACTTTGCATGTAATTCAGGCCTTGTAATGAACACTCCCTCCATTATGCGCATCAATTATGGAAACCGTCTGTGAGCAGGAGCTCCACTTTGAGTGCACAACTGGGACTTCAGGAGGTGTTTAGGCACTTTCTGAATTGGAGCTTTAAATTGTGGGATTGAACCAATAAAGGTAAGAAATGTTCTCCACAAACTGTTTCACCCTGAAAGGGGGCAGAAAATGAAATAAAGCAGTTGGAGCTTGGGGAAAGGAAGGAGATAGTGAATTTCTTGCTGGTCTTTCCACTTTCTCTTAGTTTAACTGTGTTGCAAGTCACTGATTGCTGGAAGGGTAAATAGCTTGAGATCTTCTGTCCTTATCATCTCTTCTGAAGCAGCTACTACTGGCCCATGTCTGAGAAAATATACCATAAAAGATAAACCTTTGAGCTGACCTAAGTATGACCATTATTGTGTTATTCACTTCTATAGGCTCACACAGATAAACCAAACATAAGGAAATTATAATTCAATTCACGGCAGATGAAGGATTTTCTTTAAAAAATATTTGCTAATTAAACAAACAAACAGTTGGAAGTAAGTTGTCCACTTTTAAGGAAAAAAGAGACTTTTGTTTGATGTTGTTTATGCTTCCCAAAAGAATTGTAGTTTGTAGGCTTGGTTGTGAATAGCACTCAGTTGAGACAATGTTTTATTACAGTGCAGAGAAAGTTGTCATTTTCACATGAGTTTTCCTCTAGAGGTGACTGGGAAATACAGTTTCTGTCCTCTGGGAAATTTCAGCCTCTCAGAAAACAGCTTTCACTAGTTAAAAAAAATTTCAAAATTTACTGCATAGTGTAAATATTACAGCTAATCCAAAAAAATAAATGATGTTAAACATATTTTTGACACTAAATTAGAATGATTAAAATCATTTAGCAAAATGAGACAGCTTTTATGAAAATAAAGAAAATTGCGTTTTTACAGTTCAAAATGGCAGTATTTCAATGAAAGTGCTTTTTTTGTAAGAAAAAATGATGGATCAAAAACTTTTTAGCAAGTTATGTCTCTACACATAGTGATCAAGAGACAAATATATATATGCTAAAATGGGATAGCACTAGGGGTGGTCATTTGCAGAGATCTGAAGAATATTGTTGGCTTTGGCTGAGTCCGTATCTACAGTTTCATTTCACCCACACAAGGGATGGTTTGTGACCCCCACATCTGGCAGAAGAGGGTGCTCATGTCCTTGTTGCGTAGCGCCAGCTCTTCACAGAGAACTCTGGCTACTCCAAACTAGATGCACCGAGGGAGGTTTAGATTGGATGTTAGTAAAAATTCATTTATGGAAAAAGTTGCCAGGCATTGGAACAGGCTACCCACAGAAGTGGCTGCATCACCGTCCCTGGAGGGGTTTAAAAGATGCATAAATGAGGTTCTTAGGGACATGGTTTAGTGCCAGTATTAGGTTAATGGTTGAACTCAATGAACTTGAGGGTCTTTTCCAACCAAAATTATTCTATGATACTTGAGTTCAGGTCTCCTCTGTGTCCTTTTTTGGACCTATTTGGTCCTACAGTCTATTAGCACATTTGGCGTGTTTCTACTTTCAGTCCAGAGTGTGTAAATAAAGAGTTGTGTTACAGCACACCACAGTCACTTATTCCTAGAGTCAAACTGAAAACATGCGCCAGGCAGTGTGGCACGGACTGGTCCCAAGACAATGCTGGGTGATTGTATCTGATGGTCTCCTGCATCACCCTACATCATCGTCTCCCTGGCATAAGCCCCAGATGTTTCCTGCATCCCTACAGGGCTTCAATCAGCCTCCATCAGACTCCCCCAGATACCATCCTCAGGCAGATGTGTTTCATCTTCCAGCTGTATCATTGTGTCATCAATCACTGTGGGAAGGAGGAATCGTCCCCAGGTAAACCTTGGCAACCCTTTTTCTGCCTTTCTTTTTCTTTCACAAATCTTACACTGTATTTCTTTGCACTTAAAGTCAGCACATTCCTGTGAGACAACAATCAGCCCTGAATGATTCTTTTTTTGTCTTTTGAGGAGTTCACCTTTCTCTGTGTTCTGTTGCTTAAACAGAGGCTTGGCTGCTCAAGGCAAAAATGATTACTGGCCTGAGGAGTAACATTGCTGATTGGCAGAAAAACAGAATTATAGCACTAGCCCTGCAGCACTGGCAGATGCTGATGGAAGAACAGAGGTACCACACATAGCCCTTCTCACAAATTAACGCCTCCCTGAGACAGACCTGTAATGTCTTGCTGTAAATAATAAAATCTACTTTAATAAAGCCTGACAGACATTTAAGAAAGACATCAGCATCACTATATCAAATCTGATCTCTAAATCAAACCCAGAGTAAGCATTTTATATCCAGCAAATGCCACGTGGAAAATCTTCAGGGAAGGTGACATCTAGGCAACATTTCTCTAATTTTTATCCTAGTTTCTGAAAGATCATCTTAAAATGATGGGCAAAAGCATGAGCTACTGAGTTCACAGAAACCTGAGTTTTTGAGAGAAAAAAAAAAAGCTCTTAATTGCTATTGCTTATCTCAGTAGCAGCCGGTTCTGACATAAGAAACAGCAGGAATGTCATAACTTTTGCCAATGTCTGCAGAAAACGTGTGGTCAAGCAGGCAGCAGGACTTCCTCAAGGTCTTGAACATGACTATCTCTGTTTTTTTCAGATTGCTTCTCATCTCCCCCAAGCACCTGGATTACCTTCTTCGGTTTGGTTTTGGATGTTCCTGCTCCTTGCCTCTCAGTCAGTCCAACACTTCCTTTTCCTAAAACATCTACTTTCATCTCTGTTCCTGTCATGTCAGGAGATAACCTGGGTTTTTTCGGTCCTGTTCTCTCATACCCTCTGGCTGCTGCCTGAACTGGCTGGGCAGTTAGGTAGTTTTGAGAAAGAGCAATTTTTTCCACTCTCTTCCTTATTTTGTACTTCTAAATATTGGGGTTCATTCCTTTCTATCTTGGAGTCACCAATTAAAGCCATCAGTTGCATCTGGGCTACTTACCCACACACCGGTCTGTGTTCTGCTATATCTCCTTCCCCTATAAATTTCTAGCACAGAAGATGAGCCTCGGTATTTAATCTGGCCAGAATCTTGTTTGAAATTCACAGAACCTCCTGAAAACCTGCTTCAAACACCACCCATTAGGAAACAAGCCTATTGTCAGGTGCTTATCAGGAGCTGACCTAGATATTTGGCCCAGAACTTTAGGCTGTAATTACTTTAATATCCCTTATGTCTGGGAAAGTGACTAATCTTTAAATCTGAAAAGGAGAGGAGAGGAGAGGAGAGGAGAGGAGAGAAAAGAAAAGAAAAGAAAAGAAAAGAAAAGAAAAGAAAAGAAAAGAAAAGAAAAGAGAAAAGAAGAGTCATTTTAACTCTCAGCAGAGGCCAGACTGTGGTAGAGTGACAGTGATGCTGCAAGGTAATGATCTCTGACTCCAAAACCACAACAGATATCCGTGGCATTTCCTCAGGTGGCATCACGCATGGGGATTTCATTAGACCACTTTTGCCACTCTCCTCCTTCAAGGAGGTCTTTGATGCCCCTGTCACAGCACTTTTTCTTTTACAGGCCCTTTTCTTCTCTTGCACATAAATATCCTGTTTGTATAGGTGGTTTAGGCTTTCTCGGCAGAAAACAGAGGGGATACAGCTCATTTCCCTTTGATACAAATACTGGAAGAGGCTGGAAACTGTTCAGTGAGAGGCAGCACAGGATTGCTGCACATCACCTCTGGTAACTGTTGGACTTGATGATCTTAAAGGTCTTTTCCAACCTAAACAATTCTATGATGCTATGAATGTATCTTGGAGTAGCAGCTCCAGTGGATGAGGTCTTCTTACAGCACAGTCTGTAGAAGGATCATTCGTAATTCATGGCGTTTCTGCCTGTTTTCTACTCATTGCATTTTGCTGTTTCAGTCTGGCAGAACAATTTCCAGCCATAGTGTGGACATGGTTCCCAAACGTGAGTGTGAAGTTGTTGTTGCATGGGGGTTGTTGCAGTGCCCGAGGAGGAGGCTGCTCTCTGTTATGTACTGTCAAAGTACCTAATAAGAAAAAGTAACTCCATTTGGGACACAGCAATTTAAGACCTTTTAAAAAGGCCAAGAAGAAAATAACCTTGTTGGTACTCATTCAAAGTGAGATATAACTCAAGGTGTGAAGTGACACGGGCAAGGTTACACAGGCTTCTAAGGCAGAACAAATCACAGTCAGGTCTCCATGCTTTCCAACAGAACCATTCAATCACCAGACCATCACTTTCCACCCCCATCACCTGCCTTCCAAGGTGACCTGTTAGGTCTTTGAAAAGTTCTAATCATGTGATAAAGATGAAAATGGATCCATCTTCCATGCATGTCCAACTAATGAGAGGTTGGTCTAAGATATACTAGCCTTGTTTTGAGGAGTTTTGGGCATGATACTCAGCTCAGCTGCACCTTCACCGTAGGCTAGAAAGGCATTTTCTACGCTGTGCCTTGCAACAGCAAGACTTTTGAGTACAGAGGGTGAGCCCAGGGTTTCTGGTTGGAAGGGACCCTGAAGATCAATTTTTGCCCCCTTGCTATGGGCAGAGATACCTTTCACTAGACCAGGTTGCTCAAAGTCCCATCCAGCCTGGCCTTTGACTAAAACTTCAGAACTTTTGCATATATGGAGAGTGTTGAAAATACTTGTTGGACTCACTCCTCAGTCAAAACCATTTCTGTTGAACTTTCTGGGGAAAAAGATTTTTTCTGGCTCTAATTAACTTTCTGTCAACCACTAGCAAGGCAAAAGGATAAGTACATTTTTTTTATCCCTCCCGAGATAAGGCTGAGAAACTGAGAACACAGCTTATGCTGACAGGCATTAGGCACTATTAGACTGATCTATCAGCCTGAGTGATGATGGCCACATGAAGCAGTGAACACATCACCACTTAAAGCATTTAAAACTGATCTGGACAGGGCACCAGGGAATATTCTGGCAGAAACAATCCCACACTCGACTGAGGCATAAAGTAGATTGTCTATTGATGTTGGAGCAAAGGTGTTATGCTTTGGAGTGATTTTTTATTCATTTTCAGGGGTGTTCTTTTGTATGTCTCTAAACACCAGGAGTGACATCAAGAGAAGTATTGAACTCCTGCACCTTTCACAGAAAGACAGTGAGAACCATCAATTTGTAACAAATCCATGTGCTAAGGGAACCCTCCAATATGGGGTTAACTTCAAGCATGTCAGACACTCCAGTGAAGGATATTTTATTTCCAGATTTAATTGAGTGTGTCACAGAGCATTTACCAAAGAAACTGAGAAGAGCGGACAGATTAATCCCTCCGATGATATTTGGGGCCAGTTTTCAAAACATGCTTTAACACACGATAGCCCTGCATGCACGATTTCTGAGTATCGACATCTGCACATCATGTCATTCACAGGCACAAACTCCATCACCTGCAACAAGACTGGGATGCAAATTTTGAATTTAGCCTAGGTAAAAAAATATATAGCTACACTGGAATAATGGACATCGATGCCTGAAAATACTGCACACAAGAACAGCTACAAGGACCACTCTGTTTCTTCAAAATAGGATGATTATTTTAAAAGGAGTCCTAGAAAAGCCATTGACCGAAATTTAGCTGTAACAGGATCAACTTCCCAATCTCATTTTGTTGAGCTCTGTAATATTGCCTGAAAGAAAGGAAAAATGAAGCAGGCAAAATGGTTTATCTGGTGAGGAGTTTTACTTATGAAGGCAAGCTGAGTTAGCCTGAGGGTACCTTGATATAGCCCCGTATAACATGATAGATGCTATTAAGGCAAGAAGATTTTTCCCTCTAATATTCACAGGTTTCTTTTGCTCATCATGGCAGTGATGAGACCAGATAAATAGTTCATGCATTTTATATCCTCTGACTTTATGGTGGTAGAGTCAGAGGAGACCTCTTCAACAGTAGATAACGATCCCTTTATCAAGATCTTGGCTGCCTTTCAGTCAGCTGAGAAGGAAAATCAAGTTATATACTGACGTTTAATTCATGTGCTCTCCAGGGCTGGAGGAGATACAACCTCTCTTTGTATTATTTATAGAGAAATACCTGGGGAAACTAAGGGGAGTGTATATCTCCCACCACCGGGGAATGAACGCTCTGAGAAAAATGGCATTGCTCTGCTGAGAGACATGGCAAAGTTTAATTACACCTCTCAATCAAGAAGAGAATCTGACCAATCCACTGTTTGCAGGAGAAACCCAAGTTGAAGAAAGCTGACAGTAAAGAAGACAGTTTACATAACTGTTTGATGCTGATCATATTTTTTCCAATTTTTAGGTTAATTTAATGGGCCCTAATTCAGATGTTCCTTCAGTAGCTGCACAACTTTAGGAATTTTGGCACAATTGTTTCACACAAATATATAAATGCTTTCCTAAATCAGGATTATAATTTGATTTAGTATTGACATTTTGTACTCCTGTGCATTTTTTTGCTTTTACTGCTTTAAAAGCTGTGGTCACCACCAGTCAGAATAATTTCAGTGCTGGCCGTATAAAGTCTAGAACCTGAGTTATGTTTCTGCTGTTGTGAATTAAGAGGGAGTCATGAATCACAACCACCACCTTGTCTTCCCAAGTATCCATTACGTGCCTGGCTTTCCTGGAGATGGCTGAATACTTGCCTGCCCATGGGAAGACAAAGTAGTGAATGAATTCTTTGTTTTGCTTGTTTTGTCTTTATCTCAACCGATGACTTTTCTTACTTTTACAATTCCGATTCTCTGCCTCATTGATCTGGGTGGGGAGTGAGCGAGCAGCCATGTGGTGCTTAGTTGCCAGCTGGGGTAAACCACGCCAGGATCATCAGCCGCATGATGTTATTACGTTTTGGATGCCAACAACAAGCTCCAGATCAAGTGCACAATACCTTTTAGTTATTTTAAAGAAGCTGGTGGAAAGAACAAACCTCTAGCACTCTCATTTTTAAATGAATCCCACTGTAGGTGTACAACATGGCACAAAATTACTTCTGTGCTGATTTTAGAACCTGCTGGGTATGATTCATATACTGAGACACATATACTCTCTGGAGCCATTGGAAGGTCTCAAGGGTATCTTTCTTGACCTTGCTCCCACTGGTGCTCCAGAAACATTGTTATCTTTTACATCCTCTGTTCTACCTGCCAGCCCTGCAGAGAAGTCTCAAACACCCTAAAGTGACTCAAACTATATGCTGATTTTCAGACAGATTACTAAAGCTCCCCAAGGAAGGGCTGGCAAGTCCTGACCTTATGAGAGTCTTGTGAGTAAGAGGCACTGAGACTCCTGCATGGAGAACCATAAAAGCATCTGTCAGAGCCAAATTCCCACCTCCTTCTGAGGGACATGTGCTATTAGCAACACCTGGAAGGATCACAACTCAGATTGACGTACAGCAGTAAGGGTGAAAGCTTGTCTGCACCTGTTACCCAGCTCACTAAGAGATCCTGTGCTTTTTGCATGCTCAGCAATTAAAGGAAATCGATCTTCCTCCATTAGCAGTGAGATATTAAATGCAAAGGAAGAGCTCCTATTACGTGACAGAGGGGTAAACTCCATTGACTTCAGCAATGCTTCTGGCAGTGGTGCCCAGACTTGAGCTCAGAGACTGAGGCTGCCTTGTCTGTCAGAGAGGGGAGGCCATATATCCATAGCTTCCACTTTCTGTCTGTCCTTTTGCCAGCACTAAAAGCATTACTAAGCACGGTGTCAGCAAAAAGCAGATTTGTTGGCAAAGAAGAGACACTTTTGGAACTGCCATAGACAAAACAAACAAAGAAATAAACAAAATAAAAACAAACACAACAACAGCAACAACAACATAATAATAAAAAATACAACAAATACAAATAAAAATATTAAAAAATAGTAAAATATAAAATAAATAAAAAATAGTAAAATATAAAATAAATAAAAAATAAAAATAAAAAATAAAAATAAAATAAAAAATAATAAAAATAAAATAAAAATAAAATAAAAATAAAATAAAATAAAATAATAAAAAATAAAATAAAATAATAAAATAAAATAAAATAAGTAGAATCTCCTGCTCTGTTGGCAGGGTGCAAGACACACTTACAATGTAATTTAATCTTGTAGTGGTAATGATCTCTCCTGCAGACTGGAAGGCAGCAACCTTCTTCTAAGTTTTTCCACAGTGGTGCTGCCCAAGAGATCTTTGCCAATATTCCCGTTTGTCCATGCGCCTCCCTATATTGAGTTGGAAGTATAGATAGCATTTAGCAAGCAAAGTTTTCGTAACTATTCACAAGGTCCTTAGAATACCTGAACGGCTCCATTTTGCAAAAACAGCTTAGGGTCTTTCATGCCCTCAAAGAGGTATAAAGTTTCTCCTGTCCCGTGCTGTCTCCTCAGAGCAAAATATCATGTCAGCTTGAAGGAAATTAAGGGGTGGTGGAAAGGAACATCTGACATACTCTTTCCTTTCACTTGCTCTGATATTGTGAGAGAGTGTCTGGTTCTGCATATGATTTACGTTTATCACTGAAAGAAGCTGTGAGTGCAGCTCCACATCTGACTAAGTCTCTTATTAAAAGACCTGTGTGAGCTCCAGTCAAAGTCATGCAGCATCTGCAGTTAAAGACAGATAAGAACAAGACTATAAATCTATGGGGAAGAAATAGCATCAGTCTAGTGTGAGTTTATAACGCGAGAAAACTAGTAGAGCTTAATATACATTACATGTTTAAATAGCATCTGCCACTGCCTCTGTTAAAAACAGACTCCTGGGCTAAATGAACCACTGGTATCACCCCATAGGTTTTTTCCCACACCTCATACCTAACACCTATAAGACATTTCATTGTACAATTGAATAAGAAAGAGGAGAATTCAGAAAGCAACGTGGCACAGATCAGACGGAGCAATTGCTGGTCAAGAAATACTTCTTATATTGCAGTTATAATGCAAAACTATTTTTAGCATGGTATGCTTCTAGTGGAGTCTTTTTAAAGACTGTCTTTCATGCTTATTGTGCAGTGACCTGCAAGAAATCCTTGCTGATAAGGCTGTCAGAGGACCCACAAGGAGGAAAGAGTGAATAATGTAGACTGTCCCCAGGGAAGATGTGACTCTGAAAAAGATTTGTCCATACCTCAGCCGGGCTGAGGAAATAGTAACAGGGTCTCACTCTTGCCTGGCTTTTCCTTCAGAAGGAGGTATTTCAGGCCACAGTTTATTCCATCAAACAGCTAGGACATGTTCAGAGTTTCTGCCCCTACTGCAAACACAAGCATGGTGGTTAAAAGGGCAAAGGGTTCTTTGAGTGCTCGAAGGGGTTTTTTTAGGGTTAGCAAAGGTCTATAGTCTATGGATTTTTACCTACTGTGGCTGCAACTGGAAAATCTTTTCCACTTACTAGTATTTATGCTTCAAGGCTGTTGCCCAGTTGAAGCAACCAAAATTATTCTGTGATTCTGCATTTGAGACAAAAAAGATTTCAACGAGGAGCTTCATCTCTTTATTTGATCAAGACACGGTCAAGGAATGATATAACAAAAATTCAAATAGGGGCAAAAGTTGTGATAGTAATACTGCCTTCTACAGAAAGGATAATACGACAGAATTCAGTGCCTGCAAATGAAAACAGGCCAAATGACCTCAAAATAATTTTCCACTGGAACAACGTACCAAACGCTCTCATTGCTAGACACTTTAATCTCTAAATCTGCTTTATTGATATGTTGTGGGTTGTTGGGGTTTTTTGCTGTTTTGTTTGTTTGTTTCTGTTTTGTTTTGTGATTTGGGGATTGATTTGTTTCTTTTCTTAAAGAATATATCCTGCTACAGGCTGAATTAATATACTTTAATCAGAGTAAAGTCCAGGAAATTCATGAGTTATGGAGGCGGTACAACCTGTATGGAGCCTTACTCCATCCTGTTTCCAGACTCCAGGCTGCTCATAGGAAGCCCTAGTTATGATATCTCATGCACACCCTAGCCTTGTACATTATTATTATGGGTGAGAATTAAGGGGCAGGCTGGCAGGGGTGACACTGTTGTGGGAGTCTATTACAGGCCACCAGATCAGGGTGAGGAAGTTGATGAGGCCTTCTATGGGCAGCTGAGCGTGGCCTCACAGTCACAGGCTCTGGTTGTTATGGGGGATTTTAACTACCCTGATGTTTGCTGGAAGGACTACTCAGCCAGCCAGCCTCAGTCTAGGAGGTTCCTCCAGTGCATTGACGATAACTTTCTGATGCAAATGGTGGAGGAGCCGACTAGAAGAGGTGCGCTGCGGATCTCGTCCTCGCTAACAAGGAGGGTCTGGTCGAAGCAGTAAAGGTGGGGGGCTGCCTTGGTTGCAGCGACCATGAGATGGTGGAGTTCAGAATCTCCTGTGGTGGGAGCAGAATACCGAGCAGAATTGCAACCCTGGACTTCAGCAGGGCCGACTTTGGCCTCTTCAAACAGTTGCTGGAGGGAATCCCGTGGGCAAGGCTGCTTGAAGGTAAAGGCGCCCAAGATAGTTGGTTAACTTTCAGGGACTGCTTCTACCAAGCTCAAGATCAGCGCATCCCGACGAGCAGGAAGTCCAGGAGGGGAGCCAGGAGACCTGCGTGGTTAAACAGGGAACTGCTGGGCAAACTCAAGTGGAAGAGGAGGGTTTACAGATCATGGAAGGAGGGGCTGGCCACTTGGGAAGAATATAAGGCTGTTGTCAGAGGATGTAGGGAGGCAACTAGGAAAGCTAAGGCCTCCTTAGAGTTAAACCTGGCGAGAGGGGTCAAGGACAACAGGAAGAGGTTCTTCAAATACATGGCAGATAAAACTAACACCAGAGGCAATGTAGGCCCACTGATGAACGGGGTGGGTGCCCTGGTGACAGAAGATACAGAGAAGGCAGAACTACTGAACGCCTTCTTTGTCTCTGTCCTCTCTGCCGGAGGCTGTCCTGAGAAGCCCCGTACCCCTGAGGCCCCAGAGGAAGGCAGGGCAATGGAGGAGTCTGCCTCAGTTGATGAGGATTGGGTTAGGGAGCAATTAAGCAATCTGGACATCCATAAATCCATGGGTCCAGATGGGATGCACCCGCGGGTGCTGAGGGAGCTGGCTGGAGTCATTGCTGGACCGCTCTCCATCATCTTTGCCAAGTCTTGGGAAACGGGAGAGGTGCCTGAGGACTGGAGGAAAGCAAATGTCACTCCGGTCTTCAAAAAGGGCAAGAAGGAGGACCCGGGCAACTATAGACCGGTCAGCCTCACCTCCATCCCTGGGAAAGTGATGGAACACCTTATCCTTGGTGCCATCTTAAGACATATCAAGGATAAGAGGGTCATCAGGGGCAGTCAACCTGGCTTCACCAAGGGGAAGTCGTGTTTGACCAACCTCATAGCCTTTTATGAAGACGTAACAAGGTGGATTGACGATGGCAGAGCAGTGGATGTGGTCTACCTTGACTTCAGCAAAGCATTTGACACTGTCTCCCACAGCATCCTCACGGCAAAACTGAGGAAGTGTGGACTGGATGATCGGGTAGTGAGGTGGACTGCAAACTGGCTGAAGGAGAGAAGCCAGAGAGTTGTGATCAATGGGGCGGAGTCTGGTTGGAGGCCTGTATCTAGTGGAGTGCCTCATGGGTCAGTTCTGGGACCAATACTGTTCAATATATTCATCAATGACTTGGATGAGGGAATTGAGTGTACTATCAGTAAGTTTGCTGATGACACCAAGCTGGGAGGAGTGGCTGACACGCCAGAAGGCTGTGCTGCCATCCAGCGAGATCTGGACAGGCTAGAGAGTTGGGCGGGGAAAAATTTAATGAAATATAACAAGGGGAAATGTAGAGTCTTGCATCTGGGCAGGAACAACCCCAGGTTCCAGTACAGGTTGGGGAATGACCTATTAGAGAGCAGTGTAGGGGAAAGGGACCTGGGGGTCCTGGTGGACAGCAGGATGACCATGAGCCAGCACTGTGCCCTTGTGGCCAAGAAGGCCAATGGCATCCTGGGGTGTATTAGAAGGGGGGTGGTTAGTAGGTCCAGAGAGGTTCTCCTTCCCCTCTACTCCGCCCTGGTGAGACCTCATCTGGAATATTGTGTCCAGTTCTGGGCCCCTCAGTTCAAGAAGGACAGGGAACTGCTGGAGAGAGTCCAGCGCAGGGCCACAAAGATGATGAAGGGAGTGGAGCATCTCCCTTATGAGGAAAGGCTGAGGGAGCTGGGTCTCTTTAGCTTGGAGAAGAGGAGACTGAGGGGTGACCTCATTAATGTTTATAAATATATAAAGGGTGGGTGTCACGAGGATGGAGCCAGGCTCTTCTCGGTGACAACCAACAGTAAGACAAGGGGTAATGGGTTCAAGCTGGAACACAAGAGGTTCCACTTAAATGTGAGAAGAAACTTCTTCTCAGTGAGGGTGACAGAACACTGGAACAGGCTGCCCAGGGGGGTTGTGGATTCTCCTTCTCTGGAGACATTCAAAACCCGCCTGGACGCCTTCCTGTGTAACCTCACCTAGGGGTTCCTGCTCTGGCAGGGGGATTGGACTAGATGATCTTTCGAGGTCCCTTCCAATCCCTAACATTCTGTGATTCTGTGATTCTGTGATTATTAATAAAGGAAAAGTCTCTGCTCCAGATGCTGACAGCTGAACTGTAAGAGGAGTTGGGGAATTACAACATAAATATCGACACTGATTTGATAAATCCTTGTACCCCTAGAGAAAGCACATCTTCATAGGCGTTTCTGGGTTGAAACAGCTTTGTGGTTTTTTTTTTTCTTTAAAGCCAGAATCATCATCAAACTGGTTTAGGATTTCAGTTTGGATACTTAGAAAGCTGAATCTCATTCCAGAGGAAACATGAGAGGCTCGTCGTGTAGCCTCGCAGGAGATTCATTTGCACGGCACTAGCACAACTGTGTAACACTAAAAGCTAAAATTTCACAGAACAGAGCAAAACACACAAATAAAAAACTCAAATTCTTTTGAAGTGGTCAAATCAAGAGATGTAGATTATTTTTTTTCTTCTCCTGAGACTCGAAATAGCCATTACTGTTATGCAGTGCTCAGACCAAAAATAAGATGTGACATTTTGAAGTGCATACAATCTGGTAAAATATAAAATATTTAATAAATATGTAAATTGGTCAGGCTACTTCCCCAAGGAGGAAAGCTTCAGTCGTGCTTTACAGCCTTCATTCACTTACGCAAATACTTTAAGAGGATCAAGGATGGATTTTTAATGAAGTTAAAGTTTAACGAGAAATATATAATCCTTCCAGGATGAGATTTTGTCATCTTCACTTATAATTTGTTCCACGTTTCAAAAGTAAGAAGTTGAGGGAGTAGCTTTCTGAAGCTTTGTGAGTGCAAACTAAGAGAACTGAAGCCGTCCACCTGAATCCTGCAGTCAGGGATGTAACAAAATATGGAAATTAATGAACTTTTCTATTGCTCAGGGAGTTCTGGATTTTCCCAAGGATATGTGTAAGTTCACTATTCAACTCATTCCTATAGGATCCAGACACAATCTTCCAACGTTTCCTCTTTGGATAGACTGTCAACTTGAAGGGACATCCAAAGTCACCCAGAAGTACGTCATGTGTCATAGATCCCCTTTTGAAATCACTTCAAATTCCATCTTGTAGTATTTAAGTGTTCTGTTTTGCAAATAAGCTGAGTCTTGCTTCTATAAAACCTGATCTCTTTAGCAGTTAGGAACTGTATTTAAATTCCCAGATAAAACTAACTCGTATCTAAAATACATCCATACCTATATACACCCGCTTTAAAATGTCTGTGATAGACAGAACATACGAGAGTTTATGGAAAGTTTTCCACACTTAAATCAGCTCTACTGAGTCTGCCAGTAACAGTCCTGAAAAAGTTGTGAATAAGAAGGAAACTGTGGAAGGAAAATGAAATGGTTAGGTAAAGAATATAAGAAAGAAAATAAGACATAAAGTGTCTTTGCACTGGGGAAAACCCCAGCAAAGGGACACGCCACCTTTCTATTTTGTAAGCTAGTTCTGGGTTACAAGGCAGGATGAAAAAACTAAGTACAGATAGAAAATTGTTGAAGCTGGAGTGTGTTTGAGGGCTGGTATCAGAAGGCAGAAATTTCCCTTGACACATGCTTTGCTCTGCACACTCGTGCATTGCTCTATTGATTTTCACCCTGTTTCTCTGAGTAATTTCACACTAGAAATAATTGTTCATCCTGCCTCGTGTGCTCATATTTTGCATGCTGGAAAGTTTGAATCAAGTTGATCAAGCACTCAAGAGCCTGTGGGGTTCAAAATTTACTTTTTCTCTACCAGGAAAACCATTATCTCATGCTTCAGTGCTGTCTACTGAGAGACCAGCATTCTGCTACAGATGCCCATCAACTTGATAAAGGTCCAAAGAAGTGTTGTGGTGATGAGGAAAGTGGAATGGAGTGAGAATAGTTTCTTTTATTTGAAAACCAAACTAAATCTGCATTCAATTCACATCATTCACACAGTACAGTAGACAGATTTTCTTATCTTCTCTGACTCCACCTCTGCTGCCCATGCAGGGTGAAGACAAAGACAAAGCGAAGGGCTGTGAGAGTGGAAGGTCTGAGAGACCACAAATCCATGAGGGTCTTCATTTTCCTCCTCAAATGCAATAGTTTCATAGAATGAATTTCACTGTTGTCTTGATCAGGTTGCTGTAATATTGTGTAAGGTTTTCCGGAGGGTGGCGTATGTCCCTTGTCCCAATGAATATCAGTTGCTTGACATATCCACTACAGACAGAATCACTTCGCCACCACGTAGACATGTTGCTCTTCTCTCACTCTGAACTTGGTGGGCAGACACAATTCCTACAGCCCAACTGTGAAGATGAAGCTTGGTGGTCCTTCAGGTATAGGCTACAATATTACTGTCAAATTCACTCTCCCTACACAGATGCGCAAGATTGAGACAGATACTTATGGAAAGTTTCATCTCCCTTCACTTTAGCAGTTCAAAAATAATTCGTACAAGGTGTTTGGGCAATAAAACCCCTGCAAGTGTTAGTGGAGAGGGACCGTCACTTCTGGAGCAAAGTGTCAGCTGCAAGCAAATCATTTGCGTTGTGGACAACCTTCTCAACTTTCAGTGAGCTGCTGATGGGGACTATATTAACGTCTAGGTTAGACCAGCTGCCTGTCTTCTACCTGGCCAAAGCTCAATGCATTGAACCTAAATTCAAGAGTTTTGCATGAAATTCAAAACACTTGCTGTTTAAAACTGACGTTCTCCTTCCCTCAGCTCCCTCGGTCAACAGGGAAGTGTGAGCAATTATTAAGATGACATACTACAGATTGGTTTGGTTTTTTATTATTATTATTTTGTTCAAATTCCTATCTTTTCACATATTTTTTTTTCATGGCAAGTGCAGGAGCCTTTGTCTCTGCAGTCACCATCTATCTCCCTGTGTCTCATCTGTGCCTATGCAGAGTAGTACACAAAACTTTTTCTTGGATGTATTTGTAGCCTGATACCAACTTGAAACTACAAAGACCTGCATATGTAAGTAAATGCCTACTGAAAATTAGTTACACAGGCTGGCAATCAAGCAGTTAAACCAGTCATGGAAACGGTTTGCAATCTGTTCCACCAGTCTCTCAAATTTCCATTGTCAACGTGAGATTACTTTTCAGCAAAACGGCCACCCTCCGGTACCAGCCTCAGGAGTCAGTGTAATTAAAAACAACAAAAAAAAAGGTTTTATTGTTTTTAAATATAGCTCTAAGCTACAGGGGAAAGAGAAGGAGAAACGTATTGCAAATTAGAATATTTCTCCTTAGTATTCACTATTACCAGTCTGTCTCCAGTCATGAGCCGAAGAAGCTGTGTTTGATCTCTTGTACTTGAGACGAGTCTTTGCTGTTTAAAAAGGAATACACCCTCAGTGTTTATTCAAGGTGACAACAATGCTGGGAAGTGCCGGGCGGCTGGGAAGAGCAGAAATGATGCAGCTTTCCTCGGCTGCAGGAACAGGCCCTGCTTGATGCTGCTTGAGCACAAATGTCACAGTTTTCAACAAGTGTCTCCCCTGACCTTCCTCAAGGACATCTCCTTGCAGAAGGGAGCAGGGATGCTGTTTTCCTGGTCTGCTCTGTGTAGGATGCCTCTTAATGGGATTTAGTGTCAGATCTAGGAATTTTAATAAGCATAAAAGGATAACTTTCTCCCCAGTTTACCCTGAAATCCACTTTCTCTGGAGAAGGGCAAACTGTGCCTCTGCTCTAGGTTAACCTGAAGACTCAGAGCAATCAGGATGATGCTGTTGTGACAGATAAGCCTTGTCTTTGAAAGGGAATTGGCTGTTCCCTAAGCAAGCAAATGCCGTGTAGTGAAGATAGAGAAAAACTAAGGAAAAAAAAAATCTCAAACTTCAATATTACTTCAATCACTTTCCATCATATGAAAGCATCTGCTATGTATACAGTTGAATGTACTTGCTACCACCTTTAATGTCTGACCTCAGAAAACAGGACAAATTAAAAAAAAAAGGAAATAAATCCACCAAGATCCACAGGAGGCCTCTTCTCAGACAGTCTGAGAGCCACAAGTCACTGGAGACTGGGAGGTTGTTATGGGGAAATAGCACTTGACTGAGCGCTCCCAATATTCCATACCTAACCTGTCAACAACAGGGACAGGATGCCAAAGGAAAAGATCCAGTCGTCTCACTCAGTCTTTCTTATGATATTTTTCAACAATAACAGCTTCAGTGTGATGTCGATTTTTCTATAAGTTTCTGCAGAAGTGCAGCTACTTCCAGAGAGGATGTTTTAGGGCAGTCAGTAATGCCATGGCACAGCTTTAATAGGAACTGAGGAATATTTTTATGCTGTTGCAACAAGAGGTGGGAAATCAGCTAGAGATAATCAAATCAAGCAAAGTGGATTTAGTGAGGATGTGAAGACTGCAGCTTCTGATTCCAGCAAGAAGAATGGCCAAGGTTATTGGGGTAGATCTTCCTGCTGCTGGGACTAAACTGTGACTTTGGTCCAAAAGGAAAAGCAAAGAGCAGAAAGAAGACATTAACAATGTCTGAAAAAAACTCACCTTCATCTCCATAGGCAAGATAATTTAGCTGGTGGGGCCAGAAACATCCTTTAAAGGGAGGTGGCAATTACTCAGCATGCATTAAAGGTTATTGTCATTGGTCCACACCCAGTTACCCATCCTTCTCTGACTGCCAACCATGTGTGTGCATGGCAAGGTAAGCCTTCCAAACACTGAGTCATGGGCAAGCAGATGTTTCCTGTACCCCATTCCTGCAGGGCTGAGAGCACTGACCTCATTAGAACATTTGGCAGCACAATCAGTGTCAAAAATTCCCATCCCCCTTCAGACAGCAGACAGCAGTTTAATTCCCATCTCTTTGTGGAGCCATATTGCAAACTAAATTAACCAAACATCTGCAAAGGAGGAAAACCAAACAGAAACCCTACCCACAAATCCCTTAAAATGCATCAATGTTTTTTAGAGCCAGCTTATTTCATTGACCTGCTTTATATAATAGTTTCATTGACATAGATAAGGAGTTAGTAAAATATAGTCCCAGACAGGAACAAATGATTGGGAGCAGGGAAAGACGGAAACCACTTAAATCCACTTTGGTACAGAAAACCTGATGAAACATGTATGTCTTGAGAACTAAGTCCTTAAATTTATACGACATAATCTATAGCAAAAAGCTATTCCATCTTTACTCCTGAGAAAATAAACTTTACAGAAAAGTGTTTTCTAAGAAAATGGGGAGATAATAGCCACCACCACTATCCCTGCCAACTTCTTCGTATAGGTGTGTTTTGGATGTGTCTGTACAACCTTGCTGTAATTTAAAGATATGTGTCTTACTATACTGTCCTCCAGCCTTGTAGCCTGCATCATCTTGCCCAATTTACCCATGCTCATCAAAGGACAATGACAATGTGTAGATCCTTCTGCATAATCCCCCAAGATTCCAGTCCCCATATGGATACTGGCTTCAGTGTCGTCAATGGCTGTGGGTCTGTTACCTTTAGTCCAAGAGCAGGAATTGCCATCTGAGACTATTCCTGAAGTAACCTGTTGGTGTTGGTGTTGTAGAATGGTTGAGAAAGAGATGCTCCTATTCTTATCAACATCTGAGCCACCCAGGCAATAAATATTGATATCCACACTGTAATAGAATATATGTTTTACATATATAATTTTATATATTACATAATATATAACACAAATTTATATAGAGTCCCTGTGTATGTGTGTGCATTTAAGTATTGTAAATCAATACATAAAACTTCAAGAAAATAGGAGATTCTCTGGGACAATCGTCAATATTTTCTCATTGCAGTGGCTTTTGATCATTAGCGTTTTATAATCCCTTCTTTTGACCTGTTTTCACGTTTCCTTCCTGGAGAAACTGGAGAACACTCCCAGTCTGAAAGCTCAGTTGTGCATTAATGACAACCTACAAATCAGGAATTTACATATGGTTGCCCTAAGGTTTAATTCCGAAAAATCTGGAATCCACAAATATCACCTATAATTCTTACAGTATTTCTCAACATTTCTGATTTTTGCTAACTGACTTGGATCTTTGGTTCAACACAAAGGCAGGAGGTGTGCTGCCAGTCTGGTCTATGTCAGAGGACCACAGCCCAAGTCCTGTGGTCTAAAAAGAGCTGGCAGCGCTGTAGGAGTTCTTTAGCAAGGCAATGCCCAAGGCCAGTCACCCAGCAGGTGTAAATTACCACCTGGGAATTTGGCCCTGCATATGCAATTTAATACATAATGCAAATATACCTATCAGTATTTCTTGGCTGCCTCAACTAACTGCTAAATGAAATTCAAGTGAAAAATTGAAAGCAAAATTAAACACCACTACGAAGTTTCTTTTTCTTTTTTTTCTTTTTCTTTTTCTTTTTTCTGAGCTGCTGTGCGGGTGTTCCACTCTTTAGAGGAGGAAAATGTTTGACAGCAAAGGATATTTGTATTGGCAGTATCACTTGATCCATGTTTCAGGAGACAAACTGAAAACATATTTTCACAAGGCACAGCCATAGATCATTAGAAGGAGATGACTTCTGTGTGTTGCACAAGTATGTCTGAGAGACAGCAGATGTTTAAATTAAAATATACCCCAAAACCTGACAGCAGTATATAAGAGCATGGGAAAATTTAGTAAGGGCAGCAGATTTTTGTGTTGCCATTTCTGCTACTGGTCCAGAGTTGGTTCTATCAGCTGCAGAACATTATTATATGGTTGGGTTTTGCTGTTCCTTCTACAACGAAAGCTCTACCCCACTTTTCTTCCCACTGCTTAGTTTTCTGCTGTTAGTAAAGGATAATCTCGTCTCTCAGTGGCTGGTTTTGCAAGTATGTCACATGGTCCTCTCTGGAGATCCACATCAGCAGAGGACTCAAAATGACACAACCTTCAGAGAAAATTCAAACATTTGAGTCACCCATGAGTTCCCCCAGGAAACCCATAAAACAAGACTAAAATGAATGAATGGTGCAGTTGATTCATGTGAAGGAAGGGATGCCATCCAGAAGGATCTTGAGAGGCTAGCGAAGCAGGTCAGTGTGGACTTTATGAAGTTCAACAAGGCCAAATGTAAGGTCCTGCACCTGGGTTGCAACCGTTCCCAGTATCTATAGAGACTGGAGGATTAATAGGTTAAGAGCAGCCCTTTTGGAGAAGGATTTGGGGATACTGGTGGATGAAAGATTGGACATGAGCCTGCAATGTGCACTTGCGCCTCAGAAAGCCAATTGTATCTTGGGCTGCATCAAAAGAAGTGTGGCCAGCAGGTCAAAGAAGTGATTCTCCCCCTTTAACTCCAGATTACAGCCAAATTTGCTATATATGGTGCATCTGACGTAGGTTAGATACTACTCTCTGTACTCTCTGTTACCCGTAAACAGAGTTTCATGTTCATAGAATGTCCTGAGTTGGAAGGGACTCACAGAATCACAGAATGTTAGGGATTGGAAGGGACCTCGAAAGATCATCTAGTCCAATCCCCCTGCCGGAGCAGGAACACCTAGGTGAGGTTACACAGGAAGGCGTCCAGGTGGGTTTTGAATGTCTCCAGAGGAGGAGACTCCACAACCTCCCTGGGCAGCCTGTTCCAGTGTTCCATCACCCTCACTGAGAAGAAGTTTCTTCTCAAATTTAAGTGGAACCTCTTGTGTTCCAGCTTGAACCCATTACCCCTTGTCTTACTGTTGGTTGTCACCGAGAAGAGCCTGGCTCCATCCTCGTGACACCCACCCTTTATATATTTATAAACATCAATGAGGTCACCCCTCAGTCTCCTCTTCTCCAAGCTAAAGAGACCCAGCTCCCTCAGCCTTTCCTCATAAGGGAGATGCTCCACTCCCTTAATCATCTTTGTGGCCCTGCGCTGGACTCTCTCCAGCAGTTCCCTGTCCTTCTTGAACTGAGGGGCCCAGAACTGGACACAATATTCCAGATGAGGTCTCACCAGGGCAGAGCAGAGGGGCAGGAGAACCTCTCTGACCTACTAACCACCCCCCTTCTAATACACCCCAGGATGCCATTGCCCTTCCTGGCCACAAGGGCCCAGTGCTGGCTCATGGTCATCCTGCTGTCCCCCAGCACCTCCAGCTCCCTTTCCCCTACACTGCTCTCTAATAGGTCACTCCCCAACCTAAACTGGAACCTGGGGTTGTTCCTGCCCAGATGCAAGACTCTACATTTTCCCTTGTTATATTTCATTAAATTTTTCCCCGCCCAACTCTCCAGCCTGTCCAGATCTCGCTGGATGGCAGCACAGCCTCTGGCGTGTCAGCCACTCCTCCCAGCTTGGTGTCATCAGCAAACTTGCTGATAGTACACTCAATTCCCTCATCCAAGTCATTGATGAATATATTGAATAGTATTGGTCCCAGAACTGACTCTTGAGGCACTCCACTAGATACAGGCCTCCAACCAGACTCCGCCCCATTGATCACAACTCTCTGGCTTCTCTCCTTCAGCCAGTTTGCGGTCCACCTCACCACCCGATCATCCAGTCCACACTTCCTCAGTTTTGCCGTGAGGATGCTGTGGGAGACGGTGTCAAATGCTTTGCTGAAGTCAAGGTAGACCACATCCACTGCTCTGCCATCGTCAATCCACCTTGTTACGTCTTCATAAAAGGCTATGAGGTTGGTCAAAAGGATCATCACAAGGATCATCGAGTCTAACTCCTGTCCTTGCATAGGACAACCCCACAGTTCATTCCATGTGTCTGAGGACGTTGTCCAGTCTCTTCTTGAACACTGTCAGGCTTGGGGCCGTGACACCTCCCTGGGGAGCCTGTTCCAGTGTCCAGCACCCTCTGGGTGAAGAACCTTTTCCTAATGTCCCACCTAAACCTCCCCTGGCACATCTTCCTGCCATTCCCTTGGGTTCTGTCATTGGTCACTAAAGAGAAGAGTCGGCACCTGTGCCTCCTCCTTCTCTTGTGAGGAAGCTGTAACCGCCATGAGGTCTCTTCTTAGTCTCCTCTCCTCCAAGCTGAACAAACCAAGTGACTGTAGCCGCTCCTCATACGGTTTCCTCTCCAAACCCTTCACCAACTTCATGACCCTCTTCTGGACACTCTCCAGTAGCTTAATATCTTTTTTATCCCGTGTCCCCAGCCCTGCACACAGCGCTCCAGGTGAGGCCGCCCCAGCGCAGAGCAGAGCGGGACAATCCCCTCCCTGCCCGGCTGGCCGTGCTGGGCTGGATGCACCAGGACACGGGGCCCTCTTGGTGCCAGGGACACTGTTGGCCCATGTTCGATTTGCCGTCAACCAGAACCCCCAGATCCCTCTCCGCAGAGCTGCTTTCCAGCATGTGGTTGGTGATTGCCCAGTTCTCCACTTTGTCCAGATCTCTCTGCAGGGCCACTCTGCTCTCGAGAGTGTCGACAGCTCGCTATGATGTCAGCCAGCTCTTTAAGCACTCTCAGATGAATCCTATCAGGCCACATTGACTTGTAGGGATCTAGCTGGAGTAGCAAACCCTGTACACGTTCCGGATTGATTGGGAGTTTATCATTCTTGCAGCGATGGTTTTCTAGCCCAGGGCTATGGGGGCGCCCAAGTTCATCATCAGTGTTGAAGACCAAGGCAAAGAAAGCATTAAACATCTCGGTTTTGTCCATGTTTCTCCAAGTCTTTATTTCTTTAAGTGACCGCTTCAGTCTCCAGTGCCAAGCCCATGTCCCGTCTTTTGTCATCCCATACTTGCACTTCTCTGTGTTACATCTGGTATATTCACTTCTCAAGGACTTTGCTGCCATGGTAAGCCTGTATTTCTCTATACTACATCACTGTGCTAAAGTCATTAATATCTTATTCTACATGGAATAATTCCTTGGTACTGCAAAACTATGGTTGCACCATGGAAAGACAAACAGAAGCAGAACAGATTAGCCATAAACACCTGATCAGTAAGAAAAATCACTGTTATAGCTAAACCATGTAAAATAAAGCTGCAGGCAGATCAAGAAAATTTAGACAATGAAACCTTACAAGGCTTTGCAATCTCAGTGCTACCACTGGCAATACCTTATTGCATGGCTACATACTCACGCACGTTTTCTTCTGTCCCACATGACCTATGATGAGCATCACGGTGACACCTGGTAGCCTAGAAGGTGCTTCAGGTACCATCATTTTTCTCCCATGACATGGTGATGATATCAGAGTCAAACCTGGCAGCAGGCATCAATTTTGTTGCATAAAATGAATATTCTCATCAAGGGAAATCAGACTTATTCCATTTCTTTCACTGCATAGAGAGAAACTTTCCTTCACTTTCTAACCCTATTATCCATTAGAGTAATTCTCAGGGATTCCATTATATATGTCAGGAGCAAATCTCTGAAGGGAAAGATATTAGAATACGGCAAATGAAGGATTCTTGTCATATCAAGAAAATAGAAAAGTAACTCAAGCATTACTAACATTGCAGAGTCCAAGCTATTCTTGACATGAAAACATGAACCTCCCTGGAATTACTTCTCTTTGGTTTGGAGGCTGGAAATTTACTTTTTACTTTGAAAAAAAATTACTTTTTTTCTACAAAGCAAACAGTATTCTCTGCTTCTTTAATAAGTTTCTCTACCTCTCTTTTTTCTTACAGTAGCTTTTTCTTGATTATATTTCTTAATATTTTTTATTGACCTATCACATACCTGACATAATATTAAAAATCCAATCCAACTTGGCACAACTTTTAAAGTGCTTATCATAAGCCTTTAATACTATCAAGTGATTTAAAGGGTCTGATCAGGACAAAAATCCCAAATACTCTCATTAAACATATGCTTGACAGTATTTTGAGTCTTAAAGGACCCTTATTTACTTTTAAAAACTAGATTGATTTTTCACAGTATTTGCAAATGCAGCAAAACATCTATTAGATATTTGAGAAAGTTGTTTGTTAATTATCATTGTTAGCATTAATGATGATAAATTTATTAGATGCTGGAGCTAGCTAAGAAAGAAACATCAGTCCACCCAGTTAATAACTTCTGAATCAGACAAATGCATTGACGAAAAGTGCCTCACCAGTGCTGAGTAGAAGGGAAGGATCACCTCCTTCTGCCTGCTAGAAGTGCTTTGCCTAATGCAACTGAGGATACCAGTCACCTTCTTTGCAGCACAGGCACATCGCTGGTTCATGTTCAACTTGGTGTCCCCCAGGACCCCTGGACCTTTTTCTGTCAAGCTGGTTTCCTGCTGGGTGACTCCTATTGATGCATGGGCTGCTGCTTCTCCTAGTGAAGGACTTCACACTGCCGCTCATTGAACTTCATGGTTTTTTCTGTCAACCTATTTCTCCAGTCTTTTGAGGATGGATGACAGCTTGATCCTCAGGTGTATCAGCCAGTCCTCCCAGTTTGGTGTTGTCTGCAAACTTAATGAAGGTACACTCTTCCCCATCATCCAGATCATTAAGGAAGATTTTAAACAGGACTGCACCTGGTGGAGTACACCACTAGGCATTGGCCTCCAAGGAGATTTTTGCATCACTGATCATCACCCTCTGGGCCATGTCCATTCTGACAGTTTTCTGTCCACCTCACTGTCTGCTCATCCAGCCAATGCATCAACAACTTTAATCATAGAATCATAGACTACCAGCTGGGAAGGGGCCACAAGGACCATTTGGTCCAACCTTCCTTGGCAAATGTACGGTTTAGACAAGATCACATCTTTGTAAGTGATCTGGATAGATGAGGATTTTATGTGAGACAGTGTCAATGGCCTTCCTGAAGTCCAGGTAGACAATATTCACTCATCTCCCCTCATCTATCCATTGTTTTCCCCTCTCTACCAGGCCAATCATTTCATCATAGAAGTTTATCAAGTTGGTCAAGTATGACTTCTCCTTTGTGAAGACATGCTGACTACTCCTGATGATTTTCTTGTTCTTAATGTGCCTGAAAAAGATTTCCAGGATTAGCTACTCTACCACCTTTCCAGGAATTGAGGTGAGGCTGACCGGTCTATAGTTCCCTGGGTCCTCCTTCTTGCCCTTCCTGAAGATGGGTATGATACTTATTTTCCTCCAGCCTTTAGGCGCTTCTCCCAGTCACCATGATCAGTCAAAGATGCTCTCTTCTTTGTATCCATCTTCACAAACTCCTGCACAAACGGCTGCATCTGTTGGCTGCCTCTTTCAAATCCTTAAATTCTCTATCTCAGTTTCTTTTTTGACCATTGTTTTTCTTTGTGGTAGAGGCATCTATTCTTTGGGAAATAGTTTGTTTCTTGCTGTACCTGCTATACTTGCTATATATATATTATGAACTTAATTTGGTATAGATAATGTGTACCTCAAATAGCCTGCACCTAAATTAGCTCAAAGATAAGCCAGGAATCATCATGAGAGAGGCTAAAGGAGCTCATGGTAAGTAGGACCTTTGGCAGAGAAGAAGGAGGTTAGGAGGAACAATGATTCTAAGACAAAATTCCATGGTTTGCAACTATGTCTATACGCCATGTGTCTGTTTGTATCAGGCATGTATTTTTCTATCTACATGAAAACATAATACTTTTAATCAGCGTTGTAAAAGTAGAGGAAAGTTTGAGAAGTGGTGATTGCTCAGAAACTAATCTCTGGGTTAGGTAGTTGCCTCGTCTAACACAGAACAGATTACTTTCACACGAAAGACAATAGATGGCAGGAAAGAGAAGAAACAATGGCATAAGAAAATGATTCACAGTGCATAGCCTAGAGTCCTGAGTTGCTGTTGTAATTTAAAGGACTAATTAATTTAAAATGCTGTCCTCCCTTTCTGTTTTCAAAAGTGTCAAAATCCAAAGCAGCCTGAAGTAAAATCTGTCCATCATTTTGCAATGCTCTGGTTTCAGTTCTTTAGCTTTATAGCACTGGTTTTCAAACTTTAGTTCTCTGTCATGTTTTTCTTCTCTATTGGAACTCCAATGTGAATGTGCATTTATTTCCATTTTTGGAACCTAATCTCCCTGCCTGGCTGTGATTTATCACTACAGCTGGCCCAACAATAATTGTTCTTTTTCTTTTAAGCATACTTTTATCTCCAGTAGCATTCATGTAATGAAAGCAGAGACTTTGGGTTTTAAATATGTATGGGTGATGGATACGCAATGAATATTTATAGATATTTAAAATATTTAGAATGTTCAGAAATATGTTTATATTTTTTTCTCCTCAGCATAATTGCATTTTTACAGTGTTTTCAATACTAAAACGTTTTTGCTCTACATTGGCATTCATCTTGCTCTGCTGTTCTTTTTCCATGTATCTGTTTGACTAGGCCTTTTAATAGTTCAAGTCTAAGACTCCTAAACAAAGCAGAAATGCTTCTCAGCTCACAGTCACTCCAGGAGGTAATAAGGTCAGATGGATATTGAGGTTCCTTTTTTCTTTTTCTTACAAAAGCATTTATTTATTCTTAAGAAAAATCTCCACATATTTCCATAAATGGCTGTGGAATCTTGTAGTTCTTTAATCTGCAACAGATGCACAGTAAATATTGACTACGTTCAGTACTGAGAAAACTGAACTCCAGATACTTAAAGTCATTTAATTTATTAACAGCAAATGGTGATTATTTTAAATAAATTGTTTCTCTAGATAGAAATTAAAAATGTGGGGTTTGTTTGTGGGTTTTGATTTTGTTTTATTTTGTTTTTTCCTCATTTGTGGGCAGGATTTTTCTGACCTCAATTTAACTTTCTGAAAATGAAATATCTCATCTAATGCAGCTTTGTAAGCTAACTTTTACAATTTCAGCACAGAAGGATGCAGTAGAATGTGCTCTGGAGATGTCTGTGTCTCTGCAAAGAAGGTGTATGGACAAGTAGCTGCAAAAAGACACCGGACTTTTCAATAGTCAAAGCTAGGTAACATAAGTCCTGATGAGAGCTCTGATCCAGAATGAACATTCTCAGGGATTTTAAGTGTCCCACTGATTTTTAATTAATAGCCTTATTTCTAAACATTATCCTGACTTGGTTTTAACTAACTCTTTTTTTTTTTTTTTTTTTTTTAAATGAGCCACAATACCACAAACATAATAAACAGTTATAGCTTTATTGACTACTTTATGATAAACAGTCCCTGATTCAATATTAATAAAACTGCTTTTAAGATTGAAAAATGCATCACACTCTAGACAAACTGAAATAAAAGGCATTGTGGGTGCAGCATCTCAAAAATAAGGAAACTCTTTATATATTGAGATATTTACTAATTTTGACAGCTGCATTAGGGATATATAGGTTGTACCCTTTACATTATATAGTGTATTAGACACAGTTATATCACTTATGAATATCTAATGTAGCTGTGAATATCAACATTAACATGTATATATCTGATGCAGGCAGAGATACATGACTGGTTACTGTAATATTAGGTGCTGAGCTATTATTTAAATGGCACTGTGTGGCGCTCAGTCCTCAATGAACAAGTCCACCCTATCACTCCTTCCATGCTCTTTATAAAATTTTATAGTCTCAGATTTGAAAAAAATGTGACTTTGGTAGAACAAAAATCCATTTAAATCATTCTAACCATCAGTGAAATGTTTGATGTAGATTTGAATATATCACCAAGAAAAGTATATTGAAGAAGAGTGTTAACAGATGATTATCAGACTGCAGAGCTGGCTTGCATGTGGTTCTCATCATCCTCAAGAACAGTTTCCTGCCCAGCCAAAAAACCAGAGTTTTCGCTTCCATGTATCCATGGCAAAGTACACATGAGGACTTAGTGGCCTGAGGAGACACACTACAGAGGTAAACAGCAGAATTTCACAGCCATGCATGCAACCATCATGCTCATTGAGGCAGAAGACTTCAAGTTAGGGAAGGAGTGGAAGAAACTCACTCTTAAAGAATTATAGAATCATACAATCATAGAATAGTTTGGGTGGGAAGGGACCTTTGAAGGTCATCTGGTCCAACCCCTCAAAGCAGACTGTGCATGGCAAGGGACCAGAGGCTTTTCCATCCTGCGGCTGGCTGAGAAGATGGAGAGACCTCCAGTCATTCCAACCTTTTGTTTGGAGCAACTTTATCTTTTTTTTTGGTCATGCCACTGCATGTTAATTAAGAAAATCAGCCAAAATCACGGTGCAGCAAGAAAGGGATTTGGAGTGGAGGGATCTTTCACATCTGTGACTTCGTTTATACTCTTCCACCGTTCCTTTGGACATGGTGGTGCTTGTGCTAGGGGAAGGAAAGAGATTACCCACCAGAGCTGCTGACGAATGAATGCTGCCATCACATCTTTGCCCACATCTTCTCATCAACTCAACTGAAAAAGGAGGCAAACAGCCACCAGGCAGAAGAAGTGACATCTCTGCGCTGTGCAGTGAAATGCACAGAGAGGATTTAGCCTGTAAGCTCTTTGTCTCTGTTGTCATTGCCATTAATCAATCCATGCTTAATGCCATTTCTTTCGATTCACTAACTCTCTGCTGCCAAGTCAGTACAGCCCTGTCCTCCTCATTATCTGTCTCCTGACTTCACCTTCCTCCTGCTTGCTCTTCTTTCCCTGGCCCCCACCTGCCTCCAAAAAGTCATGTGGCATGAGTTAATGGAAAGTCAAATATTTTATATAAGAATTTAAGGCACTGGTCTGGATGTAAGACTGGAGGCTCCTTCAGGCATGGAGCATGTCTTCTTTTATGATCATCATCACAAAATCACCTTTGACCTTACAGTGTCTTGAACCTGAGGCACTGGCAATTACTGTAGTAGTCACTACAGTCCGTTGGAAAATGCCAGAAATTTCCCATTGAAAAAAAAGAAAAAAAAAAGAAAAAAAAAAGTTCTATTGAAATAGAAATGCTCTAGAAGGAAAGAGTGATTTTTGCCAAAATTTTCCATTGGGAAAGTTGAAATGTCTCCTCTAATGTACCACAAAGGTTTTGGGGAAGCCTGTAGAAGATACTGGTTTATGGAGTTCTAGTTTGGTCTGGATCTAAGGCTGGAAAAGAGCCATGACTGACCAGGACTGCAGCTTCTATGAAGTTTCTATGAAGCTCATGGCAGACATCAAATGGCTCTCAATCATTTCTGTCAGACCTTTCCACGCCACTGAAATCTTCAATGTGTTGACTTTTTATTCCAGCATCTGGTAAACATAATACCTGTTTTTGCTTAAAGATAGAGATTACAGGTTTTTAAATCAGTTCTAATTCAAAACCAGAAATGACACCGTCCCACTTTTCCATCATATGCAGATTACTTAAGCTACGTACTGTAGAGCGTGACTTCTCTATCCATTGATGATATTCATAAATATTTGCTTTGTACTGTAATGTCCCACTTAGTGTAAAGCTGAGCTGTGCTTAAGCTGCAGAGCCATAATAGCATTATCTGAGGATGTACCAGGATGTGCTATGCCTGTTTGTAATGGCACTTCAATAATTGCTTGTCATATTTAATCAAGGAGTCTGAACGGGTGATGTGATTCTTACTGTGGGTAGAGAGAAGGAACATTTATCTGCGGAAGAGTAGAGAATGACTGACCATGCTAGACCAGTAAGATATATCTGCAGTCCTAGGCAGTGTTATTGTAATGAAAGTTATAAAACTGCTTAGTTTATACCCAGGACCAAAATTTTTCTGATTGAGCAAGTCTTGATGAAACGGAATGGTTTGTTATACAGAAAAGATAAGGATGTCTGATCTTAAAGCATTCCTCTTATATTTGTTTATCTCACATATTATTCTTCTTTGTCCCTAAGGCTTTCTAAAACATTGGCGTTTTTCTTTGGAGGTTTTACTTTTGGCAAAGAATTCAAAAGAAATCTGTGGTAATTTCCTATCAGCTCGCAAAAAATGTCATCTTTGCTTTCAAACCTAATTAACCAGTTCTGATCTTTTTCTTTCCTTAAATAAGAGTCCAAAGTTCCAACATACTGGAGTTAAATTTACAGCTAATGATGGAAGATCTAAAAAGAAATTAAGAAAATCAGTCAGTCATTGTAGGGTGTTCTTCTCCTTTCAAGATAGTCATTATTTTAAATTATATCAATATCTTCCTTCAAAAAGTAAAAGAAATTAAATTTCCCTCGTATCCTAACAAGATATCATAAGGACACAAAAGACTAACAATGCTAAAGTAATTAGACAAAAAGCACAAATAAAGAAAAGTAAACCTTCTCTGCACCTGCACATTTACTAGAAAATGATAGTACAATAGCAAGATAAAACGAATAAACAAATTTCAGGTCAATCAGTGTTCTGCTGTTCACTCACCTGCTAAAACATAGACAAAGAATGGAAACATTTAGAAATACAATAGAAATAGGTTTCAAAAGAACACTGAAGCTCATAGAATTTTTTGTCCTTGAAGGTGCAGTGTCAAAAACTATACTGTGAAGATAAGAAAATATAGAAACCTCCTAAGTAGGAGAATTATTCTAAGAAAGAATCTAATCTAATCTTTACAAATAAGTAAAGGTGGTCCCTGGAAGAAAATTTCTTTCCAAGTTTACACAGGGGTGAGATGACAGGTGACCTCCTCACAGGTAAAAGATCTCAGTCTGAAATTATAGCATCATTAAATTTTGCAAAAATATACAGAGAAAGTGCAGCAGACCTTCAGATTAGCTTCTAGTTTTTCTGTTAGGTATCTATAACAATATACATTTTTGAAAAACAAATTGCTTTTATGACATTTCTGATGACCGCATTGGGGACCTACTACTTATTTGTCCCCATGATGTTAACTCTTCCAAAATCTCACACTTATGATATTATGGCTTTCGTGCCCTATCCGGCATAGTTTGCTGGTTTTGCACCACCTTGTTCTTGATGTCTCATGGCTAAGCCATGAGTAACTGTCTCTGTATAGTTCACTGCTCAGCAGAAGGAGGAGAGAGATCTTTTTTCGAAAGCAATATCACCCCACCAGGATGGGGATGAGAAGAAAACCCAGCAGGAAGGAGAGGAACATGGACAATCTTTCTTCCTTTCTTTCTCTCTTTCTTCCTTTCTTTCTCTCTTTCTTCCTTTCTTCCTCTCTTTCTTTTCTTTCTTTCTTTCTTTCTTTCTTTCTTTCTTTCTTTCTTTCTTTCTTTCTTTCTTTCTTTCTTTCTTTCTTTCTTTCTTTCTTTCTTTTTTCTTTCTTTCTTCCTTTCTTTTTCTTTCTTTCTTCCTTCCTTCCTTCCTTTCTTTTCTTCCTTTCTCTCTTTCTTTCTCTCTTCCTTTCTCTCTTCCTTTCTTCCTTTCTCCCTTCCTTTCTCCCTTCCTTTCTTCCTTCCTTTCTCCCTTCCTTTCTCCCTTCCTTTCTCCCTTCCTTTCTTCCTTCCTTTCTTTCTCTCTCTTTCTTTCTCTCTCTTTCTCTCTCTCTTTTGTCTTTTCTTCCTCTCTCTCTTTCTTTTCTTCTTTCCTTCCTTCTTTCTTTTTCTCCCATGTCTATCTCTATGATGGGCTTCGGTTGAATTTTGGAACCCAGTATCTTTTCTTTGACTGCTTGGCATGCATCAAGTCACAGACTTGCAACCCCCAGGGCACAGTAAGTCTGAAGACTGCTCTGTAGAAGAGAAGTTGCCTTTGCAGCAAGAAAAGTCCTGCTGAAGCGCATGTCTACAGAGGAGAGGGTTGAGGGTAAACACCTCAGTTCCCCCAGTGAGGCGTGTGGTGACACTGACTTGTGTCTTAGCTTCTCCACCTGTAAATTGGAAATGAGAATTTAGTGTATGAGGTTAATAATATCTGTTTAATTAATCCTGTTTATTGATCCCCTGTCAAAGGGTGATGATGCAAAGTAAGTGTTATGTCTAATTACTGTCTTTTCTTTTTTCTTCTTCTTTTTTTGACTTTCTTGTTTGCATGTGTTTATTGACTGTTGACAGCATCCAGCTCATCTGTTTTTAGGAACATATCGCATCAAGTCAGCATCTGCTCCATGTTTCATTTTTAGCTCAAGAACATATTGCTCTTCAGATACAAACAAGTGATGCCCCAACATCTGAATCTATTTGTGGAAAAACGTGCTGAGGAATTAATCTCCAAGAACATCTTTCACAAGGGTTATTAGAAAACAAACTGGAACTTTTTTCTCTCTTTCCCTTAAAATCACCCCAGATTAGAGAGTGTTGTTGTTCCTCCAAGCCAGTAGGATACTTGGTGTATATCTTTGTTCTTCTCCACCCTGATTAAACAATATCTGCTTCCATGCACACATGCATTAATACCCCTTCCTACAATGCTGTTTTGATTTTATGTCTTTGTCAGGGTTCTGAATACTAATTTCTTTAAATGTTGGAAGTTATCCCTTGACCAAAGCCTAAACGAATTACAGACTGATAATATGTGCCAAGTTCGACTAAGCACGCTGCATATGAGCACAAGAGGCTGAAATTGCTTCTGATGGTCTCATTAAAGTTCACCATGTCAGCTTTGAAAGGTTTCTCTTCTAACCTTAGCACTCATGCTGCTGACACACATGTGACTGCTTAAAATAGACTGAAGTAAAGCTCATGAAGTTTTTAAAAGAATCAAAAATGAGAATAGAAGAGAGGTATCAGGATAAAGCAAATAAATGTTTTCCTGCAATTCTAATTTCTCTGTTTAAGCCACTCATTAGTCTTTTCTGGATTTTTATTTTTAGGTTAACCCTCAACAGGTTAACAGGGATTTAAAAGATCCAATTTCAGCTACACAGGTTGTGCTCCAGCTTCTTAGGTAACTTTGGTCAAGTCATGTAACTGCTGAGTCTATGAACTTCACATGCAAAATGAGGACAACAACTGTGTCCCCAAGTGGGAGAATATAAACATATAAATGAGCAAGTGGTGCCCAGATACTGAGGAACACGTAGGGACCATGGCAGTATTGCCTTCCCACTAATCAAGAGCTGTATTTATTCATGCCAGAGGGTGATGACATTCTGTCTCTATTGTGCTGATTTGGAAAAAGACAAAAAAAAAAAAAGCCTCATTTCAAGACTAGGACCTTCCAAATGCAGGAGTAGAGTCCACCTTGTGTCTTGTCATGTTGACCAACAAAAGAGCTCACAACATCTTCTCCATGTTGCTGTGCTCTACTGCTCATCAATCACTCTTTTTGTCCCTCACTTCACTAATCAGGCTGCCCAGGGAAGTGGTCGAGTCACCATCCCTGGAGGTGTTTAAAAAACACATAGATGAAATTCTTAGGGACATGGTTTAGAGATGGACTTGACAGTGTTGGGTTAATGGTTGGACTTGATGGTCTTAAAGGTCATTTCCAATCAAAATGGTTCTGTGATTCTATGATTGAACAAGTCACAGGTAATGTGAGATGAACAGCCTCCAATCCTCAGCACCACAGAGGACAGCCAGCATCACATAATTCATGGGCTTCGCTATCTAGTCTGCTTTTGTATGTTCTTGAGACTCCTGGTTGTGCTCGGAAATTGAACAAAGTCACTCAGGCTTTAAGGAAACATACGAGGGGAAGGAAACAGTAGTGGTAAACAACTCTTCCATTTTTTAGCTAGAACTCCCTACATGGGATTATATAATTGCTTCTGATAGCAAAGGGAAGGATACAATGACCTTTCTAGTTCTCTGTCATGGAAATGTTTGACAATGGAACTGAATCAGTTCTAGCAGCAGGAGTTTAAGATAAAAATAGAAAGTAGTCTTCTCTCTAGCTTTAACTATGAGGTGCTGAGGCATTTTCCCAGCATTGAAAACAGGATTTCTATCGATGATGTATGACTTGTGTCTACCTTGCTTCTTCTCCCTTCAGAGCTGATTTTGAAAAATCCTCAGACAGGTGAAATTTCCAGAAGATATTCCAGTCCCAAAATACTGTGTTGAAACTGGTATATTCTGCTTATGCATCCATCTTCCTGTTAATTTGGAGTCACCTGTAGATCCCTTGATGTTTCTCCTTCCCACCATGAATCCCCAGATAACAGCTGTGAGCTTCCTAATCCCACTACTCTATTGTCAAAGGACCGAAGAAGAAATCTTCTGTCTGAACGAAACAGAACACTTAAAAGGTACCTGTTAATGGCAGATTTCAGCCATGTAGGAAGATGGGAAAGAAAATCCCAATTCAAACTGAATATCCCAATAGAAGTTTGGAAAAGAAGGCAAAATATTTTGCTACCCAGGATTGATGTTCATTAAGTGATGGCACAGACAAATGCCTATTTTTTTTTTCCTAGATATTTATCTTTATGCAGATGGATGGATAGGTATTACAGTTAGCTCCTTGGAGAAACTGCATGGAAGGAATGAACCCAACTCTTGCACAATTTCCATTATTCTCTCTGTATCCTATTAAAAGAAACAAAAAACCCCACCATCTTCCTGGCTTTTAATAGTCTTGGATCGCTTCATGTATATGTAGATGCGTATTTTGTTCTCTAACATCAGGTGAAGTCTATGAGTGCATGAATCCATAATTTCTCTTAAAGACTTCTCTCAGCTTTTGGTCTCCTCACTGTGCTGCTGATTAATTTCAATTAACTTAATCTAAGATGGTGAAACATTTAGCAGATACAGGTGGCACATCATTATTATTAACGCTGTCGAGACTAATTGGAGTGTTGTTGCATTCTATTATTGCCTTGAATTTGTCAGCTTCTTTCAAATCCAGGTAAATAAGTACATGGATTGGATTGCAGTGGAGGTAATGAAATAGCTTTACAAACCATGTCTCCAAGCACTTTTTTATCCTACAAACATTAATAACATAAAAGGAGATCTTTATTTTATTTTTTTTTTCTTTCTGCTTATGTTGTTTTAAAGTAGACCTTTTTCAGATTTTAAAGTAGCTTTTTAAAAATTCTTAGAAACACAGAAGCTGGAAAAGCCTTAGAGTCCAATGTTTTAAAGCAATGTTGTTCCTCATATACCGATAATTTACGACAGATCTCCTCTCCTACCCTTGGCCTTCTCCCAGTTATTAACCATTTTGCACTTCATAAAAATTAATATTTTTACTTTACACTTCTGTATGGGTAGTCAAAGACCCAGTTCAACACAGTGTATGAATACAAGTTTATTTCACCTCCTTTGGGCACAATTACTTTTAAGATACACTTAACTTCAAGAACATGCTTCAGTCTCACAAAGTATTTTGTTGCATGGGCGCCAGAGTACAAAAAAATTTAAAAAGCAGACTTGCGAACACAAAGGTTTTTGAAAATGTTGATCTGCACATTTGTACGCCTCAGTTTCTTTAATAAAAGAAGGATGAAAGACAAGGGGAAAATTATTCTTATTAGAAATTATATGCAGCTAAGGCTCGGGCTTTTTGAATGCTTACCTTTTTTTTCCAATGGGCATGGTGCACAGTTGTCAGATGGGAAGGTTCATTTTTCTTTCTTTTCTTCTTATTATGCTTATTTATTTTATTTATTTTGCTTCTGCGAAGTTTTCTCAAAGAACACAAAAGCATGAGGGTTTTTTGCTATTTACATAGACAATGCTGAAAGGGAAAGACTAGAATCTAATTACCGTGCCTGAGCCGTAACAATCATACATGTTAGAAACATCAAAGTCTGTATTTAAATTACTTAACCTATGATTCATAGTTTTTAAGCAGACTACATCTTTCAAAATTTGATTAAAAAATTATTAAAGAGATTAAAAAAATAAATCAAGGAATACCAGCTTTGCCAAAGAAGAAACCAAGTAGGTCCAAGATGTGCGTCTTAGACAAGAACCCAACTTGCCTGTACTCCAAATAAGCACTCAACCCAAAAGCCCTTTTGCAACCCATTGCATATCCATTTCTCATTCAGTTATCTATGTTCATAGAATCATAGAACAGTTTGGGTTAGAAAGGACCTTCCAAGCTCCCTCAGTGCCCCCCCTGCCATGAGCAGGGACATCTGCACCAGCTCAGGTTGCTCAGAGCCCCGTCCAGCCTGGCCTGGGATGTCTCTGGGGATGGTTCATCCACCACCTTTCTGGCCAACCTGGGACAGGCTCTCACCACCCTCACTGATAAAATTTCTTTCTCATGTCTGGCTTGAATCTCCCCTTCTTTAGTTTCAAACCATCACCCCTTGTCCTATTGCAACAGGCCCTGCTAAAAAGTCTGTCCCCATCTTTCTTATCAGCTCCCTTTAAGTACCAAAAGACCGCAATAAGGTATCCCCTGAGCCTTCTCTTTTCCAGGCTGAACAACCCCAATTCTGTCAGCCTTTCCTCAAAGGAGAGATGTTCCATCCCCCTGATGATTTTTGTGGCCCTCCTCTGGACCCTATGGTAAAAACATATTTATTTTGGGGCTGCAAGAATTAACTCCTTCTCCTTAAATGTGTGCATTTCAGTTGAGGCAGGAAATGGAGTGCTACATGCTTCCTATGTTAGAAGGGCTGCTGGCTCTTAAAGATTTTATCAAAATTTGTTCCAAGTGTGACATGTTTGCCCCAATGAAGCCATTTGCAATGGCTGATATTTTAGAGTAGTATGCCATGGGAATGGAAATAATTGTTTTTGTCCTCTTATCTTTCTTTCTCTTAAGGAGCCTGAGAAAAGAAGCCACTTGAATGTCCTTTGCCAGGTGGATGCACTTCTTGCATCTTTAGTTCAATTCCAGACTTCCAAAGAAATCATCCTTCTTCTGCAGACAGCAGGAGAAAGAATACCAGGGAACACTCATAAATCTGGAGAAGGAACTCTGTTTTTATCATTTACATCTATCACAGCAACACCTGGAACAGGAAAAGATTTGCCAGTACCCCAAATTAGTCCAAATAGTTACTGCACAGCGACTAGCAATGTTAGCTACTATTTATTTTTGTGCTTCCTCTTTCCAATATGTTTCAGCTTGCATCCACTCCCTGACTCCAAGTTACAAAAGCTTGGGCCAGCGTCCTGCTGTATGCACACAGATTTTAAAAGCAAAATAGCAATCTTAGATCTGTAACATATTCTCAAGGCATCCAAGAAAGGCAGCAGCTCATAATTCCTGACCTTGAATTAGTTTTTAAGTCAAGAGGAGCTTTTACCCACTCAGGGACAAGACATCATCGACTAGTTGTTTGGAAAAGTCCTGCGTTTTAGAAAGTCACTGTCCTTTTTTCCGACCAAGCACCTAATTCATGAAAGATAAACACACTGTGATGAAGAAACCTTGAAAGTTTTCCAGAATTTGATTAAAAGTCCTTCATACAGTTTTCTGAGGGGTGTCACAAAGCCATAAATTCCTGATTGAGAAAAATATAGGAGTTTATATTGTCACAGTTTATATAACAATTTTTTTCATTTGATCTTTTAAAGTGGGAATCAGAAACTCTAACTAAACACAGTTCACAAAGACAGATTGCCTCTTTTGACAAACAAGGCCACACAACACAAGAGCTGGGCCCAGGTTTAATTTCAGCAACCAAGAACATGACCATCCACAGGTTTGGCTTATTTGGCACACCAACAGAAATGACAGGGATGAACCAATTAACGTGTTGCAATTAGCACCTTTCCAAGCTGCCTGCTTTCTTACTGTCAGTGCCTCACTACTGTTCTTCCAGCCCATCTAAATCCAAGAAGCGTCATTTGCAGCATATGCAGAAGGTGGTTAAATTTGAACCTGTATTGCTGCTTCAATTTCCACATGCCACTAATTTATTTAATTGCCAATTTGCTTATTTTTGCAAGTGTGTGGGGGGGTTATGGTCTTTGACCAGTTTCTCTAACAAAACTATTTCACCCCTCTTCAGGTCTTTCAGTTTTGCTCACACTAGTGGTTCTGAAGGGAAAAGTCTTGTTAAAAACATTAGTTGATCTCAAGATACATGAAATCCCAAAGGAGTTTTACCTAATATATTTATCTTAAAGGCATAAGGGAGCAAATGAGTCTGAGATAACTGAAACATAAAATCAATGATAATTGCTTTGCACTTAAGAGCATATCCCAGACATTTTGCTTGTGCCTTCAGCGATATTCTAGGCAATCCTTATTCTACTGCATCTTTTCTTCTAGCTCTTTGCAACATGCTTGTAAAAATCATTTTATTTCAGGGGCTGACTTTGCTCCTTTTTGTGGCACCAGATCCCTCTCCTCAACCACCTTCCTTAACTTAATCTATTCAAAAACTGTAGTTATATCCAGAAGGAAACATTTATCTTCCTCCAAGAACCAGAAAAATTAAGTATGCTTTATAACTGCAGGAGCTTCCTCTTTTTTGTTTGTGGTGGAGTTAATCCTTCCACTTGCTTCTTAGTTCTGAAATTGCTGTGATTTTGGGGTTTTTTTTGACTCTTAATTTGGCTTCAGGTCTCTTTATACCAACTGTTCCTTAACACAATGTACAGGGGTATCAGGGCTCATGTGAACATGAGTTTTGACAGCTGGGGTAGTTGCAATGCAGCATAATCCAGGGCTTGAAGGGGTGGTAATTCAGCACTAGCCAATGACCTCTTCCACCACTCATCTACAGCAGAAATCAGCTCCTGTGCCATCATGATTCACTGAATAAGATAAATCATTACCAGTCACGGTTTATGATAAATCCACCTGGCTGCCAAACCATAGTGCCCAAGCTTCTTCCCAACAGTTCACGTTTTCTGGTTGTAGGAGTAGTAAGTACTTGAAGCAATCAAATGCAATCTGCTCTAGCAATCAACTTCCAGCATTCATTTTTGTTCCCCATCATTCTGGCTCGTGCTGCTTTGCTGCTGACTGCAAACAAGAATCAGAAATCTTCTTTTCCCCCTTCTTCTTGTGTTTCTTCATTTTTGTTTCAGTAGTACTGATAGTTTAAACCTGTTTTTTTGGTGATGTTGGAATATTGAGCAACTGTGGCTGTGAAACAAAATTTACCTCATCTGGATGAAATACGCACCAGAATTTAGTCACTACAAACCTAACTCGACTCAGAGCAACACAGATATTTGACAACAAATTGAAGCCCAGCCCTTTAAACCCAGGGATGCTCCTAGGGGGTGCAATCCAAAGTAAAGAGAACAGTTTTTTTGTTTTGGTTTGGTTTGGTTTTGCTGCTTGGCTATATCTGTTCCTCTTCTAAGGCCTTCCAGTACTTGTAACCCAGGGAAGAATAGGAAATCGGAGTCTATTGAGGTAAATAAAAAAGCAATGGAAATGACTATATGATGTCGAGGATGCTAGCTTTGCTCTCCTGGGGTAATACAGCTGTATGGCATCTTTTGTATGAGGTAGGATGAAAGTACATGGTCAATTAATGGCTTTTACTGTAAACAATTTAATATTGAATGTATGCTTGGGTTCATGATTTCTAGAGACTGGCAGGCTGGATAATTCCTTGTCCTGGACACACTGTTCCTTCTAGATAAGGACTGCAATATTACAAACATAGTCTTCCTCACATGGAGAAAGCAAATTACTATGATATTCCCCAGCTGTGCTTGTCATCTGTGCTGAACCAATTCCTAAAGGAGAATCTACTCTTCAAAACAATGATAAAGATTGCAGTTATTGGGAACTTGTTCATCATCTCTGTTTTATCAAATATAATGTTTCAGAAAGCAAAAGAGTTTTTGTCTTGTAAAGCATTCATGCTTAAAAAGCATTTATGTGGCTCTACTTTCTACAAATGGGGATGGACACAGTAACAGTAATGTTGAGGTCTCAAGTTGACTGAGGACCTCCGTATAAATCCACACAGTCCTCTCGAGTACACATGCTAGGAACCTACCTAAAACTGATGTTTAACACATCATCTGAATCAATTGCTCTACTAAAACTGATGTTTAACACATCATCTGAATCAATTGCTCTATCTTGATTTATTTCTTTGGTACTTCAGGTGTTCCCTCGGAAAATTGCATGTTTAATATCCCCTGCTTGATTCTACTTACATAAGAGAGAAAAATCTGATGCAGATACCAGCTTCAGTTCATCAGCTCACACTAAGAAGACATGAGTTTTCCACCCTGGAGATTGTTTCTGCCACAGCTGCTCCATCTGTTCTCATTTCTCACCCTAAAACCAGCTGTGGAAGCGCTGTCATACGCAGCATTTCACTGGCACTGCCTTCCAGCAGCTGAAGGATTATGGGGACAGAGACAGCTTCTGCTGGAAACCTTTCTAAACTGAAGTCTTTGTAAAGTCAGGGCTGAGAGCTACTGCCCTAGAGTAAATCCCCTGATAGCGTCTTGATTTATGGAAAAAAAATGTCACCAGATTTTGCGTTTAGGAGAGAATTAATCTGCTGCCTGGGTTGAGTGATAAAGAGAGCCTCAAGGGGGAAACTGCAGCAGGCAATAGCAACAACAATAAACCTTTTATAAAGAATCCAGGACTCTTTTCGGTTAGCTTTAGAGACACAGATGCACAACTGTTATTTTGAGGGTTCATACTGTAGCCTGCCCATAGTGAGGCACAGTAAAATAAGGACCTCATGTCACTGTATATAGTACTTTTTCTGCTACAAAATACCTTTGAGATATCTAATGGCTTCATCTACTCACCCCATTCACCAAACAGTAAAGGCTCTTCACTTGATATCTGAAGCAACTTGTTTAAAAAAACAGGCATAGCAAGAAACTCCTCTCCTCCTTGCATTGTACTGGTGGGGGGTAAATGGTTGTTTTCTGTAGTGGAAGAGAGTGATTTAAACAAAAGAAAAACACTGTTATGAGATAAAAGGAGAATACAATTGCTGAGGTGGTAAATATCTCAGGAAAAACAGCGCTAATAAATGGATCCATAAGTAAACAAGTAAGACTAAAATAAAAATAGACAAAAATAGAGAGCTAGCCTGAAGACACTGCACAAGACAGCAGTGTGCCCAGGTGGCCAAAAAGGCCAACAGCATCCTGGCTTGTATCAGGAACAGTGTGGCCAGCAGGACTAGAGAAGTTATTGGGCCACTGAACTGGGCACTGGTGAGACCCCACCTTGAATCCTGTGTTCAGTTTTGGGCCCCTCATCGTAAGAAGGACATTGAAATACTAGAGAGAGTGCAGAGGAGGTGACAAGGCTGGTAGGGGGCTGGAGCACAAGTCAGATGAGGAGCGGTTGAGGGACCCGGGGCTATTTAGCCTGGAGAACAGGAGGCTGAGGGGAGACCTTATCGCTGTCTACAACTGCCTGAAAGGATGGTATAGCATAGAGGGTATTGGTCTCTTCTCCCAAGTAACAAGCCACAGGACAAGAGGAAATGGCCTCAAGTTGCACCAGGGAGGTTTAGATTGGATATTAGGAAAAATTCTTAATGGAAAGGGTTGTCAGGCATTGGAACAGGCTGCCCAGGGCAGTGGTGGAGTCACCATCCCTGGAGGGGTTTAAAAGGCGTTTAGATGAGGTTCTTAGGGACATGGTTTAGTGCTAGAGTTAGGTTATGGTTGGACTCAATGATCGTGAGGGTCTCTTCCAACTGAAATGATTCTATGATTCTATGATTCTATGACACATTTTTGATTATTAAAACAAAGCTTCCGCATAGATTTCCAGCTCAAAACTCCCAGTTTTATCTTGGTGCTTGCTCAGTTTCGGATGGGTTTCTGTGTTGTATCTGTCACAGAAAGGACTGAATACAGTGACCCAGTATTCACACCGTCTTCTCTTCCTGTGAATCCTGAGTTTAAAAAACTCTCAGAACTACCTCTGCAAGGTCCATCTTCATTGGCATTATGGAACTTTATGTCCCAGCCATCACTTCCAGAGCCTCTGTGTCTCCCTTTTTGCAGGATGATCCCAAAACCAGAAGCTGAGCACTCAGATCACAGGGTGCCAAGTGCTTTAGAAACATGATAGAGATATATGTTATCAATAAGAAGGCAAATAAGAAGATAAATTTGAGCAGGTAAATAATGACAGGGATATAGCTCTGCCTAAGTGCATAGATTGAGATGTATTGAATTGTTTATCCTGTTAACCATTGCCTCCACAGTAATGGATGCTCAGGTCTCTGAAAAGGCTATTTTATTAGATATCATCTGTCTGTATTTTCTGTATGGTTTTCTGTATTTATCTTTCAACAAAAGTGAAAGAGTATTTTGTACATCTATCAGAAGCTCTGCCTTCTGTTTCCATCAGGTATCTGCAGCGATAAGCCCCGGGTAACTAACCAGCTCCATAATTTACACCATGTCAAAGTGCTACCAAAAATTGTAGAACAAGCAAAAAACATTTCATCAGTATTACTTTGATTACCCTTTAATTAGATGGCTGTTGGGACTGGTCAGAATGAAATCTTTCCCAATATTATGCAAGGTCGAACACTGGACCTTGGCATGTTCTCAACTAGAGAAACCACCTAATTGCTTAATGGATTTACGTTCTCCAAAACTGTCAGAGTTTGGATATTGGCATCTGATCTGAAGCTTATTTGTGGTTATAACAAGCTTTAGATGACCCCTTGGCTGTGTTTTATTTGAATTCTTACCCAGAGGAGCTCGGGGGAAAAAAAAAAAAACCAAACCAAAAACAAACAGACAAAACCAAACAAAAATCCAAACCAAACAAACAAAAACAAAAACCCACAAACAAAACCAACCAAACAACAACAACAACAAAAACTGATGAGGATTTCTCTCAGTCCATTTGATTTCACGTTCAGAATACAGGAATTCCCATATTCCCATTTTCACAGGATTTTGTTCTTTACATTTCCTGTTACAGATGAAATCCAAAAGCCAGGATCTAGCATCCCAGCTGAATCCCCTTAAAACAACCCCACACAACACACACTCTCAGCCCCCTGGTTTCTCTAGTACCCAGGCTCCCACATATGCATGTTCACGCAGGATAATAGTCAGGAATATATTTTGATAGACAATAGGACAGATGACATTGATCAAGTGGTGGACGTGGTCAGGCAGGAATATTGAAACACTTCCATACAACAAGTCCTTTACCTTCATCTCTTCTCCATTCTCCCATGATTTCTCTTCCCCACCCATCCTGAACCCTCCTTCTCTCTGCCCTTGTGCCATCCCAGATAAACAACTCACTCCATATTATTTTTTTCTCCATTTGTCCCAGTTTTGCTATAGCCACATGCAAATTTGCTATTTCCGATACCATTACCTATGCAATGGCTATGTCCAATAGACAAATCAATTTAAAAAAAAAAAAGTAAAAAGAAAAAAATAAAGGAAGACATAAAGGAGAAAGTGAGTAAACCCTGGATAATAAAACTGCATGATCTCCCGCCAAGGTGATAACATGGGCGAAAATAGGTATGGCTTTACACAAGATTAGCTTCTGGGAATGTTTCCTCTGCTGTACCACTCTCCATGAGATGTAGAGTCTGTAGCCCCAGATCAGACGATGATGCAGAGTTTTTACTGCCAGAAGGACTACACTGGCAACGTAATACGACCTTACATATCATAAAGTACACAGCTTTTTATCAAGTTTCTCCTACAGAAAAGCAACAGTGGGTGCTTAGCTACAGCATTGCTTCATAGGAAAGCTGTACACTTTTTGAAATTATATCAAGAAATGGAAATTTCATTACTTTCTGTGGTGGTTTAACCACTGGAACAAATCCTCCTCACTTTTAAAAAAATAAGTATATCCCTCTGTTGAATTTGTCTGACATTAAAACTGTTGTGGATTTTTCCATTGGTTTAAAATAGCCCTGTAGAAACTGCTTTTTTCTCCCCAGTACCATGAAGTCAGTTCTCACCATCTTTGCAATAAGCTAACTGAGTCTTGAAGACCTTCACTTTGAGAGAAATACCTTATGATTCCTCCATGCACCTTCTCCATGATTTGCACTTCCTTTATAAATGGCTGGCAATACAGAACTGTTGTGGCATCCCAGTGTCTGCAGTGTCATAAAATATAGGTAAAATCCTTTGTCTGCCCCAGCTCAGCAAACCTTTTGGAATAAAACCATGGGCAGCTATGTTATCTTTTGGCCACAACATCTGATTGGGAACTCAATTTTGTTCCAGGTTTTTGTTTATAGCAGATCGTCTTTTTGTTTCAAAAATACTGCTTCAGCCTTTCTAGGGGAATTGTACTGTTCCCTGTCCAGTCAGTAAGGGTGGCAATGGTTCTGCCCACATATAGGATTTTTTGTTTGGTGGCCTGAAAACCCGTTTATATGTACTCCACCTACCTGTGGATCCAGGCTACATAGCCTGAGTGTCCTAACCTAATCTTTACTTTTCTTCTACAAGTCTTTTTGTTAACCACACACTTCGCCAGCAATAGTTTTATAAGATCTTGTTGAAATCTATAGCCTTGCTGACACCAATGCTAAAATAATCTATACAAAGACAGTAAATAAAGCCAAGCATTGGATTAAATGTTCAGCCGAAATACCATCCTGTGAGCTTTTCTTCTTTTTAACGTTGAATGGCCCATAAATCCCTCTTGAGATGCGGCTTTCCTTTCTTTTTGAGATGGCCAAATGTTTCATATCCTGGGAATGCATACCGCTTGGCATTTGGCAATAAAAAGCCTATCCTTGTCTAATGGTATCCACATTAAGAGATCCCATATTCTATGAACAAACGACCCAGTATTTTGCACCCCAGCAATCCATGCATCATGCCCACACTATTATCAGGAACAAGATTATAGTTTATTAGCAGCACAAACATTGGATGATGTTGGGTCAGTAGCACTGGGACCCCATTAGAAATACACTGCTAGTTGTAGGGCCAGCTCCTGCTTTCTGAGCCAGGGCAAAAAATGGAAGTCCACTACCCAAAGTAGAAGATGTTGGTTAAGTATTCTCATTTCTTCACTAAGCGGTCTTATCAAGACCAGAAAAAAAAAATACTCTCTGTCCTTACCCCTTCTCTCTCAAAAAAAAAAAAAAAGTTTTTTGCTGTTTTGTTTCTCACAACCAGAAAGTTAAACTGCTTACCAAGAATACATTTATCTCTCGCATGGGGCGCTGCAGGCAGAGTCAGTGTTTGGAAATAGCATGATTTCACCCTGAGAGGATCCATGCACTGGAAAAGCTTTTCCAGCTTTTTCCTAAACAATTCTTACACTCTCTGGGTCTGTTTTATCTATGTTAAGTGACCACTAGGCCATAGGTCTGTCAGCAATACACTGCAGAATTAGAAGGAGGAATACAGTTCAATAACAGAAGAGTATTGGGTGAGTCTGGCCTTGCTTTACTGCATGAAGGAAAACAGAATTTAAATTATTAGGTGTGGTACTTCCTCTCAGAGCTTGAGTTTGGGCAGATAAAATCACATCAAAGTAGGCAATAATCAGAATTATTTTGTGTGAAGAATAATGAGATGGATGGGCTGTTCCACGGGCATTTCCAGGGGAGCTTGAGCTCTGGCACATGGACCAGACCTTGCTCTTAGACACAGTCACTGAGAGATTTCCTGAGCAAATACTGGTTTATATACTGAGTTCAGAGACCACTATACTGGAGAGTAGCAGCTATCTTAAAAATTCCTTTTCTGCAGAATTTTGTTCCAGTTCTTCATTTTCTGAAGGCCATTGGCTCACTGCGTCCCCAGACACTCATGGAGGAGTAGAAGATTTGCATGGCTATGTTTTGAGGAGAAATTGATGCCACTTTATGCAGAGAAAAGGGGAAAAGTGATTCAAGTCAGCTGTTAGCTGTCACAGGACGGAAAGTCCCTATCCTGTCTTCAACATGGTGGTATCTCCAACTCGATGGTGGCATCTCCAACTCGATGGTGGCAGCAGAAGTCAGCTGTCATGTAGGAGGTTTCTTCTGCTGCCGTTTCGCAGCACCTCTTAGGAGATAAAGGATCACAACCTGACCTCACATTTCAGCAGGACACTTAATACACTAGACTAACTTCACTCTAACAAGGCTGAAAAAAAGTAAAGCAGCCTGAGACAGGCAGGGTGTAGAAACGCCTGTGGATCAAGGAGCTGCAGGCAGACAAATCTGAGCAACACCAGATTTGAGAGCAACTTCATATCCTTGGAAAAAATTTACTCTAGTCATACCTTTTCTTCATCACTCCTGTCCCCAACCCCAGAAATAGATTTGCAACATGATACATTGGAATCAATGCTGTGTTGGGATGCATCACTCATTGCCCTGCTCCTACTCAGAAGACTGTCATTTCTGGGCCATAAATATTTCTAGTGAAGAGATAATGGTCTGGGTTTCTTCCGTTTTCAGCTGGTGAGGTCACTAAGAGCTACCCTATTTATAATCAATATTTCATCTGCCATCCCTATTGTTTACTGACCTTGAAACTATTTCACATGAATTCATCAGGAAGGCGTGTCCTTTGCTACTCTGGCATTCAGTTACTGTTAACAAGGTAAACGTGTGATAAGTATTTTTAAAGAATCCATCTCCTTTCATACTTCCCTGGTTAATAATTTTATTACAGGGCTCCCTCTTTCATCTGTGTTATCTGTTTTCCATGGACAGAGGCCCTTCATCAAACCAGATAATTTTATTTTCTGAGAGACGCTTTTGTGCAAAACCTGATGCCTAATTTATGAGATAAGCTGGACTGACAACAAAATGACCTTCTCCCTCTATCTGGTTATTAAATTGTTTGTGATCTAATAAAATGCTGGTAATACACTCCGTTTCAGCAGGGCCTTTAATTTCCTACCTGACATTTAGATTAAAAAGAGTATGGATTCAGGGAACAAATTTGTCACGGTCTGAAACAGACTGGAGCTCAAAAGCTGAGCTCTGCTACCCCTCGAACACCATGTGTTTGACTCTCAGAAGGCAACAGCAGCTGGCATAGATTCAGCATGGCAGGATCTCCCTCATCCTTCCCTAGAAGGTTACTCCCACCTGGTTATCTGCTGGATGTCTGAGCACAGTAAGGATCATGTGGACGAATGCCGTACAGAGATCTGCCCTGGTCCTGAAACGTCATCTTGACAACAGCTTTTCGCGAGACTGCACAAAAGCAAATCATATTTCATAGAATCATAGAATCATTTCAGTTGGAAGAGGCTCTCAGGATCATTGAGTCTAACCATAACCCAGCCTAAAGCAGTTACCACCCCAAAGCAGTTGTTAGAGCTGCTTTAAGGGCCAAGCAAGCAGTTGCCCTAGAGAGAGTTATCAAAGAGCATCTAAATTGCCTATATCCTTCTATTCACTGTTTTCATTGGGAAAAAATGTCTGAAAGTTATAGAGAGCACCAATAGCGAGCGACAGGGTTGGGAAGAAAGGATGGGATTAGCAGGATACTCCAGAGACGCACAGGAGGACAGTGAGATACTTTAACTCAGTTCTGGGTTTATCCATACAGCCTCAGGGCCTGATGACCTTCACTGGACTCGATATTGCATAGTTTGCATGTACTTATATGTTTGGAAGACAGTTAAGGTCAGCACTACACTTCATGGCATGGCTTCAAGCGTCCACATCCCAAGAAAGGTGAAAACATTTGCTTTGTAGAAAAGTCGGGTTTTGAAACTCGTGTGAGGTTCTAGGACCCTTGCAATCTTCAAGATGCCTTCACCAGTTAGTTCCTCACACTAATTAGTTGATCAGGTAGTCTCGGCTTCCCTGTAGCATGCATTTGTACAGAAAATCTGTCTGCTCTGGTGAACCTCCTTTAGCAGGTGGGTTGGACTAGAGGTCCCTTCCAAGCCCACCCATCCTGTGATCCTATGATAATACAACACCTATTACCCATCTCTTTGAAACCTGATGTGCATCATAGTATTATGAGTGCAAGGCTAGCAACTCAAGCAGAATTGAGATAGCTTTTGACAATACCAGAGGTCTTCTGAAATAATTTTCTTTTGGTAAAATATGGAAGTTGAGGCACATTTTAGGCTGTCATCTGACATCTGTCAGTTGCAGAAACACAAGACTAATCTCCTGACTTATGCTCAAAACCAAACTTTATGCCACCACACACAGTCTCAGTACAGTCACTCTACAGAAATACATACATTTGCACAGTATGTGAGCATCCTGACTCTGCCACAAATAGATGAATGAAGGGGTAATACCTGAAGCTACGAAGACAAGGGGGGATAAGGGCTGATGAAAGAAGCGTTGATTAATTCCTGTTTTACACCTTTAGCTTTGCCTTTTAGCAGTGCTCTTAATCTCAGTGAAACCAGAGGATAAATGGCACTGCAGGTTGAGAGCCCTGGAGAGATGCAGGTGCTGATGTGCTGGTTGTGCATCTTTTATCCAGAAAAAAGGACTAAGATATGCATTTCTGGTGAAGACAACACTTACGTCTCCTGCTTTGTTACTACTTCCTTCTGCCTGCAGCTCTGCTGCCTGTGTCAGGGAATGTGTGAAGCAAAGGGAGACAAGACTTTAAAGACTGATAATTTGCACAAGATTGCTTAGGAAGCTGATACTCACATAAGGCAAGACATCACAACAAGCCCCACTCCAACCTTCAGAGTCCTAAAAAGTTTCAAGGACTCATCAGGATGATGAAGGAAGCATTGCAAGTATAAGCATGACTTTATGCGTTTTTACTGCTTTTTCAGCTAAGTGTGAAGTGACATCGTATTATGCCATTTATTCAGGTCTTGTCAGTATTGGATCAGTTGAGGGAGTTAATACAAGAATGATGGAAATACAAAGAATGAGTGCAAGGCTCATATAATCCAAACATACTGTCTCACCTGCTTTGATAATGTAATAAAAATCAGAGATCAAGGAAACGTAAGAGATGGTACAGTAGATGTCTGTAGTTTTATTGCCTCTAGGATATTGTATCCATTCTTGCCTAAAGTTATCAAGCAGTAGGCAGGTTTCTCCCCCTTTCCATGGTCAGTTATTCCATGTAAGAATAATGAGCGTACTCACTGTTAGGGCATTTACTGTATGATTCATCTCACTTAAGTTTAGATGCCTGTAATATAAAATCTACTGTTAAGCTTGTCACCCTTGGCTTATTCTATAGTAAATGGACAGAAATAGGTGTTTTAAGGGCTTCATTCATCTGCCCTATGACCTATCGTAGACCTCAGGAAGACATGACTTTCATCTGTAGCTCTGGGCATTATATTAATTATCCCTCCACTGACTGTCAGGCGAGCTTGGGTTAATGGGGATGGCAATGTTTAATGATTTGAAGAATATTCTTTTTTAACTAAAGATGTCTTTTATTCCTCTCACCGTATTATTATGACCTCAAATCCATATCATACACCAAAGAACGCTGGATTTTGGAGAACAGATGTAAAGAAGGGGTCACCTTCTTCCTTAGGGCAAGAGCCATATCCTAGGAGCATTTGGTCATTTTCCACCTTACAAATCTCCAGTTACTGAAAATGAAAGTCCAAAAGCAATGTCCTCAGTCTTCCTTAAGAATCTTGTTATTTATGTAGTTTTTGGTCTTTTAAAATATTTACATTTATGGAGTTTATCTTGTTACAGTGCATTGAGGAGGCTGCTTTATGGCTTGTGGCGTTAGGGGATGTACACAGTGAATGCATCTGTGGCATGATTTCCATTGAGTGAAGGAGACTGAACTCAAAAACCAGGATATTCCCTTCTGCTACTAAGGTGTGAAAGAAGTCCTATTCCAGCTCGTAAATTTGTAGATTTTACCCCAAGCATCTGCCAATCAAAATTTTCTGCAGCAGGTATCGCACGTTTTCCACCAGTGGTGAATGCATTTTCGTGTTCACTTATCATCCCCAGCTACTAAGCTTTCAGCGGACAACATCACTCCAGCCTCCTTCAAGCCAAGATATACTGTCCTACAAAACCAAGCACAGATACCTTTAAAGTCATCCTATTTGGTGGCCTTTTGAAGTCAGTGAGGAAAACAGCAACATTTGCATAGGAGATTTACTCTGATGTCAGAAGGCACAGGGCATTTATTCTTCTGTCAGTTTTATTCCTTTCAGCCATCCAAGTACGAGTGGTTTTCACAGGGTTATGGCATGTTTGGCAATTTGGTGTTGTCGTGGTTTAACCCCACCTGGTAATTAGGACCACGCAACTGTTCAGTCATCCCCAAAGTGGGGTGGGGGAGCAACTCGAAATGGAGAAAAGGAAAAGAATGCATAGATTGAGATAAGAACGGTTTAATAGGACAACAGAAACCATCTAATAATTATAATAATAGAATATACAAAACAGCTCCCTCCAAGCATCTTGTGCAACTATAGCCTTCTTACTGAAAAGTCCTTAACTTCCTATAAACATTGCTTGGCAACAAACAGGACATCAGTATATTATCAACATTCTCCTCATACTACATCCAAAACACAGCACTACACCATCTACTAGGAAGAAAATTGACTCTGTCCTAGACAAAACCAGGACAGATGTACTATAAAATATCATTTATTTACACTCTAATTCCTTAAACAATTCAAATTTATTTGCGTATCTGCATGGACGTGTGTGAATTTTTCCAGTTGTGACTGCATGTGCACAAAGCCTCTTCTTTCCTGACTTAATCAGCTAATTCCCAAACATTCATTTCCTCTGTGTTGGTTTTTATGATTTAGTTTGTAGAATATTATAATTATTATTATTTAAAATTAATGTAATCGTGCTTAGAAGACCTGAGATTTATGGCCCTGAAGGGAGAATGCTGCTTTTTATCCACAGCAAAGGTACACTGCCAGGAGCTGCAGCCCAGTCTAATCTGGAAGGAACAACTGCAGAACAGGTGGAGATGCTCAGATTTAAGATCTGTTACCATTCAGGCATTCAGCCCACTAAAGCTACTGACAAGATGATTCATTATTAAGTCTCTTAAGTATTGCTAATTAATGGTAATGATTATGATTTAGCTTCCAGTGACTGAGGAACTAGGGTTTCGTTTTCCTCAGCCTCATTTCTTTTCCCGCTCTTTTGTGCATTGGAATATTTTTCATGTGTTTTGCAGCCATGGAAAAGAAAATTTGGCCTCCTCACCCCTGTCTCTCGCAGTGTAACAGTTTAATGGTTCAGTGGCCATACATGTCCTACGCTTCCCATCAGCTGCTGCTGAAGACCTCTGTTAGAAACTGAGAGTGCTTTGCCCCTGGAAGGATGAGACCCTCACATAGGGCAAAATTAATTATGTAAGAAAACACAAGTATTTCGCGTTTTGCTAGGCAGCATACTTTCTCTACCAAAAGACAGGAATGGCTGTTTCGATAAAGGCAAATGACAGATTAATTCTTCCTCCCACCTTCTGGCAGGAGACTCCTGAATGCACAAGTCACATGGAGATTTCAATGTTTAGCAGCCAGTCACAGATTTATCCATTCTGAGTTGGTTCATTCCTTTACAAGGGGATTTTTCCAGACTTCACAGTATTCTATGGGAAAGATGCATATATCACTTGCATGCTACCTGATAAACCACTTCTGTTTGCTTGGTCTGACTGTTTCACTGGCGAACCTCCAAATCCTTCAATGAGAAAGACAGTGAATAATTATTTCCTGATCATACTTTTTCCATCATTCATAAGTTTATAAACCCCCATTAATCATGTACTTTCCAGTCATCTCTTTTCTAGCAGGAAACAACAAGAAAATATACTCATTCAGACTTTTCCATAGGAAATATGTAAGCTTAGGAGCTTCATTTGGGACAAACTTTCAGGGACGGAAGCATCTCCAGACATCCTGAGCAGATCTGATGTTGTTTGGCAGCATGTACACTATGTGCAATGACAGTTGCAATGGTTATCTGATGGTCTGAAAAAAGAGAATAAAAAAGAAGTTCTGAGGAGTGTGTTGGAGAAGCATCCCTCCCGGGCTGAAACTAATCCCATTGCCCAGTTAAACCTCTATTTAAGTCCCCACCAGCCACATACAGAGCTGATAAGAGGTAAGAAGATTCATCAAACCATACGAAGTCAGAGATGTGATCATGCTTTTCATGCTACTAGTGCTGCTAGAGTAACACACTGCAAAATGGGCATTGCTGCATCAAAAGTCTGTATGCTTAAAGTGTTCCCACTACTGCTAGGAGCCACTGGGCAGGAAAAATAAAAACAACAACAAAAGACACAAACCAAACCAAAACAAACACCAAAACAAAACAAACAAACAACCAAACCAAACCAACAAACAAAAAACAAAACCAAAAACCAACCAAACAAAAAACCCCCAAACACAGCGCCACCAAATTCACATTTCTGTGTGTTATGATATTTCAGATACTCAGTTGTTCACAGAAGAGAAATTCAAATTGCAATGTTTTCCTTCTGAAGGGATACAAGTTAAAATCATCTTTTGGAAGTTGAATCAAAATTTGAAATCTAGCTCTGCTTTTCTGTTAGAAAGCTTACTAACTACGATCTTAATGATGCCATTTCTAAATTCAAAGGTAAGCACTCACAGATTTAACAGGGTGGATGTATTTAGAGTGCAGATGATCAGAGTGAATAGCATGTTTACTTCTAATGATCATTCTGCTACAGGATAACAGCCCATTAGCTACATGAGCTAAGTAGCTCTCTTTGTTTGGCAGTGACCCAGTAAAGAAGCATCCAGGTTCAGATCCTGACGAAGATGCAAATCTGAGATCAGACATGCCTGAATGCAACTGTTGCTGCCTGAAAAATTTTAGGTCACCTGGGATATTTCTTGAAAACAGTATCACAAGTTTAAAACAGTAGGAAATTAGTTTTCTCTCCTGTGGAATGAATGACTTCCCGTGCCTTTTCCCTCCTGGCTGAAATGTCAATGCAAGTCTCTGAAATGAGAGAACACATACCGAAGGTCTATAAATAGGGGGAAAAAATCATACACAAGATATCCTAGTATATTAAAAACCTAGAAGGAAATATTTGCAATATCCTGCAGAGAATATCAGAATTAAGGATCAGTATGTGTTACCCGAGCTGCAAAGCCACATGCAGTAAGTAGGCTGGCATAGTATGTTCTTGCAGATAATACTCCTTTATATCCCAGGGCTAGAGAACAAATGAAAGGCATGCAGAGACGGAGACAATGCTTTTAAATGTTTGCCACTTTGAACTCTTAATTCATGTTATTATGACTTCAAAACCACCTGCCATCCAAAAGAGAACATGTAACAAGAGGGTTTGTTTATTTCCCTGCTTTTCAACCATGATAAGTTTTGATTCAGCTTTGAAAAGAATTTAAAAGAGGGACCAAATTCTGTCTGCATTAAGCAATCCCAGAGAGGACCTTGTGTTTCTATATCCCTATATCTCTCTGGTCCAGAGAATGACCCGATCCCTCCAATTTAGTGCAATGATGAACACCTTTGTGATTTATTTGCAACCCACAATATGGATTGCAATATGGAAGTGCTTATGTATAGATAAGAGAAGAAGACTGGAAGGGACTTTGTCACTGAAGCTCTGGCTTGGCCAGCAACCATATCACATACCAAAGGAGCTGCTTTGTTGCTAAATTGTAAAAGAGGCCGTGACTGAATGTGTAATCCCCACATTGGCCAGGAAAGGATCACAGAGTTGCCAGGGGCTTTGCTTTGTCCATTTCCAGTGTACCTCCATAAGCACAATTCCTTCTCACAGTGAGGACTTGTTTCACCCGTAAACCAGGCTGTAAACCCGCAGCCTGTCCTCTGGCCACACAGTGCCTTAGTATATCCCCATGTTCCCTTTCCTGGGGTCAGGTGGACATAACCAGCTTCAACACCCTAAAGCCCAGCCCAGAAGCAAACATCCTGAGTCTTGTTCTTTTTTTCGTCATCCTGTGGGCTCCAGAGGTTCTCCAGCTTCTCTGAGGATAGAAAACAAAGGGTTGTAGGGTTCAGCTCACCAAAATTTGGCCTTGAGACAGCTCTTCTTGTCCCAGAGTAGATAAATGGAAGGCTACTGTGTGTGAAAACCTTGGTAAAGCAAATAAAGCCTGGAGAGGTCTGTGGCTTTTGTTGCTACCAGTGCAGACATCGTTGAGACATTGTGTTGCTATGCTGGCTGTTGAAAGAGTTGCTGAGTGTGTCCCTCTGCCTTAAGAGAGTGACAGCTAAGTAAGATCCTGAGGGCTTTGGTGTCAATCAGAGAACGGTGCAATGGCCTGTTGTGAACACTGGAAGAAAACGGTCTCATAGTCCTAAAAGCAGATGATCTTTCCATCAAGATTTACAGAGGAAGACTATCTGTCATAATTTGTACATATTCTAGCAGAATCTATAAATTCTTTCTCCTAGCCCAATCCAGGCTGCTTTCTGAAATGTGATGTTTCCCAGCCTCCTGGTACAGCCTCCATCTCAAGAATCTGAAATTTCTCTTGCTCATTAGCCTGCAAATGGGCAAATGGCCCATTTGGTGAAATACCCTGCAGATGTGGGGAAAATTTAGCCAACAGATCATCATGGTAATGTTTTCCCAGCATTGCAGAAACAAAGGCACAATTAAGGGATGGGAAACATCTGAATTATTTGCTGATGGTGAAAGGAAGAAAATTGGATTCATGTTGTCCAACTTTGAATATGGGAAAATGATGTTGCCCTTCTTTCCCTGGGCCACAAAACTTGGCTGTTGTCATTAGTCTCTCCAGTCCTTCTATTGTTCTCTCCAGAAGCTGCAAATTGTCTGTTTTCATGAGTTACTGCAATTAACCACAACAGAGCCTTTACACTCATGATAGCAAAGGACTGGAACTGTATGAAGTCATTCAGCTTTCTTGAGTGGTTGTGGAATGGCACTGAAGTTTAGGAAAATTTTCTTTGGAGTTACTAGCTGGGGAGACAAGGCAGTGGGACCTCCTCTAGAAAAAACCAAACCAAAACAAAACCAAAAACAAATGAAAGACGTAGAAACTTTTCTCTGGGACTCTTCCTTAGAGTATTCTTCAAATTGTGGATCCTACAAATCAGAGAGGAACCAACTCTTTCATCACTGGTGCACAGCAAGACTTTGCTGGAAATCTTATAAGTTTGTGTTTCCATCTGGAGCTATCACAAGAGGGCAATCGGAATTCAGCACCCCAAAAGTAGAGGAAATATTTGTCTTTAATTTTGTGCATCAGATATTGCAGTCTTCAGTTACCATCATCCCAAAAATAGGAACATTTTGAAAATTAGCTCCTAAGAATTTGGAAAACTCTCTGAAAACACTGCATTGAACATTAAAGAAGAGCCCAAGCCGGTATTTTTAGTTTTATCTTTAGAACAAGGTTCAGTAAGGTTCAAGGATAAACTTGCTGCCAGCCCCTGAACAGGAAAACAAAACAACATATTGGCTGTCTTCCTTCTGAATTATCACTATATGTTCTGTGCACAAAATAAAGTATGAACCTGGGGGCTAATGTGATCGCATAATTAAAGACTACCTCAAAATGTGATCACGGTCATATGCTTTTATTTACTTGCTGTAGTTGAGATTTTTATTGTTTATCCATGCTCTAGTAAATGCCTGAAGGCAAAAGTTTTAGATTTAAGAGACCTCAAAGGTATCCTGGGAGATTTTTGCCAGCATTGGAGTGAGGATCTTTTGCATTATGGCTGGAGAAAAAGAAAAAGTGAAGGTGAAATAGTGACAGAGATGGTGGGAAGACAGAGATGGTGGGAGATGTTGCATGTCCTGACAGGATGAGTTAATAAAACAGCTAAGTTAAAAACAAAACAAAATAAAAACCAGACAATAAAACAAAACCTAAGCTCCAATCTCCTCAGAGAGAATGAGGAAAACTGTATCTTTGATGGACTGTGAAAGGAGCCAATGTAGGGGTCCTTCATAACCCCCACTTGTGGGGTTAGAAAATCAGAGCAATGAGCCATGAAGATAATGTAGGCAGAAGGTCTAAGGAAAGCTGAGAGGACAACGTATCAGAAAGTTAGGTCAAAGAGAAGACTGTAATGTAATGTGATGGTAAAACTGAATCTTCATACCGTAAGGAACTTTAAGACCTTGCCATCTGTCCTGGATGGGCATCAGAACATGCAGGCAAAGTACTGACAAAATGAACAAAATCATAAGGGAGGGAGCAAAGTAACTTGGAAATATGAAAATCTATCAGGAGATAATGGCAGATCGTATTTCCTTTCAACTGAACAAGGAAGAAGTGAACTCTTTTGATATTGTCATAACACACTGATGTACATGGCTTTCATTAAATATATATAAATATAGCATTGCAATTATATCAAACATAATTCAGAAATCATAAGTAAATGATAGGTCAGACTAATTCCTTCAAATTAGCAAAATGAAAAGAAACAATTGAATGATCCACTTGATCACTTTTATGCTGAAATGTTAATTTCCCACAAAAGTTCAGAAAATATGCATTTTCTAAATAACATTTTTTTTTCCACTGAGCTCTGTTCAAATTGCACTAGATGTTGCTAGGGTAAAAAAAAATAGGCACATAAGAAAGACTTGCCATAAAAGTGCAATAAAGGAAATAATCATGAGAACTTCCTATTGTTTTACTAGAAAATTAATCTGAACACAAATAAAGGATTTTTTTGCATAGATAATTACAATGTTGTTTTGTCAGTAGTGGAAGGGTTCTGAACACCTCAGTGGAAAAAAAATAAAACAAGGACTAAGATTGGTCATGTTAATGTGCTTGCTGGAAACTGAAAGAGAGAATGTCAAGGATGGGCTGAGCAAAGTATGGGCTGAACTATGGGACAGTATGATGACTTTCCCCAGAAAGGTGGGGATCATATCCAGAGTCATAGAATCATAGAATGGTTTGGGTTGGAATGGACCTTAAAGATCCTCTAGTTCCAATCCCTGCACCATGGGCAGGGACACCTTCCAGTAGACCAGGTAGAATCACCTCCCTTGATCTTTTGGTCACACTGCTTTTGATGCAGCCCAGATCACGGTTGGTTTTCTGGGCTGCAAGTGCACATCGCCAGGTCATGTTGAGCTACTCATCGACCAATACCCCCACGTCCTTCTCCTCAGGGCTGGTTTCAATCCATTCTCTGCCAAGCCTGTGTTTGTGCTTGGGATTGCCCTGACCCATGCACAGGACCTTGCACTTTGCATTTTTGAACTTCATGAGGTTCACGCGGGCCCCCTCCTTGAGCCTGCCAAGGTCCCTCTAGATGGCATCCCTTCTCTCCATTGTGTCAACTGCAACGCACATCTTGGTGTCATCAGCAACCACGCTGAGGGTGCACTCAATCCTACCATCCATGTCACTGACAAGTCATCATTGTTCACTAATTAAAAAAAAAAAAAGGGAGAACCTGTGACTGGGTGTGAGGGTTCCCAGGGAAATAGGAGCAGAAAGATGAATCCTGCGAATCTACTTGCAGACTTGGGAGAACCCTTGAAGGACAGATGATGAGCCCATCAAAGGTGAACTGGAAAATTAAGAGACTTGTGAGAAGATAAAACTACAGTGGCTGAAAGGGGTCAAGATTTCAAGGAAGAGATGAAAGAAAACCTGTACAGCACATGAATCAAACGGTCTTTGCACAAAATTTAGCCTTCATTCTTTGTACATTCCTCTTTTTTGTTGTTGTTGTTGTAAAGAAAATGATCTTCCAGGAAGTCATTACATTGATTCTCTGTCACATTAGCCCATGCTGAAAACGAAGGTCCTGTCAAGTGAAACAATAGAGATGAAAGATTTGATTTTCCTCTCTTTCAGTATTTGATGTGTGCTATTCCAGGTCAGGTGTCTTTGCTAAGAATTAAATTTTGCTCTAGGTGTTAGCATTATTGATTCTTCCTCAATTATCTGGTTCAGTATTCTCCTCCTAGCTTGTTCACACAGTTGCTGGTATGTTCTAGGACATCGCCCATTGAACAAACCATCATGGCATAAACAAAGGTGTGGTACCTAAACAGCATCTATCAGGCACTTTGGAGTGAGGCAAGATGTTCAGACGCTTGCTTTGTAATAAGCAGAGCCTTTGCAATAAGGAGTCCAACAAGGGGCTTAACTTACGATGGTGTATACCTACATCTGACATCTCCAGCAGAGAAGCAATCATTGTAAATACAGACCTAGAAAACATCAGTTTCCTGAGTTAAGAAGATAATGTCAGTTGTTATTTTTTCTTTTTTTGATGCATATCAGTAACGTCCTCTATAAAAGAGTTTCTTTTGGAGGTCTGTTTGTTTTGCTGGATGTCACTTCTCAAGTAAACCCTACACACCTGGTTCCAAGTCCATGTGTTTGAACAGTCTGCCCTGTTTTCTATCGCTATGTCTCTCCCGCTTTCTCTCCGGTGGTTGCTCATTACCTGAGGCTGTGCTGGTTGAACTCTCTAGCAGGAGTTTTCTGTCTGTTCTTTGATATCAAGGGAACAGGCAATTTGGCAGTACAGCTGTTTGAAAATGCTGCGCTGGGAGATTTCAGCTTTAATAGCTTATTGCAGGATTTGTTTGGTTTTGTTCTGTAATTACTTCTCATTTTGAAATGTGTGCTACTCATTATAATACATGACACGTAAAGATATAATTCATCATGTTACCAAGTTGAAACTGAAAAAAAATGCCATGCATTTTCAAAACTTTCTTTTTCCCTTTTGGATTCTTATACTTTCACTGTAAACATTCATTCCAGTCTAGAATGATGATTTTTGCTTCCAAACAGATCAGCATTTATCATACAAAGGATATTCTGAATTTCTCTCAGCTCTAATAAGTAGATGAGAAATCAGTGATGGCTCTTTAGTTTAAGGGAAAGCAGGATGTTTTAATCAAGGCATGGTTCTCCTTTTCCAAACATTATCCTGAGCTGTAGTGAGATGCTGTTCTAAGAGAAAGGACATTTTTTAAGTTACCTTCACATTCTGTTGCCGCTGAATATCCTGCAACTAAGCAGATACCACTGACTTTCTGTAGAGAAGCTGCAACAGGTGAGAATTAGTGCATTCACCTGGTGTTTCACCTTTGAAAGAGTGTAAACCAATATTGACCTATTTTCATGCTTAAACATCTCCTACTTCCAGGTCAATGTCCTGTGTCTATCATATTGCAGTGTCTACTTTCTTTGTTCTTCATTACTACCCATTTCCCTCTTTGCTTGTTAGTGTTTTTGCCTGGACGTAAACATAATAAATGGACAGAGTGCTGTCCCTGGGAAGACCGCACGCATTCACAAATAAGATCTGTCAGATCTTTCTGCTGTGGCTTGGCACCACCTTGCTCTGCCATTCCGCACCCATAGAATCATAGAACAGTTTGGGTTGGAACGGACCTTCAAAGCTCATCTAGCCCAACCCCTGCCATGAGCAGGGACATCTGCACCAGCTCAAGTTGCTCAGAGCCCCGTCCAGCCTGGCCTGGGATGTCTCCAGGGATGGTTCATCCACCACCTCTCTGGCCAACCTGGGACAGTGTTTTACCACCATCACTGTAAAAAATTTCTTCCTCATGTCTAGCCTGAATCTCCTCTCCTTTAGTTTAAAACCCTTACCCCTTGTCCTTGCTTGCAGCAAGGAACACGGGTTTGCAGCACAGCCCTTCTGTCTGAAGTCTGTCCTCCACGCTGCAGTCACTCATGAGCAGACAGCAAAGCAGGAATGCCAGATTTCACACTGACATAGGCATCCATCCTGCTGACTGCCATCGAGGTGATAGATTTGATCACAGGCTGATGATTGACAGCGGTGACTTCTTAAACCGCTGCAGCAAGATTAGCCAGGGCTCCTTTGTCAGTTCTCTCCAGCTGCAAGCAAGGAACATTTTGGCAGGCAGCTGCCCTGACTGCTCACACTGTCTGTCTCACACACACAACACGTGTGTGGGCACAGTCAAATCCTCTGAAGGAATCACTAGGCAGATGTACATGCAACAGCTCCTAAACTGTGTTTTTATTTTGCAGTCACAACAGTCAGCACCAAAGAAATTATACATTGATCAAAATTATTGCACAATTAAGGCATGATAATGAGCATCCAACACTTCAGCTGATGTAATTACAGTGTAATATCACTTAAAGCCATGCTGCTGGGTGATTAGGCAGGGTGCTGGAACATCAGGGTATCTCTGATTTCAACACTTTACAGAGCTGCAGCTATGTAAACCTGGGGAGGAACAAAAGTGAAAATTGGAAATGGAAATGTCACTAGCAGTCCCATCTATTGTGCATAAAAGGGGCTTTCCAAAGGATATGTAGCAAGACCCAAGCATGTCATCAGCACTTTCTGATGACACATGGGTGATGACTCTATGTTGTTGATCAGCATAGCTCCTCATACAGCCAAGACCACAAGTTGTGTGACACCAAATAACTCATTGAGTCAATAATCTCAGCCAGAGAATTAATATTAATTTCCTCAAATATATGTGGGCCCAAATCCAAGTGCAGTTAGTGACAGTTACATACCACTGTAAGTTAGACAGAATCAGGTGTTGACATGCTCCAGCCTGGTCTTAGCGATAAATTTGTTTTATGTGCCAATACTCAACTGGTTAGAGGCAGATGCTTTGACTCATAATTTGGGTCACGCACATAGTTCTTATAGGAGACAAGAACTACGACAAGAAAGAAGAAAAGCATATTTTTCATGACAAAACAATATATTCATGGTCACCCACCCGAGGCAATAATTTTTTTTTTTTAATTTCAAAATGTAACATAGTAAAATGGCAAGAGCAATACTGAATGTGGGAATTCTGAGTGGCCTACTGAATTTCTGTGCCCTAGGTTGTTTTGAAACTTTATATTTGAAGAAGGGATAAAGGGGCAGAATCTGGTTATAACCAAATCATTTCAAAGGTGCTGGAACAAGAAGAAGAAACTGAAGATACCAGTCAGAATTTGTCATGCTGGCAGAGTGTAGGAAACAATTTTATTCTTTTCAATGGCCAAGATCCCTTGGCTGTGGATAAGGCTCGTAGGATGGTGACACTCAGCTTGTCTTACAAGTGTGAATACTGATTCGGGGAATATTTAGGGTTCAAGTGGCAGTCTCGAGTTTGTATGCATAGCGTAGGGAAGGCGGATGGGTTCTGCTAGTTGTGCTTGTGCAAAAGTTAGGCACGTGTGTAAGAAATTGTGCATGTCTAAAGCTCTCTGTGCTTCATTTGTAAATGAAATGTGTATCTTCATTCCATATGTAGCATGCCAAAGTGAGAGGATCTAAACAAAAACTTTGCCTCTTTTGCACTTCCAGTGTTGCAAATGGTAAAAAAAGTTTGGATCTTCTTCCAAAATGTAGATCTAACTACCTTCAGCAAGATCATTTCATGGACCAGTAATGATCCAATGGAGGCTGACTCAAGATTCAGTTGTTTCAGCAAAGGTGACCTGGTGCTATGTGAGAAAAAATAGATGTTTAGTGCTATTTTTGATGCATTGGGGTAACCTTTCTGGATAGAGTTAGTAGTGCAGAAGAGATTCTGTGTCCATCTGCCAGCTTCCCATGGAAGGTCTTAGGGTATCTCAGATGGCACCATAAATTTGTGCTGATAAATAAAGGAAATTAACCTGGACAAACAGAAGAGTTTGTTTTAGGATGAGGTGAATTAACCTTAAAATCCACTTACACCATTAACTGTTTCACCATTAACTGTTTCCCCATTAACTATAAAGGCAACCCATGGTGACTTCCACACCTATAGCCACCTAGCTGAAATGCTGTTAACACCCACATCTAATTAGATTAATTATACCATTAGCAATAGGCCTTTTTGTATAATAGACAAATTACAAGTACGTGCTTGCAGCCCAGAAAACCAGCTGTATCCTGGGCTGCATGAAAAGCAGTGTGACCAAGTCAAAGGAAGTGATTCTCCTCCTCTGCTCCGCTCTCATGAGACCCCACCTGTAGTACTACATCCAGCTCTGGAGACCCCAACATAAGAAGGACGTGGACACATTGGAGTGAGTCCAGAGTTGGGCTGCAAAGACGATCAGAGGGATGGAACAGCTCTGCTGTGAAGACAGGCTGAGAGAGTTGGGTTGTTCAGCCTGGGGAAGGCTCTGGGCAGACCTTATAGCAGCCTTCCAGTACCTAAAGGGGACCTACAAGAAAGATGGAGAGGGACTTCTTACAAGGGCGTGTAGTGATGTGACAAGAGGTAATGACTTTGAACTGAAAGAGGGTAGATTTAAATTAGATATAAGGATGAAATTATTCACCATGAGGGTGGTGAGGCACTGGAACAGGCTGCCCAGAGAAGTTGTGCGTGCCCCATCCTTGGAAGTGTTCAAGGTCAGGGTGGATGGGGCTTTGTGCAACCTAGACTAGTGGAAGGTGTCCCTGCCCATGGTGGGGGGATTGGAACTACATGATTCTGTAAGGTCCCTTTCAACCCAAACAATTCTATGATTCCACAAATTGCCTTGGTTTAGGGAAATATAGAGCTTTGTCTGTAACTGGGATCCTTACATATGCCTCCTTGGCTCCAGGAGCCACAGAACACACCAAAAATATAAGGCTGTTGTCAGAGGATGTAGGGAGGCAACTAGGGAAGCTAAGGCCTCCTTAGAGTTAAACCTGGCGAGAGGGGTCAAAGACAACAGAAAGAGCTTCTTCAAATACATGGCAGATAAAACTAACACCAGAGGTAATGTAGGCCTACTGATGAATGGGGTGGGTGCCCTGGTGACAGAAGATACAGAGAAGGCAGAAATACTGAATGCCTACTTTGTCTCTGTCTACTCTGCCGGAGGCTGTCCTGAGGAGCCCCGTACCCCTGAGGCCCCAGAGGAAGGCAGGGCAATGGAGGAGTTTGCCTCAGTTGATGAGGACTGGGTTAGGGAGCAGTTAAGCAATCTGGACATCCATAAATCCATGGGTCCAGATGGGATGCACCCGCGGGTGCTGAGAGAGCTGGCTGGAGTCATTGCTGGACCACTCTCCATCATCTTTGCCAAGTCTTGGGAAATGAGAGAGGTGCCTGAGGACTGGAGGAAAGCAAATGTCACTCCGGTCTTCAAAAAGGGCAAGAAGGAGGACCTGGGCAACTATAGACCGGTCAGCCTCACCTCCATCCCTGGGAAAGTGATGGAACACCTTATCCTTGGTGCCATCTTAAGACATATCAAGGATAAGAGGGTCATCAGGGACAGTCAAAATGGCTTCACCAAGGGGAAGTCGTGCTTGACCAACCTCATAGCCTTTTATGAAGATGTAACAAGGTGGATTGATGGTGCCAGAGTGGTGGATGTGGTCTACCTTGACTTCAGTAAAGCATTTGACACTGTCTCCCACAGCATCCTCACAGCAAAACTGAGGAAGTGTGGACTGGATGATTGGGTAGTGAGGTGGACTGCAAACTGGCTGAAGGAGAGAAGCCAGAGAGTCGTGGTCAATGGGGCAGAGTCTGGTTGGAGGCCTGTATCTAGTGGAGTGCCTCAAGGGTCAGTTCTGGGACCAGTATTATTCAATATATTCATCAACGACCTGGATGAGGGAATTGAGTGTACTATCAGCAAGTTTGCTGATGACACCAAGCTGGGAGGAGTGGCTGACACGCCAGAGGCTGTGCTGCCATCCAGCGAGATCTGGACAGGCTGGAGAGTTGAGCAGGGAAAAATTTAATGAAATATAACAAAGGCAAGTGTAGAGTCTTGCATCTGGGCAGGAACAACCCCAGGTTCCAGTATAGGTTGGGGAGTGACCTATTAGAGAGCAGTGTAGGGGAAAGGGACCTGGGGGTCCTGGTGGACAGCAGGATGACCATGAGCCAGCACTGGGCCCTTGTGGCCAAGAAGGCCAATGGCATCCTGGGGTGTATTAGAAGGGGGGTGGTTAGTAGGTCGAGAGAGGTTCTCCTTGCCCTCTACTCTGCCCTGGTGAGACCTCATCTGGAATATTGTGTCCAGTTCTGGGCCCCTCAGTTCAAGAAGGACAGGGAACTGCTGGAGAGAGTCCAGCGCAGGGCCAGAAAGATGCTGAAGGGAGTGGAGCATCTCCCTTATGAGGAAAGGCTGAGGGAGCTGGGTCTCTTTAGCTTGGAGAAGAGGAGACTGAGGGGTGACCTCATTAACGTTTATAAATATATAAAGGGTGGGTGTCACGAGGATGGAGCCAGGCTCTTCTCGGTGGCAACCAACAGTAAGACAAGGGGTAATGGGTTCAAGCTGGAACACAAGAGGTTCCACTTAAATGTGAGAAGAAACTTCTTCTCAGTGAGGGTGACGGAACACTGGAACAGGCTGCCCAGGGAGGTTGTGGATTCTCCTTCTCTGGAGACATTCAAAACCCGCCTGGACAACTTCCTGCGTAACCTCACCTAGGTGTTCCTGCTCTGGCAGGGGGATTGGACTAGATGATCTTTCGAGGTCCCTTCCAATCCCTAACATTCTGTGATTCTGTGATTCTGTGAGAAGTAACTTACTTCCTTGGAAGAAGAGTACAGATCTTTTTTTGACAACTCTTTTCTCACCTCGTTATTTCTCCATCACAATAACTAAAGCTGTTATATTTCTGACAGAAAGCTGCAAGAGAAGCATGTTGCAAGCAGCTGGTCTTCACAGGGCTGTTGATTCCCTCCTCCTCACTCCACTCTCCAATGTAGAAATCACGAACAAAGCAAAACAAAGCAGAAAAGACACTTTCTTCCACCTGCACAGGTTTGCCAAAGAACCAGGAGATTTCACTAAAAAGTTAACAAATGTGAGACTAGATAATGAACTAATAAATAGCTGGATGATGCAATGTGTGAGCGGGATTCCTGAGCTGGGATCTAAGGAAGAAGTCGTGTCATGGATGGGTTATCCTCCTTCCCTCAGTTGGGTTCTGGGCTTCGGCATTTGCTGGCTGTACCTTGAGATCCACAGGTGACAAGCAATGTATGGGAGCTATGAACTATGGATGACACTAGATCTAGAAAAAAAGTAAAACGTTATGTGATAAAAGGCTCCTCTCTGCTCTGAGATGAGGAGAGCTGAGGAATAATTATAGATAGAATCATAGAATCATTTTGGTTGGAAGAGACCCTCAAGAGCTTGGAGTCCAACATAACACTGCTCAAACAGTACCCTGATCCAGCTACTCCCAGGCCCATCATAGGAGCCATCACCCCATTTAAAATCCCACCCCCACACACACAGAGGAACAAATAGGGGGGCAGCCTCAATACCCCATCAGAGACAGAAGCCCTTGCACCAGACCCCCACAACTGTCGCAGGAGGGCACTGGTACCACAGGCTGGTGGGACACTCACCTGATGGGTCAATGGGAAAGGCTTCTCCATGACACCCGACAGACTCAAGGGAGACACTACTTACGGGTACAGGACACATTAGGGTATGTAGGGGAAGAGCATTTTTGGGTTGCACAAGGCTTGTCGTGGTGTGTTTAGGGGAGGAACATCCTAAGGCAGGGAAAAATGCTTTGGGGAAGAAAAAGTGTGGGAAAATATAGGTCTAAGAGGATAGCAAGGGCAGGTCACATGCAACCAGTTTGCTTCTCAGACCCTATTCTTCACCTGATCAGTGCAATCTGGTTTGTCCTCTCATTAATCTCATTTTTTAACTGTTTTCCTAGATGAAGGACTCCCTGCTCTGTGTGTATGTGTGTATACCGGTTTTTCAGTGCAGCGTCTGGAGAAGGAGCCCATGTGTCCACCATGCCAGCAACTGGCATGAGCACAAGCGCGCAAAGGAACTTGTGAACATTAACAAGTAATCTGCCATGGGGGCTTGGAATTTCCTGAAGGCCCATTTGTGTGTGTGTATGTGTATGTCTGTGAGGGACATGTCTGGAGAAACTGGGATCCATGGGGAGCTACTGTATCTGAGTCTATCTGTAAGAGGGATCCATGTTGTATGTGCATATATACATTTCCCACTAGCAGACCTTCATGTTCATCAACCAGAAGGGAACATGACAAACGGTTTTCTACCCACATCTTTCACAGCACCTCAGACCAGAGGGGGCCCACAACTACATGGGCCATATTGTCCTTTACCCTCACTGATCACAAAGGCAGGTTAAGCAGGAAAGGAGACAGCTGGTCTCACTACCATGAACCCTTATCTAAAATGTCATGTATAACTGGCAGCAGTGGCTCTCTACGAAACCTGGCTTTTGCCTCTTTCCCTGTAAGAGGTTTAGAGAGTTGGATTCATTGCATTAAGCGTTTGGCATTTATATCAAGAAGCAGTGGTGCCTCTTAAACCAACAGGTTTTAGACAAAACTATTCCTTTGGAAGAGTAAAAAAAAAAAAAAGATTTGGTGTTTATATAGCAAAACCTATATCGTGCTGCCACCGGCATATAAATTGAATCACTTTTCACACCACTCACTCTTAAGAGAAATGACCATTTCTTGTTAAACTTTTCCAACCCCTCCCCTTTCTCCACAACCAAATAATAAACTCACACCTGAAATATCTCCTTAGGAACTGCAACTTTAAAAAAAATCACCAACACTTTTGACTATAATTTATACATGTTTAGACAACCAATAAAACTTGGAGTTAAAGGAAGCCCACAGCAAGGAGAACCCCCATGCCCTGGCAAGCAAATTGTTTAGGGAAACAGTTTGCATTATGAATATATTAAGCTATCAGGACATCATTCCTTGTTGGTCTTGGTATTCCTCTGATGTCATTATCAGGGTAGACATGACAAATAATATTTTATGTCTATGAATGATAATCAGCACACTGCACAGCAGCCATCCTTATTGATTTGATTAAGGGTTTTGATCTGGGAAATTACCAATTAATGCTATCTAAATTAGTCTCCGTGGGATTGGACAGAGCAGCAGGAAAATCATTCTCTAGTAAAGCTAGCGATTGGACACAAAACCCATTTGTTTAATCATGCTAAATCTGAAGAGAAAATATTCAATTTGGAGGTCTCCTGCAGGTCAGTCCTCAGTGCCTCATTAGTCATTAATGACTGTACTTTAATGCCACTGTCTCATATTACATACGAATTTTACAGAGGTTTAATTAAAAAAAAAAAAAAAGACAAGTATTTCCTAAACAACTGAGAGTCTGTGACAACTGCATCCACTTCAAACAGCAAGGACAGGCAAAAGCATCTTTGCCAGGAGACCTGCTAACCTGGCAAGGAGGGCTCTGAACGAGGTTTGCTGGGGGATGGAGAGCAACACCCTGGGGTAAGCAGAAGAACATGCATGAGAGGATGCAAGCAAAACACAGGGCAGCAGAGGATGATCTCTGACTCTCCCCTGATGAAGTGCATCTCGAGTACCTATACCTGAACGCACCCAGCATGAGAAACGAACAGGAAAAATGAGAAACTTGTGTGCGGTAACAGAGCTATGGCATTGGAATTGCAGAGATTTGGACGAAACTTGCATTGCTGGAGCACCGTGATGGACAGATGCTTTTTCAAGGAGAGGCAGGGAGGATGGCAGGAGGGTTTTCTTCTCTCCTGTGGGGTTCTGGTGGGGAACAAGTTGAAGATGGGACAGCAGTGCACTCTTGCAGCAATGAAAACTAAATGTATATTGGACCACACTAACAATAGCACAGCCAGAAGGCTGAACACAATGGCGTTTCCCTTCCATTCAACAGTGGTAAGGCTGCATCTGCAGCACTGTCCCACTAGAAAGAAGACATTGAGAAGCTGGAGAAGGTCCAACAGAGGTCCACTCCAACAGTGAGAAGGCTGGAGACTTAAGAGTTGTGTGAAGAAGCTTAAAGACATGGACTCGTTTAGCTAAAGGGTAACTAATTGCAGTCTCTCAAAACATACCGATGAGTTACAGTGAGACAGGATCCCTTCAGAGGTGCACCATGAAACAATTGGAGGCAGAGGTCACAAACGTCAGCACTATTTGGAAATCGGAAAAAAAAAATTCTTCATCACATAAATGGTTAAGAACACATACAAGGGCCAGAGAGCCTGTGATATCTCAAATATTTTCAAATTTCACTGCATCAGGCTGTGAGCAAGGAGGTTTAACTTGAAAATAGCCCTGTTTTCAACAGAAGGTTGGACTATAGAACTCCAGATGTCCTTTCCAGCCTAAATGAATCTCTGATCCCCCACTGGCCTGCAGAATAACTCAGCAAATAAACATTGCTAAGAATTTGGCTCTACCCTCATAGCAGTGGCATGACTTGTCTGAAAGCTCCCACAACATATTTTTCTGCTTGGAATGCTATGACTTCTAGTAGTGAGTAAAACACAGACAACCCAGGAGCTGGAGGTATCCAAGTAGAAATTTTTACTGGAGTTCTCCGTCTCACCTCTACAAACCACCTGAAGTTACCTGAGGGATGGACATTAGCATATATTTTCCATGGTCATAATGCAGTTGTGGAAAGTAATACCAAAACAAGACTATGGAATTTTTTTATTGGAAGAAATCAAAATACACATAAATTTTAATCTTGCATTTCCATGCCTTCGAGGGCTTGTAATCTAAAAGTAGTACTGCATGGCAAGTTGAATCATTTGCCAGATGTTCCTCTTAAGTATGAAATAGCTTGTTTGATGCTTTTCTCTTTTCAGCTACATCCTGGAAGTCCCCCCTAAAAAGTGTAATTCACTGCAGAGCTTCTGCCAGTAAGGACTCGACATGAACACAGTATCACAAAGGATTTTCTCTGCTGCATCACTTAACCGATTAACTCAGAGTGGTGGATGGCTCAGTGCCCTGCATGAGCCCTTCCCCTCACCTCAGTGAGAGACAAGTGAAGATCTCAGGGTTTGATCTGTTGATCCTGATGTTTACTGCTACTATTACCAGCCTGAAAGATGGAATATAAAATCCAAGGCTTTTAATGCCTAGCTTTAATTTCTGTTCATCCCCGTAGCTGTTTGTGCTGAGAATATACTGAATTGTTTCTGGGGGTATTTTTTGGAGGGACTTGAAAGTGAACCCATAGGAGCACATTATTGGAATACAGCTATTCGTTAGCACAAATTACCTCTTATTCTGACCACCTCCCATCTTCAAAGCACCTACTGAGAGAGGGAAGATATGAGCTTTGCCATGGCAACGTAACACTTTCTAGTGAAATTAAAACCCAAATGGAAAAGGATAGCAGGATCAGTTGCAAACAGAAACCACACTTTTCCTTTCAAATTAAGCTGATAAAAGTTTTCGCTCTATCTTGAGATATTAATAACTAGTTGGAATTTTTTCTAGAGACAGTGAGATGAACAAAATAATTATGACACTAACTGTAACAGTGGTAATAAAAAGTGCAAGTCTCCTTGAACTAGAAGCTATCATTAGCTTGACTAAGGAGATTAGCATTTGGGCTTCACAGGCAGTTAGTCTCTAAAGCAGTGTCTCTGGCTCATACAAAGGTACTGTTTCAGTATTTAAATCTTTTAAATAACAGAAGAGTTTCCCACTGGGCCACGGTTTGTAGAGAAAGGAAGTGTGTCATTATTTTGTTTTAGAGGGTGCCACTCCAGACTCAGGGAAAATTATAATTTTTCAGAGGGGAAAAAAAAAAGTAGTTGTTACTGCTTCAAAAAAAGCAAAAATTAGACTGAAAAACAAGATGAAATGTGGTGTGGCTCACTTACACTGTATCTGTCAATCTACTGTTTGGAACATGAGATATGAGAAAATGCAAGTGTCTTGCTCCAGAGAACTTGTCATGAAATAATCTAGATAGTGGAAGGTTTGCTTTGAAAACCTCATTTGGACAGCCTTTGAGCTGGGATTGAGAGGAAAAGCAGCCTAGCTACCACGCTGTGGATTTTTTTTCTGATTGTTCCTTGTCTCACACACTCTATTTTATACAAATGCAGGGGAAAAAAAAGGATTTGCATAGGACCCAGAGCCAAATACACTATACTCAGAATCTGCGTGTATTTTGGTTTGTGTTGTGTTTTGTTTTGTTTTTTCTTGGATGTTTTTCTCTCCCTCTCTTAGTTTAATTTAATTCTATCCTGGAGCGCAGATTTTTTTTTCTGATAATTTTTTGTATGTCTCCATGAGGAGTCTCCATTCCTAAGAACTGCTACTTTCAAATATTTTTTTCATATGATTTAAAAATTTCTTAGCAGTTCTGCAAGTTCCTCTTGTGAAGACTACTATGATCTATACTGTTTTGATCAATGGAAGCAACAGCAATTCAAAATAAAATAAGTTTATATTTGGGCTTTGTCTTCACTGACCGTCCAGGAGCCAAATCTCCTGTGCGATGCTTTCTCTAGTTAATGGATGGTCAACAAATCCAAGACACTATAGCAAGATCTTACTGAAGGTCAGCATATTGAACTGATGCTGAACTCAGATTTTGCTTAAATTGAGACTATTGCATGAAGGCAACTTTCTATCAAAACACCCCTCATCACATTCATCATCTTATGTCAATGATGCTTGAGCATCACATCGATCACACAGGTTTCCAGACATGCAAGGATTCATGAACTTAATTTCCCCTTTACCAGCAAGATGCAGTAGGCTGCTCCCAAGGGCTCAGCTATGTGTGTGAAATAACATTATCCTTTACCTCATTTCAGCATTTTCCACTCTTTACAACTCATAGACTAATAAAAAGTAACAATTATATGCCAAGGACACTCTCATCTCACCTGAAAGTTTAAATCTGTCTGTTTATCATGTTGAAGTCATGATGCTGCTGTGGCTGAATTTTGTGCAGTCTATCTGAAAGAGTCTTCTTACAGTCGCCAGGATATGTCTGTATCTTCTTCCCTGCTACCTGCCTCATAACTCTCATAAGATGCAACAGTCTGCCCTTTAAAAGGGAATAATTTTGTCAGGCATTGGAACAGGCTGTCCAGGGAAGTGGTTGAGTCACCATCGCTGGAGGTGTTTAAAAGACATATAATTGAGGATCTTAGGGATATGGTTTAGGGACAGTGTTATGTTAACGGTTGGACTCAATGACCTTAAAGGTCTTTTCCAACTAACATGATTGTAGGATTCTGTAATTCTAGGGCTTTGTGGCATTTTATGGGAAAAAAAAGAAACAAAAACAAACAAGCTAAAAATTAACTTTTTTTTTTACAAAGGATAGGACAGTTCTGACCAGCCTCAGCTGAATTTGTCACCTGTTATAGTTCTGAAAGTTCACAGTAACTGAAAAAGAGCAGGCTTGCTATATTCCTAAGGACTGAGACCTTGGCAGTACTGCAGTACCTCTTTCTGGTTTGTCTCAGAAATGTGAAAGTGATTCAGGAAAGATGTGGACCTGATGGAGAGGGGCCAAAGGAGGCTACCAAGATGATCAGAGGGATGGAACATGTCTCTTGTGAAGACAGGCTGAGAGAGTTGGGGTGTTCGGCCTGGAGAAGAGAAGGCTCCAGGGAGACCTTATTGCGGCCTTGCAGTGCTTAAAAGGGGCCTGTAAGAAAGATGGGGACAGACTTTTCAGAAGGGCATGTTATGACAGAACAGGGGGTGGTGGTTTGAAACTAAAGGAGGGGAGGTTCAGGCTGACCATAAGGAAGAATTTTTTACTGTGAGGGTGGTGAGAGCCTGGCCCAGGTTGGCCAGAGAGGTGGTGGATGAACCATCCCTGGAGACATCCCAGGCCAGGCTGGACGGGGCTCTGAGCAACCTGAGCTGGTGCAGATGTCCCTGCTCATGGCAGGGGTGGCACTGGATAACATTTGAAGGTCCTTTCCAACCCCAACTATTCTATGATTCCATGATTCTACAATTCACGTCCACATGGTGCAGCCCTCTGAGATGACAAGGCCATGGCTCAGACCTGAACAAGGCATCTCCAAAAACATAAAATACATTTGCACCCACAGTCCTCCAGTATCCCTTGAGATAGTATCCTGCCTTGCATTTCAACCAATGTTGTGATTTTTTCTTTCCAAATAGCTGCACTTTCTGGCTAATTTGAAGGTGAAGTTCTCTAGATAGCACTTTGCAGCGACAGAGATCTGACTAAAAGGACCAGGTTCTGAAAGAAACAGCTGCAAACTACTGCGTAAGATGATAACATGTGGGTTTAGAAGGCTATTTTATTGTTATTCACCCACGCTCTTCAGTTCATCCTTTAAAGGGAGCTCACACGAAGCTGCTCCAATGTGTGGGCTGGAATGAAACTTTGAAAAGCCTTATCAAGGTTTGCTGAACAAGTTGGTCAGGGTGTTTAACCAAAAAATATTTTCATCATATACTTCCATTTTCATGAAAAACATTTTGAATGAAAACATTTTGACAAGGAAGTTAAAATTCTGTTTAGAAAGAGGAAATGAAACAGTTGGAAATGCATTTTTAGTGCACAAGACATTAAGTTTCAAAAAAGCACTTCCAAATTTTATCCATGTATTGAACTGAATTTTTTCCTCTGAAATTTCAGTTTCTGGGAAAATTTATTGAGACAGAATACATTTACTCCATTTCCAAATAGTAAAATAGTTTGAAATTACAGAATTCCTGTGAGTGTTATTTTTATCTCTGCCTAGCTCTGACTTGACAGAAGAGGAAAAATGCCATTTTCTTTGAAATATATCTTGAATGACTCCTGTGTAGGAACCCATTCTTGTTGGTGCTGCAATCACTACATTAGTGTCTATATAAACCTATTTTTTTCCCACTACTCCTTTTAGATCTTCCTCCTTTTGTAATCCTAGACACTGATTTTTCATGTGACTGTGTACTGCCTGCCAGCAGACTGAATATGAACACATTAAACTCCACTATATTGCACAGCAGAATTTTTCAATTTCCGAAATGGATTGTACTCAAACACGAGAACTGGTTATAGTGACTACAGCTGGGCATGTGCAAAATAGTACTTCTCTGACCTGGGACCTTATTTCTAGAATCTTGACCAAAAAAATACTTCTCTATAAAGATAAATTACTCTGAAGTATAGAACATGTCAATAAACGGTGTCATATATGTCATAAAATGAAGTACATTTCTTCCTGGCATCCTGTTATGGTATCTACTTACCATGGTATCTTTGGTCACTGTTTCCTCTAGCTCTAGATTCTTCTCTCTACAAAGGTCATGAAAGCCTCATAATAGTCCTGTTTTTATCAGATTCAGATGTGTCTGGAGAAAAACACTACAGGACTAGAGTATTTCTTTCAGGAACACATTTCATAATAAATCTCAAATGTCCCTGTTTCACCCTTACCAAAGAATATCTTGGGAAAAGTTGCAATTTGTTGCAATTTGAAGAATATGGCTTCCATTTAATGGAAAGTATGGTTATAGTCAAGCACATAATCATGTCGAAAATGCACAAGTATTACATTTCTGAATTGCAAGTGCAACCTTAAAACACAGACCAAAAAAAGACAGGAAAGGAAAAAACATTTTGCTTGTCTTCAGTCTCCACTTCCATCAGACAAATAGGGTCACCTTGTATTCTGCTAAAGATCAACACTTCTGCCTTCGATTAAAGTGCCCATACATTTAGACTTCCATTTCTCCTGCTAAGGAGCTTTCATGAGATGCTATCTGCATGAAAAATACCTGGCATTTATTATTGTAACACAAGTCACAGTCCACAATCTGTTTGGCAAAACACCCCACTAAAAAATGTTTCAAGAGCTAAGGACCAGCCTTGAAGATCTTTTACAGCCCCCACATCAAGGGCTATACACACAGAAAACAAGAATATTTTTGGCTTAAAGTCTGCAGTACTCTCACACTAACTTTTGTAGAAATGACAACAATAACAACAACAAAACCGGGGTGGGGCGGGCAATAAAAAAGGGTTACCCATAATATAGTCAGACTTGAGCTGCTTACGATTTCCCCACTAGCTATCTGCCTTATTGGACACTTATAATTACCCAGAAAGACATCTCAAGTTGCTCCTTCCATGCTCTTCAGGTATGTCCAATGCATTTACTGTTCATTAAAAGCTGATGCTAATAGCAAATCTATGGCCTATCACTAGGATAAACACAGCATTTGAGGGAGTCTTTTAGCCTATGTGATGCTAGTATCAATAGAAACATAAGAAAATATGCTTAAAGCAAAACAACTGGTATCTGGGGCTGTAAGATAAATCTTGACTCTACAAAAAAAATTGGTCTAGACTGCAACAGCATCCCACGTCTAAAGATTTGGGTTCTTGAATATTACTAAGAATACAAAGGTCTTGGAAAAACTAAGCTGTTTTAACTATGTCTTGCTCCTTCTTTAGTGTTTATCACCAACCCATGCAAAACTGGCAAAATTATTTTTTCTTGAAATATCACAGAGATTGAAAATCTAACCACACGTGTGCACCAGGTGCAGCTGTCGGCTTTCAGGGAACTGTTCATTTTAATATATGTGTATAAAACAGAGGAAACAAGGATTGTGTTTTGCTTCCTTAGTTTCCTATTTGTCTTCCTCAATATAAAAGCTGCGATTTCTAAACAAAGATCTGTATAAAAGCTGTTGGAAATATTTAATATAAGTTTTGTAAAAAGTTGTGTTAGGCGAAGGGGTGAATCCAAGCTGGTAGGATCATATAAGCTTTCTGAAATCACAGATTCACCACAGGTAATGGAGTTGAGTTAGTTGGGATCCCATGAAATCCCTTCTCCCTGTCCTTGAGTCCCTCAGAACATGCGATGAGCCATCATTTTCCTTCACTGATCTCCTCGAAGACCATTTGCAGTGAAGCTTGACAGGAAAGTACCAAATTTCAAAAGCTTCCTGCGTTAGTTGAAGGGGTTGGTAGAAGGCTTTATGCCCAAAAGCATTAAGGGAGAGCACATTTATATTCATTACTGTCTCCCACTCCACTACAGAGCTGCCTCTTTCAGTGGCACTGTTGAAATAACTAGTTCAGAGTTTATTAGCCCCAAACCCTGGATTTTACTCAATTTTAATACCTAAATGTTACTAGAAAGTGGTAAATAAAGACCAGCATACCCTTTTTGGTTACCATGTCCTGAAATGTTCAGTTTTCCTTCACCTCCAGGACTAAAAGATCTACTCCTTCCTTCTTCAGCTTTTTGAACCTGATGACTTAAAAATATATGTTGGACAACAGCGGTTTAGCTCTAATTGTGATGAGAACCCTTAATTGACTTGAGTGCTATTTATAAGGGGCATGTATTTGTTTTATACAGATTCCCTACCTTCAGGCAACATATTTTTCCAGCAGTAGGATCACTCAGTATTTACAGTGGAGCCCCTTGAGGTTTGGTACAATTACAGTCACTACAGGGAAGTGATGAGGCACACATTTCCCTTGCTGCTCTCCTCAGAAATCTCTGTGGTTAAGTAGGCAGCTGTCATCAAACAGACAAAATTTGCACTGCATCAAGCGGCATTTGAGGATATTTGGAGACTAATTTTCTGCTGGCAAATCTCTGTGGCAGAAAACCTATCCATTGACAAGAGCTGAGGAAAGTATTTATCTAGCAGCGGTTGAACTGAGCAGTTCCAGAATATGGGATAAGGTGAATAAATTCCCTCCTCTTTATAGAAAGGCCCTGTGGACTGATTTTATTGACTGAATGATCTAAAATTGTGGTGGATTGAGTTCTCTGCAAGACATCCAGAAGTAATGGCCCAGTTGTGAGGAAACAGTACTAAGCATCAAACTTCTGGAAGGTAGATGTTGACATCTCACATCTTCTTTCAGCTGCCTCAACATGATGGAAAGATTTGGCTGGTATTTGGAGGTCTCACCTCCACATACACGGGTGCAATGCAGTGTGGAAGGAGAGCAGACCAATGGAGAGGGTCAGATAGGACAAGAGGAATACATCCATGTGGTCCTGCTACTGAGCCACCTCTCCAGTATCTACCCTGAAAAGATATCTCCAAGGTGGAAGCAGATGCTATCTCCAAGCATAGCCTGGAGTACCCAATGTCAACAATGATTTTTTGTGATACTGAGACCCACTACCTCCATTGATTCACAGAAGTCACCAGGTCACCCAGTGATTGTGAAACTCTTTCAGGTTGGTTTCAGAGTTTTGAGATTCAGGAAACCAATGAAGTTGTCACTTATTAACACCTCTCCACTCGTTTTCTGCATTTTATACAAGATTCTCATCAAACAGGACTTGCTGCACATCTGCTCAAGATGGACTTTTACCCTTTGAGATAGTAGGGTCCAATGGCATTGAGACATCAGCCAAATGAATAACAGGCAGCAGAAGGCTGATGCTTCTAAATTATTTTCTCAAAAAGAAAAAGTCAGAACTCAGGTCTGCCTAGTTTCAATAATATTAAACATATCTGAGAGTGGGGGAATATCCATATATGTGACATCTGTAGAGGTCTCTGTATTGTATTTCTAGGTTACTATGTTTGACCACAGGAGAAAACACTTTTTATAAGTTTATCTGTTGCTATTTTAAGTTCTTCCGTTAAAAAATACAAAATTTCTTTAGTAAAGTCCAACTTAGTATCTATTAACAGTCTGTCTTTCTGAGAGAACAGTTTCCAGCATTCATACCCCTTAGTTCCATTAATGGGAAGGAAAAATAGCTCTCCATGCAGTATTAACACCTCCAATTCCTCTTCTTGCAAAACTAAAATAAATGCAAGAAAGAATGTCAGATGCTTGCAAAAATTTGAGCTCTAAACCATTTAGGTTTACATTGTACTGAGATTGAAGAATATTACAGAGCACTTGGGTTATGCTAAGGTGAATTTTATCACACAGGGTTTCAATCTAGATTCAAATTTACAGTATTCCCTGAAAAAGAATTAAGATATTTTCTCTTATTTTGTGTGTGCAAATGGCAAATGAGAACCCATCTCTGTTTCTTGCATTAAGGATTTCCACACATTTGATGATAAATAATGAAAAAGACAAGTATCCAAGGTGACTGGCTGCAAGGTTCTGTAAATGAAAGCAGAATAAAACAAAGAGTTGAATTATTTCCCTAAACAACAACAACAAAAAAGACCAAACAAAAAAAAAAGAATAATTTTACAAAACATGCTGGCTGTCAAATCCTGTAAAGTCTATTGTAAGTTCATGAGAGTATTTAGGATGTAGAAATCATAAAAGTCAATGACAGAGAGTGGATATGCATGCATAAAAGTGACAGATGGCAAAATTTATTGTGCTTGGAAAATCACTTCTATAATTGATATGGTTTTTTATTAATTTTTAAAGCTGTGTATTTATGCCACAATGCATTGTCTAGGTGTTAAAATTTGTGTTTTATACTTCACTGTTATGAAATAGGAACGGGAAGAGCCAATTCAATAAAGTGCTGTTTCTACTCCCGTCCCTCCCAGGCTTCATTTCCCCACGATGGCAGAGAATGAGACACTTTGCAATAAAAACGAATGTTCTCAAGGTGTTTTTTATCTTTCCTGTTATATTCCTAATGTTTCTTGATTGCTCTGGAAAAGATACATTTAGTCAAAGGTCACTGAGAAAGCACAAAAGAATAAAACCTCCACATTTGTGAAAATCCCCACTGTGTAACAGCCTACTCTGAGACTTACTCATCAGTGAAATGTCATTTTCTGGAGGGATTTAAAGCGATGCTCAGCCTTTAGCTGGCTTTCGGCCCCGTAGTGAGCTTTAACCTCTTGGGAAAAAGCCTCTGGCATGTGAGTCAGCTGACAGCTTTTAGTCCTTTTCTTTTTTTAATATTACTTTTTGGACAGTTTGTCAAAGGATGGAAATCTTCAAAGTCACAAAGTCTAATGTACCTGTGCTGCTTGCACCAACTAATTGTATTAGGACTGTGATGTTTTAGATACATATATGAAAGAAAAATAATAATCGTGTTTGCTTGCATTACAGCTACATCTTTCTCCCTTCAGTCTTTACATCCCAAAATTATCATATATTCAAGACACACTTTGGATCTGAAATTATAGTTACCTGTCGCTCAAAATGGGTCAAAAGAGACAAATTGTGACCACTGTGTAGGTATGACCAGCAGGTGAGCAACAGTGTAAGCTGATATAAGCCTCTGCAGACATGCAGTGTACTCTGTAAAGGTGCCTTTTGTTGACATGGTTAAATTTCTTAAATGCACTGTGACCATGAATTGGATTAAGAGATAATATATGGCAGACTCGGTGGAAAAGTGAAATATTTTTTTCAGAAATATGACTTGCTCCAACAGTGCTCCACCACGATACCAAGTGTAGTATCTCAAATGACAGAATGAACTTTCTAAGTCAGCATAGCGTAGCTTTTCCAATTAGAAAGTGTGTCCCCTTCTGTGCTCGGAAGACACAGAGGAAACTTCTAACACTCAGTTATAATAAACAGCAATAGAATTATCATCACGCCCTTGCCAGTCACTGGTGTTTCTGTTCACAGACAAAATGTTTGGCTCAAAAAAGCATCATGGACTGAATTTTATTTTTAAATTTGCAATTAAGAATGAGGATGTTGCCATTCAGTTTCCAGTTTCCGTGTGTTCTTAGGTCTTTATCCTTACAGTGAAGGTGAGGAAAATTCAGTACAGAAAGATCTGGGGCAATCTTCACTGACTTGCATTGTCTCAGGTTAGTCACCTTAATCTAATTGTTATCTTAGATACCAAAATTGTCATCTTCATTTCTCAGATGTGCTCTGTTCCTGCAACTTTTGTTTTCTGCCCTGTTAGACTTGAAGGCAAAAAAAGTTTTTGGCCAAATGAAAGATGCAGAGATGGAATGAAAAATTTTATATGAAGAGAAAGTTTCCTGATGGAACTAAAATAAATTTCTACCGGAAAACTTCTTTATTTCTCTGTGCAGACTCAGCCAGGTTTTACTCATGCATTGTAATAATTTTTCTTACAGGTTATGCTTTCAGCTGAAATTCCCAGCAAAGATGATGCTCGATGTATACAGTCTCAGAGACAACTTTGTACACTGTCGTCCAGTTAATTTCTCACAGATACAGACTTGGTGTCCTTATCAGGCCATTACGGATGTTCCCTCAGGCCTGGTGGTCTGACATCAAGGACTTCATAATTTGCATGTGACTACTATATCAGAAAATGCTCTGTAAACACTCATTAGCCCCATCATAACAATATTTTCTCTTTGATTTGCTCATTTCCTCTAACCCTTGTTTCATCCCATGAAGCGATCTCTCAGGTAGAAGAGTCTTCAAAACGCCTTTTCTTCTCATCCTCATCCATCAACCAGTCAGCAGTAACCTCCCTAGCCCAGAGTACTCCAACTAAAAAGTGAGAAACTGATTGTCAATGAGTAAAGCAAACACAGCCTTTCAAAATGGGATTTAAAAAAGAAAAAAAAAAAAAAGTAGATAGAATAAATAAATGTTGACAGATGTAGTTGATCCATAATCACTTTTTTTTTTCAGAATCTGTCTTTCAGAATCTGATTTTTTTTTTTTCAGAGTCTGTCAAAACCTCAGTACGTTGACAACCAGTGATAAGACAAGGGGTAATGGGTTCAAACTGGAGCACAAGAGGTTCCACTTAAATATGAGAAGAAGCTTCTTCCCGGTGAGGGTGGCAGAGCCTGGCCCAGGCTGCCCAGGGAGGTTGTGGAGTCTCCTTCTCTGCAGACATTCCAACCCGCCTGGACACCTTCCTGTGTAACCTCATCTGGGTGTTCCTGCTCCGGCGGGGGGGTTGCACTGGATGAGCTTTCGAGGTCCCTTCCAATCCCTGACATTCTGTGATTCTGTGATACTGCTAAAAGTCACCTGGACAAACACTGCTGGGAAAAATCAGACTTGTGGAAACTTGGATAAGAGAAAAATATAATCATAAATACTGAATGCCCTAAGTGACATTTTAGTTACCTCAGTAAAGCTTATGGATTCAAAGGTGACCTGAGAGCATTTATTTTTTACTTTAATTGGTTTCAGTCGACATGTGTTACCCAAGCCCTGTAGCAACTCAGTAAAGATACCATCTCAATTCTTTGAAAAGCGACAGCTCAATGTCCCCAAAGAAGTCTTCTGCTCCATCTCAAGAGCAGCCATGATAGAGGACACCTCCATGAGCTGGAGGCCCTGAAGGAAAAGACTTTTTGACAGAAAAAGACTAATTACCAAGGCCTGTAGTGACAGGACAAGGGGCAATAGTTTTAAACTGAAAGAGGGTAGGTTTAGACTGAACATAAGGAAGATATTTTTTTACAATGAGGGTGGTAAGACCGTGGAATAGGTTGCTTAGAGAAGTTGTGGATGTCCAGTCCCTGGAAGTGTTCAAAGTCAGATTGGATGGGGTTTTGAACAACCCTCAAAGATGGTTAGAAGCTGTGGAAGATGTCCTTGCTCATGGCAGGAGGATTGGATTAGATGATCTTTGAAAGTCCCTTCCATCCCAAACCATTCTATGATTCTATGATCTAAGAAAATTCTATGATTCTATGGAAAAAAAAAAAAAAATTCTTAGTCCTTGGTTAATTCCCATAGCTGAATTGCCTCAGAGCTGTGTACCTCAGCAGCACAGTGATGAAAAAAACAGCAAAGTTTCCATGGAAACCCTGTCTTGAATTCAGCAAAGTTCATCAAGCCTAACAAGATTCAGAAGAAACACTGCAGAGCTGATGAACTGGTATTTTCCCCGAAATTTCTTAATAGAAGCACTGGAAACGTGCATAGAGGTCTTTGCAGTGTACACAGGCCTCTTTTCAGAGCTCAGCAATGCCTTTTGCAAAACAGAAAGATATAGTGAATATTCAGTTTTAACTCCACTTGCACTTGCCCAAGCTCCTGCTGCCTTTGCAGCTCAGTGAAGATTTGGCCTGCTATCTGGCCTGGATGGTAATGCCAAGTATCTCTTTTTATTTAGCTCTTCCAGCAATATTCTTTTACACTGAAATCTGCTTGTCTTTTCTTAAATATCACCACCACCTTGCTGTGATCACTGGAGATGAAAGTTATCCTGCGGGTTTATTATGCCTTGAGAAAACAAATTACTTCCTGACACTCACAAGTCTCTCATTTTCAATATCCGTAAATGATTCTCTCACTGGCTTCCTGATGTTCATCTTCTCATCGCCTACCTGAAGCTGACAGCCATCAGAAATTCAAAGAGGTGCCACTTTTCCTAAAGGCTGAGAGCTGGAAACTGATAGGCGAGCTCAATATAAAAAAGCATGAATGAGAGGAAATAATTTGCCTGAAAAATCTTCACCAGCTGCAGACAAACACACACATCTGGGTAGGGCCATCAAATGCAGTCTTTTCACTTACCAGTTCAGAGCAGAGTGTGACATCCAGATGATAAACACAGAGAGATGCCAAGAAACAAAAAAAAAAATATAAAGGGCATAAAATACTGAGATAGAAACTGAGATAAACAATAAACCTTCAATTAAACGACTAAATAATTTCAAGGTTTTTTTTTTCAGGTAATAATTACATCTCTCCTTGCTCAAAAAGCTGAATCTATTCCGACATCTCCATGTGGCAGGGTGGTAAGTTTTGTGGGAGAAGGAAGTAATATGTTAGCAAGGAGATCTGGTAACTTGTTGAAGGTTATATGCAAACCTTCAGTTGTGAAACACCTACTCCCGATATTTTACCCGTAAGACCTCCCTCCCTCTCTCCTTGCGGCTTCTTACAGCTTCCTACGTTAAACTGGTTCATATGGATTGATAATGGTGTAATGCAGTATGGGAAGGAACGAGAAAAAACGTCCTGGAAGATTGAATTGGTAAGGAAATTTCAATAAAGGGAGATGAGACTAAGTCATATTTGAGAAAGACTTACTACAAGCTGTCTGTTGTTGGTCAAAGCAGAAGAAAAGAAGTGTTAATTCAAAAAATCATATGAAGCCTTCCAGACTTCTCCAATTAGTCAGGACTTGCTGGCAATACAGAAAGAGAATAATATTGCCAAGTCCATAAGGTGACCCAAGTGAGAAATTCAAATGCTAATAATGAACTTGACCAATGCTATAAATCATAGAAAAACAGAAAATCAAGCTGGAAATAACCTTGAAAAGTCACCTAACCTTCTAGCCTGTTCCATGACCCATTCCGTGTCTAAAATGATTCATCCAACATGATTGAATCACTGAAATAATTTGCTTTCCTGTCTAGCCAATTTATTTGCTCTGAATCTACAAGATGCTAACACTGAGAGAAATGTCAAAAATAACTTCTCCTGGGTGATCAAGGGAGTGGAAACTGGTAAATATTCATTTTTATATAGTTCATTTTCACAGTATTTGGTCTAGCCCTAGCATTTGGCTGAACAAGGAAGTTTTTCAGGAGTGCCCATTGTTTTGATTGTGATTTTTTTCCCTATTGTAGCAGTTGCATCACTAATCATATGACTCTGACTCTTTTGATCCCTCTTCTCCTCTGAATTTTTGTTGAAGGTGGTGAGATATCACTGCCAGAAACACAGACCCTCCTCAGTGAGTTCAAGGGTGATTCAGAACAGTTCAGCAGAGGAGAGTGAGATGCTCTGTTGAGTTTGTTCAGATGGTCCCAGGAAATTGAAAATTTTCCCATCCCATCCCATGGCAGGTTTTCAGGGTGTTCGGAAGCTCCCAGTTTTCCTCTGAAACAGAAGAAAGGGGTGACAGGCGCAGAAAAATGAACTGGGGCCAGAGGAACCCAGATGGACCCCAAAGTCTTTGAGCTGCTAGACTGGAGATAATTTTCCTGACATAACTAATGAGATTAGTAAGGGATTTCTGCATCACAAGAAGAACAACTGAGTGATCCCTTGGCTAGTGAAGATCTGACCCAGCAAGTCTACAAAATATTTGGATATTACTGTTCAAAATCTAGCAGCAAAATACCTGTGCATGCACAACACTGTGCCATAGCTAATAAACTCTCCTCCTCATGCATACTACCAGATGGATGTATAAAGTGGTAGCATGAGGTTTGTGCCCATCTTCTTCATTTTTTTTCTGTGCCATAATCCCACATTTCCAGTTCCCTGGTTAACACAGGTAAAGACAGTTCAGGCCAGATAGTCCCATGATATACAGATAGATCGAGTCAGGAAAAAACTTCTCCAGCCTTCATTTGCCATAGGCAGTGTATGCTGGGATGGGCCTGCCTGGGAATCTCATGGTGACATTGAGATTTTGGAAAATTTTAAATCATTTGAAAGCTTACTTCCCAGAGAACTCTCTTCAGTGATATTCCCTTCGTTTATTTTAACAGCTCCTGTTGGCAGCACTCAGAGAAATAATTCCTGCCAAAATACACACACATATTTCACCTGCAGCTTCTCAAAGCAACAGGGACAGCTCAGTCTCCTGCTCTGGCATAGCTGAGCCACAGGGATCTCTGCAAACCTCAACAGGCATTGGGATAACCATGGCCACATGCATGTCCCTTTCAGACTCATCCCACAGCTGAAGAGGTGCTCTGTCCCACCTGATGAGATGCTCCTCCATCCATCACCTCATCCAGCAGCATTCATATTAGTCCTTCTATCCTCATTTATCTTGTAGTCCACCTGAATGCATTACATGGACCAGGTGTCACAGAAGCATCCCAAAAATCAATTTAGGCAGGTAATAAGCTCCAAACAGACCTTATTCTAACCAGAACTCTTAAGCAGAGAACCAACTAGAAATGAGGTTCATCCAAAATTATTCAGTGCTTCAACAACATTATAAAACACTGATTCAGATACTGGTTAGAAGTTCAATTACTACACACCTGATTCAGACTCAAGGGATCCCACAACTCTAGAATGATGATTCAAAATGTGCATCTTCCCACTCATACAAAGTGAGGACTCTCAAGGGTACCCACTCACCAATAAGGTAAGGTGTCTCAACCCTTGAGATACTTTCCTTACATGGTGTCCCAGATCTAAGGAGGACAGTCTTCGTCTGCAGATCTCTGCTCCAAGGAAAACCAAGTCAATGGGGGTCTCCAGTGGACTCCATTTATACCTAAGTTGAATCTAAGATGTGGTCATTTATGGTAGTGTTCTAGAAACTTCTCTCAGACAAGGTGTTTCATTGGTCAAGGGCCCTGTCTGTCAACTAAGGGGCATGTGCATGACCATAGTGGTCTATTGGTCTAGAAGTTTCCGGTGCTTTTGGGGTGGCGGGAGGTGCATCTCCACGCCAGGAGATACCAGTTATTCATAATTTGGATGCTTTGCAAGGGGTGGCTTTTAGAAATACCACCCTTAAAAATCCATTCCTATGTGCTTTACTACTAAATTCTTCCTGATATCAGTAATATGTATAGACAGCTCTTCTTTGTAGTGCTTTTACTTGACTTTCTAGGGCAATGTACCTACTTTTCAGGTATTTCTGAACAGTGGCTCTTTATTTCCAAGAACAGCGGGTTATAGATTCTTTCCTTTGTTTGTTTCCTTTTTGCTAGGGATGAATGAATTTAATGTAGTCTCTCTCTTGCTTCCTCTTTACAATGGGGACAGCTGCTGCCTCATGGTAAACAAGCATTCAGATGGCTTGGAGAACAACTCTTCGTGCAGGCAATGCTGTACAGTAATAAAAGTGATATAGCAAAATGCAAGACACACTTGCAGCCTCCAACCACTTCTCCCTCTTAACCAAATCAAAACATATTAGACCATTAAAGAAGAACATTAAGCTTCAGAGTAGATGAGAAGTTTTATCCCTTGTCATTTTCTCCAACTTCCAAAGCAGGCAAGCAAGAATGGAATAACAATAATTAAAAAAAAAAATCTTTAAAAGAGCTCCAAGTTGTCAGGATTCTTTATGTGTAATTCCCAGGGGAAATAGGGAAATGAACGTTTTGCCTTTTAGATAACTTGTAGCTGAGACTGAGAGATGAGAGGGGCATTATACTTAACCTGGCAGGCCAGCATGTAAGCTAAATGTAGAAGAAAGCAACCATCAAATGAACATAATTATAATATATATATATATTTACCCATATATGTTTGTACTTTAAATCCCACAGCTTGAGTTCCATACACCTTGAATGGCTGGAGATTTTAAATGGTGTTTTGATGGAAATTCTTGTCTCTTAGCTATCAATGGATGCAGCTGGTCAAATCTCCAAGGAAGCATTAATGATAAGTTTCATTTGTGAAAGCAAGGGCATGAGGAAAACATGAAGGAAAAACTTCTTGCACCTGTGAGTTAACTAACCAAGGCACCATGCAGCCTCTATGGTTGTGGTTCCTGGAGGAGAAGTAGCTGTGCCCTTCATTTCTGAGTTTCATTCACTTCTTCCTCTCTTCAAAGAAAATATGTTTTGAGGGAATATTTATTCAGAGAGTTGGAAGGAGTTGGCTGTTATATCAAAGCAACCATGGGAAGGTGTATGTCCTGCAGGTTAGCACATGGGATCCAGGTAGATTACAAGAAATCTCTCAATTTATTTTAACAGTTGCCTTGAAAGTCAAGGAGGAATTATCGCTGGTTTAGAGGCAGGATACTAAAAAGTGTATTTATGTTGCAGAGTACAAACCCTGAGCTAACAAAACCAGAAAGTCAGTGAGTCCATCTGCCATAGCAAGCCCAGAGGTGGAGGTGTTGCTCTCAGACGCACATTAGCTGCCATTTGACCATGCTAAAGTGTTTATGATGTATCAGCTTTGCCTATGGACCCAGTATGGCTGAGTCCCCAAGCTTAAAACCCACTGTGGCAGACAAAGAAAAAAATTACTGTGTCTGGAAACTGAATTCGAATGCTATTCCTGGACGTTATCCAGGAATTCAGCTTTTTCCAGGGAGCTACTGAGGCAGCACCAGGGAATCAACGAGACATGGAGCTGGGCAGCTACCTCGGAGATCATCTAGTCCAACCCCCCGCTCAGAGCAGGGTCAGCCAAAGCAGGTTGCTCAGGGTTATGGCCAGTTAGGTTTTAACATCTCCAAAGGTGAAAATCCACAATGTCACTGGTCAACCTGTTTCAATGTTCAGCCATCCTCACAGTAAAAATATTTGTGTGTGTTTAAATGGAATTTCCTTTGTCTATTGCCTAGTGTGCTGTCACTGTGAACAACTGAGAAGAGCCAGGTTCCATGTTCCTTGCCCAACCCCATCAACTATTTATACACATGGACAAGAGGCCTCCTGAGCCTTCTTTCTCCAGGCCAAACAAAGACATTGAGTACCTTGACCTTTTCCATGTCCTTTGTCACCAGAGGCCCTGCCCAGTTCAGCAGCAGCATTTTCCCTAGTCTTCCTTTTGTTACAGATGCACCTGAAGAAGCCTTTCTCACTGCTCTTCACATCCCTCACCAGATTCAACTCCGACAATGTGATACAAAATGTAAACTACTCTTCAGCTGGAACTGCTCTTTTTGAACTCTGTGTAGTAAACAGAGAGCTAGAAAAACAAACAGAGCAAGAGAACAGCATTGCCTCAAGGTCCTGAGGAAGATCAGAGCCCCTTGCATACTGGCTACACTATAAACATAAAATGAGAATAAAACTATGCTTCAGAGAGTCTGTCATCTAAATAGATAAGGTGGACAATTGAAGAAGGACAAACAAGGCACATTGGTTTCCCCAGAACCATCTGCTAAGTTTGGGAGCAAGAGGGTAGATGTCTAATCACATCTCTGCACTGAAGCCCTTCCTTAACCACCACTTGACCATTAAACTACATCACTTCTGCTTTTCCTCTGTGCAGATTCATCACTCTCCTTGTTGTTTTGCGTTTTTTTTTTTTTTGGTTGGTTTGTTGCTTGTTTTTTTGCCAAGCCCGGAAGGGGTAGAATAGTGAGGGGGGAAAAAAAAAAAAGCATATTTGAAATTACTGTATTGGGTTTGGAAGACAGCCACCTCTTTTAGAAGCCTCAGACCCATCTTTAACAAGAGCACACACCAACTTCTTGCAATGCAAGTGGCAGGATACAGAAATGGTGGCCATTTCTGCATAATCAAATGCTTCACTGGTCAAGCTTCTGCCCACAAGGCCCTTAAGTTCAGCCAAACCATACTGAGGGATGAACTGAACTTAAAAGATACAAATGAGAAAGCCAAAAAATTGTTCTTGAGCCCTCTGGCCAACCCACTACCTTTATAATTATTATTTTAACGTTATAATAATGGCTATTAAAGGGCTTTATAAAAATCCTCCAAGTGCGTAATTTCTGTTTGTACTTCAACTGCCCATGTAAAAAGCACTCCAGATGCTTAATTTACATTTAAAGTTCAGGAGTCATTCTAGCAATGCTTATTTCCATGCAAATCTCAGCTATTTCTAAAAGCATCAGGGAGGATGTTTTATTTTCCATCTAGCAATTAGTTTATTATAATCTTTCTCTGTTTAACCTCCTCACCAAGGTCCTTCCCAAGGATTCCAGGTGAAACTGAAGTGACAGCCACATCTTGCAGGCAGATCTGTTGCTTAACCAGGAGTAGGGCATTTTGGAATGTCCTATGTTTGGTGTTACAAAAATTGGATGTAAACATTCTGTCAAAAACTGATATAGCAATAAACACTCCAAGAATTTGTTTGAAAAGAAAGTGTTTGTAATTTTTGCAGGGTCCATAAAGGCAACGTAAACAACTCTCAACATTTATTACTCTGTTGATTATTTTATGCTTTCTAAGAGTAAATATTATCTTAAAAGGGAACACAAATATTAGAGGTATCCAAAAACCTAATTTTCTTTCTGTTTCTGATCATCTTCTCAGTATCAATTTCAGAGCTGTCCTGTCCTTTCAGGCATATAAAGCTACATGAGATTAATAGTTTCTGATCCAGCTTTGTTGTCAAGAGCTCAGTCTATTTGAATGACTGGGAAATCAGTGTAGGATTTAGGAAATGATCCTGTAAAATTTTTCAGGGTTTGTTAATTTTTTTTTCATTTTTCCTTTCCTTTTTTGTGACTAGGACACATTTACTCAAGGCACATTGCTACTCCAGATGAAACACCTTCTATGTCCACTGATTGTCTAGTGGGCAGGATTCAGTGTGATAAATGGCAGCTTAGAGAGCAGGGAAAGCTGGATGACACCAATGCCCAAGATAGTTGATTAACATTCAGGGATTGCTTCTACCAAGCTCAAGATCAGAGCATCCCGACACGTAGGAAGTCAAGGAAGGGAGCCAGGAGACCTGCATGGTTAAACAGGGAACTGCTGGGTAAGCTCCAGTGGAAGAGGAAAGTTTACAATTCATGGGAGAAGGGGCTGGCCACTTGGGAAGAATATAAGGCTGTTGTCAGAGGATGTAGGGAGGCAACTAGGGAAGCTAAGGCCTCCTTAGAGTTAAACCTGGCGAGAGGGGTCAAAGACAACAGAAAGAGCTTCTTCAAATACATGGCAGATAAAACTAACACCAGAGGCAATGTAGGCCCACTGATGAACGGGGTGGGTGCCCTGGTGACAGAAGATACAGAGAAGGCAGAGTTACTGAATGCCTTCTTTGTCTCTGTCTACTCTGCCGGAGGCTGTCCTGAGCAGCCCCGTACCCCTGAGGCCCCAGAGGAAGGCAGGGCAATGGAGGAGTTTGCCTCAGTTGATGAGGGCTGGGTTAGGGAGCAGTTAAGCAATCTGGACATCCATAAATCCATGTGTCCAGATGGGATGCACCCGCGGGTGCTGAGAGAGCTGGCTGGAGTCATTGCTGGACCACTCTCCATCATCTTTGCCAAGTCTTGGGAAATGAGAGAGGTGCCTGAGGACTGGAGGAAAGCAAATGTCACTCCGGTCTTCAAAAAGGGCAAGAAGGAGGACCCGGGCAACTATAGACCGGTCAGCCTCACCTCCATCCCTGGGAAAGTGTTGGAACACCTTATCCTTGGTGCCATCTTAAGACATATCAAGGATAAGAGGGTCATCAGGGACAGTCAACATGGCTTCACCAAGGGGAAGTCATGTTTGACCACCCTCATAGCCTTTTATGAAGACATAACAAGGTGGATTGATGGTGGCAGAGCGGTGGATGTGGTCTACCTTGACTTCAGTAAAGCATTTGACACCGTCTCCCACAGCATCCTCATGGCTAAACTGAAGAAGTGTGGATTGGACAATCGGGTGGTGAGGTGTACCGCGAACTGGCTGAAGGAAAGAAGCCAGAGAGTCATGGTCAATGGGGCGGAGTCTGGCTGGAGGCCTGTATCTAGTGGAGTGCCTCAAGGGTCAGTTCTGGGACCAGTATTATTCAATATATTCATCAATGACTTGGATGAGGGAATTGAGTGTACTATCAGCAAGTTTGCTGATGACACCAAGCTGGGAGGAGTGGCTGACACGCCAGAGGCTGTGCTGCCATCCAGCGAGATCTGGACAGGCTGGAGAGTTGAGCAGGGAAAAATTTAATGAAATATAACAAAGGCAAGTGTAGTCTTACATCTGGGCAGGAACAACCCCAGGTTCCAGTTTAGGTTGGGGAATGACCTATTAGAGAACAGTGTAGGGGAAAGGGACCTGGGGGTCCTGGGGGACAGCAGGATGACCATGAGCCAGCACTGGGCCCTTGCGGCCAAGAAGGCCAATGGCATCCTGGGGTGTATTAGAAGCGGGGTGGTTAGTAGGTCGAGAGAGGTTCTCCTTGCCCTCTACTCTGCCCTGGTGAGACCTCATCTGGAATATTGTGTCCAGTTCTGGGCCCCTCAGTTCAAGAAGGACAGGGAACTGCTGGAGAGAGTCCAGTGCAGCCACGAAGATGCTGAAGGGAGTGGAGCATCTCCCTTATGAGGAAAGGCTGAGGGAGCTGGGTCTCTGTAGCTTGGAGAAGAGGAGACTGAGGGGTGACCTCATCAATGTTTATAAATATACAAAGGGTGGGTGTCATGAGGATGGAGCCAGGCTCTTCTCGGTGACAACCAACAGTAAGACAAGGGGTAATGGGTTCAAGCTGGAACACAAGAAGTTCCACTTAAATTTGAGAAGAAACTCAAATTGGGTGAGGAACACTGGGTGACGGAACACTGGAACAGGCTTCCCAGGGAGGTTGTGGAGTCTCCTTCTCTGGAGATATTCAAAACCTGCCTGGACGCCTTCCTGTGTAACCTCACCTAGGTGTTCCTGCTCCGGCAGGGGGATTGGACTAGATGATCTTTTGAGGTCCCTTCCCATCCCTAACATTCTGTGATTCTGTGATTCTGTGAATACACTAAAGATTTTATTTTGTCAAGAATGAATGCGGATGGCACCTCATTAGCAGCAAGGTCATGACAAAAAAGCCTAAATGTAAGTAGTGCTCAACCATGAACACTTCAGTTCAAGTTATGGCTGTCTCTTTGGGAGCTGTGGCAATAATACCTCTCCTTCTAGAAGAAGGAAAGAACTTCCCTGAAAAAAATGTCTGCAAATCACTTGTAAGGACCCATGAACTGTCCTCTTCTCCTGACCCTTCAAAACCTTTCACTGGAGCATAATGTCACAAAAGAGCTTATTCTCATGAAACGGTTCAGTGAACAGTTGGAAAACCTTCTTTGTTGCAGGATGCAATTAAGTGAAACATTCCTTTGCATTTCTAACGGCCTCAAGATGGTACTACTCCTTTGGTAAGATCAAGTAAATGTACCTGCCCAGAATCAGATAGACTTGAGCTGAACTTGAACCTGAATTAACCGCTTTCTGGCTGGGAATCTGAAATAGCATGAGAGTCACTAATCTGGAACTAAACACATTCTCATATGGCATGAAATGCTTTCATGACATTCATCTGATGTTCTCATTTTCCCCAAGGTCGCAGTCTCCTGCAATGGTCCTCTTTTGCTCTGTATCCAGAAGTATGAATGAAACCTTCTCCTTGAACCTGTGCCAAAGGCATCCAACATTTTCTGACCAACCAGAGAGATGCCTGGTTTCCCATTGTTTTCCTAACACCCAGGGACTGTAAGTCAAGAGATACCGTGTAGCTTGGAGAATGACACGCAGACTGGTATGAGATAGCTATGCCATTCCCTTCTGGGCTGGTGGATCTACAAGCTTTGAAAGTAGGCACTGTCTTCACAGATTTCAGTGATTGCTCTCAGTGAACAACCTGATGCCTCCCTACAACCCAACACCACTGCTTTCAACTATCTTCCACCAGAGCACATATGCCTTTAAGAAGTTAGTTGAAGCTGGGGAATCAACTAACAGTTGTTCTGTATAGACAAACAAGGAAATAATGCCCAGTGTGGCCACAACTTATTTAAAAGTAGTACAGGCTTATCTGAACATTTTCATTCAGGTGGCACAACCTCCTTCCATGTAGCATGGCAACTACAGAAATCTCAGATTTTGGATTAACCTAGCTATACCTCATCAAGGCTTAGGAAAGCCACCATGCATAAAAATAATGGATGAAGATCAGGTCTTGTCACTAATATAGCTAAAGCACCCACATTACTAAGTGTAACCCTAAAATTAGATTATAGATAAAATGAGTCATGTGGGTTCTCTCTGTTACATTCCATGTACAATAATGAGTATATTGCATCAAAAAGATCATCCAGTAGATGCAACTAAGAAGTTAGCCACCTGATCAGTGACATGTCCAAATCATTCTTTGAAAACAGCTTGGATGAACCAAGAATAATAGAAAAGAAACATGCTATGCAATGCCCTCCAAAGAATCACAATATATTAGTCCACAGGAATTGTGGTCCTGTTTCTACAGGTTAATCAACAGGAAACCTCCATCAGTTCATCCTGTAACCCAGTATTCCCTGGAAATAAAAGTGGGGATTCAATCTTCAGCTTGAGAAAGTCAAGTACCAAAGTCTCCCATTTCCTCAGTGAATACCCTAACACTACTATACTATGCTAAAAAGGGTGTAAATCCTTCTCTTACTATAGTTGGGAAGGGAAGTGTCGAGGTCAGGGCAAACGGTGCACACAATGCCTAGTGAGCTGGACCTTCCTAGTAAGTTCTAGGAACCTCGAAGGATCCTTTACAGGGATGCAGGGACATATCTACTTCATTCTAGCTTCATTAAATTAAATTCTAAACACTTAAAATGGTTTTAGGTAAGATGGAGAAACCAAGCTTCTCAGCTCAGTGAAGGTGACAACATGCCTGAATATGGGAAGTAGCAGAAACTGAGAGACTGAGTTATTTTTCCAAGAGAAGAAGCAAAACAAGACATGTACAGCTTCACACTCCCAGATAACTGTTTGGGCTAGACAGGTGATTTTGGATCATTCTTTTAAGAATAAATCCTGTGTAAGTCACCATAAGTGCTACTATAGGTCTCTCCTCAGGTGTCCACAAAACCTTTGTGTTGTTACAACCAAGGAAGCAATCGCCCCTTTCAGTAAATCACCTGTGCAGTCAGTCACACATAGCTCTGTCCTGCAAGGCTCTCAGCTTTCCTCTGGGGCACAAGGAACTTCTATTGATGTCTACAAAGACTAATGTCTACCGAGACATTAATTTCTGGACTACTTCAGGCCTGTGAGCTAAGATGACTATCTCCATAATGAGTGCATGTACAGTAAATGGCAACTTATTTTAAGGGAGAGAGGTGAGATCCTTGTGTTCTGTTTTCACCAAAGTACAACACAACCCATGTGGCAAAACTCCTGCAGTTCAATGTGCCATCTAATAGGATGCAAAACACCTGCCTGGCAAGATCAGGATTATTTGAGCTGAGCTCATGCATTGCGTGGCTTTTTCTAATGAATCCCTCTTTAGCATATATTTATGCCAGTTGGCAAAGTGAAAGAAGCAATTTCCTTAAATATTGGGCATTCATACGTAAATTGCAGCCTAGTGGAATCTTCTCTTATCCAAACGGAATCCTTTATCTATTTCTGTTATATAAGAAAAGCAAATAATTTCTTATCGGTCGACTTTGAAATACAGGCAAGTGTTCACTTGGAGTGTTATGAAGTGTCAGCTTTTCTACAGCATTTACTTTTCATGCTCTTAATTTCTCATTTCATTATCTCGCCTTATTCTCTTGCCATGTCAGTGTTTTGATTCGATGGCTTCATGTGACAAGAACTCTTGCTGTGTGAGCGATACAAATGCAGCTTTAAAAGTGCAACGACTTGCTATTAAGGCAGCTCCCTTCCTCAGTAATTTCTTAAAGCTGCAATGAGACAAGGCATCCAAGAGAAACTTTGATATGCACAGCAGGCTAAGCCCTCCTGCAGTCCCTGCCATGGATTGCTCTGCAAAATCTGTTCTTTCTTTGTTCCTGATTTGCAGAGGTTTGATCTGTTATTGCCCTGGTAAAGGAGAAGTGGCACATCTCAATTTATCTCTGAATGTTCCCATTTCAGTCAGTGAGATGTTTGCCAAGTTCTTAACCAAAAAAAAAAAAAAAAGTATTATTGCTTTGATGCCCAAAGAAAGGGCTATAACTTTTGCTTAGCTTTTCCTGGAGTAGGTCCTGACCCCAAACAAAGAATGAAAAGTATAGCTGGGGCAGAGTCTGCTTCTGCCAATGAAGACCAAGCTGAGATCACAGTCCTCAGAAGTAATCCAAGGAAGACATCAAGCTTGGTAGTGGCCATCAGGACTCTCAAACCCATGTCTGCTACTGTCAAGGGCAGTGTGGAAAAAAGCAGGCACCAGTAAGTCTTGTAAAGGCATGACAGACCGTACAGCTTTCATACAGCATGGGGGAGTTTGACATCTCTTTGTTAGAAAGGAGAGAGGAATGAGTAAAACAGTTGGCCCAATCCCATGCATATCATGATGAACAGACCTGGAAGAAGAAAGTTAGCTGTCATGAGGAACTCATAGAATCATTTTGGTTGGAAAAGACCCTCAAAATCATTGAGTTCAACTGTTAACCTAACACTGGCACTAAACCATGTCCCTAAGAAACTCCTTTATGTGTCTTTTAAACACCACCAGAGATGGTGAATCCATCACTTCCCGGAGCATTCTGTTCCAATGCCTGACAACCCTTTCCGGGAAGAATTTTTTCCTAATATCCAATCTGAACCTCCTCTGGCACAACCTGAGACCATTTCCTCTTGTCCTATCACTTGCTACTTGGGAGAAGAGACCAACCCCCTCCACGCTCCAAGCTCCTTTCAGGCAGTTCAGAGATCAGAAGGTCTCCCCTCAGCTCCTGTTCTCCAGCTGAACCCCCAGCTCCCTCAGCCGCTCCCATCACACTTGTGCTCCAGCCCCTTCCCCAGCTCCGTTCCCTTCTCTCGACTCGTTCCAGCATCTCAAGGTCCTTCTTGTAGCGAGGGGCCCAAAACTGAACACAGTATTCAAGCTGCTCCACTTGTAACTCCATTTGAAATGAGGAACTCCACTTGGTACAATCACAGGAATTAAGTAATGTCTTGCTAGACAAGTATTTGCTTTTTTCCTGCTGTGTAGCAAAAAGGTATCAGCATATCCAGTTGCAATTTCTCTCTCTTCTGGCTTTATTCCCTTCCCACATAGTGTCTTGGAAAGGAAATGCTGCAAACGTTGACTCACCTGGGGAATCCCACTGCACACAAGTAAGAAGGGACTGTTCACATGAATGAAACAAGATCTTGGAAAGGGATCAGTCTGCAGAGCCAGGGAAATGCCTGGCCAAATGTATTCAATGGCAACAGGGGAACACTCATCTTCACTGCAACTCTCTTTGTAGGAACAAGAAAACAAGCTTACGACTCTTGAGATAGTAGGATTTCTTAAGACGAATGTTTAATTAGCATAATGGGAAATTGCACCACTGGAATGAGCAGAATTGTTTGTGTACATTCCAGCTGTATTTATGCTGTGAGCTGACTCACAACTCGGAGCAATTCCACTTGAAGATCGCCTCTCTCATTTACCAGTCTAAAGGAGGAAAAGACCGAATTATGTATGCAAGATGAGAAGGCTGGTTTTTCTGCTATCCTGCAGAGCCATTCTCATTGGCAAAGGTTTGGAGCAATAACAGGCTAGAGAGGGTGCCAAGGCTGAGTGGTGGGTTTGAGAAAGATTGCCCCTTAGTCACTCCAGAAGTCCTTCCAAAACTAGTTGTGTTTGATTGAGTTCTGTGGTGTAAGTCAAGGGAGAAAGTTGCCAAAAATGTTTGATTGCAAGAGAAGATGCCTAGGATTCACCAGTGAAATTTCTCAAGTCTTCCTTCTGCTTTGCCCCCTTTCATATATAGAAATTCCTGTTTACAGGTTTCATTTCTATGAAAAGTGAAATGGAATAGTTAGCAACTCTTGAATGTCCAGCAGTTCTTGTGTTTATGCCTGACCTGCTGCTCTGGGGTGACTCCTAGTGTCAACAGAAGTCCTGACCTTCAGAAGTAGGAAGAGACAAGGAGGTGATTAGCCTCACCTGACATGCAGACAAGGGAGAGCTGAGATTCATTTTGCATAGATCCAGCTAGATAGCTCGTACCACTTGGGCTGGTTTGACTGAAAATGAGTTAATTTTCTTCATGCAGTTAGAAACCTTTTTTTTCATACCTAGCACAGTCATTATTTGGACTTAGTTTGAGAACAAGAAACACCCCAGCACAGAGCCAATGTTTTTAATTGCTCTGGTCTGAGAGCCAAGGATGTTCTAAGCACTCTGCCCACAGGCATGAGGCATCAAGGAAAGAGGGTATGGCTGGGGCAGAGCATGACTGACATCCAGACTGATCAATGAGAGTATTCCATTCCGTTAGTGTCATACTTCATATTTAAAGAGAATTGAGATCTTCCAGTCTCTTTCTCTCTCTTGCATTCTTCTTTGCTCTTTTTGTCAGAGCCAGGGGAGCTCTGTTTGGGATGTTTAATTACGCCTTTTGCCATTTTGCAGAGGCCTCTGGACCTTTCTGCCTTTTTTCCTTTTTTCTCTCTTCAGGATCAGCTGTTCAGGACGAGGTGCTGTTTCCTGGGACTGGCTGCTCAGTGTGGACAGAGTTCATGAGGAATTGCATTGAGTATCTTTTATTTTGTATTCTATTTCTGTTTTATATGTACATTTACTAGTAGTGTATTAGTATTTTGTTATTTTATTAAACTGTGTTTATCTCAATCCAAGTTTCTCCCTTCCCTTTCAATTCTCTCCCCTATTTGGGAGGGTGGGGAAAGGGGTATGAGTGAGTGGCTATCGTGGTTCTATTGCTAGTTCAGGTTAAACCACGACACCACTGTATCCAAACTCTTTCCTTGACATATTCCTGCGCTGTCCATTGAGTTATTCCTGAAAAAGTGTTCTGATAAAGATTGCACTAAACATTCTTTGGCATGGATGGTGTACTACCCACGAAAATTTCTTCAGTGATATATTTTTGAAAAAATATAGTTGCACATTTCTGCATCAAATTATTTCTTTGTTCACAAACTTGTTCTTCAAAACTCTTTGGCATGATGAAATTCTGATGCTGTGTCATATCCACCTTGAAAGGAAATCATCATCTTTAACAGTGGAAAGAAGTAGGAGATCGAAATGGGAGGGTGAGTTTAAGCCACATCTTCAGTATATTTCTCTAGAAGTTAACCACATGGAAATAGAAGTACCTTGTACTTTTATTTTATTATAATTAGTCTGTTTTCATTTTTCTAACACTGAAATTTATTTTAATTAAGACAACCTGCTTTCTAATTAAAAACAAACCAAAAAAAGAGAAGTGATTAGGTTAATCAAGAGCTGTTCAATTCAAGTGGCATTTTGGAAATTGACTTTATATAATAACTCCTCTAGCTGAGTTCAGATACCAGCTTAGTATCTTCAGTTTTCTGAATCAATGTATTTAGGAATGGATTGAGTAGATCTCTAAAGTTAGGCAACTTATAATTCTGGGTTAAATTTTTCAGAACTGTTGGATGAAGAAATTATGTTCATGGCTTAGTGTATACATACAGAAGGAAAATGGTCTCAAAACAAAAGGTGAGAGGTTATGAAACTTGTTGATGGGAAACAGGGATTAAAATCCCTTGTCTGATCCAGCAAATTTATCCTTGCCTTGACTTCTTTCTGATTATAAGGATAAACAGTCATTCCCACAGGGGTGAAAAATTGTTCATTTCTGGTCAATTTGAACTGAAATTGTTTATTTGTTTGTAGGTCAGTCAGTGAACTGAAATATCCTTTCTCTTTTGCAGTCCTTGCTCTGTGTAAAACAAATCTAGGGCAGAGATGGTTTTGATTTCACAGAAAAAGCCACATTGTAATGGAGCACTGACAAGAATCTGAAGTAATAGGGTAAGAAGTTGATCAGGATGTGACAGAAAAGACTCCTAGGACAAAAATCGAAGGTTAATACATCACATAAGAACTTTGACGCTAAGCACTGGCAATTAATTGAAGAACAACAGTAAAACAAGGTTTGAAAGACACTTCCATATTTTTGCAGACATTTTGATCCTCCTGAAAAAAATAAGGAAAGAAAAAAAAAAGAGAGAAAAGAAAAGAAAAAAAAGAGAGACAGCAAACTCTGCCCCTCTCTCCCTAAAAGATGCTTATCTGGAATATCTGATGCCTTAGCATCTGGAATCTAATTTCTGAATAATCTCTGCTTATATGCTTCACTTATATATCATTTCAGTACTTGGTTTCTCATATAAAGTCTGACCACTGGGAACTCATTTGTTTGCTGGTCACAGACTGGAAATCTCCAGTAATACAGGGTGTTTAATCAGGGATCCTCATACCCCTGAGGAGTTTTTTCTGGTCCACACATTTTTAAGGAGCTCAAGGCTCTTGGAGGTATTTTCATAAGCAGACACATAGGCAGGGTGTCCTTAACACACACAAGGAAGCTGCTTCTTTGTTCAGTATTAAATCTGAACTAGTAATATTTTAAGAAGTGGAGAATTAAAAGCAAATCTGTTAAACGGGTTATGTTGCAGTGCTGATATGAATCAATGCACTCAGTATTGAATTTTAAACCACCAATATTAGTTATGTGTTTTGTTGGTAAGGCCTAGAGTTTAGATCATGAGTGTGATGTTCAGGAGCACCAGACACTGGTGTCTGTTATTGGTTTGTTGATTTATTTTGGATGTTTTTTCTAGGTGAAAATCATTTTTTTGCACTGTAAAACAGGGAGGTGTTCTTCAATCTGTTGTGAGATATGAGGAGGCTGCATTTGCTTGTGGGGCTTCTGTTTTCTCCTCTCCTTGTACTCTCTCCTGCTAGATCTCCAGGGTTCTTCCTGGAGATGAAGATGGAATAATAATAAGAAGAAGAACAACAAAGTCACCATAGAAAATTAATGTGAAATGCGTAAAAATAAATTGTGCACTGGAGTGTTAGTTATTTTCATTACAGTATGTTAAGTCATAGAATGGCTGCTTTCAAATGAAGGTATGCAACACTGACCATCACGGGAATGTTATTATGAGAATGTATGCAAGACCAAACCAAAGTACAGTGATGAAGGCCGGGGTCCATTACCACAAACCTTATCTATCTGCAATTGTGGTTTAACCCCAGCCAGTACATAAGCACCATGCAACCTGTCACTCACTGCCTCCTTAGTGGGATGCGATAGAGAATCGGAAGGGTAAAAGTGTGAAAATTCATGGGTTGAGACAAAGACAGCTTAATAATTAAAGAATAATCTGTGTGCACAAGAAAACAAGATAACGAATTAATTCACTACTTCCCATTGACACGCACATGTTCAGCCATCTCCAGGAAAGCCAGGCTCCATCATGCATAATGGTTACTCGGGAAGACAAGTGCCATAACTCCAAACTAGCCCCCCTTTCTCCTTCTCACAGATTTTATTACTGAGAGTGATGTCATGATAAGGAATATCCATGCTTAGTTGGGGCCATCCGTCCTGGTCATGTTCCCTCCCATCTTCTTGTGCATTTCCAGCCTATTCACTGGTGGGGTGGTGTGAGGAGCAGAAAAGGCCTTGACTCTGTGTAAGCCCTGCTCAGTGTTAACAATACTGTTTTCATCACAAGTCAAAAACACAGCCCTAAGCTACTATGAAAAAAACCTAACTCTATGTCAGCCAAACTCAATGCAACAATTCAGAAGTCTACAGTCAAGGTAGTTATCTGGGTACAATTATAAAAAGCAGAGATTGAACAAATGGTCAGAACACATACAGGATGAGTCACTTCAATATTTTAGATGAGAGTAAATCAGTCTCTAAACTTCAGTGAGTGTATTGACTTGCTCTACTCTGACCATACAAGAGGCCTGGTGTGTTTTGCTCAGATTGACTCATCTCCATTGTGTACAGCAACATTTAGTGAAATGAATCCCCAATGAGGTGGCAACACTATCGCAGTCTCAGGAACACTAGATTTGCACGCCACTCTGTGCCAATTTGCAAGGCTCAGCCTCACTCCTGTTTGAATTATTGAGCATCTCTCCTCATCTCTTCTCTTCCAAAAAATGATTCCTCCTCTGACACTCCCTCATCCTACTCCCTCCCCTCCTTCCTTGACAGGGTGAACCAGAGCAGCATTGCTGCATACACAGGATTCATGAGGGACTCCTGGGTCCTTGAAGATGACTGAGCTTCCTGGCTGAGGGAAGAGATTTTGCATGGATCTGGTTGTGTGCCTCTCAGTGGGACCAGCATCCTAATGCCATCCTCTTCTGGAGCCTCACTCATCATATGTAGTTCCCAGGACCAAACCCCAGCTGCATAAAGGTGGACAAAAGCTGTGTAATAAGTGTAGGAGGGGATGCAGGAAGAGAAATGAAGACACTTCCCTTAGCCCACATTTCTGAAATCTCACTGACTCCCTTCTCCCCCTCATCTCCTGAGTGGCTTAATATTATTAGCGGAGCTGGTGGTTTCTTGACACTGGTTTTTGGAAGACTTGGGAATTGCCCACACTCCATGCCACGGTCACCCATGTTCCCACATGTGTAGGTGCATTATCTTTTATTCAAAATACAGGTTGAAAGAAGTCATTGACATGAATTTCTTAGCAGTATGACTTGGATTCAGAGGACAATCCTTTCGCTTTTCCTGCCTCTTTGTTCCATTCCCAGTTCCTCGGGAAATACAGAGGGCAGAACCACATCTTTCCTGTTATGTCTGACAGCCGATATTGTTCATATGTTAAAGCTTAAAACTGGAGTTGTGTTTCAAATAAAAGACAGTATTGATCACTGGACATTGCTGCTCTGGCTCTCAGGGCCGTGGTAATGTGGTCCTGGTTCTGCTTGAGAAACACAAATAGTTTCCTGGTTTTCCTTTTCCTAAGCTGAAAATTATTTCCTCAGTATAATGCTTCAGGTTCTGGACATCCTTCTTTGGTTAGAGATGTGGCTACTTGGAAATGAGAGCTGGCCTGTAAAAGCCATTGGTTTGTGCTGAACAGTGAACATTTCTCCCTCAGATTTATCTGCCCTCAAAATACCCTATCAGAAAGGTTTGGAAGAGGCCTCTTTTGAGGTTTTGTTTTGTTGGTTATTTTTTTTTTTCTACTTTCTGGGGAAATGAGGGGCCTTGAGCTTGTCAGATTCACCTGAGATTGCTTCTGACAGCAGACAAACCTAAGGAAGATAAGAGATTTATCTTTGCCAAAAAAAGCTTTAGGAACATGATAACAAAATTGGAAAAAAAACCAGAGAAACATAAAAAACAATAAAAGGTGAAGTGAGATAAATAAAAGGAGAAGTGTCTCCTTTTCTAGCTGCCGCTTTGGATTTCTCTATGGGACACCATTGTGTTGGGATCCAAGGTCATGATCCAATAATACTTATCCCATCAGAATTGACAACTTCCCTAAACATCTTCCTTCACTGACATGGAAGGCTTTTTTGGCTATGAATAAGTTTCACTGAAGCTTCTCAGCAGATTTTAAGGATTCCCGGGGCTCTCTTGTAATTTAGGAAATCTTGTTCTTCTACAAAATTTTCAACCTGCCTCCTGTCTGCCACAAATGCAGATGGAGCATGTCTGGCTTAAGCAATGATAGTTTCACTTTGATATGCAGACAGCACATTTGGAGAGCTGATTCATCCTCCCTCAAGGGCTTTTATTCCAGAAATCAAAAGAATTTCACCCTCCTCTTCTCACATTACAAATGAACCCATCATCAAAGCTTATTTTGTAGTTACCACCCTGGACATGGGGAAGAAAATGATGTGAGGCCTAAGAACAGGCCGTTCAGACTAAACATCTCTCTGCCTGCATTCCCATCCCTCTTCCAGCTTCACCAGAAACCAAAATAATATCCTACCAACCTTCTGGGAAGCATGATGCTAAGGATAAGGTGTGAGCTGAGAGGGACATAGGTCATGTCTCATTGCAAAAACAGTTTGAGGTAATTTTTCTCTGCTCAGATGCAGCACATGCCTCGATCATTCAGGGATGGAGGAAACCCTTGAAGACAAACTTTCAGAGTCCCATCAGATGTGGTGTAATGATGGGCACACATGTAAGGCTGGTAGGCAGAATGCCTGGCTTCTACTTTTACATCGATACGGTCTCTAAGTCAAGTACTCCTAGCTATGGAAACGTTACAGTGAATCTTAACTGTTAGTGCTCTGTTAATCCAATGTGGCACCATAATTTAGATCCCATGTGCATTTATTTTATTATTCATATAGTCTTCAATCATATGATTGATTCTAACTTTATCTTTCAGAAAGTCCACTGGGAAACTTCACAGTTATTTGATGGTGGCAGGAGAAGAGTGAGACCTAGAATCGTATTTTTCCCATATCAGGATCTGAAGCTGTGTAAACCCTTCTAAGTGCAAAACATGATCCCTTATTCCCTAGGCCTACAGATAGCCCTCCCTCTTGAACTGTAATGAAAACTCTTAATTTTGAATATCCAACCTGCTATAGCCCAGAACTATTAGTTCAAAGAAAATCCTGCTCAGCTTTTCACTAGAAGTTGTCCAGAACAGATAGCATATTTTGGAATTTTACCGCTAGTGTCGGTCAAATCTCCAAGGACTACCACTTTGTTCAGATTTAGGTTCTTTTTTTTTCAAGGATGGAAAAGCACTTTCAAAATGCTCACTGGAAGCAAAAGGAATAGAGGAGTCCCTAGAATTTTTCAGAAGTTCTGAAACAACTGAAATATTTTACTGACCTAATTCCTGAAAATAGCCAAACCCACTTTGATTAAATTTTCTAAAAATAAAAACAAATAAGCTATGATCTGCTGAGGCAGATGTGAGATAAAAAATGTTAGCCTTAGAAAGAATAAGAAGGTGTTGTAGATAATTGAGTGTCAGTATTTAGAACGGAAAATCTCTGCCAGCCTTTCCCTCTGATACCAATGCTCTTCTGCCATGCTCACACTTGGCACCTGTCAAGTAATTTGAACAATGAGGGAGGTCTTGTTGGGTGGTAATTCTGTATAACTTCCCTCACTGACCAGAAGCTACTTGTTGGATCACAAAAGTAATGATATGAAGTCCTGGAGAAAAAAGGAGAGAAATTATTATGGACTTGGAGACTCAATCAGAGTGGTATTTATTCTGTATATCATAGAATTATCACAGATTATCACATTATTATTATCATCACATTATTATTACTATTTCAGTATTATTATTCTTGTAATATCGAATGAGATTAAAGGTTGTCATCTCTCTGGATCTTTATCTTCATATCTAAAACTCCAGGAGGGAGATCAGCAAATCCAGTACATGATAAAATGGAACATCATACTTGATGCTTAAGATTTCACCATTTAGGAACTAGAAGGGAATTTCTACCTAGGGGGAAAAGCATATAGGCAGAAATGGGCTCAATCTACCCTGGTGGTGAGCTATAAACATTAGGTTCTTATTATCTGTCATGCTATACCAAAGATATTTGTCTTCTCTTCCAAGATTACTCCTCCTCAGCAAGAACCAGGCAACAGGAGTCCCGAATGGTGGCTTTGCAGGGCATGAGGTGAAGAAAGGGTGAGTCTCTCTTCATCTCCTTGTGTAAATATAATCAGAGGTTTCAGAAGAGCTTTTCAAAGACTTCAGAATGATCTCCACCAAGCCATCAGGATCCTCACATGTCTTACTGACTTCTCCAAGTACAGACATCCTTCCTACATAAATACAGAAGAAAATCAATCTAGCCCAAAAGGAAATTCTGTGCTGCCCACACAATTCTTCTTGGAAAAGGACAGTAGAAAGAGGGCAACTAACACCACAGATGTTATTCATACTTAACCATATTGCTTATCACACTCCTAGGAGTTGTTCTGTTGTTGTAACTATGTGAACATTAAAAGAGCAGAATGGATTTCCAAGGTTTTAACTTCAAGAGTCAAACCCTTTACTAACTTAATCCTTCTCCCGGCAATTTTCTTGCTGCAAACATTGTAATTAGAGTTGCACTGACATTTCCATTTCGGTCTCATTCCCAGTTGCTGGTGAGTTTTCTGATGGCTGTTGACATAATTTAGAGCAACTCTAAATTATGATCCAAGCTGTTCTCACTCTTAATTGGCCTGTAACCTGTACAGAAGGGAGATTATGGGGAATTAGCTTCTCTTAGCCTTGAACTTCCTACGACTTCCCCCACCTCCTGGAAAGGTAAAATAACAACCATGTGTTTTATGAGAATATGAGTCAAAGTCACTATTTCAAATTCATTTATTCCTGAAGGCACAAAGAGAAAGCTGAAGGACACTGCACATTTTTTTTCCCCCCTGGCTTGTCTTATCTCTTGTTTGATGCCAAGTTCTCCAATGCAAATAAACTGTGATTTCAAGAGGAAAGGCAGCAAAGAAGTGTTGCCGAGTTGATGGATATTTACTTTGACTTTGTGACTGGAGGCAGAACACAAAGCAGGGAATATCTGAACAATCTAGAAATGAACATACAGTTGCCATCTCTCCAGTCACCGGCTCAGGTGATCTCATTAACAGAAGCACTCTTTATTAGTGGAAATTGTTGCCGTAATGTCTTGGTCATAGTAAATGCATCACTGGGTATACACACACAATCAGAGTCAAATATTCCAAAGAGCTTGGATATGTTATGGTAGAGTTCAATTTTACCTTTCTCTGCATTATTAATATCTTTTCATCAGCTAATGCATTTTTCCTTCCATGCTCAAACAGAGATGTCTCAGCAGGGAGCACAGACTTGCTGGAGCCCCGTAGGATATTTAAAGCTACAGAGTCAGTAGGGGGGCTTCTTAAAAACAGAGCAATACATCTGTCTAGCCATGATCACCTACAGCAAAGGAGTCTATGTAGAAGCAAAGCACCCTGGGCTCCTCCTGTACTCAATAAAGTGCAAGTCACATGCATTAGTGATCATCACTGAGCAAATGCCTAAATTTGCTTGGGAGAAGTGTTATGACTCACAAAGCCAGCCCAATGCTCGTATTCTCTTTCACAAAACTGAAATCATGCCTCCTGCAAGATAAAGATGATTTAGCTTAGATGAAGTTAAGATGACGGTTACTATTCAAGAGCAGCACAGGATACAGGGCAACACAGTCCTCCGCCTTCCCTAGGTTCCACCTTCAGCATTAGTCAATTCTGCTTTGACAGAAACACTGATTTCTTCAAGGTTTGTCTGTTTGTTTTTCTTTCAGATAGTTATGTTTTCATGAAATATAGAAATGGGAAAGGTTTATCAGTTTAACAGATTTCTTTTCTGGAAGATAAGCCTAGATGCTCACCTAGATTAGTCAGTAGCTTAGCTAACTGGTCACTGGCTTAAATGAAAGTCTTTCCTGCTCAATCTTTAAGTTTTGAAAGGAGACAGGAACCAGCATTTTCTTGACAAACTGTCCTTTCACTCCAAGATTTCAAATAGTGTTCTTTTAATACAGAACAAAACCAAACCTTGGTTGCTCCACTCTTTGGTAGAAGAGAATTCTGCATTTCTGGGAAGGATCTGGGCTTGCAGAGATTGGGAGAGAATTCATATGCCTTCTGTGAAATGTCCTTGCACAGCCACTTTCGCATCCAGCCTCGACAATGCTAGAAGTCCTGTTTTTCTCCCAGCGGGACCAGAGATTAACTTCTTCATTCTGTGCCTTGAGAAATGACCGACTGTAACTGAGAGGTAACTTGCAGTGTCCCAAAGTGTGAACCAAAAGATGTCAGGGAGGTATTTGGAGCTAACAGCAGAAAAGCTGCTGCCTGGTTGTCTCCCTTACACTATGTGGCTACATCTATGTCTTTTGATGGGTCAGTAAACGAAGAGCAGACAGAAGCCTGTCATCCTCCCATCTTTCTGCAGCAGCATGGATTTAATGGAATGGTATCATTTCAGCTGGAAGAGACCCTCAGAATCATCAAGTCCGACCATAACCTAACATAACTCTAGCACTGAACCGTGTCCCTAAGAACCTCGTCTAAATGCCTTTTAAACCCCTCCACGGATGGTGACTCCACCACTGCCCTGGGCAGCCTGTTCCAATGCCTGACAACCCTTTCCAGGAAGAATTTTTGCCTAATATCCAATCTAAACCTCCCCTGGTGCAACTTCTACTACTGATTTCAGGCTCTCCATGTCTCCTATTATTTTTACATGATGGGAACCTTCTGGGATTTTTTCAAGAATCAGCATGTAGCGTTGATGCAAGGGGTGCCGAGACATGGTCTCCTTCCATGACCACAAAACCTGTACATAACTGTGGGCTTAAGTCCAGCAATCTCCAACAGGAACTTAAGCATTGGGGTGTAGTGAAGACAGTCAGGTCTGCCTTGCTTGCAACAGAAGCATGTGAGAGCTTTTCCTGACATCCACAGGTCTTGTTTGCATCCCTCCACTACGAAGTCCCTCTTAGTCTCCCAGTGGTTGATCCCTGACTCCAGGAAATCCCTCCCTCCTTCTACGAGTACATTTAGGAGATTTTTGTACTCATGGAAATATCTGAAGTCAATATGCCAGTGCTCTCATTACCACTCCAGACAGGGAAATGTCTCTTGTGATGCTGCCTATGATAAAAAGCCATTTCTATTCCTCAGTGCTTCGTGTTTAGTTTAGCATTCTGCCTTCTTTATGTGTACATTTGCTTCTGTGGCCAACATTTAATGAAACCTGGCACAGAGACAGATGGATTTTCTTTCTGTCTGCATCACTTATTATTCAGCACCTGAAAGCAAAATCTTGAATGTAAGAGCATGGAGCAGGGAGAAAAAATAGAGCTCATTTTGGTTTATTTCTCACCTCTTAGAAATATCTTCAGTTTCCTTGTTTCCAGTACTCTCATCCCCAAAGGCTCTCTATTTGTCATCACTCAAATGTTAATTTTATTAGACTATGCAGCACATGGAATTACTCTCATATAATCAATTTGCTACTTGTTTACCTCATGTAAGATTAGCCTTTCTCTCCAGATTCTTATATAACACTCAATAAGGAAATATCAGGGTATTCTACATGGTAGGGTGAATAATCTTCAAAGTCCCCAAGGGACTAGGATATCATGACCATTTCATTGTACAAATAGAGAAATGAGACCTGCAAGTTTCATTACCCTTCTGCCAGCACATTTGATTCCAGATAGATCGAGAGGCTTGTGATGGGTTTGCTGCATATATGACCAAGATGGGAACTGAACCAACGTTTCCTTGAGCTAAGGCCTGTGTTAATCTGCAAGTCCATTATTTTTTTTGTCTCAGTGATTTAATTTGAAGGAAAACGTGACATGATGGTTCTGTGGCAGACAAAAGCGAACAATCCCAACCACATGTATTCGTGCTAGTAAAACACTGGTGAACCATGGACTTGATGGACTTTGAAGCAAAACTCAAATGGTTTTGGATGCTTAAGAAAAAGTTGTTAGGAAATGGTGCTTGCAATTCAGCAGAAGAAAAAGATAAAAAGACCTGAAACAATAATACTCCTTTGGCAGGGATATGGACAACTAGCAAAGGACCCTCTTCTTCTCTGGTCAATATAATGGCCTTTTTTTTTTTTTTAAGGAAAAGAGAAATTTAATTGGACTGCCTTAACTCTTCCCTACCATATCTGACACCATTGTACTGCAAAGCTCTCCATTCCTCAGTTCTATAGACTAAAATCAAAACGAATCCTTAATAATTTACATGAGAATATAGTTTTTATATGCTAGTAAGGAGTCAAGAGGCTGCCACAACTGACATGAGGGCAAAAAATTGCTTCTCAGCATGAGGTATCAGCAAGAGGTTTTGGCATCTAAAGCAAAAGGGTGATCCCTCATAGAGCGTTGGACTGTCTCTGCCCCCTCCTTCTGCCTCCTATAATTCCCTTGAATTCCTCATCATGGAGTGTCCTCCCCAAAGATGAGTCCCTCACTTTGGCTCAGTCAACCCTCTACACTTTTGAAGATGAGAGAGATGAGACAGACACACAGGAAAACATCTAAGGATGGAGCCCACTGTGCCCTGCTGCTGACACAAGGTGCACTGCTGACCTTAGAAGATCTGCATCACGGCGTGAAGACCATGAGCAGAACTGTCTCTCCCAAATCAATCCAGCAAGTAGGACATTAGGACTAAAGGAGGGAAGATTCAGGCTGACATGGGGAAGACTTTTTTTTACAATGAGGGTGGTAAAACACTGGCCCAGGTTGCTCAGAGAGGTGGTGGATGCCCCTGGAGACATCCCAGGCCAGGCTGGATGGGGCTCTGAGCAACCTGATCTAGTTGAAGATGTCCCTGTCTGTGGCAGGGGTGCTGGGCTAGATGAACTTTGAAGCTCCCTTCCAACCCAAACTATTCTATGACTCTATGACTTCCACTTCTGGTCTGAATGGACACAGTCTGCCCCAGTACTGACATAATTTCTACCAGTATAAAACCAAAAGGCACAACCTGAGGAGGCAGGTAGGCTGCTTCAGCCTCACTCTGCCAATAGCCAGCACTTCAAGAGGCCTGATGTCACCTGACAACATGTAGAAATAGGCCAGGTCTCCACTTATTACCTTGTGCTGTAGTTAAGAACATAAGAATATGTGAACATAAAACATATCTTACCAGGCTGGGTCTGGCTAGAACAATAATCTGGATCAAGAGGAGATGCAATTTAAGGAGGATACATAAACCTGGCTGCTGTCTGCGATCCTTTCCTCTTGTAGTCTCACAACTTCTACAGTTTTTGCATTAGAAATGGTAAGGAATATAACCTCTGCCTATTCACTGTATTGCCAGATATTCCCTTACATTATTTTGGCCATGATATTTTATATATTTCCAGTCTTCACAATTCCTATGTTCATACAGAAAATCTCCAGCAGGTCTTGCTACTCTGTTTCAGTATACTTATGTATCTATATAAGTGTATTTATATGTGTATATATATTTAATTTCATTGTTTCTGTTTTAAATCAGTCTCCTATAATTTCAGGGAATTTTCCCTAGTCAGTGGATTAAATTGATCTCTTCCACCACCATTGCTATTTCAATAAACTTGAGCATATCCCACTCAGCCTTCTCCTCTCCAAACCAGAGAGTCCTCAACTTTATATTCTCTCTCCATAATGCAGCTTCTTCTTTCTATCAGCAATGTGAATTGTCCTTCTTCGCATCTCTTTTTAGCTCTGCATTTTTTTTTCCTAACTTGAGCTGGTTCGCATTTCTGCGTGACAAAAGCATGTTTTCCACTAAAATGTTCCGACTTGATTTGACAATACCAAAAGACAAGGAACACACAGCTTCCCTCGCCTGTTTGCTGCAGTGACTAATAGCATCCACTTTTAAAAACATGCCAGTTATTAGTGTTTGCCTGGCTGTCACTGCCTGCCTCTTCTTCTTGCAGTGTGTTTCCATGTTTCCCTGTTAAGGTTAAAGAGCTCTTTACTACCCATTTTTTTCTCTTTGCAAAAGCATTTTATACATGGTGACCAAAGAACCTTTCAGTCTTTTTTTTTTTTTTTTTTACTTTTACTTTTATAAATTGAAATTTATAAATATCAGGTGGTCACCGATCAGTGTTATATCCAGACTGCAAATCCTGTCTGTGGATGACTGCCAGATTTGGTATCCTCATTGCCATGAACAGACCTGGGTTGGGAGATAACATCAGCTTCTATGCACAGGACTCGTTTGTGAACCCAAGTTCTCATTAGCAATGTTTTCCCATTAGTGCTGCAGCCCTTGGGAATACTAAATGAATGACCCATCTACTGTGCCATGTAGGTGCTTTCCAGTGCTTTTCCCTGCCTTGTAGGTCAGGTTGTGCTCTTTGCTCCTAGATGTATAACTGTGCCTTCAGCAATCATAAATGTTAGTCTTCTGAAAGGGACGCACACAAGAAGCTCTAGGCAACTTGGGAATTTTAGTCTAAACAGTCTAGTATCTTCTTAATCAGCCGTGTCTAAGAGGCAAGTAATGAAATTATAACATCGGGAAGGCACTCCCTTGGGAGGCTTGAGAGAGAGGGAAAGCTGGTTTTTTGCTTCATGGGTGAGCACTCTAAAAGCAGATGTCTAGAGGTGCTTTCCAGACAATCCTGGTTCCTTTTCATAGTTTATTCAGTGACTCCTGAGAACAGGGCAAGCACCCCACAAGATGAAAGTGCAAAACACTCCTTCTTGAGATCCCAGTTGTCATGAGTGTGAGCAGATGGATGAGGCACACAGGAGAGTCAACACTGCAATGTATTAGTGCATTCCCATACATTAAAATATGAGGCAATTATGTAGCTTTAGACATTGCCACATGATGACAGAAAACTGCAGCTATGTTGTATCTTTTTAAGAGTATTTAATGCCCAGATTTTGAGTTGAAATTCTACTTCATTTCTTTTTAGGTGATCCAGCTTTTTCACCTCTTTGCCTTTCTTTCAACTTGAGCATTGAAAGCACATGCTTTGAATTGCTGAGAAAATACATCCCTTCTTGTCTCTCTCTCTGTGTTACACAGTGACAAGATTGATGGTAAATTGCCAGCGCCGCTGAGCAGAGATGAAGCTTTGGTCTTCATTTGTGTGTATGCTTTTGTACAGGCCCACGCACTACCAGCATCACGGAAGATGAAAGTGTTCTTAATCGGAGCAGAAAACGTAGAGAAAAATATCACACAGGGTAGCCAAGAAGAAAGAAAAACTCTCACTGGCACTCAGTTTAGGAGATATTTGTCCTGGCCTCCACTGTAGTTTGTTTCATTTTGACTCTTTTTGTTGCTGTTGCTGTTGTTCAATTTTCTGCGAGATTAAATTAATGGAAATTGATTGGTGCATCTACAGTTATGTACCGGGAGGTTTGGCTACAGTGGGCACATATATCACAAAACAAACTTCCCTACTGTGGTTTTTACTGAAATCATTTATTAAAGTGCACTTCTGCTTCAATTTGATCTGATTTTTCTCCCCACCTCCTCCAAGCCCACTCTTCAGCCCATTCTTCAACTTTCCTTTTCACTGGAAGAAATAAAAAGTGACAGGTCAAGACAGAATGGATGTAAGGTATAACAAATAATGTATAATCAGGCAATGTCTATTCCATCCAGTTTCAAGGCATTTTATCATCAGTGATTTCCACCTCACAATAACCGTGAGGGTAGGGAACGTTATTGTCCTCAGAGAAATATTTCCTTGAGGATGTGCACAAAGGGCTATACCACTGCCAGTATAAACCAGCATAAACCAGTTGGTCTATGCTAGCTTTTATCTGATAAAGTTCTGCAGTAGAATGGAACTCAGGAGGCCAAACCAAGCCAACCAAAAATTATTCCGTTGTAAGATAACCTCATAGAGAGAAATACACCATCCTCATTATGAGAGGTGAATTAATGCCTTTATCTGAATGTTTACTAATAATAGCAGACAGATGCATACTCATGGTGTTGTTGTGTTGTTCAGCTTTGTCAGTCTCTTTATGTAGGCTAATCCTAGGCTGGGGGGCACCCTGTGACTCTAGATGTGGTCTTAACAGGCTTGTTTGACAGAGCAGAATAACTCCCCAATCAACTATGTCTCACTTTTTCTGCAGATTGCCTCAGTCTCATCAAACACATGATGTCTTTGTCAGGTCTGCACAAAGCTTTCTCTGAGGAATTGTAGGCAAAATGTCCTTTCTAACAAGCCCTGGTTAAATCTAAGGCAACAGTAAGGCTGGCCTGAGGTATCCATGGGGACCATGAGTTGAGTAGAAGAAAGCAGATGACAGAGAAGAGGTTGATATGTGCTCAGGGTATGTCTCCTACCTTCCATTGATCTCCATGATCCGTTACAGGACTCAACTGTAGATCTGAACACATCAAACTCCACCTAGCCAGTGTCCCCCTGGCCATGCTGACCGAAAGAAATCTTTAGTGCTGCCATGAAAAACTAATTGGGAGTATCCTCTGCTAGAAAGGCCTAGCAAGAAAGTCAGTTAAATCCCCAGCCCAGGGTTGTGTATCACATTGATGGAAGGTGTCCAACAGCTAAGCCTACCATTTCCTTACCCTGCACCTCTCTTCTCTGCTGTCTCTGGAAATGGGTTACCAAAATATGCAGTCAAACGTGTCACAAATATGGCATGAAGATTAGTAAATTGATCTTCATACAACCCCACAGGCACAAGAAGCATCCAACAATCAGCGACTGGTGTTAACGTGCTCCTGAGCTTGGCGCAGATTGAATCTAAAGCTCAGGTCTACTGTGATGCTCTATCCAGTTTTCACAAGGATTTGAGGCAGTCCTTTGCCCAACAAACAATTAGAGAAACCACATGAGTGAATCCATGCACAGCCTGTTCTCCGCCAAGGCATTAAGTCAATTGCTAGTGCCACAAATCTTGGAAATGGCAGGCTTCCTAATCCTGTAGTTTAATTCTTGGCAATTTTTGATAGGTTTCTAAGCAGGAGACAAATAAGCTTGATCAGTCTTTCAAGCTGACTGTGTCAGCATCCAACATAGAGTCTTTATTTCAACATCCAAAGTCTAAGATAGCATCACAGGCATGAGAAGCAGGTCTTGTCCTGAAGGGCTTGAAAAGGAGGTGAGTACATTATAAATGTTTATTTTTTCACCATTTTAGTGCTCAGGAAAATGTCTTCCCCTAGGTTTAAAATAGGATAATCACACCTAGTGTTTTCCAGCAAGGGATCTCAGAGGGCCAACGTGTGAAACAGATACTATCACAGCTAAAGAAGCTTCATCTGGCTGAATTTCCTTGTTGATGATGTTCTAAGAACAGGATAGGGTAGGAGCCCAGATTTGTTAAGAGATGCAGATCTGAATTGTCTCTCCTTTTCCTGATTTCCAGCCTGGACTATCAATAACAAAAGCCTCAATTTTTTACTGTACAGGGTGTTTCAAAAAGATGATCCCACTTTGAAACCACTCTATCTCTGCAACCACAAACCACCCATGAATGAAACTCTTACAGTCCATACAGCAGGTGGAGGCAACACAGAGCATTTGTAAAAGGGTTACTAAAACTTGATAACTCATTAAACCATTTGTAAATTTTGGGTAATTTTTGGGTCCATCTTTTTGAAACACCCTATAGTTGATTTCAGTAGTGAATGGCAAAGAAATGGAATTCAGCAGTAATATTCAGCACAATATCAGAACATATTCAGTCATAATCCCTTGTTAAGCTCAGTCTAAGTCACAAAATGGTTACATGGAAATGTATTTCATACTTTCGTCTCATTTGCTTTTCAGTATCATGAAGGCAGTAGGACGTTACATCCCAACCACCCCTTACTAAATGGTGCGCTTGACTGTTCCTCTGCAAATTTTGGTCAAAAAAAGCTAAACTAGTTTAAAGCATGTAGCTAACAGATCTTTCCTAACGTGGCTCACATTGCAAGAAAAGGATTAGAGATCACTTACTCAAACAGTACATCTGACAGAAAAGAGGAGATGGCAACCTCTGGGAAGGGGCAGCGGAAGATATTGACTTCTTCAGCTGGTGAATCTGGAGCCACAGAATGATGTTCCTATGGTCTAAGTCTTTGCAACACTGATACTGCTAAATTGTTTGAGAGCAAGAAATATTGAAGCGGGGGCAGGGAAGGAAAAAACTTTAGATATTTAATGAAACTAAATGTCTGTCCTGTAGTTACATTTTTCTCTTGTCTCATAAAATGAGTGTATGAGTTAGGAACATCTCTTGTGTTGATTCTGTGTTGGTTTATGCATTTAAATTCACTTTGCAGTTTTCTTTTGGGAAGCATTAGCAGGCTTACTCTTTTTTTATACTTAGCCATCTGTATTCGTAAAGTTAAGAAGCAAGTAATGTGAGAATTATGACACTTCATGCTAAATACACAATACTTGATGATTCTGCGCATGGCTCATGGTACTTCATGGGTCAGCATAGGGAGACTTAAAGAAGAAAGGCCAAGGACGAAAGATGAGGTGTCTGACACAGGATAAGTAAAAGAACAAAAGTGAAAAATCTTCTCTAGATATCAGGGAAACTAAAAAAAAAAAAAAAAAAAAAAGGAGAGAAAGAAGACGTAAAGTTTTAATTTCAATTCCATTTAAACTCAGACTTTGGCTACATACACATAACAGTGAAAAAGTTGAGTAGATAGAAGACTTCACACTCTTTACCAGTAATGGTGTATGCAGAGTAATGTTTTGACCCCACACAGGTCAAAGACACCTTTAATGCAGTCAGGAGTTCCTCAAGTATGATGTATCATGACTGTAGAAAGAGATCAGATGTGGAACCAGACCTGAAAAGATCCAAATCAAAGACTGAACACAAACAATGAAGAAGTTAAGAGGGGAGCAAGGAGGGAATTTCAGCTACAGGTTCACTTTGGAAAAGACTAATTCGAAGAAAAAAATATTAAAAGAGAGGAAACAAACTCTTTACCACCAAGAAACATCTTAGCTTTCACTGTGTAAAGTTACTGGTGTGAGAAATGGTCTGAGATCTCCAATCATCAGTGCCAAAGACCTGTCACGATAAATTCCAAATGAATTATTGGTACAGTTCTCCCATTTTGACCATTTTCAAAGACTAGAGAGGAAAAAATAAATATTACTATTCAGTGGTATGTTCATTTATATTCACTATTGCTTCCTCATAGGCCAAGATCTAAAACCACAGAAAACCAAGACCACTTTTATAATAGGGATTGTAACTTTTTCATTAGAAGTCTGTAGAGATAAATAAAGGAAGAAAGTTAGGGACAGATTTATTGACAATATTAAAGATGACCTCAGACTTCAATTCTTCACATGTATTTTCAAACAGAAATATTCTCTCAGTGGGGCCAGCAGATTTGTGGTTGGAAGGTGTAGTCTGGTAAGCAGGGACTGGCTTCACACACATATCAGGATGTCCAGATGAAGAGGGACTCTCAAAAGGGTGAACCTCAAGTTGCCGTCAGCACTTCCAGGTCATATTTCTTGGAGAAGGCAGATCTGTGCAGAGTCTGGGGGTTGCAAGAATGTGCAACAGGTGTTCTGGCAGAAGGAGGAAAGAGAAGTGGGTCCACACAGTATCCCTGTCTTTCCTTCAGTTTTGAGGTAGTTCTACATTGAACCAAACTCTTTGGCAGGTGATTTGGTCTAATCCCAAAAGACACCTCAAAAAGATATTGCATGGACAGAATTAGGCATGTAAGGCAGGAGAGACTGAGAAGCAATAAAGGTACAAGATGTAAAGACCTTGCTACCTATGGTGTAGAGACTGTTGAAGGTCTTCAAAAAACCTTCTACTGCATTCATTACTTTTCCCTCATTGTCTGGTGCTGTTTGAGGTCTTCTTTTTGGTACCTTGCATACTGGTATGCCTTCTTCACGAAGTATCTACATGTTGCAGGTACCTGCTCAACCAGAATTTCCTTCCTTCTTCCTGGAATACAAGAATATGGATTATTTCCTCAAGAATAGCAAAGGAGGAATAGAGACTTCTTCACCCTGACTGAGGTAAGGCAATTTCCACAGGTAGGAAAACTGTAGTTAAATGAAGGAGAACACATTAAAGTATAGGAACCAGGAGTGAAAATATTCCTTTGCTCATGTTTGAACAGGACAAAACTACCTGTGCTCACTTGCAGAACACACAGCTTTTTCTTCCTTCTTTATTTTTAAGTGAAAGCATATGAAAGCCATTGAACAAACAAAACTGCGGAGGCAGTAAAATTTATTGAAAAACCACTTAAAAAGTCAGATCCATTAAACTTGCCAAAAATAAATTGCTATTTACTCAGTTGTGTTCCCATCTACAGATAAGACCCTGTGTTCTGCCCCGTTTTACGTGCATGCAACCACTTTCCAAAAATAAACAACTAAGCAAATGGCAATTTCTTCAAGGTGCTGAAAACATCAGACAGAAGATCAGAAAGGGAACTGTTTCCTCCAGAGGCTCTTGAAAGACTCTCAGTAAATGGGATGCTGTTGGAGTTGGTCTAGGACAGAGACTCTGCTTTACTCAACTTCTAAGCAGTTATACATCAGTGAGAAGCTAATTCAAAGCTAATTCAAAAAAAGGTAGACTGAAAAAAGCAGATTAATTTTGTCAGTGGTTTTCTAATGGGAGTTGCTCAATAGGTCAGATTTTATACACAATTTACATAAAAGGCATCAGGGAGACAGCAAAGAGCTCTTCTTAGAGGATATATTGAGCATATCAGGGAGCTCTCTGTTGTTAAAAAAACATTAATGCAGGTATCCCAACTCAGTAGAGAGACTTACCATTTTTTGGTGAACTTCTATTTGGCTTTGGCATTATTATTTTCATAAATCCCCAGTTCCCATGAACCAAATTACCATGTAAGAATCTCAGTTTTCGTCTAAAAATAGGAAAAAAAGCTCTATTTCTAGTTCTCAGGATTAGACGTAAAACCAGAAATTTAATTTATAGTTGCTTAAAGAAAGACAATGGGATCCTGGGCTGCATCAACAAGGGCATCACCGGCAGAGATAAAGAAGTCATTATCCCATTCTACTTGGCGCTTGTAAGGCCACACCTGGAATACTGTGTTCAGTTTTGGTCCCCACTATACAAAAATGATGTGAACACAAGAATTCTTGTAATAGTAAATCTTAAATATCTGATATTTCATTTGATGAAAACAAAATGGCAGTAAAGAAACTGTTATAGCAAGTGAAATGAAAAAGTCACACACGTAGATTTTCTTTCTTATACTCTCTTTCCATTTTCCTTTTTATTTCAGCTCCTGAATTAGTGGGTTTAATAAGTTTCAGAGCTTGGTTTAGAAACTGGACCAGTTTACAGATTGGAACTTACTTGTTGTCCAGAAATCCTCCTAGATAATTCTCATGTTTATATTCATTTTTCCAGAAAGCACTAATTCCGTGGGCATTGGAAAAAGAAAAGAGGGATGTAACTGGCCAGGTTTTCAGTCTTTTTATGTTTTATTTATTATTAAACAGAGGCAGATCTCAGCATGACCATGGCAATTCACTAAAACAGAATCTTCCAATCAGAAAAAATCAGTATTGAAATTTTAGGCTGTATATGACAACATTCAGTTAAACTTTTCTCAATAAAGTTTTCTCACATACAAGTCAGAATATAAACATGGATGGATGCCAGCTCAGAAAAAAAAAATCAGTAGTATTTTAATAACTGATACCTTAGAGGTTAGCAGTGAAAGACACACAGGTTCAAGAGCCTACCTTACTTGATTCAAAGAGGAATTTGAACTTAAATTTTCCCCATATTTTACCCCATAGGGTAAATACCCTAACAATTAGAGAAACAATCAGCCATTTGTTATGAAAAATTACAACAGCAAATGTTACCATCCATTCAAATGCAAAATAAAAACAAAATGTGAAGCTTCAACTATAAAAAAAAAAAATTGCTTTTTTCTAGCCCTGACTTTGTAGTTTCAATTATTATGTGGTATAATGAAGTCAAAATTAAATGTATCTATTTTATTGTAATATTTTACTAATATCCTATTAAATTCAATACAATTGAGATGTTCCCATGAAGGATTCCCTGTTTTCTAGAAATTGAAGGGAAACTGCTCGTTTATGGGATTTTTTTTCTTTTTTCTCACTGAATTCACGAGTATGACCAAGGTTGATTATCTTTTAGTTATCCCCTAGACAAAGGCATGAAGGGTGCTTGGTACTGGCCTTACACTTGCCAAGAGATATTAGTCACTCTGGGCCACCCCCTGTGTTGACTCGATAGGCTTTATCAAGGATTTGTCCACAGATTATTGGACTCCTTTTGATTTAACTATATTTTATATTCATGTCTCTTGACACAATTTACCAAGAGACATCAGATTTAACGACAAAAGAAAAGACGCAGTGTTTAGGCCTCTGAGTCTATTTTTGGTTGTCGTTGGTTTACAAGTTGTACTTGGCAAGGTGCTTGAAGTCTCTAGAAGCGGGAACATGAGTCCAGATGGAAGCATGGGGAGCTTTGTCTCTGATTTTCATTAGACTGAAGTTTCACTCTCCATGAAATAGGAGCCTTCTGGTTCTTATACCTGATATCTTGATGTCATTGTGCTTCTTGCATTTATGGTACGTGTGAATAAACCGTTTTAAACTTACTGAGAAGTTCGAGGCTTCTCAATCGTAGGTGTATATTGCTTCTTCAGGCTATAATCTTCCTTCCATATGTACAGAACATAGACAAGTGTCTCATCTTCAGTACAATACATTTATGGAACAGAGACCTGAGGACATAACCCAAATTCATATGCACAGAACTGAGACTGTAATCTAATTTTGTATTTTTGGAATATTGCTAGGCTAGCATTTTAATTAATAAAGCTTGCACTAGGACCATTTTAAAAAGAGAGATGTGTGATGGGAAGATTAACAACCCTATCCCAGAAACATCCTGAACCGCTCTTCTGTGGTGGAAGCGCAATGGGGACCTTTGGAAAGGCCAGCTACTTCACATTTGCTCACAATTTCTTGCTCTCCTTTTCTCACAAGCAGTTCTCATCCTGAACTGCTGGCACATCAACTTGGGACTGCAGGAGTGGGTGGCTTCAGACAAATGGGGAGGCATTGACAGAAAGGGAGGTTGTTCATTAAAGAGAGGTGATCTGCTAAGAAAAGTGTCCAGAAAAGACTAAGTTTGAGTGCAGCGTATTTATCTTAGGTTCATCCAACAGCAAATGGAAATCCCTTCAGAAAATTATCCTTATACTGCCTTGCCCTCTGCAGGAGGCTCTTTCTCCATCTGCTAATGAGGGAACATTGTGTGTTTGTTCTCCTTTGACTAATGTGAGCTTTTTTTACTATTCTTCATTATCTTGAGGAAGACATTTTTTACACTGAGGGTGATGAAACACTGGCCCTGGTTGCCCAGAGAGGTGATGGATGCCCCAACCCTGGAGACATCCCAGGCCAGGCTGGACGGGGCTCTGAGCAACCTGATCTAGTTCAAGATGGCCCTGCTCACTGCAGGTGGTTGGACTGGGTGAGCTTTGAGGGTCCCTTCCAACCCAAATTATTCTATGATTATATAATCTTTCAAATCCTTGCATAGGTCCCAACTTAGCAAAGGGCTTAAGCACAGCTCTACTGCTACAAACACATTTAATTCAGTAGGATTCAGACTGAGCCGAAGATATATTGCCTCTAAAAAACTGCTGTAGTATGTTCAGTTATATTGCACAACTGTATTAACCATTAAAGGATAATTGTAAATAAAACTCAGAAGGATCGATCCAGCTCAGCTCAATCAGCTTATTGATTTAAGCTATAAAAAGAAAATAGCACATAAACAGCACTCTTACATGTGACCCCACAACAGTCACTGGTGACTGACAGTTCCCTGGCACAAATAGCAGATGAACTTTTAGCAGATGGTTATTGCATCTATTTGAGTTTACAGGTAACTTCAGACTTTCCTTTAAATTGAACAATATTTCCCTGCCTGTCTTGAAAGGCAGGACAGATTATCTGCATATGGGTCTTGCAGACAACTTATTGTAACCATTTTCCATGATTGTCTGGTATTCTACCAAGGGGAAAATAGGAAACACATGCATCACAAAAATCACTGTTATCTACTAGGAAAAGAGAGATTCATCAATGGTTGAAGAAATATTCAAACAAAACCAAAACAAAACAAACAAAAACATACACACACAAAACAAGAAGACAATAACATAAACTAATCAGAAGATCAGTAATGCCCCAAACCCAAGCACGAAAAAATCATAGGAGTATTACTCTTTGCTGACAATATAAACCTTTACCAAAATCAGCATGCCACCTAAGAGCAATATCTCAAGAACAGCCAAGAACAGCCACTCTGCTAGAGCAGCACACAGGAACTGGACCCAGGCTTGAATTATTTAGGACAGATCTAATCCTATCCTTGCAGGTTTTGCAATTTTGCCAAGAGCTTTTTTTTTTCTTTCCCCTGTTATATGGCTGGCTCTGCTCTGTGACCGTGAGCGCTGTAGAGACACTGCCCCGGCTCCTCTTAGTATGAGACTTTTCTTGACCCAAGAGAAAAATCTAAGTAGGCAGAGGGAATAAAACAGTTCTATCTAAACCCTAGAGAAGGTAGCTGGGGAACTAGACTGTCTTCATAAAATACCATCTAAACATCACCCCAGGCTCCAACAATTAGGGGCCATTAGCCTTTAAAACCTGGGGGTTTTTAACACAAATCTAACTCTGTCATTCAGGAGTGGATTCACCTGACAAGAAACTCTTTGAAAAGTTACTCTCAGCTCCTGCCATGGTTGGTGAGACAAATGAATGTCTCCAGAGGGATGTTTATTCATCCTAAAATTTCTATCAAACTTTGGGTGAATTCATCCTTCCCACCCACCCCACACCCACACGCCCCCATTTCCCCCACCCTGGCTTTTCTGGAAGAAAGGATTAAGTAGACTCTAGAGGAAACCTCATCCTCCACTGGATCTTACATTGGAAAGATGTCAACAAGAGTGTCTGATTCTGCACCAGTGACCAGAGACTCACGTGTCAGAGAATCATAGAATCATTTTGGTTGGAAGAGACCCTTAAGATCACTGATTCCAGCCATAACCCAACATCACTGAGCTGGCTGGTGCCAGTGCAGTCCTGTGACCAAGCAACCTTCTTAAGTGGAGGATTTCCCTTCCTTTTCCATGTTTTGTCCCAAGCACAGGAGATCCTTTACACTGGATCACACTTTACGCTGGATCACAGAGATCCTTTGTAATGTAAGGATGACAGATATACATCTTGTCATCTAGGTCTTTGCTAAATCTGTGGGTACGCCAAGGGATAGTTTTATAGATAAATATCTGGAACTGAGGTCTCAGCACCCCTCATCACCTAAAACAGATAGTGTCCATCATGTAAGCAGGATGAGAGTTGAGCATAAAGCTCAGCATCTACTTGGATTCCTGACCCACCCTAAGAAACAATTCACTAAGAAATGCATTGCGAAGTTTTCTGGGGCAAGCTGCATTCAATCTTCCATGCTGGAGTTGGGTCACTTTATAATATTTTTCACTACTGATCTGGAAAGCTTGTCTCTGTTTCTTAGGGTTAGCAATCTCATATAGGATGTAGGATGTAGGTTTGAATGGAATGCCAGTTTCCTCCTGCACTGAATTTTCCACTCCCTGTGCAGACAGGAGATATTGTGTCATTGATGACTCTTTTCCACTGGTCACCAACCCTGCAGGGAAACTCTTGTCCTGGCTTACCTGCACACACCTTTAGCACCGTGCAAAAGAGGTAAAGGAGATCACAAAGATCAGAGCCCCTTCATTGCAATGTGAGCCAGCAGCACCTGACAATGGCAGTAATGAAAACTAAAATGGTTTTCTGGCTTATCCAGGAGCCCTCCATCTGGGAGAAGAAGTCCTGACTGCAGTCAAAGTCAAGATGGGTAGACATGTCAGAGAGTGTATCAGGAACTGTTGAGACATATCTTGTATTGGGTAGGTTTGGGCATCAGAGGCTGTCTGCAAAAGCAAAAGGTGTTAACGTCACCAGAATGTGCATGGGAAAGAAAAGTTGGCTACTCCCCACTGAGTAAAACATGATAAACTCAAATGACATTCAGTGCTGTTACTCCTGAAGCAAAAGATGCTGGTTTCGCCTCTGGCCCTCAGTTGACATAAACCAACATGGCTCTGCTGAAATAACTGCTGCTGGAGCTGGGCTGGTGGACACCTGAGCTAGGCTCCTGTCACCTGAAAAGCATAAACCTTAGGTATGAGCTCTCTTCTGATATCTTCCTTCCCATGGCTCTGGAAGGACTCATCCTCTTCCTTCTGGGGACACAGCAGTGGGAAAATTAATGTGATAAAGGAGCCAGTGAGTCTCAGAAGTGTGAGACCGTCTTTCTCTCTTTCAAGTCAAGGAATGTCTTTCATGCAAAGTATGATTGGTATTCTCAGCAGCTATCACTTGCAGATCAATGGGTTTGCTTCCCTGAACGGGAAGTATCAGAGAAGGTGATTTAACTGATTTAATGGATTATAATTAGATGGTAATAGGTATATGTGTAAATACAAAGAGTGCAGTAAACCAAACATAAAAGGAAGATTTATCCTCACTAAGGTTTATTTTCAGGGATAATGTTTGATGTTTTGTTTTGTTCTGTTTCGTTTTGTTTATTTTATTATAATTACTTATTTTATTTTATTTTAATTTATTATTTTCACAGGTAAGAACATTTCTTTTTACAAATGGGCAGCTCATATCCAAGGATATGCAATGTAAATTTTAGAAGCTGCTGAGTTTACTTAATGCATGTTCACACACATAGAGTGTAAAAGTGGGTACAACCTGTATAAGCACATACAATTGTGTACTGTCAATCTTGGTAAGATTTGGTTAATACTGTGCATAAGCACTTTCCATAGGGACTGCAATATAGCTTACAGTGCACATATGCATGCTTCCTTACAATCCAGCCTGGAAAAAAAAAAATAGTTTAATAGAAAGGTTTAACAGAAAATTGTAACAATTCTATGAGTGTTTTCTCTAAAGGGTCCTTGAAAAAGATCTTGATATATAAAAACGTCCTTTTTGAAATCTTATCTTTAAAAAAAAAAGAAATCCCTAAGGAAAGTCAGTATTATCCTTGAAATAATAGACAAGTCTAGAATAATGCAAAGTTCAGTCAGTTCCATCCCTATGAGTTATTACAGAGTTTCCTCTTAGAGCCCTGTTTGTTTGATTTGGTATAATTTTTTAAAGGAACTTTTAATTGTGAAAATGTGGACAACTGTATATGTAAAAATCCATTTGTGCAAACATAAAAGAACTATGAAAGCAAGAAGAGCTGGGGATTAACCAAGGCTTCCAAAGATCAACATTCAGTCCTCAAATCTTCTTGTTTGACATAGACTCATTCACCTGGTCCTCATCAGCCTCATTTATTTCCATAACTCTCCCCTGTCTGCCCATGAACAGACACTCCAAGGAGTAGATGTTGCCTTACGTTGTGGTTACAGAGAATCGTGCAGCACAGCCCTGCTTGCGCGCTGGTCCCACTGCTCTGATACACTCATTCATGCTCAGGAATTTCATTTACACTCGTCTTTTCCCTAAAGGCTTTTGTGCAAGTTTCAGAACATCAGGTTTTGCAGAAGCTACAGATGTCCACAACCATGCCTTTATTAACTTTATCAAACCGCTCACAAAAGGGCATTTTATTTTTAGATGTAAAATGGAGGAAAAGTTCATAACAGGCTTATACCTCTCATATAAAGTTGCTCCATAGTAAGTAGTAGAAGAATGTCAATGATAGAGAAGATCATAGCTGAATCTGAGTAACACCTTTGTCTGCAATGATTGTATGTTATCAGCAACCGTTAAGATTTTATTTAGGAAAAAAGACCAACAAATTAAGACTCATCTTTACAAAGAAGGACTCTGATCATAAGATTACCAGGTATTTTGGTGGACCAGTTACACAATCAGATATGGATATAAGCTGAACATCCAGCCATAGCAGGCCATGGCCTGCCATAGAGTATGATCAGGTGATATTTGGCTTATTGCATCAGCTATGGTAGTGTGAAATATTCACCAATAAATAGTACTATAAGAAAACCAAACCAAACCAAAACCAAAACCCAAACCAAACAAACTGCTTTCCTTTTCAAACCAAAAAGCTTCATAAATTTCTGTGAGCTCAACTAGGCATGTTCAGAAAAGAAATAACTGGTTTGAGTTTATTACTGTAAAAGCAAGCAATTTTATGAGCTGAAACCATACCCTTGATTGCAGTAGTTGTATCACCAGACTTTTCTCCACCAGCTGCCTTAGTGGTGCGTTATCCAGTTATTCTACGTCTATCTTCTCTAAGGATTGGAAATATATTGTATTCAGCCAACATGTAAACGAACTACTTACACAATTTGGGATGGAAGTCCAACTGAAAATGCAAATATGATGCACTCACCTCAGCATCCTTCTAAGAACATTTCTAGCGACAGATCTCCGTCCTAAGCTGCGCAACGTTGGGTAGAAAAAACTTGAAAAACACATGTTTGAGAAGTTCACATGTGGCCACAGGAGCAGGTAAGTCCGCTTCATTTTAAGCATTCCTGTTCTGTTCTACATGGCTGCCTCTCCGAGCAAACATCACAAGTACCTGCCTCCCAGACAGCACAGCAGATATTTCAGGAAGCATGGCTTTGTGAATTGGGACAAGATTTTGGCTCCATTTTCCTGGACAGCTGTGCTGCAAACCAAATTTATTTTGCCTGAAAATGACATTTCCCCTTCCTCCCTCCTTTATAATCTGGCAAAAAGAGGATTTCTTTCCCTTTATATATATCAAGATTTGAACACATGAGCCCTCCACCTCTGTGCATACATATGTCTTACTTTTTTTTAACCTGGTGATGAATCTAAATCAAGTTTGCCACAGGTGAGGTCTCACCTCAAATCCTGTGCACAGTTTTGCATCCCTCACGCCAAGAAAGGCCTTGAGGTGCTGGAGCGAGTTGAGAGAAGGGAACGGAGCTGGGGAAGGGGCTGGAGCACAAGTGTGATGGGAGCGGCTGAGGGAGCTGGGGGTTCAGCTGGAGAACAGGAGCTGAGGGGAGACCTTCTGATCTCTGACCTGCCTGAAAGGAGCTTGGAGCATGGAGGGGGTTGGTCTCTGCTCCCAAGGAACAAGTGATACAACAAGAGGAAATGGCCTCAAGTTGCGCCAGGGGAGGTTTAGATTGGATATCAGGAAAAAGATCTTCATGGAAATGGTTGTTAGGCACTGGAACAGGCTGCCCAGGGCAGTGGCGGAGTCACCATCCCTGCAGGTGTTTAAAAGACACATAGAGGAGGTTCTTGGGGACATGGCCTAGAGTTGGACTTAGCAGTGTTAACAGTTGGACTTGGAGATCTTAAAGGTCTTTTCCAACTAAAACAATTTCATGATTCTATGACTGTCTTACAAGATTCATGAAAATAAACAGCCAGATGGAGAAAAAAGTCCTTATTAACTTCTGCATTGTAAGAAAAGTTAACCTGTAAGTTCAACGCTTCCAATATGTTAGAGTGCACACAAGAACTAACCCTCAAGTCAGAAATCTATAGAAAGCCAAGCTGAAATGAAAAATGGAGCAACAGGAATAATAAAATAAAATTGTGTTTCAATGTTTATGTGCTCTACCTTGCTGGCAGAGCTGTACATAGCTTCAGTAAGCTTTTCATTCATTCAAACAGCTAATATTTGAATAGTGTCCAGTGCAGCCTTCCAAGACTACCTTTCCCATCCAAGATAAGTTAAATCAGAGATAATAATTTCCTCAGAATGGGGTTTCATGTGAAATTCCTACTATTGCAGCCAAAAATTAATACAGAGCAAACAAAAAATCCATAACCGCAGACAGTCCTGATAATAATACACAGTCACATCTTCTGCTCTGAAAGCATTTTGAAAGTACCTCAGCAAAGTATGGGTGGTGTAATTCCCTCCTTTTTTTTTTCACAGAAGAGAAAGTAAGGCACAGATTCTGTGGCAGAGAAGAGAAACTGAGGCACTTGCCTTTACCATGTTCACATGACTCGATGATCTTAAAGGTCATGATTGTATTCTAGTAGGATTTTTGCAACAGAGACAAGAACTGGATGCGAATAGCTCATCCCACCTGCAGACAGCAAAATAGGCATCTGCTGATTAGCAAAACCCTTCACTGCCATTAACATTGACCAAATGCAATGCAGCAACCATCAGCAGCATCATAAGGCAACCCACGACCTGCCTATCAGCTGCCCTGTGCTTCAGCTTCTGCAACCCATGGAGAAGGAAGCCTGTTTGATGTGGTAGTCTGCAGGGACTTATTCACATTGCCGCTACCACGAAGTGAGGGATAGCAGGTACTTGCGCAAGATGATATTTTGATTCCGTTATTCCAGCAATTGTAACTCTTAATGGGCAGTTTGCCTCTCTTCTGCCACTGTAAATCACTTGGAGCACATAATAGCACCCATTTGCTTGAGCTCCAAGGTTCCAGCAGAAGAAAGCAAAGAGGGAGAGAGCAAGAAAAAAAAGAAAGTGTCATCAACTTTTCATTTCTACAACAGGTTGGCTGGGCGCGCACCAAGTTGCTGGGTTTCATTCTGTCCCCACGCTGCTCACAATCCAATTTTGTCAAAGGCCTTTCTCCACTCCCAGCAAGGCCCTAGAGAGTTGTTGCCCTGTTACCTTGCAAGGGTAAAGCCAAGAACATCAAAAAGCAGCACGGAGGTTTTGCTTTCAAGCTCCACTCAGAGCTGTTTCCATGCTGCAGAGACATAGAAGCAAAGAGACAATAAATGGGTAATAAGAGCTTTTCCCTGAAGAAATGAAGTAAAAATTATTCGTTTGCTCCAAAAGTGTCTTGTTGACATTGTTTATATTAGGGCGGCCCAAGGTGGTCCAAGGCAACAGAGGCAGACTGCAAGCAGCAGATAAGGAAAGGTCCTTGGGAGAGATTGCGCTAAACCTGGTGGCTTTGTTCCTGCCTTCATCGTGGTTCTTCACATCTCCAAGGGGATGTGCACGGAGCCAGCAACAGGGGAGGAGAAAGAAATGAGGATCCTGAGAGTGGAGCTGGCATTTGGGGTTACACCGGGTCCAAGGAGGTCACAGCAGCACAGACCTGGGAGATGGTGCGTGAGCCTCTGTGGTGTCAGTGCGGCCACTCTGTGGGCAGCTGTCATGCCAAAATGATGCAGGTCTAAAGGCTGAGTTCAAAAAGGGTGAGGAATTAAAGGAACAATGGGAGACCAGCAAAAATATTGATTTTTTTTTAGACTATGATAAATAATAGATGTGAAACCTCAGACAAAGAGACCAATTTTAATACGTTCTACTCAAGACATTTAAAGAAAATGATGTCCTACTCAAGTCATTTATAGTAAGGGAAACTGAGGCACAGACATGAGATGACAACTGGCCAACTTGACCCAGACAGTCACAAAACAAGGACTGGAACCAGTTCTCCTGGCTCACGTATGTGATGTTTGGGCCACTAAGGTCATGCGTCCCGCAATATGCAAGGAAGAAGTGGACTTTGCAGCCCCTTTGCACACCTTGTAGCAATATTAGTGACAAGGGTTGCATTACCATCCTTCACTACAGAGCCAGCAAAGTCCCCATGTCCTAATCATTACCCTGCCTGTAATTATGATCTCTAAAGAGATCTCCTAGGCCAGATATTTAGGGCCTGTTTCCTTTCTGGAGGCATTCTTCTTTCTTATTAATTGAGAATGGTTGAAGGGGAGAGTTAACTCTCAGGATTTGTAGGCATTAATTTTTCATCTGATTATTAGTATGCTTGCAGCAGGTGTTAAAAGCTTTCTATTTTAGTGGTCTCAGAGAATGGCAAAGGGTATGAGAGCCACTTATCTTTGTTTAAACCATTACCTGATGGGGCTAGTAGGAGAGGAGAAAGGGTTGGACATAACTCTGTAGTATTCGTAATGTCATTTGCTTCTACTTCTGTAATTGTGAAGTATTTATCTCATGATAGTCATGTCTGATTTTCTTCTGTTCTCTCTAATCTCCTTCTTGTCTTTTGATTCTTTTTCACAGGGTAAATGGGAAAAGCTACCTTGCATGAAATTATTTCCCAGGACCTCAAAATGGGAAAATTGTTTTGTGTCTTTGGGAAATCTTGGAGAATCCGACAGCTTTGAAGAGCTGACAGCAGTGTAAAAGCTGTTGGTCCTCACCTGGTGTTACCTTAGCTGTAAAAACATCTTTCTGGAATATGGGGAGAGCCTGAAGATTTGCAAAAAGAGCTGTTACCACAGGAACTTACCAATTTTCAGAGTAATTCTGCATTGAGGACGATCCAGCTTCATACCTGCTCAGTTTGCTTTGAAACGGGCAGCAATTCCACCAGCCTAAATGCAACCACAATGAATGTCCTCAGTATATAGCATGTATTTAGCAAATATCTTTATATATATTGGTTATGTACTGTCTCCTTAGTAACTTCTTCTGCTTTACGAAAGCCTTCATTCAACTCATTGCAGAGCAGAAGCTGTATGTAGTTTGAGTGGCCGAGGCAACCACCAAAGAGAACTTCAAGCAGATCCATGGTATGAATTGTGCCTTTAATGCATTAAGAAATGTTTAGCAAAAAAAAAAAAAATATTTTCAGGTTATGTCTGATCCACAGTGGAAATATTAAGTTTGAGTAACTTCATTTGCAATGCATAATTCTACGTATTTCAATCAGATGTCTCAAACTTCGTAGTCAGTTTTATCTGCCAATGGCTTCTTGCTGATCAAGAGCTGAGCTTGGGTCAGTTAAGTTGTTCTTAGCACATGATTAGGTCCCATGCTTAGACCTTGACTCTAACCACTAGTTGAAACCATTGTTATTTTCACCCTGATCTAGATGCTTTTGGGGACTTTTCTAAATATGTACATAGGTATTAACCCTGTTTTGACACACAGGACTGATGTTAGCAGGAAGATTCTAATAAGTCTCCTTCACCTTGAACTCCTCAGACTCCACGTGGTGTTTTCTTCCGTTAGGCTGTTCCTTGGCCATTTGGGTCGCCATTAGGAAGGAAACACTGAATTAAACCTGACACTGTATTCACTAGAGCATGTTCCTGACAGCAGTGTAGAAAAACACTCTTTTTTTTGTTTTGTTTTGTTGTGGTTTTTTTTTTTTTTTTTTTTGCCTAGCACTAGACAAACTGCTAAGTATGCAAATTACAACCTCTCTATTCATTTTGCCTTCGTTTCCTCACTGTACGCACTGGATCCAAACATCTGTGTTTTGGGGATATCTGACTAATCTCAGCACCGGGCTTTGCATAACAGGTGAAGCTCTGAAGTAGGTCAGCATGGACCAGCAAGGCAGAGCTTCTGTATCTCTCGCAAATCCTTTAAAAATCTTGCTTTGTGTCCATAAACTTTGTATATATTTAGTATCTACTTAAAAACGTTAGTTCTCCTAGAGTAGTGTGGAGATTGATACCTTTAAGGCAGCCAGAGCAGCTACTGAATATGCTGTGTTAAGACTACCACCAAGAGGCCAGTAAGGAGATGGCTGAAGAGATTTAATTGCAGCATTTTCACCGAGAGCAGAGGCCCCCTTAGCAGGAAAGGCAACGGCTGGGAAAGCAAAGCTGGGAAGTAGATTCTTAATAACCAGATGAGCCCCTCTCTGGCATCATTTCGTGGCAGCAGGATCGAAGAATGACAAGGAGATGGGGACATGGCTGCTATATAAATAGAAATACAGCAAGCACTGACAAATGCTTCAGTATGCAGCCTACATGGCAACGCTTGGCTGCAGTAGCACAAGGGATACAGGCTGGACATCCCTGTCCCCAAAGAGCCCAGGTCTCCTTTTGCATCAGCATCAGATGATATTCAGACTAGACATGAGGAAGAAATTTTTTACACTGAGGGTGGTGAAACACTGGCCCAGGTTGCCCAGAGAAGTGGTGGATGTCCCATCCCTGGAGACATCCCAGGCCAGGCTGGACGGGGCTCTGAGCAACCTGAGCTGGTGACGATGTCCCTGCTCATGGCAGGGGTTGGACTAGATGAGCTTTGAAGGTCCTTTCCAGCGCAAACTATCCTATGATTCTAAGATATTTCATTGCAGTGCAATCAGCTCAGACCCTGCTTTGCATCATTGTACAGGGCAGAAGCAGCCACATCTGTGACAATAAATGGCATCCTCTTTAACCACGGAATTCCCTTTCAAGCAGTGGTCTGTAGTGAACACATCTCCTTTGTTCCACAGCAAACTCAGATGAGTGAAATGTGATCAGAACTGCAAATTAACATTTTGCAACTCAAATTAACTGAGAAGTCACCAACCCTGAGTATTTCCTAGCCACACAGTGACTTAACATGAGTGTGCCCAGCACTGCTCATAGCATGAGACCAAGATCAGACTGCTCAGCATGTAGTGAAGGGAAACTCCAAAGCTGCACCTATACTAGCAAGAAACAGTGGCAGAGACAGAGTTAAACACTCAAACTAAATTAAATATTCTGCTAAACTGCTACAGCAGTCTCTGGAACTGTCGCAGCCTGGACCAGCTAACTCTCTGCTGCAAAATTTCTGCACGAAGTTGAAGCTCTGGCACAAGATGGGGAACGTTCCCAAAAGGAAGTTTGGATTCAACTATCCTGGTTTGGGCAGCAAGAGAGTTTAGTGATGAGGTCAGGCTCTTCCTGGTGAACTCAGTGCCCAAGAAGGGTCCTGGGTATGTGTGATGTCTGAGTGCTGTGGTAGCCTGAAGCATCTACTAGGAGCTGAGGAGGAAGAGGAGCTTTTCAGTGAAAATCTCACTGGAATGTCTTCTTGAGTGTGTGCTTGGTACTATTGGCCCCATGTGATGAAACTCTGTGAGAAATTTGCATAAAAACATGGTTAAATGGTCCATAAAGATAATCTCTACTGCCCGAGGGCAGGCAGCTGGAGTAGATAACTTTGCCAGGAGCCTTTCAAACCTCTTTTCTCTGACTGCTTGTAAAATAAGACTTTTAAAGAGTGTAAGTCCATGGAAAATAAAGGAGGAGAACAGTCCTTAAATGAGCCTTTTTTGACAATCCTTCCTCTCCTTAACTGAGTGGAAGTATTCCAGTTAAATGGGAGAAGGCAGAACAAAATTATCCTTGGGAAGGACTGTGGTGCCAGATGTGGGGAATACACATAATCACTGTTACAATGAAATGCAATAGCCAGGAAACACACCAAGGAAAAAAAGGCATTTGAATTCTGCTTTAAATGGACATGGCAATGCAGCCCTAAGTTCACTGGCTGCAATGCCTGCGTTATATTTAATCGATTTGATTGTGCATGTTGTGCACAGAAATGATCTGATTCATCATGGTATGACTCCAGAGTTACACTGGGATAACTCCAGGATGAAAATCAGATCCCAGAATATTAATCCAGAGACACAGAATTCAATAATGGCCAAGCACATGTACAGACGTGTATGCATTCATACACTTGAGCAATAAGGGTACTCCAAATTTAATTAGCCTCTAGAGCAATAGATATTTATTCTGATGGCAGCAGCTCTCATAGCTCATCTACTCAGGATCATAGATTCATAGAATCATTTAGGTTGGAAGAGACCCTTAAGGTCATCTAGTCCAACTACTAACCTAACACTGCCAAGTCCACCTCTAAATCATGTCCCTAAGAACCTCATCTAAATGCCTTTTGAACCCCTCCAGGGATGGTGACTCCACCACATCCCTGGGCAGCCTGTTCCAATGCCTGACAACCCTTTCAATGAAGGCATTTTTCCTAATATCCTATTTAAACTATCCAAATTAAAATATCCAATTTATCCCCTGGCGCAACTTGACGTCATTTCCTCTTGTCCTATTGCTTATTACTTGGGAGGAGAGACAGACACCAACTTCACTGCAAGCTCCTTTCAGGTAGTTGTAGAGCACAATAAGGTCTCCCCTCAGACTCCTTTTCTCCAGAATAAACAACCCAAGTTCCCTCAGCTGCTCCTCATAAGACTTGGTCTCTCGACCCTTCACCAGGGTCATCAATGAATGAATCAGCAATGGGTTATCTCTCCCTCCCTTTACTGTACTCAACGTGAAAGGAATTAGGGGCATCCAAGAGAGAACTGGTGGCTGCTTTTTGCTAGCAATTCTGGTCCCACCAAGGGTGACCAATTACATTCAGTACTGCTCTGGATTTGGCCAGCTACCCTCTGCTTGAAAATTCACCCGCGTGATTCCTTCACAGCTTTCTCAGTTTATAATCTACTTGTATAACTTTACACAAATAAAATTTGAGTTTCGCAGGGAACTCACCTGGATGGACTGGTGTTTGGTGTACAGGTTTGCTGTTTACTGCGTGGCACCCTTGCTTTCTCCTCAGCATCATGGAGAGACAATCTCAGTTGTTACGGGTCTGACAGGATCAGCCACACAGCTCTGAGGTGGGATTAAGACAAGGAACCTCATCTGTACATCAGTCTATGAAGGACAAGAGTCTCTTTGCTCATGCTGATTCTCCTCATCCCAGTAAACCGAACAGCAAAGTTCCTATTAACTTCAACAGATGCTGAATTCTGCTCTGGAGGCACAGACAGAAGGAAGGAAAACCCATGTTCCGTCTCCTGCCTTAAGGATTACACAGTGCCTGCTGGTGTTTGGGACATTTGCCAGTCCAACACCTTTGAGGAGTACATGATGCAGTTCCTCAGCCTACACTGAATGAAAATTCCTATGATTGTGAATAATAAAGAGCCAAAGAAGCCCTGGGGACAATAGCTCTGTTTTCCCTGCCTGGCATGCCATTTCAGAGACCTTGGAATTCCTTGAGAGCTAAAGAAATTAAAGTAAGAGAGTTAAAATACGCCTCTGCAGGGCTCCGAGACACGGAGCATTTTTGCTGGCTTGTATTTTTCATCTTCTGTGGCTGTTTCAAAAATCTCTTTAAATATTAAAGACAACAATATTTATTTTAGCGAAATAATGTGTGTAGTGCAGTGAGATTTCCATTTGTGTGTTTAGCACAAAAAGCGATTTGAAGTCTCTCATATAAAAGTATTTTCAGACCTGAAAAACAAAGAATGTGGGAGCTTTTGAATAACTCAGATTTCTCTTTTTTTCAGGAACTTTACCATGTGGACCTTTTCCTGGCCTAAATTTAGTGGGTTGTGTTTCCAGACTTTGTGTGTGTGAAGAATGAGTCTAAGAGTTTAGTTCCATGGTCCTTCTAGCCTAATGCCTTGTCTCTAGGAGTGATCTGAACTAAAACATTGGAACAACAGTGGTGCAAGACATCCATGGTTCACAGACTAGAAATTAACTGAATTTCTCAAAAGCTTCACTCTGTCCTTACATTTTGTAGAGGCCAAGAACCTTCTTCCACCAAGTCACTAAAGTGTTAAACTCATGTTTTTATTTTAGATACCTACTGATAATATTAGATTAGCCAAGTCTAATATTCCATCCCAGACCATCTCCTGATCATAAGTTTTGTTGATATCCCAGTTAGTTCAATATGTTTCACATCCCTGCAGTATGAATTTGCTCAAACAATCAGGTCCATACAGGTCTTATACATATATATAGCCAAGCAACAGTTCTAGGCTATGATGCTGAATACATACAAGAACGAAACTAGTGGAATAAAATATTTGCTGGTTTTTTACTTAAAAATTGTTAGTGCAGCCTTTTAAAAATGAATTTACCATGATGTATTCAGAATTTCGCACTGGAAGGGAAATAAAGTGATTATTGTTATTGTCTATCTCTTGATCTGCTGAGGCACTTCCTCGTACATTAGAAAGAACATGCCTAAAAGAGCTGCATTATAATTAATATTTTTCCTTTCTCTCCAGAAGCCATTTGTTCCTCTACCTGTCTTTGGCTATAAAAGTACTGACTGATACATCAAACTAATTATAAAAAGCATTGGGTCTAGAATACTTCTCCTCATCCCAAATTTTATCTTTTAGAACTGCCTCACTATCTACTCCTAAGGAACATCTCTTTTGGCAGAAGAGATCAGCAGCCAAAAAGGATCATGTTGCATGGGATCCCATGTCCCTCAACCTTCTTTGACCTTGCACTAGGTCAACAAAAATGTGCAGAGGTTTTACTAGTATGTCAAAATGGCAGGTCTCCTATTCCACTCGCTTGTCGCCTGTAAATATCAGATTATTTGGCTGTTTTCTTTCTCCCTCCACATAATCAAATTAAACAAACCTACTCAATTGACTGGGTCTTCATATACCCAGCACGATTTGAGCCTAGGACCCAAGTGATGTGTTCACCCCAGCAACCTGGGGTCAGTGTGATTTTATTTCTAGGTGAGACCTCGGTTCCCAGAGAAGCAAAGAGATGATGAAACTGCGGAGAGTTCCTCCTGCTGTTTATTCTGCCTCTTACCCAGCTCAGGGATTGTCTGTTCATTCATTATAGCTGCTGAAGAAGTGAGGCAAGAATATGCTCTTCTTCCCTCTCAGGAGTATAAAGATGAAGATCTGATGCCAACTGCAATCCTAGTGTGAAATGAGCATGGATTCTATTGACAGAAAATGGCTAGAGAGAGAAAAAGTAAATGTAGTGAGAATACATACATTTCTGAGATAAAAGCTCCACTGGTAGCTTGGAGGGTTCAAACACAACAGTGAGTTAATGCAGGGTAAAAAGTTTTTGTGCATCAGCAGACCTGAGGTAACTGCCCTTGTGTGTACTTTCAGCTTGCAGTAAATCTGAGTTAATTTGAGTTACACCAGTCCACTTTCTCTAAAATAATTTAAATGTTTCAAATAACTTCACATTTGCTACAGGCAAGAAGCTTGTGCATGGACTGTTGCCACGGAAACCTACTCACGGATCTTAGCACAAGGGAAATATCATTACTGTTTCATTAATTACTGTATTAAAGCAAGATGCCATCTGAGATCAATGCTTATTGTGCTAGGTACACAGTGAGAAATACCGTTTGTCCCAAAAAAACTTCTGGTCAAAACAGGTAGCTTCCTTTCAGCTCTGCAGAAAAAAACGTTTATTTTACAAAGTTAAGAACTCAACCAGAGTCACATAAATCAAAGTCAACCTACTGCCTCCAAATCAGGCAAGTTATTGACAAGGAAGCCCAAGTCTTGGAGGTCCACCGAGACTCCATTTACAATTATACGAGTACCAAAGGCTGCCAGCAGCTGAAATTTGAGCCACAAACTGTTCTTCTGGTTTTCTGGGGGAGGGGGAGGGTGTTTATGTACAAAGCTGAGCTCTGTAACAGCACTAGCAAATACAGGCTAATAATCAACCAATTTCCTATAATGGCACTTCATATTTCAGCCTCTATTCGTTTTCTTCTCATTGTCACCCAGGAGGTAATGGCCCTGTTTGCTCTTCACAGCAGAAATGCACCCTGGTACATCATGCCTCTGAGAACCAGGCACAAAATCGAAGTTGGTAGAGCGTAATGAGTGGCATTTTCATGGCATAATGGATTTTAGCCATCATCTCAATAATCACAGAGCTGTCATGTCAGTAATTGCAGAGGAATGGGGTTTGGGGCTGAAAAGCTGCTCTCCTCCACTTTTCAGATTAGGTTCAAATAACTGCTTGCACCCCATCGGTGCAGCTGGGAGGCAAGCTGGTGCTTTCCCAAATGTGGCTTTCAAGTAAATTTAAGACTTCATATGTATCCACAGGCATGGCATGACTTTGCCGCAAAACCTGCTTTCCTTCCTCAAGAGACTGATGGAAAGACTATTTCTTGAATTAAGGCCTTTATCTAACACTGCTCAAGTGTTCCATAAAAGACACATGGTATAAAAGGAGATCTCACTGGGAATTTGCTAAAGCTGAGAAATCCAGAGCCAAACCCAGTTTAGCTTTATAGCCTTCAGTTCTTCTCCTGCTTAAATAAGGCATTCACTTGTAAATACACAAGGAAAGATTTTCTCAACCATATCTTAGAGGTAGGATTTTTTAATCTCCAGCTATCACATGTTGGTTCTTTAGCTCATGCTCTAAAGTTTTAGCTATGGCAACATCCATTTCTATTCCTGGGCTGACACTCATATATTTCTCCAGGGCCCCTATTATCGTTCACCAGTTTAGGTATTGAATTTGAGGCCAGCAGAGGAGTCATGAGCTTAACCCTGATGCTATTGCTCAGGTGGGGAATGAGCACGAATCAGAGAAGGTGAAACAAGCTTCAGTCACCAAAGAGGCCTCGTGGAATGATGTCCAACTGAGGACAGGGCATCCAGGCACTGAATATAAACTGCTGAGCAGCACAATCCCAGTTGTGACATTTCTGTACCATCATAGCATCACAGAATCATTTAGGTTGGAAAAGATCCTTAAGATTATCGAGCCCAACCATAAACCTAACACTGTGAAATCTACCATTAAACTATGTCCCTAAACACCATGTCCACATGTTTTTTAAATTTCTTTCAGGCTCTGAGGATGCTCTTGCTTCCTTTGCTCCTCTGCCACCTTTTCCCAGCCATTTATGACTCTATCTTCACATTGTGGCGAGGGCTGCTCCCCTCAATCCTCCTCTATCTTTTAGACCCTCTGGGGGTAGCCAGGTATTGAGTAGAGAACCACTGAGTAATGTTTTTCAGTCAAGAGGAAGAGAGTCAGAAGGTCCTTTCAGTCCCCTTGCAGTGTGCAGATTCTGCAGACATTATCAGTAGAGATCACAAATTCCTCTGCATGAATTTACAAACAATAGGTATAAGTTTCTCTATTGTCTTTGCAGTGCTCTTGGAGGTACTCCATGAGTCTGTCAATTATTGAGTGAAAACCATCATCCTCGGTGTCCATGAATCAAGAGCATATGTGAGGCCAGTCCCTAGTTTAAGGACTAGGAGGAAATCTGTATCTCTGATTCTTATACTTTCCTCTGAAATGTCCAGTTCTCATTAATATGAGAGGTAGGGCATAGCACAAAACCAGCATTATTTAAATCCACTGTAGTTCTTCTTGCATGTTATGTCTCCTACAAAAAAAGAAAAAAAAGAGAGAGAGAGAAGAGATCCCTACTATGCAATAGTTTTCAATGCAAAGATGTCCAAGCTTGGAGATCCAAAGGACACTGAAAAAGGTCTGGCCAATTAACTCCAGACTGGAAGTAACAAAGCTGTGTCAGCACTCCACTTCACCTGAGCTAATAAAGCTGGCCATCAGCTAATTAGCCATGCAAGTAAATCTTGCCAGGTTCCTGGAGGTGATATTATTTTCACAAAGTCTCTCCACCTACTGCAAAGACATGAAGTACACGATCCTAAATTCTGAATGGAACTAACTTTCACAGCATGTCTTGAAGGCCAAGGAATTCAAGCTTTTGGGGGCAACAGAGTGGGAAGGAAATCCTAAGAGACAAACTTTGAGGGTGGGGGGAGTTTTTCATTTGCATTGCAAGGAGGGAGAGAAGGTCTCTCAGATGGTTCAAAGGAGCATTTCCCTAGAAAAATTATCAGCTAGAGCCTTTTTTAAAAAAAAAAAGTGATTGCTGAACAGGTCTAAACCAGCTGCTTCAAATTTCTTTTCTACACTTACTGCAAACTTCCATACATTTGCTTTACATCTCCACTGTGACATCATTGTGTCTTGGAGTTTTTCTCCCTACTTTTACATTGTTATCTCTAGAGCCCATTAACATTTCTGATTATCTTATTCACAAAATCACTGCTTAATACTTAAAACTTATGTGAGTTATTGTAACCGTCCTCAATGAAAATTATCTCTTAGCACAAAAGAATTTCCTCTGGACACTTAAAACAAAAGTAAATTAAACTAATAACTCTCATCTTCTCAACTGTAATGCAGTTCTGTTCCAGAGGACATAAAAGATTTTGTGTTGTGTCATCTTTGCATTGGAGCTATAGTTTAGTCTGCTTCTCTTTTCTTTGGGGCTTTTCCTAGCCGCTTTTTCTTTTCTGAATACCCCCCAAGTCCCCATACACCTATTTTCACAGTTCTTACATGCACTCTGGCTGTTTTCTAAGATTCATGCTATCCCGTTCCTTGTAAGTCTGTGGAGCATCTTCTCAGTGGTGAGAGGATGAAAGCAAAATATTATTTGTTGTGTCTATCCTTGGAACAACATTTAGGTAAAAATATCAAAGGAAAATGTATAGTTCTCAATACTGATAATTTATAAGCAAGGGAATCTGGTGCCTGCAACTTTTCCCATCACTGTACTACAGTCAATGAGAAACCTCAAAATCTAGTAGTAATTTAGGCTACTTTACTGGCAGCTGCACCTTGGGAATGAAGAAAAAAAGACAACCCATGGCAAAATTGAGGAAAGGTAGTTTTTCTCAGAGCGTTAAAAGGATTTCTTCTTCCTCCCGGGACTGCACAGCAGGAGCAGAGCTTCTTGGCCATCCGGCACAAGTTGGTAATAAAGGGAAGAAAAGCCCTCCTGTGAGGGTTTAGTCAGGCATCAGGAGAATGAATTTGGATGTTCCAGGTGAACTGATGTCTTCATTGTCTTCCAAAGCAAACTCCAAGAGTGTTTGTTATGAAAGGTGTGACTGAGCTGATTAAATGCAGTGGTCTGCAATGTTGGCGTCTACATCGGAAGAGGTCAGGCACCAAATAAACAGGCTCAGCAGAGTGAGCGACATCACACCTCATCCTAACACTAACAGATTTTTTGGTAAACAGAACTGAGCCCAACTCAGTGTGTTAAATGGTTCTCCATCGACTAGAACAGGAGCCTATGTAACTCAGTCAGATGTAACATACACATTATAGACAGCTAAAGTGAGGGAACATAAATGCTATCCCATGCAAATCTTTGTGTCTGTGTACATGGCATAGTGTAACACCATTCAGATATAGATGAGTTTTCTTTAATATTCTCACCTTAAAACCAGATGCAGTGTGGTCACAGGAGGTGGAAGGAGAAAGCTAACCATCTGGCCAAAAAACAGCTTTAAAGAAAGCTTAGAATTTCAGCAAGGTGCTGAGTAGATGCACAACTCAAAACTATCACAAAAGACTTGCTTCCATCCATCCATGGTAAGGCTGGAACAACTATGTCAGTTCATTGCATGTATAAGCAACAGTCATGCAGAAGAAGTGAGAAGGAAACACCTGAACTTCACTGGTGTCTTCCGAAACACATTTGTAAGAAGGCTGGTTTGGACCCACAGACAGTGACTTGGTCAGATGTTTCTTCCATCCATACAACCGTACTCAGGTACTGGACTTGTAAGGAACGACAAGTTGGCCCAAAGGGAGAGGTTCCTGTGAAGTGACACAGCATCTTTCCTCTGGTTATTACAGCTTCAATCCTATGGCATGTCTTCTATAAACTTGTCCTCTACAATTCCCCAGTTAATTCCTCTGCAAGTCCTTAGAGTTGGTTTCTTTCTGTAGCCTGCTGAATGAGGTCCTCAAGCCTGAGGAGAAAGATTTTTTTTCTTTTTTTTCTTTATTGACCCAGCAAAGGAAAAAAAGGTTAAAACTAATTCCCTGTGAAAATCTATTTTTTCATTCAATAATACCTTGTTGTCCCCAAGGTAAAAAAGTCAAGTCTTGTTTCATAGGCTTCTTCTGGTAAACAGAGAAGCTTGCACTAAAAAAGATAAGGTGAAGTGTAGAACAAACAATGTATTGGGAAGAAAAGTCTCTATTACAGTAAGGCCAGCTAAAGTCAAGGCACTGTTGTGCCATAGCTGTATAGGGACTGTTCAGAACAGAGAGTAGAACATCCTAATCTGAATTGTTTGTCCTATGTATAGGATCAAGGAAAAGGGATACCACAGTATTCTTTTGCAGCTAAATGTCTAAGTGGGATTAGCATCGAGTCTTATAAAGCAGGTGTCTAAACATGAGAGTCTATAAGTGTGTTAGGTGTCTAAACATTATAGGAGCTGAGACATGGGCCCTGACTCAGCCAGCTGCACATAGATGTCTGTTGTCATGTAGAATCATGGAATCATTTTGGTTGGAAGAGACCCTCAAGATCATCGAGTCCAACCATAACCTAACTCTAGTACTAAACCATGTCCCTAAGAACCTTGTCTAAACACCTTTTAAATACCTTCAGGGATGGTGACTCCACCACTTCCCTGGGCAGCCTATTCTAATGCCCGACAACCCTTTCTGGAAAGAATTTTTTCCTAATATCCAATCTAAACCTCCCCTGGCCCAGCTTGAGGCCATTTCTTCTTGTCCTATCACTAGTTACTTGGGAGAAGAGACCAACCCCCTCCATGCTACAACCTCCTTTCAGGTAGCTGTAGTGACACCTTAAATTATCTAAGAGCTGGCATAGACATGATAGACAGCACAAAGTACCTGCAGGAGGCCTCAGAGCTGGGGGAGACGGGTGATAGTCTCTGTTGTCTCAAATAAACCTTTGTTTAATGGAAATAAATGTTTTTAATGGAAATAAACAAATTTCCATTGTTCAGGCAATAGACTTGCAGCCCAATCAGTGAATATTTAGTTCACCCTAAGCAGACACCTGAATTTGCTCAGGTAAAAGGGTGGATCAGGACATACTGAATAGCTCTACCCCAGAAAGGGAGCACCAAGGCTGTCAACCTGGAGGGAAATTCAAAGCTTTCACCAAAAGAAAGCCTTATTGGTATTGGCTGCTTCTGCCGCAGCTTTAAAAAAGGATGAAAAAAGAAACAGAGATTTTTGATTGGGAAAGACATAAGAAAAACAGAAATAGTGGGGAAAATTTATTTTACATTATTGAAATGTCATCAGAAAATTGAAGTTACAGGAAATAAAACCTTGATATAAAATGTATTTATATAGATATACATACATTCACACAGAGACACAAATGTATATGCTGTTGCTTACCTTTTTGATAAAAAAAATCAACAGGCAGCAATTGCTAAGAGGCACTATGAATGGGAATTGGTTATAATAGGGGTATAAATTCTGTCATATGATAATATTGGGTTTATCCAGAGTGCTAATTAGAACAGCATACACCAGATCTCCATATTCCCAGCTTTCATGCTGGCTTGTCAAACAAAACAGAAGCAGGAAACATAATTACGAATTTGAGGGATAAAATAACAAAAGCAAAATAGGGAAGGAGGAATGAATAAGGAAAGAGACACAGAGGAGATGGATTTCTCACAAAAACCTAATATGTGGTAGATACTTGCAGCCGTACTGTCCCTGAACCTGGAGACAGTTTCATAAACATTGAAAACTTTTTCCTGCTACTGGGATTTGCTGGATCTGAAGAGAAGCGAGGCCATGGCCATGACCATTCCAGACTCCTTCCTGTTCAGATGGGAGAATCTGTGAGGAGGGTTTCACAATGGGTAACCAACCTCAAAATGCCGGAGGCACAGAAACTGAACATGCATTTGCTGACATCCTGGATACAGTATCCATAGAGACACTGGGTAAAGGGATATACAGCCAAGAGAAAGGAAGGCAAGATGCTATCAACACTGCTGATGCCTGGGGAAAAGAAGTAATATGCCCATCTTCAATACAGTCAAGGAGGAGGATGCAGGGAACTACAAGATGGTCAGCCTCACCTTATTTCCTCATGCAGTTACAGAGTAAAGCCTCATTTAGTCTATTTCCAGGCACTTGAGGACAAGAAAGTGGTCACATGCTGTATGAGGAGACAGTGGGAGAAGTGAGTTTGTTTACCCTGGGGAAATGAAGACTTTGTAATAGCAGCATACCAGTACTTATGGGGAGGTCATCAAAAAGACACACACAGGCTCTTCACAGTGGTTCAGGATGTGAGAGTCAATAGTCAAAAACTGAAACAAGGGAAGTCTGGATGTCAGAAAAAAAAATACAGACATTTACTGCAAGGACAATTAAGCACTGAAACGGGAGCTTGGAGAGGTTGAGGTATCTCCGCAGGCTTTGAGACCCTACTGAACAAAATCCTAAGCAACATAATCTCAGTTTTGTGTTGACCCCTGCTTTGAGAAGGACGTTGGACTAGAGACTTCCTAAGGTCCCTTCCAACCTTAATAAATCTGTTCAGTCATGACTGGAAACAACCTGCACAGATTTACCAAACGCAAATTGTGCCTGGTCAACACGATCACCTTCGGTGATGTGATGATCAGATATGTGGATGAGGTGCAAATTGGCAATGCCGTTTACTCTAAGACTTTCAGTGTGGTCCCATAATTTCAGATAATCAGATATTCCTGTTTAAACAGTGTTCCTGTGTGGCACTCCATCAAAAGCAAACTCAATCAAACAGCTCACTTGTGTCAAACCAAAGCTATGACTCCAATTGAGAGAGAGTCTGATTTTGAACTTATTTTGCAGCCTTCTGTAAGACTTCTAGAGCAGACTCACAGAAGAACTGGGACTTTGTAAAGCTCAGGACTAGGCCCTGTTTTACCAGCTATGGGACACCATGACCTCATCTCAGACGAATGAGGCAAGGGTAAATACATCCAAGACAGTGAGAGCACTTGCTAGCCTAAGACATTATGCCCTAAGTTTCCTCAGGAAACCTTGGCCTTCATTGCCAACAATACTTGTTGAAAAGAACAAACCTAGTTTTAGGATAAATAGGAACACATTCTGTTTATCCCTGTCACCTGAGTATCTTCCCAAGGGTTTTGCTCAGTTTTGAGTAGCTGACCTTGCCTTCTGCCAGTACAGCAAGAGGTTAAGGTGTCAACAGACCTTGGCAGATTCACACATGTCGCAGAGTGCCAGAAGAACAGACCTACTTGAGAATAATTGCTCCTGATAGACTATTGACTTTGATTAGGAAACACACATTAACATCTTTCTTCATTTAAGCCTCACTTGTAGAAGGTAGCCTCCTTGAGTGTTCTGTTGTCTGGAATATTAGACCAGGAATTAAAAATGACAGGATGGACAATTTGGCAGCAAGTGTTTAATTAGGCAATAAATTAGAGTCCCCGAGAGCACAAGGATCTGAGGCATCTCTCTTCTTTTGGATATAAATCATATTGTTTGTCTAATGTATAACACCCCCTTTATTATACACTACAGATGGAGATCCATGCCCCTTGCTGTTGGTTTTAGTAAAGACACATTGACAAGGAGAAAACATGAGTGTATTAACATTTTAGTGCTTTTCTGCCAATGGATCTGGGGGATTGTCCAAAGTGCCACACACATCTTGTCTTCAGGATTAAGCTACAACTCCTCCTCCAGATTTCCAGACTTAAACTCAACCATTTTATGGTGTATTTCTGCTGAACTTGCAATATCCTTGCTAGAATTTTACAACTTCTTTTTGAGAATGAGGAAGAGCTGGAAATGCCTCTCAGCTTTCTGAAGTCCCAGTTGTTGGGATGCCAAATGTCATATCACATGCTGATACTGGATATCAGATGCTTTAACAGCTCACTCAGTTAACAATGGGTTGGTGCTGGGCTGGAGCCAGAAGTTTCCAGCTCAAAATCATGCATAGTCTTGCTTGGTACCAGACTGCATTCTCTGTCCTGCTCTGGGTCCTCATACTACCATTCTGGAATGGGAACAATGTCATGGTCCTTGGCCAAGAATATAGGATAATGCAGATACGGTGGCATGACAGAGGGAATAGGAGAGCAGAAAGGGTAATTCACTAAGTTAGATGGAGAATAAGTGGTAATGGACAGATTAACTACTTGATTTGTCTTTCTTTAATTTTTGATTCATCCACAGTCAAACTTTCTGTTTCAGGTTATTCAGTCCTCTTTAAAACTTTTCACCTTCTCGTCTAACCTTTTCTTTCTCTCTCTTTCTCTCCTTGTTATCACTCTTTCTTTTTTCCTTTCTTTCAGTCAATTTGCATATGAAAAAAATGCCATTTCAGAATAAAACACTACCAAGGTTTATTTGCCAACATGGAAATAAAGCTTCTAATTGTTTTGGAAAATGTTGTCTAACCCTAACAAAACTATTTGATAAATTTCCCTCATTTTGGAAAGACTTCTGCTGTTAGTTAGTCTGAAACTGGACAGCAGGGTGTGATGCAATAGTGCCTCCCCTAGACCTACGCATACTCAAGATGAAGGCTCCACATTGGCCGCTCTCCCACCCCCCAGCCTATAACAAACATTGCCTTATCCCATGGACCTTATTTAATCTCGCAGTGGAAGCCGCAGGCAAAGGGTATATAAAACCAGAGTGGTGCAGAAACTGTTTTGACTAACGGTTCTGACAAACAAAAAGAGGCTATAAGGAAAAGTGACCCTCAAATGCACAAAAGGAGTAAATGACAACCAGACTCCATCTTTCATATGGTGGGAGTGGGCAAATGCTCAAAGGTCTCCTATCCATGAATAACCTGTAGCATCATCATGAGATTTTTTTATAATGGCTTACCTTTGTGAATGAGCTCTATTCTTCTTGACTGCTGAAAGTTCCTTATAGCTGCTGACCACACAAAGCCACTGCTCATGTGTGAACCATTTTTCTGACCTTGCAACTTCTTAAGCGTGGTTTGAGTGTATGGACTCACAGTGCTGTGTCTGGGATCCCTGAGCAGAGCAGTTTGTAACTAATGGGTTTGAAGTATGAGTTCAGAAAAACAGTGGCTGACAATAAGTCTGTCAAAATGAACAATGCTCACTCCATTGCTCCAGCATCCATCAGTCTATGGGATTAGTCCTACATCTATCATTTTGGAGAATGGGGAAAAAAAAAAAATGTGAAAAGCAAAAACAAAACCAAAAAAAATCCCACACATTAAAATGCCTCATGTCCCCAAAATCATTGTAGAATAATAAGGCTCAGAGAGAATCAGCACAGCTCACTGCCACAGCCACACACTTCTGGTAATTCCCAGGCAAAAAACTACTGTCAGGAATAATACCAGTAAAATAGCTCAGTAATTAATGTATTAACAGTGTCTCTTGTGCTACTCCTTTAGCAGACTGCAGTTTCTGTGGCTTTTGATTACTTATGCTAGTAGTTAGAAGGATGTTTTGTGGTGCAAGATATGCACCCATGGGATGGAGTGTCTATTACATGCCACTTGTGTGTGCAAACACGCAGACAATACTTTTTTCTTAATCAGTCAACTTGCATACAGTCCAATAGATATAAAAGAAAGTCAGGGAACTTTGATAGGTAAAGTTCTTCAGAGCAGGAGCCACTAAGTGGACTAAGATTCTTCAGCTTGCAAGGCATAGATCATACCCACTTACATACATAGAGAATACAAAGTAGAGGCCAATAAAATTAGAAATTACATGGGAAGAGAGAGCAACCATCAGATGTTCACTTTTTTCCAGTACAAGCACCAGAAAGCATCTAATTAAGATAATAAAAGGCAGATCTAAAACAAAAAAAGGCATAGTTCTTCACATGGTGTCTGATTAATCTGTGAAAATTCTTGTCATAGACGTGTTGGAAATACTTTTCTATTAACCTTCTACAGGGAAGATCCCATTTTCTTGCAGAACCAAGGATGTGAGGCAAAAAAGGGTGAAAATCAGATGGAGCAAAATTTTTTTAGGTCAATACCCAAGAGCTGATCTGAGGCCTCACATAGAAAAGAGGAAGAACATAAAACCCAAGCAGAAGCACCCAATGTTATTAAGGCGCCTGGTCATGCAAATAATACGAGCCCTTACTGCTTTGTGAACCAGAAGAAAGAGGACTAGATAGGTAATTTACGCAGCATCTATAAAAATAAAGTGTCAAGTTGCTGGACCCGCCAGGCCCAGCTGCATGCTTGGTCAGTGCCAAGATGAATAGCCGTCCGGTAGCTCCTTCACAGATATTAACTTTCAGCTGAACAACTTTATCTGTTATATAAATTACAAACCTTGCTGTGTACCAGGGCAGGAGTGAGGTTGGTGAGGTCATCACACTGGAAATACATGGCTTGCAATTATCGAATCAGCCATCAAAGAGGAAGGACTTGAAATTACCTACCTCTATAAACTACTACTTGGACAGGACAGAGTTGCAAATAATTTACACATATCTGAATTTCAGAATTGGAAAAAGCAGGAAAGCATCAATCTGATGCAAGAAGATTATCCCAAAGGAAAGAAAACCGCTTATTTTTTCAACTGTGAGCAGCAAACATTGAACTTGTCATTCAGCAACCCTTTTGAAGGAACAAGAGTTGTTAAAAGCAGAAAAATAATGAAATCTTGTTTCAGGGGCCAACTGGTGTTTAGGGATAAGAAAGGTTTCGTTTTGTTCTGCTTTGTTTCTTAACAAAATCTAAATGAAGTGGCATGTTCTTGTGCCAGAACAAAATGTTCTTTTTGATGAAAATTGGGATAAGGCATTTTGTTTTCAGACTATTTTTAACTATTTTCCTTTCTTCCTGAAAGAAAATGAACAGTTCCTAAATGAAAATATAATTTTTGGCTTAAAAGTGAAAAAAAGTACTAAGAGGAACTGCAGAAATTACACGTATTTTCTATTTTGCTCCCTGCACATTTTTAAAGTGGTAATCTTTGCTGAACTCAATCCATTCACTAATAATTTTGCTCACTGTGAAAGCAAATTTTTTGGAGAATTTACTTTTTAGCAAGAAAAATAAGATGCTTCCTTTCTCCTGCTTAATTGGTAGACAACTTTAAGGTGCTTACTTTACCTTCTACACCTTCATTTCTCTCATCTGTAAAACAGTTGCTGGTCATGATATTTACCCATTTGTTCTGGGGGGCTTTGGAGATGACAAGTTGTGTGTGACAGCTATTTAAATGTCTAGAGTACCATATAAATAACTATTTATACATTCTGAGGATTCCTAAGGAAGGTTTCTGAATGAAGAATAGGTGAACAAAGCCAGACCACCCTCTCCTGACAAAAGGCAAATGTGAGTGTCGGTAGTTGCATCACGTAATTTGTTATATGCAGTTGATCGATAAATTAAACCTAAACCCTTGGCCAACCAATTACCTTCATTCACAAGACTAAACATGATTCAGACTTTCTTTTAATCAGGTTCAATGCCTGCAAACCAAAGTTACTGGGATTTGAAAAAATCAAGTTGCATTCTGCTGCAGTGTTTGTCACCAAATCTACTACAAAAATCATTTCACCTCCACACATGCTGAGGAAAAGGATTATATTATTTCAGTGATTTATTAACCCAATAAACAGAAGTAACACAGCAAGCCTGGGTATGTATCACCGTGTATCTGGGAACTATGTTTTAATTAACCAATTTCTCTAATATGCTGTCTAAGCTTCCTGCAGGGGAATTGAAATACCCCAAACAGCTGCAAGGCTGGAAGACTCTCTAGACAGTGTCCTCATTGTGTTTTGGTCTGGCTTAGTAAATGTCTCTGGTGACAAACGCATATTGATGAAGCAACGAATTGACTAATTGGCACATTTAATGAAAACTTAATATTCTGCTGGTGGTGGAGGGAAATATTAAACTTGCTCTCAGTCAATTGTTATAAAATATTAAATACACACACAAAAGCAGAAGGAGGAGAGAAGAAAGATGATCTTCAAATGAATCAGATCTCTGGAATGGTCCCAAATAGCAATTCAGAGATTGGGAGATACGAAAAACATTATAAATCTGGTGTATCTAAGAACTTTCCAGATGTGATTGCCAGTATATATCATGAAAACTTTTATTATTTCATACAAATGATATCATCTTTGATTAAAAAAAATCTGCCTGTCCTATCCGTTTACCTGCTGCAGCTCCGTGATACATAATTTATTCTATGCACCATATTCTACTGTTGATTTACTTTGTCTACCAATTAAGTTTTATCATTTTGATTCCATACTCCTTTGAGAAGGTCTAAAGCTGCATACTATGCTTGTATAGCTGTCTCTGCAATAGGTCCCAAATGGGTCATCGTCTTTGTTTAATACTGCAGTAGAACTACTCAATAACATTAAGAACAGCCAGATGTCTTTGCTAGTTTCTAAATATTTAAATGGTATTGAGAAGCATATGTTACATCTCTCCTTTCTTCAGACAGATTTTCTTCTGCAGCATAGAAGGGATCTTCAAAATGTCTTTTAAAGACTCACCCAAGCATGGGCTGTCCAAAGATACTGAAATTTTGACCCAAAGAACGGGAAGCATTGGTCTCTCTAAAAATTAGAGTAGAATCAGTCATAGAGATTGAAACAGTCTCTGCCATGGTTAAGAGGTGTTTTCCACATTATTTAGAGAATTTAGCTATTAGCATTTCTCCTTTTTCAAGGCACATTTTATGCAAACTGGAATGTTATTGTGGTCTTTGTCTGATGTCCTATAAATATGTTTATTTGCAGTATGTAATCCAGACGCCAGATGTCACTGCATGATGCAGAGTATTGCAGAGATGATCTAGAGTATGGTAAACAAATTGAGAGAAAATGGAGCACGAGCTGTGTGAACCCATGTATTTTACTCTCTTTACTGACAGTTATCTTCCTTTAGAAACATATTTTGTTCAAGAAGAAACATGATTCTGTACAGCAGTTAACAACAGTGATCCAAAGTACAACCAATAAACTTTTTAAAACAGCTCAATTATTTCTCTAGATTTCATGACAATGACAGGAGGTTTGTGCTTGGCAAAATGCTGGGATATAAGTTCTATGTTTTAATTTGAGGTATCGCTTTCTGAATTAATTGCAAAGTTGTCCCCGTAAAATATAGAAATTGATGAAGCTGGTATTTTTAGCTTAATAATTTTTCATTGGGAAATTGCATTTACCTCTAATCACAGTCATCATGCTCAAATAACAATATCGTTATTAATAATTACAAAACAACACAATACCAATTTAAAATATTAGCCAGGAAGCAAGTACAGATTGCCATATAAAAATGAAGATTGATTAACAATTATAGTACACGCAGCCAGGAGAAGAATAGTTACAAATTATTTTTCAGGCAAGTTATTTATGAACAAGCAGAGATATGAAGGTAGGAGTAATTGTTGAAATCTTATTGTAGGCATCATCCCTAGTGACAATCGCCCTTTCTATTATACCCTGGGACCAGACTGAGCACAACTTTCTCCCAGCTATGTCCACAAGGAGACCAGGGACAGGATGAGTTATGGAGCCTGAACAGACATCTGGTGATGAAATGGCCCTTTCAAAGATCCACAAGGGACAAAAATACTTAATTTTTACTGCAATTCTGTCTGTGTTTTATCAAGGCAATTGGAGTATTTTGTGTGTTACAGAATGGCTGGGGTTGGAAGGGACCTCTGGAGATCATCCAGTCCAACCCACCTGCTAAAGCGGGTTCACCAGAGCAGATCACACAGCAATGTGTCCAGGCAGGTTTGAATGTCTCCAGAGAAGGAGACTCCACAACCTCTCTGGGCAGCCTGTTCCAGGGCTCTGGCACCTCAAAGAAGTTTCTCCTCATGTTCAGATGGAACCTCCTGTGCTTCAGTCTGTGCGCATTGCCCCTCATCCTGTCATTGAGCATCACTGAAAGGAGTCTGGTCCATCCTCTTGACACACACCCTTGAGTTTTTAATAAACATTGATGAGATCCCCTCTCAGCCTTCTCTTTTGTGAGACATAGCTTTCTCTGTGTGTTGCTGCGCATGGTCCCAACTCTGTGCTTTAACTATTCGAATTTGAGTTCCTGAGTTTTCCTGACCATCTTAGTGTGTCAGTGAAGAGATGTTTTTCCTTTTTTCTATCTTTTCTTTTTCCATTTCTGTGTTCGCTCTGTGGGAAGTTACAACAGGTCCCTGGGCTTGGCCACCTTGGAGACCATAGACTAGAGGTTAATAAGCTGATATAGAGAAACACTGAAGTGAGAAAGTATGAGGCGGCCCACATACTCCACTAGACCTGAGTTTATTTGAGTAAAGACATCCAGACACACTGGTTAGCATTACCTACCCAGCCAATAAGAACTGATTAAACTACCTTCTGTGCCTGAATGGGGAAATTCTTCTTGCTGATAATTTGAAAGATAAAAAAGGTAAAATTTCACCCATCTTCTAACAGCATCATCTGTCAAGAAGAAATAGAAACACTCTGAAGAGCAGCAGTGACCTTCCCTCCTGCTCAGAAAGAGTCTACACAGGGTTTTCTTACAAACCATTGGAGGTCTTGCTCTCCACAAAACTGGAAAACAAGGATTTTTCCCTGATTTTTCCTGTTGAGGTAAAAATGGAGGGAGGTACAGCGTGTCAGCTGGGAAGCTCTGAGTAAAATGAGTTCTCTGGGAGAGGCAGAGCTCCTACGCTCACTGACAGAAGCCTGAAACCCTTCATGCATGAGCATGAAAAGAGACTTTCTTCTCTGTACAGTTAGAGGATGTAATTCTTCCCTAACTAGAGCCTGGCAGAGCAAATTAGCTCCTGCCTCACCACGGGGATTCCACATTTCACAGGTGTTGGAAAAAATTTTGCTTTAACGTGTATTTCCTCCCACTCTCAATACATTGAGATACGACAAGTTATTTTCCCTGCTCATCTCCCACTGTCCAAGCATCCTCTCTCCTTTTGACCATCACATTTTTAACAGAAGGAGCAAGATGAGAAGTGGAGTTTCAGTGTGCTCATTGCCAAGTCTAGAGTGGCATTTTGGTCCCACAGAGTCAAAAGAGTCAAGCCAGTCTTCAGTGGGTATGATATATCCCGTCAGACTTACAGAAGTTCACGATATTTTGTGCTTGGCGTTGCGTACAAATCTTGGTGATGGTAAGAGAAAGTCTACCCAGCTGAGATAAGCATTTGGAGGGCAGGTGTCCCACAGAAATGCTGTGTGTAGTTTGATGGGGGGAAAGCACAGCTTCCAGTTCATGTTTAGTGCCAAGCAGGTGCTCTTTGTAGTTGCTGGTCAGCTACAAGAAAAGAAACAAGTTCTCACAATCAGAATTTGTATTTTTTTAATCCCTCTCCTTTGGTAATTTTCTTTAACCTCTAAGTAATTTCATGCTAGGGTGGTGTTCTGTCATGATAATGCCCTCCTAGAAACAACTTCAGTTTGAATATGCTCATTAATTACCTGAAAGCTCTGAATTTTTAAGGCTGACTCTTAAGCAATGGCAAACAAGAACACTAGGCAGTAATCTTTGCAGAACAACCACGCACTAAGTTGGTTGATTTTGAAATAACCTCACAATCTTGATGCTCAGATGTATTGATTCAATATTTATATTTCTTTGAAAGAAGAAAGAAAGAAGAAAAGTCTGTAAAAATGTGTACAGATATAGTATGGGCTTAAACATTAACATTAAGGAGGTTTTCCAGAAATTGTAATATTTCTGACAGCCAGGTACCTCATCACTATCATTCTGTGTGTCTAGATACCTACGTGCCTCTCACTATGATCACACCTGAGGAATTAGTACCAAGGTGAGGCACCTTGACACTCTAAAACACTCTACAAAACATGATTCAAGTGATTTCCCAAGTAATTCAAAAAGGACTTAGAGACCTAGATCATTGCCTATGTCACAGCAACAAACTTCTTCAGAGTTACAACAGCAGAAAATCTCTCATCCTAACTAATTCTAAGTCATTATTTTAACAAATGTGTGTGAACAGATAGAGAAACGTGACAGCACAGAAACCTTCCACATGCACTTGTAGGGGTCAAGAGAGTGATTCTGAATATGTTGATGGATGAATGCTCGCTTTAAAATGCAAGCAAAATAATTTTAGATGACATTGCATTATAAACAAGCTGCCACCAAGCTACTGTATAAATCACCTCAGAAACTGCGTGTCAACCTGGGCTGTGGAAGCAGTTAAAAATCAACCTGTCAGAGGGATTTGTCCCTCTATCCAGAGGTGGATGTGAAGTGAACCAGGACTGATGAGCGCAAATCCCTGCATAAGTCACCGCGTGGCAAGAGGCAAATGGCATCAGCAGGAAATCATTGTGCTCAGAACCTCCTGTTGTGAAACCTGTTGCACCCCCATCATCTCTGGAAGATACTGGGCCCCATCAGCACTGAAGCCCTATAAAGAAACAGTATTTTGTGATTAGAAAAAAAATTGTTGTGGTCACGAATGGTAATCTGGGCCTGATTTTCCAGATAGGTATGACATGTTGTGTTGCTGCTACCCCTGAATGCTACCATAGCGGTTTAACTTTGTAATTCATTGAAAAGCAGATTAAATCTTAAAATCAGTCCGGATTGTAACCAGCCTGCTCAATATTAGTTCCACATTTATTGCTGACTCTCTCTATCTGCTTTTCATCATCGAAGTATTATGCCCATTTCATGCCTGCCATCTTGGACTGGGAGAAAGTTGGTGCTACCAGGTTGGGACAGACTTACATATATTCACAAAAGTTGGCTACAAACTGGTTCATCTGCCACAGACTTTTTCTCCCATTGACTTATATTTTAATTACACACCCAAATGATTTATACAATCGACTAAGATAAATATCTTGGTTCTAAATGTCTGTTTAGGGGTTTCACTGCACCCTTTTCCTACTTATAGAACATATCTGCAGAAAGAAAAAGTGCTTGCCCAGAGGAGCTTAAAGATCAAATACATCAAGGAGGAAAAGGTTAGGTTTTTTTCTGATTTTGTACATGGGGAAATGACAGTTAAAATTGTTAAGAGTAAGTCAAAAAATGCACAAAACTGAGAACTGAGCTCAAACTTTGTGAGTTGGGTTTCCATACCACTCAACTGAAGAGCAAAACTTCTCTATTTCTAATCTTCAGGCTGATATAAAAATTTAAGCACTGATTTGAAATAGAATATATTTTTAATGAAGAAATAAGTGCACTATTCCCTACTTCTTTGTTTTAGGATAGGACTCCCATACAATTACTTTTTTTCTCCCAAAATATCAGCTTTCTAAATTTAGTAAGGTACACTAAAAATTAGACAGTAGTGAGTATCTAGCTTTCACAACAATTTTTTTTTTTTTTTAATTCTGAGAGTTCTCTCTCATTTCTGCCATAAGAATGGAGAAACTGGTTGCCAGTAGCTAAGTACCACTTTGATTATTCTGCAAATCACTGAAATGGAAGCGTGCGCAGAAACAGGAACCATTCCAAATGGAAAAGTTCTCCTTCCCCACTGAATCTGTCACCAGGTCATGTCATCCTGCTCATAAGTGTATCTCTCTAATTTGCAAACAGGAAGATTTTTCTCCATAATATACTTGCAGTCTTACCCAAAAATATTTTTTTTTACACCTTAATTCTGAAATTAGAAACCTAGATCCATGTTAAGTACATGTTTTTCTGAGTGTTTATTAAATAAGCACATAAATTTGCAAAGAATCTGAGCATCTGAAGTTCGCATTACCTCCATGACTTAAGCCCTACATGTCTTGATGTGAAAGACACTTTAGGTATTAGCCACCATTCTTTTCTTTAAGGAAAATTTCAGTGCAAGGTTTAAATATGTCGAGCCTTACAACCTTGACAACTGATTCTACAAGCAGTAGCTGTAAGGAATTATTTCAAAGGGATGCAAAAAGATTAAGTTCTATCTCTGGGCTTGGCTTCAATGGATATTGTGACCTTAGGTAAACTTCTCCACCACAAAACCCCTCTCTTGATGCAACTGTTAAACAGGGATGGCAGCATACACCACAGCCTTCACTGGAAGCTTCTGAGCACAAATCCATGAATCTCTTTGAAGTGAGTGTGATGAGAACAACTAAAAGACATTGTAAAATCACAAGCCTGCAAGACATCTTACTCCTAAAGATTTGTTAGTCCTACAGTTGACCTACTCAGAGCCACTGCTAAACAACCTTTCCTCCAATATCCTGCTCTTGTGAGATTTAGTCACTACCTGTCACCGTTTTGATAAAGGCTTGACTGGCTGGTACCATAGCCAAACTTAGTTTCTCTCCAAACTCCACTGTTCACAATAGTCGGTAGACACCGTTCAAAGTTTCTCTGCAGCACAAGCAATAATGAATCTGGTTACTGCCAAGGTTGGGGGCATGCCCCAGAGAGGAAGCAGAAAGGGTAAAACTGGTGGCAAGTCCTAAAAAGTCGAGGGTGTGGTACCCACCAACAGAAATTGTAACAGGGCAACTTCAATTCTGGGGCTTCTGTATTTCCCTTGTAGCCTGTGTCTCCATTGGCAATCACAAAGTGTTGTTGCAAAGTTAAAACCTCCCAGTGCAACCTCCCGAGCAATGGCACATTATTCAAAGTCCCTCCCTCGATGGTTTGTGCTCATTTTGTGTCTATTGCGCTTCCAGAGGTCATTGAGGAGCAAACATCATGTAGTCTGATTTCTGATCCTTGACTGGATTTTTTAGCTCCAAATTTTTTTATGTGCCATTCATCAGACCTCCAGGATACTGTTGGCTTCCAGATGTACCAGGAGGATAACCAAGGGCAGAAAGAGCAAGCCGTTTTACAAAGAGTTAAAACTCATTATACATGGGTAAAGACCTCATTTTGATGCTCTGTTTTCAAATAAGAAATTGCTCTGCCCCCTCTGAGTGGAAAATAACTTCCTGATCAGTGACAGCTCCAAGTGTCAATGGCGACAACTTTAAACCAGTGTCATTCCCTTTTCAGACCTGCAGCAGAGCAACATGTGTGTAATGCATTATCTACTTTCTCATATTCACTTTTTATTTCCCTTCGCGGTGAAGGGTACCTCCAGCTCCATTCAGTCAGAAAAGAGGGTCATGGACAATTCTGTCTCTCTGTCTGAATGAAGGTAAAAATGAAAGCCTCAGAGAATGCCTATTGGATAACATTATGGTAAATCCCACCGAAGGATGTCAAGTAGAGAAGCTGTCTAACAAAGTGGAGACAGTCATACAGTATCTGATCTTCAGGAGTAAATTGAAACAAATGGCGTCTCAGCTACCTAAGTAACAGTGGTATTTATCATACTCCAAGAAGCTCACTGGCACCGTCTGGAGACTACCTGTGAGGGAGCAGATCATGACATCTTGGCTTAGAGTGAAGCATTGATTGTGCTTTCTGTGACGATAGTATTGAGATGCTTCAGCTGAGATCGAGGCCTGGGAGGCAAACAGCTAGACAAGCTGTGTGGAAGCAGTTATAAGGAGAAGTTGTCTAAAGCATCATTTAGATTTGGGAGCTTAATCCTTCTCTCCAAAAACATTTGAGATTATGTCTAGAGGACCGTAATGCCTAAAACATCAGGTCTTCCGTATTGAGCTCCAAATTGGGTTCCTTGACTTTGCACACAAAAATCCCTTAAGTGTATGAGATTATCGCATGTGACCCAGGCAGTGAGGACTCTTGGAATGCAATATTCCCTGTGGTTTTCTCCCATCCCAGGAAGCAGTCGTGGCAGTAATCTGCTACTTGTATCTGGCCTTGAGGCTCCCAGATGCTGGGCGTGATTCTGCCATCTCCTTGCCCTGGTGCACAGGGTACTCCCAGAAAATGGTGCCAACCGATGAGAGGTGCACTGCAGCAGGAACAAAATGATCATAGAATCATATAATACTGTGTTGGAAGGGACCACAAGGATCATCTGGTCTAACCTTTCTTGGCAAAACACAGTCTAGACAAGATGGCCCAGCGCTCTGTCCAGCTGAATCCTAAAAGTCTCCAAAGTTGGGGAATCCACCCACTTGAAGTCTCCCACTTGAAATATGTGGCTGATGGGCTAATGAAAATTGCACAGAGGAAGCATTTGGCTTCATCCCTGATATGTCTGAAGGGCTGCTGCTCTTCACCTCTTGGCCAAATAAGTGAAGATTTTCCAAACTCAACATTGACTGGGAAGAGGGGTCAAACAGGACAGGGGAAAGGGGAATTTGTAGGCATAGGTTGGAACCCACAAATTTAATGTTTCTCTCAGTCTTTTATCTGCTGTCAGTGGAAATGTAACCTGTCTGCTGTGGGATGCTGCCTTCTTACATGTCCCAGCAAAAATTGTCTTTTTCTTGATCAGCTACAAAACTGAGTTCCATATTGCAGAGTTCCCTTTTAACTGGTTGCTTATCATCTGCATATGTTGGAAAATATGGTCACAGGTGATAGAAACTAATGATTTCTGTTAATTCTGCTAAACAAGAGGCAAGGACAGCTTGTTAATGTGTGACTAATTGACATGTGAGTTAATAATTTCTCAGCTGAATTTGCTTGGATTGCCAGCCATTTCTCAATTTTCTTTAGGGAGACTAGTCCTCAGAACGCATGTGGCAAATTTTCTGCAGCCATTAAAGCAACTGAGTTCACACATTTAAAAAATGAAAATACAAACACGCAAGAGATAAGAGCCCTAAATTATAAATAATTGACTGAGAATAATGATTCCAGCATCTGAGTGGTTGAATTTCTGTCTGCCACAAAAATCACAGGTTCCATCCCTCGCTCCTGGTGACAGCATGTGAAAGTCAGATTAATGATAATTTTGGAAAAGAGTAGTTAAAGATCATATAATTGATCTTGTGTGAGAGCAGAGAGGGCAGAGTTAAGGCCGTCTGTGACACTTAAATAGAAATGCCAGTACTATGGATGCATTCAATGCATCTATTAACTACTGGCATAGGAAGTAAATATACATTAGTGATTTCTGTGCCTCCCTAGCACTAATGGTTTCATCGTTTAGATATATAACTGACTAAATACAGAAGTCTAGACCAAACTTACCTGCACAGACTCTCTTTGCAGACAAGGAACATGTAGCCAGCTCCCACAGAGCAGCACAGTGTGAAATGCTTTTTATCAGAAATGGATGTCTAAAATGGGCCAGGTAAATAACACCTTACGGAGCCTTCACCTCACCAGTGATTGGGAAGGGAGCCTGAGAAAACATGCATTTTTACACTGTTAAAATAGATGAGCCAAATCCCTTGCTCCTACATCTACACACTCGAAGGGAAGGGACAATTGGTTGTACAATGTGACAAGCACGATGTGATTTCCCATGAGACACAACCCTCCCACGCAGCACATGGCTGGACATTGCCTGTGTTTCAGTAGCATGGTGGACTAGTCTCGAGCTATGCAAAAGAGAAGGGACTTGGGGAAGACCTCAGCAAGAGGAGTCATATCTGTCCTTGGCCATAGCTGAAGAGTTCGTGGTAAAAATGTGCCCAAAAAGGAACATGAACTGTTCCTGCAGGAGTCCTTGGTGTCCACAGATATCCATGATTTACAGCATCTACTGCCCAAGAAGTCATGCTTCTTTTTTTTTAATTGGGACTTAACGTATCACATGTTTATGCCCTTACTGTCAATTAAACATGAACCCATACCTATGCTCGAATGGATTCATCCAGCCCGCAAGAGACAGCAAACAGGTACACACCTAAGCAAAGAAATGGGAAAAGTCATTCCCATCTACTGCTAGCAGCTGATATTAAGCTTTGTGCAGATTCAGGGGAAGGTCAGTCCTAGCTTTGAAGACTTTGCAAATTGAGCAAAATCAATGTGTGATATTCCCCAGATGTCCCTTACCCACTGCCATGGAAAGCATCTTGTCATGTGGTAAAACACATTGTCCTCCTCCTGACTTATCAGGACCTTGACCATTCATCATCCCAGTGTAGCATCAATGCTCACAAGCAAAACTCTTCAGCCATGGCAAAGGGAAAATAAAGGAGGGAACTAACCACCACAGAAGGCTATAGTCCTGCCGCAATAGCATTGCTTTATAAGCTGTGGCGTGCAAATCCAATTAAGTAACATCATTTGTGCATTTCAAGAACATGTTGTTCTGGGACTCATAATGGCAAAAAAGTGGAAGGAAAAAAAATTGTGACAGGTCAGTTCTCCAAGGAGAAGATGGAGCGCCTCATCAATCATTCCATATTTCTTTATTTCTTTCAGGTCACAGCATCACCAGCCATTTAAAAAGTATTCATAAATGTCACTAATGGATTATCACTGCATCCTGAAAAAAAAGCAACATTTATTTATGCATGGAATGTCGATTAAATTGTGATAGATACTGAAATTAATAAGTACCCAGTAAAATGTAAAGTGCACAATTGATTTTAGATCCTCTGTTATATGCACAGCATGTAATTACTAGTACTAAATCTAAAATGAAAATATAGAAGCTTATGAGATGCTTCAGTGCAGTTGTTCATTTAGATCCACATAAATCCAGGGGACACACATTAGAAATGCTGGTGCTAGCATAAAAGGACTAAACTATAACTGCAACCTTCATGGAAGGAAAACAAGAAAAATCCTTTTGCGGCAGAAAAAGAGAAAAAAATATACATAACTCACATCTGAGAAGCTAATGGCCATGTGTTGATGTTTCTATGTCAGGGGGTTAAAAATGAATAGAATAAGTATTTGTGAACACACATGGCAGAGTACAGAATAAAAATGCCAGGAGACTCAAATATTAACATTTCTTTAGTTTCAGCAAATAAGGGAAATGAGTGCATTGTAGTGCATCTAGAAAAACTAACATCAGGTACTTTTTACTGCAAATGATAGTTTTGTAATACAGTTTAATATGCGTTTTGCTTGCAAGTGTAACAAGAGACTTCAGTGATTCATGCAAAGCCGTACTTTGTTCTGTTCTGGTTCCATTTTTATGCCATGCTTATCACCTCAGTATCTGAATTTCTGAGACATTAAGATTTCACTCGCATTCTAAACCATTTCTGTAGGCAAATCCTTTAACCTCATAATATGTTGTTCTAAATGTGGTATGGGATTCTATCAGTGCTCTTTAATTTCAGTTGCTGTTGACCGGTACTCTTGCCAACTACAAAAAAGGCCACAATATATTGTTATGGTCTGCATTGCGTAAGATCAGGCCTGTCCATATCGTCGTAATTATATCTTCATAATCCTACATTAATAAAGGTCATCTTTAGAGAGCTTAGGGAATTAAAAATTTATGCCAGAATCAGGTGGAACTTTTCTGACTGTGCGTGTCAGCAATATAGGCATCCCTACCCACAGAAGGCAGGGCGACACATTTTGCCTACTGAGGTCTCCAAACCACAAGCTGGTGAAAAGTTTTGACCAAGTTGAACTAAAAACAGCTGCCACACACTGGAGGAGTTTGGCTTTGGATCCAGATCCAGAAACAGTGACCTTCCCAGACCTAATGGATGGAATTTGGTAGCCTAAATACATATGTGCAGTGTCATCGTAGATGCTGTAAAGGATTCATTCCTCCTTCCACCTGCCATTCCAGAACAGCACATCTCTCACATGTCCTGTGGCATATCTGGTAAGCCTATGGAAAGTGTCTTAAATAGCTGAGTATATCTAATGCATAGAGTTGAAAACTAGGATGGATCCTCCAAAGGACCTCAAATTATAACAGAATCCGACATTTGGGTTGTTAATTGCTGCCCTATCTGTACACCTATACCATCTACTTGCATGGCCTAGTGAGGAAGATATCACTATGTTCTTCTGCAAAGCTGGGAAAAAAATCTGTATCCAAGACCAGAGCCACTTGGATGTAAATCTTTATCTGATACTAGGTCTTAGCCATTAGTTGAGGAAATAATTCCCATTCTGTTGGCTGTGATCAGTGGGAGAGGGTATACAGACCACATCTAATGGCATTTGGCTGCCACACTACACAGCTGGGGTTGTCTCATAGAAAGACTTTTTCTCTCTTTGGTTTCAGGTTTAGAGCAAACACGTTGATTTAGAGTGGATTATTCATCTGAGAGCTTAAAAGGAAATATCTCCAAGAACCACAGTTGTTCCAGTGTTTGAATGGAAACAAAAGAAACTTAAACTCTGTATCAAAATTTCATGCAAAGATAATTCAGAGACTTGAAAAAATGAATAATAGTCCTGGTGCCTGTGAATGCAGACTTCTGAATTTTTTTTAACAAGCTCTGGCCACAGTAATTTTATGATCAATAGAAATATAAAGCAAACAACAAGAAGCAACGGTTCTTTATAAAGCAAAAATATTTCTCAGGCACTCTAATATTATCTTTGTGGATGCCTGGTCTCTGAGTGGTGATAAGCACGTAAGTCAGAAGAGCATTTAAGGTATATATATGATTTTATTTAATCCTCCTAAGCAAACACAATCTTAGAAGGAAGCTATATGTTAAGAGGGGCACTCATCAGCTTTGAAGTACATGAACAGAGCCACTGAGATCAAAAGGAACCTTGGTTAGTCTCTGATTTGTGTTCAAAATATTGCCCAGAATAGTTGGGTCTCAAACTGAACTGTATTAATAAAAACAACACTATAAATAGTAATAATGACACTGATAAGAAGGTCACCTGGATTCTGTGAAGGTTTTTTTTTTTCAAGAGTCACAGTAATTACCCAAATGAATTGCGCCTTCCTGACTGCTGCACAACATATGCAAAATGAGTTCACCATGGACCACCACCAGCAGCAGCATGAGCAACCTGTTACATGAGAAGTAAAAATAATGAAATAAAAATAATGAAGCCTGTCTTTTTGATGTGTCCTCTTTTCCCTTGATCACCTCCCTTATAATCCCCCCCTGCCACGATGCTCACACTAGAAGGAAACTGTATGCTTACATCTACATGTGTGCTGGCAGACTGGCAAGTCAACGTGTCCAAATCATCTATCCTGGCTGGACAGGATGCACAACTGAGCTCTGCCAGACTTCCAGGGAAAACATCAGTTTGGATATCTCTTCCCTACTAGGCTTCTGTGAATCTTGTGGGAATTTAATTAACTCTTGTGCTGGTTTAGCTTAGATTGAGTTAATTTTCTCCATAGTAGACAGAATATTGTATTTCTAGTTGCTAGCATGGTCTTTTGTTTTGGATTTAATGTAAGAATAATGTGATAACACACTCCTTTTTCCCTCAGATAGAATTAACATTTTGCTTTCAGTAGCTGGGCTGCATTTTGGACTTGGTACAAAAAGGAACGTGAGAACTTACTGATGTTTTGGTTGTTGCCAGGGAGATCTAGGACTTTTAAAACTTTCTAGATGCGGGTGCATAGCAGCTGGGAGGGGACACAGACAGGACAGCACCTAGCTTGATACCCAGGCTGGTCAATGAAATATTCCCTACCGCTAGCATAGTGCCCCATACATAGCTAGGGCTGGCTTTTCAGCTTGGGCAGTTCAGTTCTGTGTCAGTTCCATGTTAGTTTGCTTTTTAGCCTTTTGCCATTTTGGCCTTTTGCCATTTTGGCCTTTTGCCTTTTTGCTGTCTTCAGGATCAGCTGTTTGGAACCAGGACACTCTCTTTTCTAGGACCGGCTGTTCGGAGGGATCAGATTTGAGCACAAACTGCCATCTGGATCCCCACTCTTCCAGGATCAGCTGCACAGGGTAGGAGTTCATGAGCAATTGCCTTGTGCATTGCTTTATATATATATATATATAGTTATTATTGTTATTATTAGTGTATGTACTATTAGTATATTAATTTTCTTTTGCTATCTTATTAAACTTTTTACAAAAATTTAAGGATACTGTGGAAGGTGAGGCAGCAAATCTCCCTTACTACTTACAGAGAACAGGGGAGTTTGAGATTTAATTTCTGCACAATTTTTAGCCATCGTTTCCCCTAGATCCTCTACACAGTAACATATAAATTCAACCCTGAAATCAATGTTCTCGGAAGATGGACAGCTGACTGAATCATTATGTGAATGAAAGTCACATTATCATCATCCCTTAAAAGGTAACAGAGCCCCCACCCTCCAAATCCCACCTCTACTACCTGATTTCATACTCAGGACTTCTATAAGAATACACTTTTGTGTATATTCCCTGTATGTCTCCTTGCCTGTCTCTGTCTCAGTCTTCTCTATTTTTTCAGAGTACTGGGGTCAGATAGCTTGCACTTGAAGAACTAGTGCATAACAATCGCTTTTATTATGCTGATGTACTGCAAACCTGTGGCACTCACGTTACATTCTGATGAACAGACTTGTGCTCTAGGGGTTGGATAAGAAAAGAATTCAGGAGTATGTCACCAGCATCCCCACTGATTTGCAAACTGGTCCCCAAGAGAGATCTTGGCAAATATTCCCACAGCACCTGGGAGATTTAACTAATAGAAGCCAAAACAATCTAAAAAGGAAATGGTAATTCATATACACTGCATTTGCTGTATTTGAAGTCTGCTTGACCTAAAGCCAGAGGCATGATAACAGCTAATATATTCTTCATGACAGAGGCGAGGCACCTTCTTCTACACATCTAAAAGACTGGAATTATGATCCTGAGAAGATTATAAATTACATCAACTTCTTTTGCCCAGGGTAGTGGATTTTTCCAGACCTCTTCAGTGCACTTTCATAGGCATGTGCTGTTTTAAACCACAAAAAGTACAAAAGAGAAAAGGGCAGGGATGGGCGCTGGGCAAGAATGCAAATTCTCTGAAAAGAGCTGACAGATTTTGCATGGTTTCTTGAGGAAGAAAAGCTTACGTCATCATGCTTTGTGAGTGTGTGTCTCTGTTGGTCCTTCCCCTGCTTGGACAGCATCAATCCAATTTGATACAGAGGGACAGGTCTCAAAGATATCAGGTCCTCAAAAGTTTAATAGAAACTGATATCTGCAATCTGAGCTCACCACCTATCAAACACGTGGAAATCTGTACAAGAATGTTATAAATGCCCATGAAGCTTCAGATCTTGTAGCGTAAAGACAAACATCTGAGAATGGAAACAGGAGCTCCCACCCCTGTTCGCTGACCAGTTCGTAGTAATCAGTGCTTCCTTATTTCCACCACTCAGGGCAAGATTTGCTTTAAGGGCATTACACCTAGTCACAAGGAGAATGAAGCTCTTTATCTGCAGAGCAACGTGAGAATTAAGCCATAAAAAGATTATACTATCTCTGTAGTATCTATATTATTATAGTATCAGATCGTGAGTGAGGCTTCTGCTCTACAAAATGTTCTTAGCTTTACAGGTTCACAGTCCAAATAGTGAAAAGGTGGTAGAGAGAGGAGACTGAGGCATAAAGATGAAAAGGAATCAGCAACAGGCCATGTTCTCAAGCAGTGGCAGTCAGGACCAGAAACCATGTCCCCTGAAAAATAAACAAACAAACAAACAAATAAAGAAAAAAAAAAGTTCCCTAGAAACTGTACCTGTGTTCCAGTCCAATTCTCCTGCAACTCAATTTTGAACTTTTAGTCACTGGACAGAGAGTTACTAAGGCTAGTAAACATGCTGAAATGCTAAAGGCATTTGAAGCCCATGGCAGGAGTCACTTTATCTAACTTCAGATGACTTCAGGGTAGACTTCTTAGTAAGTTACCCTGGTCTTCCTTGGAATTAATTAAGACCAAGTTAATAAGACTGAGGAGTTTCAGAGGGTAAAAAATGTACCCATCTATTTTAGAGTGAGATGAAACACATCTGAAGATCCACTGCGCTGCAGAAATCAGTGTAACTGAATGAATCCCACTCCTGCATCCTACCTGCCAACAGCTCAACAAACAGGTCCAAGATCAGGCTTACCTGGGATGCAGGTGGGGTGTGCGAGCTAACCCAGGTGTATCCAGGCTAGAGTTTCCTATTCTGTGAATACAGACCAAAGTCTTAACACCACCTAACAGCAAGAGTGCCCAGGTGAGGGGTAGGTGCCATGTGCATGCAGCATTCAAATATTACAGCAGGTCTCTTCTTGGTCTCAGCATGTCAAGAGCCAAATATCTGTTCCAGAAGGACATGTGGAGCTGCAGACACCTACAAGATGAAGAAACAACTCTTCCTGAAAAGACCTGGCAATTTCAGAAGTGCTTTTTCTGTCAGTTCTGAAGACACAAATTCTCTTCTACATTGCCACATCCTCAAGCTGCCTCCCTAGCTGTTTCATAGCACCTTGAAGAGTTTTCTTAGTTTTTTTCTCCTTTTCTGCATGGATCAATATCAGAAAGGTATTTACTCACATCAGCAAAGTGATCCATTATGTGAAACACCCTCTTGACAGGAAAAGCCATTCCGTTTATCTTTCTAACACAGCTAGGTAAACATTAATACCTGTAACCATTCAAATGCAGACTTGCTCATTTCTCTGTGTTCATACCATCTGCAGTCTGCTCTGAAAAATCACAGTCTTGAAATAACACCAACTTTATTTTGCCCTTTTCTATCAACAAAATCATTCTGGGCATGGACAGTGCTTCGCTTGATCCTACTGTTACACAAGATTGATTAAGGGCACATATTTGTGGAGATGAGAAAATTTTTGTCATAGTCATCGCTGCACCCAGATAATGTATGTACATCAATTATTGCCCTCTCCTAGTGAGATTCATTAGTTCAGATCCTAATTTATAAGTTTATTCATACCTGAGTGGCCAGGATTCTCATGTGCAAAGTTTAGATGAGTTTGGATGGGTGTCTATGCCTTCACTTATGCTTCTGAATGTCTGAATTGATGGGAATTGTTTATAGCAGTGAAAAGACAGGGAAAAGGTCCTTCTGTACATTAGACTCTCCAATACTTTGGAACTAACAGTGATATATACATGGTTCTTGCATTGGTTAGTTGTTTTTTTCTACCAAAGATTTGAAAAGGGAACAACAAAGTGAGCATTATTAATTTCTGACTTTCATAGGAAAACTCAAAATCTCACACAAAGAATAATTAAATGTCCTGAGTGGGGTCTGTTTTAGTCCTCCACATAAAATGCTGTTGAAGTATCAGGCAGCTCTACTACACTCTCTAGAGTGTACCTCTCTAGGCTTTCTGCTCGCTCACTGGCCATGGTGCTGCAATGGGGCCACAGATCACCTGCAGCACAGCTCTTGATGCACACATTATATTGAAGGGAAAATGTCCTCACAGCACATGTGTCTCCTGGGGCAGGTGGATCCTCCATGGCTCTTCGGCTGCCCCCACAAATCTCGCGTATCTTGTCCCTTTCCTCCATTTTTAATCTGTGTGATATATCATCACATGCTTCACGTTGACTGCAGAGCAGGAAATATCTTGCCTCAAACTCTGCCATTAAGTGGTCTCTTTCTCTCTGAAAACATCCTTTTAAACCAGTCTCTTCAAACTGACCTTCTTGCTTTCCTCACAATAAATTATCCATCTATCTCTTTTCTGGTTAACTGCTCCATTTTTACCCTAGTTTTCCATGGAAATGAAGCCTAGGTGGCCTTATTCACCTTGTGTATGTCTGTATGTGCACCAACAATAACTGCTGAGCTCATTAACCAAAATGACAGAAGAGCCTGAAGCCTCATAGATAATTACATTTCATGTAAATAGAAGCTTGAAAGCAGAAGACGGATCTTACAGATGCTGCCACCACAGGAAAATAAACAAGCATAAATCTTGGCATACATGGGAAAATACACATGGGAGAGAGTTTTTACAGGTGCCCCAAGCACAAGAAAAACTTCAAGCATAGTTTAAGCCTTGCTTAAAGCCAAAGCCAATCTACCAGAAGACATATATCCATAGGAAAATAAATTTAATTTATTCCAAAAGTGCTCAAGTAAACTTTGGGTTCATACAATGTAACATCTTAATTAGGTTTGCATGTGAGCTATAAGACAGTAACAAATCTTAGGCCAATAGATGCTGTAATAAGTTTTTAGGTGGTTTAATTCAGAAAGTATTTTTGTTTTCTTTCTAGTTGTTTCCTCATTTGTGCGAATCCAAATTCACATGGTAATTCCTTTTCTGACGAGTTTGTCCCAGACCTTTATTTTTCTGAAAACCGTGAACAGGACATTTCTACCTAGTTTGCAACCTCCTGTCACATTCTGCTCCTTCATTAACTCATTCACAGTTTTCTGGGATGCATCTTCCTACTCTTTCCATCTTCTGTAAGATCTGCTTCAAGACTGTCAGCACAAGCTGAAACTGGAACCAGTTGCCTGAGGGGGCTGTAGAATCTCCATCACTGAAGGTATAAAAGAAAATATTAGATAATTCAGAAGGTGATATTCGTGGAGTTAACATTTTGGGCCAGCCTTCTTTTGCACTATTCTGAAATGGTGTCTGCTATTTGTCTCCACAGAATTTCTTTCTGACAACACCTCTGTCAGATCACTCTGCAAATTTCTTGCATTTCCTACCCCAACTATTTAGCTCCAAGCACACTCCTATTTTTTCACTCAACATACTGACAGCCAATGTTTGTTAATTAATGTGACGTCACCTGGTATCTCCTGCCTACCTGGTTTCTCTTGCTACCATCAGAGATCAGCTGGTTTATTTTTAATCAAAAAGGAAATATCAGTCAGCTTAATTCTGCTGGGTGAAATCCACTTCTTTACAGAAATCAAGCCCCGAAAACGGAAGCAAGAAGGAGGTCCCAGCTAAGTTTTATTATCAGTATATTGTACTATGTGATGTATAAAGTGACTTTCATCCTATGGTAGAGCATTTCCAAATAACCTCAAAGCTATGGCTATTCGCTTACTTTACAACTAAAAAGATTCACATACTTAGGTTTTAGCCAGAGGTTTATAGATTTCTACCAGACACCTCTCCTCAACCATACTCTCCATCTAACTCTATTTTAGCCATTGGCAATAGGATGGCAGGTAAGAAAATTGCACTAAATTCTCATTGAAGCCTCCATACGAGATTACCTTTTGCTTAGGAAGTTGCAAATTACTGGAAAGTGAGTGTTCTTAAGAACTGTCCCTGTACATTCTTCTAGTTGCTTCTATTTTCTGGTTACTGACCTTACCCAAGTGTTTTCATAGAATCACAGAATCACAGAATAGTTTGGGTTGGAAGGGACCTTCAAAGCTCATCCAGTGCCACCCCTGCCATGAGCAGGGACATCTTCACCCAGCTCAGGTTGCTCAGAATGCCATCCAGCCTGGCCTGGGGTGTCTCCAGGGATGGGGCATCACGCCGTTGCCTATTGCAACTAGGCAACCCCTAAGGTGATGAAAAGAAAAGCAAGGCCTGCTGTGATATTATTATACCTGTGGTAAAGACACAAGAATTGTTGGAGAACATTTTTTTTTCCATTTCCATATCCATGCAATAGTTTCCATCATCATTTGTTGGACTGTATTGCTGTTACCTATAAATGATTGGCCAATCTTTTTGACACAGTGAAAATTGCTGAACTTTTTTCCATTCTACTTCTTTAGCTTAGTTTTTGTTGCCCAATTTAGGGATCAGCTATTTTTTCTCCTGTTAGGATTTGCTTTTCCCATCTACTAACTACTGGCTTTACTCATGTGGTGGTGTCAAAAGGTTCACAGACATAATGCTTGTTAAGTATTTGTGTATGCGTATTTGTGTATGCGTATGTGTCCCTTATTTTCTTTTGGTTATGACAATAATGATGATTATTAATGGTAGTCCCCTAGCACAGGTCTCCAATCCGGTACAGGCTAGTTCAAAGGAAATAGCAGACTGCAGAGAACAAGATAAGCTGTGTACACCCTAACTCACAGTGACCTTTCTTTCTTCTGCAAAAACTACTAGCTTAAGAAAAATCTCCACAGTCATAAATCACAATCACTCACCGCTGTTTGGAAAGAGCCGGATGATTTTGGTACATTTATCATGGTTTAAGGAATTTTGACATGTTGTTCTTCTCTGAATGTAAAAGTTCTTTTCTTTGTGGTTGTTTCCTTCCCCCACACGTGCACGTTTCTGAAGGTTGCTCAGAAAAGTGACAGTATCAATTGTCTTTGAACATTCAGAGGGGAGAGGAGGCACACTGACCGTGCTCCTTGAAGATGAAAACGCTGGAGGAATTTGACCATGACTGAAGGAGCTTCTGTGGAAGATTAGAAAAATAACAGTTCGCTAAACAGATGCCAGTTCATAATGACCACTGATGACTACCTCATGTGTCATTCTAGGCACCTCACAACAAAAAATATTATCTTTTGACAAAGATGGTGGTAACAACCTGGGGAAAAGAAAAATGAAGGTTTTACTCATTTTTTTCTAGCTTTTTTTTAACAGACTGATAGTTACTTAACTTGACTGTAAGTGAATAACCCACTGAAGATAGGCAAGTAATCCAAGAGCAAGAAAAATGTTTATGTGCTATGAAACTATCTGTGGATTGTGGGATTTATAACTAGAAGAGATCAAAACTGAGATTTCTGTATTACTGAAGATTTTGAAATATTTTTCTGCCTCAGCATCGGACTTCGAAGGATTATTTGTTTAAAATTGGAAATCGTGAAAATTGCTATTCATAATTGCTCATCTGATTGTTTTGAATAAAAAAACCCTCCACTCTCAGATATAAATATTTGCTTATATTTTTATTCATTAAATTGAAACTAAAGAATTCTAACCTGTTTGATTTGACCTGAACCTATTTGCAACTTTCTTCTGTTAATCTGAATTGCAGATCATGAGTCCCTGTCACTAAAAATCTTTCTGGAACATTAAGTTTCAGCAATTGTACCCGCAGCCATTTAAAAATTTATCTGGGAGCAAAGAGAAAAATATGGGCCCTTTACAGAGTTATCCTGCAGACAGTGTTCTGAATGTGGTTCTCACAGCTCTTCCAGTCAGTCTGGTTTTAAATTCATTCAGATGGTGCAAAGAGAATAGTATCCCAGGGTATGATGATGGGTGTTCTCCAACGTACTTACTCCAGGATTAGTATACAGAATGAAGGAATTTCCTCTCATCTGACTTGTGCTATAAAACAATTTGCTGTCGACATATACATTTAAAATGACATATCTGAATTTATGCATCCACACACAAGATGCTCAGTTTAATCACCTGCCTGCAGGTGTATGAAGACATCAAAATGTTCCTTTCTGGATTCCAGATGTTGCTGCAGAAGGGCTTGGTACTCTTTACAAATCAAATAGGAGATTTGGACCCCCTGTGAGAAGTCATGTAATGCTAGATGGCTCTGCATGTGCAATGAGGTTGAGCCTCAAGTGTCTGAGCTCCTGATATAGTCAACAGAGATCTAGCCAACAGAGTCAGTGAGATGGGTTTGAGCTGCCTGAAAAATAGATGGATTATCTCACAACTCCTAAGCTCAAACTAGATATCTCCATGTTGGCAACTGAGTCCCTCCTAAGAGATATTCAGGCCCTCGGTGTCTACACTATGAACTGAGTTTCACCCTAATGCCTCTTGTATTTACTAGAAGCTCAGTTTGACACATCTGCACGCAGCTGGTAGGTACAACGTAGGACCTAGAAGAGGCCAGTGCTGGTCCAGACCAGCAGCTGGGGTACAGGCAGGATACCTCACAGCATCTGAACCCGTGCTGGATGCTTCTGTTCAGATGGCTCAAGGAAGCCTTATCTTCACTGCTATGGGAGCTTCTATGCTCAGCACACAGAGGCACTTAATTATGTTGTCTCAATTTCAAATTAAATCCCACACCAAGGCTGACTTCTGTTGCACCAGAATAGGATCCAGTGCCATGTCGTAGGCTATCCAAAAGGGGGAAATGGCAGGAGACCTCTTTGTGGAACTTTTACAACTCAAGGAGTTCTACTCAGCATAGTCAAAGGTGTTTAAGGCAAGCCTACATTTGGGCAGATGAGATAAAAATGCCTTCGATCAAGATTTCTGTTGCCCACAGCATCAGCTTATATATTAAAAAAGCCACTCTAGACACCTCAAGCTGGGGAAGATCAGTCACATCCCTAATATATGTCTCAAGATATCAAAAACTGGTCACACAACCCCTGTTGCCTCCACAAAAACCAGTTTCATTTTATTTCTAAAGCATCTGGGAACTAAGAAAGGTGAAAATTCCAGGAGGGTTCATTAATACATGGACAACTGGTTAAAATAAAATATGAACACCTTTTCTACTATTGCTTGTTGTCTGCACTCTGCTGTCACTATAGCAAATAAAAAGGCAAGCCCAATTCATTTAATTGGAAAAAATCCTCTATTTCAAAAGGAAATACCTGTTTTCATGGATTAGCTGTATTCCTGTCAGTTTGCAGCATCCACTGAGTTCAGTTCCTGTATTGAAATAATTTCTTACGCCCTCCTAGAACTGCCCCCTTTGCAAAGGGTATTTGTGATTTTAGGGAAAACAGACAATGAGGGAGCATCAGTTTTACAGCCCTCCTTGGAATGGCTCTCTGGTTTCATCTCGCATCACACTTAGTTTTGGTGCAAAATTATGGGTGAAGCCTGACAAATAACTGATATTTTGCTGAAATATAAATGGTGGAGACATGCAACTCCTTCGAGCAAAATTTGATACAGGAGCCTTTTTTTTTTTATTGCTGAATGCATGAGCAGCTACTACTGCTTGAACTGGATGAGTAAATCCTTTAGCTGTCTGACTTTTCCCTTATGTACACTGCTGACTTGGATGCTCAACAGAAGATGTCGTGGGTAGCAAAAGCTACATCTTTAGTTTATTAAGGAACACACAGCCTGGGACTGTTCTTCAGCCTTCCTCTCTTTGCTGGCTGAGCACAGGGTCTGCAGGTGAAAGCCTTAAGTTGAAATGTAGTTGCACTATGTCCACCAGTGAGGAAGTGAGTTCTTTAAGGTCTAAAGTAAATCTCCGAGAGAGATCAGGGATGGAGAAGGAGGCTTATCTCTCTCATACAGGGCAACAACACACAGTTGGCAATGATTGAGCTCAGGAGGACCAGGACCTAGGGGTGGATGCTGATGTCTTTGCTCAAGCTAGATAATTTTCCTGAGTCCTCTCCTCTGTTCTCTCTTTCATTCTGCCCTATAAAAACTTAAAATGGAGCGAGAAAACAAAATAAAACCATTTTGCATTATGAAAGCAACATTTTCTCTAAAGATACCTCAAGACAGACAGATGAAACCCAAAAAAGCAAGAAAAACCAAGGAGTGCAGCCAAACCACTCATAGTAACTGACTCCAAGAAAGAGTTCGAGACTTGTGCGTGAACAAGTTACTCCTGTTAGGGATGAAGTCTCACGGGGTCAGAGTCCACAAAGATGCTTTATTGTGGTGACACTCAAAAACCACCTTCAGTCAATGCCAGCTCTTCAGACTGAAACATTTCTAAGGGTAGACAAAGTGATATGAGTGTGAATATAATGACTCATGGAGGTTTGGACAAAAGAGTTGTGTAACTCTGGAAATTAGTAACAGTTTGAAAGAAAAATTATGTTAAAACATAATCCGCCAAAGCAATATCACCATTGTAATAACAAACACTAGATGAAATAGATAATGAAACTGAGAAATCATTAGGCAGTGTGAAACAGATCCTCCAGATAAAAATGAACTCTTAGCATTACAGACAATAATTACGATTCTTCTCTAATGCCCTGATGCCCTGACTTGACCTGCTTGTTGTTGTCAGTCTCAGAGAAAGTCCAGGACCAAAATCTGAATTTTGATTGAGCTGCCCTAATGAACAAAAAACATTCATGTAAATGAGATAAGGTGACATCAATGACACACTGAAAAGGAAAGACAATAGAAGCTATCAAAATTCAAGCAGTAATTTGTTTTTGAAAAGAAAAATAACTTTGGATTTGCATAATCTTGAAATAGAATTACTATAGCTTAGACAAATTGATTAAATTTGCCTGCAAACTTTCCTGTTCCCTTTGTTATGATTGTTGTAAAAGGCCAGGCAAACTATTTCTTGAGTAATTCATTAGATTGATTTAGCTTCTTGTTCATGTTTGCAAACTATGCATTTAACAGATTTTGATTTTTTTCACATTTCTTCATGACTTGAAATGATTTGATACAACTATGGACTAAAAGTCTATGGCAGACTTCTCAGAAACTAGTAATGGCCTTGCAGCTTGTAAATTTACTTGTGTATTTGATTGTTGTATTTGATCAACATACATCATGTGACAATGCTTATGATGCCATGAAGCTTTCAGGTTTGCTTTGAAAATGTTTTCTATCTAAATAGACATTCATAAAATGTGAGATCTGCCAGAGCAGACACAGCAGGTATTGATATGTCTGTGTAATCTTGATTACTGTGATTGATCTATAATGTCAAAAAGTACGTATCAAGACTTTACTCTGCTTAGTATTCTGTACACAATACAGAAAAACGACAAAACATCTTAGTGCCAAATGCAGGAAGAATAAAAATACATCCACAAACATGATAAGCCATTATCCCAATAAGCTGTTTGCTGGAGATTTTCAGTAAGTCTAGCTGAAAAAGAAAATCTTGAGGACACAAAGAACAATGGGGTAGCATTTTTTTGGTTGCCTGCTGCTAGCACTTTCATATGAGCACAGAAACTGTTGAAAATTCAGCAAGGAAGGTAGGAGAGCAGTTATCAGAGGACAAGGCAAGCACAGGAGGTCTGTTAGTGAGCGGAGTCCAGGTCTATTGAGGCTCAGGACAATGACCGAATCTCTAGACTCACTTTATTCTCTTCCAGTTGGAAAATACAGGATATCATCTCCACCCAAGCCTGGGAGTGTGAGGGTACCAATAGTCTTCAAAGACAGAGCTAGGGGGTAGGGGTGGAGTCACAGCATTAGAAATTCACGATGACTAGTTGTTTTATTATTATTGTGCGTCAAAACCCCATGACAGACTACAGCCCTTGTTCTTGCTGTGTCATGATCTGTATAAACTCGTACCAAGACAGCAGATGGGTGCAGAAGGATGGAGATGAGGAAGTAACATCCATGATTTGGCCAAATTCATGGACTCTTAGCCGAGGTCTCATAATCTAGTCATGAACTAGGAGGGATTAGAAAAGAACAGCAAGGTAGCTCCACAGGCAACGTATTTGGGAGAAGGTATAAAGCTGCCTTCAACAAACCTAAACAACAGGCAGCAGCAGCATGGACCTCAAGGACAGAAGGAAAGCAGAAACTTCTGGTGGCACTTAGACCTTATGGAAGACCTCACAGATTTTGAAAGCAAAATCAAGGCTCATTCACAGGTATACTAAGAAAGCACTAAGTAGCATTCAGCTAACGATTTAATTGCTCTGGTGTCTCATTGGTCCCATAGGGATAATGATATTTTCCTTAGAGGGATGTTGTGAGTGGGAAGCCCAGACTCTCACAAGTGAGTTATCAGAAGCAGGTGGGATGGCCAGAGAAACCTGTGTTGGGTTCTTCACTCACTGGTTCCCAAGAGAAAAGAGCTCTGCTGAGGAAATCTTGACATTTTGCAGCCTATTATTTGGAGATCTGGTCTTTCATGCATATCAAATCAGGCAGGCTCTCTGGTGGTGAACACTTCACAGGTGGTGGCCTTACAGCTCACAAAAGTGAACCTCAGCTGGAGAAACACAACACCACTTGGAAGGAAAAATGTAAATGCTGGAGGAGGGAAAGGGGGAAGACTTTAGTGCTGGCAGTAGGAGTGAGAATGGCTGGAAGGTTACAGAGCAGCTGTAAATGGCTCTCTAACTACAGAACACTTTAGTTTTACAAGCACAGAGTTCTCTTCTGTTATTACACAGCACAGAGTATGTGGTAGAGTAAATGTTCACTAAAGATTTAGCAGCCTGGGCTCTCACAAGAAATACGACAGGGTCACAGGTTGCTTTGCTTAGTTTCATTAATTGGATTTTCTGGTCTCCGGGCACTCTGCTCTGAGGTGTTAGGAACAGACACACCTGTAAATGAAGCAGGCTAACAATTTAAAAATAAAGAGATCATTACTGAGCTCATGGAAATCTGGATCTGCATTTCTCAAGGAAAGTTAAAAGGCATTTTGCAACTTACGAGGTTCCACTCCTAACAGAAGCAGATCTCAGGAGCACCATGAAACTTTGCTTTTAAAGGGTTATTTTTATTTTAATTTGTCTCATGGGGCAACCTCATTTGAGCAGAGTTTTAAGGACAAAGCAAAGAAAGGACTTTAAAACCATCTTTAAGCTCACAACTGCAATACCTGCTACTACCTAAATCTCAAGTATTTAATGGTTCCTAAAAAATATATTGCCTTGTTAATGCCTGTAGCAAAGCATACAGTTTATGGTGAGAGAACAGTAATGCCCCTTTAGCCATCTGGCCAGCAAGAATACAGTGGGGCATTTGATAACAGCCATTTACGTGTCTGCAGGAGATGGCTGCAATAAAAAGAACAAACAAGCACATTTACAGGGGGCTGTATTTGGGTAGCGAGCCAGACTAGGCACAATAAGAAATTCAATGCAAATCTCTACGGCCCAATCACAGACAACTCCATTGCTTCCAATGTCAAATGGAGCTTGATGCTTTCTGTTATGAGATGCAAATGGTTATTCCAACCCAAAATGAAAGTGTCTGAAGAACCTTGAGAGTCCCTGCCACCATCATTTCCACCTACTAATGCAATTCCTGGAAGATTTTACCCTGGAAAAAACCCCACCAAACCCCATGCACCAAAATAACATGTACAGTGGAACTGAACACCTTGCACTTATTCCATAGTCCGATATATTGGATGGAAAGATTCTTACCAATTTCAGTGAATCTTGAATTAGGGACATAATCACCAAATCAAAGTAAACCTATTGCAGAGCACAGGTGTGTTGAAGCAACCAGCAGATCTAGAAAGGATCTGAGCCTATAGCATGAATTGAGAGAAGGTCTTCAGCACAACGCTGGGGTTGGAGTGGAAATATCAGGAATATCAGCTCCAAAATTTCTACTACTTTGTGTATTATGAATGACTGTTGCAATTCTTACCCAAGTCACATATGAAATACTGTGCCATGAAACCACTTTGTTTCATGACATACCGAGCTGCTGTCTTCCTTCATCCATGAGCATGAAAATCGTGTAATATTATTTCATTCATCTGTCTGGTTTTCTACCGGTCACGCAAGTTGTGAAAGTACAACGAGGATTTTCGGGCTTTTAAACACACAAATATAAACTGCTATTAAGGATACATCACATTTCCTTGCTTAGTGCCTAGCTTGTAAAACGTAATAGCTCTACAATATTTCCGGCACTGAAATTAAAGTTTTTCCCCTTAAGCCCTAAAGGGAAAGCGAAATTTATGTCAGCTAATTTCAACCATCTAAAAATTAGGCATCTAATCTGAGATAGTCATCTATGTCTTAGCTGATGCAATGAATGAAACACCTTCATGCAATCGTAAACCAGCATGAGAATCAGCTGCAGGGGAAAATGTCTAAATGGTGTTTTCACATGTGTTTGGTTACAAAACTCTGATTTAACTCAAGAGACATCTGTGGCACATTTAGTTCCCCAACCATGGGAACTTACTGGTGTTCTAGACATTAAAGGGCATCCCACACAGTTTTCAGAAGGGTATAGATCTCCTCTGACTGTGCCATATTTGCCAGCCCACACATCTCCCTAGGGCACCTGAATGTCACTTGATGTCTGTGTTTAGGGAACTTAATAATGCTTCGATTTCCTGACCTTAGCTCTTTCTATTTCATTAACTGTAGTAACATGCTGGCCATCGTTTATAAAGGGAATTTAGACACTTAGTCCCTTTGTCATCACCTACATACGGAAATCTAAATTGCAGTTATTTCATCTGCAGAATTAATTCTTCCCTATTGTGCTTAATGCGAGTGAGATGGGTCACTCTGTGGAAGCACATATCTCTTTTTATTGAGCACAATGAGATCCCACACATAGACCTTAGACTAAGCTCCTGATTTTTTAAGGGCTAAGTTGTAGTAGATATGGATTCCAGTTCATTGTTTTGATGTCCAAGTTTAAACCTCTCAAGATACTTGCTTCTTCAAATAACAGGACAAAATACTAACGAAGATCATGATCTAATAGATAATTCTGCCTTTCCAAAAGCAATGTTTTCTTTCTTATAACTGTTTCGTTTTCCATCAACATCTTCCATCTGGTGAGCTCACAGCATTTCATTCATGGACTTTAATGAAAATCTCCTAAAATCTTTTCACACATACACAAAAAAAGGCAGAAGCTTCACCATGAGCAGAATCTACCACAGAATAGATGAGCAAGAGCCTAATGTTTACATCTTCAGATGCCAACACTGTAAATTGTAGAAGCAACATTAAGAATGGAATTGGATATGCAACTGAGGCTAACACTATAGCACCAGCATAAATCAGAGAATAAACACTATGAAACAAAATATTGCTGTTTTGCTGCTTGAAAAAAGTTGTGGTTTTCACTCATATTATGCTTTAAACAGTAAATGAAGCAGAAATGACAAGTATAGAATACAGAATAAAAAGGTGAATTTAAGCTCTAGCTAATTTTGATACTTTTACTGGACCACCTGACCCCAGAATGAATTATATTTAATTCAAGTTAGGAGTACACGGGTAGAATATTTGTGGCTCAATATGCTTGTCTTGGAACTAATGTTGGGTTAACCAAAAGAAATGACTGATTTTAAGGTCGTCGCAATCTTTCACTTGTGGATAGACTAATCCACTTCTGAATTTCAATGTTGTCATACTGAGATTACTACTTTGATTTAGTTCTTGCTAACAAGAGAAACAGATAATATTTGGCCAGTGACTTCTCGTGTAGCTGTCTCAGGGATTCATTTGGCATCATTACAACATTTGCTGACAATTTGAAAACTAAACCCACAATTGGAGCTTGTTTTTTTCAATTTCAGGCTGCTTGTTAACAGCATGATAGTTTACAGCTGCAGTAAATAATAAATTTTGTCACCTTTTCGAAACAAAACTGCCTCTAGAAATACATCCTCTACAGCAAGGTACAGCTTAGAAACAAGCAGCTACCTTGGGTCCCAAATAGTTATGCTAGATTTGAGTTCCTGGGGGATCATTTTCCTGTATTGGGAACTATGTTTTTTATCTCTACTGCACAGAAATGTTCAGTTTGAACATATTCTGAAACATAAAATCCAGTCTCTCCTTCAAGGTGTTATTTGGAAAGGACATCAGCTCCTGAAAGTTTATGTTTTCAAACAGTCTTCCAGCCTGTTCTATTCTAGTTCTTATGTCACTCCCATTATTATATCTCAGGTTATTGCCTTCATCAATGTAATATGTCTATAATTCATAGAACACAAACTTTGATTTCTCGAAGTGATGGATACCACTATTTATTGTCCATTCATGAGATGACTCTTCTCCTTGAGTTTTACTACTGTAATCAGAATGACAGAATACTTCTGGTCAAAAATATTATCTGTCAATAAATGTAGTTTTAGGATGGCCAAAAAGAATTATGAATTCCTGTGAAAAGTCTAGCAGTAGGGTAATTTTCAGAATCGGTAACAAATGGAAAATGACAAAAAATAAAACATTTTTGTCTGAAAACGCAACTTATTCAACTTTCCTAGAACACAGGACAGCAATTGAAGAGGGTAAGAAAAAAATTTTAAAAAAGGTCAATAGACCCAGATGTTCCAACTAATACAATTTTTTAAAGCATTCTCACTAGAAAAATGAGAAAAAATTGTCAATTGTTACCTTCTGTGCCCTTCACCCTGTTCCAGTGGCCACCTTAAGGACTAGGAGGACCTCAGCCCACCACTGGTGCACCTGGATGGACATGCTTTCTTGTTGACAACAACTGTATTTTTCTAGACTGCTTTTATATTCTCTAAAATGTATACTATATTTTTACATACTCCAAGTCTTTCAACAAAAAAAGAGGTTTTTGACCCTCTTGCATGGCTTGACTGAACACCAGATTTGTCAGGCAGAGGTTTCTTTCAAGGCAGTTTGGTAGATAAGAGCAGTACCACTGCGCAGAGGTGCCTGAATAGCACAATTTGGAATCCGAACGTCTGACAGCTTAAATCTGAGAAATCCTTTGGACACCGCTTGCTCTTCCTTTGGTTATTGTCTTACAATGTCTACATTGAGCACTTCTTAACTGATTAATTATTTCATCAGTATGCTCAGGTCCAGTAATTAGCTATATATGTGGTCAATTCATGGGAAAGATCTTTAAATAGTGTAGTTGGACATTTCCTACTCTGTAAATCCTTCAAACATAGGTGTCTCAGCAGTGTTTCAAAAGACTGAGAACATCAAGCCCATTAGTCTAATCATTAGTATATTTCTGCAGCTCCCTATTATTCTAGAAGTATAGCTAATATAGTTACACTTTATATTTCAGAGGCATTCGTAGCAGTTCTTTGACCTATGTCAAACAGAGTGAGTGAAACTAGGTATTACTGAGCACACACAAATTAATTGCAGATAACAAGCATGCTCTGTTGTCTTAAATGACAAGAATGTTGTGTGCAGATCACTGCATCTTAATTTGCCCCTCAAAAATACTGTGAAGCTAGGCTGCTCAAAACATGCAACACAGCAGGAACTGCTCCTCAACAGGTAGAAAATAATCTGGTTTTGAAGAAATCAACAGCAATACATTGTATGCATTTCCATAAAATGGCAAATTGAATGCTTAGTCAAATAACAGAGTATTGGAGCCAGCAACAAACTCCATGAGGGAAGGAGACATGTAACTTTAGGTATCTAAATGAAAATATCTTATGATTGTGATTCAGTTGACTGAATGCAAAAATCTAGTGTCATCTGAGATGTAATAAAGTAGTCAAAATGTCTGTGTCATGCTGGCAGACACCTCACAGGACACACAAGAGATACAAGCCTTCCTGGAGCATCCAGAGACCAGAAAAGAGATAGAAAGACAACCCAAAGGGCACTAGATGCCCACATGAGTAACTGAGTTCTACACTTGCCATCTTCCCTCTCTTTATAGTCAGCGGAGATCTGAAGCTGACCTGGTTGCCCATGCACAAGGGGCAAGACATCCATTTTGGGCTGGTGGTTGAAATACTGCACACTAGAAAAGTCATACTTTCCTGGATAATACCTTGCAATAACCCAAACGGCACTAAGCACTTATGTTTAAGCAATTTAATCCTGCTCCTGACTTTGATTTTTCATTGCCCAGGAGGTATAAACAATTTTCTAACTCTTCAAAGTCACTGCTAGAAACACAATAAACATTTCCTAGGCAAATGCTGAAAAACACCAGGCTCAGAAGTTAGCAGTGGATCAAGATAAAGGACACATTTGAAGCGTGGCTGAAAAAAGAGCATTTCCCAAACTGGCATTTGCACACACAAACAAACACCACTTTGATCCATTCCCACATAAGTCAGCTACATGAAGACACAGCAAAAAAACCCAGAGATTCCTTTTCAGAAGAAATCCACATTGTCTCAGACGGCTGTGACCTCAAAGAACCTGCTAAGCACCTGAGGCAGCAATCTCTGCATCTGAATAATTTTCTAATGAGGTTTTTAGAGAGATAGATACAATTTTGGATGCTCAAGCTGAAATCAGCATAGCCATGTCCCCCAAAAAAAAGCCACTGGGCTGGACCACTGCCAAGAGCTGCTCTAAAACTGACTATAACTGCTTCATTTACTCTCACGACAAATAGAATGGTTTAATGGAAACACTGTACACAAAACTGTACTGCTCAGGTAATTACCTTGATTGAAACAAGTGTTTTACACTGAAAGCAAAATTCCCCTGGAGTTAAACCAAACCACAACAAGCACAAGACCTCTGTGGAGGCACAGGCATATAAACAAGTACGTGTGCTAATTATTTTCCAGTGGTTCTCTTAATGAGCCACTTGCTAGAGTCCGTTGGTCACAAAGATGATTACTTTAATGATGATTCATAGAAATTCTGTGTGCATTGCAAATACCAAGTGCTGCACCAGTTGCTATGGCAGGAAAATGTGTGTGGTTTGTTCCATAAATAGCAGAGTAAATAACTGCATGACAGCTTATTCCTTCTCCAGAAGGTCTCCCTGGGTTGGAAATGGTCTGCAGGGAGCTCACCACATTCGACATTTCCCTGCCTCACACTTACCTGGGCTTATGGATGAAACCTTAAGCACCTATTTTCACCCACATAGCTAATTTTTTAGTTGGTTGGGTTTTGTTTGTCTGCTTATTTGTTTTTCCCTGCACTAAAGACTTGGAGCTTGATTCTGGTCTCTCTTACCTTGGTGCAAATCAGCAAATCCGGAGTAAATCTATTTATTTCATGAGAATAATATTACTATAATTGCCAACTACAGAAAACATCAGACAGAAGAGCAAACACTTCTCTCTCTACATAGGGTGGTGAGAAACACATTGATATTTATGACAAGTAAAAAATGTTCACTTTTAGCATCATATAGGGCTGCAGTCAGGTTAACACTAAAAAGAGATTGTTACTGAAATGCCTTCTTCCCTTTACCAGCAGCAGTCTCTATCCCATCCTAGGATTCCCTCAGATAAATTGTTTTGGTTTGATTTAGTCTTGCCCATCTTGAAAAGCATATGCATATTCTAGAAAACTTTTAGTGTGTTTTTGGCCAAGGCATTTTCTAAAGTTTAAATTTTGGAATTATTTTTAAACTGAAAATGCTGAAATACGACCCCTTTCCCTACAGCACTATGAAGGAAACAGAACACAGTGAAAAAGAATTTAAAGAAATATTACGAATATCTCGGCTCCTGGTAGTTACCCCTCCTGAGCACCCTGAGACTAGCAGTGAGCAAGGAAATAAAAAAGTCCCACACAGAGCTGAAAAGCTATTTTCAAGGGGAGGATGGAAATACAAAGATAAAAAGCAACTCTGGGGGCCGGTCTAATGGAGGTGGGTTTTACCACAATCAAGGATTGATACGCCTGCCAAAGACACAGCTCTACATACAGTTTGCTTCACTGAGGCTTTTAAGCATCTGCTTTCTCTGAAGGGTCTTTATTCTAAATAACTGATACTTCTCCATACGGCAGCTGTTTGGTTGCAGATTACAATGCTCATTGCCCCAAAAAAGAAACAGAACAGCAAGGCAGAAAGCTGAATCAGATTTGCTGCAACTGTCGCGGGTGTTAGGGAACTGCAGAGGTGATGATCTTCCCAAAGGGGAAGACACGGGTGATGCCATCTGCTACGATGTGATGGTTTGGAGAACTGGAAACAAATGACCACTGAATTGGACAAGAAAGAGTGAGAATCCCTCTCCAGGAAAGAAGGGTTATGGCAGCTGAGACCCTTGAGGCTGTTCTCCTGAGCTAGACAACCTTCGATAGGTTGTTAAATATTTCTGTCGCTGATATTTACAGGCTATTGATCATCCTACAGCAAGTAGAGTGCAGCTGACATTGCCTCACGTCTGCCCCATGTCCAGCTTCTCAGGAAGGACAGTCCTACCTTGAGAAGTTCACAGCCTGCACAGGCAGGGCAGAAAGCAAATACAGATAGGAAAAACTGTGCACTGGTATCCCTGTGTTACAGGATGATGATGAAAAAAAGAAAATACAATAGGATTCTGCATTGTTTTTCCAAACGATGATGATTAAAAGGTTGGAGCTCACATGTTTTGGGGTTATTACTGGAGCTTACATGAAAATTCAGCAGAAGTCCTCAACAAGGGTTTGCGTTGAGTAGGATATAAAGAGTTTTCAGGCCTGTTGCTGGTTTTCCATTCTGGCAAACATTGAGGACAAGATGTCAGAAACTGACTGTTCCAGAATTTCAGAAAGGAAGCACACTGCAACAGTGATGGTGAACGTAAAGAACCACCGACTGCTATGGCTTGAGCTGCAAAAATGTTTTCACAGCTCTAAAGGTGTAGAGGGAGATGCAGAGCCCTGGTAGGAACCAAAACCACCACGCTGAGAACGTAAGCAGATGAGGAGAGAAGCAGAAAAGGCTGCAGATATGGCAATGCTCTGGTTAGCATCACCTCTGACATCACCATGAGGAATCAAAAAATGTCTTAATTTGACACCTGCAACCCCAGAAAGGAAATAACAGCAGCTTATCAGCCTGATCCAAGATGTGGGCTCCCCACCAGCTAAACCAACAAGAGCCAGGGCAGAGATAAATAGCATTCAGATGATGGTTTTACTGCACAGCACATGGTTGAGACTCACAGCCTCCCACTGCGGAGAAGGAGCCAAATTGAAGCTCCAGCTGCTAATTTAAACAGGCAGGAGGCTCAAAACCCTACTCTCCACAGCTTTCCTCGGAGCTCTCGAGCAGCCTGTCAGAGCCCAACAGACCCCAATGAAAGTAGAGAGAGAGCAGCAGCCACAAGGTGAAGACAGCTACCACAAAACAGCTGTTGAGTTCGGCATCTCCACAGGTTTTTAGACAGCCACAGCTGCTCATAAATGTGAAAGCTGGTTCTTTTTTCAACACCAAGTCACAGGAGACATTCCCTGAAAGAGAAGAGTGAAGAGGCACTTGGCCAGGGAAGAAGTTAGCTTTGTAGCAAACACAAAAGTAGCTATGGAAAGTTTGTATTTTCTTTAGTCTGCTACTGATCAGAGCAGTACAAAGGTATATGACAACTAGAAATAATAACAGGATATAGAATCATGGAATCATTTCAGTTGGATAGACCCTCAGGATCATTGAGTCCAACCATACCCTAACCTAAATCTGGCACTGAACCATGTCCCTAAGAACCTCGTCTAAATGCCTTTTAAACCCCTCCAGGGATGGTGACTCCACCACTGCCCTGGGCAGCCTGTTCCAATGCCTGACAACCCTTCACATGAAGAATTTTTTCCTAATATCCAATCTAAACCTCTCCTGGTGCAACTTGAGGCCATTTCCTCTTGTCCTATCACTTGCTACTTGGGAAAAGAGGCTGACATCCTCCATGCTACAACCTCCTTTTAGGCTGTTGTAGACAGCGACAAAGTCTCCCCTCAGCCTCCTTTTCTCCAGGTTAAACAGCCCCAGTTCCTTCAACCACTCCTCATAAGACTTGTTCATTAGTGTGAGCGTTTTCAGTTCATCCATTTCTATGAAGTCCTCATAGACCTTAATGACTCCTAGATTTTGAATATGGAGAGGAGACAAATTCAATATTGCAATATTTTAACTCTGCAGGGCAGTTTCAGCTTCAGCTCAGAAGATCTCCCCTGCAGTACACAGGATGAGTTATGGACCTCAGAGTAGCCTCGGGCACAAACCATTACAGCAAACCTGACGTTTGATTCTTCTCAAACAGGCTTTGCAGCTTGAGTTTATTTGGCTTCTGATGTAAGGTGGCTTATGCCAGGTCAATCCTTTTGTGTCTCAAATACAGTAGCATGGAAACACCTCTGAGACACTTTCAAAGTTTTGTCTCACTTACGAAGTTCTGAGCTGTCACAGAAGGTAGGAAGCATGGTTTTAAAGACAGTAAAAAATGGGTTTGAACAGGTCTCCAACATCTCATGCAAATTTTCTAAATATTGCCCTAAATCAGAAAAGAACTATTAAAACTGTGTGGTCACCTAAGTCTTATTTAGATTTGTTCTGAAATAAATGACCACAGACGGGATAGATGGAAGAATCTCCAGTTTCTTTGTCTGAATGAACCTGATTAGATGCAAAGAGAATGTTATCCACGTACCCACTGGTAGAAATGAGAGAGATGAGACACACTATTGGCAAAAACTGGGATGGTTCGAGAATTTAAAGACCTCTAAGCAGAAATTCTGTAGGGTTTTCAGGACCTAATGCTTTGAGTTGGGTGCTAAGAGTGGTGAGGTGCCTTTATTTCCACCAAATCTACAGGGACACGAGACAGCTTAGACAAGGCTCTTATTTTTTAGACAGCTAAAATTAGATGATTTAATCCCCTAACGCACTCCCCAGCCATCATGTATCTAGTACTACTGACAGCTGGTTCTGTTCTAAAGCATCACAGAAAAATGATACTACAGATCCTTGAAGAAAATAATGTCCCAGAGAGTGATGGAAAGGAATGCCATCTGTAACTCTGAATCTCAATTTTGTTCTCATTAGACCTTCATTATATCAGCCATCATTGTTGTGCAGAGACCTGAATCTATCCCCTCTATATTCACCTGCAAGCTATTTCCTTTAATTGCTGTGCACACAGAAAATCAAATGTATTCTAACAACGGTGATTCATTGGCTCAGCTGTTAAATGCAATTTGTGCTTCTCTCTATACAGTTTATTTATGTATTTCCCATCCCCGCACCATCTGAATGCTTCCCAATCTTTACTGAAGTTATCCTCACAAATATTTCCCTACCTCCAAAGTACAGATGGGGAAGAACAGCCAAAACCTAACCCCTATAGCATACTCTCCAAATGTTTTACTTCCGACTGAAAACATAGGTTTACAGACCAAAATCCCAGGGATACAAAAAACAGCATGGACTAGCATCTGTCATACCAAGAGATGAAAACTTGGCATGGAAATGTCTCATGGGGGAGCTCTGAAGTCAAGTAAATGAACTAGGAAGTTAGTTTGGATTAGACTTTGCCTAACTTAGTTACTTATGTGACTGCCCTTTTGTAACAAGACCAAAACTGTTTGGTTGCTTCATTAGAAGAGAGAAAAGAATGTAACGAATCTCTGATTGTGCTGCTAGGGAAGAAAAAAATATGTAAAAAATCGAAAGCAAACCATGTTATGTCGGTCACTGCTGAATACGTGTTGATTTCCTGGCATGTAGGACAGCAAAACACAGACCTTTTGCTAGGACCAGGAAGAAAATTGAATGAAATGGATATACTTGAAACAAAAGTGGTGTGTTCACGCAAATGGATGGAGGGTGTTGATAGGGAAGCCACAATAATTACCATTTTGACATATACACGTACGTAGTTATGCACATCGTCATTTGCTGTCAGCGCTAATTAACGTTACCTTCTTGCTCGTTTGCTTTCCCCACTTCAGTGGGTTGTGTTCACCTTCTCTACTTATTTCTGGGAGGACTCCCTAGAGGGAAACATCTTGTGCACATATTCCCTGTCTGATCCATGATGTGGTTACTACAACAGCTGTTGTATGGCAGAAAACAGCCATATTTGCCTTTCCACAGTCAAAAGAAAGGCAAGACAGCATAACGGTGCACATCTAGCAAGAGATTTCATGTTTCACAGTATGAAAATGATTTCTTGTCCTTATGTAGGACAGTTTGTCAGCTGAATTCGAAGAGCCTCTGTGTAGCTCTGGGAGTATTACATTATTTGTTTCTGCCTTCAGAGATCAAATGATGTGACTTCACATGGAAACAGCTTCCATGTCTGTCATATTCCTTGTTCTTCTCAACACATCCTCTGTTTAGATTTCCTTAGCCATCAACTGGAGTAATGCAGCATTGTATTTCCCTGTTAAATTAGAGAGATTCAGTGTCACAGACTCCCAGAATTCAGTATCCAGTCATCAGTTTTTCCCCTACTCCCCATCAAATCACCAGCTTGGCTAAATATTATGAGACTTAAAATGAATGGTAAACATATTGGAGTGTCGAAGTGGTTCTTCTTGTTTGCCATCAGGCCTGAAATTTTTACATCTTCAGGGTTTGGGCTGCTTGGGAGCAATTGTGTAAAACAAATTTCACGGTCTGTTGTGTGAGCAGAGGAACCAGCAAAGCATCATACACGCAGGTCCTGTTATGTGCTGCAAGGGCTGGGCTCCCATGACGGATCCCATTTTAGGAGGGACAGCCACTGAATCTCTCTTCTCACTCTAACAGCTGAGTTACCTTTCCACCTACTTTAATAAAATTGCGGGAGATTGATACCTTTGAGACCTCTGTCATTCCATCAGCTGTGGTGTGCTGGCTTTGACTGGGAGAGAGTTAATTTTTTCCATAGTAACTAGTATGGGGCTATGTTTTGAATTTTTGCTGAAAATAGTGTTGCTAACACACCGATGTTTTAGTTACTGCTGAGCAGAGCTCACACAGAGTCAAGGCCTTTCCTGCTCTTCTCACCACCCACCAGTGGGCTGGGGGTGCACAAGGAGTTGGGAGGAGACATAGCTGGGACAGCTGACCCCAACTGACCAAAGGGATATTCCACACCACATGATGTCATACTCAACATATAAAGCTGGAGGAAGGAGAAGGAAGGGGGAACATTCAGAGTTAATAGCGTTTGTCTTCTCAAGTAACCATTACATGTGATGGACCCTTGCCTCCCTGGAGATGACTGAACACCTGCCCGATGATGGGACGTGCTGAATTAATTCCTTGTTTTGCTTTGCTTGCATGCATGGTTTTTGCTTTACCTATTAAACTGACTTTATCTTAACTGATGAGTTTTCTTACTTTTACCCTTCCAAGTCTCTCCCCCATTCCACTGTGGGGTAGTGAGTGAGTGAGTGGCTGCGTGGGGCTGAGTTGCTCGCTGGGGTTAAACTACAACATGTGGTGAACCTATCTAACAGTCACAGAAGTTACCTGAGTGAACAGACAGCTACAGTTCACAGAGGAAATATGATCATTAAATCTTTTATTTGTGGGCTTTGACAGCTAAAACAAATCTCTAACGACTGCAGAACTTAATGATTCTGGGAGTTTTGGATTTAGTGACATCAAGTTTTGATTCCACAGTCTTCACCCACCCCTGAGGTTAAAATGTGGCTGTACATCTCTGGGAACTTTGGAAGTAGCTGTAAGTGTATAGCTATATAATTTTAAAAGAACGCATCCCATATGAGTTAAGGTTCTACTAATAGTTTAAAACAATGCAGTTTTTTACTTTGATGTGCAGAGCATTCAGGCTGACAAGGAGAGGAAGATGCAGGTTCATATAAACATACTAACACTTGGCTTAAAAGTCACTTATTCAAAGCAGGAAAGGTGCAGTGTGGAAAAAATTTCCCAAAGTTCCTCCCACCAGGAGAGAAAATGCATGGTACAAATACAGCAGATGGTGGAGTAGCTGTAGAAAACAAAATCATTGAACTGACATCCCAGCTGGAGAGAACTAGATACGATTAGCAGAAAGCAGGACTATTTTAAAGAAGCAAAAGATGCAGTTTAGCTTGGAAGAGTGATCAAGTTTAGCTGTAGAAGGTGCTGAGTTGTCTATTCCTCCACACTGTAGCACAGAAATACTCTAATCAAAACCAACTGGCTTTTGGTGACTATGGCATGAGTAGGTGACCAGGAGTTCTGTTCACCTTTGCTTATAGTAAAATTAAGAAAGTAAAAGGAAATCTGGTATAAACAAAAGGAAAATAAAAAGAACGGGAAATGAAAGTTCTCTTAGACAATGAACCATTTACCACAGTGGAACAGACTGTCACAAGGCACCACTAAAGTAAAAGCTAGCCAGATGCAACACCCAGTGAAATTAATTTTTCAGGGAAAAGGAAAACAGGCAAACTCTTGAGATGAAAAGCAAAAAAGCCAAAAAAAACTTTAGTCAGACTAAAAGCCCGCAGGTTTCAAGTCTTCAACTAGCCTGTAAATACTCAGGAAAAAAAAAAAAAGACTGCCTGGTCACAGAAAACTTACAGCAACATCCAACACAGTTTTGTACGCTTCCTCTGCAGTTGACTTAAACCTTCTTGAGATACAATAGAGTTCTAGGTTGATCCTAGGTCTGATCTAGACTGAAAACAGCAAAATCATCCTCAGCACCAGAGAAATCTATTGTCTGCTAACTCACAATCCCAGATGAAATGAGAACTGCAAATAAAAGGCATATATCACCCAATGACCCACATCTTGATCTTTCCTCTAGAGTCTAACACATTTTTTTTTTTCTCTGAAATATCTGAAGGGAAGTTTTTAACATCAATTAAAACCTTTCTTCTTTTTATCTGCTGCAAAGCATGATCAGTTCCAAATAATTTGCATTGCCACATTGCTGTCAGCAAAAAGAACAGGATTTCCTTATCGGAAATATCATTAGTACAAATATATCCCTCAGAGGAATAAAAAGAATAGAGTGACAAGCCTTGTCACAGAAGAGGGGACTACAGCTGAAGGAAGCCACCTCTGTTGTCTGTGACATCCATGCAACCCACAAGTGCCACTCTCTCTTATCTCTCTTGGTGACAAATGAAGTCAAACACACTGAAAAGGCTCTTCAATAAATGAGCTGCACTGCAGCCTGCAAAAATATATTAAAAAATTAGGTCCTTATTGAATCAAACATGTCCTCCCAAACACTCTAAGCCATTTATCAGATTATTTACACTCTCTGCCTACAATGTAAATACCTGCAGATAACATCATTCTCATGCCTCTTCAGACAGAGATGCTCATTCTTGAGTTTTCACTTAAAAATTCAGATTAAAATATCCCTTCCTCACACCACTTGTAAAACAATGACAGATCCTATGCCAGCATCTCATTCTCATTTAACCTGATTCATAGCTGAATGAGCCCATAGTGGCATAAAACCTCTTTTTAACACTTTCGCCACTGGTTCACCTCTTTCATTGGTAACTAGATTTGCAGAAGAGGAGCTCTTACAAAGATTTTTGTGCTATTTGTGCCTCCAGATTTGGTCTCAGTGACTTCGAGGTTAATCATTTATTTTCAACCTGCTTTCCCAACTGAAAAAAAACCAAAACAAAACACAAAAGAAAAAAAGAAAAAAAAAAAAGTGGATGCTTCTGGTTGGGTGATAAGCTGGTTCCCAGACAGAAGCCACAACCAGAAAGTCCATTTTCAAGCAAGGGGCTTATGGGGTTTTTTTAAGGAATGCCCTCATTAAACACTAGAGGACAAACTCAAAGGTTTAACCTGTGGGTCTACAGCGTACAGTTTCTATCTCGGAAACTCACTGCAGACTCCTTTTAGAGTCAGTACAGTTTTCTCACTGTTTGACTTTTTAGCTGCCTCCATTTGCTCAGGTGAATCATTCCAGAAACACCACTGCTTGCATGGACAAGATCTCCACTGACTGTGAACCAGTCTGGAGAACCCAGGGTCAGAGCGTGGTGGATGCTTGAGGTACAGTCTCATTGCCTAAATATTGGCCCCTGGTACCACCTGAGGCAGCCTTAGGTATCCAGAGCATACAAAACGATCAGGCAGATATGACACAGAACCTGTGGAAGACCTTCATCTTGATGGATGGCCTCTTGGCCTACCGCACAGCATCTCCAAGGGCAATGACATCTATATGACAGGACACGGGGTAATGGCTTTAACCTAAAGGAGGGGAGATTCAGACTAGACATGAGGAAGAAATTTTTTACACTGAGGGTGGTGAAATGCTGGCCCAGGTTGCCCAGAGAGGTGGTGGATGCCCCATCCCTGGAGACATCCCAGGCCAGGCTGGACGGGGCTCTGAGCAACCTGAGCTGGTGCAGATGTCCCTGCTCATGGCAGGGTTTGGACTAGATGAGCTTTGAAGGTCCCTTCCAACCCAAACTGTTCTATGATTCTATGATTTAGGCAACAGAATTACACCCCAGAAGCCAAGGACACAAAATCATCCTTGCTAACCAGCACATGCAAATACATCCTCTTACAGTGGTTAATTTTTTGATCATAGAACACAACTAGACGTGGCTTCAGCATAAATAGGCTTGGGCAGTGAGAGGACCAGGGCTTCCTGTGGTCCTGCAGCCTTTTAGTGACACCTCTGATACTCCAACATTTTCCAGGGTACAGTCCTGGCATTAAGTGATGAGCAGAGAGGCAGAACAGAAGGAAAGCCCTCCTGCCCTGTAAAGGCTTAAATTCTCACTAGCTGCATGATTTTATACAAAAAAGCCACTCATAGAGTCAAACTATGAGCTGGTGCTATGCGTATCAGCTTTCATCCCCTCTTTCTTTTTTAAACAGCTTCAGGCTGACTTATCAGTACCTCTGTCAGCCTTTTGTGCTGAATTGCCCTTTTCTCCTCTGCTGGCTATAGAGGAAAATTCACCTCCTAGGGCTAAAGCTAACCTTTGCCAATTAAAACTGGTTATAAAGCAAGAAAGCCACTAGTCATATAAGCTAATATATTTTTAATTTATCTCTAGCTTCTTCAATTAATTAGTCTAAGCATAGCAGAGTACTGCCTGTATGCAGACGGAGAAATACAAAATCACTGGGACTTGCATCACTGGCAATGTTCTTGTCACTGTATGGAGATAACAGATACGGGTTATTACTGGATTCCTTGCATTGTTCTTTCTGATTAACTTCAATACAACAAATTCAGAAACACTGTAAGCAAGTAACTGCATCCACAAAGGCCTTGGGTTCAAACTGTCTTTAGGCTGATTAGATATTCATGAGAGTGGTGCCAGCCTGATTTATACTCCTCCAAATCATTTGAACTCAATTTACAGAGTGTGGATGTGTGAGAGAGAAAAGATTAGTCCAATCTTACACCACTTAGTAGCAGAAAAGATCTGAGCGAGTGGAGCGTTGGCAGATAATTTGTCTTAGTTTTGAAATATCTATGTGTATGATGTCCCGCAAGGAGGTGGCAGGAGGTGAGAAAAATGGTAGAAAGGAACACAAAATAAGTCAGAGGGGAATGGGGGATGCCCCTTGCAGGAGGCATTAATCCGTCTCCAGTGATACAGAATACGCATCCTATGGAAATGAGTTTGATAAAAACTGTCTTGCTCTTGACCTGTGATGCAAAGTAAGGGGAAATTTCAATAGAAAACACCAATTTTTCACAGGTCTTGAAGCCAGAAGCATTGAAATGCAAAGGAAGTTCAGGAGAAATTTCCTTGACACAGAATTTAATTTTCAACCTTTCATGATCTCAGGAGATATATCAGGGTGTTATTAACAGCCAGAATCAAATATATTTCCCAGTACTGATTAACAGTTTGATCCTTACGCTATGTATACGTAAGAGAAAAGTTTGTAAGATCATTCTTCATGTACTACAACAGCTCAATGGCTTAATGAGAAATATTCACGACTGGAAATAAACTTTCCTCCTAGGAACAGCATGGAAAATGGTCAGCCAGTCACCATCACAAACATGACAGCAGTCAAGACAGGTCATTGATTTGACGGTCTATGACAGTCATACTCAGAACTATGCAAAAACCAGCTTGGATGCACCTTTTTCTGCAGGAAATTCCAGCCCTCGCAACAACCTACTCTTGATTTATATGAAATGCACTGCTTTTCAAACTCTCCATCTTCAAGACCTATTTATAGCATGCAATTTAAGGACACAGAGAGAGCAGGAGAGCAAAAGAAAGAGTGAAGGGAAAAGAGATAGGTAGCAAAGCCATTTGCAAATGAGTCATCCCCCAGGAATACTTTGACAGGCTGTCAGCAGAGATCTGATAAAGACATCCAGTTAAAATACTCCACTATGGTTCCAGGTGAAGGCAGATTGACGTTTTGACGGTGTGCACACAGAAAACTCCATGCAGGAGATGTTTAATCTCTGTGGGAAGCTTTCAGATAGCCCAAGTGATTTGAAAGTCACTGCCTTTTAGCAAATAATGAACATACAAAAGAAGTATGTTAAAAAGAAGAAAGAAAAGCCTGCTTGCAAGAATACTCTCCCCTGCTAGCACGCTATGCATGGTTAATAATTGAGTGTTTCTTTCAGTACTTTTCTTCGGTTTGCATTCCTAGGTGGCATCCCCACGTTCTGCACTCCATAGAATCACAGATTCATTTTGGTTGGAAGAGACCCTTAAGATCATCGAGTCCAACCATAACCTAACTCTGGCACTAAACCATGTCCCTAAGAACCTCATCTAAATGCCTTTTAAACCCCTCCAGGGATGGTGACTCCACCACTGCCCTGGGCAGCCTGTTCCAATGCCTGACAACTCTTTCCATGTAGAAATGTTTCCCAATATCCAACCTAAACCTTCCCTGGCACAACCTGAGGCCATTTTCTCTAGTCCTAAGCAACTCCAGAGCTGGAGTTGCTCACTGCCCGCTGCTGCTGCCAAAATTTCTCAAGAGCAATAGAAAGATGTCAGGCCTGGCCACGTGTCTCCTAATATCTCTCCTCTGGGACTCTGGCATCATCTGAGACAACAGGTTTGTCAGAAGGAGACGTCCCAGGCTGCCGAAGCTATTTGTAGGAAGCTGAGTGGTCTGTGGGTGCACACAAGTAGCAGTAGCAGCTACTGTAAAGGTCCACTTTAAATGCCAAAATCCTTTGAGACTTCACATTTCTGGGGCTAGTAGCAGTTGTCTTACTTTTACAATCATGTGAGTGTAGTCTTTCACCCTTCAGTGAGTGGAGGTGTACAGATCTACCACCCTCGTATTAAAGCAATTGTACATTATACGTCAACCAGGTGATGAGAAAAGAAATGCAATAAGAAAATAACCACCCTAAACCCAAAGTTCACTGAAAGTAAGGAAAAGCTTTAGGGAAGGAATAAAGATTTTTAAGCAGTCTTCATACCTGTCCATCTTACCCTGGGTAAACACTGAAGGAAATTAGGCCAGATAATCTTCGTAGCTCCCTTAAGTCATGTATATCAACACATCAGCTTCCCAGGATACAAAGACATTTTCCATTCTACAATCTGTCTGACCATTAAAACTTCACATTAAGAATCCAGCACTTCCCAAGAAAACGTCCTGATATGGAGCCTACATTGTCCTCTGCTTTATTCCTAATTGCTCAGTCATGATGGTCCCTTGACTTGTTTCTTCCCTGCCTTAACAGTTTACACTTTACAGATATTTGCACAATGTTATTGCATTCTTCCTTAGCTGGCATTTAAACTGTATACCACTACAGGATACAAAATCAACCTTTTCCATCTTTGTCTCCTTGTAAATGCCAGTAGCAAAAGACCCTAACAAAGATAATTTTGTCATTTGCCCAGAACTGTTGATTTTGTGCCTCAGTTTCCCTAATATTCAGCGATGTGATAAAGGCAGAGCTACTGTAGAGCAAACTGTATTTCTGTACACCTGTAAACTCAGCAGGAACAAGCTGGACCACTGTCTTCTGTTTGTCCAGCCTGCTTCATTGTAGATTTGGCTACAGCTGTAGCTTTGCTCTGTAAAGCACTTGTGTTCTGGATTGGCAGATGTGTCCTGGCAGTGTTTAGCTTACTGGTACAGGCATAATTCCAGTCCCATTCTGGTGCCTTTGTGGCTCAACGGACCAACTCTACCATATCTATGTGCTACTCGGGATGTGCTTTGACCTCTGGAACAGCCGGTTCACCTATTAAGTCCTCTGAGATTGAAGCACTGAAGCACAACTTTTGATCAAGGTGAGAGAAGCCAATTTTCATCCTAAAAATCTACTTTTTTTCTAACAAAACATATGGAGAACAGAGTCAAGCAGGTCCCTTTTTTTAAAAAAAAAATTATTTTTCAGTGAAAACATACTAAAAGCAACAAGGATAAGCTTCCTGAATGGAAGCAGGTGTTAAGCTTGGAGGCTATAGGTTTCTGTGCAATATCACTCTGTATAATCACATTAGTCAAAGAGAGGATCATACCTTTTCACCAGATCTGCAGGACTTAATCCAGAAAAAACTTGTACGAAGCCTGCACTCTTCAGCCTCTCTGCATAGGTTATTTGAAGTTTTTCTATTGCAATTTCTGGTACATTAAACCAACTATTTTAAGGAAATGCCAGACCACCATGGATGATAAAGATCTATCACTTCATAACAATATGAAAGAACCTCCATTGGTCTATTACAAGCCTAAGCCCCATCTAACCACCACACAGGGTTTTCTCGAATACCCTACAGCATCTCAAGTAGTCCTGGATGCCTATATTCACACACTACAATTGCTGAAGCTGAAGCTTAATGTCAACAACACAAACATAGGGCCAGGATTTGTCTTACCTCAAGGATACTAGATCATGCACAACAGCATTTAAGCAACTCATAGGAGGTGCAGAGATTTTCCTTATAAATAGAGGTACAATGATTGATCGTACTGCAACTGCAACAAACTTCAGACTATCACTCATGTTGTTAACAACTGTATAATAGATGCTTATGCAGGACGCGTAAAAGAAATTCATCAAGCCTCCCTTGACTCTACTGAATGGTTCAGCAACCTTGGGTTGCATTTACAATCTGTCATTACCTTTCAAAATGCCAGACACATGAGGAGGACACTGCCTGGGGAATTGAAGTACCCAGAGAGGAAAAAACAAACAAACACAGCTAAACATGATCACAGTTCAGCTTTGTTTTCACTGAATAGTTAATTTTAATTCTCCACACTTGACTTGGCCTAACTTATAGGAAAATAGTCCTGATATGAAATGACTGGCAGGCTACTTGAAACTACTTGATGGACACGGGAATGTCAAGTAAAAAAGTAGACTAATGCATGTTTTAGCCTGCTTTCCTTGATGAGCCCAACAAATTGAATTAAAAGCCGTGCCAGACTGCAGTTACATGTAACAGCACACAGTTTAGGATTCAAATTATAACTGGGAACTTTATCATCCTTAAAAATTTCCCTTATCATTCTTTACCATTGGCCTCATATCTGTATTTTCTTCTACTAATCCTACTAAAAATCTGTTTTCACACAGAAAAAAGGAAGATGCCAAATCTTGTAGAGAGTTTGCAGCTCGTCCAATGTTTCCTGAGCTCTATTGAAGCTGTGTTTAGAAAGAAGTGTTCGTAAAGTCTTCAAGGCATTGAGCAGTTGATATTAAGAAAGGCAGGACCCTTATGAACTAAAACTCAGCTACAAGGATTTGTGGGACCTACTATAGGCCAGATGATAGGTCTCATCTCACTTCCCAGAGAGGATTCTGGAAATCTGTGATATTGACTAAAAATCCCGAGGCATGAGTGGACACAGTGGTTCTTTGGGCTTTGTAGGAGCTCAGGCTGCTCTGTTTCCTTATCCACATACATGTACTGGCTTCCATCTGCAGGAAATTGGTGCACATAGGCCAAGGTGGAATGAATTACACTCTAGTCAAATCTGGCCCCCAATCTGTACCTGTATCCCTCAGGCACTCAACGGTGTTCATCTGCTGCTCCCTCTAGGTGTATTTTCCTTGCGTAATAACAAAGCACTGCTTACATTTGTAGCTATAAAGGATAACACAGAGACCAATTCTGCAGATCTCATTCTGAAGAGAGGTGTCTGTTCAATGAGTTAATGTTGTTACACTCTTATACACAATCTATAGGTGTCCTTGCCTGTGCTGTCCATCATGAAAACCTGCAGCTGGCTGTTTTGCAATTCTATAAAAAAATCGTATAAGCCCTAAACTGCTTCTACTAGCTGTCAAGGTCACACTTTTTTAGTGATTTAACTTTTGTGATTTGTATTCATACCTTTGAGGTCCCTGGCGCCAACCTGGGCTTTACTTTCAAGGCCTTTGCTTGTACTCTCAACAGTCCCTTCCATATTGCCTCCTTTTCTTCAATACCAATTGTATAAGGACAGCTTTAAGCCAAGAGAATATATGACAGTTGCCCACTTGATCTAAGAGCATCCCTGATTAGCTGTCCATTTCCTTTGGACCAAGGAGTGTTTATATGCTTAAATATGTACATTTTAATAGAAATATAGATTTATCTTTCTACATATAAATATATAGAGAGAGTACAAATATATGTGAATATGTATACATAGATAAACTTTACATACATATATTTATACGTGTATTTATAGCATGTAAATATGCATGTATTAATATATATAGAGAGAGTATATATATCAATATAAGTGTATGTATCTAATGACTAAAACATTCTTTAACAAGAAATAAAGAAATAAATAATTGAATGTTAAATGAGAATGGAAAGTCCTAACAGTAAAAAGCAGGTTGGGGTCCCTGGTTTCACAATGTTGTTGGATAAGCCTCAATGTGTTTGGGATGGGGGTAGTTCACCAAGTCAGTAAGGCACATAAATACAGGGACATTAAACACTGGAATGTGCCTGAGGGGTGTAGACCTGTCCAGTGAGACAGACAGGTGCCTTGTGTCACCCCTACCATGTGCAAAAGAAGAGGCCAACCATGAGAGCTGCACCAAGAGGCTCCATATCCAGCTAGCCCAACAAGATGACCATGCAGACCTTGGGCTCTGCACAGTGCTGCAAGACACAACACTGCCAGGAAAATGGAAAACCAGAACATGTCAGCTTCAAAGGAATACATGCATGGGAAGAATAAGGAAAAGACTCTAAGTAATTCCTTAAAAGACCATAGGAACCAGCCGATACACTCGTGAATCAGAAACCATATTTTGAGCTATGTTTCTTCCTATTAATATAGATTTATCAAAAATGTCTGCCTCACTCTTGCACAGCTCACTTTTCCTCTGAACACTCAGACTTTCTTATAATTGAGATTTGTCGAACTGAACTTCATATCAACTATTTGTCATTGAGCACTGTGCTGTTAATCTCAAATTAGGGTCAGTTGCCACTCTCAATTATGAAAGCTGCACTGAGAATTTGGATCAAGGTCTCTATCTGATGTCACCTGAAATTTCTAATATAACAAATAAAGTTCTGATTAACCCACGAGGTAGCCCTTGACAAATATGCAGCCACAAAGGCAGTGAAAGACTATTACGACAGCTTGCGGAAAGAGCATTTGGAATATTATTCAAAAATGAAGGCAACATTTTTTTTTTTCTATTACACAAAAGATTTCTTTTTGTCTGTCCGACCAACAGCAAGTGTCTCTTCCCTTTCCTCTGTATTTTTTTTGGTTTGTCTTGGATAAACAGGGATATCATAAAGGGGATCAAGGAGGATGAGAAAGTAGCAAGGCACATCCTAAAGCTCACCGGAATCCAATAAAATAGAGAGAATATGAAGATTGGATCAGATTAGAATTTATAGACAAAATCATTATGTCGAAGGAAGTAAACTGTAATATTCCTTTGTAATCCTGGGCTAGGAAGGAGGAAAGTTTACTGTATTATATTGCAGAAATACCAGGGCCAATACCAAGATCTTGGGAAATTTGAGAGACAAAAAAACATGAATCATAAGAGTTAGTTATTATGTTTTTGTCAGCATGTATCAACGTGCCTACGGTGTATTAGAAAACAGAAGCTGGGGAATCTTCTAAGGCTGTGATAAATTGTAGGAAAAAAAGTTTATACTGATATGAATGTAGACAGAACATAAATGCACAGGTGGAAAACACTGGAAGAAGGGTTGCAAAATAGCGTTTGCTGCTGACACCTACAGTAGCAGGTCACCAGGATCCAAGCACACAACTTCCTGCAATTTCTCGTGACAGCCAACTCTGAAACAGAGATAATGACTAAATCCTGATGACTCACAGAGGTAGGAGAGGATAAAGAGATTAATCACTGTCAGCTCCTGGAGTCTACAATGAGACACCTCCAAAACCACCAGCACACACCTAAGAGGGAGCCAGGAAATATGGGGAGGGTCTCAAAAACTGATTTCCTTGTTCTACACATCATTGCAAGCAACCCTGGACAGACTACCAGGATACAGGTGTCTTTGTGGCTGAATGCTGCGAAAGCTGTTTAGAAAACATCTCAGTCCTCCTGAGTTCCTGCCATGGACAGGGTCACCTTCCACTAGACCAGGTTGCTCAAAGCCCCGTCCAGCCTGGCTTTGAATGCTTCCAAGGATGGGTCATCCACAGCTTTTCTGGGAAATCCATTCCAGTGTTTTACTATGCTCAGAGTAAAGAGTTTCTTCCTAATATTTAATTAAAACTGTTACCCCTCACCCTATCACTACATTCCCCAATAAAGAGTTCCTCTCCATCTTTCCTGTAGGCCCCATTTAGGTCTTGGAAGGCCTCCCCAGAGCCTTCTTCAGGTTGAACAACCCCAACCCTCTCAGCCTTTCCTCATATATTCCTTGATCATCTTCATGGCCCTTCTCTGGACCAGCTTGAGCTCTTTAATGTGCTGATGGAGGGCAGAGAGAGAACAGCTGTGTACAGATCACCTTGTCACATGATTTAGCTCAAGGATTCAAACTCAGAAGAATGGTGTGACCAGTGGATAACTGCATTAAGGCCCCTCCACCAGCCATTGCTTCTGCAATGCTCTGTCTAGAAGAAAGCGTGTAATCTGGATTGAGGGAGAATGATACTGGACTTTACCTCCTATAACGAGTCCACCTTCTGAGGAGAACCAGAGGCGTTATCCTTGCTCTCCTGTTTCTTTGTCTCTCTTTCATCCCACTCCACCACTGCTCATCTCCTCACCTATCATAGCTCGTTGAGAAACAAACCTCAAAAGCAGAGGAGATAAATGTTGTTCTGCTACAATCTGATCACAAAAACAGTATTGGAAGGGTAATGGGTGGCATACAGGAGGTCATCCTCATTGGATGAAGTTGGAAAATTTGTCCATGGAGTTTCCTCTTTCTTTCAGTTTGCTTTCCTTCTGGTTTCCTTGCCATATATCAAAAACCAAAGTGATGGCTAGCAGACAAGATACTAACTGACAGAAGCACATCAAAACATTTTAAAATTTCCACCCAGCTTTCCCTGTTTGTATATCTAATAATCACTTTCTCCAGTACAGTGGAGTTGGTAAATAAAACATTAGTACTTACTAGTTCTTACCTCTCTGCAGTGAAAACCAGAATTAAACAGAAATAACAAAAAACTCGGAAAACATGAAAATTTGTTATCAGAAGTTTGCCATTACACTCCTTTTCTATCTCATTTTTGGCCTCCAAGGAAACAGTATGAATAGGTAACTGATGGATAGAGTTTGACCAAAGCATCTTTACCTATTTAAATATGTTGACAATGGCAGTGAACCACTCACTGGAAAAATCCCAAAAGAGAAACGTCATGAGTCTTGTACTAATTTAAAATTACAAATTGCTTGTAGCTGGTAACTTACCCAATTCAATCACAAAAGGCTAAGACCGTGCACAAATTTCTGGAGCTATCTACAGCCATGGTCAGGATCGTCAGTCAAAAATGCATTTCACAGATGCTTGTTGTTTGCTTAACATAATCTCTTATCGACTACTTCGCATTGCCACTATGTGTTTTCTTTCGATTTACACAACTTAAGTACTTTGGAATTATATATACACACATACACAGAAACCAAGAAAACCTCAGCACGTCTACTTTCTTTTGTTTGGGACAGAATTAAATAAATGGTGATCATTAATGAATTCTTCCATAAATACATTGCAAATCCATTTCCTATGTCTCTTCTACAGGTAATTACACTTGTGGCCTCGTCTCTACTAAATCCAAGAAATCTAGTCTGAAATCAGGATCTTGTCAGAATAATCTCATTGTTGGACACATGCTGATGTTCTCCTCTACGGTGGAGTTGGTTTATGCAAGCTCCCTTTATGAATCTGTTTTTCAGAGGGGAATGGTTGGACTTGTGAGTGGGGTCAATGTGGAAATTAGGAAACCCAAAGTTCTTTATCAACACAGCCTCATCTAGGAGGTGGCATTTCCCTTTGTGAATGTCCCAGTTTCCTGAGCTATACTATACGAGTAAGAACACTCACCTGCTTCACAGTGGTGTTTACCCAAACACTGTATATGCTCTTAGTGTAATAATAAGTGTACACTATGAAGTGCATGTTGTTATTCAGGTCTAGACTTCCTTGACAAAAGCATCTGCACAGATGTGGCAGAACAAGATTCGCATGAGGCAAAGGAACCTGATATCTGGGCAAGACCACTCATATGCACTTTAGACACATAAACTGAAGACAACTGAGGGATCTTGATGCCAAGAGCAAGCCTTGCACAGCTCTCAGCCAGACCTACTTTCATTCTCAAACCAATGTCACACAATAAACACCAAAACCCATCATTGTTGCTGTTGTTTATAGACAATACTAAGCTTGGTGGATTATGAAAAGACAGGAGCAGGACTAATGGAGGGGCTGGAAGAGATTATATTTCTTCCATGACCTGTTAACTAATGCTGATGTAGAGTAAATTCATAAAAATGAGTGAGAAGTAGCCACATCACTGTTCCCTGTCCATATCATAGATATATTTGGCTCTGGACTCAGAACAATTACGATCACTGGCTAAGACAGAGCTGTGTAAGCAACAGATCTTCCAATACAGCCAAAATGAGCTATATGCCCAGAAAGGAAGGAGTTGGTATCTAGCGAATGTGAGCCCTGTACCCATGGTATCTGCAGATCTGCATGTGCTCTCAGGAGAATAATACCCTGCAATCACTAGATATATACTAGGAGGTAATTTCATTTCCACATCTGGCCAGATGCATAATTTAACACTCTGTACAGAGAAAGAGCCAGGTCTGAGCGATGGAAACAATACCACAGTGAGAAATTTAAAGGCCGTCAAATACTTTTAGCTTATTCAAAAAAATAGCAATCAATGCGTTTTGATTACAGAAAATGAGAAAATTCATGCAGAGGAATATTAGATGCAATAGGGCTCTTCAATTCGGAGAAGTAATGTAGATCAAAACCCAATGGCTGGAAGCTAAATCTACACCATTTCCTGTTAAAAGTTAGTCATCATCTTTTGCAAGGCTGAATATGATTAGACTGCAGTAAATTCTCCACAGGAAATGATAGATTCTCCATTTGTCAAATCAAACTTTGATGCCATTTTAGTCAAACACAGATAAGTGGAGTCAATATAGAGCTATCAGGGTAAATTCTAATGGTAAAATAGTATTTTCATTTGTGGATTATGCTGAGTTTGATTCATGATAATAATTAAATTCAGTGGAAATACTTCCCAGTTTCAGAAGTGAAAACTAACTCTCTTCTTTGCAGGCAATATCCCAAAATATGGTTTTAAGAGGTTTACATATTACTTGTGTGTGAGCAGAGGGTATTGCTTTCCACAAAGAAACATCAGCTTCTTACATGAGGAAGAAAAATCATTTTCTGACAACCCTCAACCCTTTTGTCTTACACCTACTATTCGAAAACATAATATTGTACACGCTGCCACACAACAGTCCCTTTGCCCTAGAATAAAGGCATCGAGTGACTACGCTGCCAAGCACAAGGCAAGTAAGTCATCCACAATGCAATTTTTTTGTCTCATGATTTATCAATTTAAGTGGCTTGTTCTTTCTTTGTGGTTCATTTTCAGTCATCCAGTTCACTCAGACTCTCTAACTTGACCTTCTTAAGTTTTCTCACCCCTGCAATAAGGGTGTAAGAACATCATTTTCCCATGGCTCATAGGAGAGCTCTGAAGAATGAGAAAACTGCAGGTGATGCATATATCTGTCAGATGGCAGCAGTGAATGTTTATAAATCTTTATGAATTTAGAATACCCATTTCTTGTTCCATTAGAGAGTGACAATTTAAAGATTTCTGGATTACGACAAGACTGGTGATGTGTATCTGGACCCTGCTGACACACATCTCCTATTACATGATGGTTGACTGTATATAAAAAATTAACTGCTCAGTGTCAACAGTTTCTGCAAAAGCTGCTGAAGGAAAATCAGTGATGGGTAAAGGACTCTTCCATGATTTCAATCAGAGAACTTAAAGATACAAAGTACCTGGATTTCTTCAATGACATGGTGTATATTTTTGTTCTTGTTATGCAAACACAAATAATATAATTAGAGCTCCACAAAACCTGATAAGAATATGCATCTCTTTTCCAGTAAGGACATCTGAGCTTCTCCAACAAATCTTTTCCAGTTATCTTTAACATGGACAGAATGCATTTTAGGCTTACCTGGGCAAAAATAGTCCCAGTTAATTTCTCCTAGGGGAAACAAGTGGCAGAAGTTCATGTCAAACAACTCAGAGATTTATAGTTGGAAGTCTCAAAGGACCAAAATGATGCATTGGATTTCTGGGTCCACTTATAATAACCTGGAATGACTTATACATCATATTATTGTAATAGTAATGTGTGTATACATACAATACTGATATGAATGAGCAGTAGATGCGTTGCATATAAATCCACCAACAAGACCGAAACATATATGTATCCATCATTATGACCAAAATGAGAAATGGGTTCGTGCTGTTTACATTTTTCAATGTGCTCAATGAGAACCAGTAAATACTTCCAGAAAAAAATTGCTGAATGCACTCCGAAACTAATTTTTTAATAAAAACGCCTGCTGGAGTTTAAAGCACCAGATGGACTGTGACACGGAATAAATTAGGGGAAGATCATTGTTAACAAGAACTATAATAAATAGCATAAAGGAAGCTGCTATGCAAAATGGGGTAGAAAAAAGAAAGGATCATACAAATAACAACCCAGCGAGTTGCTTAAATGTCTTATAGCTCAACTCAACTAAGTTAAGTTTCATTAAAATGCATCTTTTTAATGTTAGGCTTTTTGTCTTACTATAAGGAAACAGAAGCCTAAAATTGGGGTTGAAGAAAGATCACCATACCTGTGATTTACTTTGCAGTTTCTGACTGTCCTGCCTTACTCATCTTGTTAGGAATAAAAACAAATAGGCATTCTGACAGACTTTGTTTCTGGAGTAGAGCTGAGAAGAGATCCTAAAACAAAAGGCAAAGTTAAGTTGTTTGTTTCATTTCCCAAGTCATTTTTATAATTTGTTTCGGAGAAAATATCATTCAGATGATATAAATCTGACAGTAATACTGCCAGAATATGTATCTCCATAGCTGTTGCTGGAAGATCATTGGAGAAAGACACAATTACCCATAGCTAAGGAGGGAGATCAGGCAAAAAATATGGTCAGGTAAGAGATGGATGAGGCTTATCTAGCTGAGTTGTCACCTAAATCGAGTAGGTGCATAACACGAAAAAGAAGGATGCTTTCTGTACTACCAGCCATGCTACCTACCACTGCATGCACCCCAGTGCCCAACTACAGTCTTTAACACAATTGACGCTTCTTAGAGATAAGAAAATATGACTCAGACTAATTTTAACATGAAAAACTGGACAGAAAGAGTGACATACAGAGATATTTAGGGTCTAATTCTTACTGATTTCAGACTCATATACCTCACGCTCAATTTTAGGAATTTGAGGCAGTTCAGCTAAAAGAGTAGCTGTTGTAGGTACCCTCAAAAAAAGAGTTATAGCCACTAAGTTGCTTCATTTCACTAGAGGTGACTAAGTTCATTATGGGACCCCATTTAACATTTAACATCTGACATTATATCTTAACACTGTGAGCCCTGGTCCTTCATGAGGACCTGAAGCAAAACAAACAGCTAGTTAGTTGCAGCAGCTAGCAGGAACGGAGTTAGCACCAGCACCACTAGTTAGCACCAGCAGCCAGGAACAGAGCCCACATCCCGCATGGATGCTCTGACCATTGGATCATCCCCAGATTTTTGTATAACAGGGGGAGAAAGCCACCAGATCCAGTCCCCACAGCCCATCACATGCTTCCCATTCAGCGAATTTGCATTTCAGCACAAACTTTTCCCACAGGCAGGTTTTACAAAGGGCTTCACTGCCATGAAAAACTCCACTCAAAGGCTGAAAAGGACTAAAACCCCAAGCTGGTTTTCTCTGTTTCTGAATTTTAATCAGTCAAATTTTAAGTGCATGCACCTCCGAGGCTGATAGTAATTTAACAGCACTGTGAACAACATTCCCCAGCATCCTGGTACCCACCTTGCTCTTCCCCAGATGCTTTTGGCTTCTCTGTGCAGACTGCCAGGTGCTGTGCTTTCACGAGCTACCTCACCATTAACTGCTCTTTGCCCCTCAGGTTTGACTGTTTGCTTTTGCCTGCATCGAGACAGAATGTTTATTGTCATATCCATTAAAAAAAATAGGAACAAACTGACAGGCACTACTTGGATAATTGTTTTACTGGTTATGCAGCATTTTACAGCCATCTGCTTCAAAGGCCAAGAAAGGAGAGGCATCTCCGTTAGCAGATTTATCATGAGCTGCAAACTCCTTGTGAAGGTGTCAGTAAGAGATCATTCAAATAAACATCTGTCAGGACACCCAAACATCTCTTTGAAATAGGCATAAATATGTGCATCGGCTTTATACAGATCCCTCTTCAGAAAAATCATATAAGAGCTTTGCTAATCTCTAGGCTTTATGCAGTGCTCTGCAGGATGCTAACAGCTGGCTCCCTGCACCTCTTCACACATGGTTTAGGGGAAGAGGGATCATTGTCCCATCAAGTCTCACCTAAGTACAACCAAAGTGTTACTATCTAAACCATACAGTTTTAGACAAATACTGGCATCTCACAACCTAGGAAAATAACAATTTTGGGGTAATCTTTAACAAATGTAGTATCCTCGATGACACTGACAAAATTTGTTCTATTATGTAAAAACTCTGAGTAGAAAAGCAACCCACATTTCCCTATTTGCTTCTTTGAGACTCTCCTGGCACACCAAGGTACCCAATGATTGCCAAGATGTAAGAGAGAGGCTGAATTTCCTCCGCTGCCTCTCAGAGATGAGTTAGTCCCATGGTCACTGAACATTTGATTGGATATATTAACAGATGGGAGTCAGACCTTGCTTCAGTTTTCACAGTGATATCTCTGTCTATCAGATAGATAACTGTTTGGAAACAACTGTTTTCTGCTTTTTCTATGTTGCCTCTCATTATTTCTTTCTTTGCTATATAGATCTCATGCACAGTATTCACCTGTATTGGAAATGACAAGACTGTCTCAACTGCCTCACAGAGTTGCCTGACATAGTAAAACTGATGTATTATTTTACATTAATTACATTCATATTTGCCTGAAAACCACAGAGAAAATATCTTTCTGTATTCTATATGAAGGTTCCCCCCTACTGCTAGCAAATCTTTCCCATGGCCCATGCTATAGTGAGAGATGGTGTTAATGGCATGTTTCTGGCTATGAAACACTATTACAAATTTTCTCCAGTAACTCCCATGGTCCAATTCCAATTGCTTACTTTTTGCTCCCATTGTTTAATAGGTTTTCTAGTATTAGAGTGGGAGATGGTGGTATTCAGTCCAGCTGTGAAAAATCTTTAGCAAGCCTTCACAAGCATTTTTAGAGTTAAACTGTTCTTCTGAGATTCACAAAAAAGGGCTTCTACATGTGACAATTGACAGTAGGATTCCCTGAGAGCACATTGCTCTCAGATACAAGTTTATCTCTAACTCCCTTCATCCCTCAGGACAGAGTTATCTGCTGCACAGGTGTCTCCAGCAAGCACTGAAAGAGTAATCAGCACCTTGCACAGGGAGAAAAAGCAAAGCTGTTGTGATGTCCCCAATTCTTAGAGCTCAGAAAACCATAAGCTCCAGTTTGCCAACTCTTTTGCCTGTAGGATCCTGTGTAGCACTGCTGACTTCAATTTTCATGACATATACACTCAATATTAAGTATTTACAACACTACAGACATAGTTGAAACAGGAGGAACAGAAAAGTTTGCCCATAATGAAACTCTGTCCAGAGAAAGGTCCTTTGATTTTTTTTTTTTAAGCGTAAGCAGATTTGACATGAGTTGTTTCCAACATGTGAACTTCATGAACAGTGTTGAAAGCATTGAAAGGTTCCTGCCATGAAGACCCGTCTCCTCAAGTCTTACCTTGAAAAATAATACTCGAGGTTTCCAAGTAATTGCAGCAGGCAGTGAGAAATGGAGGGGAAAAAAGTGTGGATGGAACATGCATCTCCATCAGAGTATGCAGTGCTATGTTATAGAGCCTTGAGCTGGGTCTGAACATGTTGAGACCCAGGAAGCTGGATATCTGTGCTAGTTCTCTTCTCTGGCTAATTAGTCCTGCAATTAATCAGCCTTGTTGAAATATTTGTCCTGATGGGACAGATGCCTGTTGTTCTGGAGCCAGCAAGTTTGGCACAGGATGGCCACAATGTTTTGGATTCACAAGCTGAAATCCAGGTCACATTTTTGCTATACTTTCTACGCTTTAATCCCCCTATAGAGTTGAATTAAAGAAACAAGCCAGGAATAGGGAACACCAGGGTAATGGGACCCTAATGACTCCAGTTATAAGGGAGTGACTCCAGTCAGAGGTGAACAACCTCTCTGAACATTTTATTTCAAAATATTAAGCTTCCATAAATACAGTTTTCACTGGATGTTTGATTCAGGCCTGTTCTCATTGCAAGGAGCATTTTTCCTGCTACAAGGGCTATAGCAGGTGCCTGGTAGCATCAGGGTAGTCTGAGAAATTCCAACATTATGCAATAGACTAAAGAAAAAAAAAAAGCATACAACCTTTTCTGAAACAGAAGAGTGTTTTGTGCTCCTAGAAGAGTTTTCAACAACAAAGGCTCAACTTCTGGCATCAGGATGGATAGTCTGAATTGAAAGATCCAGTGTAGCAATAGAAACCTCTTATTTTCTCCTGTAGAGTGACAATTAACAGGGAAGATGTCCAGAAATCATGGAGTTTACAAAGTCCCTCACCTGATCCATCTGCCATCAATGCCTGTCTCTGTTTACCATGGTCATGTCAACCAAGATACGCCTGAGATAGTTGTCCTAAAATTCACTAGGATCAATGCACTGGGTTTTTTTACTGCAAGGTCATTTCCATGATGGAAATACCATCTGCAAAACATTTAAGTGAAAAACAACAGTAAAAGACAAGTTCTGCAGGATCTAAAGGTGCTTAGGAATTCTATTTATACTTGTATTCCTACAGGTACTGCAACAAGCAAGCAGAAGTGATGGCAGCAAAGCCTACACATCTCTCAAAGCGATCCCCCTCCTCTAGAGATCTTACAACTGCCAACAAACTCTTATTTTTAACAGAGGGAACACATTGGCCCACTGTCTTTGCACCTACTCATGGCTTCATGAAGCAGCCAACACAGCACAATATTTGGAATAAGGCAGAGATCAAGTGAGATGTAGATTATAAAATGGTGCAACCTAGAGAAACCTGGTCAAGTTGAAGATGCCCTTGCTCATGGAATGAGGGTCGGACTAGATGACTTTTAAAGGTCCATTCCAAGCTAAACTATTTTATAATTCTACAATTCTATGCCAATGTGAAGAGGGACTGTCAATTCAGTCCTTATCCCAGGCTTGAGGCCTTGGACTCTGTGTTCTTTCCACCCTTTCCTGTTCCTCTAAAGGAGGTTCAGGTTCTCCAGAAACACTGCAGCGGGTTCTGAGCCCAAATTATCAAATATCATAGTCCTCCATGCATTAGATACTCCAGGGAAATCCCCTATAAACATAGAGCAAGACACAGGGGCCTGCTCCATCTGACTGCCAGCAAGCTGTCACCTCATCCAAACACCGGGAAATCAGACCACAGTCCCAGCTACACCATCCTTCTCCCTCGAGATCACATCTCAGTTCACACCAGCAAAAAGGATCAGGAATACAGAGCAAAAAGACCAAATCTCCAACCACAGCCTCCCCTCCAACTCCCTCTCCTTCACCTCAGCTAACACCTGACACTCCTGTTGTCTGTAAGACACATCTGATGTGACTGGGATTATAAACATAAAGAAGGAAAATTAGTTACAGCTGGAGCAATTGTCAGGCAGGAAGATAATTGAAAGCCAGCAAAACGATCAACCGTTTAATTGCTTACATTAAAGAAATGAATTGACAGCAATCAAGCCAACCTATAAAAGGTACCAAAAAAAATGACATGTGAGAAAACAGATTAATTTTCATATAGAACAAGTAAAAACAAACTTGGAAAAATTGAAAACCCAAGCTTGTGTTGTTTATAAACCTTAATCAATTTAAAACTCATTTTCAACATATTAAACTTTACTATTTAATGTTTCCCAATGAATTCTGCCTGTGGCATTGTTCATCAGCCTCACTGAAGCCTTGTGCAGTTAAAAAAGCTAATTCATCAGCATTACGTCTGCCAAGTGCACTTAAATCAGGAGGCAGTCCCCAAAATCATGAAGCGGGGAGCACTGTGAGATTTTTAAAGGGAATTTTTCCTATGTGGGGGACTGTTGATTTCCCGAGGAGCTTTTTTTAGAGAAGGGAAAACTACTGGGCTCTTAGAATTTTTTTATTTTTCAAACCTTGCACTTTGGTCTTAGTGCCAAATCTTTGCATAGAAGCAAAAGCAAAATATGGGTGTAGGGGAAAAGATGCTTGTTGAATTTGGTGAATACATTGAGTCTCCAGCCCACCATATCACCTAGAACTGTTAGTATTTTCTCTAATACTGCTCTAACAAAATACTTTCCAACACACAATAATGCCTCCTGAAATATTTAGACCCAAATCTGACATGAGTGGGGATATGACCTCTATTGTACCAATACATAATACATTTTTGGAAGATGTGTGATGATAAAGGAATGGGAAGAGAACTACTCCAGAATGGATCCTCAATGTTTCACACTTCATTTTTACAAAAGCAATATTTTTTCACACCTACATAAAGCAGTTAAAAGATTTTATTTTGAAAGGAGAAGACAGATTGTATACAGTTTATTTTTTTTTCCCTATCATCAATTTTTAATAAAAAATCCGATTTTGTAAGTGTAACATTCAAAAAAAGAAAGAGAATAAAAATAGCTTAATCCAAAGGCTCAGTTACTGGCTGCCAAATGACTGAGCACAGGCAGAATGAAGCGTCACTCACCCAGTTATTACCCTAACATTGCTGACCTTCACCCTCTGAAAATGAGTTATGAAAATCTTACATAAAATCAATATTTTTATAAAAGCTGTCTGATTTCTATGGTTTCCCCCACGTTTTCATTCCCACATTCTTCTTCCTGAAAACTCATTGTCCAGGTGTTCAGTTTCCAGGTTGCAGATCAGTCGCTCTGTGTTTGAGTGAAGCAACGTCCCACTACGGGTTCACGGAGATTTCCAAGAACTGCGCAGTGATAGCAGGGACTGAGACCCAACAGCCTTTCTGAAAGTGTGCAATCGTCTCATGTGAGCTGAAGGAAGGTCAGATGGTCTTGTTCTTCCCAACTTTAGTGATAAAATGCACGAGTGTGGCATCTGGATTTTGACTCCAGGCAGGTTCCAAAGTGCGGCCACCAAGCCAATCAAAGGACTGGGAGACAAACCTTCTGAGACAATTCTCGAGAGGAAATGTTGAAAACCATACCGCCTCGATTAGGTTCATTATTTTTTTACAAAACTAAAACCAATTTCATTTTCTACTGTAGTACGTTACTTGATAGATGAGAAATACGTAAGCAGTAAGTAAAAGGTGTTTCCAAAGGAAAAAAAAAATCAAATAATTCCCTCTGGAAAGATAAGCTTACTGATTACTAAAATTCTGGGAACACAGGACTGAGAGGAATTATGTGTACCTCCAACTGCAGGTACCAGTTAGCAGAGGTTAAGTAAAGGAGTACAAAGTATTGACTCCATTCTGACATGCCATAGGATGATATCTGTCTCCTTAGAGCAACCCCAGGAGCCTTAGTACCCGGGACCAAACACCCAAGACACTTCGATGTGCTACAGTAGAACAGACCAAGGGTGTCCCATGCAAACTCACATTTCTCTGTCCATTTTCTGAACCCTCACATTAGAAGAGTCATGCAGCGTTTTCCCAGCAAGTGATTTGTGCAGAAAAGTCAATGAACCCAGAACTTGCCAGAGTCACTGCACGTTGAGATATACAAGTCGTCAGTCTGCAGTTTCAGGTTATATTAAGTGTTTCCTAGTTTTATCTCTGATCAAGTGGCCAGATGACAAGAAAGCCCAGAAAAATGGCTTACTTCTTCCCTGCCAGGACAAAATTACCGGGTGGAAAAAGACGCTATCTTTTTGGAAACCTGGGTCTAGAGTAGTCCCAAACTAATCACCACTGCAGAAAAAGACATAAAAGTCACCAAAAAAATCAACTTCATTTACCAATTGGACCCAGAGGGAATTATATTCTGAATTCATCCTTCTATGTTTTATTGACAGCTATAGTTATGATCCTTATAATGGCCTTATAATTCCATGCCTTGCTCTAAGACATAGTATATGGTGAGAGAAATCAATGAAGCAAAAGACACGCAATATCAGCCGTCAAATGTGCTGTTTATAAAATCCTTTTAGAAGGGAAAATAAAAGAGCCATTTTAATAAATTAAAAAAACCTGATGTGCAGCTTGCTGGATCACAGGTTGAATCGAGATGTTTGGCATGTCACACTGTAACTACTTCCCCAGTGAATTATGACATAATTTTCAGATTTGCCCTTCTTACTGGCATTGATGCATTCAGGCAAAATGATATATCAATCAGCCTTTAGGATCTCAATGCCTGTTATGAGTCAATCCTCTGAGGCTCTCAGCTTCCCCCATCTCATAAGAATCTCAGCAGTGATTTGTAGTCATTTGAGTATTTTATAATGCTTCACCTCTTTCAAATTGGTTAGCGCCTAAAACCGGAGCCCTTGCCCTGTTTTGCATCCCACACATTATTGGTATAGGACAAGTGTGCGTTGCTCTATATTCTTCTTACCACCATGCTAATGCCGGCTTTTCATAATTAAATACGGACAGAATCCCATGTTGTACCACACATTTAACAGGTTTATGGCCTATTTTCTCCCTGGTTCATTTTCAAGGCCTATATAACTCCCCCGCAGAGTTGCTCCTAGACAGAAGGACTGCATCAATGAGCAAGGGAAGAGCTACTGATTTCATCTACCTGGACTTCTGTAAGGCCTTTGATAAGGTCCTTCACAATATTTTCACCTCTAAATTGGAGAGGCATGGATTTGATAGCTGGATTGATAGAGGATAAGGAATTGGCTGGATGGCCACATCCAAAGAGTTATAGTCAATGGTTCAATGTCTGAGTAGAAACTGCTACCAAGTGGTGTCCCTCAAGTGTCCATACCTTGACCAATAGTTTAGTATCTTCATCAATGACATAGATGGTGGGATTGAGTCCACCCTCAGAAAGTTTGCAGATGACTTCAAGAGAAGTGGTGCCGTTGATACATTAAAGGGAAAAAATGCCATCCAGAGAGACCTTGACAGTCTTGAGGAACTTTGTGAAGTTCAACAAGGCCAAGTGCAAGGTCCTGCACCTAGGTCAGGGCAATCCCCAGTATCATTAATGGATTAAGAGCAGCCCTGTGGAGAAGGACTTGGGGATAGTGGGGAATGAAAAATTGACATGAGCCAGCAATGTGCATGTTCCTGCTCTGGCAGGGGGATTGGGCTAGATGATCTTTCGAGGTCCCTTCCAATCCCTAACATTCTGTGATTCTGTGATTTGCAGGCCAGAAAGCCAACCGTATCCTGGGCTTAGCCAAAAGAACTGTGGCCAGCAGGTCAATGGAGGTGATTTTTTCCCTCTTCTCCACTCACAAGAGACCCCACCTGGAGTGCTACGTCCAGTGTTGGGATCCCCGGTGCAAGAAAGACATGGACCTGTTAGAGCAGGGAGGGCCACAAAAATGATCAGAGGACTGGAACACATCTCCTGTGAAGAAAGGCTGAGAGCATTGGCGGTGTTCAGCCTGGAGAACAGAAGGCTCTATGGAGACCTTATTGCAGCCTTTCAATACTTAAAGGGGGCTTATAAGAAAGACGGGGACAAACTTTTTAGCAGGGCATGCCATGACAGAACAAGGGATAATGGTTTTAAACTAAAAGAGAGTAGATTTAGATTGGACTTAAGGAATACATTTTTTGTGATGAGGGTGGCGAGATATTGGAACAAGTTGCCTAGATGTAGATGTCCCGTCCCTGGAAACATTCAAGGCCAGATTGGAAGGGGCTTTGAGCAACCTCATCTAGTGAAAGATGTCCCTGCTCATTGCAGGGGGTTGGACTAGTGCAGAAGCTCCCTTCCAACCTAAACCATTCTATGATTCTATGATATCTTATCAAAATATTTACGAGACCCAGAGAAAGGGAAGCCAGATAATATATGGCTATATAACCTATAATATATTATATAAGAGATTTATATGAAAATTACTTGTTCTGTGTTGCTGGATAACATATTGAAGACCACACAACTCACATGTTATCTCAAGCAAAATGACAGAGGATATCAGGTAAATTATACACTCTTACTAACGAATAGATCACTTAAAGAAAATAGACTTTTAAATATTTTGAAGTGGTGACAGTCAAAAGGAAATGTATGACCCCTCCAAAGATTGGAATGTCATATTTCATGACACCTGAAAAAAAGACCACTTTACACAAACCTTTCCCTGCTTTCATCAGGTTGTTGGAACTATAATATTGCAGCAAGTGGGTACTCATCTAAAAAAAATGCATTGCAACCCAAAATTCAGGACCCAAATTTGAAATGGTGTAAAAAGATCATGAAGATCTGAAAAGAGATCATATACATTCTAAGTTACAGCCGTCAACTCTGCATTGCAGCAACTTTTTCTCATGCTAAAATGTTTTGGATTTGGGTCAAAATTATTTGAAGGGGTTTTTTTTAGTTTAAAAAAATACTAAAGAGAAATTATTTTATGTATTCAGGTGGTTTGGTTTTGGTGTTTATGTCATCTCTTAAAAAAAAAAAGATTTTGTGGGAAGAATTAATTAAAAAAAAAGATGCTTGCTTATGGTTGATAAAGAAAGATCTGAGTTTTGTTCATGATTAGGTGGTCTTACAAAGAAATAAGCTACCAGTGTCAAATGAGACCATTCAGAATCCCATTATACCTAATTAAAATCCTTTTTTCCTAGGATTAATAGAAGTTCTGAGTGTGAATAACTTTGCTTAAGCAGATTCACAAATCTAGCTGCAGTAAATTACAGATGAGACCTCCCAGGAGCAGAACAAACCCCATCAAGACCCTCATAAACAAAATGCCAGCATCTGGAGCCAGAGAGAAAAGCACAGTCAGGATACAGAGAAGAATTACAGACCTGGGATTAGACTATACATCAACACCATCTAAGGAGAAAGAAAAGCTCTTTATTTATTGCTTACCAGCCTCCAGGGTGTGAGTGTCACTCAGCATTAGCATTCACCTTTATAACTGTGTTTTGATTTACAGCTCCACCCCAGCACAGACAAAGCAGCCAACTATGTGTCCATGAGAACATGCATGCATTGAGTATATCCCAGCTGCTTTCTCTTCCCTCTCATACAGATTACACACATACAGATTTTCTTGGCCTGAGCCTGAAATAGAGGTTGTGAAAGATGCGATCTGATCTGCATTATTATACAAGTGACAAAAGAATATTATGTTATATAGTAATTTATGTTCACATAGGTCAAGCTACAGTTGAAAGGTTAGGCGATATGAGACACAAAGGTGCTATTTCACGTTAGTCAAAGCTGCACAGATGCTTTGGCAAAGCCAGGAGCTAACAGCTAAAATGCACCAAGACCACTGAGGTGACAAACTCTCTGTGCTCTGCTGTCTATAGTGACCAGGTCTATCACTACTTAGATAAGTGTACCAGACCAAATTCTATCCTTTTTGTCAAACCTGGGCTATTCCACTTCTCAACTGTAATCAGAGCTTCTCCTCTCTTCCTGTTTCTGGTGAACTCTATTGTCTCTTGATATTTAACTTTTCACGGTTTGTTTCACAGTGGCACCCCCGAGATCAGCTGCGGATGCTGAGCACTTCTCAGAGCCAGCCTTCAGATAAGGTTGGATGCTCAGGTGTTGCCAATCGCAATGGTTGGCTCTTGACTGCTCAGGAGTTCACTTAATGTCCCAAAACCCACACTGTTAAGCCCTGCTCAATGCTCATCAGTACCATCTGTGCTCCTGGCCCCATTTTTACAAGGTATGTTCATACTCTTAGGCCGAAATAGATCAAATATTTGAGGTATTAAACAAATCCAGTGTTTGACTCAGATTCTGCAAGCAAGCACTGTTTATAGTCTTGCAGGTGTCCACGTCACAGATCTGCATCACTGGCGATGGATGGATGCAAACCTGGCATGGACTTCTGCTAAGACGGTCCCATGCAGAAATACCTAAGGCTGAAATGTCAATTTAGCTGCTCAGATGCTAAATACAGTGCTCTGACTTTTACTGTCTGAATTCAAAAGAGCATCCATGTGAAAGACCAGGCATCGCACTGACCTCTGAAAACCAGTCCCAAAGGGCTTTGAGAGGCTCACTGCAGATGGTAGCTCAAGGTTTCTTTTTCTAGCTGACAAATCACCCGTAAGAATGGAACCAAGGAGATTTTTCAGTATTTTTTTATCTTCCTTCAGTTTCATATTTATTTTGTTCAGAACAGGAGAGGCTGAAAAGTTTCACTTCTACCGTCAGACAAGAAAGGAGTTCCAATTGGGCTGTTTTAATCAGGCAAATCGAAGTCTCCACGTAGGAAAGCATTTTCCTTTGGTTTCAAACAATATTAAGCTAATCCTTGAGGGAAGCATCTTTAAACAATTACTCATTGGACTTGAAACCTTTGATCCAATTCATTTTCCCTCCCACTTGCCCATGAATAGGCAGCTCCTCAGCCCTTCAGAAACTCCCATGCACAGTGCCCCATGCATTACATGCTATCCACCGACACCAAGAGTCTCACAGAAGGGCAAACTTTATCACTCCCTAGGGAGGAATGAAAGGGAACTATTTTTTTTTTCTTAAAGGTGATTCATAGGACAGACTGTAGCAAAGGTTTTGTGCATGGAGAGGCTGGAGAGAATTACTGCTAAGATTTTATTAGCATGCATAAACACTATGACGTTTTTGATGCCTCTGGCTGTAGAAGCGCAATCATTACAAGACCGTATTTCTTTCCATCTTTCCATTGGTCCTGTACCACATTGAGCAATCCATCTTTCTCACATACCCTACATAGCGACATATATATATTTTTTTCTTTTCTTCTTGGAAATAATGTTTAACCTTTTAAGTACTGCAAGTGATTTGAGGTGTGAGAGCAAGCACTCTGCAGCTTCTATTTTCCAACATGTTCCTGGCGGAGAGTATGAATCTTACTATCAAATGCAATGAGTGCAGGTTGAAAGAAAATACCAGCTAAATAGTCAGGACTATTCCATATGTGTGTATTCATTGTGGCTAGAAAAAATGTCATAGAATCATTTTGATTAGAACAGACCCTCAGGGTCATCAGGTCCAACCATTAATGTAACTCAGGTATTAAACTATGTCCCTAAGAGCCTCATGTACTCGTCTTTTAAACCCCTCCAGGGATGGTGACTCCACCACTGCCCTGGGCAGCCTGTTCCAATGTCTGGCAACCCTTTCCATGAAGAAATTTTTCCTGATATCCAATCTAAACTTCCCTGGTGCAACTTGAGGCCATTTCTTCTTGTCCTGTCACTTGTTACCTGGGAGCAGAGACCAACCCCCTCCATGCTCCAGGCTCCTTTCAGGCAGTTCAGAGATCAGGAGGTCTCCCCTCAGCTCCTGTTCTCCAGCTGAACCCCCCCAGGTCCCTCAGTTGCTCCCTACCAGACTTGTGTTCCATGAACAGGTGGAGGACAACCATGTATAGCACCATCAGCTATCAGATTTCTGAAAGCTGCTGCATGATTCTGCTGCTCTACTGATGCCAGCAGTGACCTACTACACAAAAGCAGCATGGTCTGGATGGCTGGAGATGAGTGGCAGAAGAGTAACAGGGGATGTATATTACCGACACTTTTCAGCCATAGTAAATATGTTTGCTCACAGACATAGCAATGCTGATGTTTTTGTCACCCAAATGTCATTCAAATGAAAGATGTGCCAGTAATTCTTCAATTAGAAACAGTTGCAAACTCATAAATCTAGATGCTTAGCAACAGGAAGCAAAAACATCACATTCTGGGTTGCTGAGGGTTCAAAACACATTTAAGAAACAAGGAAATAATTCTCATTGAAAAGATGCATAACAATTATTATATTCCTTTTTAAGTTCATGAGCAAAAAACCAGTTTCCTGAAATTTTGCTTCAGTTTCAAATTAATGCTGAATATCTCTTCACACAATGCTTGTGTGAAGAAAACTGCAAAACTGAATCCACTCTCAACCTTCATTCAGCTGATTCAGTAATGTGGTGCAGTTTCTCTTTAATTGAATGATTTATGTAACTATGAAGCCCTCTGTGAATTTTACAATTGAATATATCATTGACGATTGTCTCCAATGAAGCTTGAAGCTTAGAATTAAGGAATTATTAGTATTTTCATTAGGAAAGTTCAAGAGCACAGGTATTGAAAAAGACCAAGTCCCAGAGTCCCTAGCAGGCTTGTGCTGAAGATTTTTCTGCAATTATTCAGAATTTTCTTTTCGCTATGAATTATTTAAATAAAATCATTCCCCAGACACAAAATTTCAAGGCCAGAAGAGACCGTTGCAGTCATTCAACCTGAGCTACTTTTTAATGCAGACCACAGTCACATCTTTACCTTCTCACTGGTCTTTCCAGTTGGGCCATTAGTACACCCTAGACTCCCATCCTCTGCAATATCTTCCCTGATATAATGTGCAGCCCATCCTAATATCTACAGCAATGCCCTGTGTGTTTTACTGTATCACCTCAGATGACGTATTTTCTGTCTACATTTTATTTTACAGTTTGGGATTTTTTATTTAACAGTTCTCAGCCCTGCTTTGCACCCTTATTTTCCCAATCAGACAAGTTTGTCTGTCAGCGAAGGACTATGTGGTTGCACTGGACTAGGATATAATGTACATTTTTAACCACTAATAATAACACAGAAATAATCACTAATTTTATAAAAGTCCACTGAGGTACCTTCTTCAGAAGCAGCTGGTACTCAGATAATGCCACAAATACTACTGGTAAAGAGTGACCTGTGGATTATTTACTGTCTTTTGGCACAATCCTCAAATGCACAGTAAATAAGGAGTGTAAAAATTTGTTCTTACAGAGAAAGTTACCTTAATGATCAGTTTAGAGCCTGTGTGGCTGCATGACAGGGAAGTGAAGTTATTTTCCATCTTATTTAGAGTACCAAAAGCTCAGGCTAAGACTGAGCCTGTGTCAGGTTTGATGGAGGAGTGAACTGCTCATTCATCTTGATGCACAGACATAGTCATACTCTAATGAAAATCTCATCACAGCTTGGTTTCTTTTCGTTTTAATTTGTTTCCACCACCAGCCCCAAAACTCTACATTTTGCTGAATCATTTCCATCTAAAAAAAAAAAACCTATATATATATATATAACAAAAAAATCCACTGTTAAAGAAGTCTTGAGCCAGAGAACAGTATCTAAAATAATAAAAAAAGAAAAAACCAAAACCAAGAAACCCAAACAAACAAACCCCAAACCAACAAACAAACAAAACACACCAAAAAAAAAAAAAAACCAGACTAAAACCAAAACCAAACTAGAACAACTGTATAAAAAATGGGTTTTGAGTAGCTTTGAATGGGCTTTGGTCATCTTTGCCTATTGAAACTTTGTGCTGCTAACTTTATTGATTTACAATAAAATGAGAAGCCTTCAAAACCATGAGAAATTAAAGGGTCAGCTCCTCTGGTCTTCAATGATGTTTCCATTTTACCTTTAAGACTATGGTCTTTACACTGCTTTTTTTGGTTGTTTGTTGGATTTTTTTGTTTGGGTTTGTTTTGTTTTGTTTTGGATTTTTTTGTGTGGTGTTTTTTGTTGTTGTTTGTTTGGGTTTTTTTAATCTTGAGGGATCCCCAAATGCCTGACAGAATGTATATAGTAGATAAATACCTTTAGGTCATCATTTTTTGGGGACTCTCAAAACCATCCAGAGGACACAGGGATGAAACAGTCAGTGCCAGTTTTCATCAATAAATTCTTAGTAAACATTTTTGGGTCTGGAGGCTTCACTGACTGTCTTGAAGTGCTCCTGTAGAAATCCAGACTCTAATTAAAGGTGATTGTCCTAGCCAATAGGGAAGAGTTTTGCTCCCTTTTCCCACATCTCTCAATAAGCTAAATTTCCTTCAGGTTGGGTTCATCCTAGATTCCGTGCCTTCTCCTGTCCTGGTTGACTGCTCTTGCTGCAGTAGAAAAGCTGGGAAACAGCAGCAATATTTTTCCTCATGGCACATAACTTTTCAATCTTCTCTGAGAGTATTTAGGTGTAAATATATGTGTAGATGAGGTTCTTAGCAACATGGTTTAGAGGTGGACTTGGCAGTGTTAGGTTAACAGTTGGGCTTGATGATCTGAAAGGTCTATTCAAACCAAAATGATTCTGTGATTCTATGATTCTAATTCAGATGCCCATCTGCTTATAAACACACCTACAGCCTAGAATAGTCTTCATATACATGATTCATACATGCTTGTGCTGTTCTTGTACACTAACTTAGGCCATTGGCCAGAGCAGTAGCTAGAAAACCAGCTCAAATGGACAAAAACAGCTTGAGAGGACAGCAGATTAAGGAAAGAAATGCAAAAATCTGGTGACCTGGAGAGACAAACTCATCTTCTCCAATTGCCTTCTCAAGATCCCTCAAGTTTCTTTAGATATCTATCATATTTTATTTTCTTGGGTGGTACTGCAGATATTCTTCTGACCTTTAGAAAAGTTTGGTCTGACAAACACCATCTTTCAACAAATGCAATCAGCATCAAAACTTCTAATTTACTTGACCCCTAAGAATGCCAGCATGAAGAAGGAAAAAAGCAGAGCTTACCACAATTACTTGCCCAATCTTCAGTGAAAACACTAAAGAATTCACATAATGTCTTTTATGCTCAGAAAAGGAAATTAATCATTCTCTCTCCACCCCTTTCAAAACAACGATGCTTCATTGGGATGGCCTGAGCTAACAGAATCCAATATCAGGAAGACTTATTGCATTTTCACTTCATCATTCATGTCATTGAGAGACAATTATGGTATAAATAATTCCAGAGATTAGTTTGGAACTGACAACTGATTATAAAAGTACCACAGCACTCTTTCTACTTTAACATTTTCTATCAAAAAAAAAAAAAGGAAGAAAAAAAAGAAAGCAAGGAAAAAAAAAAAAGATAACACTGTGTTATTGTTTATTATTATTTCTGTAGCAACAATTGTCTCAAGGTTCCAGCTGGGAAGAGAAGACTTTTCTGTTAAACAGATGGTAGAAGATCATCTCTGCTTTTAAAAGTGTGATGGGAAATGTATTATATTTTATCCACAAAGCAGAATAAGAACATGAGATCTCTGCAGCACAACAGCTGCAGTTGCACTGCAAATGGAAATCTTTTAACTTCATGTCCCTCTCTTCTTCTTTAGCCCCTTCTTCCTTATCTTCCTCTTTATCTTCACAATTAACCATCACTCCAAAGTTTGCTACTGGCTGAAAAGAGTTGTGTAAGTTTTTTGGAACTTAAATATCCTTTAAAGAAATCTTCAAGGCCTAGGAGCTCTTTTCAACAAAGAAAACAAATCAGCCTACAAAGTTTCTTCAAAGGCTGATGGAGCCAGGCTCTCCCTGGATAAAAATTAGGCATGAGTTGGTGGCATCAACAGACCTTCACTGATTTTTATCCCCTAGAAATGCAAACCTTTCTATAATTAGCTCTTGATAAATCTTTCCTGGTAGGTAATTAAGGCAACACATCCTTTGTTTACTGTCACTGGCAGATTTGTTTTGCAATCTCTTCATTATTGGGAGAAATTGCCATTTATACTTTTCTTCTTATTTTTCTGCATGCACAAAAATATCTCAGTTTTTCCACTAAGCATGGGGCCTGGCATATACTATCTTCTGAGCTCAGCAACTCATTATTAGGAGTCTGTTAGGAAACTCTGAAGCAAGGACCGATGTCAGTGATTTTAGCATTCCTTCCAGTTCCGTGACCTGAATATTCAAAAGATTCCCAAAGGCACAAAAGTTACCCACTTCATTCAAAAGACCTGAGTGTACTTTGCCAAGATGTATTCTTGGATTTCAGAGGTCTTACTTGTGTCTAGTGTCCACTTTCCTATAGCAAGGAGGAAGGTAGTTGCAGAAGAAGCACAGTCTGTTTGGTCCATGAAACAGCTTAGACTCTCCCCAAAATTCAAGAGAAAGGCTCATCTCATCCGCTAGTTCATTGCAAAGCTCTGATACCCTCAAGGCACAACTGTATTAGTAAATGAAATGTGTCCAGGACCATTCTCTGGCATGGAATGGTCCATTTCCACACAGTTGAACTCTCTTATCCTTCAAAATGAGATAGCCACATTCAAACTCTTAATTGGGAATGATCTTTGGTTTATCAGAATAGGGAATGTCCAGGTGCAGCCTCCTTGCCCACATTGAATGTATTAATTCACTCCCTCTGCCCCTTCCAAAGAAGTAACTCACCCACAGCACACATAATTAGGCCAATAATTAGGATTAAGGTCAACTGTGGACAGCCACTACAGACACAGATCATATCAAGTATGGTCATTCTCTTCACACAGACCTCCAGCACTTTCCCATCAGGTTTTGTGCCCTCACGTGCTCTACAAACATACCCAGGAGACACACACCTTGGGATCCTTGTAGAACACTACACCTTTGGCTGCAACAATATATAGCAACAGGAATTGTATGTCATGGTACCTGAGTTGCCACAGAGGGCCCAAAGGAGGTCCTAGGCAAAGCAGAGGTGAGTCAAGCTCACCAGTTCACCCAGGAACCATCATACTCCCTCTGGGATAGCCCATGCAAACTCTCTAGGTGTCATGTTGGATGGCTTGCTCAATGTGGCAGGATGGATTTGCAGCTGCAGATATTTTTCTGAAGCTGGGCATTTAAGGTCATGACTCCTCTACATAGTGGGGTAGCAGGGTGATCAACAGAGTGCTGTCAGTGCTTTTTCCCTCGTGGTTTAGGAAGTGCCAGGGGAATACCTGGGTAATTTTGAATGGTACTCAAGCCCACACCAGCTTGAGCACCTCTGCACCGCACCAGAGTCTGCAATGTGACACACTGCATTGGCCAGGTCACTAGTAAGTAGCAATGCCAGAATAATAAAATAATATTCTAAAGGGACCAAGAATCCATCCTACATGAGCTATTACAATATACCAAGGGACATCCCATTTTCCCCTAGACTTTCCTATCTTGAGTGAAGGGTTATGAAGTCATTACCTCCTTGGCAGGTGACAAAGTGCCTTCTATGTCACAGCACAGGTAATTATAAGGAGCACATGGCAACTGTATATTTCTTTTATTCTTATGTTACGTTTCAATTCCATTAGGATGCAACTGCCTGTCTTGGAAATAACAAATAATGTCATTAGAGAGGCCCTGTGATTCAATCCCTTTCCCTCAGAGAGAAATCAAGCTAAAGTGGTTTTCTCTGCTTTCCCAAGATGATTAATATACATTGGAAGAGGCACTGGAGATGATCCCTTATGAGGCATGCCAATTAAGGCTGGGAGGAACAAAATAAATAAAAAAATCGTCCCAACTGAGCACTGCATATATTATCATAATTTTTATAGTCTTGGCACCCTGCTGTCCATGTCGCAGCCCCAGTGTAGCCTGAAAGGCTGAAAGGCTGCTTGCATAGGGAAATATTTCTTATTTCTTATAATGATACCAGTTTACTTGTTTAACAGCCTGGCTGACTTTTTTTCAGTTTTATTTAAACCACTTAGAAAGTAACAGACAGTAAACCAGAAAGAGGAATGCTGTTCTTAATTAGGATAAGAATATTTGAGTGGGAAGGAGTATGTATGGGATTAATCTGCTTACTAATCACTCCCCATATCAAACTAGTATAAATGAATAGACAGCTTTTTGGATCACTTCAGCCCACCTACCCAAAAGGTGAAATTTAAGTCAAAATGCAGACCTTTGTGGATTTCTGTCACAATACCACCTTACCACTGCCAGCAGTTGGAAGAAGTATTTGGGCTGTCAAAGCACGAATGCACACTTTGTTCTGCCACTTCTGATGGGACAAGCTTAGGATAGAAAGATCTGAAGATGAGAAGAGCATCCAAGGATGGCAATGCTTTAAAGTGAGGAGCATCCAAACTCATCCATCAGTACTTCTAATGGATGAATGACTTCTAAACTGGAGACTTGCATGACTCAACAGCAGATCAGACAGTCAAAATCAGAAGAGGCTTAGCTAAACCACTGTAGCTTCAGCCTGAGACAATGCCAGGCCAGTGCAATGACTGTTTTTCTATTCTTATAAATGGTCTGGCTTAGCCAGTTGAAACAGTAGTTGATCAAGCACATTGTGTTGATAGGGGTAAAACTGTTCAGAACAAATTGACTTGCTGTGGCCCAAGTGATGAAAGAGGAGATGAAGTGTCCATGGGCCTGATCTTACACCTCAGAAGTCAACAGAAACATTCCACATGACAAGAAAGATACAAGACTGAACATTTCCTTAATACTGAGATCTTCAGAGATTGTCCTACCCACATTAGTTACAGCTATGCCTTTATATGCAAAAAATTTTCCTTCTTTCAATGGAGAGAACTGAAAAATATTCTTAGTACTGTAGGAATGTCCTGTGTTGCAAGAAAGTCTCATGTTTACAGTCCTTTGCAGATTGAATTATTATTGTTGTGGACACCTGAAAATTGGTATGCAAAACACAGATAATTTTTTTTTTAAATCTCTGTTAAAATATATCCCACCCACAGAACAGGGCAGGAGGTTGAGTTTTCAGAAGAGAAAATGTCATGACTAGATAGTCTAGGGAAAATGCTTTAAATTACAAGTTCTACTCAATTCTCTTCAGTCCCTCTCTTCGTGTCTTAATTTGACAGGTAACGTAGTGTTGCTAACGGTGAAGTCACCCTAAGTGTACACAGTATAACTGAAAGCTTGGTACTTGTTGCTAAAGAGAAAAAAGTGCTGTTACCTGTACCTGTTAAAAATAACGAGATAAACGTGTGAAGTGTAACGGAACTGATACTTGAGAACAGCTTTGACTTTACAACCTAAATAATGGAGAGAAATGGAACAGCAGATGCCCCTTATCCATCCCTTTATATAGATGGTGAAGGAAATACAGCCATATGTTATAGTTTTAATTAGATTTTCTCAAACTGTGCATTCCAGTCAATAGTTTTGGTGAGAGGAAAGGAAATCATCTCCTTAAGGCTGTCATTGGCATTAGTCACAGCTCGTCTGTTTCTGCAGAGGCCAAAGACAAAAGAACTGGAAAGAAATTAGAGGCACCAGCACCTTCTGGGTTCAAGGAACAAACACCTGGGAGTTCTCCTTGCTCCGCTGAAGCTTTCTACAAGTACTCCAGCAACAGCAGAAAATGAGAAAGCAGAAAAAGTACAGAACTGCCATAAAGTGGGAACATGCAAAGGTATCTCACTGGTGCTGGCATTTTGCAGGACAGTGGTTTATGCTCAACATGAAGATTGGATGGAAGGCCTATCACAGAGCAACACTATTTCCCAAACTGAAAGCATCTGAATTCCCCAAATTCTCGAAGGTATTTCAGGTGAAAAGCAGCTAATATGCTTTCCCTACATAAACCGTAGGACTTTAATTCATTGCTTCTGGTGAAATCATCTGCTCCAGGCTTTTAGTATTCACTCCAGAATCTCTTTTTAATACAAGAGATATGGACAATGAGTGCGGGGTGTTAAAGCTCAACACCTTCTCTCTTGTTTTATGTCCCCATGCACTCAGTTTTTGAGGTTACAGCATTGCCTAACGTGCACTGGTATATTTTCATACCAACTGGTTCGCTTAACTAGAGGAATGGTTTGAATACAGAGCACAGGGCTGGTTGTCAGAAGCAACACATTTCCTAAAGAGAAATAAAAATGAAATGTCATTTAGATACCTAGAGAAAACTGCAGCAAAATCAGATAGTTCTGTTGTTATCTAACATTCATCAAAGGAATCAGTATACTTAATTGCTGGTATGAGAACTCCTTTATTATGTCATCTGGTATTGTGTGTTGAAAAGTACACATCAATTTAGAAATGTAGGCTCTGTTCATTTCAGAAGAAAAAAAACGCACAGACTTAAACTATATTGCATTAGCATCTTCATTCTGACATTTATGGCTTAGCAGACCCACTCTTTGCCTTACAGAAAGTCTACTTGAATACCCCTGCCCATCTGAAAGAGCTTGTCTACAGTCAGAATCAGTTACCTTCTAACCTACTTTATTTCTACTGAAAATATTTCCCCAGCACAAAGAGGCACAGTTCTGCTCTTCATTCTGAGAAATGCATCCCACCGTAATTTTATTGGCAGTTGTGTCTATAGGTTACATCACACACCAAAGATGGGGTTGATTTTAGAAAATAAGACATAACAAGGTGGCCATGAGTATGTTCTTTTGGGAGTTACTGCCATGTCTTTGGGAAATCACTAGATGGGTTAGATAAAGATTCTCTTACACGGACAAGCTATTATATAATAAGCTATAGCTTAAGCTAAAACACAATAGCTGTTATGTGGCAATTCTTCTAATAAACAGTCCTGCACCACTTTGGGAGTTCACATTCACCCTATTTAGTAGTAGGAAAAACAGCTAAACATCTAAATCATCTCTCGTAGGAACCTTGTTCTCTCTGCTAATTTTTAAAGGAACATAGGGCAAATATGTATCTCCTGCAGATATGTCAGTTAAGTGATTAACATCTCTATCTCTGTATGTTGATTAGTCTAGGCAAAATACAATTGAATATATAAATTCCAAGTCTAGAATAAAGTTTTTCCTTGAACATGAAGTTTTGGTTAACTGAAAAGCACCTTAAACTTCCTCATATTTACAATAAGAAACTCATCTTCAGACCTTGCATGCAATTAGCTAATTAACTAATTTCTATCGATGCACTCTAATAAGTAGATACTGTGGAAAGTGAAAAATTGTAAGATAAGGTACAGGATTTGAAAGCATCCAGGAAAGAAGGAGGCAGAATAAATGGTTCTGATATCAGGTGAATTCCTTTCGGAGGCATGGAAAAAATCATCTTTAGTCTTATGAGGCCATGTCTCTTCTTTGGGCTTTTGACTAGGATGTACTTTCTTTTTCACCTTTGTTTTACGCAGTCTTCCACAAGGAAATTTAGTGTCCAAAAGTCTCTTCTGCTTCATGTAGTCTCACCGTAGTACAGAGATCATAATGTTCCATTATGTATTAACCACTAACATAGCTCAGGTGGTGGCTTGAGTTTTTTTCCTTCTAGCTCCCCTATGTTTAATAACAACACCCCGAGAAGAGAGTCTTCTGGGAAAGGATACAATCACTTTGAAGTCCTCAGTTTGTTAAATCACTTTTTTTTTGCATGTTTTATTTCATTTTTGAAGTCTGTAGGGTGGAGACTGTGACCTTCTACCTGTCCATTTTAGGTCCTCATGTCCTTTGTTGCATCTGTTGCCCAGGTGCAAGAAGATAAACCAAGTGACCTCTTTATTCTTTCCTGTCCTGCCACTTTGTGGCTGTGAGCCTGTAATACTTGTGAGGAGTCACTTGCCAAAACAGCAATGTTATTTATTTAAAAAACTGTGTGTTTGACCCTTTGATAAAAGAAATTGAGCTTACTAAATGCCACATTAAATTACATAAGACAGAATATAGGTTTAGAGTATAACACATCTGCTCTTTTAACTCTATGGGAGAACAAACAGTGGGGTGAAAGAAATTGTCCTTATGAGCTATGGAGAGTTTCCTGGGATTTGTAAGTCTGTGTCCATCATTAAAAGGACTTCACCTAGTGTTAAATGCATATATCTGCATATTCAAAATAAAAGGAAGGGCACAAATGAACGGCACTACATGCATCTTTAATGTGTATTGGCTTTGTTTCCCTAATGTGTTTATGGTTGCTTCACTTGCAGCCTTTTTTTTAGAGTTTTGTAGGTAATTATGTTTAGGGGTCCTTCCATCTTTCAGTGTCTGTGTTGTCTCACAACCTCATTTTGCCCATCAACTCTACAGTAGCAAACCCTAAGGCTAGTTTAAACCACATTTGATAGAGAAGTAAACGTTTCAAAGTTACAATGATCCTTTAAGTTTTGTGGAATTTTACATCTGGCCAAAAGGATGTATTAACAATGCACACACTTTTGGGACTTGATCCATCTGACCTATTTTATACATCTACTGAGACATTTAAAATCCATGAGATGTCTGGCCCTAGAGCACTTATTTCTTGCCAGGTAGTACAGAAAGAGCCTAGATAATTAGATCACAGAATCATAGAATAGTTTGGGTTGGAAAGGACCTTTCAAGCTCATCCAGTGCCACCCCTGCCATGAGCAGGGACATCTGCACCAACTCAGGTTGCTCAGAGCCCCGTCCAGCCTGGCCTGGGATGTCTCCAGGGATGGGGCATCCACCACCTCTCTGGCCAACCCAGGCCAGTATTTTACCATCCTCATTGTAAATAATGTCTTCCTCATGTCCAGCCTGAATCTCCCCTCCTTTAGTTTAAAACCATCACCCCTTGTCCTATTGCAACAGGCCTTTCTAAAAAGTCTGTCCCAATCTTTCCTACAAGCCCCTTGTAAGCACTTAAAGGCCACAATAAGGTCTCCCCAGAGCCTTCTCTTCTCCAGGCTGAACAGCCACCAATTGCATTGACTAGATCTCCATTAACTGTGGCGGGAACTGAGACAGGCACATTTATGTGACAATCTTAGACCGAATCATGTCCCTAGAGCTCCAGTCTGTTGCCTAAAAAGGGGCTTTTTAGTGACATTTCACATGTCCCAATGTATCTGAGATACCTGCAGTTGCTGTGCCAGTCTGATCTGATAAAGAATACGCAAAGAACTGAGCCCTGCTTGAACAGCAGCCAGAGGGAATCTCAGGAAATATTAAAAGGTACCAAAGGCTCATGTTAAGTCAAATTACTCTGTGAAGAGCAGAAGGAAATCATTCATGAACATACGCTTTCATATGTTTTCCTGTCCCTTTAGATTCTGTTTCTTCCCTAATGCTTGTCAGCTCACACCAAAATCATCTGGTGGAGAGCTGTTCTCCCTTGCTGTTGCTTTATTCATCTGCTCAGCATCAGGACTGGATCTCCTGAGGAGACCAAGGGTGCTCTTGGTCTTCTTTTGCTCCCCCTATTGCAAAATCTACACACGATTTTGTGAAGGAGCCTCAAAAAAAGAACGTATGTGTTTCCTCATCGTATCAGCCTAATTCAAAATTAAAATGTCACATGATTAATTCACAGTCCCCTCCAAACCTCTTTAATTCAGTTTTATGTGTCCAATCAGGTAATTTCAAAAATTCCATTTGGCTAAGTTGAACAGTCATGCAGCTGTGGTGAATGTCCAGGAGCAGACGCGTATGAAATCTGTTAGTATGAAAAATTCATAGAATATTTCTGGATATAGATTTAAAGAAAAAAATCAAAGTGTCTTTTTGAGCAGGAATAAAAGACAAAATTAATTAAATACATGGCACAAAACAAACTGTTTATTCTCTGTCGAATGACAAAAACAAGAAATAGCTTTTGAAGCCTGTACAACCACCTTTCAGTAGGGCAGCATAGAGCAACAGACCCACTGAAATCTTGTGAAAAAGGCATCCCTGTCCCTAACTGACAGCTAGACCTGTACATGTCAAATCTAATTTCTCCTACAGAGCAAGGCTTTTCACAACATTAGCTCAGCAGAAAAAAAAAACATCAAATCTACCAGGGTAGGTGTCAAGTTACCAGCTGGGAAAAAGTCTTCTATGAAGCAGAAGCAAGGGATTGATGTTGGATTATCAACACGGTCATTGACGAACTCAGTTTTCCGAGCCAACAGCTGATGCAGTCCATTGATATCTACTACAACTACATATGTGAATGTGGATGGGGAATTATGCTCATGGTCTGGGTCATCTGACTTGAGGTGTTTTCTGGCAGAACAAAGGTGGCACTTGACAGAAAAGTCAGAAGTTTTCAATAGCTGACAAAATGTCACCTTTGCCGTCTTCTGAGGCATTCAGCCCTTCAACGGGCTCCAAAGAAGCTGAAAGGTTTCGTTCACCAACTCAAGGCTAGGACAGCATTATTTTCCCAAATAACTTTACTTTTAGCTTTCAGACATTTTTTTTCCCATCCAACCAAAGTTTTGGCCATAGCAAACCATGAATTTATAAGTTTCAGGCTGGAACATCCAGGTTTACCATCTCTGAAGTTGAATGTGAATATGATGCAAAGACTCCATCTGGTACCTATTGCAACTGTGCAGTGCTCCATGGCTCAACCCGTGCTTGCATCTTGCAACTGGCTTTTCACCAGCTCCTCGTGCCAGTGCAAGGTCTGAAATTCAAACAATTTAATGATGCATGTCCTGGAGACATCAGAAACGGAATTCTGTGCAGAATTCACAGCAGCAGCTGTGATACTTTGGGGCAAAATGGATCACTGAGCAGAAAGTGAACTCAGAGCCAGAATCAGCTTTGGGGAAAACTTCTAGGGGAAATTCAATAATTTGACACTCTTTAAGAGTGCATTTGGTGCTCTCAAAGAAGTACCCTTAAAATTTTGTCTTCAAAAATGACTTCCCTTCAAAATCAATGTATAGGCTATGAGAATTTTATGCCCTATTCTAGTAATTTTGTGACCAAGTGGGTACATAAGCTTTACCAAACAGAATCACAAGCCTAGAAATTATCAGTGGAGTCCCACAAACAGTTTTATACTTCAGTTTACTTAAGCAAAAGGACAATCGATTACTCAGCCTATTCTGCTTCATGCACAGAAACATTATTCACTCTCCAAGTCATTCTTTCCTTCAGGTTCATCTTTGCATGACCACCACTTTTTTTTCAAAGAAGATTGGAATTGGCGTCTTGAGAAAGGAGCCAATTTTATAATACTCCTGACAATGAAGTTATTGTCAAAGAAAGTAAACTATGCCTTTCTGTGGGACTCAACCCACAACCAGCATGGTACCTGCTGGTTATGCCAACAAAGCCCTGAGAAAACAACCACAGCAAACTGGATTTGAGCATCTCCTGTGGTAATACTCAAGCGGGCCATCTGCAGCAGCACTTTGCCATGTGTCTTGCCAAATGTCTTCTTAGGATGAGGCCAAACATTTTTGTGGCGTAACACAGAAGTGCCATCTGCTCTCTGCACAGAGCCTAAGGAAAAAGGAGCACAATTTGATTAAGAAGGAGATAACTGATCCTACATCAAAACAATTGCAGAGTTTCACTGCTATTAACAAGTTTCAAGGGAATATGCAGATTGCCTTTTTTTGCCAGTTACACTAAGAAGTCATCTACTTTGAATGTGAAACCAAGAAGAAATACTACTCCTGATCCACTGCCCAGCTTCTGAACACAGGTGCCAAAAATTATCCACACAATTTTATATAATCCCTTAAGCACTTGACTCATGATTGACAGTCCCCAGCTTCATCTAGCTCACTTAAAACACTAGTTATTCAAAGACATTTGTGGGAGGATATGAAGAGTTGATGGATATTCTCCATACAGTTCCCTAATGCTGAGGGAAAGGTACCACAACCTAAACAGATAAAGGACCAGTTCTGTATTTGACTCCAGTTTTTGTTGACCATCAAAGTTGGCTGCTGACCTCCTCCTTGCTTCTCTTCCCTCTCCAACTCCTTGCCTACTTTCTCCATACAGATAAGGATGGTCTTCTGGACATGGAGGGCTCATATTCCCTAATCATATGCATCCTGCTTAATTATAGTAGCTACAAGGACATGACTACTTTATACAGTTATTCCTGTCTAGTCACTGGGCCCCACCAGCTGTAATTTATCTCATTTATTCTAGATATATTAAGCCAAAAATTCCACCCCCAAAAGAAGCACAAAGGAATGAATGGAAAATCCATCTGGACTATTCAGGCAATCTTCTGACCCAAACGACAATCAGGAATAGTAACTGATAAAAACAGAGCCTGTTCTGTCACTATGGGAAGAGATTTCCAAGCCTCAGACATTTAATTGGTTAAAGCCTCTTGTTTAGGTGGTCAAACTGTTCCATGATCACAGGTAAAATATCTCTCAAATCCCCTGGTCTTCCTCCCAACAAAGTCTTCTCCTCTTGATCTGCATGCCTCAAACGTAGGCCACATTGAAAAAAAATGAGGGATACTTTCCTCTTCAGCCATCTCAGGGTATTTTCACTGGGGAGGGAAGGATAAAACCATCTATCAGGTAAGTGTCTTGTCTATCCATACATCAGGATGACAGCCACTTTGTTATATTGATAGGTTCTAACACAGGCTGAGAGTAGACTTACTGATACATTTCATTACACTTTAACATATGATGATCTCTCTTTGCTGTCTAGAAACATTGACTAGGTAGAAGTCCAGCGCACTGATTTATAGGAGCTGGCAACTTGAGTCCAATGAAGAACCCATGGCAGGGAACTTTTTGCCAATACACAGTAACTTTGTTTACTCAATGGAGGATGTATCCATCTTTCAGCTGACACCGCTCTAAAAGGAAAAAAAAAAAAAAAAAAAAAAGAATAATCCTGCCACAGAAAGTAATTTATTTTGGCAGAGTAAAAAAATATTAAACCTCTACACTGATCGACCAAACAGGGTGAGGAAAAAATAACTGTCCTCTTCTGCAGAATAAGGATTTTAATTTGAAGCACAGCTCACACTACTGATTATTCCCCAGCTTACAATAGAAACATTCATTCAGACAGAAGCAAAATACCACCATTTTTCCTCCCTGTGATGTGATGGAGGCCAACAGCATCCTGGCTTGCATCAAGAATAGTGTGGCCAACAGGACTAGGGAATTGACTGTGCCACTGTATTCAGCACTGAGGAGGCCAAACCTCAAATCCTGAGTTCAGTTTCGAGCCCCTCACTATAGGAAAGACCTTGAGGTGCTGGAGTGAGTTGAGAGAAGGGAACGGAGCTGGGGAAGGGGCTGGAGCACAAGTGTGATGGGAGCGGCTGAGGGAGCTGGGGGTTCAGCTGGAGAACAGGAGCTGAGGGGAGACCTTCTGATCTCTGACCTGCCTGAAAGGAGCCTGGAGCATGGAGGGGGTTGGTCTCTGCTCCCAGGTAACAAGTGACAGGATGGGAGGAAATGGCCTCAAGTTGCGCCAGGGGAGGTTTAGATTGGATATGGGGAAAAATTTCTTCATAGAAAGGGTTGTGAAGCAGTGAACAGGTCACGTGAGAAGTGGTGGAGTCACCATCTCTGGAGGTGTTTAAAAGGCATGTAGATGAGGCTCTTAGGGACATGGTTTAGTGCTAGAGTCAGGTTATGGTTGGACTCGATCTTGAGGGTCTCTTCCAAATGAAATTATTCTATGATTGTCATAAATCCACCTGTAGAGGTATCCACTTCCTTCAGCATGAATCTTCATGATTGCCAGGGTCTAGCAAATGTATGCAACTGGAACACTAGAAAGGCTTATGTGGAATGGAAACAAAGATCATGTACTGGCACACAAGTAAACAAGTTACTTTTGGAAGAAGATATAAAGAATCCACAAAAGACTTTATCTTTCAGATGTCACTAGAGACAGCTAATACCTGTGAGCCAGCTGGGGTAGGAGGAAAAGTTTAGTCATGAGGAACATCTGGTCTGGCTTTGGGCAGAGGGTTTGTGTTCTCATGTGACAGCCAGGTAGGTCACAGAAAAATGCCAAACCCCTTTTTCTACTTATCGATGTTTAGTTCAGGTCACGACTGTCCTCATTTTAATGGCACATAATAAATGCTTTCTTAACCAAATCGGTTATTCCTCTGTCATATAGTCAAAGAAAAATCGGGGGTCTTGTAAAAGTAATTCAGAGACTGCTGGGAAATTTGAAACTTCAACAAAAAGTAGAAAAATGTTCTATGATAGCCTCCCACAGAATTCTTTCCATTTTCTACTTAACTCTCCTGAATGACTATAACACTCTACATCTGAAGAGCCTGAAGTGTTACACGGACAGTAAATAGTACACCAAACAATGTAGTAGGTTCAGTCAGTAGATGGCTGTTATCTATTCAAGAGCTGTTTGAGGCTGCACATCCAGCAACACTGGCAAGTTGAGTGGAGTATTTGTTTCCAGAGAAATAAAGTAAATGATTTCTGCGCAGATTTTCTTGAAATTGGGTTGTTTGTTTGCTTGCATCTATAAATGGAAGGTTACATGTGAAGGCTGAAGACTCATTCAAGTGCCAGTTGACTACGCAGAGCTGAAAAGAGAATAAGACTTGACGGATACCTTTTAAATCATTATTTTGGACCAGAAATTTCAAATATATGTTTATGAAAATATCTACAGATTTTTGACATTTTATGCATATTTTCTGAAAGAAGACATAGAAAAGAGAAAATGTTCTGGGAAGAAGCCTTGGTGACATGGACTTGAGGTTCCTGGTGGACGAGAAGCTGCATATGAGTCAGCAGTGGCCACTGCAGCAACAAATCAAGCCAGATCCATGGCTGCATCCACTGGGTCATGACCAGCAGAGTCAGAGAGGCTTTGACTGTCCCTATCTTCATCTAGGTGACTCTGCACCTGACTACGATTTTTCTTGTGGGAATGGACGAGAATGTGCTGTTCCTCTGGACAAAGAGCTTAAAGGCACCTTTCGATATTATTTTTTTCAGAACAGCTTTGCCATTTACTCAGAACTGCTCACCCTGAGCTGGGCTGACGTAACCGAAGACACTGATGGAGCATTTGTTTGTGGTTACCTGCAACTTCTGCAACTTGAAAAGACTAAGATAAGCCTCTTTTGTTTGCTAGTTCATGAAACACCAGAAGGACAATTTTCTGTATCTAATTCTTCAGGGAACTTGGCTATGAGCAGATTCACAGGGGCCAACAAGGGGGATTTTCAGCCTAACTCACATGTTCTTGCAGTGCTCCTCAGGGTTTTTGAGAACTCCAGATTTTACAAGAGAAAATGCAGAATGACCTAAGGCAGAGATCATCATTGAAGGACATAGAAATCTGCGATGTAGAAGTTTGTGGCAACATGTCATTTATAGAGCACAGTGTCATGCTAAGCAGATTACACATCCGCTGGGTCAAACTGGCTCATAGTCAGACCTGGTCGTGAAAGACTAAGTGTCCAAGACTTTAACTTTCTTCCATTTGCTCTTAAGATCAGATTGAGAACATGGAGAGGCCACTGCAAGAAAAAGACAATTGGAAAAAGAAACTGAAGCTTATGAGCTGAAGTTCTGCCATCTTTATTTATGTAGAACAGCAAAGTTCTGTATAAGACTTCAGTCTTAGTGACCGTTAGTAGGCGAAATAATTAAATGTTATGTATAGACGGCTTTCAAACAGGGGGGTTTTAAGTACAGAATTTGTCAATAAGAAAGCATCAGACTCCAATGGAAATGGAGTTCATGTGCTTTCTGGTAAACCAGATTAGAATAGCATCATAATTCTAGATAAAGCTCCACATTTCACTCTACATCTATTTTGCTAATCTTTCTCTCTGCAAGTGAAAAACACTCTCCAGGAACAAGGCAGAAAGAATCTCTTGGCATTCAACAAACCTTTAGAAACAGTAAATACTTGCTGCAAATTACACTTTCCACACACTACCCCTCCTACACAGACAGCAATGAACACTTAATGCCCCAGGAGTGCAAGGAGGCAATTCCTCGTAAATGTTAAGTGCTGCTTGTTGCTGCCTTCCAAATGTCATTTCAAACAGTTGTGATTGAACGAGCAAGGTCTGTTGCGTCCTTCCCCCACCAGCTTTCCTGCATTATTGCACATTGCGCTGAATTGATATCCACGTGTAAACGTGCTGTGTTTCTGACAGCGGTGCGAGGGTGCTGAAGGGACTCCGCTTATGTGTTCAAGTAGAGGAGAGAGCTCATGTGTCTGGGCAAACTGCGGGGCAATTTCACCTTATTTTATTGCGTAGGAGACAGACACCCTAAGGCTATTTTATGAAACACATATGACGACTTGTGCCTAGAAGCACCCATTTCCCCTCACTGCATGTGCAGACAGTGTAAGCAACCAGCTCAAGGTTAGACACGTGCACTGTAAGAATGTAAACCCTATCTTCAAAATTCGAAAGCTTTATATTTCAATGAATATGTATCATTAATAATGTATTGACAATACTGTCTTTTAATTTAAAAAAATGCATTAAAGGATGTCTATGCAGTAGACAGACTTTTCGAGAGGTGGTGGATGCCCCATCCCTGGAGACATCCCAGGCCAGGCTGGACGGGGCTCTGAGCAACCTGAGCTGGTGAAGATGTCCCTGCTCATGGCAGGGGGTTGGACTAGATGAGCTTTGAAGGTCCTTTCCTACCCAAAATATTCTATGATTCTGTAATTTTGAGGAACGGAAATGTGTAAGGCATAACAAGAATGTTTATCTTCCTAACAAAGCATGGAACAGCTCAGAAACATCAAATCATCAAACACCAGAAGGAGCAGAGCCCTGCTTGAACTTCAGCAGGAGCCTTTTGCCTCTCTGCAAATACAGCCCAATCTTGTGCTCTGAGCACTATTGTATTAGAAATGTTACTTTCGTGTAGGTGTAATATAGTCCGGCTTAACTTCTTCAGTACATTCAGACCAATAAAAATGTATCCTTAATAACTGCAGTAGAATTTTTTGTTATTTTTGTTCTGAGAACTCCAAGTGAAAGGCTTTATATAAGCAGTAAAACTACTGTGGAATACTATAATAAAGATTCTTTGCTTAAAAAAAACTCTCTTGGTGACTTTTTAAACAAAAAAAAGGAAGATTCTGATCAAGTATGGGTACTTCTGGATGACTTATGTCTCTCAGAATTTCTAGTGAATTATGATTATTTTTTTTCACTGTGCTTCCTAAAGTGTTATATATTGTCTCTGACTACTTTCAAGCAGCTACTTTATTCAACTCCAGAGATTTCTGAGCATTAGTGAAGGATGAGACTTAAACATTTTGAAATTGTTTGGGGATCCTCCCTATATAAGAAAAAACTGCCCTTCTGGGCAAACCAATGACCCATGCAGTCTGATACTTGTCTCAAGAATCATGTACAGCGCAGAAAGGAATTTCTTATCATTCATTTGGATGTTTATTATCAAAAGGTGCCCAGCGGCATTTCTGATTGTATTTAAAAATCAAAAAAACTATATTCACTACATTCCTTGGTTAAAAGATTGTTGGTCTTCTTATGAGAAATTCATCATAAAACTAAAATTAAAAAATAAGAATGGAATACCCACTGCCCATTAAAGCAGATTTACATGCGTTTGTTTTGCCAGTTCTTCAAGCACTAGAGTCAACTGGACTGTGGTGATTTTTAGCAGCTGAGGGTCCAGGCAACATCTAAAAGAGACAAGGAAGGTCGTGGTATATTATCTCTGCATAAATACTACAGTAAAAATAGAACCAGAGGGGTTATTTAGGATGGGTAAGGAGGGCTACAACAGGCTGTGATCACTAGAAGAAGATAGGATGAAATGTGAACTGGATTTAGCTGCCAATATACAATTCAGTGTAACACTCAAAGCAATTAGGTTCACAGCCAATATGCATGGGATTCCATAGCATGTTATAATACTTGACAGAAAAGTCAACTGGCACCATTGCATTAATATCCCAGCAGTACGTAAACCTCCAAGTAGTATAAATAGGTATAATGGGTGGTGCAACAAGGCTGGACGAAGATACAAGGAATGTGATCCTTGACCAGTATGTTTTTTCACAACCCACACCCTAAGCTCTTCTCTGAAAAGTGATTCTGGCCTCATCAATTCCTCAAGAACTCTCCTAAGAGCCTCCCCCACACCCCAAAGATCAGTTTAAATAAAAGAGCAAACTTTAAAATAACAGCAACTCTTGAATGAAGCTCATATATAGTGAAGGCAATAAAAAATCTTAAATACCAAACCAAACTGTACCAAGAAACCCCAAACTCCTGTTGTGAAATGAACTCTTCTTTTCTACTTTAATTGCAGATCCCAGCAGGCACTGTGATATAACACCCTGTGGGACACTTGTTAATAAACTCAAATAGTCCCGTTTTCATTTCTTTACCCATTAAATAGATGATCACAATTTGAAAGAAGGAGAACAATTTCCAGCATAGAATAATTCATTATCTGTTTGTCCCATCCTGGGTAGATTCCTTCTGGGGTGGGGGCTACATTGACATCAGGTTAACTGATTGACATTTTGGCTGGTGTTTGTTGTTCTCAGAAAGCTAATTCAAGTCAGGAGCAGCGTGAATTTGCGTGTTAATTCCTCAGGGGTTACTGCAAGATTCTGGTCAGAAAGCACGCAGTTGTGCTTAGTAAAAAAACTCATTAAAGATTAATCCAGCAAAGGCTGGTCATAAACATTTAGCACTGTAATATCATAAAAGATAATGGTATCAGTAAACAGGACACTGGAACAAGCCAGGCTTCATGAGTCATGGCGGTGGGGGAACGAATCCCAGACTGGAGCAGCAGTTTGCAATCGGTTGGCAGGATTTGCTTTGCATGTGGCGTCCAGAAAGTGGGAATTGATCCCAACGGGAACAGCTGAAGTGGATTCTCTCTCTTGATTTGCTCAGGCAAATGATTGCTCATCCGATCTGTTGTTAGGGAAAATTTCTTCTCAGAGAGAGGATATAGTGCAAGCATCGAGCTGGCCCTTGGGAGGAATATGAGACACTACCAAGTCAACAGTGCAGCTCTGCTATGAATTTGTGATGGCTGATACCTTTCTCCAAGCAGACATACCTGAGGGTGGAAAATTAAGCCATCAGTTGCATTCAGAGGGCAGACTGGTAAATCCACTTAAAAAATGTAAACTACAAACTGCCCAAATAATGATATTTTATGGCAAGTAATGTCCTATTGAGGAGCATCCCTTGTTGAATTTCAACTGAAATTTTTGCAGTCCCATTCATAAATAACATTTGTCTTCCCTTTCTATTGCCACTGCTGTTGATAAATCATCTCATACTATTTATTACACGGTAACATTATGTACACAATGGGACAAAAAGTCATATTTTCCCTATAGAAAACCAGGCTGAAGTGCAGACAAAGTCTTTAGACATATTCATACCTACGAGATGAATGCAAATGCATTTGTAATGATTTATTAATCCAGAAAGAACTTTATAATCTTTTAATACAACAGTTATATTCTATTCAACTGTCCTATAAAAAATGAAATGTGGAAATGGTAAATAATTATCTAATCCATGAGAAAATCAGAAGTATTGACTTTTTTATTTTGGAATGTTTCAAAGCAATTCCTGACTCTTTCTGCTCCTACCCCATGATATCAAATATAGAGTCAATAATGGAAAAACCCTTTAAATTAACTTACTAACATGCTAAAAGAAAACCCAACAAGCCTAGAACACAGAAGGAAGTTTAATAGAAATATAGAATCATAGAATGGGTTGGAAGGGACCTTAAATATCCTATAGTTCCAAACCCCCTTCCACTAGATCAGGTGGCCCAAAGCCCTGTCCAATCTGGCCTTGAACACTTCCAGGGATGGGGCATCCACAGCTTCTCTGGGCAGCCTGTTCCAGTGCCTCAGCAACTTCTTGGTGAAGAATTTCTTCCTTGTATCTAATCTAAATCTACCCTCCTTCAGTTTAAAGCCATCACCCCTTCTCCTGTCACTAACTGCTCCTGTAAAAAGTCCCTCTTCAGTTTTTCTGTAGGTCCCATTTAGGTACTGGAAGGCTGCTGTAAGGTCTCGCCAGAGCCTTCTCTTCTCCAGGCTGAACAACCCCAGCTCTCTCAGCCTGTCTTCGTAGGAAAGGTGCTTCTTCATGGACTCCCTCTGGACTTGCTTCAACAGGTCTATGTCCCTCTTACATTGGGGGCCCCAGAGCTGGACACATCACTGCAGGTGGGGTCTTACGAGAGCAGAGTAGAGCGGGAGAATCACCTCCCTTGACCTGCTGGTCATGCTTCTTTTGATGAAGCCCAGGACACAATTGGCTTTCTGGTCTGCAAGCGCACATTGCCGGGTCATGTTGAGCTTCTCATCCACCAACACCCCCAAGTCCTTCTCCCCAGGGTTGTTCCCAACCCATTCTCTGTCCAGCCTCTATTTGTAGTTGGGATTTCCCAGACCCATGTGCAGAACCTTGCACTTGGTCTTTTTAAACTTCACAAGTTTTGCATGGGCCCACCTTTCAAGACTGCTAAGGTCCCTCTGGATGGCATCCCTTCCCTCGAGCATGTTGAATGTACCTCACAGCTTGGTGTCGTTGTCAAACTTGCTGAGGTTGCACTCACATTTGTCAGGCATGATTTGCCCTTACTGAAGCTATGTTGGCTGTCAATTGCTTATTTTCTATGTTTGAAAGGACAGTAATTATTTTAGAGTGATATCATTGCAAAAATTAAAAAAATTAACTGCTGCACATCAGAAAAAGCAAACCAGCATGAATTATATACTTATGTAAATAAAGCCGATAGACGATAACATTAATTAGTGGCATAAAACTTTTGCTCATCATTCTGCAGATAGCAGGTATTCTTTTGTAAGGATTAATTTATATTTTAATTAGAAATTTACATATTTAGTAGACTTGCCATGAACAATTAGCAACCCCAGTGCATTTAAGGATTTTCAATTTAGACTAAACATGCTGACTTTCAAAGGGTCATTTTGGTGCAATCTGTCTTGTTTCACAGTAATGTGGACCCACACATTTCCTTCATAGCCACCTGTTACCTTTGGATTAAAACTTCCAAGAAGTAGTTTGTAACACTTAAAACATTATTTGGCATCCTCTTCTAATTTATTTCTCATAACATATTTATGTTTAATATCAATTGGTAGGGTAAGTCTCCATGGAGGTTAAGGAAGAGAAAATTATTTGTTATGTAATGGATTTGGAGCAACAATAAATCAGTCTTACGTGTGTTGGGTGAGTGAGAAGGTGACAAGAACAGTTGGTTCCACGTATGATTAAGTTTTTGGTAGGATTACTGAATCAGAGCTTAAATATATTTCAAATAATTCTATAATGTGCTGGCAGTATGTATAGCATGAGGTTTGCTCTATACAGAAGCAATAAGAAGAGAAATCTGGGTTGGATAATTTGTATGATTTATTACAGATTAACAGATGGACAGATTTGGACTCTGCTCTCCATAACAGAAAAACTGCACCATAGACGTGGTGTAAGATATGTCTTCACCCACTAGATTTTTTCACGTGATTACATCTATCAACACCTGGCCCAAACTCTCTAGGTTAAGACGGTGGAAAGATTTCACTTCAAAGGTGTGTCATTGCAAAAAGTGGAATAATTTTTCATTTCTGACCAATGAGATTAAAGTTAGTTCAGAACAGGAGTGCCCTGAGGCATATTCCCCATTGACTTGTGCTCAGTCTTCATCCTGCAACAAAAGCTTGGGCTTGGTGATAATACCTAAGAAACCCAGACCAAAACACCATCAAAAGTTCTGTGCTGCTGAAATCTCATCTGGAGCTAGTGGGGTGAGAAAATGGAGTCCGTATCTGCAGACTTCAGCTGCCGTCATGCAACTAACATTGCAAACTAGATAAAGAAATGGACTGACTGATATCCTGCGATGTCCAGATGCCACGTTTGGATAGGACTATTGTTTCTGATAAAGTATTTTTTTTAATTAAGCAAAAATTTCCATCAGGACATCGTAGTTTCCCTGAGTTCCCCTCTTAAACTGCTGCCATGAGAAGTATCATGTGCTAGCAGCAGGGGACAGTGGCTCAGTCCCACCAGCATCCTGGCTCCTGCATGGGGACATGCAGCCTGACACAAGGGCATGATCTTCACCCCAACCCACGCAGTGCCTCATATGATCCAAGGCAGGATGATCTTGTGTCATCAGAACTCTCTTTGATTCAGCTCCTTTAACTGGTTAAGAAAATTAAATTTTCATTGAAATTACTGAAATGTATGTATTTGAAAATTAGTAGTGAAAATTAATATTCATCTACCCTACAAGATTTCCCTGAGGCATAAGGAATATAACCAGAAGTGCCCTTAGAAGGGAGGCTATTTAGTCATGCCTTCAGCTATAATGCTGACTATTATTTTTTTTTCCCCATCCCCAGTTCTGCTTATTTGCTCAGTACAGCCATACCATGCTAAGTAGAGCTTCGCAAATCTCTGTGTGATACATCTTAGAGAAATTAAGGATGGAAGAGACCTCCAGAGATAATCTACTCCACGGCTGCTGATTCCTTCTCCTCCCTTGATATTTCCTTTTCCACATCAGCAGCATCTTTGCTGCTCAAAGTGGGGGCTGAGAGGTGTCTGTAACTAATAGCTGTAGCTATAAACATCCCTTCTTTGAGAAAGTGAGGTTTTGCCAGCAATTAGATAGCCAGTCCTTCGCTGGCTCACTGCCTTGCTGTGAAGGATGGAGCTGTTTTCACCTAATATTACCTTTCTCAACATTTCAAAAACTCCTTTGAATCTTTGCAATACCTTCTAGGCTCTTCTCTGCTCATTTAAGGAACTCTGGCCAACCTTCTGTATTTGGGCACGTTCATCTGAGAGACCAATATTTCACTGACCTGCAAAAGGTATTAAAATATAAATTAAGTCTCAGCACTTGGTGCACAGCCCTAATCCGCTTTCAAGTGACTACTGACACCTCTACCGTTCTCAACGTATTTGTGGCTAAATATGGGTAGTGATGGATAGTTGAAGGGTCTCTTCCACAGGTACTCATTTTTTTTTGCTGTTCTTCCCTATAGAATCTTTTTTTCCTGAAGACCAAATGATTTTTTTGTCCTGGTCAGGGTGTAGAGAATCATCCTCTCTTTCAGCCCTTTCTTTCATAATTGAACCAATCTCATTATTCGAACACATCCTCCTCAGTCATGGTTTTCTTTACCTCCATTCATTTTATTGTTTAGGCAAACACTTGTCTTTTTCCCCTCTTTTTCCGTGCTACAATAACAGCCTGAGGACCCAGCCAAGACTAGGGGTGTATTATGCTGGATGCTGTGTTTGCAATTACATACTGTGGGAAAGGCCCTTGTCCCCAGGATTTGCATTCAATGCAAGAAGGGATAAAAGGCCAGGGGATGCTCAGAGGGAGATTAACGTCACCCAGAATCTGAGTCACAGATGGAGAATGAACTCAGATTTTGGGTAGCATCAAAGCCACACACAGCTATGTTTCCATTCACAGCCGTTAAGGGATTTAAAGAAAAGTGTCTGGCAGCCAGTGGCAAGAAAGCAAAACGGAAAGGGGGCAGAGGGAAGAGCCCTGCAACGCAGATGAATTTCCCTTACATCAAATGCTTTATTGTCAAAAGACTTACAGAGGAAAAAATGCCATTAATATCCTGTGACTCCTTGCAGGTGCTTCACAATAGCTGTCCTAGCCAGAGCTGACTTGAAGCCTTGTAAATTATTGATCACGATTCCGTCATATTTTTGCCTTGGAAGGTACCAGACTTAGGTCCATATAAAGTATGTCCTTGTATTTTTTCCCCACAGTTTTGATAAAATCATTTCCCTGCCCTGAAGACTACCACTACCAGCCTAGCTGCATTTTTCCTTCAAGCAAACTGAAAATCTCACAGACTCCACCCCCCGTGCAACTCTTTTGAGAAGATGATGATTTGCAGAAGCAAGTAAAGATAAAAATTCCCAGAAGCAAACCATTGCTATTAAAAAAAAAAAAAAAAAAAAGGAGATACAGAACCAAAGGTACCATTTGGCCTGCATCTATTAACCATCTCCTTTAACACTGGGTATGTTAATAGAGTATTTTCATACTTTTCAGACAAAGAAGCAAATGTGATTCATTCAAACCATCTTTCAACAAAAGGAAATGATTACTCCATTCATTTGGTACATCTGTCAGGTACGGTAATTCTCTGCTAAATATTGCATGTGGTGGAGAGTTCTGGGTGTTTAAGCAACAAGCCGCATGTTGGTATGTGATTAACTCTCACAGCCACCATGGTAGTTCTTTGCCAGTAACTCCTGCGAGTGCTTGGATTTCAGTATCCGCCTCTCGCTTGGTGAAACGCTGTGAATCCTCCAGCAAAGGATTGTGATGAGGGGCAAGAAGGAGGCCTTATCTCAGTCCTGGAGAAGCATCTGTAGGAGATTTGTTTGTTCTGGGGTGCTTCTCCTGATTGTAGGAAGCAGATGATAGAATCATACGGTTATAGAATTATAGAATAATTTTGGTTGAAAGAGAACCTCAAGATCATCAAGTCCAACTATAACCTGACTCTAGCACTAAACCACGTCCCTAAGAACCTCATCTACACACCTTTTAAACCCCTCCAGGGATGATGACTCCACCACTTCCCTGGGCAGCCTGTTCCACTGCTTCACAACACTTTCCGTGAAGAAATTTTCCCTGATTTCCAATCTAAACCTCCCCTGGCACAACTTGAGGCCATTTCCTCTTGTCTTATCACTTGCTACTTGGGAGAAGAGACCAACCCCCTCCATGCTACAGCCTCCATTCAGGTAGTTGTAGACAGCAACTACCTGATGGGATCAGGTGGTAGCCACCTCCTTGGCTTCTCTGTGATCCAGTTGGGGAAAAGTTGATTTGTTGGTCATCAGATCTCTAAGGATGAAAATTACCCTATAAGCCAGAAGAGAAATTCTGTCCTAGGATGAAAGACCATGCCTGGAGTGGTTCCTGTCTCCTGTAAGGTGCTGGAAAAATCCTCATTCATTTCAGTGGCAGGGTCATCAGCATTGATACATTGTCCTAAAAAATGTGGCATTGATCTGAACCAAGACATAGACAATCATTGATCATCACTGACCAATGCTTGGCAGCAGAAACTCCTCCAAGAAAGATGTGCACCGAGTTCGATAGCACAGTCAATCCTGAATTCTCCTACCTTGCATGAGATGGCCTGAGCAACCCAGTTCAGCCCTGGCCCAGCCTTCTGCAAAGAGAAAGAAAAGAAGCAAAATGGGAATGTCACGACAAGGAAGTTGCAGTCTTGTATTTTGCTGCTGTAATCAGCTTTAAAGAAAATAAGAAATCTGGGATCTATGATCAGATTTACACTATGGACTTAGCTTAAGCTACAGAGTTTAAGATACGGGTTTCCTAAACATTGTAGACAAATATAAATTAAATGTCCTTGTTCTAATGACTAGAATGTATGAAATATTAAAAAATAAGTGTGAAAATCTTCACTTTATTGAACAGAGAAGCGTGTATGCTGAAGGTACCTCTAAAGAATCAACATTAAAACAGAAATCCACACAGCAAATCAGAGAAGTAAAAGGTAGTCTTTGAAGTTGTCTTTGCTAGCAATGTTTAACAAAATTAAGATGTAAAATATCTGTTCTTCATCCATTCCTTCTAATCTCATTTCTATAATAAAAGAACAACAAAATCATTTTTTATGAAAAGTTCTTTTCTTCCTGTCAGCAGTTCTACCAAATCAGGTTCTTCATCAGAAATGCTGTATCTGCTTTTTTCTTCTTTATTCAACCAGAACATTACATGCTGGGTGCAGTTTTCTTTCACTGAAAAATATTTCTTTTTTGTGTATCATATATGATTGAAAATATTTTGATTTTCAATTCAAGAAAAATGACTTTATTATTTTGTAGGATCATGAACAGCAAAGATACAAATGCATCCTACATATTAGTTATTCTTGTCAAGATTTTATTCAGAAGTGTAATCATCTGTGAAACATCATGCATCTCTGATTGTAAATATACATAAATGACCAACCAAATAAAAAAATGACAGTGGAGGATTTCCAACTGCCATTAAGAACAGCCTGAATTGCAATATGTTTTCTTCCAAAATGCTGGAGCAATGTTCTACTGCAGGGAGAAATTAACAGAGCAAATTACTGGGATATGGAACATAATCCTGTCTGCATTCATGTCATTCAAATTGATTTGAATGGTCCTGATTCGAAGCTGCTTTGAAATCACCCATGGAGTCAAAACCGGTTTTATATCTTCAATATTCAGAAGGTATTTTCAGGCCAGGAATTGCCAGTCTGACCATCTTGCTCTGGTAGGTGGGACACACATCATATAATTTTTTCTAACCAGACTTCAGATGTCTAGTCCTAAATAATCAAAACAGCTCCTGGTATGGTGAAAGGAAAGGCACATAAAAACGTAATACCTCTAACCTTTCTTGCAATGGGATGAATCACTCTGGTTTTATTCCAGTAGTGATGTAGCTTGGACTCCCAGCACGGAAAAGTAATTTGGTATTTAGATTGTCAAGGTTAGGTGCCATGAATCCCCTCTCAGGTCTGTTCAGCTCCCCAGCTCAAGGTAGAGACACTCATTTGCACCCTTATCCTATGTTATCTGTCTATCTATCTCCTCCGTTTAAGCAACTTTCTTCATCTGAGCAATAAATTTTATCAATACTACCTGTGGGAATTTTCCAAACAGAGCAATTTGAGAAATGTCTGACAAACAGGATAAAGGAGTGGAAGCTAGGAAAGTTATCAGGGAAAAATCTTGGTTCCACTGAAGACTGGAAAATTGTCATTTTTTTTCATTGGGACCACACTTTCACTTCTAAGCACTCTCAGTTCAGCTACTGACTCACCATGTGACTTTGGACCCCCTGACCTCTCTGAGTCTCAGATCCCATATCTGTCAGAGGCAATAACTTTTTCAGCTAAGGATTTATATTGGATTTATATAGGATTTAGATTAACTTCGCAAAGCACCATTCTGCATTTTTTTCTCTCACATTGTCCTATTTTCTGGCATATATTTGCATCCAACTTCCCACAAAACTGTTGCCTCTTCCCTGCATTTTGTACGCATCTGTATGGTGACTCACAACCTTCACCTAACATAACTAAAACCTTCATGTTTATTCCAGATGTTGTCTCCACTGTCCACTCACTTTACTGCATATCCTGTAATCTATAGTATTATCCAATTCATAACATTTCTGTCCACAGTGTGCTGCTTGGAGGTTTACTAACCAATTTTAATTGGACAGCACAGAAAATCAATCAGAAAGGAAGCCAGCTTGCCAGACAGGAGCATGTGAACAGCAGCTGTTGGAAAGACTTGAATTTTTGTAATGCTGAGCTGAAATTATTCGAGTTGATGGTGGACAAAAAACTTCACAGTGAAAAAAAGCGTTCCGATATCCCAGTCTCAACAGATCTTGATTTTGCCATTACATATAGCTTTTTTTGTCGTGCTGTGAATAGAATAGTTTGGGCAACACCACGAAACATTTCTTGTGGATCCGACTTTGCTGGATGCCAGGGTGGGAAAGAAGGAAGGAAGGAAGGAAGGAAGGAAGGAAGGAAGGAAGGAAGGAAGGAAGGAAGGAAGGAAGGAAGGAAGGAAGGAAGGAAGGAAGGAAGGAAGGAAGGAAGGAAGGAAGGAAGGAAGGAAGGGAGTAGTCTTAGTTAAAGGAACCACCTTTACAGACAGCATGGCTACTTCAGTAGTGACAGATTAAACATGTAACAAACTATTCTCAGTTAACATGTCCATAAAAAACTGGTTTACTGCCCAAAACAGTGTGACCATATCCAACTGCCTGTTACGGGTGACCATTGGCCATGGTAACCTCTAAACTGTCTGAGAAATTCTTTGATAGGTGACTCCATAGCCCAGGACAAAGCAAGTGTCAGTGCCTGAGAACATTCAGTCACACTGGTTCATTTACTGGTATGGAAGAAGATTATGTACACCAGTATCTCCTATTACATATTAATCAGTTACGTATCTTATTCACACACTGCAAATATATGTATGCACAAGCCATTATTCCCGTCATGACCAAAATCATCGCCTGTACAAGTATGTTTTTGCTTGTTTTGTGCTATTACAGAACCTGATCACTCTTCAGATTATGTCCTATGACTAAAGATGGAATTTGTGTGAGAAAAAAGTCCAAGCATCCCTTTCCTTGCTGTTCTTTCCTTGGACTATTACCACTCTTAGGGTCTAGCCTGGATACAGCCACATGCCTCCTCTCTCCCATTTTTATGTAGTCCCACCAAGCTTATCAGTTGTCAGGGTAGAATAGATCAGATGAAAGACCTGCCTGTATGTGAGATTGTTATCTGGGTTCCCCTTACATTCAATGCAGAGTGATAGCTCTCTCCCGAATCATAGAATGATTTGGATTGGAAAGGACCTTTAAAAATCATCTAGTCCAATCCCCCTGCCATGAGCAGGGACATCTTCACCCAGCTCAGGTTGCTCAGAACCCCATCCAGCCTGGCCTGGGATGTCTCCAGGGATGGTGCATCTACAACCTCTCTGGACAACCTGTTCCAGTGTTGGGGGTGTAGTGTTGAGAGTTGTAGAGTACCAGTCATTTCATCCTGAGGTAGATATGTGACATAATTCACATGAATTTCCATCTAGACATGCTTCTTTGTCCTCACACAGTCAAAAGAGACAAGCTGGCTGAAGAAGTGTACATTGTAGACCAGTGAAAACAGGCAGGAGTCACACCTAAATCTACACCACATACAGCCCTGGACAGTACCAAGAGAGTAAAAGCTGTGCTAGCACCAGTAGTATTCTTTTACTGGAGGTGAACACCATGTAGATTGGGCTATAAGAAAATGGCACATGTTCCCATCTCAGCCACCAAGGTTCCCAGTTCAACATACCCGCAATGAAGATGGATTGACGGTTGACATGCCTGATACAGACCGATGAAAGTAGCGAGATATTTTTGATGAAGCTTCCTTGAGGCAACTACAGAACCCGTCTTTCTTTTCATGTCAGATCTACACAGTTTCCTTGTGCCAACCCAGTGGGCGGCAATGAGACCGTATTGTTTTTCTGTCTCACTTTTTTGTTGGTTTTTTTGGTTTGGTTTGGTTTGGGGTTTTTTTCCACAGTGTTGCCCAGACCTTTTTTTTCAGAGCAGGTCTTCTTTCACACATGAAAACTGGGCCTCAACCACAGAGCCTTCCACATCAGTTATGCAGCTTCATTATGTGAATATTTACTTCCATCCTCCCATTTGTCCTACTCAATGACAAGCTTTCAAAGTACGTCCAAGGGCTGAATTCCAATGTTTGAGTTTTGGAAAAGCGTCTATTGCAGATGCTGCTTATTAAGGAGTTTACTAAGTCATTACCCCTCAGGATGCATCTTCTTGCTTACACTGGAACAGCTAGGGAGTAGGAGGGATCTCTGGGAATTCGGTTAATTAATCCAACTGCAAACAGTAATTAGACTTTATCGTAATCAACTAATTAATTCTTCCAACTCAGTAGTTAATGTAATGAGCAAAAGACACACAACCAGCTCTTGCAAGACATGAGCCTCAGCTTAGAAAATAAAGGAGCAAAGGCCATCCAAACCAATTAAGGGAGAGTATATAGACAGAGTTAGTCGTGAAGGGGGTGGTTGTGTGTTATATGACATAGTTAAGCTGGTATTTTTCCTTTGCAGAATTGCTTTGGAACTGATTTCTAATCAGCCTCAAATTCTTTCCACACTTTCCCAGTTATGTGCTGAGCCTGTGTTGTCTCCTCTTCCTCAACCCCTCTTGAATAACTACCTTGGAAACTGTATTTTGTTTTTATTCTCAAAATTATTATATTAACCCACCTTGAGGAGGCGGAAGACGTTATACAGTCAATATATAAGTGCCTCCTCCTTGCATAAAGGCTTTACTGGAATGTCAATAGGAGGACAGTGTTTTACTGATGCATTCACCAACATGCTGTCCTGCAGACAACGTACTGTCAGGCTGGCTAATTCCAGTGCTGGTGCCAGGACAAAATGACGTCTGCATGATACTTCACCAGAATTCACTGAGAACGGGCTTGTTGGTGCCATACAAAGACTTGTGCGGGAACTTAAACTTGCTTCATTAGGGCTAGTTCGGGCATTTTCCAGTGTGGACATCTCTAAAAAGAGTGGATGCATTGAATCATGTCATTTACACTAGGTAGAAGAACCACTGCAGCTGCGGATTCATTAGCATTTGGAGATTGATACCACCAGTCCCATGACCCACAGTGGTCATGGCACCTATCCAAATGTAATTATTTTGGCACTGTGTTGGCAAGGCAAGTCCCTCTTCTCTGCAGATGCAACATTTGTGAACTATCAAAATGTGTTTTGTTAGTATATTTTAGGACAGGAAAAGTTACTGAATGTAAATAAACTAGCAGGCTTTTTACACTATCACCCATAAAATCCTCATAGACAAAGTGATGAAGTATGGACTAGATAAGTCAGCACTGAAGTGGACTGAAAACCAACTGAACTGGTGAGCACCAGGGGTTGTGATCAGTGGTATGAAATCCATCTGGAGGCCAGTCAAAAACGTTGTACACTAGGGGTCAATACTGGGGACAATACACTTTAACACCTTCATTAATGACATGAATGGTGAGGCAGAGTGGACTCACAGCAAGTTTGCAGATTATACAAAATTGGGAGGAGCGGTTGTTATACCAGTTCAGTATGTGACCATTCAGAGGTACCTTAAGAGACTGGAGAAAAGGATCAACAGAAACATCATGAAATTCTTGCACCTGGAGGGGAATAACCCCATGCACCAATACAGACTGGAAAGCAGCTCTGTGGAGGATGACCTGGGGGTCCTGGTGGACAACAAGCTGACCACGACCATGACAGCAATGTGCCTTTGAAGCAAATAAGGTCAATGGCATTCTGGGCTATGTTAGGACGAACGTTGCCAGCAGTTCAAGGGAGTGATCCTGCTCCTCTACAGAACCTTCAACCAAAGAAAATGCAGAGGTGAGGAGGCTGATGGGACTACAAACCCTACCCTTCCTGCCAGTATTATCCAGTGTGCCAGACATCTTCCAGTTCATGTCATACGTTCTATAACTCCCACAGTGCAGGTCAGGATTGATGGATCTAGCTGCCATGAGAACTATTTAAGGGTAAGCCAATCCCAAAGCTTTCTTGATAAAAGTGATCTTCTAGGCCTATACCATCAAATGAAAAGGTAATTCTCTTGTCCAGCTCTAAGTCCCAAGGGAAACATTTAGTAGCTCTTTGAGTCAAAACTTTTCAGTGTGAACTCACAGCAACCAAGGCTCATGCATTCAGTCATTAACACTGTCCAGTTAACGAGAAATAAGTTGTTAAGCTGTGGTAACTCAATTCCTTGCAGCCCATGTCCACACATTGCCCAGCTATCTCCACACTAACAGGGTTTTACCCCGGCTAGTGACACACCTGTTATTAAAAAGCATTATATCTTTGACAGAAAATCTATTAAAATGTTCCTACACAGTACTCATTTACCCACTGTGTCCTTGCATGCCCTTTCATTAACTCAACGAATTTCTGAGCGCATCAAACCCTACCACTCCTCTTTCTCCTTTAGCAAGTTCGTGTCCTCCATGAGATCTGTTTCGACCTCCTGGTCACCTTTCAGTGTTTCTGAGGTCTGTGCATCTGCAGGTCTTCAGCTCTGTATTGTGATTTCCTAACCTGTTGCACTGTGTTTTCAACTGCTTTTTGCCGAGAGTGGGTTCAGTAGCAGTTCATAGGAAAGAACAGGGTCCCCTTTTTTCAGACAGCCAATCTGAGAACATCTTTTCAAGGAACATAACAAACTCAGGCAAATAAAACTGACATTTTCAATCACAATACATTAAAAAAGTCCTTCCTGCTATCTCTGTCTCCCCAATTATCTCAAATATCCCTGCCTCTGAGAGCTCCGATACATTTTTTCTGGAGTCATTTATGGCGTTACTACTTCAAGGTCATCACCATGTAATAAACCCAAAGGGTCATTATCTGTTGGTGAAGCCAGCAGATAATAGCCTGTGCCCTGACCTTAGGTTACGAACACAGATGACATCCAGCTATAGTGCCTTCCCCACTACTAGGTGTTACTGCTTCTCAGCTCAATAGCACCATGAGGCCACAGATACACCAGTCTAAACCAGGTTTATGATGTCTCTTCACCTTTGTGGGCACTTAAATAAGTCAAGCTGTGAGCCCAATGACCAAAGTCCAGATCACAGAATCATAGAATAGTTTGGGTTGGAAGAGACCTTCAGAGGTCATCTAGTCCAGCCTCCCTCCCATGAGCAGAGGACATCTTCACCCAGATCAGGTTGCTCAGAAATCTGGGATGAAACAAGTGTGAGTAGAAAGGGAACAGCATCCCTCTTCCTCCTCCCATCCTGAAAGTGTGATAGTCCTTGGCAGCAGGTGGCTGCATCTCCCATCACTGCAGTAAGATTTATCTCAACTTGTCTGTCAGAGTCTTATATCATCAGCAGCTGTGTAGGTGGCTAAAGGAACAGAAGCACAAAAGCAATAAAGAAATAGCTTCCTATAGTACTAAACTATTTTACATTTGAGAACGAGATGAGAGAATGGCTCAATTTTTCTTTCCCTCTGAGAAAGGGCTGTAAGTCAGCTAGTGATGCTGTGCAGGAGAAAATAAAAGTGTTACCTCAAAGAGCAACGCTGCTATAAATATTCAGCAACTAATGACACTACTCAGTAGGCACCATGTGAGCCTGTGCAGGATGGGGAACAGACAGAGGAGGTTATAAGGGATATGTAATCATGCGTGATGTTTATAGATGAGGGACGTTTAGATACGGCGGTGATGGCTGAATTACAAAGGAAGAGAGAGAGAGGGAGAACGAGCGACGTGCATCACAGAAAAGAAAATAGAAGAACTTAAAATGATGGAAGTTGGGCACCAAGGAGCCATAAGAGGGTAGGAAGGGAGGTGGGAAGAAGAGAGTTACTTGTAGCCTTCTCTATCTGTCTCTCTGGGCACTGATAGTGATAATTTGGCACCGAATTATCAAAAATTAGGGCTGGCAGGACATCAAGAAATCATGTAGAAACCTAATTCACTGTCCCTAGGTCATTCTTTCCAGATGTTTATCCACCCCGTTTATAATGCCTTCTGGGACGGAGTCCACATTTAACTCAGGCAATTTATTCTAGTATTTCTCAATGCTTACGGTCAGAATTTTATTTCCTACTGTCTAATGCAAAATTCCCTTGTTCCAGTAATATTTCTTATTTCATGACCTGCTCATGAGGACCACAGAGAACAGATTATTCCCTCCCTCCTTTCAACTTTTGCACTCTAGCACTGTTATCATGTCTTTCCTATGCTAGATGATATCTTTTCTCATAGTTTTTCATCCTAAATCATGGCGATGAAGCTTCTTTCTTAACATCATGGTAACTGACCCCATCCTTCACATTGCTTTTAACATTTTCCTTCTCCCCTATACTAACTGCCATTCACTGCTACTGAATTTTAGACTTCCCTGTGCCTCAGTTTCTGCCTGCAGAATACAGGCGATGATTATTCATTTTGCACAGAGCATCCTTCACCCATGCAACTCACTTATACCCAATCAGAGACAAGATTGTAACAGAGCAAAACTAGAGCAGACCATAAGGTCCAGTCTGACTGCCCACACACAAGCACCCAGTGCCATTCGAGATGGCACTAACATAGTCCTCTTAGCTGCAAGCTCCTGGGCCTAAATACCATGGTGTTCCTGTACATCATGTGTTACACCAGTTGACCCTGAACAAAAGTCTCAAATACTCTGAGATTACTAAAATGCCACTAAACTCAATTTAAGTCAGTGAATTGCACCCGCAGTTTGAGATTATAACACCTAAGGTGTTACAGGTGTCATCATGTTGGTGTTATAATGTGCACTAGGTATCCAAACACCCTTCAGAGCTCCTGAAGATCTAGCCAATGCACTCAGCAGAGTCTGCAGATGGATTCAGCTGCCTACATGGAGGCCTTGAGGTGCCCTGCAGATCTCTTTTTCAGCCTCTGGCTGCCACCCAAAAGGTGTGAGTCTTCCTTTAATCCTGTGCCATTTCTACCAGCCCCATATGGAGCTGTGGAATAATTTCAGGCACTACTAATGGTGCTAGATATCCACATGTAGGCACACAAACACAGCCAAAATAAAATACACACTGACCTTCATAATATAGACCCAAGTGGAACCATGGGTTGGACATGAGGAAAAGGTTCTTCACCCAGAGGGTGCTGGAGCACTGGAACAGGCTCCCCAGGGAGGTGTCATGGCCCCAAGTCTGTCAGTATTCAGGAAGCAATTAAAAAACATCATCAGACACATGGTGTGAATTTTGGGACTGTCCTATTCAGGGACAGGAGTTGTACTCAATCTTTGTGGGTCCCTTCCAACTCAGGACATTCCATGACTCTGTGATTCTATGATTAATGAATTTTCTACCCAGGAATGTTATTCCTTAGTTGTCTGTTATGTGTTATTATGTTCTCACTTTCAAACATGCCAGCTGTGTGCCATGGCTGGCAGTAGAAATACAACATGACTTCTCTGTGAAATTCCTACAGAACAGAGAATTGAGTGGGGGTCCTTGTACGACAACACCATAAGCATTAGACCAGCTTCCTCCACAGCTCTCCGTACATAAAAATTGCTCCTTTCTCTCTGTAATGCTCACACTGCATAACTATTTTGCACTGGGACATCATGGGACAATGGTTTACCCTTTACCATATGTATGTGAGGCACCTGACAAAATGAGGTTAAATGTAGTAGATGCCACATCCAGAGAGCAAACAAAAAAATCTCACTTCTAGACAAGCCCATTCGTTCCTCTGCATTGAAATATTTTCTTCAGTTTGTGTTCTGCCTCCCAATTCCCTTCCCTCTTGACTTTCTCTTTCATTTTAGTGTTTTACTCTTTCCTTGATAAATCAGGAAACTTTCCCATTGCATTGCACTGAGCCCTTATCAAGGGGCTTTATAAATAATAATAACGACCATGCAAAAGATGCAATTCAGTTAACAGTATAACGACTACAGGGATTAGCACTGCTGTATATTTTTTATGGGCGTAATATGTCGTCTTCATTCTGTTGCCATAATGAAAATAACAAATTAACAGAAGCATTATGCAAATTATACATTAAAAATGTCATGTTTATTAGCCTATCTTAGCAAAAGAGAAGCTGCAGCAATAGCACTGTTAACTGCTTAATAACCATGTTTTTAAAACAGAGAGGCAGCTCAATTCAGCGTGGTTTTGCTTAGCTTTAGGGTCATTTTCAGTGACTTCAGTGGCAATGTTTGCATGTTCAGTGCAAAGCAGATGCTTAAATAAATTTCTGGACAACAAGATCTTAGAATCAGTTTCAGTTCAAGGTTATTTCTTAATGTTTATTACCTACCTTTGGAAAAAATTCCTCACAAAATATCCTGCTCTTTTCTCCTGCAGAATAGTTCTGTATAGCTTTTACTGGGAGATCCTTAAGTCTTGCCTCTAAGCCAGAAGCAGCTACAAATATTTATCCAAGAAACAACTTTATTACGTTTTCTGCAGGACACAGTTCTGCCCTGCTCTCTTGGACATTAAGGGGCATGGGCAATTTCTTTTCCAGCATAACCTAAATTTAACTTTTCTCCTAACCAGGAGCTGTTTTCTAACAGCCTTCAGTGATTAACACTTAGTCATAAGAAATCCTTTGTCCTTATATAAAAAAATTGTTATTCACAGGGGAAGAAAAAGATTAACAATAACCAGGAAATCCACACTTTTCTTTTGTTTATTAAATGCCAACTGTGTAAAGCAATGTAGTTATGAGTTTTCCATAATACAGGATCTTATTGAAGTTCATCAGATTTAATCTAAAGGCAAAGGAAAATTCATTTTCTGTATCAGATTCAGATTGAAAAAAAACCCACCAAAACATACTGCTAGGAGCTATATATATATTTTTTAAGAGAAACAGTCTCTTCATTGTGGATTTACAATCAAAGACCAGAGAGATGCTGGGAAACCACAGGCCTAGAGCGATTAAAAGGGGCAGTGTCTTGTCCCAGCTGGGACAGATGGACAAGTTGGGATGAGTACCCGCATTTCAAGGCTTTCACACCCCTACCTCACTGCATGAATCACATCACCTTTCTATGCTGACGGCTGTGTAAATGCCATATCTGCTTCAACCTCCATTCAGCATCACTGTGGAACTACAAGCTGTCTGTACATAGCCAAGGAGAGCAGATGCTCTGAGCACAAAGACTATTTTAAAAACAATAGTAAAAATAATCGAAAAGAAAGGGAAGAAAAGGAAAATAGCCATCAGACAAGTTCAAACACAAGCCCAACTAATCACAGGGTGAAAGAAACAAATTTATTTCGCAGTTACTGTATTGGAATAAATATGTGAAGTCGTTTTCACAGTTTAAAACCCAATAACAATAAATGTGAAGCTCATAGAAACTTGAGATTTCCATTCTGTGGAAATTATGACATCTTCAGAATAGATTTGTTATACTGAAATGGAACAAAAGCAATTTTTGACATTTCTCAGAAAATTTAATTGCCTGAAACATTTCTTAATTGTTCCTGCTCAATCAAGGCATTTAATTTTGCTTTGATGCATTGGAATATTTCTAGCTCATTTCATTACTGAAATTCATATATATATACACACATCTATATATATAAACCCACTCTTTTTAAAATTAGGATTTGGTTATGCTTCTTAAATTAAAATGTACAATCAAATGAATATACATTGGTATTCTAAACAGGCAATTGGCATTCTAACTGCACTGGTAATCAGAAGTTAGACTGGTTATCATTGACAATCCGAACTCTCAGTGATCATTTGTTCTCAGCTTCCTAACCAGTAATTGCAGAACTGAGCAATACATATTTATCAGAAATCTGTGTGGCCAGTCTATCTTGCTGTTTAATTCATGTGACAAAGTCAGGAGACCACATTTAGTTCAGGAACCCAAGTCCAATGTAGGGCTTAGGTTGTTAAGGAAATGGTTGCATGGGGCAGAACTTCATTAAAGCCATCAGCTAACAAGGACAGGACTGGTTGAGAGAATTAAAGTCAGGAAGAGTAATGCCCAAGATTCTCTGAAATGAGAAGCCAAGCTGTTACATTATTTCCAGGATGCTCATTTTTTCATTCTTTAATAAAAAAATTTTGTCAAAATCATCACTTTTCAAATAACTTTGACATTTTCCAGCAAAAGATGCATCTAGAAGAATATTCTATATGTGAATTTTAAAGACTTCTTTTGTCCAAGAGTGGGATTCAGCTCCATATTTCAGCACTTAAACGATACTATCTACATAGTGGTATCTACGATTTGTGCACCAGTGCCACACATCCAAGTAAGCGATTCAGTTCTTCCTGAAATTGATTCATATGATGACAATCAGCTACCTAAACATAGTGTTTATTGCCATTCAAGACACCTCAAGTAGCCAAGGTAGAATCATAGAATCATAGAATATTTTGGGTTGAAGGCACCTTCCAAGCTCACCCAGTGCCACCCCTGCCATGAGCAGGGACATCTGCACCAGCTCAGGTTGCTCAGAGCCCCGTCCAGCCTGGCCTGGGATGTCTCCAGGGATGGTTCATCCACCACCTCTCTGGGCAATCTGGGCCAGTGCCTAACCACCCTCATTGTAAAAACTTTCTTCCTCATATCTAGCCTGAATGTCCTCTCCTTTAGCTTAAAACAATTAGCCCTTGTGCTATCGCAACAAGCCCTGACAAAAAGTTTGACCCCATCCTCCTTCTGACTGGGAAGCCTCTCTGGATTTGATCTTTTGGCCACCCAACCTTTGCTGCCCTCACACCAGAGATAACGACACGGGGTCAAACAATGCAAACCCTTGTCACGTCCATCAGGAGCTGAGGTGCAAAGGAAGGGGTACATTACACTCAATATACTTGCCAGGTGGCTAGAGCAAGGGTTCCTTCTCTCTTCAGTACCTGTAAAAATATATGAACAGAAGTATACATTGAGTCTCCAGTCAGAGCCCCTCAATCCCATATGCACATGAGCTTTGAAACTCTCCCCTCAGACTCATTTCCAAAGAGAATACTCCTAACAAGTATTTCTGCAAACCAGGACCAGCAAATGAAGTAGAAGTTCTACCAAACTTTCTTACCCCTATTGCTGATCATAAACTCAAAATCATTCAACAGCATCGGATTATTGGGAAAAAAAAAAAAAAGAAGGGGGATGGGGAAAATACATTATATTGCTTCTCTACCAATAGTGATCAGTGTTTTGAGAAACATAGCATGGAGGGGAGGAAAACAGGAACCGATTTTCTTTGCCAGAGAAAGAGAAATGAAGGAAGATAAATATATCACTCTGCAACCTGAGGTGAAAAACATGGGCTTGAACTGAAATAAGGGACTTTAGCCTTGGCACTGGGCAAAAATAAATAAAAAACAAACAAATGTAACTAAAAGCTACTTTTTTAATAGGAGTATAAGGGAAGTCTGCGATAGATAGCACAGGGATGGGACATTCTCCACACACGTCCAAAACCATTGCCTGTTCTCAAAAACTGTCCAATCTTCCATCATGGAATAATACAAAATAGTCGATCCTGTGCATTTTCTCAGTCACTTCCAGCTCTGTTTTCTCTGATTGTCTGGAAGACATAGGAAAAAAGGGCATGAATTAGTATTCAGAACATGCTAATTTTACAGTAGCTAGTTTTGATTAAGAAAGAAACAGGTAGAAGTTCTTTTTTAGAAGGGTCCTCATGCAGGGAACCATGTTCCCTTGGATACTCCGATTCCCTGGGTGGCTTATCATGTCCCTGGGATTTCTTTTCACTGCGTCCTAGGGCTTAAGCATGAAAAGCAAATCATTTCTGCCCACCATTTCTGCTATCGATATCTCCCGCAAAGCTTCATTTGATGCTTCTGATCTCTGGGAAGGGGAGAAGAAAGAAATCAATTCCTGGTGAACTTCAGCTTGCCAGCTTTGTTGCTTAAACTATCCATTATTCATGCATTTGTGACAGAGAGCAGTGAGTCTAATGCACAGAAATGAGCCTCGAGAACTATCGGATTATTGCTGGGGACTGGGACATGGTCTGCTGTGGCTGCACAGCTCTTTGTGCTGGTTGCTGATGCTATGCCAATACTCCTATGCAAAATGCAATCCCACCATATAAAGACTATTAGCGCCTTTTGTTTGCATTGCTTTTTTGGTTTGCAGATCCTGTCATCACTCCACATTTGTGGTATTTACCAGTTGCTATTGGAAAATCTTAATGAACTGAAAAAATGTTAGCCCATCTCACTCCAAAAACACACGGTAAAGCCAATCTTTCACGTTGCCCCTTATGCTGTTAGAAATAAAAATACAGAGTGCAATGAGCTGCAAGCATTTTATTTTAACTGGCAGTGAAAATAAAGACATATATTCAGTGCTATATTATAGCACCACTAAGAAATTGTGAATACCACAAGAACAAACCACAGAATCATCAGGCCACAGACACTGAAGAGACTGAAAGACCCATCTCACCCTGATATTGCCAATGTGCAGGAATTCGGAAGATCTTTTTAACAAACTAAGGAGAGGTTTGTTAAAAGAAAAACAAAAGCCTGCAGCTAGGCATCAGAAACACATAGAAGGATGAACCTTCTTCAAATTGCTGATGGGAGTTATCATGAGGAAGGGATTCTACCGAGTTAACCAGTGAAGCCTTGGGGGAATATTAGTCACTTAATCTTTCAGCTTTTAAACAAAAATTGCTGTTGTTAAAAAAAATGCAGAATGAGTTTTATTTCAAAAAGGCTAAAAATCCTTCAGCTTTTTCTGAAATCCAACTTTTAAAAAATATGGGTGTTCGTTGGTGTTATCAAAAAAAACCCTTTCACACCCTTTTATTTGTGAAAAACTTTCATCTGAGATAGCTGGTATTTGGGGGAATTTACTATTTGACTCGAATGTGAGCTATCCAAACTTCATTTGCATCCTTCTGTGCTGTTGCAGAGCAGCTGGGAGACATGCTGCTTTGCTGAGTGAAGACGATATTCTAGAGTGAATTTTCCTTCAGCACTTAGATTCACAGACATGCATACCCCTACACATGCACGTCAACAAAGCTGGGCAAAGCAAAGAACGATGAGCAAAGAAGTCTCCTGTCCTGCTAGGAAGCTGACTGACTGAGGCTGCTAACTTCAGCCAGGTAGCCAGCAAACCAACAAGTGGTGCAAAATCAGCATGGCCTCCATCTCTATGAGCCCAAGAGGCATGCAGTCGAGATGGGGTAAGCAGTGGAAAAGAGCTGGACAAATGGTCTTCATTTCATCCATAGCATGAGGGTGCACACCACTACCCAATATCCCCCACTGTTTGTAGTGCCCATCTTCAAGCATCTACTACTCTTCCCTCTGTCATTGAAACATCTGACACTCTCAGCCTCTGAATGACCTGTTTTGCTTCTTCAAGCCGTCAGCTGGACACTTAGAGAAGGACTTTGTATGAGATGTCCTCCCCATCTCCCTGTCTCCAGGCATGCAAGGGTTGAAATGGACTCCCTCAAGAAAAACCTGAGCTTTGTTCACAAGAGCATGTATCTGAAATCGCTTTCACCTTGTGACAACCTTATAGGCTAGGAAAGTGGTTTGAATGTTTTTTGTTGGCCACGTCCAATTAGCTGGTTGTTCACAAGCACTAAATTGAAGCTCAGGGAAGTTACGAAGACATTAGCAAGTATGGCGAGCCTGCGCTTTTTAAATAATGATACAATGCATCTGACTGAACCCACTTGCTTCCCAATGGCACACGTATGGCATTAATGCTCCAGGCAGGTGACAGGAATTGTGAGTTTTTTGGTAAACGTTGAGCCATATTGTCCTGGAGCATGTAGAACAATTCTGGACTGGCAAAACTTGGAGCTTTATGAGCAAGGAGACAGAAACAAACCCTACTGTTCTCTATGGCCATTGTCTGGCCATTTTGGAAAACAGAACTCATGATTCTCATGATGACTGAGAAGCTTTAATATTTTCCGGACAGACCTCACATCCTTACTGAGATTAAAACACATTGAAGGGTCTCCAAGACCTAGCTTGGGCTTTGACCAAACACTATAAATGTCTTACAAAAAGATGTGTTTTCTTGCCCAGCTTTCTTGGTCCCCTCTTCCCTCAAGGGCTTTGTCCCATGGTAGTCTACCAAGCAGACCCCTGAAGATGCCAAAATCTGTTCTCCTGAAATGTGGAGAAGCGAGCGTGCTGTGCCCGCTCCTTGCTGCCCTAAGGATCTTGAACTCCATCATTTCATGGTCACCGCAGCCAAGGCTGGCCTTGAGCTTCATATTCCCCACCAGCCCCTCTTTGTTGATGAGGTCCAAGGGACAAGCATCTCTTTCCATTGCAGTTTCTATACTGTCCTTCATCATATCTGCCAGGGTACAAACCAAAATCCATCAGAAGTGTATTTGTTCTGGTTTTGCCTGTACAAACATAAAACAAAAGTAATATTTCTTCAGCCAGTGTAATTTTGACCTACTGCATTGACTTCCACTAAAACTGTTTGAAGACCTTCTCATAATTAATAAATGTTTAACCAAAAGATGCTGCCCCTGTTTTACAGGAAGTTTTCTTACACTAAATATAGTGTCACTGAAGTCATTAATTTCCTGTGGAGTAAAGCGTTGTTTAGTCTAACTTGCAATTCACTGAAACATATTTCTCCATGCTGTAGTTGTAAAGGCAAATAAGAACTTTGATTGTGCAAATCAGATTATATTGGGGTGACATCTCAAGATTATTTTCACTTTGTCTAGTTCTAGCGTCCCTACTGTAAGAAGGAGCCATGCAAATCATACAAAGATCACAATATCATATGACACAAAATGAACCTTTGTATGAAAAACAGAAAGAGCTTGATCTCCTTAGTTCAACTATAAGAGAGTTAGAGTCTGAAATGAGATTATCAATTTCTATGAAGGGAAAAGATATTGTATAAGAGGTGCTTTCAGTTTAGCAGAACACTAAGAATTTAAAAAATGCTTGTAGCAGGCAGCCAAAGGATCATTTTTTTCCTATGTGTCTTTCTAGTAGTTACCAGTAGTGGATGGGTAGGGAAGTTCAGAAGGAAATTAAGACTTTTAATTGTAAGGGTAGTGAAGCACCAAATCTTCCAAAGTTGCAGTGGATTCTTGATTACTTGGCAGGGGGACGTGGTTTCCTCAAATTTTAAGGTATTGTTCAAACAATAAAGAATTCCAAGAAAATCCCTGGTTTCTCTTCTATGGGAAATTAAATTATTTAATTGCAATTGTTTCTTTGGCTGTATGCTGTGTGTCAATGCTGTGGATGTGGTGACGAAACTGAGAATCTCCTCAGTGCAGCAAGCTGAAAGTAGAAAGAATTTAATAAATGTCTCTGTGTCTTAGCTTACAGTGGTACAGATCAGCTGGCTTTAACAGAGTCCAATGTTCTTATATCCATGAAAGTAAGAGGAAAAACAAGCCCAGTGAGCATTGCTGATGTGCTCAGTACAAGAATGTCATGTTTGTAGTAAGTATCCCTACATACATCCAGCCTTCAGAGAGCTTCATCACATCCCTCTAGGAGACAGAGTAATAGCGTCCTCATTAGAAAGATGAAGGAGGAAGAGTTGGAAGACAAATGACTTTGTAGTATAACAGAGTCATTGAGGTTAGCAGGGTCCTCTGGAGATTGTCTAGTCCAACCACCTGCTCAAAGCAGGGTCAGTTAGAGAAGGGTGCTCAGGCCTGTGTCCTGACATGGTATTTTAATGTCTTAAGGGTTAAGACTCCAAAACCTCTTGGGCATACAAGCTCCAGTGTTTCACTATGCTCCTTGTAAATAAGGTTTTTTTCTTATATTTATAGGAATTTCCTGCATTTGCCTTTGTGCCCATTGTTTCTTGTCCTGGTCACTGGACACCACTGAGAAGACTCTAGCTCTACTGTCTTTATTCCTCCACATTGAGTATTTATACACATTAATAAAAAGTTGGCCTTCTTTCTAGGCACATTGCTGGCTCACGTGCCACTTGTTGTCCACCAGGACCCACCAGGTCCCTCTTTGCAAAGCTGCTTGCCAGACAGCCAGCCTGCAACTGCAGAGGGACAGTTCTTGACCTTGGAGGAGGCGATCCCTGAAAGTCATTCAGCAGGTGCTCCAGACATTTGCAATCAGTACATATGTCCACAACAAGAAGGGCAGACAGGCCACTGTGCCTGCATGGGCAGGTGACCAGAAGGAAGGCTGAACACATCCAAAAACTGTCCATTTTCATTATCGCCGCAATACATTTGATAGGATATGTCAACATTTTTACAAATACAGGCTGCTCATGCCTGGCCAGCTGAGAGCTCAGGCAGAAGGAGATGGAGTGTCTTGACATCTGTTGGTGTGGTTTTACGTCAGTCACAATTAGGATCTAGATGCTTTCTCCCATGGTCAGGCGATGTCAGACTTTGCAAAGTGATGTTACCTTCTGTTTCTCAGAAGGGTAAAAGTGTTGGCTAGGATGAGAGTCCAGCTCTTCGCTTCTTGGTGTCTGGGGTGTTAAATTTATTCAATTTGTAGAACAGCTGATAGGTCTGAACAAATATTCTCCAAATCGAGAAGAGCCCAAACAAATTCATTAGACACTGCTGTTTAACACAGACTTTATTGTCCTTCCAGCTTGAAAATTAGAACATTAACTTTTATCCAGGACATGACACCTACCCTTGCTCAAGTCCTAGCATTAAGGGTTAAGTTGTATCCCACCACAAAGTCTGCTCTTCCAGTCTTAGATCCTAAAATGCAAAGTCATGGGCAGTCTTCCAGATCTAGCTGCCACACTGGGCCAGGCATAGGCAGCAAACTCTCCTTTCACCAGCCCAGCACAAGGAACCCACATTGCAAATCCTATAAAGGAAGAACTCCCAGAATCTCTCGCACGAGTCTGGTTAAGATGCTCCTGTTGCTGCATGACAAAGTGAGAATGAAAATCATGTTCTCAGGACCTAACACTAAGTTCTGTTCTTAAGCCAACTGCTTCCTGATTGACAGCTATCTGTGGCTTTGGCTCTAAAAGTCTTTTTGCACAGTCTGTTCTGTTTTCTTGAAGGGAAATCATCTGTATTCACCATTTTTTGATGTTTATCTACCAGCAGTATCACACCCTGCTTTTTCAGGTGTTTACTCTGGATAAAGATTCACCTGTTTTAGTTGACTTATTGCAGAGCTTCTAGTTAATCTGAAACTTTCTCTTCTAAAGAGCCTGTTTTCTCTCAGTGGCATTGTTTTCCAGCCATGACACTATTCAGCCATAGGGTGCAAAGTATGTTAAGGTCTATTGCCTTGGCAAAAGCCAAGGCACAGATTACAGCTCCCTGTTTGCAAAAGATACAGTTCATTATTCCTGTCTCAAATTTGTTAACTGCTCTTGGCACTACAAAAATGATAAAAATGCATACCAAAAAAAGAAAAAATCATGAGAGATCTCCATGCTGAGAAAACAATAGTTCAAAACTGTTATTTCACTGTAACATTCACATGACTGTTTTTAGTATCTGTGCAGAAGAAGGGGGAAGCAAGACATGCTTAATGAAAGAGGAAGGTTCTGCTCAAAAGCAATGCCTTGGAAAATTTTTTTTTAAAAAAGCACCAAAGTAATACTAACGCTGATGATTTTTCTTTTCCTTTTCTAGCACAATATCCCTACTTTTTAAGATATTTCTTCTGGATGAGGATATTAATATTGATATAACAGTCATTTTCCATAGAAGGTACAGAAAATGCTGGCCAAGTTGTCCCTCCAAATACCGAGAATTCTGTACTGGCGGCATAGGAAAATATTTCAGAGGAGTAAAACCCAACTTCATTAAATGTACAAAAAACAGTTCAGCAAGGTTATAACAAGAACTTCAGTGCTTGTTAATACATTTTACAAGTTCTGCACTTACTGCCCATGGCCCAAAGATTTTGGGCACCTTGTCAGCTAAGCACGTAGACAGCAAGACTCAAATCCCAACTCCGAAACCAGGTGCAGACTTAGACTGAGTTCCAGAGCTTTCTTGCAGAGGAAGCCCCAGTGGATTAAATATATTTGCATGGTTATAAGCTCTGTTACATGTAGCAAGCCAGACAACATGGATATTTTCATCTGACAGGGCGAAAAAGTACCTAGCCCATGAAAATTGGTACGTGGGTACATTACCCTTCATCACTTGACTCTATGTATATCCCTAGCAGTTCTAGTTGTGCAACAATACTAATTGCACATATTACTAAGGGCAGAAATTTGAGGTGAGCCACATAAGGTGTGTGTGCTCTGTAAGGCATGTAACTATGAACTTGGTGACAAGAATTACCTTCACCCACATGGGCTGATAGGCTAGGCAGCTGAGTCTTCCTCCACATCAGTGGTGAGGACAATAGGGATTATTTCCCTATGCAGTTGCTCTTGCTTCTCTCCTCCTGTGTTTGTTTTTCCTTCATAAAACCAACTCAGTAACAGACTTGCCATTTGTGTATTCATTAATTGGGTGAATAGAACAAGTGAATAGAAATGTGTATTGCTGCTCTGACAGCAACAGACACTGGTTTGTGGACCCAGGAGTCCAACGACCACAGCTCTCTTTAAACATAGCATCCACCTTCATGAATCATTATTTTGCATTTTGCTAGTTGGTTCCTCTTTTGTTGATGATCTACATTCACCATGCAGAGAGCATATTTATCTGGTATACCCGGAGCTGTGACAGCCTGCAAATTGCCTCTGCACTAAGTTAGTAAAGCAGAAGCATCCTGGATGTCCTAGGTATAACCTCCAGTAAACCCTGCCTGTGTCCTCACTCTCAGAATTGCACAAGCCCGTTGTGATCGACTTGTACAACTTCCCTTATTTATAGGTTTTGCCATGGAGTGCAATTCAATTGCCTAAACATAAACAGCTAGTGCCATTCAAGACACTTTGGTATGTGGGACATCTGCACAGGACTGACAGCTATGGCAGAAAACCTACTGATGATGCAAACCCTTCTGCAGAAGCAGCTGGAGGCCAAGAGAGATAATCAAAAGCACCTCAAATGGCATGAGGCAGCTGTGTATAGAGAACAGAATAATCATTTACAGTCAACTTTGCACAGTCTTCATGGAAAAATGGGACCCTGCCAACCATACGTATGCATTAATAGAGAAAATATTGCTTTTGATTTTACTTTGCATTTTGTTCCCGCAGACACTTTATCAGGTTTGCGTGCTGCCCTACAAACTGAAAGGATGTGAGTCAAAATAATCAGAGGTATCAGGAACCCCTACCTTGACATCAAAGGACCCACAGTGCGTTTGAGCATAACTTACAAAAACTGTCACTGTTATCGCGCTTCTATTTGCAGAAGAAAATCAGAACACAGTGAAACTGAGTGAAAATAATAAAATAAAAATATGGATAAACACAAAAAATAAGGAAATTACATGAAGTTTTATGTCACCTTTTTTTTTTTAATATCCAAATCTTTTCTGCCTAAATAAAAACATTGGTCAACCCCATGGTTTATATTTCTCTATGAGAAGTTATTAATCTGTTTAAACTACTCCTGACTGCAATTATCACCCTTTACTGTGAAAATAAAGCTTGAGAATTTTTGATCTTTGGTATTATTTACTGAAGCTGTCCCTGATTCAATAGTAATCTCATAAGAAAAACTGTAATCAATATCTTATTATGGAATTTTTTTTTGGAGGCAAATTGGCATTTATTCCACAGAAACCCATACATTTTCTTGTTTCAGTGAGTCTTTTCTCTCTGGCTGTCTACTCCTTTTTCATTTAGTTTCAAATTGAAAACCAGATCCAATGATTTATTTTTAAAAGAAGCAAAACAAATGGAATTTTTAGATGAAGAGAAATGTCCATACCGTGGAAGCAATGGGGACCCAAGAGACCTGAGTGCTCCCTCTTGACGGTGACACGAGGCATCTGTGACCGAAGGCAGCCACAAGCCGTGGTTACCACTTCTTTTGCAGTGATGGTTATTCTGTGTCTCTTATTGGAAAGAAAAAAAAAAAAAAGGTAAGTTTTGCTGCAGCTTAAATACTGCTCAGAAAAAAGAAGCATACACAAGAAATGAACTGTGGAGCAATACTGATGTCCATACTGATTCCTGTAAATAACATTCCAGACAGGGAGAGCTCACAGCCCCTGTCCCTGAGCACTTAAAAAGACAGAAAAACTCGAATTCCAGAGCAGACCTCTTGCTATCAACCAGGTTTTCCTGAGTATTTTCTTCAATTAACATAAATGTAATAATTTTCCCTTTTTTCTTCCATATTCAGTTAAAGAACTGCAATGCGCAACTGAAATGAATGACCAACATTTACGAGTGATCCTGTACCAAAGCAATAGTCAATAAGGAGTTATTACAACTGACGGGCAGTAAGATTACAGTAAGGATACTTTAAAATCTTTGAAGAAGTCTTTATGACAACCTTCATTAAATAAAAAACATGTGCAGCTGGAAAGAGTCAACAAATTACGTTCAGACTATTACATAATGTGTTAAAATAATATAAATTAAATTGGGAAGCTTTCAGCAACAATACAAGACCAAATTGAATTGTGATGGATGTGTTCTGAGACATGAAACCTGTTGGAATAAAAGAGATAAAATGGTAAGAGAGGTTAAATGACAACAAGAAACTGTTTAGAACCACGAATATGCTTGATGGAAAAAGTAAATAGAAAAAGTAGCGGACTGAAACTGCAGACCAGGAGGCATCTTTATTGTTGTGTTGATGCTTTTTCAATTTGATGCTCAAATTCTCATGGTCTGTAAGTCGCTGTGTGTTCCACGTCTTCTCTGAGGTACACGTATTTGGCCAGGGAAATCACCGAGAGTGATTTGGCACCAAGGAAGCCAAATTCACCACGGCACAGCCCTCCTGAGTCATATGGCACAAGCCCATCTTGATCTTACATCAAAATTACCTTATTCTGCAGAGGCTTTTTCAAGATTTCCCACAACACAAACTGAGCAAATTCATAAATCAGCACCCTGTCTTATTTCTTATTTCTTATTTCTTATTTATTTCTTATTTCTTATTTCTTACTTCTTATTTCTTACTTCTTACTTCTTACTTCTTATTTCTTCTTCTAGTGCCCAGGTGAAGTATTCAGAGGCAAAGACCTTCCCTGCTACGCTCTCCACAAGCTCACAACTCAATCGGTTGTTGTTGTAAGGTGTTTATAATCTGCATGAGGCTTTTACAAATCGTTTCTTTTTCACAAGGGTAGGTGATATTTATGGTGTGTTACGCAGCTGTGGGGAAAAGGGGATTAAAAATTTATGATATCTTTCCCACCCTGCAGTGTCTGGGACATTTTCAGTGTCTGGAAATGCTCAGCACTTCAGAGGAAGGCGCTCTGAAGGGATCTCAGTGCAGCAGCCAACATTTGCTTAACATTCTGTTAATATTTAAACAACAAATCTGTCAACAGATTAATTGGCACTGTCACTTTCCAGCAGTTTTATGGGTACTTCAAACCACGAGCAGTCTATTCCTAAAAGGAAGCATGCAGCACTTAAATATGCATGCATACGAGATAATAGGAATATTAAGCACACTGAAGGAAAGCCGTAATTGCTGTCATACTGTTCTTGTGCTGAATTCCCACTGCTTCCTGCCTTCTCTCGAGAAGTGCTGACAGGAAGGGGTCATCAAAAATATTTAGAAATTACTCGGGCACTTCTGCCCATGGCAGAAATGCCATTGATATATGGGACCAAGCATGAGCAAGACAGGATATTGGATAATGTAAGAAGCTGGTTTTTACCTCCTGTTCTTTTCTGTTGATGGAATGCATGTGAGTTGCATCAAATTACAAGCAATTAATTGTATTACTCTACCCCACCCAAGTCACCGTCACCTGAAGAGGGATTCATTTCAACTCATTTATCATCCCCTACTTAGGCATCTATTGCAATCAGTTGATCAGAGTCCTTCAGGAGCCAGTGGTGACATAGAAGTTGCAGAAAAAAAGGTACTTCTTGGCTCCCTATTTTAGGAAGTAATGGATTATTCTCTGAAGACTCTCCTATCCTTTTTCCACGCACTATTGAGGGAACCTAGACAGATTTGAACTGATGCCTAAAAGCTGATATTAGGTGAGAGGAATCTTATCTCAGGTATATGGCACCACACAAACCCCACTTACTTAAATACTCAACAGCTTTCCCACCTCTGCTTTGACAGGCATATCGTGGCTAATTATGGGAGGAATTCAGTGAAGTGGGGATAGATGAATGCATGGGCTTGCTCAGACATGCCATCAGTGCCCATAGATCTGGGAAAATTTTGCAAGTGTGATAGAGACTGCCAGTGCATATTGCCCTTGCTTCACTTCATTAGCCAAGCATGTACTAGTTTCAAGAGCAGCGACTCAGCCTTATTTGCTCTGCAGAGGCATAAGATCCACAAAAAGTAGGAAAGAGAGTAAAACGGACAAAGAAAAAAAGGCTGCAGCCCCTAATTGATCCTTCAAAAGTATATTCACTGTGTTCTCGTTCCCTGATGAATTCATTAGCTTGCACTTAGCACTGTTCTTTGGTCAAATTTTCAATGGTGAAATAAATTGCAGCAATTTAGTCAGGAATTCATAAAATACTGTTTTATTTCCACCTTTTGACTATACAATCCGTGAAAGTAGCTATGCTTCCAAGGAATAGTTCTCTTCCTCTCCTCCAGAGTTTTTTTAGAAGCAACTCATACAAATATATGTGTGCATGCATGTATGTGTACGTGCACAGCAACATAAGAGATATAGCATTTGCATGGTGCCACTATTCCACTACAATGAGCTTAGGGACAAAATAAAATCAAGACCCTCAAAGTTTTCTGCCAACGTTCCAAGCGTTTCTGCCGAAGTCTTTCTCATTAGCACTGCAAATTAGATGGAGTTAATCATAGAATCACAGAATCATTTGGGTTGGAAGGGACCTTCAAAGATGATCTAGTCCAATCCCCTGCCATGAGCAGGGACATCTGCACCAGCTCAGGTTGCTCAGAGCCCCGTCCAGCCTGGCCTGGGATGTCTCCAGGGATGGGGCATCCACCACCTTTCTGGGCAACCCAGGCCAGCGTATCACCACTTCCATTACAAAAAATTTCTTCCTTAAAACTAGTCTGATTCTCCTCTCTTTTAGTTTAAAACCATTACCCTTTGTCCTATTGCAACAGGTCCTGCTAAAAAGTCTGTCCTCATCTCTTTACAGATCCTTTTAAGTATGAAAAGGCTGCAATAAGGTCTCCTCGGAGTCTTCTCTTCTCCAGGCTGAACACCCCCAAATCTCTCAGCCTGTCCTCCCAGCAGAGCTGTTCCAGCCCTCTGATGTTTTTGTGGCCCCTCTGGACCCTCTCCAACAGGTCCATGTGTGTCCTGTGCTGAGGACCCCAGAGCTGAACACATCAAGCCCTCTTGTGCTCCATCACATTTCCTTCCTCAGCCAGAGGGTAAATGAGACATAGTTGATTTTATGTTTATAAAGATTCATAGCTCTTAATTTTGCTTTTAATTTTAAGCAATCAAGTAATACTTGTATTCATTCAGCAGCTGTTCAGTGTCTCTTTGGTGAGGCAGGTATCTGCCCATTTGGGAGCTAAGACCATAATTCTGCAACATATAAACGAAAAGGAATTTGATATTTACCACTGAGAAAACTTTTTAAAGTTTTCTAGTTTCCCCACCAAGCCATCACTCCTTGTTTAATAAGAGTTTTCTGGCTGCATCTTAAGTCTGGTTCTTCACTGAGGATTTCTGTAATTAACATTTCATGTAAAACTCGATGTGATTATTTGGCTTACACCTGGTGCCTTAACTGAAAACTGAATTAAAAAAAAAAAAACAAATTTTGAGATATTTGCTGCTTGCTTTTATTTCCCTTCTTGGACTGTTAATGAAAACATTCCTTTCTCCTGTAGTACAATGTTCCAAATGCTAGTAACTTTGGTCGAGTGTTTCAACTTCCGAAATGGGCAGTATATGGGCTTCCAAAAGAGTCTTTGACCCTTTAGGAGCTCATTAAAGTTCCTCGTGAATACAGCACTCCATTTCTGCAGTCACTTTGTCAATTAATCCATGCTACTGTCACCTGTTAGTAAAGGCGTAAGATGTCATGGCCACTAGAGCTGCTTATTTTTAATAAGAGGCTATTACTGGTTTTAACAAAGGAGCTACTTAGATAGAGCTTTGATAAGTACCTGCTATATGGCTGCACATAGGCTGGCTCTGCATCATACGTAAATTATTTAGGGACAAAAGAGACAAATTATCTCCTAGAAACCCAATTCGCTAGAAAGCTGGTACCTTCGCCGAAGAGTCTTTCCAATGGAAGAGAAGAATATTACTTCAGGATGACAATCTTTTTGTTGAGGTGACCATTAAAATACACTTTTATTACATTTTTTCTTCTCCCTGCATGGGGAATGAAAACATCGTTGATTTGGGGATTTCTGTTTTGAAAGGAAAGATAGGAGTGTTGATGAAGAGATACAAATGCCAAGGATAAACCAAGCATGGTTATAATTAACATGTCCAGTATGTCCATTCTCATTACCTTCTGATCAGTGTTACAGCTTTATGTATTAGCAGAACTCAGCCTCGCATTTACAGCTTCAAGGCTCAAATAGACACAGCTTCTCCTAAATTGTATCAGAGCATAAAACCCAATTATAAAACATGTATTTAATCACATTACAATCTCTTTGTATACACAGCATATTCCAGTTTTCATAATCAATAGGACAGACAGAGAAAGCATCAGTGTGAACTTTGAAATCTTGAATATAACAGTTAATTTTCCCAACACAAGCAGCAAAGCCAAAACAGCACTCCTTACATGTCAGCTACAGCAATGAACTTCTGGAGAACCATTTTACCCTCAGAACACATTTCACTCAAATCTAGTAAGTTTTATTTAGGAAAGAAACGAGAGGAAATGCTCTGTTTGTAGGATTTATGAGGAAGAACGAGGTGGAACCATGCCCTCTAAACACAGAATGTGACGCTGTTGTTTGCTGCACTCTGCAAGCACAGGACACAAAGATGATCTTTGCCCTGGTGGTGGTACAGGGTTTCCCAAGAGGTTACGGAGTCTCCATCCATGGAGATATTTGAGACCAAACTGGACACAGTCGTGTGCAATCTGCTCTAGTTGGCCCTGCTTGAGCAGGGAGTTAGACTACAAGATCTCCAGAGGTCCATTCCTGTTTAACCCGTTCTGTGATTCTGTGACGTTATGAAAAGTTACCCCAGCACAACACAGAAAACAGCTGTTTAAAATAATGTGTTATATCTGTATCACCAAATTTCTGCTGATTTCAACATAGCAGATCTGATGGGCATGCTTCACCCACTTCGTCGCAGGACTAGACATGTTTCCTTAAACCACACTCTAGGAGCTCTTGTGTCCATGAGTACTTGTACAGCTGTTGTACAATTAAAGCATAGACATGCCTGGTACTTGAAAAACAGCAACTGATTAAAATGAATCCAATCAAGATATCTTCAGTGCCCATATCTGAGGAGAACATCTATGAGAGAGCATGGAGCACGTGTCTCTCATTGGCATGTAAGGAGAAAAACAGGAATCCGTTCTAAGAAAACAAGACCAAGAAAGCAATCTTAAATACCCTTTAAAAGATTTTTAGAAAAGATTAAATATATGCATGGAGGGTTTTTTTATTTTGGGGGGTAATTCTAAAGTCATCTTCAAAGACAAATTTAGCAGATCTGGAAGGAGATTTGCAGAATAATGCTTTATCAGGACAAGCAGTTACTCTAGTACAAACAGGTAGGATGAAGCGAGACAAAGAAATAAAATTTAAATAACAAAAGAATTAACCTTAATTTACCCTAATTAACCCAGAGATAAATCAGTCCCTGCTACTATATTCTGCCATCACACTATAGGTTTTTAAAGTTATTTTTATTGGCCAATCCATCTTCACTTCGACTTTCTTTCTTAAGTCCACATTACTATTCCACAGCTCAATAGCTTTTTTTTCACTGGACATGTTAAATGCTGGAAAAATAAAATGGATCAATACAGCAACTCAATTAATTCCTCATCTGAAATTCTAATAAAATCAATTTGGAGAAGTGGTGTATCGTTAAGCTTACATCATAATGCAGTAATTAGAAACAACTTTAATCTTGCCAGTTCCTTTGAAGATTTTAATGGCAAGCAATTAAACATGCCTTGCTTCTCCATTAAAGACTTCCAAAAAGGAAATTGGATGAGAAGTTAAAGATAAGTTGGCTGATTGCACAATCTTACCACCCATCCCCATTCCAAATATTCCCCCCAAAACGTGCAAACTCACCATTAAAAAGTTAGCATAAGTTAAGTTCGTACCCATAGTAACCAATAGTAAGTTTTCAGCTCACATATCGTATTTTAAAAGGCAGAGTGGTGCAGTGCTTTGTGATTTTTATATTTACCAAGTAGAGATTTTGGTGTGGCTCACTGCAATCAAACCTTGTTTTAGGTTTACACCCACCCACTTTTAGGAGTTTAGGTACTTTTATATTAAATGGATGCAAATTAATATTTACTGTCTACTATTTAAATTAAGATGTCTTTGCAGATCTTGGAGACAAGTGGATAATTTTTATATGCTGTTTCATTAACAGTAATAATTGCAGTTTAGTAGTGATCCCCTGTACAATGAGATGGAAAAAGCATCAGATTCAAATCATCTGCAGTCTAGGCAGAAACCATCAGGTACTTCCATTAATCCTTCTTCTTCTAGGGGTTTATGCCCAGAAGGAATTTGCATTCAAAAAGGAACAAGCACACCTAGTCAATGGCTGAACCTCCAATTAGCTACACTAGCTCTCCCTTGCATCTCTCTCAAATCCAAGAAATCCAGCTTCCTCTGTTGTTTCTATTTTATTTATTAAACTGCAGCAGCATCTTTTGGACGCTGGGATGTCAGCACTGCACACGCTGTTCCTGGTGATGTCCCAGAAGGGCCACAAGGACTATGTATCTCCACACCACCCTCCTTGTGTTATCACCCTGTGCTGCTTGAACCAGAACTTGTTTGTTTGGGATTTTTTTCAGGTTTGCTGAGTTGCTCCCATCTTGTATATTGACACTTGCCCAACAAATCATCACAAGCAGATCAGGGATATTGCCATTGAGATAATCACGGGATAATGTATCTTTTGGATTAATTCCACAGCCCAAATACCATTCTTTCTCCAGGTCTCTACATTGTCTCTTCTTGTTATTTTTATTCATTTATTTAACTATATGTCCCTTTTACAGTAAAAGAAAGGACTAACATTTAAGTAAAAAACTCTTCCAAGAACTGAACAACTTGTTCTTCAGTCCATGTCATTGAAATTTTATAGATAAAACTATTTCTGGATGTGTCAGTAAAAGAGACCTCATTGTGCCTACATTTGCAGTCAGCCTGAGTATCAACGAAAATATGAAATGTTATAATTAGAGTTTGTTGTTATAATTAGAGTTCATTTTTATAATTAGAGTTCATAACTTTTTATTTCATTAAAAGTTCATTTTTTGATGAAAATATAAAATAAACTTTTGCCTAACAATTTTTAAAATTATTTCTTGAACATCTTATGAAATATTAGTATGTGGAAACAATTCTATTTTTAAGTCTTCCTGAAGTTCCATTCTGAACAGAAAGTGAAGAAAAAGTTAGAAAACTGTTTTAAGAAAGAGGGACGTAGCGCAGTGAAAGCAGAAAAAAAATAGACGAACAAGAGACAAAGAAAAAGAGCAAAATCAAAAATGGAAAACAGGAAAATTTTATTTTTCAAGAAATAACACCTTCAGAGAACGCAGGTTAAACATTTCTGATTAAAAGCAGAAAAAGAGAAAGCAGATATAAAAACACACCACTTCCAAATAAAATCACTTGCTTCGGTCAAAACCTGGTGTGATTTGGATTCATCACATCAAAAGGTCTAAAATGTACAGGTTGACACCTGAACTAGGTATGAAGGTGCTTTTAGAGCCAAAGGAAAAAAATAGTCCACCATAGGATATAATTCAAATGTTAAAAATCAGTCAGGTGGATAGCACTTGTTTCTCTGCAGTGCCTGTAAGCTGAATTTGGTGCTTCTGACACCGACAGAAATGCAGGTACCATCTAAGGCAGGCAAAATTAATCCCAGCTCTGAGGCCTCATCCTTGTCAGTGTCATAAGAAAACTTGTTCAAAGTCAAGTGAAGTGCAGGATCAAACACCCAAGAGCCCACAGACCTCAGCAGATTTGATATCCACAACAAGAGCAGGTGGAAGCTGTGGCTGAGGATGAGTCGGTGGATGTATGGGTTGGAGTTGGGCTTGTGAAAATCATGGAATCATACACTCACAGAATCATTTTGGTTGCAAAAGACCCTCAAGATCATAATTTACAACTGTTAACCTAACACTGTCACTAAACCATGTCCCCAAGAACCTCATCTACACATCTTTTAAACCCTTCCAGGGATGGTGACTCCACCACTGCCCTGGGCAGCCTGTTCCAATGCCTGACAACCCTTTCCAGGAAGAAATTTTTCCTGATATCCAATCTAAACCTCCCCTGGAGCAACCTGAGGCCCTTTCCTCTCATCCTGTTGCTTGCTACGTGGGAGAAAAGGCCAACACCAATGCAGGGGTTTTCATGGTTGAACAGCTGGAACTATCCTCAGCTCATGTTTTAGAAACTGGCATTACTTAACCTGCACTTCATTTGGATTTTATCAATACCCCTAGTTTTCCCACTGAAAGATCAAATGGTGGAAAATCACTTTTTATATTGCTTGAGCAGTGGTCTTTGCACTCAAGAGAATATTCTATTTTTAATACACTAAATTGCTCCAGATATTTGCAGGTTTAAACGAGAGCATGTTGCATAACGGTGATGTGTATATCTGACAAATGAATTCCACATGAGTGCCAGTGCCTGGACTTCTCTTGAATTTAAAAAAGTTTTCTTGTGACATTGACAGGGAGGCATTGCACTCATGAGGAAGGCAACGAAATGCCAAACAGAGGCAACTCTCATCGTTGTGTGTCCCTTCCAACTCAGGATATTCTATGATTTTATGAACCAGCTGCTAGCTGGAAGCTGAAGCTCAAGTACCCACCAATGGAAGAGATCAGAATATCCACCTATGGAAGAGTTCAGTCTTACGGAACTGAGCCATTTTCAAAATAGAAAATTTGAGACATTCTGTATGAATCCCAGACATTTCTCAGAAAGCCTTATCAGCTGCATCCTCTCAGCCACTGTTTATGCTACAGTTATGTTAAATACAGTTGCAGTGGCACCGGTAATTATAGCCTACAAGAAGAGAGGTATAAGAGAACTCTTACACACCTCTAGAAAGAAAAACCACTGCTTTAAAAATGATCACCCCCACGGCAAGTCCATCACTGAGGTAGTGTTTTCAAGACAGAGGATAGATAGCCGTTTACTCAGAAACTTCTGGAAAAATCAATTAGACTGGGTTAGCAACTGAACTCAGTTCGATTAACCCTGGTACACAATCTGCACTTGGAGGAACAGCAATCGCAGGGTGTATTTGTCAGCCATGAAGGCCTGGAGAAACTGTTTGCAGAAGCCAGATTATAATTCAGGTGTTGGATGTACAGCCCTGAACCTCACAAACAGCTCTCTGGTCAAGCAGTAAATCCAATTTAAACCTGTTCAGAGCACTGAGCTGTGTGCGAATTCCCTCATGAAACAACTTCGTATGTTCTCTCATAAAAGTCCTTTTCCGCAGCTCTGCCTGTCTAATGCTTTTTTCAGCAGAGCACAATACCTCAGCCAGGTGAAGAGTCGAGATAGCTCAGCTTTCTCCCATCCTCCAGCATGATGAAGCTGTTTAAGAAGTGACACCAACTGACTTCTTTGCCATTCCTGGGCACAGTGACTTCTCATCCTGGCTCAGCAGCAATAACCCTCTGAGATGCTGAGGGTTAGACCACACCAAATTTGTGGTTTCTCTCCAGCATTGACAGTAAGGCCTGTCATCAAGTGCAAAGCATATTAACATGCTAATGGATCACGTCCATCACCTCTGCTAGATTTGCAGTGATTTCTAAGAGGCTCAAGAAGACCAAAAATCATAGTAAAGAGGCAGTTTTTCTTGTACCACCTCATAAATGAGTTCCATTGCATTTTGTTGAAGCCTGTCATTGCCCACAACCCTCTACCAGGAGTAGCTAATGAATAAATTCAGCAGATATATCTTGCAGTGGGCAGCAGGATGGGACAGCTGGAAAACCCCACGGCTGGGATGCAAGCAAGAATAATGTGACACTTCTAACAACAAACGAGGGGATTTGTTGGCCTTAAGGATTCACACCAAACACTGTGTTGGCAGTTTATCTGAGCAGCATCTAACACTGATGGGAAGAACGGGCCAGGTAAAAAGATAATGTCAATTTGCAAAGAAGATAATTGCAGACACGATATACAGTGTTTCGTGCATCTATTGTAGAAGTGTAATCTAAGTGACCTTAATTTTACCATGAGTCATTACGGACTCTAGGAGAGAAGGCAAGATAAGGCTGATTCAAAACATTAAGCCATAAATATCTGAGCAATGTTTACCTTTCAAATATCCACCATGGGATATTCACCGTAGTCAGAATTTCATGCCAATATCCCATAAGAATTTTGTAACGGGGCTCCTGGGCTATTGGTTGTCTTTTTGTTATACTCTGGAGAGAAATAAAGCATGGAGGAATTATTCAAAACTAAAAAAAAATACTGATATTTTTTCCTGGGTGCTTTAAATTCCCACTGAGTGTCAAAGTACAATGCAAGTACTCTGTCAATCTGTAGCATTCCCAAACAAGTATCTCAGATTTCACTAGTAAAGAAGTGCAACAGGTCTTCTGCCATTCATTAACAGCAAAAGGCACCTCGGATTTTTAAGTAGAAGTTTTACAGGCAATTAATTGTCTAATATTTAGAAGTCCCACAGGTGTTGTTTTACTCCATTAACCTAAAGGCATATGACAGTCGCTGATTAGAAGATGAATTTTCATCTATGTAATGACCTGGCAAAAGTCTTAATTGAGAAAAAAAAAAAAAAAGTCTTTTAGTCTGATTCTGCTTTAGAAAAATATATGAGGCTCTTAAAACAGACCATATCGCATAAACACATCCACTCCTAGCCACAGTTAGAATCTGGGATGATCATCGCCCTAGACCTGCTGGCAGCACTATTCCTGACACCAGCCAGGATGCTGGTGGCCTCTTGGCCACCTGGGCACACACTGGCTCATGTTCAGCCGCTGTCACCAACACCCCCAGGTCCTTTTCCCCCAGGCCCTTTCCAGCCACTCTTCCCCAGCCTGTAGCGCTGCCTGGGGTTGGTGTGACCCAAGCGCAGGACCCGGCACTTGGCCTTGTTGAACCTCAGACAATTGGCCTTGACTCATTGATCCAGCTGATCCAGATCCTTCTGTAGATCCTTCCTACCCTTCAGCAGATCAATGCTCCCACCCAATTTGGTGTCGTCTGCAAACTTACTAAGGGTGCGTTCAAGTCCCTTATCCAGATAATTGATATAGAGATTAAACAGAACTGGCCTCAATACTGAGCCCTGGGGAGCTCGTTACTGGCCACCAACTGGATTTAACTCCATTCACCACAACTCTTTGGGTCTGGCCATCCAGCCAGTTTTTTACCCAGTGAAGAGTACACCCATCCAAGCCATAAACTGCCAGTTTCTCCAGGAGAATGCAGTGGGCAACACTGTCAAAGGCTTTACTAAAGTCTAGGTACACAATATCCACAGCCTTTCCATCATCCACTAAGCAGGTCATTTTGTCACAGAAGGAGGTCACGTTAGTCAAGCAGGACTTTCCTTTCATAAGCCCGTGCTGACTGGGCCTGATCACCTGGTTGTCCTGTACGTGCCACATGATGTCACTCAGGATGATCTGCTCCATAGCCTTCCCTGGCACCCAGGTCAGGCTGACAGGCCTGTAATTTCCCAGATCATCTCTCCAGGCCTTTTTGTAGATGGGTGTCATGTTTGCCAACTTCCAGTCCACTGGGACCTCCCCAGTTAGCCAGGACTGCTGATAAATGATTGAAAGTGGCTTGGTGAGCACCTCTGCCAGCTCCATTAGTACCCTTGGGTGGATCCCAGTCATTATACAGGGCCCAAGAACTCACCTCTTTGTGGGCAGATCTGCTGTTGTCCACTGTGCCATTAGCATTCATAATTTCCAGGAGTGATTTATTACAGCAGTAGTAGCTTGAGAATGAGAAGCAGTCACAGAAAAAGCTCTGATGTGTGGAGGGGGCGACTTGTTGCACAGCAGCGAAGTTTGCGATGAGCATCTCAACTAAGAACTCTGTTCACTCATCATCAAACCCCAGGTGAGCCTTCAGCACCTTTAATGGGCTGTGGACTGGCTCAGCCTCCATGGAAGTTGCCATTTTCCTCATGGAAAAAGAAATTCAAATGGAAATAAAAGTCCCAGGAGTGAAAAAGGACCACTTTTCATCACAAAGCAAATATCTGTGAAGCTTCTTCCCATGGGGCTATAAATGTGCCTTCAACCTTGGTGGCAATCAGAACTCCAGAAGAAATCACTGTAGTTCTCCCAAAATAGCAAGGCTTCAGGGAGAGTAAGAATAGAGCATGAATGTGCAAGTGATCTGCTCCTGCCTTGTCCTTCCTGCTGTCACCATGCTGGCGCATGGTCCCCTGTGCCTAGCACACAGGGTTTGGGGACTAAGATGGGAAGCTGTTATTGACTTCTTTCATCATTATTTATATACCACTCAAAGCCTACACATTAGCAAAAATATAGATTTTTATCAGTGCCTACTTCACAGACTGAAACAGCCACAGGAACATCACTGTTTCCTGAGATGGCAGGAAAAATAAGAGACATCTCACTGTGCATGCTGAGTCTGTTGCACTGTGCATTTCAATTACTCTTGTCATTCAAAACATCTTATCATGTGTTTACTAAAGAATCAACATCTCCCCTTGCCTGACCCCAAATTTTCCTCTCCCTTCCTTAATCAGTACAGTTGGCAGAAATTTTCTTGATTTTCTCATCCTGATATTGATTTGAATCAAGTGGCTGTGACTGAGGAGCAGCTGAATGCAGAGAATGAAAATCACTACCAGATTGGAACTACATCCCTTTTCTACTCCACGTGGAAACAAAAGAGATTGAAATAGTGAAGGGATCGGGAAACTGAAGTTTGCATTTTTTCTGTAGTGCAGAGACTAAAACTTTGTGCACTTTCCAGAAGGAATTAGATCTCATCTTTCTAACCATCTTTGCCAGAAGAAAAGTTCTACTTAAATTAGAGACATGCAATTATGCTAAATTATGTCGAGGTAAATGAGAGTCAGTCATGCATGAGGGTCTTAGACGAAGAAAGTGGGGCAGATTTTGTATTTTGTATGGAACTAGTCTTCCTGACAATCAATTTGATCTGAAAAGCTGGGCTGAGCAGTCTTTCTGAATTTTATTATTGTAGCATCAGGAAATTGCAGTGACTTGAGAGGCTATCCACAAGCCAAAAACACTTTTACAATTCTCAGATGTTTTTGGAGCCTTTCAACAAAATTTAGGGATTTAAAGTGCCTACCTTTTGGTGTGCTATGCATTTTCTGAGCTTGGTTGTAACTGCCGTCAATTGATTAACTAAGTTGCTTTTATTTATTTTTGTCTTCAAGAGCTGCCAGAAGTCATGGCTTTTTACCATTATCAGTACCTGCAGTTTCTTTGAGAGTTAATAGGTAGAAACATGAAGACATCTTAAATGTGAGTACCAGCTAGCAGTCCAGGAGGAGGGATAAAACGCTAATGGATCCCTTGAGAAGCAGAATATGAGGAACAGTGCTGTACCACAGCAAGCAGAAGAAAACTCCATAAAGAGCAGGGAAGCTGTAAAATGAGCAAATGCATGTATAGCACTAAAGGACTGTCGAAGGCAATGCTGGTAGGACACAAGAGAGTGGGACTAGATAAGTAGGCAAAGAAGGATGAAGGAGGCCAAAAGTCATTCTGAGTGCTCATATCTCTTGTCCATGTTGTAATTTTCTTTAAATTAATTGCTATGTAAACAAAAAGATCCCTGAACTATTTATTCAGAGGAGGAACGCATGCACGCACAAACACATATATTCAAACACAAGCATATGGATTAAGCCTTTTATTGCAGGGTGTTTCGGTCATCAGAGGAAATAACGAAGTGGAGAAACAGCACGAAGAGCTACTGGCAGCATAACATACCGTAACCTTTCTCTGGGCAGAGCAATAACACAGGTATGTATGTTGTGGGAAGTGTCTAGGCTAAGCAAAACCTCTGCCTCTCAGGTTTCCAAGGAGCTGGAAGTCAATTGGAATCATAGAATCATAGAATAGTTTGGATTGGAAGTGACCTTCAAAGCTCATCTAGTTCAACCCCCCTGCCATGAGCAGGGACATCTGCACCAGCTCAGGTTGCTCAGAGCCCCGTCCAGCCTGGCCTGGGATGTCTCCAGTGATGGGGCATCCACCACCTCTCTGGCCAACCTGGGACAGTGTTTCACCACCCTCACTGTCCTGTCGAGTTATATCAGGCTAGACTAGGTTCTTCCTTCTGAGAAGGAATAAGATCTCCCTGGAGCCTTCTCTTCTCCAGGCTGAACAATCCCAACTGTCTCAGCCTGCCCTCATAGCACTCTCTTCTCCATAGGTCTCTTCTCCATAGGTCTCTTCTCCAAAGTAACAAGTGACAGGACAAGAGGAAATGGCCTCAAGTTGCACCAGGGAGGTTCAGATTGGATATCAGGAAAAAAATCTTCACAGAAAGGCTTGTCAGGCATTGGAACAGGCTGCCCAGGGCAGTGGTGGAGTCACCATCCCTGGAGGGGTTTAAAAGGTGTATAGACAAGGTTCTTATGGACATGGTTTAGTGCTAGAGTTAGGTTGGACTCAGTGTTCTTGAAGATCTCTTCCAAACAGAATGATTCTATGATTCTGTGATCCCTCTGAGCATTTTTGTGGCCTCCTCTGGCCCCTCTCCAACAGGTCCATGTCTTTCCTGTATTGAGAACCACAGAGCTGGATGCAGGACTCCAGGTGGGATCTCACCAGAGCAGAGGGGCAGAATCACCTCCCTCGACCTTCTGGTCATGCTTCCTTTTATGTAGCCCAGGATAAAGTGGGCTTTCGGTGTCAGTTTACACATTTCCGGAAGTGCAAAAATTGCTGAATTTGTGAGGGCTGGAACGTGTAGAGCAGCCTGGAAAGACATGAAATCTCAGCAAACTTAAGCACAGGTCAACCCTCCAAACTCAGGTCTTGGACTTGCCTCTGGAGAACATCATGGGAGGGGTGGCAAGTCATTTGTTCTCTGTCATTTCCTCTGTCAACCAGGACTTCATAGCCCAGGAAAGACTGCTTGTTTTACAGACAGGAAAGGACAACACAGGGATCAGCACATGCTTGCGTCTCAGAGAGAAATTAGCTGGTGGTCTACAGGTATGCCAGGCATCTCCCTGTCCAATCCTCATCAAATTTCAACTGGAAATCAGGACAGATTTTCTCTATGTGTTGCCACAACTGGACGCTTTTCTAGTCTCCTTGTCTGCATGTGGCTAAGCTCAGACCGATAAAGTGGGCTCCCCCCGTCTCTTCTCACTGCTTTATAGGCTTTGCCTGGCCTTTGAAGCTGCTAAATCTAAGCACGAGCTGTTGTTTGCAAGCTCTCTTTCATATATTAGCTTTCTGTAGGTTTAGCTCACAGCTGCCAGACTCTCCTGAACCCTTGTTGCAGAAACAATTAACAGCCTCTGTGACTTTCATCCATGGCATGCTGCTAAGTAAAGAAAATGTATTGCACAAAACCAGACTTTTTGTCTCTGGAAACCTGAAAAGGAGAAAAATTGTCTAATTAAGAGTGAGGTGAAGCTACATTCATTCATTTTTTAAGCTAATAGAAGTCCATGGGAAAGAAGAACTACAGAAAGGCAAAGTGTTCCCATGACTAAATGGAAGACTACCAGGAAAGCAAACAAATGAGATGCAGGTTCGAGTTACTGCAGCTCCATAAGGTACAGGTCACTCACTGACAAAAAATGAAGGAATTTTTAGGTTGACACAATTCTTCTCTCACTGACAATAGACCAAAAGAAGGGCCCATGAGTGAAAATTGTGTTGCCAATGCAGGGTGACCTCACTTGGCCATGGTATCCTTCCTGATAGAGCCTCCAAGATGACCAGTTGACAAAATTATTCAAAATACTGAAACAATGAAAAGTGGTCCCATGTGACTTCCTTAAATTCACAGAAGACAGCAGCATCAGGAAGATAACCCAAGCCCACTTTCTTGCTTCTCCTAAAGACCAAGCTGGTACCCAATAGAAGGATTTTATATTAAAAGACCTGCCTAAATACTGCCTAAGTAGTACTTCAGATCCTATTGACCTAAGCTATTTTGTTTTCCTGAGAAACTCCAAATGCTTTCTGCCTTCCTCAGAGTCTTAATGCATTGCATATTTGTATTAACACAGTTTCTGTGGGGTAGGTCCCTTTGGTTTTTTGTACAGCTCAGACCAGAGATGGTTTTAGATGAATAGAGCCTGTCACTTTTAAACTAACGCTGTTACTCGCAAAATTGGACATTTTCCAGCTAACCACTGTTATGAACGGAAGAGTAAATAGAGTCCATTTAGCAGAGACAAGAAACTCAGTGCTTCCAGAAGAGCCATGACTGTCACAGGTGACAGCTGTCCTCTGAGCAGCAAGTAAGGTCAGGTAGCAGAAGTGTCCTTCCATCTGCTTCTTCTTCAAAAATAATTGTCGGCCTTATGCTTTACGTTGGTGATTGCCTCAGGTAAATCAAGCCTTGACATTTCTTGTCTGAAGCAAGCTCAATGAAATCAGAGAACAGATTTTTGCAAGCTGTTTATCCAAGCAGCCAGGAACCGGAGGAGCTCACCCGGGGAGAGGAGTAAAACCTCACTAGAAGAGCTTTCAAAAATAGGTTAAATGAACTATAAGGTGACAGCTCTGTTTGTTAACCTTCCCATGGAACAAGTAGGCAGCTTCAGTGCCCTCCTCTGTCCTGTGAACGTCAGCCGACATGCTGAACTATGTAGATATATTGAAATGGTTAATAAATCAATGGGTCAGTCTTTTCTCTAAGGAACTTATATTCAAAGGTCACATCTTAGCTGAGGTGCAGGGATTTGGTGTTGCATTAACTGTTGTAAATATAACTGTCAAATCTAAGTATCTATATTACAGATATCTGCACCTATGGTCGTCTTTCTGGGAAAGATTCATTTACCTATACTTATGCATCTTGTGCCACAAGAGACACAGTAAGTAGTCTACTGAGGCTGGCATATAGGATAAAGGACTTTGGGATGCCAGCATCGTTCTGGCAGGGTGAGTGCAGTTGGAGACTAGTCAAAATATCCTAGAGCATTTACAATCACAGGAGGTGTCCGTCATTCAGCACTGAGGATTATCCTAGAAGCAGCCCAAGCAGCACACTAAGCAGTACCAACAGACATTGAAGTGACGGACATGGACTACTACTTTAGCTTGACAAAATTGTGTTCATATTTTATCTACTAGCTAGCTCTCAATGACTGAAAAAACATCTAAGAGATATGCTTTTACATAGATGTCAAAATTTTAGAAGCCCGCATGCAGACTTATGAATGCACAACAGAGCAACACAATTTCCCTTGATCTAAACCAACACAAAGAGCCAGCAGTTCACCCTTGAAGAGATACACATTTATTTTGCTCTGGAAAGAGCCCTACACACCCTATGGTCCCCTCTCCAAGCTTGGCTGCTTCAGAGTTCTGACATTCCCTTGAGCTGTCTGCTGTGACCACTATGTAGAAGAGCTTTATCCTACATCCTATATTGCAAGATGTGATGAAGGACCCAGGAATGTCCTTCCCAAAATTTACTGTATTTATTTTCCCTGTGATTTTGTTCTTAGTGACCTTTACTAATAAATTTATGCTAAGACATAGCCAGGATGTGTGTTGAACTTAACAACTAGGAAGTTAACGAATGGAGTAAAGTGTGTGTGAGAGAGAGAAATCTTTTTTTGCCTCCTGGAGCATCTATCAGCATAGCATAGCATAGCATAGCATAGCATAGCATAGCGAAGAAAGGAGAGGAGGGGAGAGGAGGGGAGAGGAGAGGAGAAGGGAAGGGAAGGGAAGGGAAGGGAAGGGAAGGGAAGGGAAGGGGAAAAGAGAATATTTCAGTTCGAAGGGACCTACAACAATCATCTAGTCCAAGCTGGTTAATAACACTGGCTAAGCCAAAATTTTGCATCCGTTTCAGTCCAGCTGTCCCATATCCAGGATGAGAAACAAAGACTCACCAGTATGTCAAAAAGTGACATGACCAAAAACTGAAGAAGTCTCTAAGCCCTCCAGTCAATGTCTCAACTACAGAGACATCACTAAAGCAGGTCTAACAAAACTTTCTCACAACTGCCTCTTTTTTATTCTACATGGAGGTCTTACTATATCCCAAAATAGAATTGTTTACTACAGAGACCATTCTTGAGCAGAATCTTGTCCCATACTGGATTTCCAAAACTTCAAGTAACAATGTCCTGTTAAGGATTGAACATAAAAAGAAATATTCATGAGTTCCACTTTAAAAGGGTACACCCTTATCAAGTAATGTTCAGGTCCAGGTTTTGGTTTTAAAAGGACTGAATGAAGGCAATGCCACTGAGGAGGGGAGTGCTCATGCATTTCTTTGGATTTTTCTCTGTCAGTGCAGAGCCAAAAAAATCCTACTTATTCTCATACCTACCATATATACAAATCTAAGTTAATCAGATCCAGCAAATGGGTAAAATTTCATCATCTAATTGTTGGTATCTCTTCTGTTGAATAGTAACATATTACAGAAAGGTCTCAAAGATCAGATATTAACTTCAAAAATCTTGACATGGACAGAATTTTCTCACAGGCGTGCACTGAGATAGGCATCCCAGAAGGTTGCTTGTATCTGATATAAAAGGCAGTCCCTGGCAAACAACCCCTTTTTCTCCCATTGCATGGGAGTTTGTTTCACTGCTTCCCAGAAGAGGTCAGAACTGATGTGTGAAGGGTACACCCGCATCATATATCTATAGAGTGACATTCTTCAGCTCACTGTATGTGAGTGCCTGAGCACTGTTTCACTCACAGGGCAGATTCTTTTCTGCCATGAAGCAAAGCATTATTAGCTGAAACTCAGCCCTGTATGAAACACAATGAAATGGATTTTCCCAGGCCTCTTTTTCCTTCTCCTTTCTCAGCTAATTTAGAGGGAAAATGCATTGCAAAGGAAGGGAGAAAATCAAATTATTTTCCTTTCACTTCAGATCACTTCCAGTTTCTCGATTCAAACCACATCCAGGATGCTCAATAAGTTACAGTGTGAACTCACAGCCACATCTGCTGGGGAAGGCTATGAAAAGATGAACCCTCACCAACAGTCTCGCTCTATCACCATCACCTCCATAACATGGAACCACCTCATCGCTTGCTAAGAATGTGTTGGCTTTATGACTTTTCCAGTGACCCACCATACCCTTAAGAGGATTTCATATCAAGCTATAGGCAGTGTCCTATCAGGTATTATAAATGTGTGGGTGGCTGTAAGCACTCCAGAATCATAAGGAAAGCACCATAACAGATACTGCAGGTGGAAATTCCCGTTATATTACACATCCTAGTAAAGGGTTATCTCTGATGCACCATCTACAGAGCTATGAATTTTCCAAGATGACACACATTGGCCACTGCTTCTGCTGCCAGGTAAAGGAAAATGAGGCAATATCACTTTGGAAGTGGCCATGACAGCATTCTAACTGCTACAGAGCAAAGAGAGATAGCAAGGAGATTCCACCCCTCTATTCTGCTCTGGTGAGACCCCCTTGGAGTATCATGTCCAGCTCTGGAGGCCGCAGGATGGGAAAGACATGGACCTGCTGGAGAGGGGCCAGAGGAGCCACAGAAATGATCCGAGGCTGGAACAGCTCTGCTGGGAGGACAGGCTGAGAGAGTTGGCGTTGTTCAGCCTGGAGAAGAGAAGGCTCTGGAAAGATATTATTGTGGCCTTTCAGTGCTTCAAAGTGGCCTATAAGAAAGATGGGGGCAGTCTATTTACCAGGGCCTGTTGCAATAGGACAAGGGGTGATGGTTTTAAACTAAAGGAGGAGAGATTTAGACTAGATACAAGGAAGACATTTTTTACACTGAGGGTGGTAAAACACTGGTCCAGGTTGGCCAGAGAGGTGGTGGATGAACCATCCCTGGAGACATCCCAGGCCAGGCTGGACGGGGCTCTGAGCAACCTGAGCTGGTGCAGATGTCCCTGCTCATGGCAGGGGGGGCACTGGGGGAGCTTGGAAGGTCCCTCCAACCCAAACCATTCTATGATTCTGTGAAATCTGCCCTTCTTGCTGCCGTGGTCCTGCTGGTTCCTATGCTATAATGGTGAGAGACGACTTCACACTAGTGTCCACACAGTCACTCTGTTTCACTGTGTGATGATAAGCAGCTCCGTGGAAGAGTGAGAAAAGGGAGAAGTGTGAGCAGGAAATGAGGAAGGAGGATTTGGAGAGAGAATTAATGTTAATGTGCAGCTGGAGAGGGATGTGGTCAGAATAAAACAACGATGTGGAAAAAATACAAAGGATGGAAAAACCCAAAATGCATATGCTTTCATTATTTAACCAAACAAACCTGAAAACACTGATAGTAGTGTTGGTTATTCCTCGTTAGCTCAGTGTCCAGCTGGAACCTGACCTTTCATAAAGACCAACAGAAGTGTTGCCATCTGCCCTGTTTCCACTGAATGTGTCACCAGAAATATAAACCATTTAAAAATTGCAGCTTCTGGAGGGAGTTGTTATCTGCGGGCCTCACTGATGGATTGAGCACACAGGTGAGAGCTGTGAGGACAGAGAGGGCACTGGGCTTTCTCCATGCGTCCATACTTCCACACCTCCATCTTTCTGTCCCTCCTCCCTTCATTCTACCCCTTCATTCCTCCTGGCTTCCCCACGGTCACTAGAGAAGAAAGCAATAGTGACAAGGCTTGGCTGGGCATGCCCTTCTGTTGTGACTTGGTGGAGGAATACACACTTCCTTAGTCCCATCAGATTCTTCTCCCACTGTTGCGATTTATTCTCTAGTGGAGATGATGAGACAGAGAGAAAGAGTAAGAGTAGGATGTAGGCTTCATATCAACCCATGGAGCAAGTTCAAAACAAACCCAAAGAGGTTCATCATGAAACTGGGGAACTCTTCACCACAGGATGTTGTAGGTGTTGAAAAGTGGTGAGTATTCATGGGCAGATTCTTGCCAAGAGAGACACTGATTTTACAAAATATACAAAAACCTCCTTCAGGTCAGGAAATCTCTGAACACCAAGTGGTTGGATGCCAGAAGGGCAATTTAGGGAAACACATATTTACCTCATTCTTATACCTGGTATCACCCTGGACCACTGTCAGAAACAGGAGGCTAGGCTACGTAGCCAATACAGCCTTTCTTATGTCCTTCTGTTAGCCCAGGACCTGTTACATCCTTCAGGTAAGCAATGTCCCCTCCTCCCTTCACTGCACACACAAACATAAAACCCTTCACTCCAACAGGTCTTTCAGTACGTCCCACCCCTTCCCACCAACATCATCCCAACCCCCTACCTTTAACATCAGTGTCCTGCTAGTCCCTCAGACCCCTCATTCCAGTGTTGACCAAGTATTCAGCTTCCAGCATCATTTCGATCACTCAGAGGCTCCAGGGACTATGACACCAGATCCATGTTAGTCCCAATAATACCTTAGTCCCTTCTGCCTCAGGCCCCTCATCAAGAACCTCGGATTCCCAAAGTCAGGTCTAAGAGATGGCAGGAAAGTACGAAAGCAAGGAGAGATGATTTGGGAAGGGAAGAGAGGGCTAAATAAATCCGCAAAGCCAACAAGATGTCTTATCTTCTGCTACTTCAAAGTTGGGGTTGTTTTTTTTATTCCTAGCTTAGACTTCTTTCCTAGTTGCCAGTGCCCACACATACTCTCAAGAACGTGCTTTTAAAGCTTGCTTTGCTTCATAAAATGCTATTTTTGTTGTGAGGTGTAATGACTACCTAAGAAATCTCTTGTACCCCTGTCAAAGAGAGAAATCTATCGAAAAAAAAAAAAGTCTTTTCTTAGGAAACAGCATGAGCTCAGTTCAAAACAGGTCTATAATACAAAATGACTTCCAATAACTTGGACTATCTTTATCTCAGAAGCTGTTGGCCTAAGGCATCTTGTGTAACAGAGAACAAGTGCAACATTTACAGGTTAGCTTAGGGCATCTTCTTTAACAGCTTATGAACTATTCGGTCTTTGCTTGCCCACAGAATTTCTCCCCACTTCTTCCTCAAACAACCATGTCTTCCGGCAATATTTGTGCTAGGATTGACCAAATGCCATTGACACATTTCTTATGCTGTAAGGTACATGTAATACCCACTCAGCCACCCATCCGAGTACAGTGAGTTCATCATTACCACCCCAGTGTTAAAGCATGTTCCTGCAGGCTTGTAAGAAATTGTTTGCTCTGATGGCAAACATCACCACAGCAGCAAATATTCCCTTTCGTGCAGCACTGCTGGGCATGGCTCTTTTTCTTTTTTGTTTTCTAAAAATGGCCCTTTAATAAGTCTCTGAGATCCTGAAACCCAGTCAGGGATGTGCATGTTGGGAGCATGTGCGGGGCAAGCAGCCACCCTGATTAACAGGACAATGATGAATTATGTGCATGACCCAAGACGTTACTTATGCTTTTTCCAGCTCAAATCCAAGATGTGCTTCAACAGAGCAGCCATCCAGGCAGAGCACTGGCAAGTCACACAGCTCTGAAAGATGCACATTTATGTGCAGAAACAATGGTGATTTTTAATCTGCTTCACATTTCAGGGCTCTGTGCTGTTTTCTCTGCAGCAGGGGGAGGGAGGTGGGACCCCAGTGAGTATCTGCTGGCTGTAGTAACATCACGCATGCAGGTCCATGCTCAGAATGTTTATTAAAAAGGACAAGAGTGAGGAGAGACTGCACATGACACGCAGATCAAAATATCAGCCACAGGAGTTGCAGAGGTTGTCACAAGCTCGGCAACATGTTTAAAATCTTCCTGGCAAGCTCTGACTACAGATTCATTATTGTTCTGCATCCAGCTCTTTGGCCATACACTGGAAAGGCAAGAAGGACACAGGCTTGGGCACTGATTTACTGCTGGCTGGACCACTTCCATCTTAACTTGAAGCAATTGTGTCCCCTTTCAAATGTCTCTTTCCCAGACAAAGTCTAAATATCATTTGAGGAATGGCACAGGCCAAGGACTGCTCCTAAAAGGCAGAAAAAAATTGCCCATTTCAGGTAAGAGTTTTTAATCACATACGTCAACTTGCTGTGTCCTCCAGACCAAATAACGGACTTTGACCCTTAGTCACCCAAAAAACATTGCCATAGAAACTAGACTCTAGACCCAGCTGGATTTATTTTAGGATGACTATTATAGCCCAGTGGTATTTCATAGAGAAAACTGAGACAAAAAAAAAATCTTCTCCTTCCATAGACTTACACTATACCACTGAAGCCAAAGAGGAGCCAGCAGGAATGACGGATTTGGTTCCTTCCAGTGATGACTGTTGATGAAATGTCTCCAAACTCTATCAGCTTAGCTGGGTATTTCTAAGGTTTCTATGGTCCCACCAGCTTGCTATCTGCACACTTCTGTCCACACCCTCCTCTGCTGCCTCTGGAGTCGTACTCACCCAAGAAAATTGCACAGATCTGTGCTATTGGCAATAGGAGACCTAGGCAATGATTCCTAAAAAAATCACAGGTAGCATAAAACTAAAACTCCAAACACTTTGGTCCAGAGTTATACTTTTAGACTCTTTACCCTTTCTTTATCTAGATCCAGGTATTGTCCTCGCATACTGCTCTTTCAACTTTGCTCCCTGTTGGACTACTACAGCTCTTCAGTGGCCCGAATTCTTCTTTCTTCTTCTGGGCTGCTCAGATCCATTTGTAGCTCCTGCTCACAGCACCTTCAACTCATCCTGACCCTCTATGGGCCTGTGGGGCTGGCTCCTGCCTTGTCCTTCAGGCTGCTGCATCCCGTCACTTGGTCATGTCCTCACCTTGGCTTTGGTACCCCAGTCTTGCTTCTGCTGTAGCTCCAGGTGTGACTGCCCATGCCCTGATCAACAGCTCCCCCCACAGACACTCAATGTTTGCCTTCCACATACTTTGCACTATATAAGCAAGCAGACTAAAAACAATTTAAGATAAAGGCTGTTTGCAAACTACAGGCTTTGGATTTGGCTAGTTGCTAAAGCAAGATATCACTGCTTTCAAGGGAGGAACAAAATCTGATTTTTCTGTCTTTCCGTGTATATTTTCATCAAAATTTTAGTTTTCAAAATGAACTCCAGCCAGGCTGAGCTCATGGCTTCTACAGGGCTTTGAGCCCAGGAGGGAACATAGATTTCAGTACTGCCTTGCTGCACCGCAGTGGCTGGAATTAAATTATTGACTTCTTCACTTGGAAGGCTCTAGAATTTGCAAAGTATAACTTCTTCATCAAGAACAGTTGCTCAGATGAATTCGTCAGAGCTTTAGGACATGGAATTCCAACATGCAAACAAAAAAAATCCTGCTTGGGAAATGGTTAACGACTGACAAGGGCAGCCCTGAGCTCCAGACTTTGCCGAAGGACTGCAGTGTCTGAGGGTAGTACATGAAGAATACCAACCGAATGGGAATACTGACTTTGTTGACAAAAATCTTGACTCTTTATTTCATTTACCAAGGCAGAGCTTTCTTCTGAACTGATCGATATAGTCTTGCCCTGACCTTCGCTTATGTGTGAAGATGGGATTTGCACTACTGATGTAATCTTTATGAGAGAAGTTATCTCCCATAAAAGACAGAGAGACAAGTTATCTCTCATAAAAAAGAGTTATCATGAAGCCTTGTGAGTCAGGAAGAAGACCTGGCACTTGCCTTCTATCCAGCCAAGTGATTTTCAAGCCAGGAAGTAGGAGCAGTTTGCGGTAAAACAAACAAGTCCGTTGGCACTTTCTTAGCCAACTCTGTGTTTTGTTGGCTTCTTTACAAGCATTCAAACATATGCATCTGCCTATGCAGAGAATAGTGGCGCTAACTACAGTTCAGTAGGATGACTCACACACAAGTTTCTGCAAGACTAGGATGTGCATTAGTAAGAACTTTAGGGCTTTGGATGGCTATGTTCATCTAATAAATTAGACATAGTATACATTTCTCACCAGTGTTTAACTTTTGATCATGTTTCCTGAAGAGAAGCAAAATGTATATCAATAGAAGAGCCTGGAGCTCTACAAGACCTAAAGGGAAGCTTCAAAGACATGAAATCAAGTCCACAAACATGATTTCAAGAGAGAGAAGTAAATAATGAATACGTTTTCTCTCCATGACTAAGCAAACAGATGGGAAGCGATGCAGAAGCTTCAAAAGGGAAAATCACAAAACTCTCTTCCAAAGAAAAAAACTGCAAGATCCATTCAGATGTATCTCGCTGGCTCATCAAACAGAGGCTATCCAACAAGCTGGGTGAAATCCTGCCTTATTAGATGGAGCTTTGGTTTTTCTCCCTTGCTCTTTTATCCTCTAATGTTTCTTGTTTTCTTGCAGGAAGAGAAGGAGCCCAGGGTGACCTCTCCCCAGCTCTTTTCCATATCAAAAATGTAGAGCTGAACATGTTCTAAAATGAACAGGATTTGCCAAGCAGTATCCACCCTGATGCTCAGGACTCCTCTGAAGCTTGCCAGACACTGTGAGTGGCCATTGTTCCTCACACAACAGCCATAAAATGCCTATGAGCATAGCCTTCAACAGCATAAATCGCCGTTTTGCAGCATTTTGGAGCACAAGTCTTATGAATGGCAGCTGAGGTACCTGGGGGGTTCAGCCTGGAGAACAGGAGGCTGAGGGGAGACCTTCTCACTGTCTGCACCTGCCTGAAAGGAGGTTGTAGCATGGAGGGGGTTGGTCTCTTCTCCCGGGTAACAAGTGATGGGACAAGAGGAAATGGCCTCAAGTTTCACCAGAGGAGGTTCAGATTGGATATTAGAAAAAATTTCTTCCTGGAAAGGGCTGTCGGGCATTGGAACAGGCTGCCCAGGGCAGTGGTGGAGTCACCATCCCTGGAGGGGTTTAAAAGACATGTAGATGAGGTTCTTAGGGACATGGTTTAGTGACAGTGTTAGGTTAAAGGCTGGACTCGATGATCTTGAGGGTCTTTTCTAACCAAAATGATTCTATGACTCTATGATCCAAGGACCTGTCTCCTCCTTGGGCTTTCACAGCTCCTCTGCACTGGAAGACGGCACTTTAGTCCACCTCTGATGGACCGTGTCATTCTGGAAAGTGTGAGCAGCCACCTCCTTAGTGGTTCAACTGGCAGACTCTTCCATCTCCTCTGCCTGAAGTAGAAAGCAATGGGCATTCACCAGTTAAACAAATATATCAGTAATGTTGCCTTCAATGAAGGCAGTGCAAATGGGAAAGCATATGCTGTGGTAATTCTGGTTATTCACGTTGCACTTTTCTTGCTCTCTTCCATTAATTTCTTTTAGCATGTGTGTGCGCAGATACTCTTTCCCTCTGATCATGATTTAAAGGTGATCTTGCAGACTTCAATAGGTCCCTAGCCTGTGATGTGGAAACTTCAAAACAGAAACCATTCCCAAACATCTCAGACTTTCTCAGCTAAAAAGTAAATGGAGGTTATTCCAGAGCAAGCAGCATTCCAGCCCAGACATGATAATCTGAAATGCTGGTGAAATAGAAATGTGTAGCCTACCCTCTATGTGCTCAAGATCTTGCTCACACAACTCTAGTTTCAATGTTGATCAGGTACTAAACCAACGCTGCTCCATATTTCAGATTTCTTCACTCTTGGTAACTTGACTTGCACAGCAGTTGCCTGGAGAATGATGAATTTGACCTTCCAGGCATATTACATGTACAGAAAATCCCTCTTGACCCTCAGAACCATGTTCTGAGATGATCCAGTAGCAGCCAATTACTATTTCTGGTAGTTTTCGAAGCAATATTATGCACACAACTTTCACACATGCCAAAGGTTCAACATTTCTCATTTCCTTGCCCATGGTGAGATTCCTTGCAGTCTTCTCAAATTTCTAATTCTAAGAATGCATTTCTATAAAGGGCACATCTCAAAGCAAATTCTCAATAGAAAATGTCTTTTTAGGAGATGTACTCATTCCATATAATATCGAGTAGGGATAAGATTATTTCACACCTAAGAATGTTTCTGAAACATTTAAGGTACAATAACTATTGATTCTCATGCACAAACAGAAGCGTAAATATGTCAGAGATGATTTCACTGCTTTGAAAATTCCAGGAAGTAAGAAAAATAAATAAATACAAACCAACCTGTGTGGTTTGGTCAGATAAAATCAGTAAGGAACAATATTTTCTTACTGAGTATAAGAGCATATTAAATATAATGAAAAGGTTTGTTGGTTTGGTTTTTAAAAAGAAGGAAACAAAAAATGCACACTTGCACTGATAGTCACTCTCTGGGTAGATGTGAGTGGCAGCATTTTCCAGTTACAGGCAGCAGGTTGAAAGAAAATTTAGGGGAAGTATAACAGGCATTTCAAAAGAAAATAACCGGAGTAGCTTGAGAGCAGGAATGTTATCAAAATTTGTCTCTCTGAGTGGCAGATAATCATCAGAAGTTCAGTAACACCAGGAAGACAGTCACAGAAAGGGTAGTACGGCAGCCGTGCGCAACGCCTCTGCTTTTTTGCATTTCAGATTGTACTTGTCTGGTTTAAAAAAACCAAAACAAACAAACAAACAAAAAATCAAACCAAAACAACAAAAAAAACAAAAACAAAAAACCCCAAACAAACAAACAAACAAAAACGCAAACCCAAAACAGATGGCTAAAGAGGACTGGGATTTGAATGACAGAGTTCAGATTTGAATGAGATCTCCATACTAGACTATGGAAAATCTGCCTTGAGGTAGGAAACCCCAAGATACTCAACAAAAGAAAAAAGCAAAAAGGGCATGTCAGAAGAAAACTCATTAGATAACTTTAGAAAAACACCAGGTAGCTCATAAAAAAAAGAAAATATGAGCTCTGTCTCTTGTGATTTGTTCACCAACTATCCAGCCTGCTTCATCACAACCTCCAGCGAAAGCTTTGGGCCCAATGGTTGTGCCAGCCAGACACTGGGCCCATGATCCAGGCCTTCAATATATTAATACTTTCAACATTCATGCCCAAGAGGCAGATGAAAATAGGAATAATCATCACAAAAGCCTCGGCTCCAAATCTCAGGAACCAACAAGCTGCTTTCTCATTTTTGGAAAAGAAAAGCACAGAGCAAAATGAAAACTCCACTCAGTTCCTTGTCCCATGATACCCAGGGCCACAAAGTTTTGCTGTTCCTCCATCACTGCAAGCACCAATCTCTTTAGCTACATATTTAAAAATACACCTTGTGCTTCCCTAAAATTCAGAGCTCACTCAAGCATACAGCAGTAAGTGCCAGTTGTAGACGATTTTCCATGCCATAGGGTACAAAACGATTTGGCAGATTTTGTCCTGATAAATCGGAATATGCTTTGGGAAGGAAGCCAGAGAAGTCAAAATGTAGGGAGAGAGCGAGGAAGGTGAGAAGAAGCTACTAAGCAGACACTAGCAGTGCAGTCAAACAAATTGTTCGAGAAAAAACAAACGGTCCAGGCATTTTCTTCCTTGAATCATTCTTATACTAGGGTGACATCCTTCTGATTTTAGTGAGATCATAGAATCATAGAATAGTTTGGTTTGGAAGGGACCTTCAAAGCTCATCCAGTGCCACCCCTGCCATGTCCAGGGACATCTTCACCAGTTGCTCAGAGCCCCGTCCAGCCTGGCCTTGAATGTTTCTAGTGATTATATATCCACACATTTCCCATGGGCAATGCAAAAATATTAATCCACTGTGCCGCAGTCACAGTGGGGCTCAGACTTATCCTGGGCCACATTGTCTGCTGGTGTAACCTGGCATCAGAGTCAACAAACTCAACAACTCATACTCTTCAGGACGAGTTAGCTGAGAGATTGACACAGTCCTGCTTGAAAATGGGCCAAAAGTAAGCCCAGCAATGCTGATTTCGCACACATTTTCAGTACAAATGCAGTAACTACAAGTCCTGAGCCCACAGCAAAAGCTTCCTAGCCCTGAGTTTAATTATAGAGAAACTTCTTGAGTTGGACTTTGGTTTGGTGAGCAGGCGCAGCAGTCATCTTGCAGGAGATACGTTTACCTTCCAAGATGCACAATGAGTGTGAAATACCCAGTATAACTCTGCCGCAGCCACCCTCCTCCATCCGCAGCCACGAGGAGAGACAAAAGCCCTGCACATCACTGATGTACGTGTCTTTGCTGCCCAGGGTGTCCAGAAAGACCAAGCAATTGAACTGGCAAACCAATGCAAGATGTGCCCGTGCCCTATCACAGGAACACAGGCCTGGAGAAGGATGGCCACATCTAGTTGCTTTCTCCCTGGGGCAACTCTGCCGTGTACTCCCTATCACAGCCCTACCATATGCCTATTTAGGGCTGATAATCATATTCTTTCTCAGAAATACATTTCACTGCTTCCCCCCATCTGGCAGCTTCAGCAAAGCACTGAGGAAGCAGCCCGTATGAATGTAATTGCGCATCACATAAATTCTTGAAAGAAAAGGTTATGTAAATATTTCATTTCCACAGCAGCAGGCTTTGACCTCGGGGCAACCTCTGTGGCTGTGTTGTCTCCGCTAAAGGCTTTCAAGTACACTCAGATCTGGCATGTGAGATTAATCGCCATGTAAAGGGGTTAGGTGTTGTGCTGAAATATTGTTGAAAGGCATTACAGTGATTCCTCTGGCTCAACAGGAAAGGAGACTTGCTGCACAGCTCCGGTTTGCCTAGTGAGATTATTTCAGTCCAGCTCCTTTGGGATTAAAAATTCAGGCTCCTCCTGCAGTGGTCTAACGTCCAGCTCCTCAGAGGCATTGGCGTACCCCATTCCTAATACATAGATGTATAAGGGAAGCAACTATATTCATATAATCAGACACCTTTGCTCATCCTGGACGTAGCTCTTCATCTGGCAATTTCTACCAAAAATTCATTGCTTCTGCTGAACAAAAGCACTGTTGTCACCTCTCTGGGCTTTTCTGGGGAATTTTTCCAGAGTTGTGCTGGATGCAATGCGACTGCCAGAAAATTGTTTGATATGAGTAATGTCTTTCACAGCAAATCAGCTCTAGACACGTGTATTAAACCATATATTAAACACTAAGGGGAACAAAAGTGTTGAGCAAGACCTAGTATAATTTGAGAACTGTTATTTGGTTCAGGGCCAGCACACGGTGATAATTTTCTAGCATTAGGAACTTCCTCTGACAGAGACGTGATCTTTGCATTTAATGGCTTTTGATGGATTTTCTTCCCCTTTTAATTTAGCCACTGCTGTTTCACTCCATCCAGACTTCTGGCATTCTCACTGACCTGTGGTAAGAAACTCAAAATGTTCACAAAAAACCTATGTGAAGAAATAACAGAAAAATAATTTTTAATGTGCAAACTTTGAGATCTCTCCCTCTGTCCCTTTAGCTACCTGATTTACTGACTTGTCTGTTATTCAGCTTGACAAAGACTCTTTCCTTCTGTATCCCTCACTGTGGAAGATACACCCTTGTAGACCACTGTCCTCAGAGTCAGGATCTCCCAGCCCTTTGAACATATTTAGCTTTCCTCTGGTTTTGGTTTTCCTTTGGTTTATCTGTTTCCTATTCAGGTGACAGTCTTGCTATTTCTCTTAATTAAAACAAGAATTTAAAGAGGCAAATGCCTCTCTGCATTTGTTATCTCCAGCACTTGACTGACTAAATAACAACTTGTTGCCTCAGCAAAGGGCAACTTCATCTTTCACAACTGCATACATCTTCCAGTGAGAAGTGCATCTCCTACTGATCCTCATGTTTGATATATCCCTATATCTGCAGGTATCTGTACAAGCACAATAGATGCAAACAACTACATGGAAAAAGAGTATTGCTCATTATGATGTGCAAGGTTTGTGTTTAGGAATTGTTTCTGATCAACTCTGGGACAAGTATAGGTCACAGTTGACCTACAAAAGCTTTCTTCTATGAAGTAATACTTTCTGTTGTCCTTGCTGTCCTTCTCTGCACCTTCTGCAGTGCATCCTCTTTCAAGAACCATGCACACGGTTGCCAGAATCATAACAAAATCAAAGTCAGAAATGACCTCAAGAAATCCTCTTGTCCAAATCCCTGCTCAAAAAAGTGCTTTGAGATTAGATCTGATTGCTCAGGGCCTTGTTCCATCAAATTTTTTAATAACTCCAAGGATGGAAACTCTACAGCCTTTCTGGGCAATCTGTTTCAGTGTTTGGATTAGCATTGTTAGCAAAGAAATTTTGGCAACAGACATTCATCCCAGTCCTCTGTAACCACATGCTGGAACAAATTTTGGATGAGCACTTGCCAGCCTGGACAGAAGAGTGTTAGGTTAACGGCTGGACTCCATGCTCCTAAAGGTCTTTTCCAAGCAAAATGCTTCTGTGATTCTATTACTAGGATTGTATCTCTGTTATCTGTGTCTCATCATCAATATCTCAAACAAGTTCTTCTCAAAAGTTTTGGCTCCAGGGACTGTGACTCCTTTCAAACTGATCGTCCATGGTCATTCCTTCTTCAGATCCAATTTCATAACATTTACTGTGGCCTCATGGGCAACAATCTGGAAACCTCTTCCTTCAGCCCTTCTGCTCATTGATGCAAACTTTTTGTTGGTACTGTAAAAAAGAATAGTCAATGGATCAAACCAGCCATCTGAAGACACTTCCCACAGTTCTTTCTGTCTGAAATAACTGGGGAAAAGGGAGAATGTTTTGATACCTTCTGTCTTTTTTTTTTTAAATCCTTCTTTATCAAGACTTGAAAAATATCCTGTTTTCAGGTTTCCAGATGGCCCCAGCTCTGTGATTATTTATTGTGTGGACATGAGGAGGCTGGTTGGCAGTAAACAAAGGTCCACAAATTTTCAAAGGAACTCATACCACTTGTTGAAAAACTAATTAAGTATCATACAGACTAGATGCATGCTACAGTGATTGCAAATGCTTTGTGTCTCAAGTGCTATCTTAGCACAGACATCAACTTTATAATTTTAATTTCCTTACACTCACCCTCTCTTCATTTCCGCCCAAGTGGTTTATTTGGGCTTTTCAAGTGGTATAAATTAGCATAAATTGAAATGTCAATATCAGACAAGAGAAAAAAAAATCAAAAACTCAAAAACTAATGTTGCGAAAACTATATGTCTTTTTTCAGTTTCCCAAAGAGTCCTTGTTTTTAACCAAGGAAACACTACCACTTCAAAATGCTATGACCTCAAGTAGTTTAGTTAGTCTCATAAACCAGAAGGAAGTGCAGGTTATGGCTTAGAGGACTCTGACTGGTTTGTCATTCTCATTTCCCTATTCTTATAGTGTGGGAGTGGATAAATCCCATGATTTATACAACTAGGACAGATGACCACGCATGGTGCAGAGCCTCCTGGGTGATGAGTATCCTGAGTGTCAATGATGCTATGACCAACCAAGCAACCTCACATCAGCAGTTGAGGAACCACTTTGCAATATCTGTGTGACATATCTACCCATGTTTAAGACTTCGTGAATCACCGTATCAACTAAGAAACAGATATCATCCCAATTTAGTAGCACTGCAGCCTGCCTGCTATTATCCAAGTCTTATCCCAGGGGGAAGGGTGGAGAATATCTCTCTATTTGAGGCTTATGCAGAAGAAGTCCATACAGTCGTAAAGGATTGACTACTGCTTTTAATTCATACAGACGATATTCAGATGGTATCACATTGGGCAGAAGAATATAGGAAACTACCTTTCTTACGAGCAACTCACTCCTCTGAGTACAGACAAGGTGCCAGAGACTGGAGAAACCTGAGAGAAAAAGATGAACCCTGACACAGTTATCTTTCCAGTCAAGGTGGCAGGGATTAGACAAACAGACCACGATGATGTGCTAGATTACATTGTTTTACAGAGGGATTTTTAAAAGCCATGGGGCAGTAAGCCAGTGCCATTTGTACTTCATCGTGTCCCTTCTCTGATCTTTAGGAAACCCTCCATCTGTGACATGAAATCAAAGCTAGGAGCAACCATTTGAGAAGTCATAAGCACACAGCTGGCAAGCAAAGATGTTTTTTCTGTAACTGTATCTGTAATGGAGGAAGGATGACTGCCCTTCTTCACTGTTCATTAAATAGCCAAGCATCATTTATGTTAAAGAAGAGCCAAGTGTCACAATATATGGTGATGGCTATATTATATAAACACAGAAACAGAGAATCATTTTGGTTTGAAAAGACCTCTAAGATCATCTACTCCAAGCATTAACCTAACGCTGCCAAGTCTGTTATTGACCCCTCACTTTTTTGGGAGGAGAAGCCCCAGTTCCTATGTGACCATTCTCAGGTGCTTCCACAGTTTCTAACACATCAATAACCCTTGTGTCTTTGCTGCCGTGTGGAGCTCCATCCCCTGCCTCCACTGAGATGGCAGACTGAAGAACCTTGCTAGCACACTGTCCCTAGCACACTGTCCTTCAAATATTGGTGTTCCACCACCAGCTTTATCTCTAGCAAGCCTGGTTTTCTCCCTTTCCCCCTTCAAATCTAGTTTAAAGCTCTTTCAATGAGCCCTGCTAACTCCTGTGCAAAGATCCCTTCCCTCCCCTGATGAACCATGTAACTAGGAGCAGCCAGGAAACATATGAAATGCCTGAAATCAGTTTTTATTTCAAAGTGCAATCACTTCAAATCAGCTGCAGCACTTTGTACATGGCTTTTGCAGCCTGGATGCATTAGCCACGGATTCGTTACTCAACTCTAACTGCCTCACCCTGACCTCATGATCTTCCTCCCTGCCATTCATTGTGCCCAGCTCCTGTCCTTATCAAGTGCTTAGAACATGAACTCGCACGCCGTTGTACACAGGGGCTGTAAGTGCAAATCTTTTATTATATGCAGCCTAGCTTTTGTCTCTTGCTGTTACTCCATGCCAGAGGGAGGAGCAGATTTCCAGGGGTAGCAGGAATCTAACATTTCAGAGCTGGGAGCTCCATTATTTCAATACTGCAAGGTGTGTCATTGCTCCTTGAGGCTCATTACTTCCTTCGCCTTCAAGGAAATCGGAGACCTTGAAGGGATCAATAAGTACATTATTACCCTTGTTCAATTACATTCCTGCCTGATTCTGAGCAGTCTGAAGGAAGTCATTCATTGGATTTGGCTTTCACAGGCTGATTGTTACACAGCCAGGCAGCTTAGTTCTGAGGTGGTGCCAGCCATCCCCTCCTTGTACAAGGTACACTGCCTACAAGGGCAATCAGAGCACGTCACTATCTGAAAAGGCAGCAATGAATATATTAGGGATGAGGTGCCAAGGACGGTAAAACTGCTGAATATTCTTTTTGACAACCTATGAGCTCTCCAATTGCTCGACTGCAGAATTGCAGCAGCATTTAGGGAAAGAGAGATTTCACTGCTTGTTAGTTGCTTTGTTCAGTACAAAGTTCTCTCTCTCTAGGTCTTTTTAGAAAGGGAAGGATTCCCATTTCCTAAGGCACACTGTTAAACATCTTTGCATGTATGCCGTATTTTTATGCCATAACAGAGAAAATCTGGAGTTTGTTGTGTTAGATTCTTTGCCCATTTAAGTAAAACTTCTCAAAATGGGAAACCTCCTTATTTTCCAGACTTATTGCACAAAGAGGAAAGCCATCTCTCCAAACTGCTTGTCTGCATGCTGGTGACACTAAGCCCAAAGAACACATTCTCATCTCAGTTAAATTGGCATCACTCTGCTCATTTTCCATCACTGCCCAGCTAACTTCCAGTTTGCAGCTGAGATCCTGTAACCCTTTGCAATCCCTTCTGCCATTAGAGCAGCCACTTAAGCAAGACAGGTGAAAAGACTTAGTTTCATTTTTCTTTTGGAAAAAGAGACTTTATGATGACCTGCAACATCTTTCCCCACCAGAAGCTTTCTGCTGGAGGAATTTTCTTAAGAATAAACAGATCTAGGTATTATTTTCAATCTGAAAGTCCACAAAGTTTGAAACAGAAACAAGACACTTATTTCAACAGAGGACAATTAACTATTGGAGCTTATTATGATGGGGCGAAGGAAAAATCTCCATTGCTTGAGCCCCTTGATTGAAGTTTTACGTCTTTCTAAAAAGTGTGATAAATAATTAAGAAACAATCTGAATGAGATTGTAAAACCATGTGGAGCATCCACCTAAGACATCTTTCTCTGCACCTAAGCCTTTGTATCTGTTTATTTTATTCAGTAGATCTAATGTTCAGAGCACTAATCCATCACACACTGTCTGAGCTTTAAAAATAAGCAAATCCACACGAGCTTTTGCTTAAAACAAAAATCGTTATATCAGTGCCAATCTGGAGACTTTTAACACAGCTTCTACGGGCAGGTGTGTGTTTTTCCTTCAAAGAAAAATTCAGAAATGAGCAGGATATAGTCAAGATGCAGCACAGAAAGGGACGAATGCTGCCAGTGTCACGTTATCCCCTCCAAGTCATTCTTCTGTTGGTCTTTTCCCACTCTGGATTTTTTCACTGTCAGGAGACCAGTGCTTCATTTCAGCATCTCATGGAGAGACAGCCTTAGAGTCTGTTTGCTGGACAGACAAAGAGAGAAGACTCACTTCAAGCAAAGAAAGCTTTGGAGGGATTTTCTAAAGCACCCTTATGAATGGAGGTAAAACTGGTTTTGATATTCAAGGAATTACTTTCCATTTTTCTTCCTGTTCCAATATATTTACCCAAGATATGGCCTTCAGAACACCACAAGGAAATGGAATTGCTCTCCACCTCCTAGGATCAGACAGGGATTTACAGCCCAGGTACTCCAGGCTATGGCAAGGACCTCAGGCAATGGAAATGCCCTTGATCTCTCCTTCTTTCTTCCTGAAAAATGTCATCATTTCCTAGGGTTTTAGCACTAAAAGTATTAAATTTGTGAGAAGGTGTTGGGAAACATTTGGAACTGGAAGGATCTAGAATGAATACTCTTACTCCATTTCTGCACTGACTTTCTATTACATGGCCCGACCAACTGCTGGACCCAATGACTTTAGTGGACCATCCCTGGCCTATGTTGAACAAATATCTAAGATGGGCCAATGCAATGCCACAGGAGAGTCAAATATTCCAAAATGCAGACCAGTTGCAATTCATAATGAAACCTCAGTGTTTCTTTCTTCATCAGAGGAGGATGGAAACCTGGTTTTCTGGCTGCCACATTGCCCAGGCATTGGCACTGGAGCAGAGGACTCCAGAGGCTGCAAGATACGGAGAGATAGTCATGCATCCCACATGTCGCTCACAGGCTCCTGGCAAACAACCTGCAAGTAAAGCAGGTTCGTGAAAAATTTGCTGAATAGAAAAAAAAAAAAAAAAGAAAAGCACATCAAAACCTTCCTCAGGATGTTGCAAATGACACAGATCAGCAATTCCAGTAGCAGGTGTGTTTTTCTCAGCATTTTCTCCATCACTTCTCATTATGAGTTCAATATTTCCTCGGTTGTGCTGTATTTCTTGGTTCCCAGAGAGTCATTGCTGCCTGTCAGACACAGAGCAGTTCCAAGCTGTATCCTGCCCCACTGCAGCAAAAATCCTGACACTGGTCTCGGATAACTTAAATTTCCTTTGAGACATATCTTCCCCGGGTGTTCAGTTTAGTAACTGTGTGATTTTCTGGATGATCTTATGTTTTACAAATAGCAAAAAATGCCTTTTAGTAGAGGATGAACAAGGAGAAATCTACTCCTGACCATGTGAGAATTGCAGCCTTTAGCTAACGCAGTTAAAATTTACAGATGGTGCTTTGAAGGAATGACTTGGAACATAGCCTATCTTTGCTCTGCACAACAAAGACCTATGGCAGCGTAGGAGCAACACTCAATAAATGTGCTAATTAATCAATTTTCTTTGGGAAGATATCAGATAGAATGGCTCCCAGACAATTTGGCTGGACAACTGTTTCGAAGATATAAGAATCAGATGTGATCTACTGGGTTAAAGAAGCAAAGGGGCACAGACACATGTGACTACTGCAAACCACTGCCTAGATTTACCCTTCCCCTTTCAAAGCACTGCTCTAAAATGCCTCTCTGGGGCAGAATCCTTTGATAGCAAGAGATTTATGGTAGCACCTTCCCACAGCACATGCCCATTTCACTCTAAAGTAGCTCCAGTTCTGAGCAGTAATAAAAAGTAAATTACATTTATTAAATCCCTTGATCCCACCTTTAAGGACTGCCAGTAACAGCATTTTCATAAAAGGAAATGTCTCTCTCAGCTCCAAATCCTTCCATTTCTGTCGGAATTTAAAGTGGGAAACAATTTCTTAAGAAAAAATTTCTGCCAATGACTGCTGCTTGTGTTAGGTATGGTGAATATTTAATAAAATGTTGAACACACCATGCTATATTTCAAGCTCTTCAAAGACTACATACTAGATTAATATCATATGAGTGAGATTTCAGCTTACCGACTGTTCATTGCCACTACTCCAGAGACTATGAACTCTCAAATCACTTTGAGTTTTGGGGGGATTTTTAGAGAGATTCCTGTCAAAGGAGACATGATGTTGGAGGAGATATAGTCCCTCTTGGAAGAAGGAGGGGTCAAGATGCCAGTTACACACAACACAAACCTTGCACATTGGCTTCACGGTATTTCTTTGCCATTTGTTTACAGCCTTTGAAGGACTCAGGCACACCTTGCACAGGCCCAGATCAGAGCTCTTGGTGTCCTGTCCCAGGGTATCGCCACATGAACTACCAAATGCATGAAGTTCAACTAGGGCAAATGCCGGATTTTGCACCTGGAACACGGCAACCCCGGCTGTACACACAGACTGGGGGACGAGATGCTGGAAAGCAGCTCTGCGGAGAAGGATCTGGGTTTTCTGGTCAACGGCAAGTTGAACACGAGCCAACAGTGTCCCTGGCACCAAGAGGGCCCCGTGTCCTGGTGCATCCAGCCCAGCACGGCCAGCCGGGCAGGGAGGGGATTGTCCCGCTCTGCTCCGCGCTGGGGCGGCCTCACCTGGAGCGCTGTGTGCAGGGCTGGGGACACGGGATGAAAAAGATATTCAGCTGCTAGAGAGTGTCCAGAAGAGGCTACGAAGCTGGTGAAGGGTTTGGAGAGGAAGCTGTATAAGGAGCAGCTAAAGTCATTTGTTTTGTTGAGCCTGGAGATGAGGAGGCTGAGGGGAGAGCTCATGGTGGTTACAGCTTCCTCACAAGGGGAGGACGAGGGGCAGGCACCGAACTCTTCTCTTTAGTGACCAATGACAGAACCCAAGGGAATGGCAGGAAGATGTGCCAGGGGAGGTTCAGGCTGGACATGAGGAAAAGGTTCTTCACCCAGAGGGTGCTGGACACTGGAACAGGCTCCCCAGGGAGGTGTCACGGCCCCAACCTGACAGTGTTCAAGAAGAGACTGGACAACGTCCTCAGACACACGGTGTGACCTGTGGGGTTGTCCTGTGCAGGGACAGGAGTTGGACTCGATGACCTTTGTGGATCCCTTCCAACTCAGGACATCTTATGATTCTATGGTGAGTACAGAGTAATTCAAGAGGAGTATAAGGACAGCTCATAGAGAAAAATGGTGCTTTGGTGACTATGTCGATTTTAGGAACTTCCTTACTTGGATAGTACCGAAGTCACTGTTGACATGCCCCATATGCTTAGTAATAGAAAATCCAAGAAATTAATGTTCTTGCTGGGTGAGTGCCTCCAGCACACCAGTCCTATGGGAAGCAGTGGATGTCAGTTGAAGGATAAGACACAGGAAAGGTGTTTTACTCCTCATTGTTTTCTGTTCTGTGCCAAGACATCATTGGTCCCTCATTTCACTAGTTTGTCACTTTCCATGACAACTAGATCTCCTTTAGAATAGCCAGAAAATAAGCCCCAGTCAGATCACCGGTTTCCTCCTTGAGCAGCTTTAAACTGTTGCAGACCATTATTGCTCACAAGTGGGACCCTCAGCAACCACCCCACTGTAGCTTCTCTTCTCCAAGTGAAGGGAGGACTATAGGATTGCATTGTCATAGTGACATGTTCACCATCCAACAAAGGAGCTTCCAGGAGCTGTCCATGATATTAATTATAAAGTTCTAGCAGAATTTTGGCCAATTTGGAGTGATAGCATCCCACCTTCCCACTGAAAAAGTCTGATGAGACCATCTCCTACCATTGCTTTCAGCTCATTCCTGGTATCATAAACCAGGTTGTGCTTTTGGACTCTCATCATCACCTTTACAGTCCTCAGAAAAATGAGTTGGAACTCCTCAGCAAGCCCATTTTTCTACTGCAGAGCTGCACCAGCTGTAGTTAACAGAGATGTAAGGGCTGCGACTTTGCCAGGATGATGGATGGTTATTGACTCTAGAATTCCCTGAAAGTAGTTGTACGATGCAATTCACATCCAGCAATAGCAGTACATTAACCAACAGTGATGGAAAGAGACTTACACTCCAAATTTATCCAATAAAAAAGTACTGTCATCATGGATAAATTAATTCAGGATATCAAAAGAAGGCAAAGGAAGAGGAGTAGGCTGTGAACAACAGCCCTTCGTCTTCTCTGTGTTGCCACAACACAGTGATGATGAATGAAAGCATTATTGAAAACAGATATAGCAGCAGAAAACCTGTCTCCAGTTGTTAAATCTTACCTAATTTTAAATTAAATCACTCATTAAAATGCAATCACCTGCAAATAAAGAGCAGTGTTAGCTTTTTGGACATGGAATATGCATAGACACTAATATAAGAATATACATATATAGGCTTGAAGACAAGGAAGAAAGGATACCACCCAGCTGTGACATTTTTTTTGTTTATTTGCTTGTTTGGTTTTGGACAGAGAATTTGACAAGAAACCATTGTTGATATGACAGCATTTGCAAAATGACTTCAAAATCTTTTTCGAATCTCTTCTGAAATAAAGTCTGTCCTGTTAAGCAGTGCCCGGTGCTTACAGAAAGTGGTTCTGATTTAGCTGCAACTCCAATAGAAGAATGCTGCAGGGGCTGAGAGGTTGAGGCTGTCATGGATTTACTGAGGGAAAAGCCCTTAGATCATTTATCTTTGAAGATGAAGCACCTTGTTTTCACTGTACACAAGGGAATATAAGGAATATTGTTATATTACTATGGTCCTAATCCATTAAAACTCTGATTAAGGAAGAAAAAGAGAAAAAAGAAAGCTTTTAGACTTTAAGGAGTATTAGATGAAACCTTCATTTTAACAGTTTCCCTCTTCCCATTCACCTGCTTTAATCTTCAGATATAAAGAGTCTCTATTTTAAAATAATCTTGGATGTTTTTATGGGAAGATCACAGAACTGATGAGTTTGGCAGGGAAATCCCCTGCTCCAATCCCCTAATCAAAGCAGGGTCAGCTAGGGTAGCTTCTTTATCTGAGCTTTGGATATCTCCAAGGAGGGTGATATACAACCTCTCTGGGTGACCTGTTCCACTGTTTGACCACCCTCAAAATATATATATATATGTATTTTTTTAAGTATTTTCTTATGTTTAAATGGAATTTCCTGTATTGCAGTTTCTGCCTGCTGTGTCTTGTCTTGTCACTGGACATCACTGATAAGCATTTGGCTTTGTCTTCTTTACCTCCCCCATCAAGTATTTATACACATGGATAAGATCCCTCTGAGTTTTCTCTTCTCCAAGACAAACAGTCCCAGGTCTCTCAGCCTCTCCTCATGTGGCAGAAGGTCCCATCCTTTATTCTTCCCAAGTAGGACCAAAATTAGATAGTTGTGAGTTGCTACCACTGAATCCTGACCACACCTGCTTGAAGACAAGCCTAAAAGCCACCCAGGGAGAAAGAGAGGATAGAAAGGAAAGAGAATACGACTTCGATTTTTAAGTCTTTCTCCTTTGTAGCTTCACTCTTGGGAAACTGCAAGCACAACATAGGGTCTTTGAAGACTTCAAGAAAGTACACTACATACCAAAAAAAAGGGAAGGCACCTTAGATTGTAGAATCATAGAATATCTCAAGTTGGAAGGGACCAACAAGGATCATCGAGTTCAATGGCTAACCCAAGCTTGAAGAGGCTGTGGCCAGCATGGAAATGATGGAAAAGATGAGACTGAAGGAGAAGTAAGGCAGGAGTTCTGCACAGTGTCTCCAGGAATGGAGTGGCATAGCCGATAGGGTTCTGGAGAGCACCAGATGTTGAAAGCTTTGGTGAAGTACTGCTGGTGGTCAGTGTGACAGTAAGATAAATTTTAAAGTGCGTAAAGTAACACGGCTTATGCATTAAGGACTTCCTCCATAAGTAATGGCAGCAGACATGAACATAATAGCTTTACAACACAAAAGCTTGTTTCCCCCGGATGTCTGCTTTTTTCACAAAGCTAGACATGTTTTTACCTCTTGACCTGGCTCTCCTTCCTTCAGCCCTGAGAAAAAACAGTCCACAGGCCAATAAAGATCCAGCATCCCATCTGGAAAGCATGGAGATAAATTTGCAAAACAGTGTGGTGGTATCTCACACTATTGAATCATATGCCCCATCTCCAAGACTTGCAGATTAAATGGTTTCATAGCATTCAGTGGTTGAAAGCTGCTTTTTTTCCCTTTCTTTTTTTTTTTTTTAATAATAAATATCTATACTTCCCCTGGACTGCTAGATTATCAACAGATAGGTGCATATCATTGGTCTACACGTTTTCTCATCAGCAACTCAACACTCAGACTGATGTCTGGGGTCTCTGCTAAACTTCCCTCTAAATGGTCTCTGCCATTTAGATATGGAAAATTCATTGTTCTTTTTGGCATCTCTATGACTCTTTTTTCCCCACAAGTTCAAAATTCCTAAAAGAATTTGAAATAATCTGAAGTATAATATACGAAATCAGGTGGGCAAGGCACAACATCTCTTGCTGGGAATCTAAAATGAAGTTCTTGTGCCAGCGGGTTCTTGCACACAACCTATTGCTGGTGAAGAATCCTGCTCTTGGTGACTGTAGTTGCCATAGATTTGGGAAAAGCCCTGTGTTTGACATAGCTGAAAACAGGTTCTTAGAAGAAACTTGATTCTCAAGGCATCAGTGGCTGATTTTAACACCAAAATGCATTTTGCAATTTTTCTTTGTATGATAACTTTGCAGTTACTCCTTCAGAGAAATACTGAGTGAAAACCCTGGTTTTCTGTCCATTTTCTTGAAGATGAGTTGAGGGAAAAACAGAGCAAGTTTCTGGCCATTTCTTTTCTGACCATCTTCCTATTTGTACAGCCATCATCTGGTCTTTAATAATCACAAATAATTTTGAAGAGGTGGTCTGGTAGAAAAGCATCCTGCATCATTCCTATGGTTTTAATTAACAGATGGAGGTAAGATACTCCAAGATCATTTATGCTTGCTCTTCAGCTGAAGGAAAACATTGACTAACACAACAATATTTGTCTTCTTTTGGATCCCTGGTTCAAAATGATATCAAAATACATCAAAACACATTGTGAGGGTACGAGATATCTGTTACACATGGCAGCCACATTAATTAGTCATCTCAGCATAGACAGTGGAGAGGTGAGATGATAAATTTAAACTGCCTGGGTCACAACTGTAAAAAGCCAGAATATAAGCCAAAAAGACTTGTGGGAAAGAGATAATATTTTAACTATCTCTATTTTGGAAACATTCATCAATTGTGAAATGCCATAGGAGTTAAGAAAACATTTTATCTACTAAAACTGATTGAGTGTTGTTTCTCTGCAGAGAGGAAATTCTTGCCTGTTGCTATTTTTTGTTTCTTCAGAAAAATTTTGTCTCCAGGGAGTATACCAGGATTCAAGCCCTCTTGAACCATTGCTACTAGCCATAAGCTTGAATATTTTGGTTTGTTTGTTAAGGAATAAACTTGTTATTTTGTCCCAGTTAGTTAAATTAACTCTGTTTTCTGCACTGATCCCCCAAGCCCAGCAGAAAACAAAATATCAGCAATCATTTATTAGAGAAAAAAAAATCAGAATTGGAAGCTGGATTTTGCTGGTTTTTCAGCAAGACATTTTCTTGCTCTTGCAAAAATAAAAGGAAGCCAATTGACATACCTACACCCTGCCTTTTGGTTGCTTTGCAGAAACATAACTTTATGAACGGTTCAAGAACATTCACTTTCATCATTGTTCCAGTTTGATTCCATTTTCCTGTAAACATCCATCACCCCTTGACAGCTGAAAAGTTTTGAATTTTTAAAACTAAGGTTTTGGAAGATGTGAACAATTTGGTTTCATTTTCTGGGTACGCACCAAAGACATGGCTTTTGAGAGCTTATCAAACGAAAGAGTAATAGGGCTTATGGCAACTTTGTCCACCTCTGCCTCCCAAGACCCTGCTTTTCTTCTTCACCTTCTCTCCTTCACCATGGACAAATAAGGCTGCGTGTCCCCATATACAACCTGTGACATTGCCACAGCTCATGGCTCTTTTTGCTGTGGAAAATAGGGTATGTGCTACCATTGAGAGATGTCTCAGAGCTATGGCGATTCCCCAGAATAAATCCAAATCTCTCACTGCTGTGGTGGGGCAGCAGGTCCAGCTCTCCAGAGCTTTACATCACAAATCTCCATCCCACTTTGCAGTGCTCTTCCTGTTCCTCTATTTCCCACAGGAGCAGCAGCTCAGCTCCAGCTGCTGATCAGTTCTGCCTCTTGTTAAGAAGACTTGAGTAGTCTTTGATGCCAAAAATGGCAAAGAAATTAACACACTTTCAATGAACAACTCCCCATGCCCAGCCCTTATGGAAGACCACAGAGGGGATATAATTACCAGTGCTGCCACATGTTTGCAAACACTGGAGGTCACACAGGCACCCCAAAAGTCAATTTAGGCAAACAAGCTCCGAACACACTTTATTCAAACCAGAGCTGTTTAGCAGAAAACCAACTACAAATGGGGTTTATCCAAAATTATTCAGCACACCGACAACTTTATAAAACACAGGTTCAGTTACTGGTTGGGCATTCAATTACTACACAATCAATCCAAACTTGGAGCACAAGTCTTCTGAGGAGCGATTGTGGGAGCTGGGGCTGTTTAGCCTGCAGAAAAGAAGGCTGAGGGGAGACCTTATCGCTGTCTACAACTGCCTGAAAGGAGGTTGTAGCTTGGAAGGGGTTGGTCTCTTCTCCCAAGTAGCAAGTGATAGGACAAGAGGAAATGGCCTCAAGTTGCACCAGGGTAGGTTTAGATTGGATATTAGGAAAAAAGTTCTTCATGGAAAGTGTTGTCAGGCATTGGAACAGGCTGCCCAGGGCAGTGGTGGAGTCACCGTCCCTGGAGGGGTTTAAAAGGTGTATAGATGAGGTTCTTAGGGACATGGTTTAGTGCTGGAGTTAGGTTAGGTTATGGTTGGGCTTGATGATTCTGAGAGTCTCTTCCAACTGAAATACTTCTATGATTCTATGATTCTAAGGGGTTCAGATCCCAAAACTCTGGAGTGACGATTCAAAATTCACATCTTCGCACTCTGTGTCAAGGTGAGGACTCTCAAGCGTCCCCAGATCACTTGCCAGGTTGGCAAGGTGTCTCAGTCCCCAGGGAATGATCCTTAGATGGGCAGTCTAAGGAGGAGAGTCTCCCACTGCAGACCCACTTCTCCGAGGAAGACCAACTCAATGGGGGTCTCCAGTGGGCTCTATTTATACCCTAGTTGAATCTGAGTTGGGGTCACTTATGGTAATGGTTGAGAAACTTCTCTCAACGGAGGTGTCTCATTGGTCAAAGGCCCTGTCTGTCAACCAAGGGGCATGTCCATGACCATAGTGGTCCATCAGCCTAGAAGTTTCTGCTGGTTTTGCAGGCTGATGGGGAATAAGTGAATCTGCCACACTGGAAAGGAAGGAGCTGGCTGTCAAGGCACACTCAGAAAGTGAAATAAATGAAGCTAGAGGGTCATCCTTGAGCTGGGGGCAGGTCTTCAGCCTTCAAAAGCAGAAGGAGTCAGCCAAAGGGAAAGTGGATCTATGTAACACCACTTCAACAGGTGCAAACCCCATTTGCAGCAGCCAATCTCTGTGAACTCACCTCCATCTCCTGCATGTCTGGGGGCTCTGCTTGCCTTGAGCTTTAAACCTGAGATCTATTCGACCTTAACAGAGTGGAAAATAGTTAAGAATCAGCCATTTCGTTTTGCACTTCTTGCTGCTGGGGGTGCAAGGAGCTGGAAGGGAATTGGCTGGTGGTGATGTTATTTGGTGAAGATAAAACGTATTCCAAATATGAATATAGAAAAGAATTATAAAGTAACTGGTGCCTAGCTCTTCCTCCTTGCAGAGATGCTGGGACACTCTTTCTCCCTAAGTGGAGGGAAAGCTGCAGAGAGATGAATTTTCACAGGAAACACAACTTTAATGAATGCCACTAAAGACAGTCACAGACTCTCTCCTGCTGCCCATCCCTAAACATTTCACCTGTTCATCTAATGGCTTTTTGGAGCAACAGGGCTGATTTTTCCTTGTCACAGAGTGCACTGGCCCTTTACAAAGATTTATCCTGCCTTCACTCTTCAGGAGGCTCAGTTCTCCTTTCCAGATCAAGCGCTCATGTCACATAAAAAACAGACTTGCTGGGACACGAAGAGCAGAAGGCCATCAGGGAAAACTAGCAGTGTCCTCCAGGACCACAGCGGCTTGTACTTGCTTGATTTTTCTAGGAAACAGAACTCTCATTTTCTAGAGCAATGAAATCAAAATAGTACAAGTGCCAAGAAGCTTTATGGTAAGTGGACACTGGTGTGTGAAATTCCCCTGCCTCCAAAGGGCTTTATTTTAGGTCACTTCAAGTATCATGTGCAAAACCAGAAATGGGTAAGAGACAGGAATGCAATAAAGGATTTGATATAGACTTCCCAGGCACCAATGGACACAAATCTTGCTCCAGAAAGTGAATCTGTAAATTGAACCTTTCAATGCACACAGGGTCACAGCATGAGTTGAACAAGTGGGAATGTGCGAGTGGGTTTGGTTTGTTTTTGAGATGGTTTTTTTTGCAGTATATTGTGCTGCACGCACGAAACATGCCAAGACTCTGACTTTGCCACAGGCTGGATTTGCAAGCATTTAACTGATGGGACTATTCCTCACAGAAATTTCAAACAGTTCAGGCTATTCTGGGCTCATATTGGCTGTGGTTGGAGGAGAATGCACAGAAGTTATTCTGGAAAATTTTGCGCTAGGGTTAAAAAAAAAATACACTGAACACTTTGTTTGCTGTATCAATGATTTTTCATTTGCTATTCCATATAAGTAAGCAGACTTCTGTGATTCCACCTCAGAGGTATGGAGGGAATGATGTCCCAGAAATTGTCTCCTGGGACAACACCTAAACATTTCAGTAGGAAGTTCATATGAATTACATGTCTCAGTAAAAAGCTTGTTGTCTAGTTGGTTTCAGTGGTAAGGTTGGGGTGGGTTTGACAGTAACTTAAGGTAATATTCTTGAAATCCTCTGTGAAACAACAAACTCTCACAAGACAGCTGATCACCTTGGCTTGAAAGAGCCAAAATTTAATTGTCTCTTTTGGTTAGTTTTATTCATAATCATAACTAATGTAAATTGTTCCCCTTCTGTAAATTCAAAGTAATAAAAAATCCTCTCATTCTCCCTTATCTCATCTTGTTGGTCTAGATAAAGGCTACTTTACAAAACACTCTGTGCCTGTGTATTTATATATAGCTTAACATAATGAGCCACTAATCTTATTTGAGGCCTCCAAGCAGTACTGAAATATAGATTGTTATTAATAATGATAGCACTTACATATTACTGTTGCTGAAATGGCAGTCCTTCCCTGCCTGCTTGCAAATGCTGCAAAAAGAGTATGTTAGCTGAATTTCAAATGAGCATGTCAGGAAAACAATATCAACCACAGCAGAAACTCCCTAAACGTGTTCCTTCTTTAATATAATTCTGGCAGTACAGATTCCTAAACCACAAAAAAAAAAAAAAAAAGATTTTACATGTTGAAAATTTCAGACCAAAGATGCAGCTGAATTGATCTGACGTAAGTCAGGCAAGGTGAGACTCCACCAAGCCTGATAAATCAGAGAATACCTTTGGTATCTCATAATCTTTGATGCTAAGCAATGGAAAGTCTGTTCACGAAGGTCCTTGATCCCAAGAGGCAGGATATACATCATGAGCAGCTGAGCTGGGAAAGCTGCCATGACTCTCTTCCCAAAGTTTGTTGGCCACAAAGATGCCACTCTTCAGGTGTGCCATATTTAGACCAAGCTGGGAACATTCGTCACACAAAAGTTTTCCACTTGTAAATGACATTTGGTGAAAATTGAGACATTGTGCTCAAACAAGTTGGTTTCGGTGAAATATCTGATGGGAAAACTGGAGAAACGGATATTGTTTTGACTTTCTCATTTCACTCTGATGTTGAAATGTTTTGTTTCAGTAAAGCAGAGAGGTTTCATTTTGACTTTCTTACTCTCTTTTATTTCACCCCCTTCCAACCCAAACCATTCTGTGTTTCTGTGATTCTGTGTTCTTTTCAATACTGTGTTTATATATTTGCCTATTATTGCAACAGTTCCTTGAGCCACCTGAAAATAGGCTGAGATGAAAGAAAACGAGTATATTTCATATTTTCTCTGAATAGTATTGATTACTTCTCAACATAATGTTTGTACAATCACTGATGGTTTTGATGGCTTTTTTTTTTCATTTCACTAAAGTTTCATTCTGCCACAAAAGCAATTTTCAAAATGGCAGCTGTTGCGACAGGAGGGAGCATTTCTTTACCATCAAGATTAATGTACTATACTAATAATGTCTAATCACATTCAGCTGCCAGGACGATTAATTTGCCCACTACCTGGCTATGGTTGCCCTTTTTCCTGCTGATCTACGGGCCTCATTGCATTGCAATAAGTTGTCTAGCCTCTTGACTTGGAAAATCAGGTACTATTTTTCTACAGCATCCACGGAGAGCAGTTTTTGACTCCTAGTTCAATGCAATGGAAAACCATGGCAGTGATTGGGTTAATTTTCACATTAATCCTTGTGAGGATGTGAAGGCAATCTAGGAGCAATTTGATCTAGTTAAGATGTCCCTGCTCATGGCAGGAGGGGGGTTTGACTGGATGAACTTTGAAGGTTCCTTCCAACCCAAACTATTCTATGATTCTATGAATATCACCAGAAGGTTGACCAGCCTTGTTCTGAACAACCTCCTTGTGGTCCTAGTGGATGGTGGCAGTGCATTCCTCCAGTCTTAACTCCAGAGTTTTTATCTCATTTTACTTTTTAGTTCAAACAAATCCCAGTAATCAGATCTAGAGAAAATCTGTACGTTCAGTATAGTGGGAACATGGTTTTGCTGAATGTGTGCCATTGGTACCTGATTCCTGGAAGTCTGCAGAGTTTTCAGCTAAGTCTCCACCTGGGAGTCTAAAGACTAACATACTAAGCTCAAAGCCAGGTCTACGTACAACGCTGTGTCTCTTGCTATATCCCATGAGAACACAGCCCTGGGAATCAGTCTGTTAATTTTTACCACTGTCCCAGTGCAATAAATCCCCCTCCTGGCACTTTCCTGTACTCTGGGGTGTAACTTCAGGATGTTCTGGCGTCCACCTGTGTTTTCAGATTTATAACCATTTCTGCCTACTTAACTCTTAATATCCTTCATCCACACCATATATTAAAACTCCGCTGTTTTATTCAGGAGTGGTTGTCTCTGGCCATACTTCTGCCAAATAAAACACCAGCAGCATAACGATGTTGTTGCATAGCTTCAGATTTAATGCTCTGACGAGGTTTTTATTACTCCTGATTTTGATTAACATATTTGTATTTCTAAATTCTTTCCTTGTTCTTACTTTTATTTCCATCTCTGTACTACTGTTATCTATTATTACCAGGTTGCCACAGTAACTGCATTCCTCAACACTCTATATTTGTTCCACACCAATTGTTATATGGACTGTGTTTATTCCCACCGTTGCCAAGATCTTGGTCTTTTTTTTGTTGTTGAAACTTTCGCCCTTATCTCCTTTATCAGTGGTTTGGAAGCTTTTGGCTGCATGTCATGGGGTGAGAAAAAAAAGAGAGGTACCTCCTTCTCCCAGGCGCTGTATTCACATTTCTTACCAGAAATATTGCGGTTTTCTGAGGCGGTTGACTCGTAGGCATCGTTCTATACAGGTCATCATGGTTTCCACATCTCTGACCACCCTCTAAGGATCAAGGAGACTCCCACTTCAGCCCGGTACAGACCACCTCTCGTGGCAGGACTGCTCTGAGTGTGAGCTATAGCAAACTCCCCACCCCAGCGACTCTGTCCTGTCTGCAGTAACATCCCCACACACGGCACTGGACAACCCCGAATCCCATTCCACACAAGTGCACCCTTCCTGAAACAGTTAAATGAACTCCTGCAAGCTCTGCAAAAGGGATCTCCTTCTTGCTCTCTCGCAATCTCTATGTTTTGCTGCCCTCTCCTGCTCAGCTAGGAAACCTCTCAAACCTTTCAAATCAGGGACTGCAGAGCCCCCCTGGAAATTATAAGCTCCTTCGTATGTCTGACAGGTCTGAGCCTCCCTGATAGGAGCAAAACAGCAGGGGCAGCAGGCAGGTACAAGGTATTAGTGGAGACCAGGATTAACACTTCCCAAGTACCTGATCTGGGAAAAAAAATATACCTGAGGAGTGAACGCTTTGCATAAGATGCAGCAATTAAATGCTTCATCAGCTTAACTGGCTGGAACACCGATGGGGGTATTTTCCCATTCCCATGTTTACCCTCAGAGTAATGAAGATGTTTCTGTCCCCTTTTTGCCCATCTTGCTCTTTTCCCTTAATTTGCGGGAGTGTGGCGGTGGGGAGAAGGACAGAGACATGCCACCAGCATTGCAGACACCACTATGGTGATACCTTCAAGGTCACACTTTGGAGCTCCCAACTGGCCCCCCCAACGCGCTCCACTCCCTGAGCAACAGCAGCAGCGAGGTCGGTGACTGCAACCACCTAAAATGACAAAGGACAGTACTGCCACCCCTTGGCACGCACCCTGCGCCTGGGAAGCACTTTGCTGCCAATGTACTGGTCTCAGAAGTGTTATCGCCTACAAAGTGGGATTTAGTCTCCATTTCAGATGTGACTGGAGTGATTTCATGGTGCTTCTGCTGATTTGTTGATTAATGACCTTGCTGCGCTGCAGAACAAAAACCTGCTTAGGGCTGAAATAGAAACCCAGCACCAAGGGCATGAACTGCTGTGCCGCTGCCAAAGCATCAGGAATGGAGCCATTTCCTCCCATGAAAACTATCAGAGGTAAGAGGAGATTTTAAAGGAGGTTTTAGTGAATTTCTCATTTTGTCCCTCACGTGAAGGCAAACTGCTTCCTCTAACTCACTCCCTGTGATGGGGCACCAGGACTTCACATGGTAACGCAGGCAGCCAAGTTATCTTCTTCTCTTCCTTCAGTACTCTTGACTGACACTGCTGTTTTACACGTTACTGATCCCATGGCTTGTTTTAGACACCAAACTGTTTTCACCCTCTGCAAACAGATTGGCAAAAATGTACCCATTGCAATATGTGATTTATATTCACAATTTCCTTGTATGATTCGTAACTTCTCTCTCTATGGAGCCATGGTAAAAATGCCAAGCAAGATACCACTGGCAGCAAAACATGGAATCAAATTATTTTGTTAGATAATATTCTCCTTCAGCAGTATACCAAATTAGTTTAAAATTTTTGGAAAGGCTAACTTGACTAAACAGTCAATAAAAATATCTACATCTTCTCACTCTGAAAAAGGACCAACTAAACTAATAACTGGTAGTGCTGAAGGTGTATATCCAGCTTCCATTAAGAAGATTATACAAGGAGAGGTTGCTGTCCTACATGGAATATACGTCCTAGCTGTTTAACAGAGCCATCAGGTGATGCTTGTTCCACAAAAACAGAGAGGAGAGACTGAGGCTAGGGTGGTACTCTAGATGCTGCACAAACATGGACGTGGGCATGAATGTGAAGATAAAAAATGTCATTGAGAAAAAAAGCTGAAAGAAGATGACCTTGACAAGTGATCTAATGCAATACTTATTGGCTTTTGACAGAAGAGCTGATTGAGCAAGAAAGAATGACACCGCCCAATACGGGATGAAATAAAATCATGTAAGAGTAGGATGAAAGCTCTGTTAGAATCATAGAATGTCCTGAGTTGGAGGGGACCCACAAGGATCATCGAGTCCAACTCCTGTTCCTGCACAGGACAACCCCACAGTTCACACCGTGTGTCTGAGGGTGTTGTCTAATTGTTTCCTGAATACTGACAGACTTGGGGCCGTGACACCTCCCTGGGGAGCCTGTTCCAGTGTCCAGCACCCTCTGGGGGAAGAACCTTTTCCTCATGTCCAACCTGAACCTCCCCTGGCACATCTTCCTGCCATTCCCTCGGGTTCTGTCATTGGTCACCAGAGAGTAGCATAAGTGGAGAAATATGTAGCAGGAAGAGGGATATATCCAAGGCAGAGATGATGGACAAGTTACCCACATGCCCAGTGCCCAGGGATGTGCTGCAGCTGAGCTGGAGCAGTCAGTGTCCTGGAGAGGGCATTGTGGACCTTGCAACCAGGCTGCAACCAGGAAAGACTGACAGATCCGAATACCCAGATTACTCCAAATCTTTCTCAATAAATTATGACGTTAATATCTGGAGTTTCTAGTGTAAGGAAGTCCCTGGGGGAAAAAAAAAAATGAAAAAAAACCAAAAAAAACAAAACTGGCATCAGGCAGAAAGCACATAAATGGCTGGGAAAACTACTGACAAAAACCAGTATTGTTTTAAATTCAGATACTACCATTTACACTGAAATGTTGAGCCACAGGAGAATGGAATCAACTGAGCCTATAAAAGCAAAATAGGCCACCTTATTAGACAGCACTCTTAAAATAAGTTTTGATGTTCACTTAATTATATCCCCTTGGCTGAGTCAGGAAAACAGAAGCTTGTCTCATTATTATCATTTCACATTGTTATGAAGGTCTTTGGTTGAGTTGAGTAGATGGTCTTAATGGGATCTGTCAAACAATAGGATAATCCTAATTTAAATGAAAAAGCTATCTCTCCCAAAGGCACGTTTTTTGATAAATGGCTTTTTCATTTAGACACAAGCCTAGCAAGGCATTGAGTCATGTGTTCAAAATATAATGGCTTACGTGATTAACACAGAGTTAACATGGGAAAGGTATAATGTACTTAAGAAAAATCTCTGTATTCTCAAGAAGGAAAAGAAGGCTGGGATAGCAGGATTAATATTTACTGCCAGCTCTACAGCAACTGCATCCACAAGCATTATAAATTATTTAAATTCCACTGCACTTCAGCAAGGAGGGGATCCAGGGAAGTTAGAACAATAGATCATTTAGAGTTGCCTAAAAGTGTAACTATATTGGAAGAAAATTCCTTGATAAGCTTATCAAAATTATTACCAGAATGAGTAATTTCTTCCAACGCAGTTAAAACTTGAGCATAAAATCAATCAAATCAGTGAAAGCAGAAAGGCGCATTTGTCAAAGCACTATTACCAGCAAGGAGGCATATTATAGCAAAAGTGCAGAAAACTGCACTTTCTCTGCTCAGAAAAGCTATAATTTGGCAAAGAACTTCAGCATGTGCCTAAATTATAAAGCATATTACATATGATGGAAACCAAACAGTGAAGTTATTATTCTCTGGAATGATGTAACTTAATTTCCTCCATTTGGCGGTTAACAAAGCATGGGAAAAAATACCTTAGAAATCCAAGAATAGATATATCCAGAGAAGTGGTAATGTGAGTCTGATTAGTACAAGAATTTTGGCTACGATGTCCAAACCTCACGAAGCTTGTAGAACTATATCCATTACTGATTCACTTGCAATTGAACATGCTACAGATCTGCCAATATACCAGAGTGCCTCAGACCTTTTTGGAAACCCATTCTACATGAGAAACAAGAAAATCTAGACTTCTGTTATTTACTATTTAAAGCAGAGTCTCTAGAGTTTTGTCAATGCTGAGAAATGTTCATGGCTCAGAGCATGTGGTAACATTCAACTAACAGAGGCTGGAGGAACACCTCCTCACTGGCAGATTGTCCCATGACAGCAGGACTGTCTGTAGCATCTCAAAGGGTCCTTGATAGGACAACGGGTGATGGCTTTAAACTACAGGAGGGGAGATTCAGGCTGGACATGAGGGAGAAATTTTTTACCATCAGGGTGGTGAGACACCAACCCAGGTTTCCCAGAGAGGTGGTGGATGCCCCATCCCTGGAGACATCCCAGGCCAGGCTGGACGGGGCTCTGAGCAACCTGAGCTGGTGAAGATGTCCCTGCTCATGGCAGGAGGGGGATTGGACTGGATGAACTTTGAAGGTCCCTTCCAATACAAACTGTTCTATGATTCTATGATTCTAAGGTGTGTGCTAGGGGACACTGTCAAAGACAATTAGCTGACCTTGTCTGGTAATTCCTCTGTCCCTGATCACCAGGGGCATCTCCACAAGGACCTCAGAGGATACTGGTGTTGGAATATCAGCTCTTGGTAGGATCCCTGCCATGGTACTTGCTTCTTCCCCAAGCAAATGCAACCCATCCAGAGGCTTGAATGCTTCTGTGCAATGTATGTTGGTTTTCAGATTAAACCTGAAGGGTGACAGGCAATGTAGCTGTACACTGGGAGTTGCAAGTAGAACTGGAAGTGTCGGTAGAACACCATAATGGAGAGAGATACTCAATGAAAGCAATGGGCTTTCAGCCAGAAGAGAAGAAAGGAGATTTGCTTCGTATACAGTGTCTCTCTTTGTGTTTTCAAGTCAGTCCTGGAGCAACCTTATGACTGTCAAGAGTATTATGCAGAGACCTTTGGACTCAGGTCTCATGAGATATGTCTCTACCATCATATAATTTAGCTTTCCAGTCACCTCCAGGGCCTCAGTCCTTGATCTTCGACAGATGCATAAACATGAGTTCAAACTCAAGGTATTTTGCAATAAACCAGCCAGTCCTCTCCAAAACAACCCTTAGTTTGCCATGGGTAGTTTTTACTCCAAAACCTTTGCTCAGTGAGCAATGTAGATGAGATTTAGCCAGGTTCAGCTCTCCCTGCCCTACAGTGTGTTTTCAAACAAGGTCCCAGATGGCTTTGCATCCTCCGCAGCGCAGAGGCAAATGCATCGGGAAAGGAATCGCTGTGCTCTAGAGGAGACAAGTCTTGTACCATGGAAGAGTAGTGGACGTAAGCAATGAGGGGAACAGGGGAAGGGAGGAAAACGTGACAGTAAACAGTTGAGAAAACACACAAGATGATAGTATGATGAAATCCACAGACTTTGTAAGTCATTTATGTTGAGTGAATTATTCCCACTAAGAGGGTCCCCTGCAGAGCACAGTTAGCAGTTATAACCCGGCACTACAGCCCCTTTCCATACAGTGTTGCAGTCCCACCTCACCTGCAGCAGTGAGGGACAAACACAGCAAAGCTGAGACCTGCAGGGCCAAAATTTCTCCTGGAATATTTACAGCTATGTTATGCTCCAGCCTGTCCCAGTAGAGCTGTGTGGAGCTTTGGCAGGGAAAATCTGGGCCCAGTCCTCGGGAGTTTGTGAACCTTTCAGTAAAACTGTCTCCCGTTCCAAAAAATCCTGGGCTGACATCCAAGAAAAACTCCAGCTCCAAGAACATCCTGCCTTGCCATAGCTCTTCTGCACCCCTCCACCCAGCTCATGCCAAAAAATCCTAGATGCTCTTTTCATCTTTAATTGCACACACAGAAGCGGTAAGGGATCCTGCTACCAGGAAAACAAACCAAAACAGGCCAGGTGTCTGCTAAAACCAGCTAGAAAGATCCTTCCTCCCCTCTAGTAGCCTGGATAACAAGTGAATATTAATTCACGCAAAATTACAGCTGCGTTCCCATGGACTTATACACTATATCCACATCTGTTCTTGCACTGAATATCGAGGAAGAGGGAAGGAGAAGCTGTTACACTTTTCCTCCTCTCCTGCAAGCAGAACAGCATTTGACTTTTTGTATTTGTTAACCTACTCTGGGAAACTGACTTTGAAACACATGTTATGAACCCAGGGAACTGCAAATATAAAAAGAGATTTGCTGGTGTGTGCCCTTGCAGACAATAGCCATGCGCAGGCATTGTTAGAGCAGGCACAGCCAGCCCACGGCTGCCAGATTTTATTTGCTGCCCATGCGGCCCAGAAACGGCTCTGGTGTTACATCCCCGGACCTGCAGTGGTACCAAATATCCACATTTTCCAAGTGTGACGAGCAGGTCAAGGGAGGTTGTTCCTCCCCCTCTGCTCTGCCCTGGTGAGGCCACATCTGGAGTTCGGTGTCCAGTTCTGGGCTCCCCAGTTTAAGAAGGACAAGGAATTACTGGAGAGAGTCCAGCAGCTATGAACATGATGTGAGGTCTGGAGCATCGTTCTTATGAGGAGAGACAGAGAGAGCTGGGGCTGTTCAGCCTGGAGAAGAGAAGCTGAGAGGGGATCTCATCAATGTTTATAAATACCTCCAGGGTGGGTGTCAAGAGGATGGACCAGACTCCTTTCAGTGGTGCCAAACAATAGGATGAGGAGCAACGGGCACAGACTGAAGCACAGGAGGTTCCATCTGAACATGAGCAGAAACTTCTTTCCTTTGAGGTGCCAGAGCCCTGGAACAGGCTGCCCAGAGAGGTTGTGGAGTCTCCTTCTCTGGAGACATTCAAACCCACCTGGACACATTCCTGTGCGATCTGCTCTGGTGAACCTGCTTTAGCAGGTGGGTTGGACTGGATGATCTCCAGAGGTCCCTTCCAACCCCAACCATTCTGTGATTCTGTGATTCTGTAACTCACAGCCATACAGGGTGTCTGGTACGCTACTGTTAGGAGCAGGAAGGTTTCTACCCTTGAAAGACAGTGTGCGCCCAAAGTCTGGAGTCTCCTTCCAGCTGTGACTCTTTCAGACGGAGGTGAGGTGCACTCAGGGGACTTGGGCACCCACCATGCAACAGTAAATGGCAGAGTACTCTGAGCCAGGGTTTGAACCTCTTTCAACCACAGAGCACAGCAAGAAGCTCAGGGGTTTACAAAGCACCGATAGATCAAAAAAGCAACTGTATGGATTTTTTTCAGGCATAGTCAGATAGGGTTAGACAGGGCTAGACAAACATGCTGCTATCGTTTGCACTGCATTCCTGGCTATTATATGTTCAACGAACAGCAAAACTCTGCCCCGATATATGTACTAACTGGGTAGGAATGGAACAGCTTAGCACAACATCACTACATAGCCTATACCACTGACATTGATTTTCCTTTCGATCAGGAAGAAACAGGGAAAATCTCCATTTCTGCCACTGCCACCTCCAGGAATTTCCAACTGTCCATGCAGAGAAGCTTGTTATCATCGGTTTGCAAATTACAAAGGAAGGGAAAACCCTTCTGCTGGTTTGACACGCAACGCCAGCCCTCTGAGGAGCAGGTTCAGGTCTTTGTGCTGCTTCCCATTCCCTCTGCAGCTCTGAGAAAGTCACTTGATCTCTCCATGTCCTTCAGATCTGCCTCCGTAAAACAAGATTAATGCTGCTGACCCTGTAGGCTGTTGTAAGGAGAAAGGTCTTCACTTATCTCTGGTACCACACAGAAGGAACCAAGAGAGAGCTTAAGGAGAGGAGAAGGAGTTTATTTTCAGCTCTGATTCTTAATTGAATAAGCTGCTATTTGCAAGTAATTTGGGGGAAACACTCAAGTGTCTGTGAGTGGGGTGAAAGGGAATTCCTCTAATTTACATCTCATTGTCGCTGAGATAAATATGCTTTTCTTTTTCTTATCAAATTACTGTGAATGGTGGCCATACTGTGTCAGTCTGTTCTGGGTATGGATAGACAGCATATGTGCTTAGCACTGGCAAGACAAATGATTAATGAGACCTTCCTTAAAGGTGACGCATTTTAGATACAGTTATCACCTAATGCTTAAACTAATAAGTAGTTGAAGTCTGGAAGTTTCACCTGTTTGTTTCACAAAAAAAAGTTTTCTCCCTCCAGCCTCCCATCCAGTCCCACTTACAAACTCCAGTTCTGCTGCAGATTTACCCACTAACAGAACTGGGAGAGGTTTAAGCCTGTTTATAGCCCTGATACCAAGATCTAGAGGAGTCTATACAAACTGCAAGATGAAGAGCAGGTCTGATGATGAATGTGATCTGGCCAAGTCTACATTGGAGGTGGTTAAGACTGACTGTAGCCCAGACTAAAAGGAGACACATTGTGACCACAGAAAGCCAAGCTCAGATATCTTCCCATGGACTGTACTTTGCCTGTTCTTCATCTGCCCGTGCTGCATGAACAGGCACTTGGACCTTACGTACTCCTCAGTTCGTGTCAGATCATTTGTATTTCAGCATTCATGAAAGCAATGTAGACAGGGGCTGAAGTTGGACTCACAAGCATGCCGAACTGGTCATGTGAGCAGATTTTTGACGATTTCATATGGGTTTGGATCAGTCTCTATCAAAGAGAGATGTTGAGGTTCTGGGGTGAATTCAGAGAAGGGAACAGAGCTGGTGAAGGGTCTGGAGCACAAGTGTGATGGGGAGTGGCTGAAGGGGGTTCAGTCTGAAGAAAAGGAGGCTGAGGAGAGACCTTATCACTCTCTGCAGCTACCTGAAATGAGGCTGGAGCATGGAGGGGGTTGGTCTCTTCTCCCAAGTAACAAGTGACAGGATGAGAGGAAATGGCCTCAAGTTTCACCAGAGGAGGTTTAGATTGGAAATTAGGAAAAATGTCTTCCCAGAAAGGGTCGTCAGGCATTGGAACAGGCTGCCCAGGGAAGTGGTGGAGTCACCATCCCTGGAGGGGTTTAAAAGACGCATAGATGTGGTGCTCAGGGACATGGTTTAGTGCCAGAGTTAGGTTAATGGTTGGACTCGATGATCTTGAGAGTTTCTTCCAACCAAAATGATTCTATTATCCTATGATTCTATGTGCCATGTCAAATGGTATTAGGAGCCTATAACAACCAAGTCCTTCCACTGATGGACAATGTCAGCTGAGCCTGGAGAATGATTCACTCTCACACAAATGCCTTTGAGTTATTGATCCAGGAAGGGGTAGGTCACTCATAAGTCTTGTGTTATTTCTACCTGGTCCATAGAGATTTTTGCATATTGATGGGCATCTCAGATAGCACTGGGCATCTGTGTTTGGCAAATGAATCTTACCTTTGCACCATCAATTACACTAGTGAAAAAATAACATAAAATGCTCCAATAAGGAATCATACATAGTAACAATGTAAATGATCACATAAGGTATAACCCAACTGGTAAACAAAGCCATCCTTTTGGGTCAGTTATTGCTTCTTTTCTCTGAGCAAAATTCCTACCTGACATTTTAAGTTTGCAAGTCTGCATTAAATAATAGCATCTCACTTAACTCATTTTACATTTATATTGCCTCTCGCATGTGTTTGCTGCATAGGATGCTAACTGTGCTCCTTGCCAATAAGCTGTCCAGAGAAGCAGAACAACATTAATGATCAAGAAAAACAAAAGCTAGTCGATAATAACCTTAGTGGTAATTTCACGATGAGAAATTCACCCGCACCCTTATTTGTGCCTGGGAGCTCTCGTTTTTCTTATTATGAATCCTCAGGCATGAAAAGCGGATGTGATTTCTGATTTAAATAGAGTTTGTATCAACCTCCAAAAATGAATCTTCCTGAAATGATTAAGCAGGGGTTCCAACACTGCATTTCGAAGATAGCTGCATGTTCTGAATAATAATGTAGATGCAGAATTGAGTGATGGAGACAAGCACCACTGCCCTTCACGGGGCAGGAACAAGACCCCTTGATCATGCCCCATAGACTCCACATATCTATGTGCTAGCACATTGTGGATAGAGAATCCATGATTCTGGAATAAAAAGCATGGGGAGTTTTCCCTGAAGTGTCCCAAGAGGCCATTATGGCAGTGAGCTGCTGACCTACAAAGGATTGAAGGGATGCTGATGACATTGATGTTTGGTGGGAGAGGCTGTAGTGCAGATCATGCCTTGTCCTGAATGTCTAAACATCCAGAAAAGACACCCACAAACCTAGAAACTTTTGCCACACTGCTGGTATTGATGGTTAGACATGAGCCTCACTACTTCAATGAATAATGGAGTTTGCTTAACTGTTGCAAATTATCAACAGACATTTATTTCTCTGACATTACATATCAAACCCTGCTACAGAGCTCACGTGCACATGCATCTCAGTACCCTTTAGATATCAAAAAGCATTGTGGTATCTCTTTCATTTAGCAGAGAATCAATAAGGCACCAACTGTTCTGTTCAAAGGACTCACACATCTGTAGATACGGCATAAAATAGGAACTAGCTTGATCACTTGATAAGGTTAAAGCAGGAAAAAATATATTTATTTGAAGGCAGGCTTGCATCATGGGACTACAGTTACAGGAAGCTATGATGTCAGATTTTATTACAGTTTTGCAGAACAAAGGTCTTCCGTAGCTGTAGCAGTATCTCAGATCGTTTCTGTCTCTTCTTCTAAGTGAGGTGGAATCTCCATCCATGTACTCTCTGTTGCTTACACTGTCTAAAGCAATTTGAGTGTCAAATAGAAGTTTTGAAAGCGCCTTTTACGTCCCTCCTAGCCTCTGCCCTTTGGTGAGAAGAAAACAAGCATTTTATGAAGGCTTCTAGATCATTTCAAATTAGCATTGCCCACCCAGCCTTGCTCTCCTCCTCATGGTCATTTCCTTCCTGTTTCCCACCACCAGGGCTGCATTTGTACCTGACTTAGCACATGTCTGGCCTCAGGCTCCTTGTCTCTGCTACAGCTGCCTGAAGCACATTTGTAAAACTCCTCAATGTTACACGAAATATTAAACATAATTTCTCACTACACTCATAATTATCTTCTCTCCATGACAATACCACTAGGTAGTACCCATCAGGAGCAGGATGATTAGACCGTGTCACACTCCACACCTCACACACAGTGACTGGGAACTCCTCCTGCAATCGCCCCTTGAGTACAAAACAGTGATGCAGTGATGCTGTTCAAGCCAGTTTCTGCACGTCAGACACTCTGTGGCAACTCACTGATATTTCCGACAGTGAAGGTGGCATCAGCATGAAGGCAGACCTCAGTCAGCAAAATCCACCCTGATGAGCAATTCTGGAGACTGGAATCACTCAGTACTGGAGCGAGTTGAGAGAAGGGAACGGAGCTGGGGAAGGGGCTGGAGCACAAGTGTGATGGGAGCGGCTGAGGGAGCTGGGGGTTCAGCTGGAGAACAGGAGCTGAGGGGAGACCTTCTGATCTCTGACCTGCCTGAAAGGAGCCTGGAGCATGGAGGGGGTTGGTCTCTGCTCCCAGGTAACAAGTGACAGGATGGGAGGAAATGGCCTCAAGTTTCACCAGAGGAGGTTCAGATTGGATATCAGAAAAAATTTCTTCCTGGAAAGGGTTGTCGGGCATTGGAACAGGCTGCCCAGGGCAGTGGTGGAGTCACCATCCCTGGAGGGGTTTAAAAGATGCATAGATGAGGTTCTTAGGGACATGGTTTAGTGCCAGAGATACTTTAACACCTGGACTTGATGATCTTGAGTGTCTTTTCCAACCAAAATGATTCTATGATCCTATCACCATAATATTACTACAGTCCATTCTCTGCAATATTAATGCACTACACAGTCTAGGTGGAAATGTGGCACCATGGTAGAAACCACAAAAACATGCAGATAAGTAATGTCCTGTCTGCCATCTCCTACAAGCAGACTGGTGGCCCGTTTAAAAGAAGTTCAGGCTGAGGAGAGAGCTGGGAAGCTAAAAAAGTCACAATAGCCCTCACCCACTCAAATCCCTGCTCCTGTAGTGCCTGCAGTCCCTGGCGCTGTGGCTGACTGGTGACAAGCAGTGGGGTGGGGGTGATCCATCAGCCCCCTAGGGCTGACTGCCCACTGCTCCACACTTGGAGGACAGTCTGTATCTCCAGGGTCTAAGGTCCAGCTCCCACAGCTGGACATCTCCATCATTCCAGGCCAGTGCTGGGACTTGTCCAAGCTCTGTTGACTGCAACCACAAGAAAAACAACCCAACTGGAGACGTCTGCATTTTAGAGTCATATCAACCTCACACTTTGCCAGATTGATCTGGTTGTTTCCTCCTCTTCATCTCCAAAACAACATGCTAAACCTAAGCCATACCAAGTGCCTTCTTCATACTGTCTTCATTATACATTGCCTCAATAGACATGACTAGTACATTAGGCAGATGCATAAAGGAAAGATTCCTCCTTGAGTTATTCGAAGAAAAATCATTTGCCTTTCCCTTTCATATTGATTAAAGGTTTGTATATTTTATATTGAATCATAAATCAACTACTAGGGATGGAAATCTATATCAAAGATAGTCTATGTTTTCATTGCAAAGCTTTATTTGGCAAATAAAGCTAATTTGGCTAATCAAAGGAGGAAAAGGAGACCACGCTCCATTTTACTGGGTAATAAGCTGTGGGTAGTGAGTTAATAAAACAGAAAAATAGCTACCATGGGTGGAAAGAGATGCTTTTTGTCAGCTTCCCACCTTCATCTCAGAGAAAGGCAGGGCCCTGAATTGCTGAGTATCCAGAACTCACTCAGCGATGATGGATGTTTGCAAGCTTCCCATGCCACTCCTCTTGAATATGTTGCAACCACTGAGCATCCTCAGCAAGCATCTCCTGTTTACTACTCATCAAATCCATCTTGTAGCTGCTGTGCCTTTCTCCATCCCTTAAGCACTCTGAGCCATAACCAACACCCAGTAAAGGAGCAAAAGGAACCCGTTGTTTCTGGGTTAGCATTGAAACCTACTGGTTAAGAAAAGAGACTTTGGGAAGTAGGTGAAAACCAGGAATCAACCTGGCAGGCACTGATCCACATACACAGTGTTATGAAACTGGAAGGGCAGAGACCTTCCCAGGGAAGGAGAGGGATCATAGAATCATGGAATAGTTTGGGTTTGGCAGGGACGTTCCCAGCTCCCCCAGTGCCCCCCCTGCCATGACCAGGGACATCTGCACCAGCTCAGGTTGCTCAGAGCCCCGTCCAGCCTGGCCTGGGATGTCTCCAGGGATGGAGCATCCACCACCTCTCTGGCCAACCTGGGCCAGTGTTTTACCACCCTCATAGTAAAAAAATTCTTCCTTATGTCTAGCCTGAATCTCCCCTCCTTTAGTTTGAAACCATTACCCCTTATCCTATCATAAGAGGCCCTGCTAAAAAGTCTATGATGTGCAGGACCACCAAGAGAGCCCCTGCATACCAGAGAGGCAGGCATCAAAGGTTGTCCTGTAATAACAGGTCAGCCTGTACTCTGTGGAGGTCAGTGATCATGCACCCCATTAATCAGCAAGTCTTTCTTCAGGAGCAGGTTCCCAGCAGAGGATGCAAGTCCCAGGCACCCCGTGGGCAAATCTCAGCCCTTCGCTCCAGGTCTTTGGGTTCAGCCGCAAACAACAGCGAGCGCAAGGGTGGGCAGATCCAAGATGCAGTTTCACACGACCTTCCTCCCTGAACCAAAACTGCTGACGTCCACCCAGCCCCGTTTCTGGGCACAGATCCAGGACCTGCCTGTGAAAGTTTGTCCCCCTTCCAAAACATCTCAGCTGGAAATGCTGAATCCCTGAACCTGCTCCGAGAATAAGCCTGGACCGTGGTTCACCTACATGCAAACACAGCCTCGGTCTGCCTGCTGCACAGGTCTTCATCAACAACCTGAAAACACCTACAGCTACACCTCCAAAACATAAGCATGGAGACAGAAAGCAGCTTGCAAATTCACTGGGGCAATCCATAAATAAGCCTGGAAGTTCAGCACTGGCATCCTCAGTGTGTAGCCAAACCCCATCTGTCCTATACACGCTATCTGGCTTGCTACCCTGTGCCCACCACCACTTTGGTATCTCCATCCTTCTACGTCCTCCTTCACAGGTGCAGAAAATGCCAGACCTCAGTTGCACAGGTTACAATAGAAAAATTGGAGAAAGGAGCTGTTGGGGTTTTTTTCATTTATTTATTTTTTCTTATGTTAGTCTTATTCTCCACCTAAATAAATAAGGAAATTGTTCATTTGAGAGGTGTCCTTATCTTTAACAAGATGCTTGGATTTCCATATCAAGAGGCTGGCTCTTATTTCTTGAAGATAATAAAAACAATGCCCCAGGGAATTCTGATTTACATTTGGTGGCTGGTGAGAAACCTATTGATGAAAATTAGGAAATATTGGAGGAAGAATTGCACAGATTGTGTCTGAGGATTATCTCTACAGCCAAACAGGTATGAAAAAATAAACAAAGACAGTAAAGGCCATTCAGTCTAAACAAACTTATAGACTGGCTCCTTTTGCAGTGAAAAAGCAGTTACTGTAGTTCTTATTCTCCAAAAGAACAAAGAACAGCTCAAACCCATAAACTAGCAAGTCAACGTGATTAAAATAATCTATAAACATGAAGCAGTCAAAATAGGAATGTAATTAGGACAGTGAAGGAGAAAAAACATACTGAATTGCAGAATAACATCACAAAATAACATTTCAAATAGCAATTTAGACTCTTTCTACTTAGAGGCTGGAAGGAAATGAGCTTAAAGAAACTTGATAAGCACATATCTGCATTATATTGACTCATTCCTCCCTCCAACACAGCTCCTTTAATGGGAACTTTGTGCACTGGAGAGGGCTGTAGAACTGGCTGTCATGCCTTGGATAACAGTTCAAATCCTCTTCTCAATGAGAAGTTTAATCCCAGGTATGTCCAAAGGACCACAGGCCAAGAAATGGGGTGGAGTAACTCCTGAGCAGGATTGTGCCTCAACCCCACCATCACTGGTGGCCACCAACTGGCACGTGGTTGAACATCTCTGCAAGAAACAATGACACTTTCGGGTCCTGTCACTGGTAGATTCAGATGCTCTAAGTCATCTCGTGCTTCAAGCCAGGGATGTAGCAGAGTGTCCCCATCAAATCCACAGTCCTAACAGGTGGCATCAGCAACAAGCAAAAGGCATGAGTGTTCAAGAGGTGGTAGATGCAGCATTCACAATGTGTGACAAGGAGACCCAAGACAAGAGCTTCAGCTAATGGGTGGATAAGTGATTGTTCCTTAGTGTTTGGCACTGGTGAGACCACACCTTGAATACTGTGTTCAGTTTTTGGCCCCTGACTGCAAGAAATATATTGAGATATTCCAAAGAAGAGTAATGGAGCTGGTGAAGGGGCTGGAGCACAAGTCTGATGAAATGTGGCTGAGGGACCTTAGCAGTTCAGCCTGGAGAACAGGAGGCTGAGGGGAGACCTTCTCACTGTCTACAACTGCCTGAAAGAAGGTTGTAGCATGGAGGGGGTCGGTCTCTTCTCCCAAGTAGCAAGTGATAGGACAAGAGGAAACGGCCTCAAGTTGCACCAGGGGAGGTTTAGATTGGATATTAGGAAAAAAGTTCTTCATGGAAAGTGTTGTCAGGTGTTGGAAAAGGCTGCCCAGGGAAGTGGTGGAGTCACCATCCCTGGAGGGGTTGAACAGGCGTATAGATGAGGTTCTTAGGGACATGGTTAAATGGTGGCTTTGGCAGTGTTAGGTTTACAGTTGGACTTGATGATCTTAAATTTTTTTTCTAACCTAAATAACTCTGTGATTCTATAATAGGGGACAAAGAAGAGAAAAGATATCTTACATCTGCTCTGCAGCAAGTCTTGGACATATGGGAGGACACAGAGGAACGAGTGTCCAGGAAGGACTGCAGGTGGTCCAGAGAGGGAAGGCAGTGGCGTTGACTGAAGGCTGAGGATGGAGGCAGGTGGGAACTCTCACATCACAAGCACAAGCCATGACCTCTTCCCAGGAAAGCTCTGGATGTGCAGGCACCAAAGCACCTGGGATGGACAGGGAAAATGACCCCAAACTCCAGCCAGAACCTTCAACGAGGAGAGAGAGGAAAGGAGCAGAGACAGTAGGACATTTTCAAGATGGGAAAAGCACCATCACTTGAGATGCCAGGGGTGTGCCTGCTCCCCAGCAGCTGGGATCTGCATCCTCATCGTCTTCCCCCGGGGTCTCATCAGTGCTAACAGGAGCCTCCGAACCCCACCATGAGGCCAAAGCAAAGGATTCAGGACTTAGATCCTGATTTGGGCATATACCGTGAAGACCTTCAGGACTGAGGGATTTCTGCAGCACATCAAAAAGAGATGGGTTACTTGCAAAGAAAATAAAACAATCAGCTCCCCGCTTGGCCTTGATTTTTCTAGAGGAGGCAAATGTTTGATTCAAGGATTTTGGCAGACACTTATGCACCGGGGATATGAAGACCACAGAATGAGAGAGCAGGTAGACAGGTATCTATGCTGAATCCAAAGTATATTTGCCTGAGGAGGGTGCTGCATGTGAAATAAATTCAGCAAAATGCCGTAACCTGTTAATTAACTGAAAAACGAATTTTTTAGAAAATCTGTTACACTTTTGGAAATAAGCAGCAGCCCTACTTAGGGCTGCTTGTTGGTAAACAAGCTCAAGTCAGTGGAAATTTTGCAGCTGACTATATGAACCCTAGGATTTATATGTTTTATTAATGATATTATTAATGTCATATTCACCAGCCTATGGGCCGAGAGAGAAATGAACTGATGGAAACTAGAATCTCTGCTAGGCTGTGCTGCTTGCTCCCACCGTAGTGGCTGGCACTGAAAAATCCTGAGTCAGGCCTTAAAATTCACATGCCCTGCTTGACAACCCACAAGAGAATTTGACATTTATGAATAGTAATAACAGCAGCAGCGGCAACAACCTTGGCATCTTAACCTTGGCTTTCTGCTCTATTTCCAACTTGCATTTCTCAGCTAGAATTTACTTTTTGATCATGAAACCTGAGAACATTGTGTGTTAGAGGGTCCCAGGAGCTGGATGTATCAGAAAAACCTCGTATATTGCAAAACTAATAGTATAATTACACAACAGTGTTGTGCCTGGCATCTTTATGAAGCAGGCCTATATGTACTTTTTTCACTTACCTAGACACATCTACCAAACATCTCTCCTCTCAAGCAACTGAGGGTCTTCATGAGACAGTAAAATCCCAGCGAATAAACACAGAATAGGAACAATAAATGATTGGCCTCCAAAAAAAAAGAAAACAAACTTGTCATGCAAAATACTGGAGCCGCTTAAAAAAACAACAGGGAAAAATTAAGCAGCTTCACAGCTGATTTCAGTCTGCAGGTTTTGAGGGAAGAGGGGTTTGCGTCTCAATGGCCTTCTGTACATGAAGCATTTTTAGCCCCCCCCTTCTTTTGTGTGTGTGCATTTGGACTTTTTTAGTTCTATCCTTTTCTTGGTTTCTTCAGTTTTGCCTTGAAAAAGCGGAATAAGAGAGCAGCAACAGGAAAGCCAAAAATATCCTTCATTTTCATGTTCTGAAAATGGCCGGTTTGGAGGTAAAATAGAAAAAAAGAAAAAAAAAAGTTTTGTTTTGTGGGTTAAGGCAAATGCCCCATTTTGAAGAAAGAAAAAAAAAAAATAAAAGCACTTTTTCCAACCCAAACAAGCCTTCCAGTAGTAGGAAATACATGATTTGGTTGTGCAAGTTGAACGTGTTTCAATGGACTTGGGGCAAAGGGAGAAGCAGTGGACACGTCTGGGACTGCAGCCACCGCGCTGGCCTCTGTCCCATCTCCATCTCTTCTTCAACAACCTTACATCTGCTGCCTCAGTTTCCCTGTGTATAGAACACACTAAAAATAGCAACTTTCCTCCCAGAGGAAGCTCTGAGGAATAATTAACTAATTCTTGCAAAGTGCCAGCAACTGCTAATTACTGTCATTACGCAGGAGAGGAACAGTTGGGGTTTGCTTTGGTCCTAATGGTGCTTATTTTCCTGGGCTCGATAAGCCACCGCCTCAATGAGCCACTGATGGGGCTGTAAGTGGCTCCCCGAGGCGCTGCAGCAGTTTTTGAAAATATAAACACTAACAAATTAATTTAGCTCTCCAACCACCTCCGGGAAAGTGAAGGCTCCAGCCTCCACTCAGCATGGCACACCGGGGAAAATTTTTTAAAAATGTTATTCCCGTTATTCTGGGCTGATAAAGTGCCTTGGCTGAGCTGTACATCTCCATCTGTTCTTTGATTTGCCCTGCAAAGCTCATGTGGTGACACCAGCAGACGTAGGGCCATGGTGGTGGCACCTGGAGCCATGCTCTGGGACCAGGGAGCTGGGGATGGGTTCATCACTGGTCCAGGCTGGTGCAGGCAGGATGAGGGAAAACACCTGGTTTTGGAGGAAGAGAAGGAGAAGAAAGGACTTAGCCTAAGGAAAAAAAGCAGAGAGGTATCAGGTACCTTCTGGCCAAAAATCAGGCCCTGGATAGAAACCAGGAATGGTCTGGGTAAGGACCAGGGGTATGGACATCACCAGATCATCCATGGAGAAGGGACTTCTGGTGGCAGACAGGACTTTTGCTGAGCCCAGAGGTTTTACAAAATAGAGTATCCAAGATACAATGTGCGTAAGAGAGCATTTATCTACCTGGGAAAGTAGCAGTTTCACTGTCATCCTCATTTTTTCACACAAGAAAAGGCTGCCAGGTCAATAGATCTGTACGAGTTCAACCAGAAATTACAGTGGGGTCCAGGAACATGCTGTTGTTTGCCATCTGCAGAGGTCCATCCTCTGCAGGACTTTTCCTGGACGATGCGCCAGAGGCAGGCAGAAACAGCATCCTTCAGCAGCATCACATCGCCAGAGCCTGCAGGTCGATAAAAAGCTTTCTTCAGGTTTGGAAGAGAAATCACCAAGTCCAGGCTAAGTGCAGGCTGGGAATCACAGCTCAAATTTAATTGCATTCCCCAATTAGACAATTGGAGAGAAATGGTCTTGCTGATTAGTGTCTAATTGTGAAGACCTAATGAAGAAGGGAGATAGGAATAGTCCTTGGCCTGGACATCTTCCAAGGTGGTAACGGTAAAGACGAGGAGCTGATCCCACAGTCCCGGGAGGAGGCAGTGTGAAGGAGTCCTCTTTCACAGCTTTTTTCTGTCTTGCAAGAGGTTTTTTTACTTAAGTAGTTATATATTTATATTTGCATACACGTACATTCCCTCTCACAAAGCAAGGCAAAATGTCAATGCTAATGTTAGTGTTTGAAAAGTAGATCCAATCAAGCAAAATGTCTTTAACCTTGAAATTTCCCTTACAGTACTTAAAAAAAGCCTTCTTCCAAAATACAAACTGAGCTTTCCGAGTGCAAAGTCATTCATAGACCAAAATTTTAAGTAGAGCCTTTGCAGTCTCTTCTCACCTTCCCAAAATGTTTTGGAGATGAGTGAGCTGTTCAAATTCACCCTCCCTAGAAAACGAGATGGTGAGGTCTCTTCTCATCTGACCGTGAGAAATTAGCCCTGATGAGCTAATTACTGCTATGGATGTGGGGCAAGGGCTGGCTGGCATGAGGATGTGGAAGAGGTGAGAAGGAGGCGGCAGCCTCAGCATAACCATGGCGTTCAAATGCCACCAAGTCAGGGCGATGGTCCAGCAGCAGGAGAATCTGGGGCAGGTCCCACCAGAACAGCCTCAGTGCAGAGCAGGATGATGGGGTTGGAGCTCCGTGGCACAAAGCTGGGAGTGAAATGCTGTGAGTCACCTCCTGCTGCCTGGAAGCAACGGATCCTTCTTTTTTCCTGGGAAGAAGGTGGCCGTTTAGAGCCAGATGGGCCTGATCCTCCTGCTCACTCCAAAGCCCCTACAATTAATAGGATTAAGCTTGGGAAAACCAGCCTGTGTTACCCCAATATGACATTAGATGTCGCCCATGCACTGCATTTACTGTTGATCCCCCTCTCCTGGTCTCCACATGGGAATGTCATGTACAGCCCGTTCCCCTCCACACCTGGTGATTCAAATTAGGGGGAATCTCAGGAGGTCACATCGTCCGGGCACCTGGAGATCTCCCAGCACCAACAGAAATGCCTGCAGCCCGGGATCTGATACCTCAGTCTGGAAGGAGTGGAATAGGAGAACAGCATCCACAGCCCCCATTGCCTTGCAGGACAGAGATGGGTATTTGGGTATAACCCACCAGAGCCAGGACTCATGAGATGATCCAAGACCCACATGTTTAACTTTATGCACAGCCCATGACCCATGCTGGCCAGCACTGCTCATGCCTGGGAACCCTTTGGGATGGCTGAAAGGTTTGGAGATGGCTCCCCCCTGGGATGCACCCCTAGTTCAGAAAGAAGTGAGCACAGTGCTATGGATTTTAGATGTCCTGTGCCACACAACCATGGCCAAGGAAAGGGTCCTCAGAGGGGACTGCGGCCAGAGGTGACATAGAGGTGCCTGGAGCACCCCCACTATGTAAGGTGAACCCTCCCACCCATGCTCCCCTGGCTGAAAGCCTCCTTGGCACAAGCTCTCCTTGCAAAAGGAGGGGAGGAAAAGCTCTTGGAAGGTGGCCACCAGGCTGCAAAGCTGGGATGGAGCCAGTTGAGCAGCCCCATGCTGGGAATCACTCCTGGTGCCATTTGGGTGCTGTCCCAGCCCTACACCAAGTTGGGCAGGATCTCCCCAAGGCTGACCAGGGACAGCAGGAGGAATCCCAGCACCCTCCGTAACACCGTGGATGGGTGAAGGAAGACAACCCCATTAAAGCCTGTGGAAATCGCCGTCCACATTCCCAGCTGCAGTGGTGGCAGGTGGGGGGGGAGGCACTTTGGGGAATGTGTTTACAGAGCTCCTGCCAAACCACTGGAAGTCTCAGCTCCTGGGGATGAAGAACAGGAGGAGGAGGAAGAGGCAGATGCAGCCAAGGCTCTGTCAACTCCTCTTCACTGCCACCAACAAACAAAAGCCAGAGCACAGTATCGCTGTTATGCTGGGCCATGTGAGATGCAGGAGGGGCTGAAGTCATCTCCCCTGGCTGTTTCTTCTCAGAGTAGCTCAATGCATGAAGTCCACCAGCAAAGAGAGAGAAAAACACCTGGGAAATATGTTGCTCTTCTACAGATCTAGTGTTAAGGCACACCATGGTGGACACCAGAGCTTCTGGATCTGGTGGCTGGGGACAGATTCTTGCAAATATGACCTGACAGCTCACAGTCCAGAAAACTGACATCTATTTGTCTTAAAATTGTTTTGCGCTGATTTCTAAACACCATTCATTTGTTGCATTCCTATTTAACACATCTGAGGGCTGTCATCTTGTGCAGTTCTCCTAGGTGTTTGAAGGGCTGGCAGGAGAGCAGCCCAAGCATCTGAGGAATCTGCCACCATGGCCACCACTCCCAGCCCCAAGATGCCACTTGCCCAGTGAGGCCATCAAAGGCCTGGGCTACAGCTCAAAGATGCTCCTCCTCAATCAGAAAGCATTGAGTGCCCTTACAGCGTATCCTAGAATGTCAAAGAGCTCTTGAGGCCAGAAAATATGAGAGTCTCCTCTGCTGACACCACCTGAGCAGGTTTGGGCAACAAGTCCAAGGTGCAGTGAGCATTTCATATTCCTCTTCATTTCATTAGAAACAGCAGCCTTGCAGCAGCCAAGAATATTTCTTTATCTCAGGGTGCAAGGCCTCATGCTTGCAGCCCTGGGTGGCCTTGGTTGCATCCTTGGTGAAGACCATTCACTAGAGAAGTGCTCAATACAGCTGCTCCCTGTCTTCACCATTTCACTTGTTCCATGAGGACAGATACTCCACATCCTGATTTATCTGTTCACATCTGTAGGGGCACAGACAGGTAGAAAAACAACTCATCTACCAAAACATTGCCTCATGTAGGTCAAGCCATTTGGAACTGCGAATTAATTCATAACAGACTGAATGTAAGACTCAAAGAAAAATATAAGTTCATTTACTGGACAAGCTATTTGAGAATTAATAATAAAGCTCTGTTTTAATAGCCTTTAAAGAGACTGATTCAATAAAAGAGCAAAGTTCTCAAGAGGTTTCAGCTGACAATGAATATGGTATTGAACATAGACAGGAATAGAAGTTATTGTAGTCTCTATAATTAGTAGTTGTCTCCACTCCTGTTTGGCAAATACTTTACGAAATTGCAGATGTCCATAGTGAGTTAAGGGTTGCTAGAACACCTCGCAGTCAAAATCTTTGTGCAGGCTCTCATATCCCGTGGCATTCATCATTAATTAAGTGTATATGATTCCAGTTCCCAGCTCTTCTATTAACTGAGCTATGTTTAAACTCAGTGGAATTCAACATACATTTTTAACAGAAATTCAACAGACAGTATTGACATTTCCTTTTGGTTTACAGCCGCCTTTTACATCACAAAAACCATTGTGATGACCCAGGGAGATTACACTTCTCTTTAAGCTAAAAACCCCAGTTCTTTAAACTTTTCCTCCTAGGTCAGCTTTCCCAGGTTTTCCACCACACCTTTTTAGACTTAGATCCAGAACTACATTGCCTCACTTCCAAGTACTAAACTCTAAGTTTCAGGCTAGGCTATATGCTTGTTTACACCTCCCAGTACGCTCTTTACTTGCTGCAGAAAAGGGTGGATTTCCTGACTCACATTCGCTGGTAACCCATTGCCCAAACCGGTTGTTCCCCATTCTGTATTTGTGCAGCTGGATCTTCCTGCCTTATTCCACCCCACGCGTCTCCCAGCTGAATCTCATCCTACTTTTGAAAGGCTGTTCCTCTACCAAGTTGAGGCCATCCTTCATCCCAGTTTCATCCTCCAGTGCCATTCTCAGTCCTTCTGCATGTCCTGCAGATCGAATAATCCTCCTCTGTATTCATTCATCCACTCCACAGACCCGTGCTCACCATTGCCTTCCTGCCTTGGAAGCCACATTCACAAACATTTAAGTCATGCTTTAGCTGTTTTAGGAGAAGATCAGTGACAAGAGCCCTGCTGGATCCAAGGCACATGGCAGCTACTGCATCTCCCCTTTCCAGAAAGACTCTTGCAAAGAGAATTCGATTGATCTGAAAGGTTCTTCTTCTTCTAATGACTGCTACACATCTCCTTGGTATCTATCATGTGTTTGTCAAAAGGTTGTTTGATGGCCTATCCTTTGCTTGTTCTTTGTAAAACTAGATGTTTCCTATTATATTTTCCTCTGTTAATCCCATTTTACTGTACAGACACTGTGACTGTACAGCCTACCTTAATGGGACATTGCCTAATAATCCCTGATCCTCAGCATAAAATAGCCCTGTTACAGGTCAGTAGGGAAAAATAAAATCTATCCAAAACACATTTGATGAAAATTCCCACTGTCTTCTGTGAGCATGGGGAAGTCATTCCTAACCTTAGTCCATCAGACCCTAAGACAACACTTAATTTCAAGCACGCAAGTAACACATCACCAGTTTCACTACAGGTCTGCATAGCTTTGGCTCCGGTTCACAACACTGTCAAGCCTAAACGTCTCCATCCATGACTTAAAAATAGCTGGTGATGGTTATCTATTCCAGGGAGCACCTGTGAAATGGATTCACGTATGACTAAGGTCTTCCAAGTCTTGAAAACACAAGAGCCAAATCCTCCTCTCACGCTCAGACTGCGGGTGCTGCTGCCCAGGCAGGGTTGGGGCTCTCAGCTGTGATGGGTTGTTGATGTTCGACAGCAAAGCATCCTCCTGATTTGTTCCTTGCTAAGATTCTCTTGGAAACCCACCCTCCCCAACAACTAAAAAATTAAAGAAGAGTAAGGAATAAGGCCAAACTTAAGAGGATTACAGTGGACATTGTCTGCTCTCCCAGTGCCACTGGTCAGCACCTGACCAATCTGGAGGTGTGATGTACAAAAAGCAGTTCTTGAGGCGGTTAACGTAAACTGGGTGAGGACTGCCAGAAGTCTCCTTTCTAACCCAAAGAAACTTCCACCATTCCTTGTGTAGTCAGCTCCCAAGAGGAAAAAAGAAGTGGGACTAGGTTATGGTACTCTAACCATGTTTGAAACAACTTGTGTTCATCTCATTGGAGAAATGGGAACCCAGGATTTTTCCAGCGCTTCCTGGTCAAGCCCATGTCAAAGAATCACAAAATGACAGAATCATAGAGTCATAGAATCATAGAATACTTTGGGCTGGAAGGGACCTTCAAAGCTCAACTAGTCCAACTCTGCTGCCATGAGCAGGGACATCTTCACCAGCTCAGGTTGCTCAGAGCCCCGTCCAGCCTGGCCTGGGATGTCTCCAGGGATGGTTCATCCACCACCTCTCTGGGCAACCTGAGCCAGTGTTTTACCACCATCACTGCAAAAAATTTCTTCCTCGTGTCCAGCCTGAATCTCCCCTCCTTTAGTTTAAAACCGTCACCCCTTGTCCTATTGCAACAGGTCCTGCTAAAAAGTCTGTCCCCATCTTTCCTAAAGGCCACTTTTAGGTACTGAAAGGCTGCAATAAGGTCTCCCCGGAGCCTTCTCTTCTCCAGGCTGAACACCTACAACTCTCTCAGTCTTTCCCTGTCCTCCTGGGAGGGCAACCGTTCACATGAAGGGTGGGATGAGGAGCAAGGAGAAAATATGACTGCAATGAAGAATGAGCTGAGGATACTCCATCTTCCAGCAGCAACCCGCAGGGTCTATGTGTGCCAGCTGCCTTGTACCTGGGGATGTGACCAACAACTGTGCTAAGGTGGCCTCGTGGGAATGTCAAACACACTTGACTGAAGCACCTACATTAAAAGCCAGGTCCCTACGGTCTTTATACAATGGAAGAAAAGGCAGAGCATCACTCCTGGAACTTGTTTAGGGATCTGTAAGATAGCAAGCATAAATCCCAGCCCCTCCATTGTGTTTTTTTTATTTTTCTCTACCACTGTGGGCAAGTTGCTCACAGTTACAACAGGGACGAATCAGAACCCGTGTTTCTCCCACTGCTCAGCTGAGATCTGCTTCAGGCTGCTCAGCTCTCCTAAAGTGAGACATAATGAATCCCAAAACCAGTCCCTCGGTGCCAGAAAATGGAAGTGGCCCAATGCAAACAACAGGACAAACAAGCCAGCCATCACCATCCCCCTGTCAGTCTTCCTTCTGAAGCAAAAAGCAAAGCAACTCCCAGAGGTCTCTCCCACTCCAAGCATGGCTTTGTGATTATAAATTATCCCAAGATTCTCTCTGTCCCCAGCGCTGCTGTATTCACCTCCTCTGTGTTTGCCGGAGGATTAATTGCTGCTGCATTGGCTGCACTGCAGAATAAAAGCTGGGGATTCAGCGAACTCCTAATTACCACCATCATTCAGTGGCAGCAAGGGGTGATAAATTTAAAGCCAAATACATTAGGAAACACTTTTTTTTTTTTTAACAGAGTCTGCAATTAACCAGCACAGACTGCTGCTGGGAAAGGAATCGAGACAAACGAGACCAGGCATCCAGAAGACCTAAGGAAGAACAGAGATTAGGTTTGCACTAGGTGAGATAGCGATGCCCAGAACTGACCATCCTGGCATCACCAGGCACCGTCCAAGGACCAGCAGGTGCTTCTTAGTGTTTTAGTGCTAGAGGTCAGTTATGGTTGGACTTGATGATCTTGAGAGTCTCTTCCAACCAAAATGATTCTATGATTCTTGCTCTGACCACATCTCAGCATGATGTTTGACAGTGCCTGGGTGCAACATGCATCTTACCTCCTGACACCCTCCACTCCCACGAACTCAGGAGGACTCATCTGAGATGCACAGCTGATGGGGCATCAGCAAGACAGGAGAGGCTGCAGTGGTGCCAGCTTCTAGGACTCTGCTTTCAAAAAAGCTGCTCCAGGACAGTTCCCTCATCCAGCCTCTTTCCCTGATGGACCACATGTCTCACGTGGGGAAATGTGGAGATATCTGAGGTCTGGTGCCATTGCCTGTTCCAGTGCTGAGCACTGGACTTTGAGCTTGCTTTTCTGTTCAAAATCTCTGGCTGTCTCCTGTGAAGTGTGAAGGCAGTGCTGCCAGAAAGGAGGACCTTCATCTCCCTTTACAGCCAACAGGAACATCTTGGTCTTTAAGAAGTCACCCGAAGCCTCACCATCCTCATCCATGGTGAGCACATACAGCAGGAGTCACCATCCCTTGAGATGTTTAAAAGGCCAAGAGACAAGGTTCTTTAAAGGTTTAAAAGACAAGGTTCTTAGGGATATGGTTTAGTGCTAGAGTTAGGTTATGGTTGGACTCAAAGATCTTGAGGGTCTCTTCCAACTGAAATGATCCTATGACTCTCTGATTCTATTCTATGAAATCCACTGCTGCTCACTGAATCTGGGCTGGAGCAGAGTAAAGCCGAACAACATGGGTCTGCAAAAAGGTCCTGGACACCAGCATCGCTTCACTCCAGTGCTGTGGGACTTCCCGGTGCATGGAAATGTGGTGAGACCCCTGAACCCAGAGGCTCGGATGAGGCACCAGAAGCTCCATGGCCCTGAGTGGGACTGGGCTGGAAATCTGTCAGGCTTTCTCATGAGATTTCCTCTCTCCCTCCTGGTTCTGTTTGGGCTGGAAACACCATGAGAATAACTTTCCTCCTCGCATTTCAGCAGTTTTGCTTCCGGGCCTGGGCTAAACAAGGAAGTGCAGAGGCGTGGGAACCGGGGGGAGACACAAACACACGGTCTGAACTGCTCCAAATCTCTATGTGCGACTCACTGCCTCCGTCAAGGCGATTCTCCTGCCAGCTTAACTCCTCTGCCTGGGCTCACACCTTCAGGTGGAGGTGGTTTTCTCAGCCTTCCCTGTGGGCCAGATCCCGTTCTCCCTTAGCAAAGCAATCCCAGCAACGGCCACTCAAATTTTACCCGTGTGAGACAAGAACATTCGAACCAGGATCTTAATGCCTTTTAAAGACACATCACCCAGAGCAGAGCACTTGGGCACAGAGCCCAGACCTCCAGAGAGCCTTGGTCCTTTTGCTGCCCACCATGAGATGTGGTAAAAAGGCTTGACTTCTCGAACCACTCAGCGTCTCAGCACTGCCAGAACAGAGCACATTTCACGTGACTGAAGTTAAACTGAGAGTGTGGAGTACCACAAACCATCAGCACTTCAGGCGAGGTCAACCCATTCCTCCAGGATCCAAATTTCTTCACTGCTACGTGCCTTCAGCATCCACTGACAAAACAAGGTGTGCCCACACGAGCCGGTATGGCATGTATGGATGAATAATGTTCCTCTCGTCCCATATGTATTCCGGGATAAAGTTCAGGCATCACCACAGGCTAACGCACCACCAAACATATGTTTAGACCAAACATTCAGTATCTCAAAGCTACAAAGAATGAGGAAGTGGAAAGGAGTTTTCCTATCCCAACCAGCTTGCAATTTAAGGCCTTGCTCCTTCCCATAAGTCTCCACTGGACTGGCATGGAAATCTCTTTGGGATTATGAGGATCTGTTCAGTAGTTCAAAGGTTAATTCGAGCAACAACAGGGTAATGAGCAGAAAGGAGGGGACAATTTCTAGCATTAAGATTGTGGAGCTACTGAGCACATCCCTCTGGAGCGTTCATCATTATTTAATTATTGCTGTACTAATAGCTAGTATGATTTAAAGTATTCAAAGCCTCTTAGGCTTTATGACAGAAGCAAGCCTTTTCTGGTTTTTAAGGATGTCCTAATAGAAGATGGATGTAGCAGCCTCCTGGCCCAGCAGGCCTTGTCTCTCAGCGCTGAGCATATAAAGAACAAAAAGCAAATGACTGCACGTACTTGGCTCTATGACTTCTAGGGGGGAGCTGGCTTAGACCATGGGCAAAGGAGTTCAGGTGGACTTCAAGGACCACAGACAGTGATTGAACTAGCCAAGGAAGGACTCAGTGTCTTGTGAGGCCGCTTCCAATACCGTCTGAAAACTTGGTTGCCTCTGTATACTGCTCAGCACCAAGGGATTCCATCCTACCAGAGGCTTCTCACTGAGCATGTTTTATACACACTTTATATATATATATGTATATATATATAAAGACATGGACCTGCTGGAGTGGGGCCAGAGGAGGCCACAAAAATGATCCGAGAGCTGGAACAGCTCTGCTCTGAGGACAGGCAGAGAGAGTTGGGGTGTCCAGCCTGGAGAAGAGAAGGTTCTGGGGAGACCTTACTGCAGCCTTTCTCTACTTAAAATGGGCTGATAAGAAAGACGGGGTCAGACTTTTTAGCAGGACCTGTTGCGATAGGACAAGGGGTGATGGTTTTAAGCTAAAGGAGGGGAGATTCAAGCTAAACATGAAGAAGAAATGTTTTACACTGAGGGTGGTGAAACACTGGCCCAGGTTGGCCAGAGAGGTGGTGGATGCCCCATCCCTGGAGACATCCCAGGCCAGGCTGGACGGGGCTCTGAGCAACCTGAGCTGGTGACGATGTCCCTGCTCATGGCAGGGGTGGCACTGGATGAGCTTGGAAGGTCCCTTCCAACCCAAGCTATTCTATGATTTCATGATTCTATGATTCTATATCTGAATTTGGGCCTGTCAGTCAGGGTTGGTACCAGTTGCAAAGCCATCTTCCTTTCCCAGACAGTGGTACCTACCACTGCCATCACCTATCCAAATTCTATTGTCCTCTCCTTTACAGCAAGCACCATTGTGTGCCTGCTCTGTACACTGTCTGCATGGAAATAGTTGTCAGACATTGGAACAGGCTGCCCAGGGCAGTGGTAGAGTCACCATCCCTGGAGAGATTTAAAAGATGCAGAGATGAGATTTTCAGGGACACGGTTTAGAGTCAGGTCAACAGTTGGACTCGATGATCTTGAGAGTCTTTTCAATTCTATAATTCTATGATTCTAAGATGCACCCATGAGCCATCCTGTGACTCCAGTCCCTGTCAGCTCTCTCCAGTCTGCCCTGCCCAAGGCACTTTGCCCTGTCACAGTCTGGCACATCTATTTCAGATCTGAAAAGCAGAGCACTGCCACATATCACAGGGAATGAGAAACACATTCCCACTGGGGACACGGGGTCCTAGGGCAGTGTGGTGTCAATGACATGCCCTGGAGGTTCAGAGGAGGAGGACCCAAGTGCTTCTAACCCTGCTTCCCAGCTGGTGATTTCTAGGGATAACCTAGGCGGGGAAATCTAGGGAAAACTTCAGAAGAACTTCTAGTAATGCACTGTGAGAATAAAATCCTCAGCATCGCAGCTCTCAGGGAGACAACGCTGCTCATTGCACAATAAACCATGTGAACCACTGGACACAGACCAAAGCATCAGGAAACAAGCAGAAGTGTGTCTTTGCCATTCCAGCAAAATCACCCCTCTTCTTCATTGATTTGCATTAGAAATCTTGACTGTGTCCTCCTGTGCTGGGGTAGATTACATGATGCCTCCCAGCCCACTTTTCGGCCCCATTTTCCATGACTCTAGGGTTTTCTCATGTTACCTTGTGCTAGGTGTTTTCCATCTTTGAAATGACTCATTCACAGGCTCATCCCCACCATGTTCCACTCCTTGCCCTTCTCCCCGGCCCTCTTCCCCAGGTTCTCCACCTAGTATGAGTTCTCGACTTGCTCTTGACCTCTCACCATTGCAGTTGTGAGCTCTTTAGACTTTACCCATTAGCACTTTTATTAATTCTAAAATGCCTTATCTTGGAGGAGAGAAAATGCAGCAACCTGGAAACACAAGGTAAGACCACATGATGGTCTAGGCCAAGAGGAAAAGGCCTCAGGTTGTGCCAGTGGAGGTTTAGATTGGATATTAGGAAAAATTTCTTCATGGAAAGGGTTGTCAGGCATTGGAACAGGCTGCCCAGGGATGTGGTGGAGTCACTGTCCCTGAAGGTGTTTAAAATATGTATAGATGAGGTTCTTAGGGAAATGGGTTAGTGCTAGATTTAGGTTATGGTTGCACCCGATGATCTTAAGGGTCTCTTCCAGCCAGAATGATTCTATGATTCTATGGTTTAATGACAGCATCAGTTTAACAGTTGAACTCAACGACCTTTAGAGTGTCTTCTAACCAAAACAATTCTATGATTCTATTGCTCCCTCAGAAGACAAGCACATGCTCAGCGGCCAGCTAGATGCTACCTTGCATAGTCCTGCCACAGAGGGCTACAAAATGAATCAACAGGACAGTGTTGCACCTTTACACAGGCAGGAAAAAGAGGCAGGGGTGGAGGTAAGCCATGAAACCAGGGTGGTCATCTTGTTGTCGCATTTTGTGATCCACCACCTGAGTCACAGGAGTGGAATTCAACTCACTTAAATTTAGGCATCTACAACGTAGAATCTTATGCCTGGCCATGCAGCTTCAGCTTCTTTTACAGTCTATGATTCATTTGACCTCTCTCAGATACTATTGTAGATTGAATCACACTCTGGTTCTTCCTATTTCTCTGCATTGTCAATACAGGGAGCCGACAATGACTAGTTCATCTGAAGTCAGACATCTCGATTTTACATGCCAAAATAAGGGCAAAGGAATCCCACCCTGGGTATTGTAATTTCTCTCTAATTGAAGGGCTTAAAACTTTCAAAGCAGGCAGACAATGACAGTTGAATTTGTGGTGGAGCTTTTCATGCCAACATTCAGAGAGCGTTTCTCCCCTGCCAGCTTGCTCAGCTTAATTCATGGGAATGTCTAGAAACGAGAAGCCCTGGAGCACAGCAAAAATGAGCCGGGCTCTGGCATCTATGTGAGAAAGCAGTTCCTAATTATTTGACTAATGCTAGCATTGTGCAGCAACCATATATACCAAGGGGTCTGTAGAGGTTTTTTCACCACAAAGACCCACGTACAAACCTCCACATGGAAGGTGGGTCTAGTGTTTCTGCAGTGTTTCAGGTGCAAGAGCACAATGCCAAACTGCAGCTCTTTTCAGGGTGTTCGAGGGGTTTATAAGGTATAATGAATCCTCCCTTAGACGTCATTTGGGTCAGGAAGGATCGGAGAGCCAGGAAAGGTGGGCTAGTGCTGGTCAACTAGAGGTGTATCACAGGCATGGTGCAAACCCTGCCATGTTCTGGAGAGGACAGGGGCAAGCTGGCAGCAGGAGTAGCGGGGAGAACCACAGGAGCGGTGTTTTCTATAAGGAAAGGACACAATTACCCTGGGAGAAGGCTACATGGCCAGGCTGCAGAGAGGCTCTCTGAGACTTAGACGATAGAGGCAAAATTACTTCATCATCCCCTGGAGGTTGGACACCTGGAGAGATGGCGTTTGACACTTCATTAGGAGGTGGGTCAAAAATGACTAGAAATCAGAATTTTATCATTTCAGCTCCCCAATCCCAGAAATATTGCTAGCAGAGGGCTCTGAGGCAGATCCAGGAGGGAAGGAAATATCTTGGGCTGTGCCCATGGGCTGTAGTCAGACCCCATGGGCCTGCATCAGGGCTAGGAGGAGAGCGGTGGGGAAGGAAGTCTTACGGCAAGGTCGGACAGCAGCTGTCTCCAGGAACGAATCCAGGAGCAGCATCCTCCTGGGATGGGCCAGGAGGATCTTGTGTTGACTGACTGCCCTTCCTGAGTTCGGGAGGAAATTAATCTCCCACCGTGGGCTTCAGTTTATTTTTACATTGCAAGTTAGCCTGAAGGGAGGAAAAAAAAGAAAAAAAAAAATCATTAAAAAATTCTGTTCCCTAAAAGGAATCACAAATTTCACAGCGACCTAAGGAGATTAGTCAAATCTCTGTGACCGTCAGCAGTTTCACTTAGGTCATAGCCTGGCATAACTCAATCTCTGTGAGAAGAGAGGAGAGGAGATGCATGGACTGCCCAGTTCTGCAGGCAGGCCAGAGTCTCAGAAAGGACCGTTCTGCAATATCTGGAGGGAAATATCCCTTTTGCAGTCCCACAGAGCAGTCAGACTGGTCCGGAGTGCTGACAGCGAAAGGGAGCGTTATCTCTTGCAGATACCACAGTGAGACCTTCCAAGCTGGGAAGCAGGAGGAGGACCAATTTCCCAGGCTAGGAGACATCAAAGGCTGTGTGAAACCTTCCGAAAATGCTCACCCTGAGTTTCTCATGCATGGGTGGGCATATGGGATAACTCTCCATAGGGTCAGCGAAATGTAGAAAGTGGAAAAGTCCGTTTCTGATTCGCCTCTTGCTCTGGGGGATAAAATGAGGAGAATTCAACTCAAAAGTTAAAAATATGCCACACATAGGTTTGGTTTTGTACAAAAATTGGCCTCAGTTAGGTAACCTACAGCCTTTTTTGGATGAAATAATTTCCATCCCCTAGCAAAGATGTCTGTGCTAATGGGCTCATGGAGGCATCAGCCTTTCAAGCGGTGCATCAAATTTAATCTGGGGGTTTGGTAACATGGAGGAGCTGCGGTACTGCTGCTCCAATGCACTCATTGAGCGGAGAGGTGTTGGGGAAGAAAATAAAGGACTATCTTTTGGATAACTCTAAGGAGAAATAGGGCTTTCAGCTCACACTCCAGAGTTTTAAAAAGATCTGCCTCCCTCTCAGTGGGAGGAAAGAGCCTCTTGATAGAAACCCAACAGAAAGTCTCCTGCCGTGTTGTGTGAATACAGACAGTATTGCTTTGCATTGTATCATGAAGCAAATAGGAAAGTTCATGGTGTCTGCTCTCCACTGCAGAGAGGCAGGAGGATTTTGCAATTGCTTCCCTTTCCCTGATAAAGTTGCTAGTGCAGTTTCTAGAAGAAACTAACATTTTTTGCAATTCTTAGCTCTCCTCATAGGGAAGCTTGTTCTCTTTTTGGGGCTCCTCTGCTATTTGAACTCTTCCAGTAGTACCAGCTCTGAGATTTTCAAAATTATGAGGCAGGAACTGGGAAACCCTTACATTGATTTAGAAACTAAAAGATTAAAAACAAAACCGCAAAAGACAACCCAGCCCCAGGGACTAGCGAGTTGCTTCTAGTCTTTGAGCTTTTAAGGTCAAGAGTGGAACAGTCCCATTGCAGTTTTTCCGGGTACCACCACACCTGCTTTTCCATCTGCTGTTTCTTTTCTCGTGTTAAAGAGCTCTTTGGGGCAGAAATCATCTTTCTGTCCTGTGAATGTGCAGTATTTAGCATGAGGCGGTTTTCAGGAAGGATGCAGCCTCCTGGGCATGGGGAGAATTAATGCAAATAGTTGCCCGTGAAATACATAATCTGAGCAAAAACATTTGAGGCTAAAGCAAGATAGTATTTGCTCCTGACCTGGTGAGAGTTTTCCTGTAGGGGTAGAAGGAACAATAAAGATGATTCCCACATTGCTGATGCACACAGAAAAGGACATTCAGGTCCAGTTTTTAATGGCTGGCATTGTAGGAGCTCCTGAAAGCCCTGTCTTAATCAGGTTCCCACTTTGATTAGTGCCGTACCAACAAACGGGAAGATATCCCCGCTCCCAGACAGTTTACGGACTACACACCTCTGAAACACAGTCCTTGCCTCAACAGGTGGGAAACGCAGACCCAGTGGAGTGAGGTGACCTGAAGTTCCACAGCACGATACAATGGAAAGGTCAGAAACAGAGCTGGAGCTTCCAGCCCATGTGGCTGACTCAGACGCGGGCAAGCTCTGCCCAGACGGGCAGCAGGTCTTGCTCCCGGAGCCGTGCAGCCATTCTTGCGCAGAACCGCGTCCGACCACTAAAGCCAGTCAGACCTGCTCTGGGCAGCCCTCAGATGTCTCTGCTTTTGGCTTTCTGCAAGGTCAGGTCGCTCTGAGCTGGAGTTTGCAGCCCTGCTCCTCGCCCTGCACTTACACACGAAGAGGACATGAGCCCCGATCTCTTTGGCCAGTTGATCTCTTGGTCATTTCCAGGAACCCTGTGACATCGCCTTGCAAACTGCATGGCTTTGCCACTGTTTTTCTGCTGCAGATGATCTCTTCCAGCCCAAAATGTCCTTGATCCTATGATTAAAGCTTGCTTTGATCTTGCTGTGAGGAGCGGGAGCTTGGAGGAAGGAGTGAAGAAGCCTGGACGCTTCTGCCTGCTGCAACAACCTGACTTGGAGACAGAAATGCAAGAGCTACTTGGAGAAGTAAAGTCTTCAAAATATTTGATCCAGATGGAAGAGCAGGATCAAAATCACTGTAGTGCCTACTTCTCAGATGCACCCATGTCAAGGCTGAATTTGATTCTGGACCTACAGAAATAATAATTAAAAAGTATTCCTCCAACTTGAACACAAAGGAGCGTCCTCCCCTATTCCTCTAACGTCAAGATGACCAAAAAGCATGAGCTGGGCTTTGCACCAAGAGGGTTCAGGTTGGGCAGAGGTAACGTGGCCTTTTGCTCCTGATGATTTCACCAACCTGACGTTTGTTCTCATGTATCTCCCCGCCCTCCTCTCCCCAAAAAGCTGGAAACGCAGTTTCCCTAACTGGAAACACACATTTCGCAGCTAACATTTTCCAGACCACTTTGCAAGAGGTATGAATTCTTTCAGCACAGCTTTAGGAGAATCTCACTGCTCTTACCTGGCCCCTCCGTGTCCGTGTCCTGACAGATCCCTTCAGCAGCCTGCAACTCCTCCTGACTTCGCCTTTTTGTGGTGTTTGTTTCTTTGCCTTTCTTAAATAAACCATTGGCAGTTACTATGGTAACACGCCTCATTCTTTCTCTCTCCTCCCTGAAAGTCTATCTCTATTTAACGGGCTTTTAAAAAAAGACTCTATTTATATTTTCTTTTGTTATCCTGCCCCTGCTCCCTTGCAGTCAGACAAGGGCAGGCAGCAGTGCCGGCGTTACTAATAATGGCCATCCACACACACAAGAGCGAGCGGTGGGGATCAAAGCCGTGACCTTCGTCAGGAGATGCTCTGCTTCTTGGAGGAGCAAAAAAGAAATCTGAGACACGAAACACACAGTTCTCTGGTGGGAATCACTGCTGGCAGGGGCCATCCCCACCTCCCCACTCTCCAGCATTGTGCCAAGGGGCTGTGAGTCCCCAGAAACAGCCGTCATGTGAAAACCAGTCTTGCTATCACCGCAGGCAGCTTCCACCTTTCCTCCTTTCTCAGCATCAGACACTCGTCTGTGTTACTGGTAATTGGATAAAGAGAAAAATATGAGCTCTGCTGCTTTTTGCTTCCTATTCTGTGAAAAGAAAAACTCCCTCTCTATGCTTTTTCATTTTAAATCTCGGGGCTATTAGCGAGCGTCAAGGTTTATTTCCTTAAGGTTCATTATATGATTTAACATGCAGATTATAATTTATCTTAACCCTTAACTAAAGTAGTCGGTGTCTGAATTTTTACGATGGCAGCTTTTCTATTGTTTTTCAGGCATTTCTGCTAATAAAAAACAATGAGTCTGAAACAGTCCAAGCACAATTTTCTTCTTTTCTCCATTGAGAGGTTTCACTTGCACGGTCAGTCTGTTGCCAGAAACCACACGTTTTTTGGTCATCTTTAGGGTGTTCCAGGAAACATATTGTTGACAGATCTCAGTTTTTCAGTAGGAAAAGCAAGGAGAAGAAAGACTCCCCAGCCCTCCCCTTCTTCCGTCCACATAAAGACAGCTTTCAGGACTTCTTCATTGATGAAGAATGACCCCAACAGCTGCAAATCCATTTTTCTTCTCGCTTGTGATCTGTACAGGCAGAACAGCACAAGAAGATGTGATGCCCTCGGAGTGACACTCCAGAAAGGGTTAAGGTATCTAAACCTACAGCCTCAATAAGCAGCTCACAAAAGTGTCCTGTCCCCAGGGTAGGATCAGTGTATGAGAATTTGCTCAGATCATGTAATGTTTGTAACTCGATTTCCTGCCGGAAAGCTTCAGTGGGTGGAGTTTCTACTGAACCAGACAGAACTAGAACTATTTCCTTCTCCAGATTGCTTGTGCATGTCCAGTCAAGCTCAGCTGAATTAATAGCAACCGGCTTGTTTCCCCCACACACCCCTTCCCATTCACCTCTTGCAGCGGAGATACGGGAAGTATGTGATAATTTTGCTGCCAGGGTGAGTGCCTTAGCAGCTGGGATGATCCCACCACCTTGGGCAAGTCCCGTTCTTTCTCTGGTCCACCTCTTGTCATATTCTGGAGAAAGGATGTCCTAACAACCAGGCGCTTGCCCTACCAATTTCCTACATGACCCTGGGAAAGTCACTTAACCTTTGCCTGCGTCCGCTTTTCGTGAAATGGAGAGGAAACTTAGCAGAAGGTTTGCTTACCCTCCTGCCACCAGCAGTATTAAACCAGGGCCCATGAGGACAGAAAGCAAGAACCTCTCAAGTTTAAGCTTAAAGACCAGTTGCTATTATCTCCCGGAACAGTGCAGACCTGTGCTGGACCATCAGAAGTACTTCTGCAAGGGAAAAACAGCCCTGCTACCTCCCACACTCCCAACTGCAAATTGATTTATTAATTCCCTGCCTGCGAATCCCAGGAATCATGAGTTTCCTTCACACCCGTCGCTGAATGCAACCAAACCTCCTTGGAAAGGCCAGATCCTTCTCCAGGTACTTGTTTTTTGACCAAAGTTCTAGGCTTCACCAAAGTGGTCTAAGCTAAACCCCAGAAAGATGTTTTCATCTATACTAAGAGCATCCACATAGGGATGAATGTATGTCTAGCTAAGCGAGATCCTATGGATCTCATAAAGAACATCAGAGCTGGGGGCAGAGATCTACCCCACGTACGGCTTCTGGACTTTCTGGCTTTCAGTGGTGCCAGGTCAAGTTGTCTGAGGTTCAGCTGGTGATCCAGAGGCTTCATGGTCAAGGTTCAGATGAAGGTGGGCAAGCTGCCTTCCCTCAGTCGATTTTCAGCAGCACCTTTTGAAAATCCTTCCCAGGGTAAACAGCGAAGTCACTCCAGCCAAAAGAGTTGAAGAATTGGTGGGCAGTTGTTGGGTTGGTTTGTTTGTTTGTTTCTGGTTTGGTTTGGTTTGGTTGGTTTGGTTTTGGTTTTTGTTTGGTTGGTTTTCGGATGCTTGTTTGGTTGTTGCTGTTGTTGTCGTTTAGGGTTGTGTTGTTTTGTTTTGTTTTATTCTCATGGAACCATGGAGGAAACTCCTCTGAGGCACATGGACTCTTCTGGGTTTCGTGTTTCTCACCCTTTTCCAGTTGCTGTCTCCACATCAGCCTGTCAGTCGCAGTGCTTTGCTGGGTACCTGGGGCACACCCTCTCTCCCCCAACACCGATAGTATCATGTCCTCAGGATGTGTCTACGCTCCCAGGTAGAGCTGGTTAGGCAGAATAGTCCTTTCCTTAGGCCTGGCTAAGTCTGGAGGCCTGGGTGTGAGATAGAAAGTAGGCACTGCTTCTTATCATACAAGGAAGATTATGCAAGTATGTCCTTTAATGAGGCTCTTTGAACAGGTATGTGGGGTTGGCTGCAGGAAAATTCTGGCAAGGAGCAGGGTTCTTGCAGCATGTACCAGCCCAGGTTCCCAGTGCCAGATGAAATGGGGCGATGAGTTGCCCTCCACCAACCTCCTTCATCAAAAAGATCAAAACTTGAGGACCATAGCATCACCGAATGAACTATCAACAGAACATAAAACTCGAAATATATACCTATTGCTGTTACTTCACCTCCTTTCTGATTGCTGGCCTGCAGGTGTGGGAATGCACTGTGTGTAGTTTCGGGGTTTTTTCTTACAATTGCAATCATTTCGCAGACCACCTTCGGGCATGCTGGGGACCACCAGTGGTGCAGGGACTGCATGTGAAGAAGCCCTGCCCTAGGAGACCCATCCTGCCTTCCCTGATGTGGTTAAAATGCCATTCCACGTGGCGGTGCCTGCAAGGATTTAGCCACGTTCTCAGCCCAGAAGAAAGCCCAGGACTGTGCCATGTGCCTGAGAAAGCTTCAGCTGTGTAGGAGGGCAGCTGGAAGAAGTATCTACAGTATCTACAGCATTTGGTAGTGATCCTTTTATAGCCTCCCCCCTCTCTCTTATATGCAAATGCAACCTCTTAGTCTCCGGGCACAGTTCTTTCTGTTCTGAAGCCTCTTCGCTGGCTATTAATACCTGGGGAATCTGTGAAGTAGGCAAACAAGGTTTTGATGAGTGTGGGAAAAAGCAAGGCGTTACCACGTATGAGCGAACTTCAGTTTCGCTCATGTGCTGAATTAGTCAGTGCCTTCAAGTGAATTCCAAGTGCTGGTCCGGCTGCTAAATGACTCTTCTTGAAGAGGTAAGTGCTCCATTTTGAGCCTTTCCTGGAGGAAAAGCTAACTCGATACATAAAACCTGAATCAGAAGTATTGCATAGATTTTTTTTTTTTTTTTTTTTTTAAATTTTCTTATCTCTCCCAGAAAGAAAAAGTATCCACTAGTCAATGCACAGCAGCTTCTGAGGCTTTTGCAAGCTGGAGAAACCCAGGTCACTTGTAGTTCAGAAGAACACGATGCCTGTGTCAGGACTGGTGACTGGAAAACTCATCCAGCTGTTGAAGCCCCAGAGGAACATGTTGTGATGACTGCTTCACCAAAGGAAGATGCGTACAGAGTCAAGACACAAACTCCAGTGGCTGAGAATTTGGTGGAGTTGTTCAGTTTAAACAGTCAGTGGATGGGAAGGAGGCATCATTCTGCAACATTAACACTTGACGTATCAAGAATCCTTTTTTCACTTCCTACTCTGGAGGAATGATTCCTCCTGCAGCATTTCCAGCCCAGAATTATCACTTTTCTGCTGCTTTCCCCTCTAACAGAGCAGCCGTGAGAAGCGTTATCTGCAGGTGGCAAAAAAGGAGAGTAATTTTTTCCATCAGTTCGGTGTTAATGGTGTCCTGGCTTGAAGAAAGCTGCATTTGGCTGAAATAGAAATGACAGAGGGGGTAGGAAAGGATCACGAAAAAAAATTACAGAAATTCAGACAAAGCAGTTGCATGTGTTGCATTTTCATCCTTTCTGCAAACATGAAAGCTGCGTGGGCTTGATCCAGGAAAGCGTCCTAGCTGCAACACAAGCACTTTGACAAGCGCACATTAAAACACGGCAAGGCTTCCCACTAAAGCAAATACAGCCCTCTGGGATTAGTGTCTGCACAGAGGTTACCATCCTTCCACATTGCTTTTCAGTGCATTACGCTGAAAAACATGCTCGAGGATGCTAACATGCACAAGGGATTGCCAATATTTGTGCTGAAAACCCATTCAAATTTGTGAAATTACAGCTAACATGAAGCCTGTTTGAGCCTCTTAAGGCAGTGACCTGATTGTGGAAACATTCCTCTCCGCCTGTTCCTCTAAAATACAGAGAAGTGAGGTTAGGGCTTGACTTGAAGATGAATTCAGGCTTGCCAGGAGACCTGAAGGTGTTCCCCAGTTGCGTCGCGCATCATTTTTTAATGACTCCGTTTTCCCTCCCGCTTACAGCACAGAAGTTCCCCTCGCAAAGAGCAGCAGCAGAACTGGTACGAATTTACACCCTCGGCCGAGAAGCGACACCCTGAGGCACCGCAAGCCTTCGGCCTCACCCATGCGAGCAGGATCAAGCTGGGTTTCTCGGCACTTTGTCAGTGGAGCCTCACGCTGTTGCCCCTTTTTCTTTTGCCAGAGCCGTCAAGCTGAGATGGTGCTCCAGCGCTAGAATTCGCCGTGTGACATTTCGAATGGTAAGCAAAGAGCGGCTTGCCAGCCACCGCTCTCAGGTTCTCGGCTAAATAAATACAGATTACTGGCATTCGCTGCATCTGGGAGAAAGGCGGGTCTGTCATGTTCACAAACAGTGAAGGATGCAGAAAAACAAACGTCTTCCCTCAGAGCCAAATGCGGTTCCCCATCGTGCTTGGGAATCCCCGTGGAAGGAAAAGGGGTCATGCTGTTTTAACGAGAAAGGATTTGACCAAAAATACCCAACCAACTAGGGCAGCTGCAAAGTAGGTTTTTTTAATTTGTGCTGGGTTTTTTGTTTGTTTCAGTTTTCAATTTTTTTTGCTTTTAAAGACAGCATTCACAGGCGGGTTTCTCACTCGGTCCTACCATCACCAGCAATAGCAGGAGGACTTCTGCCCTTTGCCAGACTGATCCTAGCACCACCAAAAGTCACGCTCTGAGTATTTAATTAAAAACGTTGATGTGAGTAGCAGGTAATTTTCTCACTTACAAAAAGTGGCAGGGAGTCAAACGGCAAAACCTAAATGTCAATAGCAAGGGAAGTAAGAGTTTTCTTTCTGCTTTCAGCAGACATCTATTGCTAGGTGCAAATTTGCTGGTGTCTAATCAAGGTTAAACTTATGTTATGCCTCTGCCTTGAGAGGGGAAAGGGAAGGAGAAAGCTAAGTGTGCCAATGGATGTTCCTTTCGTCCTGCTGCCTGTTCTCAAACTTGCAGAAACTGAATGTCTCTAATATCCTTCAAAATTGGTCAACAGATTCAAAAGGTTTAGCAAAGGATCCACTTTATGTATTTACACATATACACTGTGGTTGCGTAATGTTCATCGCATTAAGAAATTTTGGTAGAATTGACTTATTTCCTTTACTAATTTATTTTCGCACGATGCATTAAGGAGTCCCAAACTTCTGTTTCCTTTTTTTTCCTCATCTTCTGTTTTCTCTTGGAAACACTCGCTATGCCAAATCGACCTTTCTAAACTTCTGCTGGAGGACTTGCTGTAGGTCATGACAGGTCAGCTCGTAACCAAAGAGGAGGCCCCATGGTCCTTTTAACAAAGTATGTTCTCAGAAACATAAAGCACTGTCAGATGGTTCTGGTTTAGAGGGCAATGTTTTAGTGCCTTTCAGAAAAGACGAAAAAAAATCCTTGAAATGCAAGCACATCCGAGGATTTCCCGATATTCGTCTGCCGTCCCTTCATTTCTACGTGTTTGTCCATGACTCCTGAGGAATCGCCTCATCCCTCTGTGCCTGTTTGTCACCCCCAACAGCTCTATCCTACTATTCCTTTAATGTCTGTGAAGCCCTTGGCTGCCTCCGCAGTGATTTCTGCTGAAAAAGTCCTCAATAAATCAGAAATAAATGAAAAGAGGCAGTTCGCGCTGACGTCAGGTGTTCTGTTCCTATTCCTTTGAATTTATGGCAGTTCTTTACGCCGCAGATCTAGACAGGGATTTATAGCCACAAAGGTCAACAACACACGGCGAGGCCCTTGGCCAAAAAGGCTGAGGAACAGCAGGTCCCGGATCGTGCCAACCCCTGGGGCAGTGACCTGCTGGGCGACACCGCTGCTCCTCACGCGTACCCAGCTCTGCTAACTGCAAAATGTTGTTAAATATATCCCTTATAGCGCTTCGGGAATGAGCGGCCTCTTCCCTGCACCCAGCAGGTTTGGGTTGAAGGGACCTTCCCAGCTCCCCCAGCGCCCCCCCTGCCATGAGCAGGGACATCTGCACCAGCTCAGGTTGCTCAGAGCCCCGTCCAGCCTGGCCTGGGATGTCTCCAGGGATGGTTCAGCCACCACCTCTCTGGCCAACCTGTGTCAGCGTTTCACCACCCTCAGTGTCAAAAATTTGTTCCTCATGTCCAGCCTGAATCTCCCCTCCTTTAGTTTAAAACCATCACCCTTGTCCTATCACAACAGTCCCTGCTAAAAAGTCTGTCCCCATCTTTCTTACAGGCCCCTTTTAAGCACTGCAAGGCCGCAATAAGGTCTCCCTGGAGCCTTCTCTTCTCCAGGCTGAACACCCCAGCTCTCTCAGCCTGTCCTCCCAGCAGAGCTGTTCCAGCCTCGAATCATTTCTGGGGCTCCTCTGGCCCCTCTCCAGCAGGTCCATGTGTGTCCTGTGCTGAGGACCCAGAGCTGGACCAGCACTGCAGGGGGGTCTCACCAGAGCGGAGCAGAGGGGCAGAATCACCTCCCTGACCTGCTGCCCACGCTCCCTGTGATGCAGCCCAGGACACAAAAGGCTTCTGGGCTGCAACCGCACATCACCAGCTCATGTCCAACCTTTCACCCACCAGTGTCCCCAAGTCCTTCTCCGCAGGGCTGCTCTCCAGCCCTTCGTCCCCAGCCTGGGTTGATACCGGGGGTGCCCCAACCCAAGTCGTCTTTGTCATCTTCTTATTTTTCTTTTTCCTTTTCCTTTTTCCTTTTTCTTTTTCTTTTCCTTTTTCTTTTCCTTTTTTCTTTCTCTCTTTTTCTCCTCATCTTCCTCCTCTTTCTTCCTCATCTTCTCCTTCTCCTTTTTCTTTTTCTTTTTCTTCTTTTTCTTTTTCTTTCTTTTTCTTTTTTCTTTTTCTTCTTTTTCTCCTCATCTTCATCCTCTTTCTTCTCCATCTTCTCCTTCTCCTTTATCTTTTTCTTCTTTTTCTTTTTCTTTCTTTTTCTTTTTTCTTTTTCTTCTTTTTCTTCTTCTTCTCCTCATCCTCCTCCTCTTTCTTCTTCTCCTTTCTTCTCCTACTTTTTCTTTCTTTTTCTTTTTCTTTTCTTCTTTTTCTTTTCTTCTTTTTCTTTTTTCTTCCTCTTTTTCTTTTTCTTTTCTTCTTTTTCTTTTTCTTTTTCTTTTTCTTCCTCTTTTTTCTTTTTCTTTTTCTTTTTCTTTTTCTTTTTCTTTTTTCCTTTTCCTTTTTCTCCTCTCTTTTTCTTCTCCTCCTCCTCCCACCACACCCACCTCATCCCCTACGCCCCCACCTCACACTCGCTCCTCACCGCGCCCCCTCCCCTGACCCCGCCCAATGCCCGTCTGGACACGCCCACCTCTAGCCCCGCCCACCGCACAGCTCCTCCCCTCTCTCCCTTAGCCCCGCCCCTTTCCCCGCCCCACGCGTCGCTCCGCATCGGGCAGGCTCCTCCTCATTGGCTCCCCGGCGCTACGTGCCGGAGCGCGGGGGGCGTGGCTCGGCGTGGGCGGGGCCGGGGCGGGCGGCGCGCGCGGGCGCGGACAGGCGGCGGCGGCGGCTGCATGTGCGGGGCGGGGAGCGGCGCGGAGCGGAGCGGGGCTGGGCGGGCGGCGCGGAGCGGAGCGGGGCGGCACGGCCGGAACCGGCGAGCAGGTCAGTGCACCGGACGGGCGCGGCGGGGGGAGTGAGGGGGAGGCGGCGGCACGTGGGGCCGCCCGCGCAACAATGCGGACGGGGTGGGGGAACCGTGTGCTGCTCATCCGCGGAGCGGGGTGATCCCCTTCCCCGGGATCGCGGCGGCGGGAGCCCGTGCGAGGAACGATCGCGGCGGCGTGCGGGGGAGGCCGCGCAGCTGCACGCTGCCGGCCCGGCGGGGGTGGGCGTCGTGCGCCGCCCTGCGCGGTGCGATGCCCCCGGAAACCGGGGGGGGCCGTGCGGGGAGCTGGACGGTGCGATTACCCCGGTAGCTGCATGGGGGGCCGTGCACGGGGTGCCCGGTGCAGTAACCCCCGTAGCTGCATGGGGAGGGGGCTGTGCGCGGGGTGCCCGGTGCAGGAGCCCCGGGAGCTGCAGGGGCGGCCGTGCCCGGTGCAGGAGCCCCGGGAGCTGCAGGGGCGGCTGTGCCCGGTGCAGGAGCCCCGGGAGCTGCAGGGGCGGCTGTACGCGGAGTGCACGGTGCAATAACTCCGGTAGCAGCACGGGAGGGTCATGCACAACCTTGCACGGCGCCCTTACCCCGGTAGCAGCAGTGGGGCTCAAGCAAGGCTTTGCACAGTAGCAGCGGAGGACGGGGTGGGGGTCATGCACGGTGCAATAACCCCGGTGGGGGAGCCGTGTGCGATGCTGCAGCCACCCACCCCATCACGGCCCTATGCACGCTGCTGCAGGGCAGCTCTGAGCAGCTGAGCACCCTGCCGGGCACACAACCCCTGCTCTGGGTGCGACACAGGGTGCAAATCAGCAGGTGTGAGCACTTGGAGGCTCGAAGGGGCCTCATCACCCTCCCCAGGCCGGACGTAGGGGCCCAGGGGGGAAGCACATACTCCGGTGCTGTCCGGTCTTGCCATCCCAATGGACGTTTCCCACCTCTTCGCAAGGAAATAATGTTGAATGCATGGGGCTGCGCTCACTGCATCAGCGGTTGCAGCGGTGACGGCCTGTCCTGTGCCATATTGGAGCGTGTTTCTGTTAAACTAACGAGCCTTTTGCTGGCCTGGCCGTGGCTTTGGGGTTGGGAGGCTGATGGGCACCAGTACGCAAGCAGGGGGGTCCCGTAGCAGGAGGGCACCCTATGTGATGCCTTCCTCTGCCATAGGTAAGGTGGATCTCGCACGCGACTGGAATTACTAATCCGAGCAATTAGCTGGAATCTGGCAAGTTTGCGCTGCTGCCAATTTCCAGTTAATTCACTTATGGCTTCGGCTTTCTGCTCAAAGGAGCTGAAACGTCAATGGGGTGACTGAGTGTCTGGAGCTGCTGGGTTGGTTTTAAGTGCATCCTTCTTGCTAAAGGAGGATCAGCAAGAAAACAGAGCTTTAATGAAGCCATGTATTTATTGATAGCAGTGGAAAAAGACTAACGTGGATTAATGGGGCTGGTGACTTTTTGTATACTAAGTATCATTAATCTCCCTATCTTGTTGTGAGCTGGATTTAAATTCCACTGTTATAATGATTTCTAATTTTTTGATCATTTTGTCGCTAATAGTGTATGTTGAAAATACTGCAGGTTGATTTAAAGCTGGGGGCTTGTACACGCACAAATATTCTGCACCTATATTTATATACATCCAGGAACTTAATAGCATGTTGTCACTAGGCTTCAGAGTTAACCAGGTGCCAGCTGGCCGGGGCTTTTCCAGCACAGTCCCTGACACAGCTGCTTTTTGGGGGGTGTCAGATGCTCGTAGCAGCCGCCGAATTTGACACATGGGCAAGCGGAGGAAGAGACTTTTAACCTTTGGTAAATGCTTCAACCTGAAATTCATTCCTTTGGGAAAGCGATACTTCTGGTAACTTTTCACAGGGCTGAAAATAGTCGAGTCACCGGAGCCCCACGAGTGGTTGCCCCGTTGGCTCTGCTTACAGGCTGGTTGCTTTGCAGAAGCAACAATCTTTTGTTGCAGCTATTTTCGTTTTATTTTCATGTGTGTCTTGATAGCTCAAAAAATCACTCGCCTCCTTCCAGTCAAGGCTGGTCCCTGATGAGAGGCATCCACTGGGATCGACCTCTTAAGTGCATTTCTTTGATTTGGCGGCAGAAGTGCTCACAGAAACGTCAAAAAAAAACTGGCGTTTTAGGCGCATTTCCAGCTTAATCATGCCCTGCAAGCAATGGAAATCAGCGGCTTGAAATCCAGCAGCACTTGATATTAAAATAGCAAACAGTAAACATTGGCTCCTATCAATAACTTTAATTATGGTTTGGGTTTTGTTTTAAATAGACACACGTCGTCGCCATAGGGAAATGGAAGTTTAGCATCCAGACGTGCTCAGTGGGGTGGTAGCGTCTTTGGACGTGGCGTAACATGCTTTTATAGCATAAATTAAAATAAACCAGGGTTTTAGCAGCGTAGCGTGCTGTTGTGTGAGGAAAACTGCGAATTTTTGGGGCTGAGACCGCGTGGTTTCTGGGCACCGTGTGCCGCAGCATGTTGGCGGACGCTGTTCTTCGGACAGGGAGAGCGAGTTTTACCGCTCCGGAGCTGAACCCCGCTGGGGTTTCCAACCATAAAACAAAGTGCAGAGGAGGCACTGTGTGTGCCAGTGATACCCAAACTGAAAGCAAAAATAAACACCCACGAAAGCTTTTTTTTTTTTTTTTTTGGATCGTTGACAGAAAAAGAAAGTGCTGATCTGCGGGTGTGAAGTCCCATGTTCGCTACGCACTGAACCTGGAAAATACAGATTATGGCATGTGATAAGAGCATGCACGGCTCCCCCACACATTTTGCATCTTTTCTTGTTCCCCTCTGTTTTTATTTTAAATTAAAGAGAGGGAAGCAGCACCCCTCACTCCATTAAATGTTCATTTTTTGCCTAGTTATGCCACTTTGTGAACACAAGACTGGACCAGATTCCTGTGGCCAGGAGCCCTTAAAATTTCAACAGCTCTACCTATAAATATAGTCGCTGTGAAAGGCAATCTGGCTTAAAAAAAAATAAAAAAAATAAAAAGCCACGCTCTTTTTTTAGCCCCACTGTATCTGCCTGACTTTAGTGCAATGCATCTTCGGCCAGGCAGTGAAGGCAAGGCAGCGTGGAGCATTGAGTATCTTGATTACTTTTTGTTAATTTATGCGAAGAATAGGTGCAAGCAGAGAAAAAAAAAAAAATCGTTTTTGTTTTCTCAAAGATCGTAGGGGGTGGGATGATGAGTCTGGCTCTGCACAGCTTTTTCAGAGGGACTTTTGCTTGGTCGCTCCACGGGGTGATGCGGGAATAAACCTGAAGCATCCCTTGGGTGCGAAGTGGTGTCCCGGGTGAAATATAAGCAAAAAAAAAAAAAAAAATTAAATTAAATGAAGAAAGAAAAAAAACCAGCTGCCACCTTGCCCTGGAGGTGTCTGGGCTCACCTGGCTGCTCTGATGCAACTGGGAAGCTCAGGGGCTGGTTTGGGACGTGCCCAGGGTTGCCCAGGGACAACCTGGCCCCGGGAACACGTACGGCGTGTTCTCCACGCCGATGGGAACCCCCCCACCAGCCCCACATGATAGTGGGGTGATGGCCACCGTGCACATCCCGCTGGAGAAGACACCTCTGCTCGCAGTGTCGGGATTTAGGTGGAAAACCTAAAACGAAGGGTGGTTTTGCAGCTTAGCGATGCTTCTCGGCGTGCCCCCGCGCTCGCATGGCAGAAAATCCGCCTTTGCGGCCGGAGCGGCTTTGACGTGAAGCCCTCGGTCACCTTGCAGTGCAAAAAGTAAAACCCGCTGGGGGGCTTTGGGGACGGGGCACGGGCTGGAAAACGGGCGAGGATGGGGCGGGAGGTCTTGACGCGAGGAATTGCTGCGTGTGCAGTTGGGCGAAGCGCTGAGCCGGGGCTGCAGACAGGATCCGCACGTGACCGTCTGAATTTCAGATCATTGCTGGACCACTTTGCCAACAGCCTTCTCGCGGCTCATCAGCTGCAATATCGCTTCTCTTTTTCCCCCATTTTTTTCTTTTTTTGTTGTTTTTCTCTTTCTTCCCCGCCCTGCCTGATCTCCGAGGGATGAATACGACACAGAGGGTGGCTGCAGCTGCTCAGGGTCTGTAACTAAATGAAAGGCAAGTTTTTTTGTCTTTTTTTTCTTTAATCTTAAAAACACTTTTACTGCGAGTCTCTCATATCTGAGCCGTTTGCATGTCAGGTTTATTTTCCCATGACATCGAGCGATTACAGGAGGGGGAAAAAGGAGGGGCTGGATGTTTTGTTGGTTTTTTTTTTTAAGTGCAGATCTCTGCAGAGGTATCGTAGCCGATCGATGGTAAATGTTGCTCCCTCTCATCTTTGTGATAGTTCTCGGCGATTTCCTCTTTTACGTCACTGCAGTTAATAAGATGTTTAACTGGAGAGCTGGGGGCGATGTGGCGCGCTCTCGTGTTGCAAGGAAGGGGGGGATGATGAGTTCCCGCACAGACTTGTGCTGGGGGAGATCTTATCGATGCAACCAGAACAGCTGGGTTTGGAGTTAAACGGTTGCCCTTCACCCTTAATGAACCTGACCTGGCTGCATCTGATTTTTTTTTTTTTTAAATTTTATTATTACTATGATTATTTTTCCTTATAACACCGGGAGCAGCAACTCAGTCCTCTGTATCAGCTGCATTGCCAGAGTCAAGGGTGCACCCCTTGACATTTTGAAGCAGGCTGTACATGCCTGGCTGGACTTTGACTTTGGTTTTTTCCCTTCTTTTTTTTTTTTTTTCTTTTTTTTCTTTTATCATAGAATAGTTTGGGTTGGCAGAGACCTTCCAAGCTCATCCCGTCCCACCCCTGCCACGAGGAGGGACATCTTCACCCAGATCAGGTTGCTCAGAGCCCCGTCCAACCTGGCCTGGGATGTCTCCAGGGATGGGGCATCCACCAGCTCTCTGGACAACCTGTTTTGATCACCTGAAGCGTTGCACAAGACCACTTGATGGCTTTTTTTGGTGGTGATGTTAGGGTGACAACGCAGGTGAGGTACCTGCAGAGCCAGGAGGGTCATTGGCTGCATGGTTTGAGTCCCGTGCGTGTCTCCAGTTGATTATAGAGTTAATAAAGCGTTGCCGTCGAATGTGCCTTGACCAGAAATAGCGTCCCTCCCCGCCGCGGTTTGCAAGGCCAGCTTGTTGAGAGCGGGTGAGTTGGTCAATAAATGCTCCGAGCTGGACCCTTGGGAATTTTGCACCAAAATGGAAATGCCCGTGTCCTTCAACCCTTCCCTCCTTGCCAAGTTGTTTTCTTCCCCTCTTCCTTCTCCAACCTGCCACTCAAGCTCTCTCCTTTCTGCTGTGTTTTTCCACAAGTGTCTTTCAAGCGTGACAGCAGGGAGAAGAAAGCCAAGCGCGGGGCCACAGGTGTCGCGACGTGGGGGTTGATGCCTATCAACCCAACCTTTGCTTGTGGCTTTTGGGGGCCCCCTTCGCTCCGGGTGACTTGGCTGACCGTGTGGCACAGGTGGGTTCTCATCCAGCAGCGGTTGGGCATGGGGCCACCTCTACCTGTCACCAGACCCGTTCCACCTGCCTGCACCTCTTCCAGGGCTACCAGCTCATCTCTAGGGTTTGAGTCCGCCTGGCCAGGGTGACCAAGATGTCCCCGTGTAGGTGTGGAGTGGAGAAGGGCTCCTTAACCCTTTCAGGGCAACAGGGTGGTCAGGGTGATGCGGAGGTTTTGCAAGAGAAACAACCACAAGCTCTGGTGGTGGCATCTTCCAATCTTCAAACAGGACCTATCACTCATAGTCATAGAGTCATAGAATCGTTTCGGTTGGAAGAGACCCTCAAGATCATCAGGTCCAACCATAACCTAGCTCTGGCACTAAACCATGTCCCTAAGAACCTCGTGTAAACATCTTTTAATCCCCTCCAGGGATGGTGATTCCATCACTCCCCTGGGCAGCCTGTTCGAACACCTGACAACCCTTTCCGTGAAGAATTTTTTCCTGATATCCAATCTAAACATAGTCCTGCCAGCACCGCAGGCTTCCATTGGTGATTTTGCTCTATAATCCTTTTTGTTGTTAAGAACAAAATACTTCTTAAAAAGCAACGTGCCACCACCACGTTGGGACATTGGCTTGTTTTTTTTGGAGGGTCGCAGCCTCCCAGCTCTGCTCTTGCTCCAGGGAAGAAGCAACACGTTTGGCTGCAGTTTTCAGCCCTCGTGGGAACAGGGTCTTAAATAACCCCACCGCATCCAAGCTGAGCAAGCTCATGCCCTCATTGCTGAATTATTAATTTTTCTTGCTTCCGCCATGCACAACAACCTTCTCCATGCTGCTCCTGCAACCTGGCCTGAGAGGAAATTTGGGTGCAAGGCTGGGCATTGCCAGCCCAACACATGTCCCCAAGCTGGGCGACCTCCTGGGGCCCCCTTCATGTGAACGGGGTCAGCAGCTGGGAGATCGCAAAGTGCCTCCCTGGTAATTCCCAGCTGCTGTTAAAGCGGCTTTAAAATAAATTCCCTCAAAGAGCAATTCCAAGTATTTGAGGGTTTGAACTTTTTCCGGAGAAGGGTTTTGGGAGCTGCCGGCTACCGCGCTGCACCCTGGCACGCCGGGGAAAGGCACCGAGGGAATTGCCCCGGTCATCCCAACCTCTAGAAAACACTTTTTTGATGTATACATTATATTTTTACTAGCTGCATGCGCAACACGGCGGTCAGAAATGGGGCGCTGCTGGAAGCAAAGCTCGCATTAAACTGGGAAAAGATGGGTTTGAGGAGCAGTGTCCTGGGTGCAGACAGTGCCAAGGCTCGGTGACCATCACCATGGTGTCGTACCTGGTCACCAGTGCTTAACCGGGGGTGCACCCCTTGCCAAACATTCCTCCTCCGGCTCTGCTTGGTGACACGGGCACAACAGAAAATAAACTTTGCAGCGAGCTTTGCCCTCCCAGAGCCCCTGACTTGCTTAAAAAAAAAAAACAAAAAACAACAAAACACTTTGGAGCAATGTGGTCTTTTTTTTTTTTCTCATGCTTATGAAAATTCTCATACCAAACTCACCCTCTCTGCCCCTGGTTCATTATTTTTTAAGGTGGCGTTAGGGGGCACTTAAGGGGAGGTTTGTCCGGCCCAGATTCTCAGCCTCTGCGTCCCCTCCTTTCCTGTACCCCATCAGTGCCAAATTACAGCTTATGTGGTGGGCGGAAAAACAGGAATTTTGGTCAACAAACAGGAAAATTTATGTCATCCCCACTGTTGCCCATAGAGGTGGTAGATGCCCCATCCCTGAAGACATCCCAGGCCAGGCTGGACGGGGCTCTGAGCAACCTGAGCTGGTGCAGATGTCCCTGCTCATGGCAGGGGTTGGACTGGATGACCTTTGGAAGTCCCTTCCAACCCATTCTATAATTCCCCATCCCAAAAGGCTCTGGATGTCCCTGTGCTGGTGCTCCCCAGGAGATGGGGTGATACATCCCAGGGGATGCAACCTGCTGGTTGTGGGGGTGTCCCCATGGTGCTGGGTACCCCGAGGTGGGGACAGCTATGTCTTTCCTTGCAGGGACAGTGCTGGGTTCCTGCCAAAGTCCCTTTTCCAGGACTTTGCCACCAGTGCAAGCGTAGCTGGGCTGGAGGCGGGTGGTTAAACCCATGGTCCGGGTCACCTCCTGCCCCTCTCAGTTCCCCAAATGATAGGGATGCTGATAACAGGACCATATCCAGGCGGGGAGCTTGCACCTCTGAGTGCGCATTCAACAGGTTTGGGGATGAGCTGAGCTGGTTCGGGGGTAAAACCAGCCTAGAAACCCCTTTTTGCAGCAGGGTTTCCTCCCTGTGCACCTTTTATTGCCATAGCACATCTGCTTCCAGCTTTAATTTTGTTCATGGGCCGTCCTTTACTCTGCCACCTTCTTAATTAACTTTCTGTCATAAGCGTCATTTTTTTTTTAAATATTTTTTTTTCTGTGTGGATGTGGCAGAGCTGTCTCCTGAGGTGGGAGAAAACACATCTTGCTTCTTAAGGATAAGTAGGGAAACCTGCAAACTCCAGAGGGAGGTTTGCCATGCACGGGACGCCAATGGGTGCAGTCCCAGCACAAAGTCGCATCCACTGGACCACACACTTAGTTCTCTCTCTTTTATTTATTTTTTTTTTTTCTCCAAAACTAATCCCTCCAGCCCCTCAGGCTTTTTTGTCGTGGTTGTTTTTGTTGTTGTTGCTCCTCTCTGAATTCCTTCTAATTTGCAGGCTCGCTGCCAGCATACAACACGCTATGAAAAGGGGACTTGTTCTTCAAGCTTCCCTTTGGTATAGAGCATTTGCACAAATAGCAACACGCTTGACAAGTAGGTCTGATTCCCCCTGCTATTACCAAAATGCTCGTTAGGGCGCTTGGGGAGTAGAGCTGCTGTCTTAAGACAAGCCAAGCTGCATTACACGGAGGGCCCCGAGCCCAAATCCCAGCCAGCGTTTAAGCTCCTGTCAGCTGGAAAAACAGAGCCGTGTCTTTTTATTTTTCTCCGTGTGTAGCTTCCCTGTCTCCAAGAGCAAGCTGATGCGATTTGCATCCCTCCATACCCTACCGATGCAGGTGCAGTGGGCAAGATGTAGCTATAGAAGAAGACCCACGTCTTGCTGAAGCCAACCCTGGGGTCACCACTGATTTTTTTGCTGATCTGGAGACCGGTCCCCCCACACTGTTACAGGCATCAGCGATGCAAACCCCCTGCCAGCTTCCTTCTTAAAACTAATGAGCCGTTTGACCCCGGTGAGTCCTCTGGGAAAGCCGCTGCTGGAGTCTTGCTGTTTGCACGGATACAAACTGCTCTCGTTTCCAGCTTATATTTATTTGTGGATGACTTGTACCCATTTGGCCTTGTTCTTCTTGTACCCACGCTGGCTTTTAGTTCAGATGGCTCTTTTCCCTGCTCTGGTATTTCTCCTCTGGCAGGCTGTACCGAGTGCTGTGGGTCTGCCAACCTAAATAAGCCCAGTGCTCCTGGTTGAGAAGGGATGGAGGTGGCATAAGGGCATTAATGTTTCCCCATCCTGGTGGTGGAGACAGCCCCAGGGACTTTAATTTGCAGCTCATCCTCCCATTAACAGAGGACAATCCACCGTGCCACCTCTCGACATCCTCACCGGGGATGGTCCCAACCTGCAGAAGGACACCCAGACCCTCCTCTCTCCGTGACAAAGGCTCTCGGATTCAAAGCCATCGCCTAATTAGCACGCTCCTCTTTTGCAATGCAAAAGTCATTTTGGCGGAGGATGAGGGTTTGTGTTTTTTTGGTAATACAGCCTTCAGTAACACACTTTTGGTTGGCAACCTTGGGTAGCGACACGACCGCTTGTACTCCCAGCCGTGCTAATCTCATGCTAATCTCAACCCTGCTCTTCTGAAGCAGAAGTTTCCCGTGCCAAGCGCTTTGCTCAAAGCCTGAAGTGGATTTACAACACTTAAGTTCATCAGAGCTAAATATGCAAGTGGCTCCTTACTGCTGGTCCCCTTGCAGATGCGTCGGACTGTCCGGGGTGCAATATATTTTAATTAAAACCGTACTGAGGGAGTTTGAGGCTTTGTGCATGAGACCTTGCAAAATTCTGCACTCAGGGTGATGGCTGAGAGCCTGCTCGGGTCTAGGAAGAGCTGCAAGGTGTTTACTTTCCCCACACCCCAGCTGTGATAATTTTAGAGTCACATTTCCCCCACCCGTTCTTTTCCCTGCCACATTCAACATCTTTGCTGTGGGTTTTCCTTGCATGTGGATTCTTTTTTTGCACCTTCTTTGGAATCTCTGCGCTTATTCCCGGTGATGCTGAGACTCTGGTTCGCCTGTCCCGATTTGGACCCCTGCCTTCTCCTGGTCAGGCGGAGCTTGGCTGGTACCATCATTGGAAAGAAAGATGCTCCGGATGTCTTCAGTCACCAGCTCCTTACTTCCTCCAAGTTTTCCTTTAGTTCGGAACCTATTTTTGTTTGTTTTTTTCATCCTACCTAATCTAACCTGCATGAGCGTGTGTCTGTTTGAGGCAGGATTTTATATTCCCCTGCAGAGTCCTTCCATCACGCCGCGCCCTCATTAAACCACCTGTAAACTGGCATCATCGCGGAGGAGCTGGGCTCTGTGGTTATTAGCAGGATTATTCTTGTCTCTCGCGGTTCTCAGCGAAGCTGCTCGGCTGGTATAACAAAATTCCCCCAAACATTCATCTCTGCTGTCGGGGAGGGCGATGCTAATCCGGCACTGAGCATCAGCAGCAGCTACTTAGAGGAAACCAGCCGCCCCCATCTCATCTTTCCACATGAAGTGATTTTTGAGCCTGAGCTCCTCTTCTTCAAGCCGTGGTTGTTTAGTACATCAGGCTGGGCATTAACTTTCCACCCTGAGTCTTTTCCGAGCAGCCCATGGGCTCCTTCGCATCCACAGCTCCCGCACGGGCGGGCATCGCATCCCACGCTCGTCTGCGCTACAGCTGGTTTTGTTTTCTCCATCGTGTTTTTCACCGCCTAAACCAGCATCCACAGCTTCCAGCACTCATGGTGGGTGCAGCTGGGCGTTTTCTCCCTGCAGCCGATCTTCCACGTCCCCCTGTCCCCGTTTATTTGATTTCTTGCTGTATTTAAAGCCGGTGGTGGTCAGTGTGTGTTTTGCACCCACCCGCTCCTGTTATTTATTTCTTAGAAATGAAGGGGAGGGAGCCACGAGCAATAAAGAGCCTGAGGTTTGTGGAGTGCCTGTTTATTTGCCAAAGTTAGAAATGCAGTGGCTGAAGAGGACGAGAGGAAATCCTCAGCGCAAATGTACCTCAATTAAATTCAGGCTTGCATAAGTCAAAACCCTGGCGGGGCCGTAGCCACAGCAGCTGAAGGGGGCATTTCCTCCTGCTGCAGTTTGAGATGGAAGTGTTACCACTGCCATTAATACAAGTAACATCTTAATTTCACCTTCTGCATCTCATTTTTGCACCCCCTGGGCTGGCACTGGGTCCATAGTGGTGCCCATCTCATTTTTCACACTGAGGGTGGTGAGAGCCTGGCCCAGGTTGCCCAGAGAGGTGGTGGATGAACCATCCCTGAGACATCCCAGGCCAGGCTGGACGGGGCTCTGAGCAACCTGAGCTGGTGCAGATGTCCCTGCTCATAGCACGGGTGGCACTGGATGAGCTTGGAAGGTCCCTTCCAGCCCAAACTGTTCTATGGTGAGGTGGCTCAGGTGCCAAAGCCAAAGATGTTTTGAAGCTCAGAAAGGACAAAAATAGGTGTCTGGATCATTCAAAAGGGTTTGAAAACCCCTTGAGATTTTCTCCCTTGTAAGGAGCAATTACCAGATGAAAGGGAATGTCTTCAACCAGGAGTTTTGGAACATCTGTTTCGAATTTCGCGCCTGCATTTGGGGAAGCGGGGAAGGCTGCTCGCGGGGTTGATGGTTGGGCAAGGCTGAGAGTGCCCCTCAGGGGATACGGCTGGTTGCTTACGAAATGCTTTTTGACACCAGGAGCAATTTCCACATCTCCTTTTCAGACTGCATTTTCAATAAGTTTTCTGAAGCCCCATCACTGGGCACGAGCTGGATTTCTGCTCACGAGAGAGCACAGGGCTGTCTCTGCACAAACCAGCAAGCTGGGGGATGCACATGCGGTTTTCTTTTTCCGTTTTGCCCTTCCTCGCTACAGAGGAGGCATTGGCATGTAATTACTGCCAGTTTTAACCCAGCCAGACCAAATGTCTTTCTGGCAAAGGCACATACAATAGGAGCCAAAGGTTATTGCATGCCCCAAATAAAACTATTGCAGCCCTGGGGCCTCACCCAAGCCCAGTCTGCAAAGCATCCAGGACCAGCTCAATTCAGTTTTCCTGAGCCAGGAAGACTTGGTTTGATGGCAGTGACCCATAACTTTATTTTTTTTTTTTTCATATCTTCCCCCTGCAAAGCCACCTGCACGCTTGTGGCCACTCTGGCACCTGCCAGCAGCAGCACATCTGGCCGGCGTTAGCAAGCCCGCCGTGGGATGCGCTTGGTTCAGGGTTTTCTTGCTAAAATTATTAGCAGCTTTAGTTGAAAGCAGAGGCGGGCGAAGGCACGTCACACGGACGCACGCCGCTGGCGGGCATGCAGGGCTTGGTCTGACGCGTGGCTGTCACCGGCGTCATCGCGAACGGCTGCCAGATGCAGCCGGGTGTCCTGCCCATCGGTGGGATGGGTGGAGATGTCAGGCACCACGCAAGGTCCCACTTGGCTCGGAGGAGCCACCTGGTAGCCAGTGCATCCCACCGGGCTTTTCTTCCAGCTACTGAACTGGGATTTACTCCGAAACACGGAGGATTTCACTTTCCGTCCGTGAGCAAATACAACCCAAAGTGATGCAAATGTATGACTTCACCCAAATCTCAAGAAGAGGTAAATATTGCATCACTGAGCTGGCTGTATCCTTTGCCCCAGTCCGAGAAGCTCTGCCCAAGTCCATCCTGCTGCAGGGACAGGCCAGGGAGGTGGTACATGATGGGGAAGGCTTTCTCCTTGCCACCCAATTTAATTATCGGTGTCTCGGCGTTTGCAATGTGACAGACTCTTGTCCATCCCGCATGCAAGGCTGCTCTGGCCGTTGGCGTCCCCGCAGAGCTGCCAGCAGGGAGGAACTGGGTTTCACAACCCATCTTTCCACACTCCCACAAGAGGGAGAGGAATGTGCCGGAGAAAATATCCCAACTGCTGTTAAAAGGCACAGCTTTCTCCATTCCTTTCTGGGACAGCCATTCCTAGCAGCGCCCGCTGGAGCCAGCCCCGTGTCACCTCCCCATGTCACCCTGGGGTGCCTTTGCCCTCCTGGCCCCCCCCTTCATGTGCAAATAATTACAATTGTGATAAGCAGGGGTTTTTTTACGAAGAAACTCTTTGCTTTTCCCTCCTGGTGTTCCCGAGACAGAGCTCAGTCACTTTATATCTGGACAATAAATCTCCAGGCTCTCCAGAACACACCCTCCACAGAAGGCAGTAATGTCTCTGAAATAATGGGCCTGCCAGATGCTTGTTCTGTCTGGGTGAAGAACACGCCAGCCAGTTGCAGCATCTGTAAATCATTTTCCAGGAGAGCCCAGGCAGTGCAGGAGTCTGGGTCAAATCGCTTTTTTTTCCCCAGCCCTTTTGAATCCCGGTGAAGGTTTCTGGGCTGCCCGGAGCAGAAACTTCTGTGAGCTGTGTCAGCCCGTGGTGAAAGATGCATCGTCTTGGGAGGAAGGTGGAGAAATCTCCTCCACAGTCTTTCGACTTCTGTAAGGCCTGGAATCCTCGCCAGCAAAGGTTAAGATAGTCCGTTTTTACTTGGCCTCACTCTGCGTCTGCTCTTGCTTCAAAATGCTGGGAGCGTCAGATGATGAGACGTGGTCCTGGTTGGTGGAGCTTGGACTGATTTGGTGTTGGGTCATCTCTTCTTGGGTGATCGGACAACAAAGCTGGTGAGGGGTCTGGAGCACAAGTTTTATGAGGAGCAGCTGAGGAAACTGGTGGTTTTTAGTTTGGAGAACAGGAGGCTGAGGAGAGACCTTATCGCTCTCTACAACTACCTGAAAGGAGGTTGGAGCATGGAGGGTGTTGGTCTCCTCTCCCAAGTAACAAGTTATAGGGTGAGATGAAATGACCTCAAGTTGCACCAGGGGAGGTTCAGATTAGATATTAGGAAAAATTTGTTCCAGGAGAGGGTCGTCAGGCATTGGAACAGGCTGCTCAGGGAAGTGGTGGAGTCACCATCCCTGGAGGGCTTTAAAAGACATTTAGATGTGGCGCTTAGGGACATGGTTTAGTGGTAGACTTGGCAGTGTTAGGTTAATGGTTGGACTGGATGATCTTAGAGGTCTTTTCCAGCCAAAACATTTCTGTGACATAGAAAGGGCAGAAAGTGGGGATGACTTTCTCCAATATGCCTTCTCTGTTGGGTCTTCTTCTGAGGCTTCACAACCCCAGTCCACATGTTTTGCTTCTAGCGAGAACACCTACAAGTTCTCTGGAGCAGATCTTGTTGCATCTGGGGGTGATGGCTGGACCATTGCACTCACCCTGGTTTCTCTCCCAGGCTAATTACAAACCTCTTGGATTCTCTTAGGCGGCTTTGGCAGGTGCTCTGCTTTTCCAATTCCGGTGCTGGGGAGCCCCAGCCACAGCCATAAAGTTTTCCCGGGCTATTAGAAAGCGGTTATGCTCCTTGCATGTCTTTTCATTACCGGAAGCTGGTAAGTGGACGCGTCCTACACAAATAAACTTCTCAAGGGCAGGGAGTAAAAATATCCCTGGGCTTGTTCGGTGGAAAAAGATTAACTAGCGTGAGGTCTATGAATTGCTGCTGACCCGACTTTGTTGACAAAATACGGTGTTATTAATTGGAGTTGCAGGCAAACTGCCTGGGGATGTTTAGAAGGAGCTCATCCATCACAAGGGCTGAGATCTCCCTGGGAGAAGATGTGGCCGGGATCTTTGGAGATACACCTGGGGTCTCAGCCATGGCTCGGGGTTGAGGTTTTGTTGGTGAGAACAAGGTGTGGAGGGGTCTCAGTCTCCTACAGTGGCCACAGGAGCGTGGGGATTCACCGATGGTGGAGCTGCGGCAGTCAGAGAAGGACAGGAGAAGCCCACTGAGAAACCAGGCCCTAGGTCACTGCTTTAGGGCAAGGTGAAATGGTCTCTGTTGACTATAATGAAAGTCCTGAGCCCCTAAATCCAGGTTTCTGCCCTTAAGCATCACTGCCTGGGCTTTGTGGTGAAGGTAAAGTTCAGGAGTGTGACCTGCGCTGCTCCCAGCGTGGTCCTAAACCTCAGCAGCTGCTGGGTGCCGCGTTGGTGTTGGAGATGCTTGGTGTCACCACAGCGTTTCTCTGGCCCAGTGGTTTATTTTGGACCACAACGGTTGGTACCTGGCCCTGGGTGCCATGGCAGCAGGAAACCATAGAATCATAGAATGTCCTGAGTTGGAAGGGACCCACAAGGATCATCGAGTCCAACTCCTGTCCCTGCACAGGACAACCCCACAGTTCATTCCATGTGTCTGAGGACGTATCTCCCTTATGAGGAAAGGCTGAGGGAGCTGGGGCTCTTGAGCTTGGAGGAGACTGAGGGGTGACCTCATTAATGGTTATAAATATGGAAAGGGTGAGTGTCAGGAGGATGGAGCCAGGCTCTTCTCCGTGACAACCAGTGATAGGACAAGGGGCAATGGGTACAAACTGGAACACAAGAGGTTCCTCTTAAATATGAGAAGAAACTTCTTCCCGGTGAGGGTGGCAGAGCCTGGCCCAGGCTGCCCAGGGAGGTTGTGGAGTCTCCTTCTCTGCAGACATTCCAACCCGCCTGGACACCTTCCTGTGTAACCTCATCTGGGTGTTCCTGCTCCGGCGGGGGGATTGGACTAAATGAGCTTTCGAGGTCCCTTCCAGTCCCCGACATTCTGTGTGTCATTCTGTGTGTGTGACGTTGTCCAGTCTCTTCTTGAACACTGTCAGGTTGGGGCCGTGACACCTCCCTGGGGAGCCTGTTCCAGTGTCCAGCACCCTCTGGGGGAAGAACCTTTTCCTCATGTCCAGCCTGAACCTCCCCTGGCACATCTTCCTGCCATTCCCTCGGGTCTTATCGTTGGCCACCAGAGAGAAGAGCTCAGCGCCTGCCCCTCCTGCTCCCCTTGTGAGGAAGCTGTAGCCGCCATGAGCTCTCCCCTCATCCACCATGGCGGCAGCCTCGCCTCACAAACTCCGGAGCCAGCCGCTCCTATCGCGGCCGGCGAGTCTGCTCGCAGCATCTGGCGGCAGCGCGTGACGAACAGCTTGCTTCCCTCGGCCTGGAAGCGAGCAGAAAACCCGTGCTGGCGCCGGCCCAAGACAGAAGCGATGGGAATCCTCCTCGACAGCGTGACAGCAAGCGCTCGTCTCGAGCGGGGCCGGCGCTGGGAGGCTCTCGCCCGACGATCCCGTGGCAAAGCTCGTTCTTGTTGCGGGAAGAACTCGCCTTGGGCTGCGAGGTTTCCTGCGTCTGCGTGACTAAGCGTGCTGGAAAGCACCTCTGGTGCGTGCCAGGGTGGTGGAAACGGGGCTGCCAGCAATAATAAACGTGTCAGCGCGTGTCCCGCCGTGCTCTGAGGTGGGTGGCACCTAGCGGAGGTGGGCAAAGGGGCTGTGCCCTCTCCTCAGTTTCCTTAGAGGGCTGAAGGTGAACCTGCTTTAGCAGGTGGGTTGGACTGGATGATCTCCAGAGGTCCCTTCCAACCCCAGCCGTTCTGTGATTCTGTGACAAACGCGTCCAAGGTATGATTGGACACGTTCAGGTGGAGCCTCATACAGGTGGAAAGTGCTCCTCAAGGGATGCCAGGTCCCTGTACCCCCTCTCCTGGGATGCTCAGCCTTGCCAAATTCAAGTTGTGCCAAGTGAACATGAGCTAGTAGAGCCAACAAGAGCAAAATCCATACAGCCGTTCTTCTTGCGCAGCCTCTCGGCTCGGTCTTGCCAGGGGTGAAGTGGCCGCAGGGGTGGAGAAGTCCATGGGGCAGGAATTCGGATCAGCTTGACCGTTCTCAGTAGAGGAACCGTGTGGCAAGCGGCCTGCATTTTGCAAGTGGGGTTTTCCCATCAGGCTCTCCAGCAGCTATAAATAACAGGAAACGTTTTGTCATTTTCTGCTCTGGAGAAGGTCAGGAGCTGGATTCTGTGGTCTTTGGAGCTTTAATGAGGTTGGAGATTTATGTGGTGTGCCCAGAAGTCCCCCAGGGCAGCCTGCCTGGGGCTGTCTGGTTCCTTGGGTGGAGAAGTCTTGAATGCCGGCCTTTGACAAAGTTACTTTAGCCACCCTTCATGAGATGTCAGGTCCTGCTAAATCTTTCATGTGCTCTTCATCTCCAAGGCCAGATGTTAACTCTTGGATTGCTGCAGAGCCTGAGCACGAGAGGTTTGAATCATCCTCCGTCCGCAGTAAGAAAAGCTTCTACCATGGATCCCAGGATGGACACAGGGACACCAGCCACTGGTCTTGTGGGCTCGCTGGGAGCTCATCTTGCAGCTTCCCTGGCTCGTCAGCACTTGGTATTTTACTCATTGTGGGCGAATTCCCAAAATTTTCACTTTGCCTCCTCCATCAAGGAAGCTGGTCCTTCCTGAATCTGCCCTGGGATTGATGGACCAGCTGTTTGACTCCTGGGTGGTTGGTCTCTGATGGCCAGACCATTGCATTTACCAGTATGTTCCTGCCACAGGGAAACGAAGAGTCCCCAACAAATGGCAGAAGACTCTTAAGCAGCCCTCAGTGCAAACTGATTTTCTAGCTTTTGTTCAAATTCGAGTATTTGCCTTACAGTATCCTCCCAAACCAGTACTCAGTCAAGCTCTACTCTAGGTGTACCCGCTTTAGCAAGTGGGTTGGACTGGATCATCTCCAGAGGTCCCTTCCAACCCCAGCCAGTTTGTGATTCTGTGAAACTATCCATGTAGTGCTCAACCATTATCGGGGTGTGCTCCTTGTTGTGCCTGTCTCCTTCAGCCTATAGGATCCTACAAAAGCTCTGGTTCTTCAAGGTTGCCGTCCTCCATCCTTGTAGCTAGGACTTTGGTTGGCACCATGGTGGAAAAGGATGGTTGGAAAGGTTCTAAGGTGTAAGAATGGTCTCATGAGAAACAGATCAAAATAACCGATTTCCAGTGCAATGGATGTATGCACACCAATGCTGGGGGTTATCCTACCACACCTCTTAAATTAGGGAGGTGACTGCACCATGAGGAATGGGGAGATACCTCCAGAAGTTGGTTTGCTCCACAGACATAGCAACTGCCCTTTCTCTATCTGTTAATTAAAGAGGGAATGAAGTGCAAAGCCTGAAGGGTACTTGTCTGGGTCTACCTGGCACGGAGGAAAGTCACACACGTCTTCTCTAGCTGGTGGCAGTGTTGGGTCTCCATTGGGGTCATATTTCCCATTGTGCATCCCTACCTCCTCTCCTCATGGTTTACCTGGCTTGTGTTCGTGGCAGGATGGAAACCCAAAAAGCAAGCAGGACAATCCAGCCCCAGGAGTTTGCTCAGGTATCTCAACAGCTTCCCTGGGTCATGGAGAGCCACAAGCATCAGGTCTACTTCTGCCTGTCGCCCCACGAGCCGGGCAGGGAGGAGGCGAAGCCACTTTCTGCCGTCTCTCCCATTTCCCCAGCAGATGCAGGAATGCTTTGATGTCCTCTCCCTCAGCCCCGAGCGCCCAGCACCGGGATTAACCACCAGTCAGACCCCTCCGCCACCTCCAAATAAATCTCCTAAACTCAGGCGAGCCCCGTGCAGCGGGATGCCGGCATCCCCCTCTTGCAGAATGAGAGTTAAAAATAGTTTCTCCCCGTGCACCTGCTCCGTCCAAAGCCAAGACTGTGTTTTATTTTTACAGCCTAGATTTCCTGATGGTCGGCTCCTCTCCTGGAGTGTAGAGGACAGGGACAAAAAGAAAAATTACCTGTCTCAGCAGTGCAAAGAAGGTGGGCAGCGTGGAAAGTGCTCGCGTACACATGGGTTGGAAGGAACCCTTCCCACCCTAACTTCTCCATCTGTAATCTCATGCTTTGAAACCAAGGCAAAAACGCAGCTCCAGAGATGGTCTTTAGGAAAAATACGATATTTTGATCCTTTTTGCATTTTTTTAGACACCCCTTCAAAGGACGGGAGGGCTGGGAAAATTGAAAACGGATTTGCCTGTTTGTGAGAGTGTTATATCTGTCTCTAAGGGTTTTTTTGGGACTAAGTTATCATCCTCTGCGCAGATCTCTGTCACAGCCCTGATTAAATGGTTTCAGCGAGGCTGAATTATTTTTTATGAAAGCCTGTGTGCTTACATTTCATAAGCTTATTTTAAAACACGTATATACAAGAGCAGGCTTATTTATAAGGCAGAATAGCCTGCTGTGTCCTTACCTGACTTAAGTGTCAAGGAAGCAGCTCTTTTTTACTTTTTACCGGCATAGTTTAAAATAAAATACCGTTTTGACAGTGAATCTGCCCAGGAGGAGGTCAGGGCAAGGTCTTGTTTTCTGACTGTAAAAAGCTATTTTGCTTGTTTATGGAGCTTCCTCTTGCCAGCCATCATTTTAGGTTAATCTGTTAATGACAGCTATAGGTAAAAAAAACCCCTTAATTTCTATTCCCCAGAGTCCTGGCAAGCCTGCATTGCCAAAATCCCAAAGTAGCCAGGCTTCCCAGTAAACAGCGTTTGGGAACTTTCCATCAGTAAAGCAGGATTTGTTGGGTGACCCTTTCAGCCCGCGTTTCTGGTTTCAAATCCCCCAGGGAAATACATAAGAAAGCCTCTTGGGGGGGTTCTTGGCATTTTCTGCTACTACCAAGAGAAGGATTTTTATTCTTTATTCCTGGTTTTAACCATATGAACTGACAACGCACCAGCCCGGTGTCGGGAAGGTGAGGAGCACCTTGTAGTGGTGAAGAAAGGCTGCAGATGGGTGTTGTTAAATATAGAATCATAGAATAGTCTGGGTTGGAAGGGACCTTCCAAGCTCATCTGGTGCCACCCCTGCCATGAGCAGGGACATCTGCACCAGCTCAGGTTGCTCAGAGCCCCGTCCAGCCTGGCCTGGGATGTCTCCAGGGATGGTTCATCCACCACCTCTCTGGCCAACCTGGGCCAGTGTTTCACCACCCTCAGTGCAAAAAATTTCTTCCTTAATGGACCTCAATGGCAGGACAGGGAGGACGAGCAGAACCTCAAGGAGCTGCTAATTTACACCAAAGCAAAGTGAAGCTTTGACTATGGGACATACAATTCATCTTGCAGAAGGGAGGAAAAGCCCAAATATGTTTTTATGCTTATGCTTGGAGGTATTTTTCTGCTGCTAGCAAGCTTCCATGAAGCACGTGGGACTGGCGGGTATGAAGATGAAGACCTAGGAGGTAGAGAGGTGAGCAGATGCCATTTCTACTCAGGAAAGAGCAGAAGAAGACATGGTGTGAGGGATGGTTTTCCATCCAGCAGAGCTGTAAACCAAAACTCTGACCAGTGGTGGTTATTTAAAGACTCCCTCCTGCGATGAGAAGGTGCTTGGCCCACGTTCAGGCTGGGCGACTGCTCTCTGCAAAGCCAAATAAACAGCAGCCACTTGAACTTTCCACCTTGTGGGCTCGGCCGGATGCCTCATCCCTGGGCTACGACCAGGTGTCTCGCCTCAGACAGGCTTTGCGGACAAGCCTCTGTGGAGGATTTGGGGTGATGACCACGTTTTGGGGTTGAGGACTGCTTTTCCCATCATGTGAGGGGCCCCAAGGGAGCATTTTGGTGCTGCTTGGAGCTGAGAGGAAACATCTGGGAAGGGAGGTCTGTGTCTCCAGGATGGGCTGGGATGCCCTACGTGTGGGTTCGTGTCCTTTGGTGACCTTGGGCAGGGCCGAGAGAGAGGAAATTATATCCTTCAGTGCTAGATGTGTACTTTAGATGCTAAATTTCCAGAGAGGAGTACAATCCAAGTAGCCGGGACCAGGAATCTCGTCTGTCCATCAAGACATGTCAGTGACATGTGAGTGTGGTGACCATCTGATCTGCAGGGTGTCCGTGAAGGCATCAATGGTGAGATGCCCATGGTGATGCTTCCATCACTTTGGGAGGTTAGAGGTTGTCTCGCCTGTATGTATTTTGATGCTTTTACTGAGTTGTATTTAAGTGGTGCTCGTCTCTCCCCACTTTTGACCTTTCCCTGGCAACCTGAGATGTTTCAGCAACTCACATGAACCCTGTGATGGATCCTCCTTCCTCCCATCCAGCGACAGCCCCTCAAGCCTGGGAACTTTTGCAAGACTTGGCAGCAGGGCTTTTGCAGGAGTATTTCACACAGGACCCAAAAATATTGCTGTCGGTGCAGTGTCGGTCAGCCTGAATGCAGGGTCAGGTCCCTAAGAAATCAAGACTGTTGGCGAACAAGCTTGAGCTCATTCAAATGTTTCGTCTGATTTTCTTGGACCGCAAAGCTTCCAAGAGAGCCAAAGAGTTGGCTTCTCTTCTTATTGACTTTGCAGAGCAGAAATACAGCCAGGTTCAGTGAAATAAAGAAGCTCAAATTTTTGTATTGGTGTAGCAGAGGAGAAAAAGCTCAATTTGGAAAAACTCAAATGTCCGTTTTAAAGATAAAAGTAAAAAGTCCAAGGTGGTGTGTCCTGGCTCTGCTGCCTGTGCTCAGCATCAAGGATGATTGCTCAGGCGTGGAGCAGCCCACAAGGACCAAAATCCTTGCTTGACATCCCTCTGAATTTCTAGCAAAGAAGCAAATCCAGCATTTCTCCCGATCAAGGTCAACAAGTGGGGTCCACGCAGGCGTTGGGGAGTGCAGATACAAGCCGTGCCAGTATGCACCAGCGCTGAGCTGCGACGAGAGCGCAGGAGACGTCGGACAGGAGCGGAACATCGCTTTAAACTGCAAATGAACTCTGAAATGACAGCGAACTTGAAGCAAACCCACGTTTCAGGCCAGACTGGCCATGAATCAGCCCTGGAAAATGAAAGATGAAACTTTCCAACTTCAGTTCAAGTTATGAACTTATAAACTCCCAATTATCTGATTTAATGGAGGCAAGCCAGAGACAAACATTTTTTGAGGCGAGTGTGTAGGACAGCTTCCTGAAAATGAACTCATTGAAAAAGGCATGGTTTGGAGACTAAAAGTTTCACTTAAAGTCTCGTATTATAAAGCTGGATTAATCCCACATGAACATATCTTGTTGTGGATCCCTGAGCTGCTCTTGAGCATCCTCCATCTCGTTGACCTTTGCTAAAATGTAGGGGCTCGATAAATCACTTCCAAAAACCAAAGTTGAAAAAAATAACACATTTTAAGCCCATCTGAATGATCTCAAACGTGCAATGCATTTTGCACAGGACAGCCACGTAAGCTTACTCCTTTCCCGACTTAACAAGGTCCCAGCTGGAGTGTCCCACATGTGGGTGCAGATTTTGCCAGCCAGTCTTATACTGCAGGATTCCGGGCGGATGCTGTTGCAGAATGAGGCTTTTTTCCCTATATCCCATTAAAATACTGATTTCTTTCCTCTATTACTGTAAAAATCGCTGTATATTCCCTAACGCTGTCTTCAAGCATTAAAAAAATCAGAATATATGCCTGAAGCGCTGCTAGGGATAAAATGCAGAAGAGATATCGTACCACGCAACTGGGCGGCAGTTCCTCCAGTGAGCTGCTAAAATTGTCATCTGCTAAAGTTAGCGGAGATTTCACCGAGCTCTTGTTTGTTTTATTGAAATGGACGGGTCAAGGACCGGGGTTTTATCGGTGCCCTGGCATCAAAGGGGTTGCACCTGTAGTTCCAGCTGCTGGGAATTCTCCTGGTCCTTGGGGCTGTGGCCACAATCGACGAGGATGTTCAGGACGAGCTGTTGGTGAGGAGCTGGTGATGCTGGTACCCATGATGATGCTCCTGTCCAGCTCCTGCCTGCAGTTGTGCTGGCAAAGTGGGCGAGCTCAGAGTTAATCCTCGGCATTAACCAAAATCTCGTATTCTTACCCCAGCGCAAGATTCATGTGCTGTACTGGTCACCTGGGAGTAGATTTGGGGCAGGTGCTCCTCTGCGGTTGAGTTAGACGAAGGCTTCGTGGGTTCATCCATCCAAATCCAGCTCACCATGGTTCTGTAGGCTCGTGGAGGTTCAGCTGGAGAGTCTGGGGGTCCAGCTTCACAGGAGAGGTCGGTCTTTCCAGTTCCCAAAGTCCTTCAGGTACCACCATCAGCTGGAGCACACGGCTGGAGCTCGGGGAAAGTCCTGCTGTGTTTCTAGTAAATGCCAGCCCAGGGCCTGCTAATGACGGCGGAGAGGATGTTCTCCTTCTATTTGACAAACGACGCTTATGGTAGATGTGGAAACGAGGTGGGAAGTGTTTTATCGACCAGCTGATAAAAGAAAATTGACGGGGGAAATTCCCTCCTGGGAACATGCAGCGGAGGAGTTTTGCACCATAGCTCGGCATTTAATTGCAGCATTCATTTAGCAGCCTTTGCCTGCCCGTCCCCATCCCTGTGCTGTGCCAGTACAGCTGCCTGTTTGCAGGGAGATGGGGTGGGCATGGATCTAGATGAAAATCAACCTTTTTTTAAGTGATATGTAATTCCCCACAAGACGGGATCAGTTCCTGGGTGCCTTCTCCAAAGTAGCCATTGACATCTCGATGTCCTCGGGCTGCAAGGGCTGAGCCCAAGCCAGGGACTGTGGCTGGAGGGGACACCCTTGGGGACATCCTCGTCCCTCTGCTCCCTCAGGCTGAACAGTGGTGGGACTGCCCGTCTCTGGGCTGGTTTTGCTGTCGGTTGTCGTGTGCAATGCCAAATTTAAATTATTTGTAAAATGGCAAAGCATCCTTTGTGCTGGCCGCTGTGAGTACTCTGTGCGCCGCTCCTGTAGGGTACTGTAGTGTGGGTTTTTTTCTGTAGTTAAAATAGTACAAATTTCAGCGTGGAGCCAGGTATATTAATAGGAATGCCCTCATTTAGCTGCTTCTCCATACAGCAGGAGCTTATAATAGGGGAATTGATCCAGCACTGAGTCAGCGCTGGGTGTTTCTGCAGTTCTGCAAGGTCTCTGCTGGTTTTCCTCGATGCCGCATTTTCTGTTTGCTGCGGCCTGGCTCTTTAGGGAGCAGCATGAAAAAGGAGATGGAGAAAATCCCTCCCCAGGGTGCAGCTGTGTCAGGCAGGGTTGAGAATGGCTGTCCGCCTCCCTCCCAGGCTGAAACCAGCCCGTGTGCCCCTGGGAGCGGAGAGGCTGGGACCACCCTGGCCTCCTCTGGCCGCATCTCAAAGCAAGAATTTAACCCGGTCAGCCGAGTCATTCCTGACAACCTCTGTTTCCAGCAGACCAGGAACACCCAAGATAGGTCCCACGGCTCTCCTGTAGAGCCCTTATGCATCCCCTGTTTGTGGGGACAGACTTTTTAGCAGGGCCTGTTGCGATAGGACGAGGGGTGATGGTTTTAAACTAAAGGAGGGGAGATTCAGTTTAGACATGAGGAAGACATTTTTTACACTGAAGGTGGTGAAACACTGGCCCAGGTTGGCCAGAGAGGTGGTGGATGCCCCATCCCTGGAGACATCCCAGGCCAGGCTGGACGGGGCTCTGAGCAACCTGAGCTGGTGCAGATGTCCCTGCTCATGGCAGGGGTGGCACTGGATGAGTTCGGAAGGTCCCTTCCAACCAAAACTATCCTATGATTCTGTGATTAGCACCCAGTGCCACTGAGCAAGGAGTCCAGGGAAGGGATCGGTGCTACCTGGTGAGCGCAGTGGGGCCGGAGGGGACAAAGGATGGTGGGGGCACAGCCTGGATTCTAGGCACGGTCCCATTTTGCTTGTGGCCCATGCAGCTGGTGATGTTGAGAGAATGCTGCCCTGTGCTCTTGCTGCCGGCAGCGATGCCCCATGGCGAGGCAGGGCTGGTCCCACCGGCTTTGCAGAGCTCGGGCTCCAGGAGCTTCCAGTGGGACGGGTGCCAGAGCCCTGGACCAGGCTGCCCAGAGAGCTTGTGGAGTCTCCTTCTCTGGAGACATTCAAACCCACCTGGACACATTCCTGTGCGATCTGCTCTGGTGACCCTGCTTTAGCAGGTGGGTTGGACTGGATGATCTCCAGAGGTCCCTTCCAACCCCAGCCATTCTGGGATTCTGTGGTTGGACCATCACCAGGATGAGGCTCCCTGGGTTTACTTCTCCCTCAGGTCTTGTATGAAGGGCCTTTCCCCCGCAGAGCAGCTTTGGCTTTTTGTTTGTTATTGGGGTTACTTTTTCATTCACCTCCTCTGCCTTTCCTCCCGCTGAGAGGCAGAGCCATGTGCACCTACAAAAACATTTACTATCATCAGTAGCTGCCTGTTGGCTTCATCATAAATGCTGAACATGGCGTTGCAGCTTAATTTATCCAGGGAAACTCATTTGCTTGCAGCTTGGTTAGAGCCTGCTCCAGCACAGCAAGGGTGGCCAGGAAATGCCACCCACGCCGGGGTGTCAAAACGCCTCTGAAACCATCCGGGAGCCGAGCAGAGCGGAGCAGCTTGCGTGTCTCCAGGCCATTAAAGCTTACCCCTGGGGCTGGGGAGGATGTGCAAAGCAGGGATGAAACCCTTGCGTCCTGCCGGTCCCATCCCTGCTGGATCCGGCCGTAGGAGCTGGGGAAGTTTTCCTGCTGAGCAGGCTGGGGAGGCTTCACATCTCAGCCTTTATTTAATTTTCAGGTGATAAAAGCGTCGCTTCCCTGCCCTCCCTGCCCGGCACGTCTGAGCAGCCAGCGCATTCAAACGCTTCCCTTTCTGTAGGGAATTTGCATCTCTCTAAAGGCAGCGCCGGTTTTATGCAAATACCCTGATGAAAGAAAGTCAAAGCCATAGTGTGCTCGTGAGTAAGCGTCGAGCAGTCAGACACTCTCTTGCAAACCTGTCGGCGTTTTGGGGAGAAGCAGCACGGCGTTGCTGTCTGCGGGTTCCTCTGGCCCAAAACCACCGTGCAATGACTATTTCACCTCCACATTGTCCAGAAAGTTGCTTTGGGGTTGCAATGTCCTGCTGTTTGGTTTGTTTTTCCTGGCTGCACCATTCCAGTGGGACGTGGCATCCCCACTTGTTGCGATGTTCACATGGTGCTTGGCAGTGGCATGTGATAGGATTCCTGCGTGTAAACCTTTAATCTCTTTTTTTTCTTCTCTTTCTGCCATTCCCCTGAGGACATGCTCCTTCTCCTTCAGTAGTCTCCAAATCACCTGGGCTCAGTGCATCGTGGCCAGTTGGATTTTGCTGCACAACCTCGTCCTTGTTTCCCTTGCCGGGATGGGGAGAGGAGCATGTAGCAGCATCTCTGACATCTCCTATTTGGAGCAGTTTTTTGCTCATGCAAATCGTTGCAATTTCTCTTTCTGAGGCATTTAGAGTGTTTGCTGGCTTCTAGAAAGCTGCTGCTGGAAATCTCTTCATGTGAATAACAGGCATATGATTAGATGTCTCTTCATCTCATGTATCCAAAAACCAGTTCATTTAAGTGACAAGAAGCACCAGGATGTCTATAGTTTGCCATCAGTTCCTTTTTTAGCCAGTTTTGCCTCAAACGGTGGCCTGGAGCAGCCTTGGCATGCCAGAGCATCACTGCGTTGCAAGTGAGGATGTGGTTTAAAACATGCTCATCTGTAGTGCTGGTAGCCTGTTTTCTGCTTATGGTTCATAGCCTGGAGGGAAAACAGCCTGATTTTAACAAAGGAACCCATTTTTGCAGCCTGAGACCATGTCCCAAGCTGCAGCATTATACGACTCTGGTCTAAGGAGTTTTCACCCCATTTCCCTAATGCTCAGAGAGTTCTGTTCCAGCAAGGTTTTTAAATCCCTTGGTTAATCTCGAATCCAGTTTGGACCCCACTCAATGAAGAGCCAAACTGGGAGCTGGTGGAAGCCAACATGGAGAACCCTAGGGAAGGTCCATGGTGCCACCTGGCCACCCCGGCCATCAGGCAGTCATAGAATCAGAGAATGGTTTGGAATGGAAAGGACCTTTAAAGACCATCTAGTCCATCTACTTTGCCGTGAGGAGAAACATCTTTCACTAGATCAGGTTGCTCAGAGCCCTGTCCTACCTGAGCTGGAACAGGGATGGGGCTTTCACAGCTTCTCTGGGCAACCTTGTTCCAGTGTCTCACCACTCTCATCATAACGAATTTCTTCCTTATGTCTAAACCTACTCTCTTTCGATTTAAAACCATTGCCTCTTGTCCTATCACTACAGGCCCTGGTAAAAAGTCTTTCCTACAGGCTCCCTTTATATACTGAAAGGCCACAATAAGGTCTTCTCAGAGCCTTCTCCATGCTGAACAACCCCAACTCTCTCAGCCCGTCTGATCAGCCCTCTGATCATTTTTGTGGCCCCTCTAACAGGTCCATGGGTTTTTATTGTACTGGGAACCCCACAGTACTCCGGGTGGGGTCTCATGAGAGCAGAGTAGATGACCTGCTCCTTTTGATGCAGCCCAGGATACGGTTGGCTTTCTGGGCTACAAGCACACATTGCTGGGTCAGGTCCCATTTTTCATCCCCCACTACCCCCACGTCTTTCTCTGCAGGGCTGCTCTCAGTCCATTCGTGATACCGGGGGTTGCCCCAACCCGGGTGCAGAGCCTTGCGCTTGGCCTTGTTGAACTTCATGAGGTTCGCACAGCCCCGGTCCTCAATCCTGTCCAGGTCCCTTCCTTCAAGCTTATCAGCTGCCCCACTGAGTTTGTTGTCGTCTGCAAACTTCCTGAGGGTGCACTTGATCCCACTATCTGTGTCATTAATAGAGACATTGAAGGCCATATTGAAGTACCAGTCCCAGTCTGAACCCCCGATCGACACTACTTGTTACTGATCTTCGTTTAGACGTTGAGCTATTGACTGTTTGTCTTCTGATGCGATTGCCATCCAGCCAATTCCTTATCCATCAAATAGCCCATCCATCAAACCCATTTCTCCAAGTCCCTGATGGCCACTGATTACCGAGCCAGAGGAAGAGCCACAGACACATTCTCTCCTTTTTATTTCCCTGCAAGATGCACTTCCAGAGGACTTGGAGTTTCAGGAGCTCTGCACTTTGCAGACCCTGAGCAGCCCAAGCTCTGCACTGGTTTAACGTCCTTCCTCCAAAGCAATGCCCGTTCCTCCATTCTCCTCCTCCCACTTTGGTCTCCCATCTCCCATGTTGACAGAGTGTGAATTGGGCTGAGGACAAGAGGCAACGCTTTACACACCAGGTGGGCTCTGCACAGCGAGCGGAGGCGCCGACATCCCACCAGCAAGAACAGCTGCGACTTTCGGCATTTCATTCCCTTTGATCTTTTATTTGAAAGAAAACCACCTTTATTTGCTCTGCAAGCTCTCGCGGGCGGGGGACACCTCGGCGCCTGGGGACACGGTGTCCCTTGATACAGCTTTTGCGCAAGAGCAGCAGCGGCTCAGACCAAAGGATTTTGTCCCTGTTGCTGGTGGTGGCCGGGTGCAGGGAGGTAGGAGAGGGTACAGGATCAAGCCGTTCCCATAGTTGTGCATCCAAAACTGGCAGCTCGGAGCTGCCCGCCTTTGTCCTTGGAGCTTTGTCGATGTGTCGTTTTGCAGAGCAGTGGTCCCACAGCAACCAGGGAGCTGTGCCGTGGCTTTTTGCTGGAGGTAAGGAGGTTTCTGGAAGAGGTTTGCAGGGAAAACCTTCTCAGCAGGACCTGGGCTGGGTGGGATGAGCCAGGAGCTTGGCGTGCGGGGGTCTCTACAGGATGCCTGGGCACCACTGGACCTTGCAGCATCCCATGCAGGAGCAGGGTATTTTTCTATCTGCTTTTGCTTGTTCCACGGCTTTTAATTGTCCTGGCTGACACACATCATGTTTCCTGCAGCTTCTCTCCATATTATGAGTAGCCCTGGCTGGGGTGGCATGTATTATCTGCGTGCAGCATCTCTGTCCCATCCTGCTGGAAAGGGGACAGCCCTGGAAGGGCTGTTTCAAGGTGGGGTTTCTGTTGGGAGGTGACCGCGGTCAGGGCTGGTGAGGACGAGGAGGCGCCATCCCAAGGTTTTCCATGCATCACTGTCCCCATGGGCTGGTGGCTGCCCTCAAAAGTGCTTCAGTGCTCACCACGAGGGAGAGGGCCAGTGGTGTTTCCACCCCCCAGCGGCCTGTCACGATAGATACGACTGTGTCTCCATGGGGTGAAATGTGTATATGCAATACTGGGGAGTGAGGGTGAAGTGGTTTGGGAGGACAACCCCTGAGAGCCAAGGGTCTGGATGGTAGAGGAAGCTCAAGGACCCACCAACCCAGTCTCAGCCTGGTGCCATTGACTTGGAAGAGCTGCCTTCCTTTGGAGCTTGGCTTCTCTGGTCAATGCTGGCTGTATCTTGATGCCACCAGAGAAGACCTTTCCATGAGAGCAGTGGGACAGGCTGTCTGGGGAAGTGGTGGAGTCACCATCCCTAGAGGCGTTTAAAAGGTACATAGACGAGGTTCTTAGGGACATGGTTCAGTGCTGGAGTTAGGTTATGGTTGGACTTGATGATCTTGACGGTCTCTTCCAACCAAAATGATTCTATGAGGCTCATCATAGCCAGAGCATTTTCTCTTGTCTTCCCTGTTGCCATCCCTAGCATGTCATGGAGAACTATTTCAACACTATCTGCAGGTCAATATCCACCTGTTGGGTAGATTGAGTCCCCTGGAGCCCCCTTCTTCGTCAACAAATGTCCCCTCAAAGCCACCGCGGCCACTTGGCGTTGGGGGTTGTGCAAGATGCGCTGATGACACAGAAAGGGCTGCCGGTGGCCTTTGGTCAGGGCTGCCGTTGGCTTGACGAGGAGGTAGGACCAGGTGACATAGGGACATCTTTGCATCAGGTTGCCACCACTGAGCAGGGGCATGCCAAATAGCAAAGTTCAGGTCCGGCAGAAAATGGGACGGTTGAAGACCAGGGGCCAAAACACCGGTGGCTGGGGCAGTGGAAAAACTAAGCGCAGGCTGCACCTCTCCCAAAAATATCTCCAGCACAGGCTCAAGCTCTGCTTTGAAGGAGAGGTCATGACAGCCCCCCTGTACCCTTCCCAGAGGGGTCCTGGTGGTTACCCCATAAGAGGCATCGCTCTCCCTCCTATGTTTTGCCATTCAGGCACTTGCCACAAGTATTAAATTCACTCAAAATGCTTTGAGAAACCACAAGAAAAGACAAACAGATGTTCAGCCACACTGGAGATTTGGGGTGGGAGCAGCATGTGGTGGTGGCAGTTCTCTTGTGGGGGGACCACTGGGTTCAACTTGCCCCCCTACATGTGTTTTGGGACAAGAATGCTACTTGGGGATTTATTTCTTTCCAAGGATGCTCTTGGGCAGAGCAGGAAGCTTGGAAATGCCCCATCAGAGGCAGAATTGCTTTTTTTCTTTTTTCCTTATTCCTCTCAAAAAAACAAATCCCTGAAAGATGTGGGGGAAGCTGTCCCCCCCGTATTTGGGGTGCCTGACTTCCCTCTGCATTGGGTGCTGGAGCATGGGGACCCGCTGTCCCCAAATGCCTGAGCCTTTCACCTCCCCAAAAGCAGCCCCTCAAAGGCACACCCTCTGCAGATTTGCGAGGCAGCCATCCCAAAGCATCCTATTACTTTTCCCTGTGGAGTTTGCCTCTTTTCCACCCCCCTCCTTTGTTTTTTTTTTTTTTCCTCCTTTCCCTTGAAATCCCAGCCAGGAAAAGCCTCTGATGTTGGCACGGATGCTGCGACCTCCCCACGGCTGCTGGGGGAAGGCAGCGGAGGGGATATCCCGGGTCATATAACCAAGATCTGACTGCGAGCGGGGCTGCCGCCCGCTGCCCGTGATCATCCGCTGCTGGGGACGGGGTGGGAAGGATGGGCAGGGGGCTGCGTTTGGCTGGGGAGGGTCTTTTTTCCCCCAAAGTGCTGAACGTTTGTGGTTTTGTTTTTCAATGAGCTTTTCCTAGCAGCTAAATCGCCTACAGTGCAAAGAAGTTAAAAAAAAAAAAAAGCAATCTATGCACACCCCAAATTCAGGCTGCTTGGGGGGGTTGCGTGTGGGGATAAAAGCCAAAATCGCAGCTAAAGGGTCCCTCAAGGGATGGCTGGAGCGTCTTGTGTTACCTCTGGAGTGTTGCCCCACACGCATGGGATGGGAGAGGCAGCCCCAGCGCCCGTGGCCATCACCGACGTGGGGTCCACATTGCGTCAGGATTGAGGACCAGCTCCAAAGCCAGAAAAACAACTCCCAAAGGGCTGGCTTAGGCACTTTCCACACTGTGCCTCAGCCTTTCTTCAAAGAAAAAAGGTGCAAATAAAAGATAAGAAGAGTTTGATCACGTTTACGGAGGTCTCTGGTGCATTCCCAGCTTGCACAGCACTTGGAAGACTCTGCTCTTCTTTGTTACCTGTCTGGCTCACTGCCTCATCATCCCCACTTCTTCTTTCCCAGTCTCCCAAGTGCCTCCTGCTTGTGAATCTACAAGCCAACGTCATGCCAGCATGTTCCTTCACTGCCTAACCACCAAACTCCTTAAATCTGACCAGGGCTATAAAATCAGGGGTCATATAGCTCTTTTCTGTGAATTTACATGTGAGCCAGTGTTTACCACACAGCAAAAAAGATGTGGAGGAAGTTGCTTGAACTAGTTTTCTCTTGCAGGTGTGTTTCGGTGGGCTGTCGAGAGCTCCCCATGGCTCTCCCTTTGCACCCGTGCGATTTTAACCCTTCTCGCTGTTTCGTCCCAAAAACATCCCCTGTGGCAAAAGAAACAGAACAGAAAAATAACCCCACGGAGGAAAAACCCCGCAACGCATCCTTGTAGGTGGTGCTGGGTGCTGCTCTGTCCCTGGTGGCAGATGCCCCTCAGCCTCCCCACGGTGCTTTCCCAGGACATCCTCATCTGCTCCTTCCACCCTGCACCTGGAGCAGAATGTGCCAGTGGCCGCTTAGACCTCTGTCCCCAGACACCAGCTCCTGCGGGGTGTTTTGTTTCTGTCGCTCTCCTCCCGGATCTTTCCTGTTTCCTTCCGCGCGGATGCGGCCGGAGGAAATCTTGGTGTGTTGGCTTTCCTCTGGGTGGACCCTGGCTGCGGTCACGGGCTGGGGATGGCGCCGTGGCTCTGCGCCTCCAGGGACCTCTGCTCCCTGGCAGAGGTGCTGGTGGCAGTGGTGGTGCTGGTGGCAATGGTTTTACTGCTAGTGGTGGCAGTGGTGGTGTTGCTCATGCTGGTGTTGCTGGTGGTGGTGTTGATGGTGTTGATGGTGATGCTGGTGGCAGTGGTGTGCTGCTTGTGCTGGTGGTGGTGGTGTTGCTGGTGGTGGTGACGGTGTTGATGGTGATGCTGGTGGCAGTGGTGTGCTGGTGGTGGTGGTGGTGGTGGTGGTGGCAATGGTTGTGCTGCTTGTCATGGTTGCAGTGGTGGTGCTGCTTGTGCTGGTGGTGGTGGTGTTGCTGGTGGTGGTGACGGTGTTGATGGTGATGCTGGTTGCAGTGGTGGTGCTGCTTGTGCTGGTGGTGGTGGTGGCAGTGGTGCTGCTGGTTCTGGTGAATCGTAGAATCAGTTCGGTTGGAAGACACCCTCAGGATAATCGAGTCCAACCATAACCTAACTGGCACTAACCCATGTCCCTAAGAACGTCCTCTAAATGCCTTTTAAACCCCTTCAGGGATGGTGACTCCACCACTTCCCTGGGCAGCCTGTTCCAACACCTGACAACACTTTCCGTGAAGAATTTTTTCCTAATATCTAATCTAAATCTCCCCTGGTGCAGCTTGAGGCCATTTCCTCTCATCCTGTCACTTGTTACCTGGGAGCAGAGACCAACCCCCTCCATGCTCCAAGCTCCTTTCAGGCAGTTCAGAGATCAGAAGGTCTCCCCTCAGCTCCTGTTCTCCAGCTGAACCCCCAGCTCCCTCAGCTGCTCCTCATAAGACTTGTGCTCCAGATCCCTCACCAGCTTCGTCTCCCTAAGTGAAGGTGGTGGCAGTGCTGGTGGTGGCGGCGATGGTGGCAGTGGTGGTGCTGTTCGTGCTGGCGGTGGTAGGTGTCCTCGTGTGTGACCAGGCTCTGTAGACCTGCTTGCTGTGGTCACACACGGCACTGGTAGATGTGCACGAAACTCCTACACGGAAATAACTGGGACTACTCCGAAACTTGTGGCTTTCATCAAGGTGATGGAAATGCTCGTTGTGGAGGTGGGATTGGGGGCAGGATGAGAACTTTTTCAGCCACGAGGGGAAAGGGTCAGTCGGTGTCTTGCTATGTGAGCTGAAACCAGGAGAGAGGTCGAGCAAATGTAACACAGATGGGTGTGTTTTTAGATTTTTCTGAAGGTGAACTTTGAACGGGAGATGTGCTCACTCGGGAGATAGCTATATTTATATACGGGTGAGATACATATTGTTTGGGTGAGTAAGAGCCTTTGTTCTGAGTCCCGCTGCTAAAGCCCCCATGGAGCGACAATTTGGCTCTGCAGAGCTTCCTTTTCCTTTGCTGTGTGCAGGAAAAGCTGAATTTACCAGCTGCATCCTACTACCCTGAGTACCAGCAGTGTAGCTGTCAGGTCTGGCGGCTGCTCATGGGTTCAGCCAAGACCTGTCATCGGCCCCAGCAAGGAAGACCTGGCCTTTATTTTGCCTGGAGGTGCTGGGAGGAAGAGCAGCTCCATCCCTGATGTTGCAAGGTCCATCCTTGGGTGGCTGAGAGGCCAAAGTGTGCGTTAATTCTACAGGGGCAAGTGTAGGGTCCTGCACCTGGGGAGGAACAACCCCAGGAACCAGTACAGGTTGGGGTGGACCTGCTGGAAAGCAGCTCTGCAGAGAAGGACCTGGGAGTTCTGGTGGACAGCATGGTGACCATGAGCCAACAATGTGGCCAAGAGGCCAATGGTACCTGGGGTGCATTAGGAGGAGTGTGACCAGCAGGTCGAGGGAGGTTGTTCCTCCCCCTCTGCTCTGCCCTGGTGAGGCCACATCTGGAGTTGTGTCCAGTTCTGGGCTCTCCAGTTTACGAAGGACAAGGAATTACTGGAGAGAGTCCAGTGGCTACAAAGATGATGAGGGGTCTGGAGCATCTTTATGAGGAGAGACGGAGAGAGCTGGGGCTGTTCAACTGGACAAGAGAAGCGGAGAGGGGATCTCATCGATATTTGTAAATATCTCCAGGGTGGGTGTCAAGAGGATGGACCAGACTCTGTTCAGTGGTGCCCAACGATAGGATGAGGGGCAACGGGCACAGACTGAAGCACAGGAGGTTCCATCTGAACATGAGGAGAAAGTTCTTTCCTTTGAGGTGCCAGAGCCCTGGAACAGGCTGCCCAGAGAGGCTGTGGAGTCTCCTTCTCTGGAGACATTCTAACTCACCTGGATGCATTCCTGCGCAATCTACTCTGGGTAGACCTGCTTTAGCAGGTGGGTCGGATCTCTAGAGGTCCCTTCCAACCCCAACCATTCTGTGATTCTGTAATGGAGGTGCTACATTGCAAAGGAATAATTAGGAGAATCCCATGATCCCCTGTGCTTTGGGGTGCAGTCAGGGAGATGATGGCTCAGTGGTCCCCATCCCCCTGAGCAGGATCCTCTGTTGCACTGTTTCCACACCAGAGTGCATTCACCCTGGATTCTCACCAGGCTCTTGACTGCAAAACTTGTGGAAGAACCAGGAACTTCCACAATCATGGTGAAAAACCTCACTGTGGCTCACATGGTATGTGTGTCATTTGGGGGCTTCTCAAGGAAGCAGCCTGCCGTGTCGTATTAACCTTGTGGAAATTCAAAGGCAAATCATAGAATAGTTTGGGTTGGAAGGGATCTTCAAAGCTCATCTAGTCCAACCTCTGCCATGGCCAGGGACATCTTCACCCAGCTCAGGTTGCTCAGAGCCCCGTCCAGCCTGGCCTGGGATGTCTCCAGGGATGGTTCATCCACCACCTCTCTGGGCAACCTGGGCCAGTGTTTCACCACCCTCAGTATAAAAAATGTCTTCCTCATGTCTAAACTGAATCTCCCCTCCTTTAGTTTAAAACCATCACCCCTTGTCCTGTGGTAACAGGCCCTGGTAAAAGGTCTGTCCCCATCTTTCTTATAGGCCCTTTTTAAGCACTGCAAGGCCACAATAAGGTCTCCCCGGAGCCTTCTCTTCTCCAGCTGAACACCCCAACTCTCTCAGCCTGTCCTCCCAGCAGAGCTGCTCCAGCCTCTGATCATAATCTGATCATAATAATGATCTGTGGCTCCTCTGGCCCCTCTCCAGCAGGTCCATGTCTGTCCTGTACTGAGGACCCAGAGCTGGACACAAGACTCCAGGTGGGGTCTCACCAGAGCGGAGCAGAGGGGCAGAATCACCTCCCTCGATGTTGGTGGCGAAGCTTTGAGATGCGCTTCCAGATGCTGGGGTAGCAGTGATGGGCACTCTGGGGAGGTGATCCCCATTCCTCCCCGGCCGTGGGTATTACAGGGGGACAGTGACAGCAGGATACCCAGCTCCGCCAGTCATCCGTGCTGGATTTCCTTCCTTGGGCTTCATCCCGATGGGTTTGAGCCTGAAAGGCCAGTGCTGAGCATCCTCATCCGGGGCTTGCTTGTTGCATCCACACGTGCTTCATCCAGATCCCCTGTAGTACTCCAGTCAGAAGGATGTTTATTCACTTGACAGGTTCTTAATATTAGCTGAAATAACCTTTTCTACATTTTTCCGCTGTGCTTAATATGGTGATCGGCATCGCAGCCTGTAGAGCTGGGGATGATTTGCAATTGAATATCCATTAGGGATTTATGGGCTTCAGGGCTGAATTGCTGGGATGTGCAATTGCCAAAATATTTGTAATGCTTCCACTGGAGAGGAGACCCTGTGGAAAGGGAGCACTCGCTGTTCTCATACACAGGCTATTCCCACTGAACCTCCATTACTGGCAGCAAGAATACCCAAAGGAATAAAAAATTATATGGGATGCAGAGCACCGATGGAGCATGAACCATGTCTCGGATAATGATGGGGAGCAAGCAGATGAGGTAGATGAGGTTCTTAGGGACATGGCTTAGTGCCAGTGTTAGGTTAACAGTTGGATTCCGTGACCTTGAGAATCTTTTCCTACCAAAATGATTCTATCAGTCTAAGTTACCACTCCCAGTGTGCGATGCTGGGGTTGGTGCTCGCAGCAGCTCCCGGTCCCATGGAGTTGCTCAGTGGGTGGGTTTAATCCAGGGCACAATTAAATGTAGGCATGGTTTTTATTAACACAACCCTGCAGTCCATTAAAATAGGGTCTGAGGTTGTTTGGGGTGGGGAAAATGTTATTTTTTGCTGCTTTTCCTTGTGCACTGCAAACATCTTTCACAGTAGTGCATCAAGGCCGAAGGGGCAGAAGGCAGGACGTTGTTAAACACTGTGAAAGCTGAAAGAGCCAAGAACCAAAGATGTTAAAAGGAAAAGTGGAAGGTCCTTGGATCCTTTGCTTCAGAGAAATTGGTTTTGCAAGGGGATGATTTGGGGCAATATCAGCTTTCCAGCTCAATGCTGTTTGACCACGAGTCACCGTCACAAACCACAGAGCTGGTTCTGTCCCATCTCCTCCTGGCTCTGGGGTAGCATTACCTGATATTTTACAGGAAAAAAAAAAATGAATCAGGAGTGATGGGATGTGATTGACAAGGGGGCTTGGGGCAACTCAGGGAGACAGGGACATAAGAGGGTCTGTAGAGGGGCTCAGTGCCGAAATCTCTTTGAGTTTTGTCCCTTTCCCAGCTCGTAGCCCCCCTCTGAGCTCCTTTCCAAAATCCCAGCTGGAAACCCATGAGTACAGGGATGCACAGTGCGCCAAGGCAGTACCAGGGCTTGCACATGCTGCCAATAATAAATAATTAGCGCCCTGCCAGCGGGGAGATTCACGATTTTAGCAGCCAAGCTGGGCACATTGAGGAGAGCAGCCCTGTGTCCCCCTGGCATTTTTTCTCCTTTGCTGTTTGACTTTTTGCTATTTGATTTTTTCATTCCCGGGGACCGCTAGAGAAGCAGGAGCCAGCGAGTGGGTTGTAAATGATGCTCAGGCACGGGGGAGCCCAGTGTGAGCACCCGGGTGGTGTGACGAGCTGGTCAGTGCTCAGCGCACCTCCCTGCTCCCACTTTGTCTCGTTGCGTCGGAGTAAAACAACCCAGAGGGAAAGGTCTCTGGGTTCTGGAGCATCGGGAGGAGAGGCGAGGGGGTGCATGCTGGCCCGGCTCGGGTTACTTAATGTGCTTATGGTCTATTTTGAGGCTCTGACCACATGGCGCTAAGCAGCCGCTGACCCAGGGAAGGCACCAATTTCAAAACAAGAGTCTGGCAGGTTACGACCCGGGGATGCGCCCGGTTCCCTCAGCCCTGAGCAGGGCTGGCAGCACCCTCACCTCCCCACCCAGGCCCATCTTCAGCTGGGTTTTGGCATTTCCACAGTGGGAATTGATTTCTAATTCTTCCCATCGCCATCCTTGAAGGCAAAGATGCTGTGAGGTTGGGATGCTTCATACAGAGTGATGCGCTGGCAGCGATAGGGATGCGGCTGAGCGATCGGAGGGACACATCTATCACCAGCATTAGCGAAATCGTGTGCCCCTGGCCCTCTCCTCTGCTTCCCCCCACGCCACAAGAAAGCTCATTTGTGGGTGGCTTAGTTGGCCTAAGAGCATTAGAGGTGCATTTGGTGGACATGAGCTGCTCGAGCAGCGCCGGGAGCATGTGGCTGATTAGGGGCAGCAGCGGCTGTTTTCGGGCAGAACGCGGCATTCGGGCTGGAAATATTCGCCGTGCCGCCCCGTGCGTTTTGGGAACACAAAGGTGAGGTCTGGGGGGATGGGATGGGTGCAGGGGGAATCAGCTTGTGGTGCTTAAATACACCAGCCGGGTACTGGTGTTGGGTGGCGTGAGAGCAAAGCTCCTTCCCTGTTCTTGTGCTTTTCCCTTTCACTGGCGGGGAGTGTGTGTTGCCCCCACTATTTCCCAGTGCCATTGCAGCTTTTCAGACAGTATTTCAAATTTTTCAATTCTTTTTTTTTTAAACACTGGCCCAGGTTGCCCAGAGAGGTGGTGGATGCCCAGTCCCTGGAGACATCCCAGGCCAGGCTGGACGGGGCTCTGAGCAACCTGAGCTGGTGCAGATGTCCCTGCTCATGGCAGGGGGGGCACTGGGGGAGCTTGGAAGGTCCCTTCCAACCCAAACTATTCTGTGATTCTTTAAATACTGCCTTGCTTTCTAATCTGCTGTCTCCTGCAAAGATGAGCATGGTCAAGGATGCTCATGTGGGATGCTTAAGGTCATGGGGACCTTATTTATACTTGTAAACACCTCAAAGACGGGTGTCAAGAGGATGGACCAGACTCCTTTCAGTGATGCCGAATGACAGGATGAGGGGCAACGGGCACAGACTGAAGCACAGGAGGTTCCATCTGAACATGAGCAGAAACTTCTTTCCTTTGAGGTGCCAGAGCCCTGGAGCAGGCTGCCCAGAGAGGCTGTGGAGTCTCCTTCTCTGGAGACATTCAAACCTGCCTGGACACATTGCTGTGTGATCTGCTCTGGTGACCCTGCTTTAGCAGGTGGGTTGGACTGGATGATCTCCAGAGGTCCCTTCCAACCCCAACCACTCTCTGATTCTGTGATGCTGCTGGTGCATTTGTGGGCACCATGTCCTCCCTACCCCGCACCGGCCAGGGGCTTCCTCGGAGCCAGCCTGGGGAGGGAGAACACCCTCACCACCGCATTTTCCTTTCTCTCCCTGACAGCCTCGCTCTCCGACGGGATTTATGGAGGTGCTGAGGAGCAGCTCTGAGCCCCACAGCCCCCGGCAGCCCGTGCCCTAAAGCAGCGCCCGCCCGCCTCGCCTCGTCTCGCCCGGCACCCCGACCCTCCGACTCAACCATTCAAGGCTTCCGTGCATGGATCGCCCAAGCGAGGGACCGCTGCCCAACGCCGCCGACGCCGCCCCGTAGCCTCCCGGCCCCCCGTGCCACCCCCAAGTACTCCACATACCCCGATGGGGTAACGTGACGGGGGTCACCCTCCCGCCACCGCCACCCCCCATATGCAGAGGCCTTTCTAGAGTGCCAGGGAGCGCGCGGCACCGGAGGCGGCAGCCGCTCGCCGTCGCACACACGCCGAGGACGCCAACACTACAGCAAAGGGATTTTTTTTTTTTTTAATTATTATTATTATCATCATTAATATTATTTTTTTTCCCTTCTGGCTTTTTCCCTTGGGGGAGCTTGCGGTGTGTCAAGGAAGCCAGCGCGCACCCAGGAGCTGGGATTATTTGCACAACGTCTGTATATTGAGTTCTCAATCTTGTTTTATTTTTTAAGTACAGAGGGGTTGTTGCTTTTTTTTTTTTTTTTCCCCTCCACGCCACACTTTTCTTGGATTTTTTCCCCCCGTCGCCGTCAGCACCACCTCACTCTCCTCCCATCCCACCATGGCCCGGATGAACCGCCCTGCGCCGGTGGAGGTCTGCTACAAAAACATGAGGTTCCTCATCACGCACAACCCCACCAACGCCACGCTCAACACCTTCTTGGAGGTAAGGAGGGGAGGCCAGGGCCCAGCTGCTCATTTGGGGGCTAAAAGCTGGTGTCGTGATGCAACAGAGATCGGTCCTGTGTAGGATGAGGCAGCAGAACGTCCCCTTTGGTACCACGGCCCCCAGTGGCATCCTGGGGTGATGGGTCCAATCACCGCTGGCTTTTTTGGGGTAGGATGTTTTGAAGGACCCCAAGTGTGGTGGAGATGGAGCCGAATTTCCTAATTTCTGTTGCATCCCTTGCCAGCTCCACCAGCACATCACATCAAGGGGCTTTGCAGCGATGCACAGGGATGCACACGCAACCTCCGCTGCATCTCCCAGCACCTCAACAAGGACTTTTCATCCCAAATATCCCAGAGTCTTTCCAATGCCTGCAGAGTGTTGGGTGGCACACAAGGAGCCGGAGGACTTGGTGTTGCGTGAACCAGCAACGGTGCCTTGCCTGGGTGTTAGGAGGGGATTTAATGGATGCATGTCCATGGTACGGGGTGAAAGGCTTCGACTTGCTCTTTTTATCAGTGCTTCGGGGAAAGGCATCATCCTGCAGGTTCAGTCGAGCCGGCACAAGCAGGTTCTGCTTTAAAGGAGAGATTTTGGAATGTTGCTGCATTTGTGGGGGGACCTGGGGCTGCACGTGAGCCTGGCAAAGAGTTTTTTGCCTTAGACCTAAACCTCGTTGAGGTCTGATGTGCTGGCACCAGAGGTGTCTTCTGAGCTCAAGGAAACCCTCCCAATGCATACCTGAAAAAAAAAAGGGTGTGAGCCACAGGAGGGTGGTTGGGATTTGGGAGCGGCCACCCCATAGTCTGCATGCTGCACACAAGGCAATGGGGACGGCACAGTGGAAAGAGGGAAAATTCCCCTTTTCTCCGGCTTCTTGGATTTTTGGCTGAGCTGTCGCGTGTGCAGGGGTTTTGCCGTGGTCTGACGAGCGCACACGAGGAAGGAAGGAGATGGATCATGGAAGGAGACGAGATGACCTCACACAGTGCCCAGCGGGGCCATAACGCTGGCACGTAATCCGGGGGCAATCTGTGCGGCGGACGATAAGCCGCGCTGGAAACAGCCCAAATCCCACACCCAAGCCTGCCGTGCATTGGAGTGATGATGGGATACGGCAACGAGGTCAAGAAGGAGCCTCTGAGCAATCTGCAGGATGCTGAGTGTGGTCGGCACGGTCTGCTATGAACCCCTCAGCCACCTCAATGCATTTCTGCAGCAGGAGCTACAACCTCACTGGGCACAAATAGTTTCTCTTTTGGGGGATTAGCACCTGTGTCAGGGATGTTTCTGTGCCTGGAGTGTAAAATCTCTGCTGGTGCAGCCGTCAGGGCTTAAAATTAAAGGGCCACACTGGGGACGGACTTTTTAGCAGGGCCTGTTGCGATAGGACAAGGGGTGATGGTTTAAACTAAAAGGGCAGATTCAGGCTAAACACGAGGAAGAAATTTTTACAATGAGAGTGGTGAAGCGCTGGCCCAGGTTGCCCAGAGAGGTGGTGGATGAACCATCCCTGGAGACATCCCAGGCCAGGCTGGACGGGGCTCTGAGCAACCTGAGCTGGTGCAGATGTCCCTGCTCATGGCAGGGGGGGCACTGGGGGAGCTCGGAAGGTCCCTCCCAACCCAAACTATTCTATGATTCTGTGATTCTATGGTGCTTGCAGCTCCAAGGAGTCATGAAGAAGCTGGGTAAAAATCCTACCGTGGCCACGCAGCTTTGGTGCCCTTGGATTTGACGTTTCCTCATGCTTCCCAGTCTGTATGGACCACAGAGGGGTTTGCTCAAGGGTCCAGAGGGTGGGACACAGCTCTGTTTGAGAGTCCGTAGGGGTCAGTGTGATTGTAGACAGGGTTTGGACATGTTTGGGTTAACTAGGCTGCCACTGGCAGGGCTTTTTCAGCCCACTCCTTCTCCTTCCCTCGCCAGGACCTGAAGAAGTACGGTGCCACCACGGTTGTGCGAGTGTGCGAAGTGACCTACGACAAGACCCCCCTGGAGAAGGACGGCATCACCGTCATGGTAGGTGGGCAGCAGGATGGGCACAGGCTGGGGCTTAAATACCCGCATCCCTGGGGTCTGCTAAACACCTTCATTTCGGATAGACCAAAGCGACATCGCTTTTGCCTGGGAGCAGGATTTGAAGCCCAGCTTCATCCCGGGGGCGAGGCAGGAGAGCTCCCCATGCTGAGATGGGGCTGTGCTTTAAAAAAGGAAAGCACTGCCTACACACCCGAAACTGTGACTCACACAGTTGAGCCGGCAGCTGCCTCCCCTGCCTGTCACTCGGGCTTTAAAGCATCCAGGGGATGAGAGCGCCTCATGCCACGTGAAAGATGCTCGTGGTTCCAGTTACCCCTGACGTTATCTTCGGGGGATAAGTGGTATTTTTGCTCTTCCAGCAGCTGGCTGGTGCAGCTCTGGGGGATGAAAGGGAGCAGGCAGTGAGCAGGAAAAGGCAAGAGGGCAGAGCAGGCAGCTGCCTGTGCTGCGTCTTGGCTGATAAGTAATTGGAGATGATGTCAGGCGTGATTGCCCTGCCAGGGAGCTCGGCTCCAGCTGGAAAGTGAGGCTCTGCTCATTATTTAGAAAAGGGTTTGGAAGTGCCTCATGTCTCCTGGGTGGTCCTCTGCGTGTGGGTCCTCTCTGTATAGCTCTCTCTGCATAATGTATATCCTAGAGAGAGAGCGCGCTATATCCTAGATACAGGGATATAGGTAGATAATAGATTCTATGTCTCTCTAGGTACAGATCCTCCAGATGCAGCTCTCTCTAGGTATAGATGCTATGTGTCTGTAGGCTGTATCTTTTAAGGAAAGATAGCTGTGTCCTACACATAGAATATGTATGTAGGATATTGTATCTGTATGTGTCATATCATATTGCCATCCAGAGGGACCTGGACAAGCCAAGAAGTGGGCCCATGCCAACCTCATGAGGTTCAACAAGGGCAAGTGTAAGGTCCTACACCTGGGTTGGGGCAGCCCCCGGTATCAACCCAGGCTGGGGATGAAGGGCTGGAGAGCAGCCCTGCGGAGAAGGACTTGGGGACACTGGTGGGTGAAAGGCTGGACATGAACTGGTGATGTGCGGTTGCAGCCCAGAAGCCTTTTGTGTCCTGGGCTGCATCACAGGGAGCGTGGGCAACAGGTCAGGGAGGGGATTCTGCCCGTCTGCTCCGCTCTGGTGAGACCCCCCTGCAGTGCTGGGCCAGCTCTGGGTCCTCAGCACAGGACACACATGGACCTGCTGGAGAGGGGCCAGAGGAGCCCCAGAAATGATCTGAGGCTGGAGCAGCTCTGCTGGGAGGACAGGCTGAGAGAGCTGGGGTGTTCAGCTGGAGAAGAGAAGGCTCCAGGGAGACCTTATTGCAGCCTTGCAGTGCTTAAAAGGGGCCGATAAGAAAGATGGGGACAGACTTTTTACCAGGGCCTGTTACCACAGGACAAGGGGAAACAGTTCTAAACCGAAAGAGGGCAGGTTGTGGATGCCCCATCATCGCATTACCTGTTCAAACACTGGAGTGACGCTCGGCCGCTTCTTTGACCATCTTACACCAAGGATGAGTCCAGCAGAGCAGCTCAGTGACTCACTCCTCAAACACGAGGATTATGGCCCATGTTTCCCACCCACCGCAGCTCACCATGCCACGTCCCCTCCAGGTGATGCTCCCCTGCCCGTCCCTCTCTCCCACTGCTGCCCTGCTAGTGGCCACCCTCCTCCTGCCAAATATATTTTTGGGAGAGAAATCCCCCTTTTGGGAGAGACATGCAGCTTCAATGGGCTGCGAGTGCCTATGGGGAGAGACCATCCTTCCCCCAAAATTCTGCAGCAGTCACAAGCAAGGGACGGGTGTCACTTTTCCCCCTTAGCAGGTCCCAGGGCTGGGGGATGCTTGATGCAGCACTCGTTTTACCCACTTCATCACCGAGCTCTGATGTTGAGTCCCTACAGCTTGAGGATGAAGCTCAGAAGATGGGCCTTGTTTCTTTGTCCCTTAAGAGCCTTTCCTAAAGGATGCTGTTTAAATGGCCCATTTGGAGGGGTCTCCATCCCTTCAGCTCTCTCTAGGGCGGTGTTAGGGCTTTACCAGAGCATCCTTTCAAGACTCGTTTGTTCACCTTCCCCTCCATGTGTTGCAGAAAGCTAGAAAGCTTGAAAGCAGCATTGCGGAGAAGGACCTGGGAGTTCTGGCTGAAAACAGGGTGACCATGAGCCAGCAATGGGCCCTTGTGGCCAAGAGGCCAATGGTCCCTGGGGTGCATTAGGAGGAGTGTGACCAGCAGGTCGAGGGAGGTTGTTCCTCCCCCTCTGCTCTGCCCTGGTGAGGCCACATCTGGAGTTCTGTGTCCAGTTCTGGGCTCCCCAGTTTAAGAAGGACAAGGAATTACTGGAGGGAGTGCAGTGGCTACAAAGATGATGAGGGGTCTGGAGCATCTTTCTTATGAGGAGAGACTGAGAGAGCTGGGGCTGTTCAGTCTGGAGAAGAGAAGCTGAGAGGGGATCTCATCAGTGTTTATAAATATCTCCAGGGTGGGTGTCAAGAGGATGGACCAGACTCTGTTCAGTGGTGCCCAACGACAGCATGAGGGGCAACGGGCACAGACTGAAGCACAGGAGGTTCCATCTGAACATGAGGAGAAACTTCTTTCCTTTGAGTTGCCAGAGCCCTGGAACAGGCTGCCCAGAGAGGCTGTGGAGTCTCCTTCTCTGCAATCATTCAAAACCTGCCTGGACACATTCCTGTGTGATCTGCTCTAGTGACCCTGCTTTAGCAGGTGGGTTGGACTGGATGATCTCCAGAGGTCCCTTCCAACCCCAACCACTCTGGGATTCTGTGAGTTTTGGCACCACCTCAGGCCCTGAGCTTTCAGCCATCTCTCCAAGCCACTTTTGCTCAAACTTCTTATGAAGTGGCTTTGTGCTCCCAAACTCTGGATTTAGACAGGAGCTGCTGCAGGGGAGGATGGGGCTTTGCCATCCAAATGAGGAGAAGACAGGCGATGGCCACCCTGGTCCCAAATGCCATCACCCTGAGTGACAAACAATACCCATGAGTTTTTCCCCAGGGTCTGACAGTGTTTTCTCTCTTCCCCCGACCTTGCCCCCCCACCTTGCAGGATTGGCCGTTCGATGATGGAGCGCCTCCTCCCAGCAAGATAGTGGAAGATTGGCTCAACTTGCTGAAGACCAAGTTCTGTGAAGACCCTGGTTGCTGCGTGGCCGTGCACTGCGTGGCTGGGCTGGGGCGGTAAGTCAGAGCCTGGCACCCCAGCTGCCACCCCACCTGGAAAGGGAGAAGAGGGGAGACCATGTAAAACCACCCCTGCTGTCCTCCTTCCACCTTAGAGCAGGGGTTTACATGCAGTAGAGACATTAGCAGGAATAGGCGTTGATGGGGTGGGGAGCTGTTGCCTCTCAAATTTTCCTGAACATTTTTTAGGAAAAATTTCTTCCTGGAAAGGGTTGTGGGGCATTGGAACAGGCTGCCCAGGGAACTGGTGGAGTCACCATCCCTGGAGGGGTTTAAAAAATGCATAGACAAAGTTCTTAGGGACATAGTTTAGTGCCAGTGTTAGCTTAACAGTTGGACTTGATGATCTTGGGGGCCTTTTCCAACCAAAATAATTCTGTGATTTTTTGAGCTCCTCCTTGCACTTCTCATGGCCAAATCCTGGGCATCGGGGGAGGACCCGGGTTGCTCGGTGCTGTCCTACCTGTGTCCCATGAGGATTTTGCTAAGAGCTCATTGTAGAAATACTGCAAAATGCCTCCTGCTACAACTGGGAGCCAATGCTTTTTGAGAGCTGCTGCATTTGACTGCTCCCCCCGCTGCAGGTCAGGTTTTGCACGTGGATTTACATCCACTTTTGCCATAGATTTGCCTCCAAAGTCCTCATGCTCATTAGAAGAGCAGCAAACAGCTCAGGAGTTGGACTCGATGATCCAGGAGTTGGACTCGATGATCCTTGTGGGTCCCTTCCAACTCAGGACATTCTGCTTAACAAACAGCTTCCAGTCCCATCCTGGGGGTTTCTCCCCCCACAATCAGCTGCTCCTTGGGACCCCCCGTCCCACGATGGAGTGTCAGCCCCTGGGCCACATGGCTGGGGAGTGACCGCCGCTGCCGTTGCCTTTCAGTGCTCCTGTCCTCGTCGCGCTGGCCTTGATCGAGAGCGGGATGAAGTACGAAGACGCCATCCAGTTCATCCGACAGTAAGTCGAGCGGTGTATCGGTGTTGGGGGATCTGGAACGGAGGGATCCGGTGTGCCTCTGGCTGTGTTTTGGGGCACCAGGGTTGCTTTTCTCTCCTTTTAGCACTGAAAAGGGGAGGCCAGCACCAAGCACCCTGTGCCTTTGCATCAGGGCTGTGGGATGCTGGGGAGGCATCTGGGAGCATCCTTGGGGAGGTTTTGGCAGGCACCCCGCTTTGGGCAACCTCCCCATGTGTTTCTTCCCTTTCTCTCCATGTTGTAAGACTTGTGGGGTGGATAAGCAAGAAAAGTTGCTGGGGTTGGTGCTTCTCTCCATCCCTGGAGGATGCACACAGCTGCAGCATCCAAAATCCCTTCTTGCTCTAGGCAGGGGTGTTCAGCACCCCAACAAGGGTAGGTTTGGGGTGGGGATGTTTTCTGCCACACCACTGACTGTACTGGCCCTTCTCTGTTCCCACAGAAAGCGCAGAGGAGCCATCAACAGCAAGCAGCTGACGTACTTGGAAAAATACCGACCAAAGCAGAGACTCCGATTTAAGGACCCTCATAACCACAAGAACAAATGCTGCATCATGTAACCTCAATGACCTCTTGCCAAAATCCGTGCACACAGACACCCCGGGCACTCGCGCGCATCCCACCCCCTCCACCTCCTTGCCCAGCCCCGTGCACCCCACACGTCACCCCACTGACAGGGCTGGGGTGGGGGGACATGGAGCACCACCAGGGTGTTCCAGCACCCACAGCACGGTCTTACCGGACCCCCCAAAAAAACGCTGCTCTCTCCAGCTACATCCACGAGGTGTTAGCAGGCAATGAGCTCACGTGATGGTTCTTCAATGCCTTCTTCCTCCCTTTCCCGTCTTGTTGCACTGAGAGAGATGGTGCTTGGTTTGGGGTGATGCAGGCAGGGCTGTGCCAGCTGAGGAGGGATGGGGAGCAGGAGGGCTGGAGCACCCCCAGAAAAACCCTTTCCCACCTCTTCCCTATAAATAAGGGCTGCAGCAATGGGAACAGAGGTGGGGATGGCACAGTGGCCTCCAGGGGGAGGATGGTGATTGTAGGGAGAGGTGAAGGAGGCTTGTAGCTTGGTGCTGGCCCTGTGGCCACGGGAAGGGCTGAGCTAATTCCCTCCCCAGCACCATTCCCTTTCTCCTGGCTCCTCCCCGCTTCCCCATCTCCCCGTTGCCTTGATGCCAGCTGGGCTGCTACAGGTGGGGCTCGTTGTGGGCTCCCTGCAGCAAAGGCAGAGGCGCTGGGAAATTTGGGGACCATGGTGGGGCTTTGAGGCACCCAGCTTTGCCAAGGTGCAGGGGCAGCACTGGGTCCCCCAAAGTGTGGGGTTCTCTTTATTTATAGCTTCCAAATTCAATGCACAGGCTGGTGGGTTCTCTCCTGTCATGTCCCCGTCACCAAGCCATGGCACAAACCCCAGTTCTGGCTGCAACGCCCTGGGAATGCAATGTGCATCTCAGGGCATGTCCATGTCCTCCACCGCTGCTTTTGCTGGCCAAGGGGCTGGGCTGCAGCTTTCCTGGGGGATTTTGGATGCTCATGGCAAGAGCACGTCACCAAATTTTGCACCTGCCTTTCCCAAATCTGTAACGTGGCACCTGGCACCCCAAAACCCCCCCAGCGCGTGCCCTGGTGGGGTGGACTCAGAGCTGCCCCCTGAGCCAGGACATTAAACATCTCTCAACTTTCTGCCTTTGAACGCTTGCAGCAGCTGGAGCAGTGGGCACATAGGGGGTGTGGGGGTGTTTTTTCTTTTGATGAGGATAAGAAGAACTTTGCTAATTAAAGAAAAAAAAAAAACTTAAAACCCAAACCTGTTTGTCTTCCGCACGTCCTCTGACCTTTCTTTCTCCCATTGCTGCCCAGTGGAGCCGGGTAGGTGACCCATGGACCCCAGACCGATCCCCAGCACTGGGTCATAGCTGGTTGCCATCCATTGTCACCAGGGCAAACGTGTGGCCCAAGGGATGCTCCAGGTATCCTTTGGGCTCGCTGCTGCTCACCTCCTCAGCTGCAGAGGATCACAGATGGTGTCGCAAGGAGAGATAGTCATCCAGCATCTCATGGTCTTAGGCTACCCCACTTGAGATGCCTTCAGAGCCCTGTGCTGGGTATCTCCAAAGGTTTGTGTGCCTTCTGAAACATAGTGTCCAGAGACATTTGCTTCAGAGGGTTCATCTCTTAGGATAAGTGGTGAGGAAGGCTGGTTAGACACCTTCAGTACCTGCAGAAGGGTAGGGGATGGCTTCATGCCACCGCACACAGGCAGAGGAGGAGCTCGGAGCCGTTTCCAGCACCATTCCTCCCCTCCTGATGGGAGCCAGCCCCACTGCACAGCAGGGATGGCCATCCCATGGAATGGGCTGTGGTTCCAAGCAAAGTGGAGACCCTCCACGCATGGCCCTGGAGCTGTCATACTGCATACCTTGTGCCTGTCCAAGCCCCCACATGATGGCACAGCCTTCGATTCCTTGAGATTCCAGGCTGTTGGTTCCTATGTTTCATGGGGAGGTGGTGGTGGTTGAAGGTTCTGCGTTGGTTGGGAACGGTGAGAAACTGGGTTGATAAAAAGGCCTGATCCTGTATTGCAGCAGTTCTCTTGGGTGGGTTCACCATCCCCGTCCTGTCCCGTTGTGTCCTCCTGCTGCTAAAACAGGTGCTGCTTCATCCCCAGGGGCGATAGGAGGTGGCTCAGCATTGCGACGGGGACAACTCCAATCCCACTTAGCCAGGAGACCTCATCCCATGTGCTCTCCGGTCACAACAGGCTGTGCCACGACTTGCGAAGAGTATAGGATAAAGTGGTGGGAATTGTTGCTTTGTAGGCCTGGAGATGTTTCTGCCCTGGCAAGAGGTTTTCCTCGCCCATGCTCGTGGGAGCATCCCATGGCAGATGGCCCAGGGCAAGGGGTCCAGGGCTTCAGCCACGATGTTTTGGAGTTGGGGTCAGGATGGGGACATTAGGGCTTGGATTCAAGCCTCCTTTGGCCACAGGAACTCGTCACCTCCTCCATGTAGGGTTTGATGGTGGAAGGTGCTCATGGAAGTGCTCATTGCTGCGCTCTGCTGAGAGTACACTCAAATCTCAGCTGGGTGGGCTTGTTTGGGGGGAACACGAGGAGTTTGCAGTGCTCCTTCACTTTATGTAGCATCAACCCAACCACCTTAAAAATAGAACTTCTAGTGTAAGAGAACTCCTTGACCTGGTACAATCCACGTGGCCAAATCCTGAGCGCCTCGGGCTGGCAGAGCGGCATCTTGATACTCTTCAGTTTTGTGAGTCACTGCAAAAAAAAAAAAAAAGGCAAAATCATGCTGCTTGTCCTCATTTTTTTCTTTTTTCTTTTTTTCATCTATGTCTCCCTACTCTCTGGAATTTGCTGTCATCTCCCATGTGCTGCTCCATGGACAGGACAGCTCGGCAGCCCAGGAGCTCCTGTCCTTGCATTGAGGGTTTGAACCCACTCCAAAGTTTATCTGGGTTGGACTGCCGAATATTTGGGATTTTTTTGATATACACTTGGACTCCTGTGTCTGAGGTACCAGCTCCTTGATGTTTCAGCCTAGAGAAGGTTATGGAAACATAATGGGCTGGGGTCATCCAACTGGGTTTGGGGCTGGAAATTTCAAAAAAGAGCCCAGTTCCTTCACAAAAACCTTGGGACAGTTGGGGAGGAGGGAAGGTTGGAACCCAGTAGGCACATAGCACCGGAGCAAGGCCTAAGCAGCCAAGGGCTCATGGTTTGGGCTGGTTTTGGGGTCTCTCCTTGTACACTAATCCTCATTTCACCTTGGATGCCAAGATGTTGAAAGGCGAGCCTTAAAAATCGGATGTATTTGCTGACTCTTAATGCTCCAGTTGTCTCCATTGGGTCTTGGCAGATGTCATAGGGAACAGACACCCCCATGGCTTTGGCTACAAACCAACCACACTATCCTGCCCTTTTCTGCAGAAGCAAAGGTACAAACTGGGTTTTATACCTTCTCACCCCTATCCGTCTCCCTCACCCCCTCTATGGAAACCATCTCTCCACAGTTTGCAGGGACAGTGCTCCAAACTGGTAGCAAGAGCTTTGGAGACCCAAAAGATGGCAAAGCAGAGATGCCCTAACCATCCAACCAAGAGCCTGTAGGCTTTGCCCAGGAGTCGGTCATGGCTGAACCTCGTGTCGGGGAATAAATCTGAGCAGGAACTCGTAGTTGTGTCCTCCCACCCTTAGGAGGCTTTTGTGTCCCTTCTGTTCTCCATGTTTGCCAGTCAGATGGAGCACATGGTGGGGACAGCGGCGGGAAGGAAGGCAATGCCGCTATTACAAATGGCCAGCTTTTTATTGAAGGTCTGGTGATGCGTATTTAAAGCCTTTGCATTTTTAAATTCACGTGATGAGTCTTGCAATAAGGCTGACACTGGTGCTTGGGCTGAGAGCTGCAGATGAGGAAGATTATGAGTAACAGATTTCCCGAGGATGCTGAGAGTCTTGCTCTATCTACAATAGAACAAGTTGCTTGCTTCTTTTTTTTTTTCTTTTTGTTTCATTGGTTTTGTTAGTTTTTTTATTAGTCCCAGTGGGAAAGCACACAGGGAGATTCGTGACTTCCATGTGGTTTCCAGGATCTTATATCTCATTTGCTTCCCGCGGGCTGGGTCAGTGCAGTTCGGTGGGTGGATTTGGATGGAATTCTGTCTGGTGGAATCAAAACGTAGCTGGTTTCTCTGCTCGAGGGGGGTCACGGGCTGGCTGGCTGCGGTCCCTCTCTCAGACTCTAGCAGACATTTCCCGGGGAGGCGGGTTGTTTTGGGTTGTTTTGCTGTGCTGGGCTTCCCTTTAGACGACAATCTCCCAATGAACTCTTGACTTCCCTGCTGTTTCTTTCTGTGCAACAAAGCATTGCATATTTTCCTTTTTAACTCATTGTAGTATGTAGATTAAGCCCAGATGACTTTTTTTTGTTGTTGTTCTGAGCCATAGCTAAGTTATTATACCCAATGCTTTTTGTATCAGATGGCATCACTTTGAATATGCAGATGAGGTATAGGATCTTGACACTTTATAACCTTTTTAAAAAAGAAACTTGTCTGTTTACTTACATCTTGTGTAAAAAGGAAAAAAAAATGTATGCCTTTGAGTAATCACTTTTTTTTTTTTGAGTTTTATGAAATTACGGCAGTTTCACTCCAGCAGCCAAATAAAAAGCGTTCACTGTTTTGTACATCCCTGTGTGCTTCGGTGCTGCTAATGGGGGAGTTAATGAGATGAAGGAGACAATGGCAGAGCCAAATTCTGGCCAAGGGACGGTGGAGGGTGCATGGGGGGGGTGGTCAGGGTCCTGCTGCCTCCCCTTGGCTGGAGACCTCAGCCCACTCTCGTCCCATCCCAAATGTGTCCTGGCCACATTCCCCACCCGTTCCTTGGGAGTTCTGTGTCCAGTTCTGGGCTCCCCAGTTTAAGAAGGACAAGGAATTACTGGAGGGAGTCCAGTGGCTACAAAGATGCTGAGGGGTCTGGAGCATCTTTCTTATGAGGAGAGACTGAGAGAGCTGGGGCTGTTCAGCCTGGAGAAGAGAAGCTGAGAGGGGATCTCATCAGTGTTTATAAATATCTCAAGGGCGTGTGTCAAGAGGATGGACCAGACTCCTTTCAGTGGTGCCCAATGGTAAGATGAGGGACAATGGGCACAGACTGAAGCACAGGAGGTTCCATCTGAATATGAGGAGAAACTTCTTTCCTTTGAGGTGCCAGAGCCCTGGAACAGGCTGCCCAGAGAGGTTGTGGAGTCTCCTTCTCTGGAGACATTCAAACCCACCTGGACACATTCCTGTGTGATCTGCTCAGGTGAACCTGCTTTAGCAGGTGGGTTGGACTGGATGATCTCCAGAGGTCCCTTCCAACCCCAACCATTCTGTGATTGTATGATTCTGTTTTCCTCCTCTCATTGCATTCCTCTTTCTTGGGAACTCCCAGGACAGACAACAGAAGTGGCTGGGAAAGGGCTGGACCTACTGCATTTAGATAGAACCACAGAATCGTTTTTGCTGGAAGAGACCCTCAAGATCATTGAGTCCAACTATTAACCCAACACTGGCACTAAACCATGTCCCTAAGAACCTCATCTATGCATCTTTTAAACCCCTCCAGGGATGGTGACTCCACCACTGCCCTGGGCAGCCTGTTCCAATGCCTGACAACTCTTTCCGTGAATAAATTTTTCCTGATATCCAGTCTATGATGATGGGCTACAGCCAAGTTAGATAAACTAGAGCCCAAGGCAGAGACAATTGATTTGCCCAGTGCCAAGGCAGGTGCTAGGGGTGCACCCAGGGCTCCAGGCATTCACATAAAGCCCTTTTCCCCAGGGGCTGCTCTTTGCCCCATCCAGCGTAGTCACTTTACGATCCATCTCCAGCCCTTCCTTAGCAAAACATTGTGCAGATCTTCAGTAGAGATTGCCAGGCTGGGCACCCCTCACTTCTAGCATCCCCCCAGCATAGTCATCATAATTACAGCAGGGTCAGGAGCCAGCACGTTGCCAGAGAAAGTCCAACCAACAACAGTCCAAGCAAGGTCATCTCCAGAGGAGTGTCTGGCAGCAAAGAGACCCCAGAGCTGTTCTGCAGCAGCAAACTTTCCTTGGCTGAGCGAGCTAATTGCATTGCTCACTTACCAAAGTGCGTCATGGTTTTTAAGTACCCACTTCATCATGAAATCGTTGGTGCAAGCAGAGCCCACACACACCCTGATCCTGTGTCTAGCATGTCTCAACTGATGCAGTTCGATAAAAGGTGTTGTAAGGCTCAGAGACGCCTTTTATCCCACGTGGAAAGAGCTGACCCCATAGCAAGGCTGAAGGGTGCTGTTGGACAACTTGCTCAACTGAGGGCCCCAATTGGGTCCCCAAGGGCCCATGGCTAATAAATCACAGCACCTGTACAGTGGGCAGCCCTTGCTCCACAAACACCAAATACCTGGATTGACTGTGACCAGCACGTCTGGGCTCTGGCATGAAGCAGCAGTGTGAGGAATCAGCTCCTAAATATTCATCATCCACCACCATGAACACACCTGCCAGGGTCACCTGGGTTAGGAAGATCTTGCAGCTGAGGATCTGATGGCTGGTTCTTCCTCCCTTGCTGCTTCTCCTATTATAGACCAGTTTAATAGCTAAATCTACTGGGTGGAGAGCAGCTGCTCAGTGATGGAGGTCTTGGGGTAGCATCTCCCAGTTGAGCAACACAAGACATGTTGACCTCAGTCCACCCAGGAAGGTAGACCGTGTGAACTGGTCAGCATACCAGCAAGGAGGAGCCAGCTTCAATATTAGGATACACTTTCTGCTGGCAAAGTGGCCTTTTAGAGGAAGGACATGGTGTTCAAGCCCTTGAAGGACTCTAAGAACAGGACAGATGTTTTGTTCCATCCAAAGTCAGGATGGATGGCTTCTGTAATGTATTTTTTATCCCAAACCCCACTAATGCCTTGTGGTCAGCTGTGGTCCAGCCCAGCTCTTCTCTAGGCTCAGGACCAACTGAGCAAGTTAAAACAGTGGAGACAACTGAGCTAGGCTGTACATGGGACACTCGGAAACATGGCAGATATCACAGTATTTCTGCAGGAAGTGGCGTATGTTATCTACGGGAAAATATTTCTTTTGCCTGGAGGAGGGTGAAGGCTGAAATGACCTGGACTCAATATTTTCTGCAGGAAGGGCCTGCTAGGAAAATAAGTCTGATCTGAAAGACGTGAGATGGGTTAATTACCCACTCTCACCACCTAGTTCCAACTTCAGACCCCTCAGTCCTAGCCTGTAGCTGAGACTCCTGGAGGAACCAGGCACTATAAGGTACCAGCCAGGCTGCTGAAGAGGTGGGCCCTTGGGAACCACCACAACTCAACAGAGCCAGCAGACCTTGGGGGAGCTTGTGACCCTCTTCCAGTGAGTGTTGTCTATAGCAAAGCTCTTCCATGGGAAAACATTCAACCAGCTCAGCTCCGGGTTAGGGCAGGGGGGCACAGGCCAGCGGGTTGCTGCATGGGAAGCTGCTGCAAGGATGCTGCAAGGTGGGCATTGACATTTCAGCTTCAAATTCAAGACTGTGGTCAAGTTTCCTTATGCTTCCACTGCCAGAGTAATGGTTCAGTATTAGTCTTGATGATGAAAAAATTTGTAACAGATCCTGTAAGGCCCATTTGTCCATCTCTCTATCCCAATAATTTAAATTCAAGGACTGATTTAATTCCACAGGGCATGAGAGCTCCCAAAGACACCTACAAAGTTTCCTACAAGACCAATGAAAACAGAAGATAAAGACTTGAGTGGTATGTCCAGCAGAGCATGGCTCAACTTTGGTTAGACACCCAAGAGTCCACCCAGAGGAGACATTACACACACCTCACCAATTGAAGATCTGCACAGTGCTTCACCACTGGCAAAGACCACCCATAGGGCACGAAAACAGGCTTTGTTCATGAAACCGATTGGGTTTTTAACTCTGGCCCCCATGACCAAGGCAGGAAGGCAAAGACCAGAGGCTCCACGGAGGCTGAGGAGCAGGAGCCTGCATGAATGGGCTGGTTAGCAAGGAAAGCTGACACTAATTGTGTGAGCTCCCGAGTAATTACAAGGGGCTGGGTGGAGACAGGGAGAGGAAACTCCCCTTGTGCTGCTGTAGGCTCAGGAAGGCTTTTTGTCGAGATGCTGGCTTGGAAGAGGAGATGGCTTCAGGTCAGATCACAGTGGGGTGGCACAGCCAGAGCCGTCCTTGGATTGTCCCAGCACTTCTTGAGCGCTCTGCAAGGCAGATCTTTGTCTCCTGGAAGGCTTTGAACCACACGTCTGCAAGGGTCACTGCCTGCAGGGTTGTGCAACAAGCAACTGGGCCTTCAATCAGCCTAATTACTGCCTCGCCTCCCAACCAGGAGGGCCAGGGGGACTTCTGAACACGGTCGCGTGTGCTGAAGAAACATCTGCCCGCACTCCTGCCCGTACATGCTGTCTCCTACCTGCCTGCATTCCTCCTCACCCTCCATCACCTAAAAACGTGCACCCCGTTGCAGACCAGGCCCCAAGTCTCTGTGTGAGGCTGTTAACACTCCATGCACAGGTTCCTGCCCTGCCCAAGAGGAGCAGTATGAAAGCCGATCTGATTGGGGTTGTCTGGAAAGGTCTGAATTGGTCACTCACAGGTCCTAGGATCTTAGAATCACAGAATAGTTTGGGTTGGAAGGGACCTTCAAATCTCACCCAGTGCCCCCCCTGCCATGGGCAGGGACATCTGCACCAGCTCAGGTTGCTCAGAGCCCCGTCCAGCCTGGCCTGGGATGTCTCCAGGGATGGTTCATCCACCACCTCTCTGGCCAACCTGGGACAGTGTTTTACCACCCTTAGTGTAAAAAATTTCTTCCTTGCACCTAGCCTGAATCTCCTCTCCTTTAGTTTAAAACCATCACCCCTTGTTCTGTCGCTACAGACCCTTCTAAAAAGTCTGTCGCCATCTTTCTTACCAGCCTCTTTTAAGTACTGAAAGGCCACAATAATGTTTCTGTGGATAATTACATAATAAGGTTTGCAGTGCCTTAGCCCCCTTCTCAGCAGAGGATGTAGGTACCTACAGCCCCATCACAGCCACGTATTTCAGTGCCTTCAGTCTTGCCAACACCAAAATTAGTGAGATCCACTCGGCTCAAGGTGGGTGTCCATAGTGTGGTCTCATCCCTGGCTGACTTTCCAGTCGACAGAGATCAAGGCAAGGGTCAATACTGGAGATTCAGGAGGGATCGATCTCATGCTGGCATGGACAATTCTTTCAGAGCTCCACCAACGCAAAGAGTCCTCAGATGCCCAGCTTACATAGAGACATCCACGTTGGAGACACCCAAAGCCTTGGGAGATGACCCATGGCTCAGATGTTAACATGATGTCAGTGCTACTAAATCACCTCAGAAAGTCAGCTCTATGCAGAGCTATGGAGGCAAAGGTTGCAGAGTGTTTAGTGAAGTCTAGACCAGGCATGGTCCAGGCTTATGAGACTGGATAAAAAATGTTCTGTGAGGGCCGCCATTCTCCCTGTTTGCTACATGCTGAGCCATGATGAAATGTCTCCTTGCTTGTTTTGGACTCCTGCTGGCTGTCAGAGCCAACACTGGCTCTTCTTGGGCACAGCGTGGCTCTCATCACTGCTCCTGTCATCCTGCTTGGAATCAACCCTTTTGCAACATCTCCAGCTGAGGACATTGTGTAGTCAAAAGGGGTCTACCAGCTTCCCTCTATGCCCAGGGAGATACCCATGGTAGATGCTCCATCCCTGAAGACACTCAAGGCCAGGCTGGACAGGGCTCTGAGCAACCTGATCTGGGTGAAGATGTCCCTGCTTATGGCAGGGGTGGTTGGACTAGATGAGCTTTGAAGGTCCCTTCCAACCCAAACCATTCTATCATTCTATGCACCATCAGGTAGAGCCTGTACAGTGATGGGAGGCTGCAGGGGTGAAGGTCTCACCTCTTCCCAGGATCTGGGGGACCCTGTGGGTCTGGGCATGAGGCACAGGAGGCTGGGAGGTGCTGCCGTGCTTGCCTTGCGGTATCTGGGAACTCCCATGCTCGTAGGTATGAAAATGTAGGGCAGAGCTTGGGAAGAAAATTAAGCTGTTCACAGCAATTGTAGCTGAAAAGTCAAGTGGGGAATTAGGCACTGCTTGGCACAGGTACAGCAATGTGGATCGCCAAGGGTGCGTTTTGCCCTGGGAGCTTTCCCTGTGAACAGGGCAAGGAGGGGAAGGAGAAAGTCTCTGCCCAGACTTACACAACCGCCCACATGGCTCAGAAAGGGGGTTCTGCAAATCACTGCTCCGTGCCCTGACGGCAGCAGGGAGCTGTGCTGCTCTGCCTGAGCAGCTCACCAGGCAGGACCTCGGGGCAGAATTGGTTTTAACTGTCAGAGAGAGCAAACGTTTGAGTGGCAGGAGAGGAAGAGGCTTGCACAGAGCCTGGAAAGGGCTGAGTCACCCGCTGTTGGCGTCAGCAGCCAAGGAGAAATCGCGGCTGCCAAACAGACACCTGGAGCTTCAACAGCGCATCCTTAATTAAAAAAAAAAAAAAATTTGAAAAAGGAATAAAGCTCAATTGACAGTCTGTCCTGCATCCCAACGGAGAGCTACATGTGCTGCATGCAGCCAGGGAGTTCCCTGCAAAAGCAGTGGCTGTGCAAAATGCTCTTCCCCGGCTGCAGGTGCTGGTTTCTGTTGCGACATCTCCCTTGGGGCTCACGGAGCTGCGTGGCCCTTCCACAGCAACGGGGCAGCCTCCAGGGATGTGTCATGGCCAAGACGGGGCTGGGTCCGAGGACTGGGGGCGGGAGATGATTAGAGACCTGATGGCTCAGCGCTGGGAGAAGCACGACAGACGCAAGAGCTGCCTCTGCCTCGCAGAGATAACTGCGAGGATGACAGCGCTGCTGACTTCAGCCAGGGGCTGACTCACCTGCACCAGGGCATCTCGTCTGGATATCAGGTGGAGACAGAGGGAAGCAATGCATTTAAATGAGCTCTGAGCTTCAAGGCAAACAGCACCGGCTTGTTTTGCAGCGCTCAGGCAGCCGTGGGTGACAGAGAAGGATGGGCAGGTTTCAGGGTGCCCAGTTCAAGGCATTTGTTTTCAATGGGTGGATGCTCAGCACTCAAAACAAGGGCTGTGGTAAAGGGCTATCATGAAAATTCACCTGGTGCTGCCAAATACCAGGGCCAAATATCTTGGGGCTCTTCCTGTGTTGCAGATCTGCTAGGCTAAGGGAGACAACACAGCTTGTAGTGCAGAGACACCTGTCTGTAACTACCCCAGCTGTAGCCAAGTGACACACCTGGGAAGCAAATTTCATAGAATCATAGAATAATTTGGGTTGGAAGGAACCTTGAAAGCTCATCAAGTGCACCCCCCTGCAATGAGCAGGGGACATCTTCAACCAGATCAAGTTGCTCAGGGCCCCATCCAGCCTGGCCTTGGAAACAGCTGCTTACCAAGAGGGGCTGACCAGGGCTGTCCCTATGGCTGTCTGTCCTTGTCCACTTCATTCCACTAATTTTTCTTCCCTCTCGTCTTCCTCGGGAGTAATTTTGCCTCTATTTCCAGCTCACTGGTGGAGAAGGCTGCATGGCTTTGGGCCTGGGATTTTCCTCCAAAGAAATGGATCCACTTGGTGGTGATTCGCCACTGATCACTGCTTTTTCAGATCTGTCAGTTAGCCAATGCTTAGGTCATTTAACACGTGCTCTACTGATGTGTGGTGGAATGCCACACTGTGCAAATCCAGTATTTTACAAGGATCTTGCATATACAGTTATGTTTATGAATCAACCTTACGGTCTAAAAGAATGAAATCGAATTTATACAAGACCCCTTTTCCATAAAACCACATTGACTGGCATTTATTATGTTTCTATTCTTTCTGTTTTCATGAATCAAATTCTAGATCAGACATTTATTATTAATAATCAACCTGTTATGAGCCTGACATCATTCCTGGATATGTCTGGCCCATAAAGGCAGTTGAGCTGCTCAGCAGGCTCCTGAGGCTCAGCACCACCTTAGTACGGGTACTGGAGACAGGGAGAAGATATTGGCCCATGCACCAAAGCCTTTGCGTCTTCCAAGGAGCCAAGCTCTAGTCTTGCTTGAGTTGAGCTTGAAACAGCTGCTCTTCATCCAAGAACTGGTTTCCTTATTGCAACCTGAAGATTTTAGGAAAGCTCAGTTAGAAGATAGGTATAATGGCATCATCTAAGCTTATAGGGTGTCTCGCTGTGGCCTTGTAAAGTGTCCACGAAGAGTTACGTGGTTGTGTGGAGCCTGGTAGGATACCCCTGGTGAGAGCTTAACTCACCCTTCTGAGCTGTTGAAGATGTGGAGCCAGGGTGATCTGCAAAGCCCCCTCTGTGTGTGGTGGTCTCTGATGCTCAGGATGGCAGGGATCAGGCTGGATGTGATACACAGCTGTAGGAAACTGTCTCTGCCCTGAGAAGTCTAGGGAGCAACAGCACCATTTCTAAAACCTCAAATCCTACCCAAAATCAAGGGGTGAAACAGCTGACCCACTGAGACTACAGTGGAGAACCCCACTTAACCATTTCCAGAAGGACCTTCCTGTTGTTTCATCTCGGGCTCTGCTTTGGGCTGTTTGGCAAGTACCTGCCCTCATTTTATTCCCCATGTGCAGCTTCCTCCACAATATGCGTCTTCTTCCACAAATTCCTGCTCCACCAGGTTCCCTGGTTGCCCCCAAAACCTCGGTGCAAAAGAGAAGATGCTTCATATTTTGGACCAGGGGTCAAGCCAGACCCAATGCCCAGTTCCACCGTCTCACCCTGAGCTCACACCCACCCCAGCCTTCTGTTGCAGCCTGTGCTTGAGCGAAATCCTTTGCATGCTAAAAAAATGACCAACACAAGCAGCCAGCCGCCCACCCATGCTCTCAGCCTGCCACCGGGGTAGAGAATCCCCATCCTTAAGGACGCAGCCTTGAACAAAAGCCAGAGAAATTAAAAAAAAAAAAAAACAAAACACCAACACAAAACCAAAAAACCAAGCTTCTCCGCAGCCTGACCTTTTATTGTCTGTAAAAGGCTGCCAAACCAAACCACGCCACGGGTGCATCCCACTCCTTGCATCTCATCCGAGATTCCTCCCCGCCCTGCCAAAGCTCACACGGTCACAGCCCCAGCTGTGTCATCGGGTCTCCCCAGGAGAGAGGAAGACAATGGGGGTCTCCTCGGGGTGGGGTGGGTGGTTTACTCTGCCTGCATCCAGCAGGGGTGGTCCTGGGGAGGATAGATCGGTGGAGGGTGGGTTCTGTATTTCCTGACAAGTGGGACAGCGAGCAAAGGTGGAAGAACATCTGCAGCCTTTCGGGGTTGACCACATTGGAAGGACCGAAGGGAACATGTCAGGTTTAAATAATCTCCCCTCCGGGACCATTTGGGCCACTTTGCGAAGGAAAAAGAAGAAAAAGAAAGAATAACCCCGCTGCAAATGTCTGGTGCCAGCTGCCAGAAGAAAAGCTTAACTCTGGGCTGCACTTGCCCCAGCAGAGCCCGCCTCGCTTTTGCTGCCCTTCACATTCCCCCACCACCCCACCCCGAGCTCCTGAGGACACGAGCTGAGCTCAAGCGTCTGAGAGCCCTTCTCCTGGATGTGGTAAGCCATGCCCTCCCTGCCTGCGAGCACCCAGCCAGGGCTTGTCCACATTAGACAGAGCCGGCTGCCTCTAATTAGCAGTGGGTGATAAATCCAGGGGGGAGACGACAACGTGTCGGGATGAATCCAAGCATCCTGCCCTTTCAGTTCTCTTCCTCCCATCACATACAGCTGGGCTTGCCTGGTCCTATCGTCTCCTGTGGCAATAAACCATCCCCCCGAGGTGGAGAATGAACTCAGTACTTGTGTGTGCAGCCCCACCTGATGGACTAACCGAATGGGGCATTTGCCTTGTGCCCGTCTATTGGGAAGCAGAGGCCATCCCAGCCTCCTTGTCCCACTGGTGGTGGAAGGAGATGCCATGAGGTCTCCTCTGTGAGACCACAGAGAGGCTCAGCTACATCCAGCATGGACGGACAGTGCCAAGCTGGCCTGGAACCCTACACCAAACACCCCCAAGAGGTAGGGGACAAAAGCTGGGAGCAGGGCAATGGCAACATGGGGTTGTATGGGGTTTCTACGAGCCCTGTCCTCCACGACAGGAGGGGATGGTCCATGCCAACAGATTGATGCATTGGCTGAGTGGCACCTCACCCCAAAGCCACAGCCCCACGTTGTCACCTGCCCCGCTCCCAACCCACCCCAATGTCTCCTGCTCAGCACACAACCGTGCCTCCCCACCAGCCTCCACTCTCCCCAGCCAGGGCAGGATCCTGCTCTCGTGAAAAGCCACCTCAGTGTGTTTCCAGCTGGGAGATCATCTGGTGTAGGACAAGCTTCCAACATTACCTTTCACACCTGAGGCTGCTGCAGTGGCCAGGCAGAGGTGGGTGTCAGGGTGGAGGGGCTCTTGTGGATGGAGGGGCACAGCTCACCCCATTTTTTAGCCTGCGGTTTCAGTGAGGTTCTTCCAAGCACAGGGAGGGCCCCCTTGGTGCCAGGCTCCTCGGGGGCAGTGGCTGCTTTTCCCCCGCAAATCTGGAAGGAGAAAAAAATCTCCTCGAGGGCTCTTCAGCTCAGTGTCATTTGGGTTGAAACTGCCTGGGATGATTCACATAAATCTTGTTTCTTTAGGAAAACAAGGGAAAAAATGCTGGAGTGTGGTATAAAAGAAGCTTAGTGTGCCAAGAGCATCCCTGCTGGGTTTGGAAAGCTTTCCCTGGTGGCTTTCAGTCCTGCTCTGTGATCAGAGCTTTTGGGAGACCATAAACCATTGCTGGGACTGGCATGGTTTTGGGGACTGCCAGCCCCGGGGGTGATGGAGACCAGTGTCTGCTCTGCAGACCTACACGAACTGCTCTGAGCCCAGCCCTGCTGTTGGCTGGGATGTACAAGATGTGAATTCAACCTCCTCCAAGAAAAAAATGGACTCAGGACCGTTTCTCAGCTCTGCCCGCCATGAGGAAAGCATGCACCTAACTGTGGAGTTTTCTTCACAGTGTTGTACAGCCATGCTTTGGTTTATGATGCATTTCCCATTGCACCAGGCTTCCTTGGGGGGGAAATAAAAAGAAGTGAATGTAGGAAGATGCAAGCCTTGAGTATGGGCTCAGGCTGGGGTGGGATGCATGCTGGAGAGGGGAGGAAAGGAGGAGCCACAGGACATGGTTTCAAAGTGAGGCCAAGTTACAGTAGGGACATCTCATTCAGGGCTGAAGGTTTGTGGAGGCATCTCAGATCCTTTCAGCAACCTGAGGAGGCAAAAGTCACTTTTAGTTGGAGGAGGAGTGGGCAGGTGAGGGTATGGATGCAGAGTCGGTGAAGCCTGGAGGTTTGAGGTGTAACCTCAACTCAGCCACTGATCTGCTGGCAAATCAGTTCTCCTCTTTTGGAGCAGCCTGAGTCGGTTTTTTTGGGGGGCACAATTTTCATTTGGCTGTGGTGGAACAGCACATGGAACAGTGGGGATGGCTGGGACGTAGGGCTGGGATGGGAAAACTGCAGGTCTAGCTGTAGTTAGCTCAACCGAACTGTGCATGGTGCATCAATGCCCTCTCCAGGAGCTGTGCAGGCACCATCACAACCTGCACAGAAGGGACTGTGGACCACCGGGCTTCCCCATGCAAGACAGCCAGGGCATCGTCTAAGGCAAAGCTCCCTGAACTGGAAGAGGCTGAGTTAAGAGAAGGAGGCAGAATGGATGTAATTCATGACAAGGCAGACTCATTTCCCTTTCTTTCCTCCCCACGGACCTCCCTGCCAGGAAACAGTGGGGAAAATAAAAGGATAAATGGAATTAAAAACACTGAGAGCACCTGGGAGCAGGTGTTTGCAGCTGCAGTTGGAGTGGACTGTCCCTGAGCAGACCCTACAACACTTGGACAAGGACAACTTGACCACCACCCAAGTGGGCCAAGTGAATGGCGAGTACATCGGCAAAGTTGGAAGCTCTCTTTCATGAGTTTCTTTAAAAAGAAAAATGATAGCAGAAATTGCAGGTCGATTGAATACACCAAATAATCCATCATCCATACACCGAACTTCCATCATCTTGTGCTGTCATGAAATGTGAGAACGGTAAAACAGATCCAACCCTCAGAGTGGGAATAACAAGTGCGGTTTATCCAGCCCCAGCATCACAGATCCAGCTGGGTTTTCATGGGTGCCTGGACATTGAAAAAATGGTCCCACCACATGGTGAGTGAGATAGATGTGAGTAAAGACCTTTGAGGTTTTGGCCTTTATCTTAATTACATAATACAAATGCTTGTGGGGTTTTTCTCTGCTTTTTCCATTGCAAATTGAATGGGTAATAATGCCTCATATTTATAGGTAGCCATATGACATGCTTGCTTATTGGGCTAGTAATTACTGGGAAAAGATTAACAAAGAACAGACAGTTGAATAATTGTTTGAAGTCAAGTTTTTTTGGTTAAACAAAAGAAAGGGTCAAGTGCCTTGACTGGTGCACTAGCCATTCATTGGATCCATAAGATTTGTGTTCCCTACACTATTGGACTAAGTAAACAAATATTTACAGACTGAGGCACTGATTCAGCAAAGTGCTCAGCTGTGTTGTTAAATCTCCTTGGCCTCTGTGGCACTTAAATTCAACCTTGTGCAACTTGCTAAATGTGAGGACCCTGGGTTTTTTTGAAAACAGAGACAACATGTGTCATTGCCAAATGAACGGTCATCAAGTCACGTTGCTGGCTAGCACAAGGCCCTTCATCCCTTTTGTTCTCTCTTAAATGGTGAAACAATAGCTGACTGGAGATTTTCACATGTTTTTACTTTTTTGTCATAATGTTTTCAATTTCTAAATAACCTGTATGAAAATCTTTAACCTTGATTCTGAGTTTGGAGAGTTTTTTAATTTGCTTTTATTTTTTTTTTTTTGGGTGATGCTAGTACTGCTGCAAGGCAATCAGGAGATTTTCTCGCATCCACCAGATGAAAGAAAGATTGCTCAGAAACTCTGATGTCCCTTTTGTAAGTGAAAATGCAGAAAGAGTCACTCAGAAGGTGGCCGGGAGGGTCACTTCTCTGCAAAGCTAGCTCATCTCTGAGGCTTATAGAGCAGCTCAGATCAAACCTCCCTTATATTCAGTGTGTGCATTTTTTTCCTTGCTCTTGCACTCCCTCTGCTGATCGAAAAGATCTATTAGAACACAGAAATAGTGGTGCCAGAAATAAGCCAAGTGCAGGGTGAAAACAGCCCTATAGCAAAAAATAAACCAGCTCATTCTAGTTGGAGTTTACCTGAAGTTCAGGGGGTGGAATGGAAAAATACATAGTGAGAAATGGAGATGTGGTAAATATAGTCCCAAACCAGGGGGCTCCCAGGAGTCCCAGCCTGAGAATGAACTTCTTCAGCTCTAGGTGAACCTGCTTTAGCAGGTGGGTTGGATTAGATGATCTCCAGAGGTCCCTTCCAACCACAACGATTCTGTCATTCTTCAAAACCCCAAATTCCTCCCCACTGAAGCCTCCATCTCTGGACAAGCTCAAAAATGGTGGCAGCTTCTGCAATGGGGGTAAGACCCCATCTACAGAGTTGTCTGAGGTAGAGCTGAGCGCTCTCTTCTTTCCAGCGGTGACCATAGCAGAAGTCATATGATTCATGGGATAATTCAGGCTGCGAGGGACCTCAGAAGGTTTCTAGTCCAACCTCTTGCTCAAAGCAGAGTCACCTTTAGCAATCGGCTTAGGTTGCTCAGGGCTTTCTTCCATTTGGTCCTGAAAACCTCCAAGGATGCAGACCACAAAACCTGTCCCAGAGTTTGACATCTCCACAATCCAGCTAGACCTGCTTCAGTCGCTCTCTAAGACAGCACCGAGGTCTTCAGCTGGCACAGCCAAAGTTGTATCAGGCTGTGGACACTCCTGCACATGTGCCATCGTCATCACTAAAACTAAGTCCTTCTGGATACAGAAGAGAAGCTCAGCTGAACCTTTTGGTGCACGCACTCACCAAAGCAGTAGTCTCCAGAGCTGGATAACCAGACCTCCAGTGGTTAAAGACAAGACATTCTTTGGCCATGGCTGGTACAGCTTCACCTTAGCAGGTCAGGCCCATGGGACCCATTTCCCACCGCTCACAGATTTACCATCAGCAGGGAAAGGAGGAGAGGGCTTATAGCAGTGCCAGCAGCTTTCTCATTCAGCTTACACCTTGAGGGACATCAGCATTTGGGAACCCTTTACATGGCAACATCCCCCAGATCCCCTCCTGCTGTGATACCAAACAGAGGTAGGGTTGCTCCCAGTAGCCAGATAGGGTGAGACGTGGTGACCAGGGTTGGAAAGGCAGAAGGCAGCTCTCCACTCTTCCATCTCTCTCTTCACAGACCAAAGCTGCTGTCCCCTGCTCCCTTTTCCTTCCCCAGTCTTGTGGTGACAGCTCAGGTCATGGTGGCTCTATGCTGCCCAAAATAACCGTGAGGAGACGAGGTAGCAAGGGGGCAGGTGGGATTCAACTTCCTACACCCTCTCCAAACCATGGCCAAGGCCATGTGTCTGTCTGTCTGTCACCCACCGCTCTCTCTGGATGCCTCTTGGTCCTTTGGGGTGAATTTCAGCACTACTAGGATGTTGGGTGCCTACCCCTCAAAAACTCAAACCCAAAATAAGAAGCTTCGTTGTTCATCTTTAGAGGCAAGCTCTGTATGCCAGAAGAAACATAACCCACAGGGGCCCGGTTAACCTTTCCCCAAACCTCTTTGCCTTTCATAATCCAAAAAGATGAGAACTAATGGGGCTGCTGGGAAGCGGGGGAGAAGCAGAGAGTTGCTCTGTGTGTCCTTTAGAAGGTCCCAAAAGGAAAAGGTCTCTCACAAGGAGTTTACTTTCATCAAAAATGACAGGCCCAGCTCAACCAGTCAAATAAACAAAGCAAGTCTGTAGAACAGCAAGTGCAAAAGGTCCTGGGTTATTTATAAAGGGCTTTTAAGTATATTAGGCCTAACACCAAGATAAATCAGCCCTGCTAGGATTCCAGAGGCATATCAAATGTGGCTCTAGCTGTTGTCAGCTTTGTGCGGGAATATATTTAGCAGCCTGTTATCTTCCAAACCCTCCCTGCTTTTTCCCTAGGGATTCCCCTTTGAAAATTCATACATTGAGACCAGGCACAAGTTCCTATCTTCGGTCACATATTGACCAGCTCAGGCCCTTCGGAAGCAATCAAATCCTTGCCATTGCATTCAACAGATATTTTGCTGCCCAGCGTCTTATAGAATAGTGAAGGACCCTGTTCAAGACCAGGTTTGCTTGAGCCAACACGTTGGGGTTTTTTTGAGACAGATTTAGTGCAGAGGTCACCAACTTCTACCACTGTGAACTTCAGTTCAAATAAATCTGCAGGATTACTCCTCAGCTGGTCAGAAGGAAGACGATGATATTTGGGATCTTGTGGGGCTTGTTCATACGACTGGTTGAAGACTCTGCAATCCAACTAAATAAAATGTGAGTAATCTGTGAAAAGGACAGTAGTAGATGACTGCTGCCTCTGGTCTCTGGGATGTTGGACTCTGGGAACCAAGGCAAGCCACAGGAGCAATGGAGGTGAGAGGAAGGCTTAATCTAAAAGCCAGCTCCTCCACTTTGAGAGCTGGGCCAACAGCTTGTAGAGCAGCTAGAAGAAAATTAAGGGTCCGGTCCACCTAAGACACATAAATATCTCATTTTCTGGCAACCCGTTCTTCACATTCAGACCCTAGACAAAGCCAGTTCTGGGAAACAGCCACATCTTGGTCTGCTGCTGCCAGCTCAACCTCTCTGCACTTCAGATCACTCCTTACAGTGGCATGGGCACAGAAGAACTTCTTGAATGCCTTCTGCTCCCGTGCCACCAGCACGACTTTGTACCTTCCCAGAGCCAGGGTCCAGCCCAAGTCCAGTACGACATGGCATATCCAGGACTGCACAAAAGAGGATTTCAGTTGGAGATTTGCTGTAGAGTTGTCCACGTGTAGGTGTTTACTGCATGCTAGGGGTGCAATCTAGTGTCCTAACAGAGGTATTTCATACCTTATGTGGTATTTCTGCTGACCTCCAACTTCCATAACAGCATGGATGTCCTATGGGTCTATCTGGCCCTCCCTATATGTATTTCAGGCATTCTGATGGATCTCAAACAGTACCAGATGTTTAGGCAACTGCATTATTCTGTACGTCCTAGAAACTTGGGGACAACTTGGAGGAAACTTGTCCCATAAGTGCCTTGCACTGCAAAGCTAGGGATAGTCCCATTTCTAAGTCTGATTTCTGGCTTTAATTGCTCCAGCTCTTGTTTGGAAAGGATGCTACGTCAGGGGAGGGGGCTTTTGAGGTAAAAGACAAATGTTCTTAGAGCAATGGTCACATGGGTGACCATTCTTGGGTTCTCAGTTCACCCACAAAATAACTTGGCTGTTTGTGCATCCCTGCTGGAACAATCTGGACAGCTGGATTCGCTCTTGCAGAGGGGATTCAGGACAGGCTTTTCATCTTCATTTTATGATACCATCAAACACTTCTATGTGCCACTGCCTAGGAGGGTCACGAGGTTCTTTCATCATCACAAGGCCAAGGCCAACATCATACACAGGGTTTCTGAAAAGGAGTGCAGAGAGGGAAGCACCTGATTTGGGGAATCCTTTTGATTTGCTTTTTGATGCCAAATGCCTCAGCTGTTTTCAATTTATTGAAATTAACTCCAGTTTAGTAACACTCAATAATTGGCTAATTGGTTTGAACTAATTGACTACATACAGCCCAGAAGACGCCAGCTGGTGACCCCCTGCCTTTCTGAAAAGGCTGTAGGAATTGTCTGCAGGAACAATTGCTCAGCAGGAAAGGCAAGTTTTGCAAAATCAAGCTTCACTGTGAGAAAAAGCTGTGGTTTTGCTCAAGCAATTTTTTTTTTTTTTTGTCTGTTTGTTTTTCTTCCCGGAAAACTCAAATCGAATTACTTCATTTAGTGCCAGACATTTGCTTTTAATTTTGTGCCATGACACACAGATCTCCAGCAAACCCCTTGCTTCAGCCGGGCTGTGCTGGGGGTGCCTGTGAACACAGCTCTCCCTCCCCCTTAGCCAGACAAGAAGCAGATGAAAATACTGAGATTGAGAAAAATTAAAATTTGGCCATTGAGTCTGATATAGGGACCTCTGTAGTCCTTTTCCTCCATAAATAGGAAGCGAAACTGTTTTTTCCAGGGCGACACTCCGCTCTGTGTATTAAATACAAGAGTTAAAAGATCATCTGTCTTAAAGACAAGAATTAGCCAAATTTTAGCAGATCCACAGACTCAGATGCTCCCTGTGAAAAACAGGCATCTGGCCTCCACTGCCAATCACTTTTCTTTCTTTCCTCCATCCCTGCACTCAGCAATTTGCTGTTTGATGTCCCAAATATTTCTGAGGAGAGAATCAGGCTGGAAAATGCAAAAGTGCAAGGAGCCATTCAGTCTGGCAGGGCTGGGCTGGGACCAGCAATATGAGTTTTGCTTTGATCAGCCATAAAATCCCAGGTATTTCATGCCTGAGCTGCTCACAGCCAGTTAATTCCTGGAAACTTGCAGCAGATGGCGGTGCCAGCACATCTCCAGCTTCATCTCTGAAATAACCGAAAAGGCAAGCTCTGAAGCATCTCCGAATTGGAATTTTTTTCTGCTTGTGGCTGATTCCTGGTGGACCACCTGAGCCATACAGATATATCCCAGTGCAATGGTCCAGGTAAGGTGTGACTCCTTAGGCACCCTCTGCTCTTTCTTGCCAATATCTTGGCAGGAATCAACAGGAGAGAAAATATCTATCACTGTGTTCAGAACAAGGAACTATTTATAGAGGTGAAAGCATGGCTGGATATAAGGGGTCAGAACAGAGTGGAGATGGAGGGTGAGAAAGCAGGATCAGGGATGAGCAGCACAAACCATCAACTGTCCTGTCCATTGGCATACCCTAGGCTCTGGGGACAATTTATTGCAGCCTTTCAGTACTTAAAAGGGGCCTAAAGAAAGATAGGGACAGACTTCTAAACAGGGCCTGTTGCGATAGGACAAGGGGTGATGGCTTTAAACTAAAGGAGGAGAAATTCGGGCCAGACATGAGGAAGAAATTTTTACAATGAGAGTGGTGAAACCCTGGCCCAGGTTGCCCAGAGAGGTGGTGGATGAACCATCCCTGGAGACATCCCAGGCCAGGCTGGAAAGGGCTCTGGGCAAACTGATCTAGTTGAAGATCACAGTATCATAGAATAGTTTGGGTTGAAGGGACCTTCCCAGCTCCCCCAGTGCCCCCCCTGCCATGAGCAGGGACATCTGCACCAGCTCAGGTTGCTCAGAGCCCCGTCCAGCCTGGCCTGGGGTGTCTCCAGGGATGGAGCATCCACCACCTCTCTGGGCAACCTGGGCCAGTGTTTTACCACTCCTGCTGATTGCAGGAGGATTGGACTAAATGATCTTTGAAGGTCCCTTCCAACCCAAACTATTCTATAATTCTACAATTCCATGATCCCATCATTCTATATTCCCCACTTCAGCAGATTAAAAGCAACTTGTACGGAACCCTGATAAATCCATTTGTCTCTGGTCACTGATCTCTGCCCTGACATGTTGCAGCACCAACCTTGCAGTAATGCTAAACAAATTCTGTTGTCTCTGAGTGTTTTGGTGCTCCCCTCCAGCAGCTCCCAGGAGCCTGTCTGTGGGGGACAGCCTGCAGCCGCCCCAATCAACCTGGCCATGAGCATTTTCATCACCCCGATGTATGTTTTCAGTGCTCCCAGAACCTGTCAGAGAGCTGCTCAGTAAACAGCGATTGGATTTACAGAGCTCGTTCATGGACAGGAAGAACTGGCGAGTCGACAAGCCAGATCCCGCACGCACCAGGTTACCCCTGGCCACGTGGAATCACGGCCATGCAACCCAAAGAGGTTGTCCCATTGCGGTGGGTGGGAGGTAGAGCTTGCACCATGAGCCCCGACTCACGTCCTGCCCATGTATCAGCTTGGATTGCGATGCAGCGTGAGCAGGGCTGTGTATGGAAACACCTCCTGTACGGACACAGGCGGCGTGATGAGCAGAGCCGGACACAAAACAGGCCTGTCAAGACATTAGCTGAGAAAACTAAACTTTCTCTGTACAAGTCTCCGACATGCTGGCCTGTAAAGCAGCAGCCAGCGAGCTGGGGCTGGCCCCGTTGGGGACGCACAAATTGAACTGTGTTCTTTGAAATGTGCAACTTCCCAGCCTGGTCCTTCTCTGTCCAGCACTTTAGGCTTATTATTTCCACTTGAACAAGACCGAGAATGTGATTTATCTGGTCAGATAAGAGACTGGCCTCCCTCCTCCCCAGAGGTGAAGGATGGCCCTGGGAGGAGGCAGGGAGAAGATGGCTGGGTTGGGGAAACCAGTCTGGCCTCGGTGTGACATGGCATTTGCCATTGCCTGCTGCAATAATAAGCAACTGCCGTGGTGGTTTGAAAGGCCTGGTCACAGCCAGTAGAAATTTCCATCCCCCATTTGTCCCTTGCAAGCACAGCCTAATTCCAGGCGAATTCTGCCTCAGAACGAAAATATGTTGTAACATTAACATGCGCAAAGGTTTAGACCAGGTTGTCAAACAAACCCTGATCACTCACTGTTTAGCAGTTATGGATCCAAGCTACATAAATCGATGACGGACTATGCTGGGAATTCGTCCACCTTACTCTTCTGGAAACTCTCAAGGAATTTAGGCACGACACGTCTAACGACCCTGCTGATCTCCGCAGCCAGCCAGGCGGATGTGTTTGCAGGTGGTGCCAATCCCCTACATGACAGGACAAACACCATCTGACCAGGGGAAGAGTTCAGCGAAGCACCACGGAGGGCAGGAGGCAGGCAGCTTGGAGGTAGATACCTGCCCAGGGTCATCTCTCCCTCTCTATTCAATGGAATGGGTAATGAAATGGTTTCCTTATGCTCAGAACTTCTGAATAACTTCTGACTGAGAAAAAAAAATATGAAGTCATCAGGTTATCCACAGAAAAGCAGAGAGAATGGGACTGTGCTGGTTTGACTGAAAATGGGTTAATTTTCTTCATCCAGTTAGAAACCTTTCTTTTTCATAGCTAGCATGCTCATTATTCGGACTGAGTTTGAGAACAAGCAGATAATACCCCAGCACGGAGCTCACGTTTTTAATTGCTCTGGTCTGAGAGCCAAGGACATTCTGAGCGCTCTGCCCACAGGTGTGAGGCATGGATGGGGCAGAGCTTGGCTGACATCCAGATTGATCAATGAGAATATTCCATCCCATCAGCGTCATGCTAATTATTTAAGGAGAGTTGGGAGTCGGGACCTTCCGGTTGGCTCTTCTGCTGTCTCTTCTTTGCTCTTTTTGTCAGAGCCAGGGGAGTTTCAGTTGGGACATTTAGTCTGGCCTTTTGCCATTTTTTGCAGAGGCCTCTGAGCCTTTCTGCCCTTTTCCTCTCTTTTCTCTCTCCAGGATCAGCTGTGGGACCAGGTGCCATTTCCTGGGACTGGCTGCTCAGCGTGTTTGTGAGGAATTGCCTTGAGTATCTTTTATTTCTATTTTATATATATATTTACTAGTAGTGTATTAGTATTTTGTTGTTTTATTAAACTGTGTTTATCTCAATTCAATTTTCTCCCTTCCCTTTTGATTCTCTCTCCTGTGGGGGGGCTGTGGTAGGGAGGGAGGGAGTGAGTGAGCGGCTGTCATGGTTGTATTGCTAGTTCGGGTTAAACCACAATAGGGACAGATGCATTTACTTTTACTCAGCCAGTCCATAGACAGGTCACTTGGCCTACCACAGTTCACATCTTCGTTTTCAGCCTCATCCAGCTCAACTACCCAACTTCCAGCCACTGCCACAAGTAAGCCCATAATTATCCCCATTGTTGCAGAATCGTGCCAACTAGAAGGCCACCAACCCTGCCCAAAGCTGAGCTGAGCCAGAGCAGGTTGCTCAGAGCTTTGCCCAGTCAGACTAACACAGCCCAGTACATGGTTAGTCCTCATCACTGCAAGGACACGTTGCTGTTACACCTGTGTTGAGTTGCTCCTCTTTGTAAAAGCCAGTATTCACTGCAGCAGGGATCTGAACCTCTGTCATTCCTCTGCTATGGGATTTCCGTATCGGCCAGGGTCAGATAAAACTGCACACAAACTCCCTTCCTCTCTGGTTTTCACCACAAGTTCAATCTGGGACCTGAGAAACTTTTCTCAACTAAGGTTGGTATGTTCCCATGGAAAGTGTCAGTTTCAATTAAATCAGCATTTTTTGATGGAAAAAAAAAATCAGAAAGCATTCCAGTCAGTTCTAGACAATTTTACTACTATCTACCTCAAAAGAGACTTTCATGGCAGACTTTCATTTCACAGCCAAGATGACTGGGTAAGGCTCTGGGCTTTCAGGTTATACCCAGAAATCTTCTTTCTGATGTAGAAACATGACATGGAAGGGTTTGGCTTGATGATATTAGTATGTCTGTCTTTACTTGATTAGGACTGTTAGTGTTGGCCTGCATTAGTTCTGTTGAAAAACCTTTTCTGGATTCAAAAGCATATTTATTGCAATGTCTAAATTCTTCAGCTGAACAGGGAAAGGAGGTTGAATACTTAATAAAGACTTCCTTCCTCCCAGTGTTATTTATTCATTGGATAAAGATAGGCTAAAATAAACATAAACTACTGCTATCATTGGCTATCCAATTAGCAATGATAGGACCCAAGGGAATGGCAGGAAGGTGTGCCAGGAGAGGTTTAGGTTGGACATTAGGAAAAGGTTCTTCACCCAGAGGGTGCTGGACACTGGAACAGGCTCCCCAGGGAGGTGTCACGGCCCCAACCTGACAGTGTTCAAGAAGAGACTGGACAACGTCCTCAGACACATGGTATGAACTGTGGGGTTGTCCTGTGCAGGGACAGGAGTTGGACTCGATGATCCTTGTGGGTCCCTTCCAACTCAGGACATACTAGGATTCCCAAGGGATCACTCTATCTGGTCCTACAGGACTTGCCACCATCTCATAACATTGTAAGGTTTCTTTCCCTGGAAGTCCCTAAATAAACTTTTCTAACACATGTAATGTGAACTGATCCCAGCTGCTCCAAAGACAGATGGCTGTATCACAGATCAGTATCAGATACTGACGTTAACACTGAAGAGCTTTGCGTTCCTTGCTTCCAACCCCTTGTGATACTGTATTTCACAAGAGTAATCGTTAGCCATCCTCAGCCAGCAGCTCAGAGGCTAGAAATGATATGCAGAGAGGCGACGTTCTCCTGCTCTGAAGGATTTATACCAGCCAAGTTTCTGTAGGCAACTATGGATAATTTTTTTACAATGAGGGTGGTGAAACACTGGCCCAGGTTGTCCAGAGAGGTGGTGGATGCTCCATCCCTGGAGACATCCCAGGCCAGGCTGGACGGGGCTCTGAGCAACCTGAGCCAGTGAAGATGTCCCTGCTCATGGCAGGGGGTTGGACTGGGTGAGCATGGAAGGTCCCTTCCAACCCAAACTATTCTATGATTCTATGAAATGTTGCCTTCAAATAGCAATAACGCAGCTAGCAAGTTTTGGAGTTCCTGCTGGTTGACACAGACTCAGCCTGGGATGGTGGCAGCTCACGGAGAACAGGTGACCTCAGCCCTTTCTCTGCTGGTTTGATGACCATCGACCCCTGCAGAACTGACATCGATTAGTCTCATAGGGGTCTTCTCAGAGGTCTGTCCTACAGAGGACACCAAAGGTCTGGCTCCATCAGTCTTCTGTCTCACACCAGAGCGAGCACTTGCCTAGGAAAGAGCATGAAAACAAGGCTGGACTGTAGTAAATCTTCTCCAAAATATTCCCACTTCAGTCAGAAGAGTTGTCTTTCCCCCTAATAAACCTCATTATATTTTCTTCTGTGAATTTCTCCAGTCATAAGAATCCTTATCTGCATTCACAAGACTCTGTGGTCAGGAGATCCACAATGAGCTGCGCACTTGCTGAGGAAACAACCAGGACCACTTTAAACATAAAGCAGATCCTACTGGTTCCAGAAGCAGAGGCCTCCCAGCTCTTGATTTAGAAATGGTGTCAGTTTTATGTAAAACTCATGTTTACACATGCACATGCACTCATGCAGAGAAGGAATCATCCATACTCCCTCTCTCATTGTATGGAGCTCCGTGTCTCATTGTATGGAGCTCCAGAAAGGTCTTCAAACAGCAAATTACAATCCCTGGTTCCAGAAAGCATCTTCTCTCTCTATCTGATGTCCTCTGTGTTTCCACATTTTTTTGCCAGCATCTGTCATGGATGCTGTGACCTGGGTAAGACTGAGGCATAGTAACAAACATAGTAGCCACCTCAAGAGCATGTTCTACACTATCCTGCATTTCAGCTTTTATTCTGCATCTCATAGTCCACTCCATCCTGAGGCCTTTCTGCCTCCAGACCAGTGAATCCCATCCCACCTGGCCAGATGCACCAGGCTGCAGAGCCCAAATGCAGGCAGCAATACTGTAGACACCATAAACTCTCCTCCTGTCCTTCACACACCCTCATCACCTCCAGCCACCCAAGGCTCCTCCATGAGCTGGAGTGTAGCAGAGACATATTTAGAAGTTAAACATCCTGCAGTTCAGAAGGGGCTGCCAAAGGAAAGAAATTATTTCCTTCCTTGCTTTAGATTCTTTGGGCTTTTTACAGCTGGAGACATCCCAGAGTCTTGCTGCTGTTCATTAGTCTTCTCTTCCTTGTCCCCACTGGATGGATACATCTCTGATCTAGCACAGGCCAGGACTACAAATATTTGGACCCCAAAAACCCAGTGCCTGACACCAGGAATCACCATCCTTTGTTCCCAGTGCCAGCTCTGATGTCCGTTGCTGCAAGATTATGAAAGATTCACTCCCCTTTTGAAACCTCAAGACAGCACCACTGTGCCCTATGAGAGCGCCTCCTTTCCTAGGCATGCTTTGGAGCTCTCCTCTGTCTCTGAAATAGAAGAGGAAGGCACTTGGTCAAGCCTAGGGAGGGATCTCAGGTGTCCTGGCACTCAATTTTGTTTTCAGTATCAATTTCATTCCTTGGACAAAAAGAAACCTCACCAGCAGTTTGCTCATTGCTCTCTAATGCCATTCGGTTTGTTCTTGGATGTATGTAAAAAGTTCTCCACCTTCCTCTGGGCTGGTATCTCCTCCATCTACTCCTGCTCCTAGGTCTCAGCCTTTTCCCTGTCCCCCAACAGAACTGGAGAAAAACTTTGTTTCTCCTGAGCCTTGCACCCAGCAAAGGGCTCAGACTAGCCACAAAAAGCTGTGAGCAACTTAACAATACTCTTGCTTCATGCATTTAACTAACTTAGCCTTTTCTTCCTGACCTTCTTTTGCTGACCCTGCGATGTAGTTTGCTACCCTGCCCTGGTAACCCATGGATCACGCTGCAGCCCAGGCCATCTTCTCAAACCCAGATCCCTGCAGCAACCCCTGTTCTTCATCGTCAAAGAGGAAAAGCCCTTCCTAGCATTGTAGACAGCAGCAGAGAGTTTTGCCAGCTCTGCCCATGGCCCTGGGAGGCTCCAAGCATGTCTCTTCACCCAACGGCACCTTATCATCCCTCTGGGTCAAACCACAGTCCCATGTTGGTCAGTGGTGTGGGTGTGAGCTCCCCCGAGGGAACCAAGACCAAGGTGACAAGGGATATTATTGCACTGAAAGCTGGATTTACACTTTCTTCATCTGGTCCAGACGTTACTTGTTCTGCTTTGTGTCTAGCCCTGCTTCCCCCTCCCTCCTCTCCCTTTATGTATAGATATTTTATTGCAAACACTCTGGCTTTTATGACCGGATTTTACACGCTCTGGACCACTTCCCCCACCAATTCGTTTGTCACTTTTACTGTCAGCTTCTCCTGGATAAAAATAACAAGAAGGGCCAGGTTTCATGAGCTAGTGGGAAAACCTTTAGAGAACAAGGGGAAAATTACATTGAATAACCAGGCTACCTGCCAGGAGGAGCAGTTGCTGACAATAATATGCAGGGTGAAGAGCATGGTGCACTGTAATTTGCTATTTAATTGAAATGCTGTTCGGTTCTTCTTTGAGGTCCTCTTCTTCTGGCCAGAGATTGACTGGGTGTTCATTAGAAAGCATCTCATAGTCCACTCCATCCTGAGCTGAGAGCAGACACTGCTGTAGTTTCCCAGTGAGATCCTGTTTCCATCAGAGCTGTGCTCTGTCCTTCTCCCACCCAACCATGGGACCCATCAGCCCCTCTCCCAGGCAATTCATAGTGGCTGATGTAAAAGGGATCATGGCATGAAATTAAATCCAGAGGAAAACTCACCCATTCCCTGGAGATGTTCACAGACGCAGGGCAGCAAGGTCTTGCCTCACAGCCCCACACCAGCAGGGCTTCCTTAGGAATGGGAAAACCTCCAGAGATGGCAAAGGCAGCTGGTTCTCCTTGGCTCAGTCAATCCTTGCTGCACCTTGTAAAATTTGCAGCAAAGAAATCAGAATAATCCCCAGTTACACACTCTGGGAAACTAATGCTGGTTTTCTACCACCAATGAATAACTAGAAAGAGTCTCTCTTTTGCAGATGTTCATAAAACCCACAGAAGCTCAGCCAAATATAGTTGATCCTGCTTCTACTCTTATTCCAAGCCCAACCATTACAACTTCTATGCCAGCAAGTTTAGCTGTGTAGGGTAACACTGCTGGGATCACACTGGAATGTCTTATACTGGTAAACTGTAATATAAGTGGTAATATAAATGAAAGTTATATCCCTGGAGATGAGCTACTGCGTTATCCAGGTGTCTAGAAAAAAATACCTTCTTATGAAGACAGAAGGGTCTCCTTTAAATTTATTAATATCTGCCAGATAATATGTGTTACAGTAAGTGAGAGCTGAATGTGCCATAGTCATTACTGTGGCCAGCAACAGCTAACACTCGCCTAAATCATGCCCCAGCACAAGAATCGGGAGTTAGTGCTGGGCTTTTCCCACCAGGCAACTTGCATACAGCCACCTTGCTTTGGATGCAAGGAGTGTTTAGTGTTACAGATGTGCTCAGATCATTCCCATCGAGCTCAAGTTAGTAGAAAATTTCCTGACACTGGCAAATTTACTGTTGTAGACGTAGGTGGCAAGTGCAGATGAGCTGGCGTTGCAGCTGCTGCCCTTCTAGCCTGAGCATTACTCAAACCATAAAGCTTTGTCGGACTGTTCCTTGTGGGACCAGACATCAGTGTTACAGCCAGGGACTTCACCGGTGTTCACGTTTACCTACAAAAAAAAGTCTACAATAATTCATCCCTCACAGCAGTTCCCACCTGCTGTGAACAAGATCTGCTCTCTGCTGGGCTCTGTCTCTAAGAAAACTCCGTCTCCCTGCTTGTCCTCCTTGCCCAAAGCTCTTCTCCTGGCTTTCTACCCGCAACCCAGGCCAACACCACAGCCATGGTGTCAGGACCTCCAAGACATCTCCTCCCAGCCTTTCTATGCTTCCACCTTCTCCTCCTCTTGCTGTTTGTCCTCCCAAAAAGATCTTCTTTTGAACCTTTCCACAACAGACCTTCCTTTGGCTGATCGTCAGCCATCAAAGAAAGGGCACAATCAGGCACTTTTTTTTCTTCACAAAACAAAGCCATAGGCTGCTGGTTTAGCTCTTTCTCTTTCCTTTCCAAGGCTGGGTTGACTGCCCTTCGAATGGCAGCTCACAAGAGTCAGCAGGGCTTCACCTGAGCAATGGTCCCCAAGGTTGCAGCCGTATTGCAGCATGCATGCCCAACACGCTGCTTTGGAGGTGGGCATCTCAGGAAGGAACATCCCAACAGAACACCACTGTGCATGGGACACCAGTCCCAAAGCCACCCTGGCCTCCCCAGGGTGACAAAGGGGACAGCAGTGTCCCATTAGCCATGCTGAGATCTCAGTGCCCACCTGGGTCACGGAGGCATAGATTTCCACAAAAAAAAGTTTCTCTTTCAGTAGATTGCCATTTTCTGATAGAACAAAAGCCAACTCTAAAAAACAACCCAGACATCACTGCTCTGAGAAGAGAGAAAGAAAAATTCATTTCACTTTACTGCAAACGTCCAACAGTTCGGCATCAAATCTGAGTCCATCACTTAAGCTCTTTCTCTGGTTAGTATCTGAATGGACCATCCCATGCGTATTGTAGCTGAGTCTCTTCAGAAGTTAACTATTCCCAATAAAAAAAGATGGAAGATTCTCTTTTAAATCTATGAATATCTGCCCAATAATACGGGTTACAGTAAGTGAGGGCTGAATTTGTCATAGAAGTCAGTTCCTTGCAGGGAAAGAAATACTTGATTTACAGGCTAAAAATTTTATTTTGAAAACGACAACAAAAAATAATTTCTCAGTGCTTTCTCACAAGCATGGAAGGGAATGTGTTACGGCAGCTCATAAACACCTGGATAATGCAGCAGCTCATCTCCAGGGGTATGACTTTCATTTATGTTACAACCTAAACAAAGTTACTAAAGTCGCACAGGTTTTTTCATTTGCATTAATTAGACTGAGAGCATCACAGACAAAATGACACAATTGTGACTATAATTGGCAGGAAAGCAGAGTTTCCAAGTTGACAGGAAAAAAAATTTCCTGTCCAAATTGGATTCATATCAGTATATGTATAATTTTTAGCTTCCTAGAAACTGGAAGCTTTCCAAACATGATGCACAACACCCCACAGAACTGGCATTTTATCAGTTCCTTGGTGAGTAGCAGCAAAATATAAACTGATACCAATTGCACTGTATTGCCGCAGGCAGCACCCACGTTCCTCTGCTCCAGGGGTTAATCTCTATGTAAACTCACCCAGGGCTCAAAAACCAGCAGGTTCAAGAGCTCTTGGCCCATAATCCTGGCCAGGTTCCACTGAAGCCTAACCTTGGACTCAGTAAAATCACTTTAAACACAAGTTTTTTTCAAATGTAGGATTTCGTGTTTGCTGAATTACTATTTTCCCATGACCTTTTTACTTTAGCAAAAAAAAAAAAGAAAATTAATAATTCTGGTTACTACAGTGGGTCTTACATATGCCTATCCTTGGTTTTACATAGACATCTGTGCAACCTCTCCTACCCAAGCAAGGGCCAAGCATGCATAATATAAGCACGTGGCTAATAAAAGTAATTCTTTTCAGAGACAGCCTGGAAATCGGAGACAAAATTGCAGATTAAAAATAACTTATGCCCAGATTAAGTCAAGGTTAAAAGAGTATCAGCAATTTTCAGGTAAGAAAGGTACAGAGTATAGGTGCCAAAATAAAGCATTGCAGACACTGAAAATTCGCTTTATATTAAAGAAGTCCAAGCACGTTAATATAAAGAAATGCAAAGTTAAGATAGCCTAAAATATTAATTCTGCCCTGTAGCAAGTCCGCACAAAACCCATTTCATCACAATAAGTGCTCTAATTCTATTTTTAAGTCATTGGATAGATTGAGTTGCCCAAGGTCACATTTGATACTTCCACTTTTCTCTTTTGTGATGCAATTCAGGCAAAATTAACAAAAGGACGTCAAGAGCTTTAAAAAGGCAGTTTTGCAGAAGTACAAGTAGGCAGTGGAATTTTCTTGCAATAATAGTCTTATTGCTGGAGTTGTTTAAATCTAGACGAGGCACTTGAGAATGAAGCAAAGAGACAATCTCATCCTGCTCCTGCTGGGGCATGTGGACAGGATGACCTAACAAGTCTTTCCCATCTGCCATCCCTGTGGTTCTCTGAGAAATTAAATCCCAGGAGACCCAGGGCCTGATCCTGAGAGGTGAACCCGGCAGACTAGACTTCACTCTACTTAGGCTTACTATAAATAAGTTTGTGTCAGGGCCAATTACTGGCATTTGCCTCTTTCTCAGTCCTTTCAGTCAGACCCTCTTGGCGTTTAACGACATGATTTTTCTAGCAATGTATGGATTGCTTTCTCTTCCATGTTTTTTTCCCAGCTGTCTGACTCAGAAATGTGTACTGACTTCGTTAAATCTAGGGTGCCAATGCTAGAGAGATGGGCACAGATTAAAAAAAGAAAAAAATCCCACACCCTTATTTTGCAAATATTTGTGCAAAGGAAAAAATGAATCTGCGTCTCACATATCTACCCTCTTGCTGAGTTTATAGTGAGTATGCCAACAGATGACTTTTCTGGCAAGAAAACTGGTGTAAAGTGCACACATTAAGTGAACGCTCAAAAATATTTCAGGAGGGTTAATTTTCATTGCACAGCCCTCATCTTAAATGTCATTAATCTCATCAAAGATCAAAAACATTACTGTTTAATCTGTGTACCTTACAAAAAGTTAACCAGACATGAAACTGTCACTAACTCAGAAATATTTACTGCAACTAAGTGAAAAATAATATCCAATAATGTGTAAGATCAAGAAAACCTTCATCCCCTAGGGGACAAATTAAAAACAGAAAACGAGGCTAAATTCCTGGCATGTGTTATTTAACTGAATTACATTCTCAGCCTTCATTTCAGTTTTTTCGTATGTGCCTTACAATTTGGGCAAACCATTTGACAACGTTTTAGAGCTGTTCAAACTTTTTGGTGGGAAACTACTTATTTGTATGAAGTCCACCATTTTCTGTCAAACTGGGAGTTTACACCAGAAGTTTTCATTTTTCATGTCATAATTTTAGCCTGGAAAAATGCCTGGGGACAGACATTTCAGTCAGTCTAATAGACGTTAGTAAATAAGTCCAAAGTGAGTTGCAAGTTATGTTCACCAGCACACATGCATATTATAATTTCTGCAGCAAATGTTGCTAGAGGATTTTTCCAGGCCTTTTCCCACCCACACAGCGGTTTGAACCCTGTCCAGGACTCCCTACATCTGTTCCATAAGAATGGAAACAGGAGCGTTGTCTCGTGTCCCTTTTTACAGTCCTCCACAAGTCAAGAATAAACACCTCAAACTAGCCCGATTTCAGTCCAGAAAACCCCTCCTTGTCACCTCAGTGTGATATACAATGGAGCTTTTTGGTGTACAGATGGGTGATTTTCTCCTCCTGGTCCATTCACTGTTTTTCATTTGCCAAGTCCTGTCCACTTTCCATAGGGCCACCATCCACGGCAGAGGTGGCGGATGGACCCAGTGTGTAGCTGCCTAGAAAGGCCACTGAGCAATAAGAAAATCAGAGGTGAGGATGTCTGAGTTGAATGAAGAAAATGTAGACACGATTCCCTGATGGATGGTAAAGATCTGGGGACATTCCTGGCTCTACGTACCCAATTCAATATGTATTGATTTGTATTATCTTGGATTGAACCACATCATGCATCTGAAGACAAGGCAATAAAGAAAATGTCCTCCGTGCCCTGGTGTGGTTCATTATCCCTACCCCTCCACCCAAGCCTGTGTCTGGAAGGTGCTGAGTCCTTCCTGGTGGAAGAGCAAAGCGTTTTCTTTCCACATCCATATGATCTCAGCACACAAGAAGGAGGACCCGGGCAACTATAGACCGGTCAGCCTCACCTCCATCCCTGGGAAAGTGATGGAACACCTTATCCTTGGTGCCATCTTAAGACATATCAAGGATAAGAGGGTCATCAGGGACAGTCAACATGGCTTCACCAAGGGGAAGTCGTGTTTGACCAACCTCATAGCCTTTTATGAAGACGTAACAAGGTGGATTGACGATGGCAGAGCAGTGGATGTGGTCTACCTTGACTTCAGCAAAGCATTTGACACCGTTTCCCACAGCATCCTCACGGCAAAACTGAGGAAGAGTGGACTGGATGATCGGGTAGTGAGGTGGACTGCAAACTGGCTGAAGGAGAGAAGCCAGAGAGTTGTGATCAATGGGGCGGAGTCTGGTTGGAGGCCTGTATCTAGTGGAGTGCCTCAAGGGTCAGTTCTGGGACCAATACTGTTCAATATATTCATCAATGACTTGGATGAGGGAATTGAGTGTACTATCAGCAAGTTTGCTGATGACACCAAGCTGGGAGGAGTGGCTGACACGCCAGAGGGCTGTGCTGCCATCCAGCGAGATCTGGACAGGCTGGAGAGTTGGGCGGGGAAAAATTTAATGAAATATAACAAGGGGAAATGTAGAGTCTTGCATCTGGGCAGGAACAACCCCAGGTTCCAGTACAGGTTGGGGAATGACCTATTAGAGAGCAGTGTAGGGGAAAGGGACCTGGGGGTCCTGGTGGACAGCAGGATGACCATGAGCCAGCACTGTGCCCTTGTGGCCAAGAAGGCCAATGGCATCCTGGGGTGTATTAGAAGGGGGGTGGTTAGTAGGTCCAGAGAGGTTCTCCTTCCCCTCTACTCTGCCCTGGTGAGACCTCATCTGGAATATTGTGTCCAGTTCTGGGCCCCTCAGTTCAAGAAGGACAGGGAACTGCTGGAGAGAGTCCAGCGCAGGGCCACAAAGATGATTAAGGGAGTGGAGCATCTCCCTTATGAGGAAAGGCTGAGGGAGCTGGGTCTCTTTAGCTTGGGGAAGAGGAGACTGAGGGGTGACCTCATTAATGTTTATAAATATATAAAGGGTGGGTGTCACGAGGATGGAGCTAGGCTCTTCTCGGTGACAACCAACAGTAAGACAAGGGGTAATGGGTCCAAGCTGGAACACAAGAGGTTCCACTTAAATTTGAGAAGAAACTTCTTCTCAGTGAGGGTGACGGAACACTGGAACAGGCTGCCCAGGGGGGTTGTGGATTCTCCTTCTCTGGAGACATTCAAAACCCGCCTGGACGCCTTCCTGTGTAACCTCACCTAAGTTTTCCTGCTCTGGCAGGGGGATTGGACTAGATGATCTTTTGAGGTCCCTTCCAATCCCTAACATTCTGTGATTCTGTGATTCTTCACAGCTGGACCATGTCCTGAGCTTCCACACACCCTGATTGGGCTTTGGGAGCTGGCAGCCCTTTTCTTACTTAGATAATCTGTAATAATCAGATCAATAATCAGTGCTAATGAGAAATGCATTTGTGGGAAAGGCTGGGGCCACATTTGGGAATGATTCCATTTAAGGAAGAGACAACATGATGCTCCTTTTCATGGGGTTTTTCCCCCGCTGAGCTGGAAGATATGCAGACCAGCAAGTTACCAGGCAGGGACTGAGCCCAGGAATGACTGGACCTGTTGCCACTGAGGGAGGTGACGGTGCTGTGGTCTCTGCACCTCTCCAAAGCAACTGGCTACAGAAAGCGCCCCCCAGCACAGACTTCTCAACACAGTTCTGGGAAAGCTATCACAGCGAGCATACAGTGCTATCCAGCCCTCCCAAGCCAAGACACATACCTGCTGTCTACGACAACAATGATGTGAGTCATGTCTTCAGCCCAGTCCATGTAATGACTTGCCCTTCTCAAAATGACTGGTTCCAAGTGGGAGAAACTGATATCAGCTTATCAGAGCCCTGAGAAGAGCAGAGGGCAGTGAACAGGCATCAAAGGTAGAACGAATTAGGGCTACTCTGTGCCAGGTAGATTCATGCTTCTGAACCTCTAGTCATGAATGGAGACTACTCTTCTTCAAAGGAAGTTCATGGTCCTATCTCAGTCAATGGCAAAACACCCAGTGATTTCAGTGGCAGCAGAAAGAAAGCCTTGTGAGAAAAAGGGCAAAGAAGAAGGGCAGCAAATATGCGGTTGCCATAAATGTGCTTGCACGTCAGCTTTCTAATTGCAAGGGCTTTGTGTGAGCTAACCTCATCCTCATCACCACAAGCCATCAGCCTGCATGTGGATGGTCAGGGCAGCGTTCACGGCAAGGAGGACGTATATTAAGAGCTGCTGAGCACCAGAGCTCTGCTCTGCTCAGAGGGGAGGTCCCACGTGCTGAGATTGCCCATGTGCTCAGGAGACACGTGGATTGTGCCAATCCACCATACCAGACCAAGGAGACAGCTGAGGGAAGTCAGGCGTGGAGCTGGGAGCTTCCCAGCATTGCCGCACAGCATCATCTTTCGATATTGATTTCAGAGCCCTTGCGTGTCATCATATCAAGATGATTGGACGGATGGAACACCTCTCCTCCTGAGAGAGTTGGGGAGAAGAGAAGGTTCCAGCGAGACCTTATCGTGGCCTTTCAGTACTTCTGAAGGGGCTGATTAAAAAGGTGGGGACAGTCTTTCTAGCACAGCCTGTTGTGATAGGACAAGGGGTGACGGTTTTGAACTAAAAGAGGGGAGATTCAGGCTAGACTTGAGGAAGAAATTTTTTACACTGAGGGTGGTGAGAGCCTGGCCCAGGTTTCCCAGAGAGGTGGTGGATGCCCCATCCCTGGAGACATCCCAGGCCAGGCTGGACGGGGCTCTGAGCAACCTGAGCTGGTGCAGATGTCCCTGCTCATGGCAGGGGTGGCACTGGGTGAGCATGGAAGGTCCCTTCCAACTCAAACTATTCTAGGATTCTATGATCATTGCATCATGCTGCTGACACTGCGCAGAGGAAAGTGATAGTACTGGTAGGGTGGCATCTGGGTATTGTTTCAAAATACAGCTTTTCTTTGGATTCATTATTGCCCAGGAAAAGGAACAGAGCCCAGGTTCCAAGGCAGTTTGCCAGGCAAGGATCCTGGAATCTTCAGCTCTGGGGAGTTCACCTGGTCAAGCATTCTGAAGGTCCACAGAAAGCCTGGTCTGCTCAACAGCCTCCACACAAAGCAGCAGAGAAGCATGGCAGGAACCAGGTAGACATGCACTACAGTCTATTTTGTTGAGAGTTTTATCAACCCAACTGGGTGTTCTGTCGTGTCAGCAGGGTGCAACACTCCAAGGTATGGGATGGTTCGGACTATGCTCCCACCATAAGGGTGATTATTTTTCATTTGCCTGGCTCATCACATAGGTAGTTATTCTGGTGGGGTATAAATGGCTTCTCACTTCATGTATGAGCAAAACTTCTCTCCTGAGAATACTACAGAGTAAAATGGCACATGATAGACTTGGACATGCAACTATCATCTTAGATAAATGTCTTTTTTTTTTTTTAATTAAGGGAAGTCTTGACAACCTTTTCAGGGAAAGAAGAAGAAATACTTTTTTAAGATGAAAGAGGGAGGCACGTGCCAAATGTGCTCTCATCTTACTGAGCTGTGGCTGTCAGGAGAAGTATTAGGGCATTGGATTCTCAGAAATTCATCTCCAGCTCTTGTATAAACAGAAGTGTAAACCATCAAGCAAAGGCTTTATCTCCCAGGGAATTTAACATTTTTCTTGAGTGCTCTTCAAAGGACAGTTTGCTTTAAGCCATCCTCACACTTGATGTCATGGATAAACAAAGCAATTCTGGAGAAAACCATGACAAAAATGGCAAATTCTTCCTTGAGCAGTTACACTGAGAGCTACCTTGTCTGCTCAGTGGGCAAAGCAAGATCCTGCCCAGCTGGCCAGAGGGATCTTTGGAAAGGGGAATAGACCCTGAAAGGGCCACAGAGACCTAAGTCCTGACCTGCATTGTCATAAAAGTACCACCATTTTCCTCAATGGGACCCAAGACTCTTGTACTTGAGGCCAACTCCCCCTTATATCATCCCTCACTTTGCAAAGTGCGGGGTACAAAAAAAATCTATATGGTGTGGCCATGGGGTCACAAGTGGAGGATAGGGACATTATTCTGAATAACAAAGAAATGTTGTGTTGTCTCTTCCTGAATTTGCCTGAGGGGGATGAAAATTGGATGAAATAGTCTGCATTCATGTCATGTTCTCACCTCCATCCTCTTGATTCACCTGCTCTGAGGCAGTGTAGGTTGAGACTCCCTCCAGATTGGGACACCCAAGTTTAGGTTTCCACCACAGTCACTGGAGATCAAGTCACTGGAGCTTAGAGCTTGATCCAGCCCACACTACGGTAGATATCCAGCTTGGGGTGGATTCCTTTGCCTGAAAGGAGACACCTGGAAATATCTCAGATGCACGAGGGTACCTAAGACATCCATGTGAGGCTGGTTGATAAGGATCCATTTCAAATGAAGGGTGTTTCAACAACCAAATCCCATCTGCGTTTACCCCATGGGAGTCAATGACATGAGCAAATCAGGTACCCACATATGTCCTCAGGAAACCTCAATTATTGGAAAAGTTAGGCAACTGTGCAATCTTTTCTGCAGGGTCTGACAGAAACCCAAGCCTTCGGCTTACAAGGGTGCCAGACCTGCATTTCTCCTGAATGCTCTCCTCAGTCTCTGGTTTTCAGGAAGGAACTAAATTTCTTGTTGATGATAAAGAAAAGTGTTAACAATGAATATGTCACCTCGTCTGGAAAGACTGAGTGCTGCTGTCTGTTCAGACTCTGGATATCCCCTCCTCTAATAATGCCTTCTGCTCTGATTTCTGTGCTGTCCAGCCTGCAAGCCACTTGCCTACCAGAAAGACAAAAATCCAGAGACATCCAGAACATATCAAACCATAGCGAGAAGTCAGACACGAAGCTCATTTAACATTGCAGAATAGAAAATATTCATTATTTAGCCAGAAAAGGCTCCCTGTATAGTCATCTGTTCTTACGATTTTCTGTTTGAAGCAGCCTGAATAGTCTTAACTCTCTGAGCAGACAACTCGAAAGAATCATCATTCTCCAGCTCAGTGCCATGCTATATTAATACAATTCCTTCACTTCCAGAGTTCAGAAACTTTTACTGTATATTGGTCTCCCTGTTATTTTCGTGCCATTTCCCACCTCAATCTTGCAGTGCCTTCCATGTTGTTGTTGGAACTTCTACTCAATCCATGATCATCCTAAATAGCAAATGATAGGAAAAGGGGAAATGGCCTCAAGTTGCGCCAGGAGAGGTTTAGATTGGATATTAGAAAAAAATTCTTCACAGAAAGGGCTGTCAGGCATTGGAACAGGCTGCCCAGGGATGTGGTGGAGACACCATCCCTGGAGGGGTTTAAAAAGTGTTTAGATGAGGTTATTAGGGAACATGGTTTAATGCTAGAGTTAGGTTATGGTTGGACTCGATGATCCTGAGGGTGTCTTCCAACTGAAATGATTCTATAACTGATTCCACATTTGATATGAGTTTCTTGGTCGTAGAAAGCTACATTTGAATGTCATCCTTTGTCCACACTAGCTCAAAAAGGATTCAAGAAAAAGAACACAGTCGCCAGTCTGCCTGGCTATGTTTGAACCCAAGGTCAGCATATCCTCAGCGCTATTGCAACAGCTCCATTTGATGTAGATGTCTCCACACTATCAGTTCCCTCAGCGTGGAGGATGAAACAATAACAAAATCTAAGCACATTGATTTTCCCACTAAAATAAGAATTTCTTTGCCTCCATCCAACATGTTTTCCTTCCCTGGCTCCAGTGCACCAAACTGTGCATACACCACTTTTTCTGGACACTTCGGTCATCCCCTGGGACTAACAGGAGAACAAGCTGGGTGAGTCAGCATCCTGCCTCCAACAGTGGACGCCCAAGAAAGAACATAGGCTTAGAACAAATATATAACAATATTTCCTTAAAACACTTCCCAGCATTCAGCACCCTGTGGGCTGGGAATTTCCCAGGTAAGAAAAGGGATCTCTGCAGTTTGCAGTGTTCAATCAATTTTTCCCCCAGACTTTTCCAGTCTCTTTCTGAGCATACACAAACCTTCCAGATCCACAACCCCCTCCAGCAAGATGCACCACAGTTTTATGACATACTATGTGAACAACCGCCTCTTTTTGCTTGAACTTTTATCTCAGTAGCTTGTTTTGGTGTCCTCTTATTCTTGCACTGGCAGAGATTGTGAATAGTCACCCCCCAATCTCCACCTCCTTGCTGCTCAGGTGTAATATTGTCATATGTCCCTTCAGCCCTCACTTTTCCAGCCCAAGGAGTCCTAAAATTTTTGCAGCATTACTTCTCTCCAGAGCAGGACAGCAGAGGGAGCTGATGGTCTGAGCCCCTCCAGCAGCTTATATCTCTTTGTGTGTTTCAGCTTTTAATGCTCAGTCTAAATATAAAACAATACTCATTGTTTCTCCCAGCTGCATGTCTGAAAGTTTCAGAGGAATACAATCAAATAGCCAACTAAGGCAATGCACTCAAAGGGAAGAACACTGGTACTTGAGACGTTTTATTCTGAAGAAAGGCAGATTTCAGGGCTTGTCCTAAGATACCAGCCAAGAGAACCCGACAAACAAGACAAAAAATCCTGATGCTGAATGACACCCCAACCCATGTTATCGTAGCATAAGAGATCCTGCCTTGAATGCCATGTGCCATTGGGGTCTGTAGGAGCATAGTTTTCTTCTGCTAGAAACCCCCTTTAAGCCTTGGAGATGTCACCTCAGCTCTCTGTGCCTCAGTTTCTCCACTTCGCTATGCTGTGTCCATCTTTATGGTAGTTACCTCAGGAGAGGGGTCATACCTTGCCATGGTGGTTAGAGGAAGGTCCAGCTGATGTGACCCAGACTGGCCCAAACTTTACCCCTATACATAAACCTTGTCATCAGTTCAGCTTGGAGGAATGAATCATCTGCAACTGCCTGAAAAAGCTCATTTTCCAGTGTTTTCCTCTGAATTCTTTGGCATGTTTCCCCTGAACCTTTTCTGCACTATAAAAGAACTTTGCCTCAGTGTGGAGGAAAACAGGAGCTGGGGGGATGTTGTTCGGAAGGAGGTGATGTTGGTGAGGTCTGTCACAAGATCCAGGGCATGGAAAGCTCTGTCTGCAAACCCTGTGCTCCCCACCTATCCCCAGCCTGGGCCCTGGAGCCACCAGCCGAAATGTGCTCCTTGAGAAGCCAACTGCATCAGAACATCCAAGGGCCTGATGCCTTCCAGACCTACGGAAACTTCAGGGGGAAAAAAAAAAAAAATAAAGATCTGGTTTTGGTCTGATTTGGACCCAAATCAACCCATAAAAAAAATTTACAACCACACTTGATGACATTTCCCGCTAAGCGGAAAGCCAGAGAGCTCTCGCTCCCCCATCACCCCTGGTTTTGGCATCCTCCAGAGCCCACGTGCTTTAGCTGAGTTTCGTTTGATCCGCAGCGCGAAGGAGCCTCACGTCTTGCATCTCGCTTCTGGCAGATGGATGCACCACCGGGTAATTCTGTGGCTAAACTGTTTAAATAACGCTAATGGCTTTACAAATTCACTTTCAAAACAGCCCGAAGTGTAAAGCTAGTGCAGCTGAAGCAGCACGCTGAGGCTTAGGCGTGTTTATTTAAGAGTGGGTGCAAAGTAAGCTTTCTGAGTGCTCCACACCAGCTACTCAAAAGCCAGGAACTGGGGATTTCTGCCTCTTAAGTACATCTGCACCATGATGGGGTAAATGCAAGGCACCTACATCAGGGCAAGGACTGAAAGCCAGCAGAGCCAGAGGCTTTGAGGGATTCGTATTTTTACTTTTCTTGGCAGCCAGCTCCCTCTGTGGCAGGTGCTGTTGGAGAAAACAACGGCAGATCCATGGGTATTCTCAGGTTTTCAAAATAGCAATAAATAAAATTTAAAAAAAAAAAAACAACTGAGGCCTAGCTGAGGACGCTGAATATACAACAGAAGGTCAGGCTTTAACCACATCCACCTGCTTGAGGCAAAAATCGCAGTTGTCTGGCATGGTGTCATGCTCTTAGGTTTTAGTCAAGATGCACCCTGGCTCCTCAGCAGGTAAGGAAGAGGTTGAGAAATGCCATCTATCTCGGTGGAAGGTGGGATGCAGCTACAAGAATGTGGGGAGAGCGCAAACCACAGGGATGCAGGTCCAAAAGGGAAAGGCAAAAACATGGTAACATGGGCAGAAACTGCATTTCCATATGCAAATCTTTTCTGGATTCAGCATGGAAAGCTATCAGGGAACCTCCTCAGCGCCTGCACGGGCTTTGTGCCTGCCATGCAGGTTGTGCTCTGATTGTGATAGTCATAACAGCATCATGCAGGATTATCTGTGCCTCTTAGCAGCCCAGATTTCACAAGGCTCACCCACTGCATTCATGTAACTGCAGCTGTACTCAATAATCTCTCTCGGCCAAATAAAAACAGGTTCAGGATGTGTTTGTGCTTTGATTTATATCAGGGTAACTCAGTTGTTCTGCCCCAGTGGTCGGCCGTCTACCAGGAAAGGAAAAGTGAGATAAGGTCAGCACAGACCTCTGGAGTGTCTGCAGGAGAGATTTAATGTGTGACAGCATGGCTCAAACTCATATTTAGGACACAAAACAAATTCAAAAGAAAAAAAAAATAAGTGCATATTTTAACAATGCAGATGATAAACCACTAAAACAAGCCAGTACAGGAAGGGGTGGTTTTGCCAGTTCTTGATGCCTTCAAATCAAAACCAAAGGCTTTTCTAGCTAAATCCAACTTACAGTGAGTGAGACCAACTTCCATTACAAAGCAAGAACGTACTGGAAAATTTGGGTTTCTTACCTAACACAGTCCATGCTCCTGAAATGGTATTCATCGTGTCCCTTAAAGCTGTGTCCCGACATGAACCAGCATCTACTGGTTCCCTCTGAATCAAACTCCGGTCCTGCAGTGCCGCTGCCCAGGGGATCCCCAGTGCTCCCAGGTGCAAAATGTTGTACTCAAAACTGGCTCTGCACAGACCTCATAGTGACACAAACCTTGTGGGGTCCCAGGGCTGGGTCTCATGGGAGAGACCCACACTGAGAGCTGGACCCAAAGCTGGGGATGGCCAAGAATCACTGCTCTGTCGTGATCTCTTCCCCTCCAAGTGGTGAGAGTGGTTTCTCCAGTCAGCTGTACCCAGGAACAGAAAAAAATGCTAATCTATTCTATCCTACAGAGCTATTCCACACCCCCTCATGCCCAATTGCAATCCCACAGCTTCTGTGAAAGAGGAGCTGTATCCAGAAAGATAGGAACGAGTCATCCGAAAAGCCACATCTGGAGGAAATTACTTCACTTTGCCAGGCCAGTAGATGCTTCTCAAACATATTTTTCATTCTGTGCATGTCTGGAGTTAACATAGATGGTGAATAAGAGCATTCAGAGATTTACATATGATGGCTGACCACTTGTCATCTACAGGATCTTTTTTCTTAATAGTTCCTCTCAAAATAGTTTGGGGCAATTTACTGAGCAATGATGCAAAAGCTCGAGGCTTCTGAAGTCAGAAAAAAGTTGGCCAATGACTCTGAAGGTTTGCAGTTTGGTTTTAGCTTTGATGGCATGAAAGGAACCAAACAGGAAAGAGGGCTTGGGAAGACAGATGATCTCTGGCCGGCACAGAAGAAAAAACAGTCATTTTTTGCAGTGGTAGTTGTGAGGATCCTACAGTAAACATGGGCCACTGAAGGATTCAGTGCCATGAGGTCAAGGCTGGACAAGCTGGGGTCTCAAAGACAATGCATGTGGAAACAACGGGATGGAAATAAAAGTCATGAAGACGGTCTGTGTCCATTGCTAATATTGTCTCATGTGGCATCTTCCTCCTGGCCCAGCAGTGACCTGGGACATGTCCACCCCATGGTGATGGGCCTACCATAACACGCTGCTGCGGATGGTCCTGGCACGTAACCCCCAGGTGTCATGGGAAATCAACTCAGTAACATGAATCACACATTTTACCCAGCTTCTCGCAATTAAACAGTCCCTGCAAATGAGCAATACAGTCCTGCTTTTCCAAGGTCTAGACAAGTGCCACCGTTTCCAACTTGTATACATGACTCTGGTTTGCTAAAGTGACCCTAGAGTGCTAGCTGGTACCTCCAGCACCAAGTGCTGTATTACCCATTATCATGGACAACTCGAGTCATAAATATCACCTTCAGTGTTGGCAAATAACTTCCTCCAGCCAGACAGCAGGACTCTGCCCAATAGCTTACCCCAGGAGAGGGATGGAGGGTCTCCTGGCCACAAAGCAGAGGGCCCCACATTCTATAGAATCATCAAAGGATCATAGAATCATAAAATCATTTTGGTTGGAAAAGACCTTTAAGATCATCGAGTCCAACCATTAACCTAACACTGTGATGTCAACCTCTAAACCGTGTCCCTAAGAACCTCGTCTGTAGGTCCTTTAAATCCCTCCAGGGATGGTGACTCCACCACTGCCCTGGGCAGCCTGTTCCAATGCCTGACAACCCTTTCCAGGAAGATATTGTTCCAAATATCTAATCTGAACCTCCCCTGGTGCAACTTGAGGCCATTTCCTCCCGTCCTGTCACTTGTTACCTGGGAGCAGAGACCAACCCCCTCCATGCTCCAAGCTCCTTTCAGGCAGTTCAGAGATCAGAAGGTCTCCCCTCAGCTCCTGTTCTCCAGCTGAACCCCCAGCTCCCTCAGCCGCTCCCATCACACTTGTGCTCCAGCCCCTTCCCCAGCTCCGTTCCCTTCTCTCAACTCGCTCCAGCACCTCAAGGCCTTTCTTGGTGTGAGGGACGCAACACTGACCCCAGGATTCGAAGTTTCACCTCCCCAGTGCCCAGCACAGGGGGAGGATCACTTCCCTAGTCCTGGGTTAATTCGGGCTGGAAGGGACCTGAGGACCTCAGGAAGTCTCCTGTCCAACTGCAAAGCAAGGTCAGTTATGGGGATTAGCCCAGGTTGCTCAAGGCTGAATCCAGTCTCACCTCCAAGGCCGGAGACTGAACAATGTGTCTTCTTGGCATCACAACTTGTTCATTGTTCATCTCAGCTGAGCTGGGGTCAAGTCCTTCATACAGGCTCTGGCATGTCAGAGTCACCTCATCACAAGCACCGTCAGAGAAGGACGGAGAAAGGAGCAGAGCCATGCCCATGGAAGCTGGATGCAGCCTGGCAGCTTGCCTTCCTCTCTCCGCAGGAGCAGGCAGGGCTAGGATCCCACCCGATGGCTTTGCAATTCCCACTCCCTCAGTTCCCATCTCCTCATGGCCTCTCCCAGGCCGCAGGAGGCCAAAGGCACCTCGCGTTGCTCCAGGATGGCTGCAGCTCCTCCCAGCTCGACCTCTCTGGCAAGGATGCCCTGCGCAACTTCTCCAGCTCGCTGCCCTGCTGTGATTCATGGTTCCTCTCCTGCCCTTCCTTATATGGGAACTTTGCGTTTCCTCACATTTTCTGCAACCAGTGCCAAAGAGGCACTTTTTATATGCTCTGCCACCAGCCCCGTTTGTTCCCCTGGACCCCTGCCCAGTGGCAGGTCACAGACTCACCATGCCCCATAGTGCTCCCCATGCAACAATGGTTCCTCCCATGCTATATCCTACCACCTGAGTCATCACAGATTACTTCCACATCCACAGGCAAATGTCTCTTCCCCACAGAGCAATCCGAGGTCATTCCCATGTCCCCAGATCACAGCGCATCCAGAAAAGCAGATCAGCCAGGCAATGCGTCCCTGCTGACGAAGGCCTGGGCAAGGGATTGTGGCATAGCAGCCTCTCTCAACATGAGCGTTCACTCTTGAGTGCTGAGAAACCTGTCCACACATTTTCTCTTTGAGGTCTTCAACCCCTTCTTGTGTTTAGTTCCAGGTGGACAAACAACTAGAAAGTTAGAGCAGGGAGGAACATAGGGAGAGATGGACAGGCGCCCATTTCCTTACAAAACCAGGCTAAAAATAGGGTGAGATCAGCCCTTGGGAAGGCATCCGGTCCATCCCTTTGTGCCAAGGTGGGAACACTTCTACGAAAGCATTTGCGACAGAAATTATTTTTAGGCCACTCCAGCTCCTCCCCGAGCAAGTTGCTCGTGTTTGTCCCCACCACCCTGCTCCCTCATGTCAGGGACACACCACGGGATTGCCCATCTCTTCCCACCAGAGATTCTTCCCTTTGCAGCAGCGGTTTACAGACCTGGAGGCTGTCACCACACGCCTGAACCCACAAGGGCCCATGGAGATGGTGTGTCCTCACCTTCCTTTTTCTGCTCTGGTTTCCAAACACGTGTCAGACACACAGGCACTAACACCCAGAGACTCCAGCTCTTGAACCCAGTCAACATAAGCCACAGAAGCAATGAGCTCTTCCCTAACTTTTACAAAATAAAATGGAGAAATAATTGTAGGTATTCCATCTATTTCTTTATGGCTAATTGTTGCCTCTTGGCTTCATGACTAATTTTTTAATTTTGTCCTGGTTTTGTTAAAAACAAGACCAGTTCTCTTTCAGTGAATATTCCTTTCAGCTAAGTTCTTCTAAGTGCCTTCTAAGTAACTGCATTTTTCTGAATTTAGCTGCATGTTTTTTGAGACACCATGCCCTGGAACTGATAAGATGAGCAACGGAATGCGGAAGAAGCCCACGTTTAGATTTATTGCTATAGCAAACAAGAATTCTGATAATGTCCCATAAGTGAGAGGGGCGTATTTGCAAGGAGGAGCAGACAGAACAGGTGACTAAAAACTGACCAACTGAGTATTCCATCTCATACACTTCATACACCCTATAAAAGAAGGAGGTCACGAGGGTCTCGCTGTCTTCGACCATGGCCGGCATCTGAAGAGGACCCTGCCTGTCGTCCCTGCAATCCGAGGGCTGGTTCCAGACCCTGCATCCCTGAATCCAGTTCTGGTTTAGTGCAAAGTCCTGCCCAGGACTTCTGGGTTCCTGCCCTGCAGCTGCTGGAGTGACACCAACTCCGCCAGGTAAAGCTGCGCTACTCCGGGAAATTTAAGATTGGGTTTGTATATTTTGTATGCTTTCTCTATTTATTAGTAACATTAGTAAAGCATTTAAAACTTTTCCAACTTGAAAGTCTCTCTCTCTATTTTTCCTACCTTTCCTTAGTGGGGAGGGTGAGGGGTTAACAGAGAGCATCTGCCATGGTTTATTGTCGCCTTGCAGTAAACTTTGACAAATTTCCATCTGTTTCCCTGGGAGATGCTTTCCTACAGTGAATGTCATCTGCTTGATTCTCCGTTCCCTCCTGAGCACCAAATACACCCAGATTTCCCCAGCATCCCTGGGCTGCTAAACATGAAATGGACCCAACAGTTACATACAGGGTAAGATGGACTAAACCTGATGATTCTCCAACCAACTCAAACCCATGTCCTCAAAGAGGGCCACATCCTTGGAAACACCATCGCTGCTCATTTCAAAACCCTTCTCCCAGCCAGCCCCTGCCCTGCCTCTCAGCTCACCCCCTGTTTTGAGTCAGAAAGTTTGCTTTTCCCCATTTTCCTTCCTTTCTCCCATTCTGCCCCTATGGACCAGCCATCCCCTGTAGCTGTTTAGTCCTGATTAAGATGGTCATTACAGTCTAGTTGCAGTAAAATCAGAAATTTTTGCTTCATGTTGGGAGGTGAGGATTTGGTTTCATTTTGGAAGATGACAGTCTCTATTAAAAAAATAAAGGCTGAGGATTTATTTTGGGAGCAAAAAGGTAATCATATAAATTAAAATAAAATAAATTAAAATAATAAAATAAATTAAAATACAACAAAACCACAGAAAGGAGTGCAGTAGCTAAATCTCAGAGCCATCAAACCATGTGCATTTTACTGCCTATGTCCTTGATGGGAAGATTTTGATCCATAATGACAATCTGCCTTCTCAACAGCAATTTCTTGTCCAGCAATTTCCAGGCAAGAGTATGTCAGTCCTGACTATGGGAGACAGCTTGAAAATGCTCCTTTTGCAGCCAGGGAAACTGCAACACAGCAGGTGTGGTAAAAGGGGAATGGCAGTATCAGGAAGGCAATTCCCAGAAAAAATCTTCTGGATGGTGAGAAGAGGATGGAAAGGAAAACTCTTCTGGGACAGAAAAGCCCATGGATGAGAGAAGAGATGATGCAGGGCTTCAGGCACACCAGCTCTCTCCAAACAAATGATTTGCCTGAATATAAAAATGAAACAGGGGAACACCAAGGGACAAACAAGTGTGGGGTAGGAATGAGTTGGTCAGAAATTCTGGAAGGGGAAAAACAAGAACAGTATTTTCCAAACAGATTGGACAGGAGAAGAGCATCCAGCAAGTGGGCGCACAAGTCCAGCAGGACAGGCAGCTGTCGAACAGCTTTTTCCCCATCCCTTCCCTCACAACACCCACAGTTACAGCCCCTCCAGGTCAGGAGACCATTGCAAACATCGCAAAGAGAAAGAGCATCCTGAGCAAGAGATAAAAATGGACCCTGATGGTTCCTGATCCAAAGGGTAAAACGAGCTGAGGTTCTTTAGAATTTCTTTTTCATCCCTTTCTATTTTGTCACCTCCAATCTTTTCCACTGCTGCATTTCATGGCAGCTTGGAGCTGTGTTTATCCCAGCTGGTTTTCAGTAGGATAAGCCTTTCTCCTTCTCCATGCAAAGCCAGCTTGTCCAAATCTCCGGGAGACTGCAAAGGGATGCAAGATACTGCAGAAGTCCCCAGGGCCCTGATTGCACGGTCGTGTTCCTGGAAGGAACGGGGAGGTTTAGCCAGGGTGATTCCTGTTTGCAGATCTCACATGCACAGCTGGAGTTTGCAGTTTCAGAGATTTGGCTCCGAAAGCCCCGGCTGTGGTTTCAAATCTGACAGTCCGTGATGCTTCCCTGCATTGCTGCTCATTTTCCATGTCCCTGGCAGGTGAACAAGGAAGAGACGACACGTACTCTCATGGGGCTTGGGTGATTATTGCTTTTGCTGCTCACATTTAGCAGCAACGTGCTCCCATTGACATTTATTTCAGATGACTTCCGTTTCTTCACAAAATGATCACATCTCTCTGTATGGAAAATTCAGCTGCTCTAAGTATCGAGCTGTGCTGCTTGTTCCATATGGGAAGGATCGGAAACGGTTTAAGTGGAGTTTCAAAATGCAGATTAGAATGATGGGCTGGAACAAGGTCTTGGTTTGGAAGCAGCACGAAAACCTCATCTCAGGTTTCGGCAAGCTGAAAGTTAGGAAGGAAATGCTCGCCAGGATTTTTCAGGCTGGAAAAAAAGAAAAGAGAAGAGCAATAGGAGGCATGGCAGAGATTTATAAAACCATGAAAAACACAGAAAGGGTACAGAGAACTATTTTTCATGGTCTCTTTTAACACAAAATCTAGGCCTTTAATCAAACCAACACAAGAAAATTTCAAAGCAAATGCAAGGCGGTTCTTCATGTAACGTGTGGTCAAACTGTGGAAATCCTTGCCACAGTATTTTGCAGGTGCTAAAAATGGCACAAGTCAACAGGACAGCAGGTCATGAGGAAAGATACACTGAGGACTGATAAATATGTAAATCTCAAATGCAACTCAGAAGACCTTTAATGCACAAGTATTGGAGGCAAGGACAGTACTTGGAGGAAAAATATTAATATGTGTTTATTCTGTTCTCATACAGTGTATGTACATACATACCATAAAGCTTCAATTCCCCTGTAAGAACAGAGGAGACATTCAGTCACCCTGAGCTGGGTAGAAAATGCCCCTGCTCCTGTGATTCTAATGAGACGAACACAAAGACTGTGTCACTGGTCAGGGACAGGTCGCTCCTTCTGTTGATTCCCAGTTCAGACAGGCCCTTCTCCAGTAACGACAGGATGAGTGAAGGGAAAATCCACATCCACCAGCATCACCGTTTCCTCGGAGATGCTGTCAGGAAGCAGCAGTTTGACCAGAGGTGACTGTGCATGTCCCAGGATGCAATGAACATCCTTGCTTTGCCACAGGTTAAATTACCCCAAGCTGTGCACGTCATAATAGAATCATAGAATCATTTTGGTTGGAAGAGATCCTTAAGATCATCAAGTCCAACCATAACCTAAATAAGGTGCCTTCTTGGTGTTTCTCCGAACAAATACTCAGCATCCCTGAATGTCCTTGATGCTGCTTTGAGCCAAGAGAATGGACTGAAGACAGAAGAGGTCCATTCAAACTTGAATTACCCCATCACCCTATGACCTCATGTTTATCTGCAACCATGGTTGGACTCTTCCATTGTTTCCTCGAGAGTAGATGGGTCCAGCCCTGCAAGGTTAAACCCACAGCAATGCAGCACAGCGTTTTGGTGTGACCAAACCACAACCACACCCTGTATCATATTCAGGTCCCTGGGATGCTCCTGTATAATTTACTGGTGCAGGCGTAGCCTGTGCATCCTCCCAGCTGCAGCCATGGTGGGACAGTTGAGGCCAAAACAGCCCCAGGGCTGAGCTTCAGTGACATGGGGGTGCTGGACAAGGTGAGTTCAACTATGACTGAAGTCCTTGGTGTTCCTCATTGCCTACAGCTGTCTGGACATGCAGGGAGAATACAGCATTTGTCACCTGATCCAACCCTGTTGCTGATACTTCCGATCATTGCTGATCATGTTCAGTCTCTCCCCGAGAGTGTCACTCTCCTGCTCAGTGACCTCAAGTTCAGCTTTGCCTCTGGGGAATTGCAGCACAACTGGGCTTTAACCAAAATAAACTGTCCTGGCACAAATTCCTGTTTTTCAAGATATAGCTTTAAAATAATGAGGAGAAATTTCCCTCTTTCCTCACTCTTACAGGCAGCATGAGCTTCATTGTAAAAGTTTCAAAGATTGCCACCTATAACAGCATAGTGACCTCAGAATACCCACGTATTTATTTTCTCATGAGAGGCAATTCTGTGGCCGATGGAGATTTATAAGTCGAAAACAGACAAGATTTTCCATAGCTTGTAAACTTGTGGAAAAATCAGAGGGACAAAGACAACTTTGGACTTCGAAGCTGTAAAACAACACTCAGCCCATCTGATTTTAAGTGCTTTAGACCTTATATCAATATTGTTCTTCCACTGGGGAGCGGGGCGTTAGGGAGAAGGACCCAGCTACCCCAACAGCAGGAGAAATCTTTTGGAAACAACAACAAAACCACAGGCCTGGGTAATCCCTCTTAATAAAAACAAAGCTGCAGCTTGTATGTACAAGCTGGAATCAGGCAAATTTATTCCCCGCGAGACCAAAGCGATATCGAAGGGGTCACAGAAGTATTTTGGAAGCTCCCCAAGTGCATCCTTTTGTCATCTTCTCTTTTCTCTTTTAATTTGAAAGCATCAAGCCCCAAGTACTATAATCCAGCTTGGATCGCCCGCTCTGTTCCTCCTGTTATTTTAACTTTAGGCACAGCAATCCTTTGAAAAAGTGCCCCATTCCCACTGCCTGGGAGCTATGGGAAAAAGCTATCTTGGTCCTATCAGGAATGTGCCTCGCCTCTGCCCTGCGGTTGTGCAGCTTTCAGAGAAACTGGAGTCACGAAGTACCGCAGAATGACAGGCCACGACGTTCCCTTGGAAGAACTGGGGAAAGGAGGGGACAAGTGGATCAGCCTGTGCTGTCCCTTTGCTTCTCGGAGCTGGAGGAAAGTTGGAAGGACCTGGTTTGGTTTGGTTTGGTTTGGTTTTTTTCCTGCTTTTTGGGGATAGGAGTATTTAAGAGAGGTGGAAAATTTATGGACAACATGTGGGAGGGCTTTATAAAACCCATGCCCTGTGTGTAGCTGGAGGCCAAGTGAGATGCTGGAAAGCAGCTCACAAAATAATGGGAGCTTAGACATCTAGTACACATGGACATGGAGATTCCTACATGCCCGGATCTCCATCCAAAGTTGAATCCCATCCTGGAGATGGTGAGATGAATTCCTACCCACACAACCAAAGAGTTTCATGGGCATGGGGACCATGGAAATTATACAGCAAGGGTTGAGTAGGGAAGAGCAGGTTTTGTAGCTTGGGTTTGCTGCAGGTCCTACCTGACACAGCTCCTGGAAGTTCACCTTTAAGCCTGAAGGTTCAGTCCTTTTGAAGGTCAAAGACCTTAAGTGAGAAGAGAGGAATCGAATGAGCAAGTATTGACTCATGATGTGAGCATCTAGTACTTGCCTTCCAGTCAGCAGGGGTGTTAAGCTGGAGGACATTACATACTGAAAAGACACATCTGGCATTCCACAAATAGATCCCCTACCCATGGAAAATTAGAGTATTCTGCCCCAGACTCCCTAGCAGAGCTACAGGGATTGACAAGGAGGGACATGCTGAGACATCAGGACACCCAGTCTCTCAGGATGAGTCTGTGCATTAGTTCAGCCTTCACAAACAGGGCCAAAATCTACTTTCCATCCAAAACCAGTCTCCTTCTAACTGTACCACTGCCTTCCATCCCACAGCCTATTGCAAGTTCCAAGCTCCAAGAGTGTCTCATGCCGGAGTGTCTGAGACGTCCATCTGGGGATGGAAGATTTGACCCTCCAGGAGCTACAGGAGGTCCGTGACCTTCTGAACCAATCAATCAGGCAATATTCCCAAGCACATCTCAAATACCACTAAATTCCTATCTTTAGGCAACTGTAGCCTTGCCGTGCATGACCATCATCTCATACACCCAAACCCAGCAACTCCATCTGATTTGCAGGTTCAGCTTGTGACACCTGGTTGTCCAGAGTCCAGAAATGGTCAGGTCTTCCTTCCCTTGCTGTCCATAGCATAATTCTTACTGACTTCAGAGAAGGGGCCAGAAGTCACAGCCCTCAGTGGTGGAAAATGCATGGACAAGTGATGAGGAGGCAAATAACCGAAAACAGCTTGCCCAAAGCTCCCCTAAGCCACTGTCATGGCTCCCTTCATCTCAGCCTTCTCCTCAAGCACATGGACCAGCATCCACGAGTGAAAGTGCCAGTGACATCGTGCTTGGCACTTGATGGAACTCCCCCAATACCTTTAGCTGGGCAAAATATGGTTGGCTCCAGTATGAAAACACAAGCTGCTCTGAGAAGAGCTCTTCCCCCACTATCTGTGATCAGACGGAGCTGGTTAATCCTTTCGCAAGGGTGCCAGGCCAACTGCCAAGCCCGCCCGTGGGGAAGCCATCCAAACCTGACTCATCCTCGAGCGATTCAGATTGTTCCCTTTAGTCCTTTGGAAAAGGTTATCAGTCTTCTTGCTTCAGGCCAGAGCACGATTGATGGATGTGGGGGGAGAAGGCAACATACACCACGCTGGGCCTTCTTCAGAGAGGGGGACTTCATCTGTGGGAGGCAAATAGAGACATGTGACATTGTGCTGGTTTTCCCTCTACAGAAATACACTTTTCACGTGTGAAATAAGAGGTTTTGCACTTCTTTGCACTATCTGACTACCTTAGGAGGTGGCCTCGGGCTATCCATGGACCCCCAATCTGCTGGATGGGGACCTTGTGGAAAGCAAAGCAAATGATGAGTCACATACTTGGTATTCTGCACTTACAGCAGCACCCTGCAGCAAATGCACTGGCTGAACCACGAAATCCAGTCAAAGAAACAGCATGCCCAGTGCAAGAACAACTTAGAGCTGGGGTCATCACACCCTCCTTTCCACAGGCACCCCCAAGGTCATATTGTTTTCGAGGCTTTGGAGGAATCTGAGTGAGAACGCCTCATCTTTGCTGAACCACCCAAGCCAGGAGAGGACACAGTAAGCATCAAGCCACAGGCAGACCTACTGCTTCTTTCCATCCTTCCTTGGAGCAATCAAGCTCTTCATTTGTACACTCTTAGATGGGGAGGATGTCTCTCACCAGTCATGCAGCCATGCCAGTGTGTCTTCTGCAAATGTCAACATTGGTAAATAATTATAGGGACCATGTAGGAGGAAGAGGGGAAGAGCAATAGTAGCTGGAAGGTCTAGGGCGAGCTTGTTCTGCAGCAAACAGACCCACCACCACAGATTCCACACCTGGTTATGTCTCCAGACTGTGTCCTCTTCAACTGAGCCTACATCCACCCTTGCAGACACCCTGAGGAAGATTGTACTTCAAACCCTACTGTCTTTTGTCCTTGTTCAAAAGGTGATCCAGTGGCCGCTCAGATTCTGTGCATCGAGCACTTGGTCTTTCCAGCCTTGTTTCAGGTAAAGGTCTCCAGAGATTTTCCTTTCTCTGAAAAGCTTCCACCTTGCCCTGCTATGCACCACCTTTTTGCCCAGGGCTGGCAGAAGATGCCTCATAATTCCCACATATCCTGTCCACCGCAGGCTGGCTGACTCTTCAGAAGAACAACAAAAATTTCATGACAAAAAGAAATTGCCTATGGTCTCTGCTCTCCAGGACGGAAGGTGAGTTTCGATAGGGCCCACATGGATATAGCTCTATCAAGCAACCTACTACATGCCTGTCCATCCACATCCCTCCACACATGCACACCTCTTGGATGAAAGATGCATCTCTTCAGGTGGCTGTGTCTCCAGGAGCTGCCAAGGAGGCAGCTGTTTGGAGGAGACCTGCTGGTTCACTTGCCAGATGCACTTACTAAACTGTCACAAGCAGGGATCACACATGTAATTATAGCACTTAAGACTAAGAATATCTCGGAAGAAGATTTAGGAGTCCTTTTGACTGAGTAATGAACTGAAACTAAGAACAAAGCAGATAAGAACATCACTTCCAAATGCAGACTCTTTTGAAGCAATGGAAATAATCCTAATTAGATCAGGGGAGACATAGAAAGCAGGTCATAGCAAACATAATCTAAATGGGAGGGCATGCTTATGTCATCATGTCCCACCCAAAGTGGTCAGAATTAACCTTGGAAAACCTCAGAACCAGAGGCCATTTCTGATAACAGCACAGAGCAGCCGCACAACCCGCGCTTGTTTGTCAACGCTTGATGTGGCTTTGCCTCAGAGCTGTTCTGGCAGCCAAAGATAATTAACAACATCACTTTCCCATTAATCCGTGGCCCACACAGCCATTGGTGCATGGAAGCAAAACATGACGTTGCTGAGATCTACTTCTTTCCCCTGTTTTTACATCCGTTGTCCTTTGCCAAAAGCACCCAAAGCCATCAATAAGAACAAATCAATAACAGGCCTGTAATCACTTCCAGGAACGAAATGTGTGCCTATTTCTAGTAAGGTCCTAAAGAAAAGACCTTGGCCTCATTGCTCAAGCACACATAAAGGCTTCATAGGGTGCAAATCAACAAGTTAAAATATACAAATGAACTAGTTATTCCTTAAATATTTTACTGCTTTTTTTGTGTTAATACATCTTCTTGGTGGGCTTGAGGCTGAAGGCAGTTTGATGGGCACCATCAGTGATGTAAGTAGACGGAGGGAGCTTGGCACTGTCTCTTGAGTGCACATCAGCCAAGCTTATATTAATATAACACAGCTCCTCCAACAGGCTGGTGCAATGGCACAGATGGTGATGTTAGAGGCCAAGCATACACCAGAAAAGTAGCATTTTCTGAGACCAGAAAGGGTAATGACTCATGGGACTGTGTCCTTGTCAACAATTGACTGAGTGTAGCATTGAGGTCATCTCCAATCAGCGCTAAGTCCATGCTGCTGCAGCAAGGACCAGTCCTGCTTCACCCACCATGACCTTCCTAGCACACATCAGCTCCCACGCTCCTTTTGTGCAGCAAGGCTGGTCAGGGTCCAGCATGGGATTAAGCAATATTTCATTTTTCCAAGACCCTTTCACATCACTTTTCTGATTCAGTTCCCAGGAAGTGACTCCAGCGTTTGCACGGTTGGCGGGGAAGGTGCAATGACTGCAGATCTCTGACCAAAGCAGAGGGAACCAACAGCGTCTCATCCTCAAGAATGACTCCTGCTCACCCATAGACAGAAGAGGCAATTTCAGAGAGGATGGGTGTTCGTCACCACCCTCTGCAAGGTGCTCCCATGCAGCAGCATGGCAACCTGTCCCATCCATTTCAGTGCAAGATCCTGCACCTCAGCTCAAAATCTAGCAAAAGTGGGTTCTGCCAGGTTTCCTCTGGAGGATGTGGCCTCCAGCTTGGAGAACAATCTCCTGAGAGTGGTAACTTTGGCATCACTATAAGATCCTTTCGGCCTTCTCTGTTCATATATTTATTTGCTCCGTGCCAGAGCAGACATGATAACAAAATACATTTGCATTCTCTTTTAGGGTCCTTTGCATCATCAGAGGAACCTTTTCATGATTCAGGATCAGGCTCAAAAGTGACTTTGTCTCTAGGAGCGTATCACTTGCACATATCACATAGTATGTTAATGGTTTGGCATATCCATACAAGAGCTTGACAGATCATTTTAAATTTCAGTTTGAGGACAGCCCAGAAAGCTTCTTTTCCAAGGCAGGTTGCTGGCACCCCTTGATTTGGGTGTAGAAAAGGCTACTCATTAGATACACATATCCCTACTCATGGGAAGAGGAGCACTCAGCCATGAGCAATCTAGTGCTTATGCAGAAGATGAATCAAAATCATTTGAGCTAGACCTTAGGTTGTTTTTTCACAAATTGTTTTGGGGAACTCTATTACCCCAAAATGACTCTTCCGGAGAAGCCAAGGAAATGATACTACATCTCATGCAAAGACACATAAAGTCCTGTGTCAGCTCCTGTTTTCATGTCACAGTGAATCACACGATGCCTACCATAACTCATGTTGAAGGTCCTGCCTAGAAGCCAAAGGACTCAAATGCAGAAGTCTCAATTATTTCAACAGGAGTAGAATTACCTACAAAATATTCTTTCCTTTGATTGCATCATTAATGTCCAAATTGCTTACATTGTTCCTCATCAACATGGTGAGATTGCCTGGAAGTCTAGCTAACACCAGCAGGCTAACTTTGGTCGAATAAAGCCCTGGCTATTCCTCTATTGGCTGTACTACTTTACATAAAATGAGCATGTTATTTTCTTTCCAAACATCTCAGCTCATTCCCGGCACAAATCTTTGAGTTCACTACAGCCTTGGAGCAAACTGGCCAAGAGACAGTGAGGACACACTAAATGAGAGCAGAGCAGGCAGTGCTTGAGTCAGTGAAGCTGGAAATTAAAGGGAATGGTTATTTTTCTCTCCTTTTTTTCTGCTCTGGGATAGATAAATCCCTCTAATGTCAAAGTTCATATATTACCAGAGATGGTCATCACCAATTACATACCCATATAAATGTATTTTATCTGTCAAAATCACTTTAAGTAGCCAAGGTGCAAGTGCACAAATGGCCACCTTTGCATCGCACTGGTGTTCCCATGGTCCACAGCTTACACCAACTCTTGTCAAGGTCAGGAATAGCTCTGCACACCAGCACAGCCAGTACTGGCATCACTGCTGTGTTTCAGGGCACTCATGCTGTTGCACTGCAAGGATGGGAGAAGGTGGTTCCCTCAAGAACCCAACCTCCTCCATCAAAGGTTAAACCATGGAAAATTCCCAAGTACCAGATGATCTGCCATTTGCAAATCAGGCAGTTAGTTCTGTGTGTGCTTCTTTGACCAATTGAACTAGGACCTATATGAGTTGTCCTGTTGACTAATGGAAAGTTGAGCCTTAAGGTCTCTGAAGGTTGGGCCACTGAGCCTTAAAACTGATGTGCTTTACCAGTTTGTCTGAGACACTTTGGGCAGTACAGGACACTGTCACTGGGTTTTTATTTTTATTTTTCATCTTAATTTTAGCCAGAATGGAAGACCAAGATGATGGAAGAAATGTAGTAAGAGTATTTGAAATGGGCATGGAATTTTACACAGGACAGAGCTCCAAGAAATAGCTCCAAAACAAACTGCTTTAAAAAATTTAAAGTAACAGATTTTATTGGTGTTAGAAGGGTGGTTTCTCAGGGTTCTTATTTACTATGGCAAGCCTAAAAGGGAGGGAATATGTATTCCTACAAAACAGAAAGCAGGAGACGTGCCATTACACAGCCAGATAGCACACGAGACAAGGCTGCTCCACCATACATGCTGTTTACATAGTGGCATTTCATTCCTGTATGTTCATATACCAAAACACTTCTGTAGATACATATTGCTCAGATCACAGGCTTACTGCTTTGAGGAGAGGAAGGCTAAAGATGCAGATCAGTTGTAACCTGCTTCTTCACTTGGTCACTGAGAAAGGGGAAAAAAAATCCAGGTAACTGCTGCCACACATTCATTTTGTAAGTAAACACCTTGGGTATGGTTTTGCATTTCCTTCGGTCTAATACCTAAATTTCTGCAAAATGGGAAAGGAGGGAAAGGAAAAGCTCAGCCCAAGTTCCCACCATCCTCACCCTGAAGGCCCTTTCACAGAGGTCTATGAGCAGCAAAACAAGGAAAATGCAGCTTCTGGATGCAACCTTCAGCTCAGGCGAACATGCACTGGGAGAAATAATAACCCCTGGCAGGGCCCCAAATGAGCTATAATGTCTTTATGAGCCATTGTTTCCCTTCTTGATGGACCAGCTCTGATTCACCAAAAGAAAAAAAAAAAAAAAATGCTTTTGCAAGGCAAGAGGAAAAACACATTGGAAAACACAGAAGTGAGACCCTGCGTTGTGGGAGTCCAGCTGTTATTTACCCTGGACAGCTGGATGGACAGTGTTGAAATGTCTTCATGGACAAATCTGCTTGATGTCTGCTTCAGTCTCTTGTGTCTGTGAACCTTGCTGTGAAGTTTTCTTTACGGGGCTGATGTTTGGGGCAGCGCTGCAGCTAAAGGAACTAAAGCAGTTTCTCTTGCCTGACTCCTACCACCACCACATACCCCACTGGTCACACAAATAGGGCTTATGTGAAGGTGAAAAAGGCTGAAATCTGACCTGTTTCATCCGTCAGTTGATCATTTAGCCAACTGAGAAGACCGCTGGCCATCTGGCTTGGGAGAGGGTGCTGAGGCTCAATTTGTTTGTGCACTTGGCAGCACCTTGAGCCATTGGAGTTGTCCACGGGCACCCAACTATGCCCTGTGGGAGCTCATGCAATTAAAGAATAGCAAGCAGAGGCAAGGTCAGCACTTCTAAAATGACATCTGCATGTGGGCAACAGACCTAGAGACCCTCCTGGCTTGTGACTGAGCCTCTGTCTAGATTACCCAGCTATATTGATTAGATGTCCAAGTGACTGGAGCAGGAATCTGGACATGTAGAGGACAGGGAAATACCAATATTTAAGAGTCTTCATATTGGACTGAATCCAGCCATTTGTGCTATGTCAGTGTCAGATGTCTAGTGATGTCTGAGATGCTTTAGTAAAACCTGTGCTCCTCACAGGGCTGGGAGATATGGAATAGAATCATAGAATCGTGTTGGTTGGAAGACACCCTTAAGATCATCAAGCCAAACCATAACTTAACTCTAGCACTAAACCGTGTCCCTAAGAATCTCATTTATGCGTCTTTCAAACACCTCCAGGGATGGTGACTCCACCACTGCCCTGGGCAGCCTGTTCCAATGCCTCACAACCCTTTCCAAAAAGAATTTTTTCCTAATATCCAATCTGAGCTTTCCCTGGTGCAACTCGAGGCCATTTCCTCTCGTCCTGTCACTTGCTACTTGCGAGAAGAGACCAACCCCCTCCGTGCTCCAAGCTCCCTTCAGGCAGTTGCAAAGAGTGAGAAGGTCTCCCCTCAGACTCCTGTTCTCTGACACAGGTCCTACTGGAGACCTGTGAGCTAAGTAGCTGTGCTCCAGCTGTCACCAGACACCTTCATACAGACAGCTTGAGTCCAGCTCCAAGCTTTTCTTCCTTCCTTCCTTCCTTCCTTCCTCCTCTGAGCCAAGCCATGCAGATCCATGCCATGAAAAGCACTTCTGTGCAGGGCTCATGGTGTCAGGCAGAGCTACCTACAGGCATGCCGCCAAAGGGACCAGTCATGGAGACATTTCCTCACAATCTGTGTACCACAGCTGGCTCTCATGCCATTGCCTCTTGCAGCCCAGCCTGGCCCTGCAGAAGGACACAGCAGGCTGGCTGGGAAAGAGATGCTTTTGCATCTTAAGATGTCTTTTGCAAATGCTACTGTAGCAGAGCTCCCACCATGCTCACAAGGAGTCTGAGGGTGGTGTGTCCTCCTGTGCTGGATGAGAGGGATTTATTTTTGGCAGCATGAAGTGCTGTACCCTTATTGGACTCCACCTCTGCATGTTCACTTTTGGAGAGTCCTCTGCTGTTTCTAGAGTGATGCTGATTTACCTGGCTGCAGAGGTGGTTTGGAAGCAGCTGTTAGAGTGGAGAGATCCCGCTTTGCTCTCTCACTCCAGGACACTTTGAATGAAAATAACCTACCGAAATTCGACAAGGGCAGGTGTAGGGTCTTGCACCTGGGGAGGAACAACCCCAGGAACCAGTACAGGTTGGGGTGGACCTGCTGGAAAGCAGCTCTGCAGAGAAGGACCTGGGAGTTCTGGTGGACAACAGGGTGACCATGAGCCAAAAATGTGCCCTTGTGGCCAAGAAGGTCAATGGTACCTGGTGTGCATTAAGAAGAGTGACCAGCAGGTCGAGGGAGGCTGTTCCTCCCCTTCTGCTCTGCCCTGGTGAGGCCACATCTGGAGTTCTGTGTCCGGTTCTGGGCTCCCCAGTTTAAGAAGGACAAGGAATTACTGGAGGGAGTCCAGCGGCTACGAAGATGCTGAGGGGTCTGGAGCATCTTTATGAGGAGAGACTGAGAGAGCTGGGGCTGTTCAGCCTGGAGAAGAGAAGCTGAGAGGGGATCTCATCAGTGTTTATAAATATCTCCAGGGTGGGTGTCAAGAGGATGGACCAGACTCTGTTCAGTGGTGCCCAACGACAGGATGAGGGGCAACGGGCACAGACTGAAGCACAGGAGGTTCCATCTGAACATGAGGAGAAACTTCTTTCCTTTGAGGTGCCAGAGCCCTGGAACAGGCTGCCCAGAGAGGCTGTGGAGTCTCCTTCTCTGGAGACATTCAAACCCACCTGGACACCTTCCTGTGTGATCTGCTCTGGTGAACCTGCTTTAGCAGGTGGGTTGGACTGGATGATCTCCAGAGGTCCCTTCCAACCCCAACCAGTCTGTGATTCTGTGATTCATGTCTTGAAAGCACAGAGTCATGCTTCTGAAGCCTTCAAGAACCACCTTCATTCCCACCAGTGGGAACGGCAGGCAATACTTTCTTCCACCCTAGAAAGCTCCTCAGATATGTGCAAAGATAGAATCTACATTGTCCCAGCTGCTCTGTGCTCCTCTACACAGTGTGGGCTTGGAAAGCCAGTGCATTGGCTCGTCTAAGTACCCAAAAACACTTCCCAGAAGCTTGAAGCCTTGAGTCTGACACTGCCTGGGGTCCCAGCCCTGGGAGAAGGACATCTGGCTGGAGATGGTCCCCGCTGGGGAAAGGAGCATCTCGCTTGGAGCCATGAGCAGCTGAATACACACCAGGACATTCTAAATGCAGGGAACAGCCAAGTCCACCCTGCAGGGCCTGGAGAGCTGCTGTTCAGCTTTGAAGAAGAAAATGTCCCATAGGCTTCAGCCACCCAGCAGAGGACCCATGAGACTCTATCGTCATTGAGGTTCTGAGAGCCTACAGCCTCCCTAGCTCCTACCTCAAGCACACCTGTCTAAAACTGTGGACCCAAACCTCTCCTCCACCAGCTACACTGGAGCCTGAAGTCCCCAGTGTATCCAGGGTGGTTTTGGCAATCTTTTTCGTGGGAGCCTGAAGATATCTGCTCAAGCCAAGAAGTACCTGTGTTTTCAGATCTAGTCTGCTCACCAGACCCATCTCAGCACGGAGCCTTGCTGACATCAGTGGCAGTTCAGCTCAGGAGGCACCACAGTGCAACCATCCCTTACCAGAGTAACCAAAGGATGAAGACCTGCTCATGCAGACTGTATATAAACCATAATTCCCTTCCAATTTAACACCTTCATGATCATAAGATCCCCTGAACCACCCTTCACACCTTCCAAAAGCTGTGAAAGACTGTAAAAATTCCTGCCAGGTAGATGAAGAGTTAATATTCCTGCTACCTGGGAGGTTATCACTGAAATGGGACTCCTGCACAGCAATGACAACTTATGGGCACAGCTCCACTGTGATGGTTTCTTCAGAACTAGTTGGTCTGTCTTCTTCTGTCTAGGAGGTCCATTTGTAGTAAAAAAACTATAAATAGTCTGATGGTTGGGAGAAGAAATAAAAAAGGGCCGCTGCTGGGTCATTTAATGTATAGAAAAATACATATTCACTTCATCTGCCTTGTAAACCTCAACTGTTCAAGTTTATCACTCACTGCCAAAAATGCTATTACGGCAGCTTGAGATTTCAAAGACAGTTTTATTCCTGTTTCTGACTGACCTTTGGATGGATTTTTCAACTCGGAAAGAGGAAAAAAAAACATTTTATGTGCTCCGAAATGGAGCTTAGAAGGTTTAACACATTTCTAAGTATAGACATGGTGATTTACGAGGATTCTGTCTTTTTTCAGCCAAGAACAATGTATGGGTTCTGACAAGGACTCCGGGAATCTTTGAGACTTTAGGTTTATTTATGATGGAGTGTGTGCAATCCAGTGGCCAAGAAACTGGACTTATTACTTGGCTCTGCCACGGACATGTTGAACAACCTAAGAACTTTCCCTTCCTGTGTCTCTTCTTCTCTTTAGTGATGGTACACTGAAGCCAAAAACTTTTTCCTCTCTACTGGTTTCCAAATAAACCAATACAGCCCAGTCATTTTTGTGGTACCAGACGATGCTTCTTTGTCAATAATCCCTGCTTCCTGCAAGATTTTAATACTACAGTTTCCAAGGGTTGACCAACCCAATTACATTGATATCACCAGATAGTTGGGGCTGTTAATGAGTGCTGGTGCTTAGATTCATACAGACTAACCTCAATACTTGCTCCTAAGAGCTTACCACGAATGGTTTGCATCAAGGAATCATACAGATGGCCTAATAATGAATGACAGATCGACTGTGTTAAGAGCTGGACAAAGCGTCATAGAAAGGCAATCCATGACTCAGAGAGAGCACAAGTTTCATTGCTGTTGCGGAACAGCACTGGGGCAAGGTCCATATTTGCCCTTAGATGAGGCTTTAACATCTGAGTCCTCAGGTGTTTGCATCACACTACCCATCACACTCACCAACCTAATAGAAAACTATCAGTATTTAGGGCATGAAAGCCTTACACTGGAATTGCTGGAATTTTTTTTGCCACACAAAGAAACCTGGCTTCATTCCCAGCCAGAAAGAAGCCCTAAACATAGGTGTGATTCATCTACTGTGAATAAGTCAGTGTTAACAAAAGCACAAGCAGGTTCCAATTTCTGACGGTGTTCTCCAAATCCCGCGGAAGCATCAAACCTGTGCATGCCCCAAAAATGTGTCCCTGCAGAGTGGGTACACACAGCTAAGGGATAAATGTAAATACCATAGAATAGTAGAATCATAGAATAGTTTGGGTTGGAAGGGACCTTCAAAGCTCACCCAGTGCCCCCCCTGCCATGAGCAGGGACATCTGCACCAGCTCAGGTTGCTCAGAGCCCCGTCCAGCCTGGCCTGGGATGTCTCCAGGGATGGGGCATCCACCACCCCTCTGGCCAACCTGGGTCGGTGTTTCACCACCCTCAGTGCAAAAAATTTCTTCCTCATATCTAGCCTGAATCTCCTCTCCTTTAAATCCCAGTATAAAACCTCAGCCTTAACCTGACACAGCAGGATCTCCACAGGAGACGAGTACTCTCCAACCTCACTAGGGTCTAGGGAGCGGTGAGTTATTCAGGTGCTTGAATCTGAATAGTAGATCCTGCCACCTCTGTAATCCTGTAAAAGGTTGATCTGTACGCGTATATAGGCACATTCATGTACACACTCATCTACACGGGCCCATGGAGCCCATGTCTTCAAGGCCATTCTTTCTGACAGTAAAAGCAATCCAAATCGTCACCTCCTATTCCCTTGGAGATAGGCACAGGCCTGGCATGCACACAGAGGCAGTACAACTGGGCAGCTGTGTCCACGTGTTGTTGTGTAGGGGCACTAGACCTCCCTTGGTCCCTCAACATTCCCTCCTTCCTGCTCCCCTTGAACCGGCATCGAGGTGCAAACAGCCGCCAAATGTGGGGGAAGACAAGGCTCGTGCTCCCAGCTGGGGTGCTGGTGCAGGCGGGAAAGCAGTTCTCTGTGCTGATATGAGGGTCAGGCCTCCAACATAACATCATAGAATCACAGAATCATAGAATCATGGAATAGTTTGGGTTGAAAGGGACCTTCAAATTTCATCTAGTCCAACCCCCTGCCATGAGCAGGGACATCTTCGCCCAGATCAGGTTGCTCAGAGCCCCGTCCAGCCTGGCCTTGAATGTCTCCAGGGATGGGGCATGTCCAGGTGATGATCTACACCCAGGGTCAATGTGGTCTCCATAAGCACCCCTTCTTTCAGCATTATCCCCTAAAATCTCCCATGGCGGGCTGCCCACATCACAAAAACTCATCTCCAGCTCATCCTCACTCCTCTCCCTTTCCGACCCCTCCCCTCCACCCTGAAGACATCCTTTGACCAAAACGAGCCGTGGAGGCTAGAAAAGACACTGACGTCAATGTAAAAGTAAACCGAAGAGGTCTGGTTCCTGTATCATCACTGCGCTGGGCTGAGCACTGGGGAGCGAGCGCACGGTCGCTCGGTCGAGGAATCTGGGAGAGGGCTCGGGGATCGGCAGCTGAGATTTCTCATTCAGGCTGTGTAAGTAACTGGCTGCGGCACGTTTCGGGCTGGGAGAAGGGGGGAGAGGGAGAGAGGTTCACCAGCTGCAGCTGGGGAAGGCAGCGTGCTCCGGTCCTGGCTGGGCTGAGAGACTGGAGGGATGCGGATGGGGATGGGAGAACTTGAGAGCGAAGCACGTGGGTTTGGATGTGGTTTGGGTCCATACAGATGGGAACAGCGCTGGAGAGGGGGGATCTCCTGTGCCGGGTGCTGCAGAGGTAGAGGAGGGTCGGGGAGTTTAGGGCTGGTGCAAAGGAAGAGAACATCTCATTGAGGGAAATGTGGATGTTTCTAAATAGGGAACTGGATGCCAAAGTGCCTTTGTGCTGGCCTGTTATCTCAGTCAGCAACGCATGTGTGAGGTACACATACATGTCTGTATGTAAAAAGCAGGCTGCGGGCAGAGCCGTCTGAGGGATTCTGCACGAAAAATTGAGTATTTCTGATATACTTCCACATACTGACTACCTCTGTCAAGTCCAGCTATATATATATATTCATATACACATCCTGCAAGTGTCCCTGTACAGAGATGCAGAGATATACACAAAGCTTTTAGACTCAGGTCACAACAAACTGTTCTGAGAAGGCTCAAAATGAACTTTATAATATAGGGTTAGGAAGCAGAAAACTTTCACCAGGGAAACAGTATGGAAATGTCCCTACTTTGGGTGCTATGTGAATGGGGAGAGCAGCCAGGGCAGAGCTGGGGTGGGTGAGAGGGATGAATGGCCCTGCAGCTCCATGAGCGAGTTGCTGCCAGCTGAGACATGTCCAGCCACAGTACATCATATAGAGACTATCTCCCATCATTTACACAAATTTTACTCAGTGGCAGAGCGTGACAAATTGGCAATGCATCTCTTCGCACTCATTGCAGTTGTGTTTTGGTAACACGAGGAGCCTTTTCTTCTAATATTTCTCACATGCCAGGGCTGATTTCTCTTCTTCAGCAAAAAAATAGCCCTTTTCCTGAAATGGCAGCTCCTTCAGCAAAGCTAAAACTCCCCCATTCGGGAAGAAAAGAGAGCGGTAGTAAAGTTTAATCCCTATTATATGTGCATGGCAGTCTCAATTGAAAACCAGCAGGGCAAATGCTTCTGTCCTCCACGATTAGACGCAATTCTGCATCTCAGCTTGTTCTGTAAATCCCTCCCTGAGCAGAGGAAAGCTGGGCAGACATGGAAAAAAGGAGGCAGAAATGCCCACCACCTCCATGTCATAGCATGTACTGGCACAAGTGAGGACAGAAGCCTGCCTGTGGTGGAAACCTCTTTACTAAGAAACTTTTCTGTATCTCCTTTGTGCACAGAAATCTCTGCTAACCCACAATTAGAAAGAAAATCCCCTTCTTCCCACCTCCTTTCTTATAAGGACACATGGCAACTTAGCAATGCAATTGAGCAGCTAGTTCATTAATCAATCGATTTCAGTGCATTTTGCTTCACTCTGCTCGAGCTTCCATCCCCATCTCCTCAGTGCATTGAGATTAAACACAGACAGGGAGCCGTTGCTTCCCTCCCTGCAGAGCGTAAAGGTGCCAAAAGCACCCTACAAGTCTTCCTTGCCCTGTTTTGAAGAAGCAGGCAAAGGCCAAGAAAGGAATTGTACATGAAACATCTCTCACAGCACGTTCTCCTGGAAACAGAGCAAGCAGAACAGGGGAGGCTGCTGAACAGAGCAATAAATCCCACCATGTGCACGTACAGCACCGTCGCAGCTCTGCTCCCCCTTGCGTGCATCGTGCCCTGGGGATGACGTGGTTCCCGCAGGGACGTGGGCTGTCCTGCCCTCATGTCCCCCTTTGGAAGACCGAACCCCGCACTCCACCTTGTCAGAAGGGCTGTGGGATCTTGGCTATCCGTATTTGCACAGGCTGGAGACACGTAAACAGGGGTGTTTAGCAGGCAGGTGCTCGGCACATTCAGGGAAATCTCACCCTTTAAGGAGACGTGAGTCTCGACGTGTAAAAACAGAGACATCCAGATTCCTGAGCCCTTTTCTAAGGTGGGAGCCAAAAATCCCCCATGGGAGTAACGCTCTAACAAACACACAAAGCACACATTGTTTGGACTTTCCTTTATACCACAGACTGTTATAGTAGGTTTCTATTAATGCCCAGTTGCTAGGTTTAGGAGGAGGTGAGACAATATATTACCTAAACGTGCCTGTTAGCAAACATCCTGCGACATCTAAGGTAAAGTCTACAGCCCCTTCTGAGGATCTGCTTTTTCTTAGCAAGCCCATCTGTAAATACCATAAGGACCCTGACATCCCTTCTTGCTCTCTCTTTTACCTCTCCTCCAGTTTTCACACTTGCATTTTAATTTGCAGCTTTTAGCTCGAGATTTTGCTCCCACTCAAAACGACTGATTAAGGACACCTGAGCAAACTCTCTTGACAACTTTGCAGGGAAACATTTCCCATCCAGTAAGCCCTAGAGAGGCACGGCAGAGTCCAGCTAAGCATGATGAAGTCCAGAGACAGCAGTAGTTGTGCTGAGGTGAAGAGTGAACCAGGGGAATAGAAAAGCGAAGCCCAGGGCCAGAGCGAAGTAGGTCAGTAAAGCTGTGTGGGTCAGATGGGCCAGCTGAGCTGGCTGTGACACTCAAAGAAAGGATGTCACCCATCAAGATGACACTAACCAGGAATGCTGCTGTTCAATCTCAGCGTGATATTTACTGGGGTCGATACGCCATTAGTGTATAGACACAGAGGAACTGAATTCTTTATTATCTTTTATGTATAATCCATAAAGGATGTGTATCTCATCTATCACAGCCTCAAAAGCACCACTGGAGCCATTATCACACAGCAGAAAGGATGACTTCTCCCACCTCGGTGCCAAAAGATTTACTGTCAAATGCCCCCTTCTCTTCGTGACTCCCACCTTTTGTACAAATTCCTGCCAAAAAGACAGGGCTCTGGGAAATAGCCCTAAGGTGAACAAACACGGAGTGTGGATCCCGGTGTGGATCCCCTTCCTCACATGCACTGAGGATATCAGCCCTCTCCATGGGACACCTGGAGAGATGGATTTGGGTCTCATTGGAGAGGTGCCCCATAGTGAAGCTATCACAAGTAGGCTTTGGCCTCATGGATGAGGTGGGGATACTGTGGAGGTTTGCCAAAATTCTGTTTTATCTAGGGTTACAAACAGCTGCAAACACCTACATTAGAGTAGTTCGTTCGCTGCAGGTGGACATTGGCAAGAGGAAATAGCACCAAGCTCTGAGCATGTGGACCCACCCAGAGTATCTCCCAAGTAACAAGTGATAGGACAAGAGAAAATGGCCTCAAGTTGTACCAGGAGAGGTTTAGACTGGATATTAGGTAAAAATTCTTCATGGAAAGGGTTGTCAGGCATTGGAACAGGCTGCCCAGGGCAATGGTGGAGTCACCATCCCTGGAGGTGCTTAAAAGATGCATAGATGAGGTTCTTAGGGACATGGTTTAGTGCCAATGTTAGGTTCACAGTTGGACTCAATGATCTTGAGGGTTTCTTGCAATGAAAATGATTCTATGATTCTGTTATTCTATCCTACAACCACGTCAGGCGTTCATAACCTACCAGGGTCCTCTCAGAGTGATGAACCCAGAAAGATATAGTAAAGTGGGTACCTGGGCTCTCCGTGGGGTGTTTGAGCATCGTCTTGCTGGTCTGTCCGCTCTCCAAGAGCTAGTCAAGGAGCAGTGCAAACTGAACCCACAGGGCATGCCTTCCCCTGTAACCAGCATGGCCTTTGTCATTACCCATCTCAACTGGGAGGCTTATTAGCAGGACATTTAGCTGGGTACAATTCCATCCTCATCCCAAGGGTTCTCTTCTGGCAGGATGGAGAGGGAAAACTGGGGTTGTCATGCTGGGTTTCACCTGCTTGGCACTTGCAGAGTCGCAATCCCCCAGCAGTCAGGCTGGCTCCTGTTGGTTGAATATGCCAAGCAATACATCTCTGAGAAAAATCCAGGCTGCCAAGCTGTGTTACGCTGTCTCCAGCTACCAATTATGTAGATAAATCGATTGTCATTAGAGTGATGAAGTATCTCAACAAAATAAACTTTCAGGAACAAGGCGGCCCATTTTTCACACATCAGCCTCAAGGCTTCCTGCTGCTTTGATCAAATGCAGAGAAAATTGTCTCCAGGCTGCGCTGGTGTTAGAGATACAGACTTGTGAAGGTTGGAGCAAGCCAGTGAGGGACAGAAATTTCTAATAGACCAATAACTGCACATTTTTGCACTGTTGTGCAAGGCAGGTAGAGCGGATACTATCCAAACGGGTCCAGGGCTGAGTTGTGGAGCAGGGTTGCAATACGATAGAGTTGCCCAGGGCAGGGTTGCACAAGGCAAACATGCTGCCCCCAAGCCACCCCTTCTTCCACCACCCACAAAGGGGTTTGGCAATGTTGGGAGCAGTGCACAGGCATTTCCCACTGCTGTCTCAGCCACATGGATTCAGGTCAGCAGCACAAAGAGTTGTTACACCCCACTGTTGCATGAAGCCACCATAAAGTTCACTCCAACCAGCAGCCACCTCAGAGGATACTCGGGACTGAAATAGCAATGGGCAGATGTCAGGAATCATCATCACTGGCAGGAGAGGGAAAGGAAAGGGAGTTGTGCTGCCTCTGGCCCCTGACTAGATTATGTCTATCTCATACCAGGGATATTCATCTCTCACTCACAACAGTATTAAGTTCAGCCAGAGAATCAGAGCTGCTAAGACACTAGCAGTAAAAAACCCAAAGGTGGGATTCCTCGTGAGCAGCTTACCTGGGAAAGTGCACTATTATTTTGAACGCACTGATTTATTAATTCACTCAGGATGGCTCAAACCACTAGTTCGTGCCCAAGGGAGTTCAGCAGTGGAGCTCAGCATCTTGACTCGCAGTATTGCGACTGATATATGACTAGCTGTGATCGGATGGCATATCTAAAAATACAGAGCCTGTGGTTTATTTTTCTTGGAAAATGGAGAGACACTCAAAGAAGCAGAGCCCAGTTTAGCAACCACAGCAGGCCGGATTTTTGCTTTAAAGAAGCCAGCAGAATTTGCCCAAAAGAAGGTGCCACTTAGGTTGTGTTGCAACATTGGATTAACCTGCAGCTCTAGCACCACGGGGGGATCCTCCATCTGCCCCAGCTGCTGCTGGATCTCTAACTCTGTATTACAGTGGACAAAGATGTGATTCACACATTCCTGCTGTAGAAGACGTGAGCAATAGGATTTCTCTTACCCAAAGGAGGTCTCTACACTTGGACCACCGCAAACGGGGCTGGCCATTTAGTACAGATTTGTATTAATGAACTAAGCCCTGTGACATGAACCCATCTTGCACCATTCCCAGAGAAGCTGCCACAGATGTCTCTGGACCTGTTATCAGGTCTGCCTTCGGTCAGCTCTTCTCCAGGCTAAACAAGCCCAGTTTTCCTGGTCTGTTCTAGTGGGTCACGTTCGCTGGACCTCAGGTCATTGTCATTGCTTTGGTTTGGACCTTTTCCAAGACAGAGACACATGCCTCTTTCTTTAGCCCATTTAACGCTATTTATTACATCTAATAGCGCTTTTGTAGAAAAAAATCCCTCCAGACAATGTAAAAGGCATGTCAAATAGCACCTTATAGCACCTCCTGACATAAGAAAGACTGAAGCTATCAGTAACAAGATGAAGTTACGGAAAGGAATGATTCAGCAGTGACAGGCTGAGCTTTTTCTCCTGATAAAAGTTTGCTTTGAGACCATAAACACAATGTGGAGCAGGGCCTTGATCTTCTCTCCATTATGTCATTCATTGCCCACACCTCAACAAGTTCAATGCTTCCTTGATAACCAATCACAGAATCACAGAATGTCAGGGACTGGAAGGGACCTCGAAAGCTCACCCACTCCAACCCCCCCGCCGGAGCAGGAACACCCAGATGAGGTTACACAGAAAGGTGTCCAGGCGGGTTGGAATGTCTGCAGAGAAGGAGACTCCACAACCTCCCTGGGCAGCCTGGGCCAGGCTCTGGCACCCTCACCATGAAGAAGTTTCTTCTCATCTTTAAGTGGAACCTCTTGTGTTCCAGTTTGTACCCATTGCCCTTTGTCCTATCATTGGTTGTCACCGAGAAGAGCCTGGCTCCATCCTCCTGACACTCAGCCTTTCCATATTGATAACCATTAATGAGGTCGCCCCTCAGTCTCCTCTTCTCCAGCTCCAGAGCCCCAGCTCCTCAGCCTTTCCTCACACGGGAGATGCTCCACTCCCTCCAGCATCTCCGTGGCTGCGCTGGGCTCTCTCCAGCAGTTCCCTGTCCTTCTGGAACTGAGGGGCCCAGAACTGGACACAATATTCCAGATGCGGTCTCACCAGGGCAGAGCAGAGGGGCAGGAGAACCTCTCTGACCTACTGACCACCCCCCTTCTAATCCCCCCCAGGTCCCATTGCCCTTCCTGGCCACAAGGGCCCAGTGCTGGCTCATGGTCACCCTGCTGTCCCCAGGACCCCCAGCTCCCTTTCCCCTACACTGCTCTCTGACAGCTCGTTCCCCAACCTATACTGGAACCTGGGGTTGTTCCTGCCCAGATGTAAGACTCTACGCTTGCCCTTGTTATATTTCATTAAATTTTTCCCCGCCCAACTCTCCAGCCTGTCCCGGTCTCTGGATGGCAGCACAGCCTCTGGCGTGTCAGCCACTCCTCCCAGCTTGGTGTCATCAGCAAACTTGCTGACAGTGCACTCTATTCCCTCATCCAAGTCGTTGATGAATATATTGAATAATACTGGTCCCAGTACTGACCCTTGAGGGACTCCACTAGATACAGGGCTCCAACTAGACCCTGCCCCATTGACCACGACTCTCTGGCTTCTTTCCTTCAGCCAGTTCCCAGTCCACCTCACTACCTGATCATCCAGACCACACTGGTAACCATCAATGGTGACAATCTATTCCTGTTTATAACCTCATCCCAGGCAGAGAAAATATCCCCTGGGATTTCTGAACCATCGCATTTCCACCTGACTTAGGTCCACAGCAGGTTCACTCTGCCCCATGTTAGAGACAAAAGTGTCCATGATCCTATAGCAAAACCCACCAACACCATCAAGGGTGCCTGCTGGATTCTGCTGCCCACCCATTTGTCTTCAAGAGAAAACTGATTACTCTGCTACTCCAGTTTCCAGTAAGTAACCACATTAAATCATGTGCATAATTCCCTCCTTCCCTTCCTGAAAATTTCCCAAGGCATGTCTGTACCTTGTGCTTAGAGGGGTCATTTCAGCAATAGGAAAACGGAGGCACCTCCCGAGAAAGTGGCTCTTTGTCCCCGATGAGGCCCCTTGCACAGAGCTCGCCGCAGGAGCAGGGACTGCCTGCAAGGACAGGAGCTGTAATTCCAAACAGCTGAAAACACAAAGCAAAACACCCCCTCTAAAATAACAGGCGAAAAAAGTTAGCAAATGTACCAGCTTGTTCCAGAGGCAGCAATATTAGGAATCATTTGTAACCGGGCAGCAGCAGCAGGGTGTTTGCAGGGGTTTTTTTCTCCCCCAATGGGGCCCTTTTCTTTTCTTCCTGTTCCTATAGGGTTTTTCATCACTGTGGCATTTCCTACTATAATCCATCAGATTTATGCTGCCCTGTTCCAGATCAGAGGATTGCTGAGCTCTGTGCGTGTCTAACAAAAGACAGCTCTGCCCTGAGCCGTTCACAATCTCTACAAACCAGGCGAACAAAGGGGATGGAGAGGAGGATTAGCATGTTTGCCGAGAGTAGGGAGGGGATGTCTTTCTTTGAAGCCATTTGAGGATCATGGGTCCAAAGACCAGATTTTCTGAGATACAGACGTCCTTCCTTCCAGGCTAGGCTGCTCATATGGCAAATGACACTGGGCATGGAACAGATGGCCCTGGAAGCACCCTGCTGCCCCTTACTAGGTCTGTGCTCACTGCTAAATCAGAGCAGGTGGAGGTACCAGACTGGTCCCCTGAGGTCCCCACCACCTCCTAGCCCTGCGTTCACGGATACCCCTTCTGTCCTCTGCAGCCTCACAGGGTGCAGCGAATATCGCGTTGGAGGTTTTCCAGCTCAGCCTTGCCACGTTGCGCATCCAACCTCCCCAAAGGCAAGAGCAGAGTGCTGAGACCTGCCTGGGACCACCCTGGAGCCACATCCCAGTGCAGCCACACCAAGCATCCTGCCAGTTCCTACGTTGCCCTCCTGCTCTGCCCAGCTCTGACCTCCCCAGGGTGCGTGTGCCCAAGCGATGCCAAAGCCTGCACAGCTTTCCCCTCCAAGCACCAGTGTCCCTATGTGCCCAGTAAGAAACAAATCGGGCAGGAAATACTTTTCTGGGAATGTGGAGAGCTCCATGGTGAGGTTGTGACACTGGACATTGTGTTCTTGGCAATTAGCTCCTGAAGCTTTGAAAAAAAAAATCAAGAAAAGAATGAGAGGTGGCTGCTGGCCAGATCAGGGGTTGGGGGCCAGAAAGGTCAGAGTGGGACCTTGCAAGGGATCCCAACATGGGTTGGGTCACAAGGGGCAGTCAAGACACGACATGCCTTGTTGGGTCGCTAAAGGGCCTCTTCGGCCTATTTTGTTGGTGCCTTGACTGAGGAACCTTCTCAGAAACCTCACCATTGTGCCAGCTGTGGTGAACTGGGCAGACTGGGATGGAAAGAGGGTTCCTGACACCCCCACAAGGTACATTCATAGCAGGACAGGGCACATCCAACTTCACACCCTTTGCCATACAAGAACTGGAGACAGGCAGGACCAATGCACTCCAAACCAGTCACCCAGGAGAGACCTCATGGTTCACCCAGAGGACCGGCCTGCTCTTTGTGTCCTGCAGACATCTTCTTTTTTTTTTTTTTTTTTGCAGCTCAGCAGGTCTGTCAGCAAAAATGCCATGGCCCAGGGAGAAAAATGGAGGGGGAGGCAACAGTCAGAAAAATCAATTCCCAAATATGCGGTGGGCAGGCAGGAAACTGGTTCTTGCACATTTTCTCCCCCGTCCCTGAGTCACCCAACAGGAGCCACGACTGTCATTTGGGAACCACTTGTCTCTCCCTGTCCCTCATCAAACAGACAAATCGCAGCTGGATCCTATCAGCAGAGACTCCCATATGGCAGATGTCTGATCTCCCTCCTTTTACAAACATGCAGATGGGGAGCCTGTTCAGAGGCAAGGCCACATGCTCATGGTGGCCTCTGCCCTTTGCAGTCCTCTGAGGACAGTAAAGTGACAGCCCAGCGAGGACTGGGAAGCACCTGTGATCTTGAGCAGTTGGCAGGGGACATCAACTGCTCTCTGCTGAGCTTCTTATGTCAGGTGTAGAATCATAGAATCGTAGGATAGTTTGGGTTGAAGGGACCTTCAAAGCTCATCCAGTGCCACCCCTGCCATGAGCAGGGACATCTGCACCAGCTCAGGTTGCTCAGAGCCCCGTCCAGCCTGGCCTGGGATGTCTCCAGGGATGGTTCATCCGCCACCTCTCTGGCCAACCTGGGCCAGTGTTTCACCGCCCTCAGTGTAAAAAATTTCTTCCTCATGCCTACTCTGAGTCTCCTCTCTTTTAGCTCAAGACCATCACACCTTGTCCTATCACAACAGGCCCTGCTAAAAAGCCCGTCCCTGGGTAGGTGCAGCTGCCTCTGGGCCCTGCTGAGATGCCATTACAGAGGCAGCTGAACCATCTTTTATGGCTCATCACAGCCTCTCTTGCCCATGCTGAGGGTCAGGCAACCAGCCCTGGGAGTGTTGAACATGACCAGTGGCCATGGTCCAAGCTCTCCTTCTCCAAGCAGAAGCAGCATCCCCAAAGAGGCCAATTTTAACTCAGCTTGAGTAAATGGAGTTCTGCAGGGTCAAATCCAGCCCTTGAGCTCCTTCCCATGCTTGTCCACAGGTCCTGGTGCCTCACTGGCAAGGAAATTGCCACTCACAGCATGAGCAGGACCCAAGCTGGATGTAGGACAAGGAGTCAGGGGTTTTCCCTGGCCCTTCTCAGCTGCACCAAATCAGAATAGCTACAAGTCGTTCCCACCAAATATCATCTTCTCACTGTTGTCAGGGGGCTGTAAAAGTTCGGGCAGGTGATTTCATCCATCAGGCATCACCTGCCAGATCCCTGCTCTGCTCCATTACCGTCTGCAGCAGGGCTGGGACAGAAGCCAGTGTTTTGTTCCTCGTCCTTTGAAAACGTTCCCACACTGCTGTCCAAGGCTTTCCTTCCAGGGGACAGCAAAGTGCGTCCCACTCATTAATGATGAGGAAGCGTGATGGGATTGAAGCACAAGCCCCAAATTCCTACACATTTGGGGAGAGTTTCAGTGTCGGCAGATTTCTCCCTAAACCAAATGCTATGTGGTGCTTTCCTGGCAGTTATTTTCTGTAAAAGGGGGGTCCAGCACAGCAACTTCTCCACCCTTGCTCTGTCTATAAGAACCAACCCAATTCTCTGAGTCAGTTCTGCGTCTGATTCACAGTATCCCATGATAGTCCTTGAGACTGTAGAGAATCAAGAATTTAGGGTTCATGGGCAGTGAATATCACAAGGACATACGTGAGTGTTTTCTAGAACTTATTAAGGCCTGGAGATCTTCTGGAGTAGATTTTTCTAGAAGGAAGACTAGTTGGGGTGGGTAAAATGGATGTAGACTCTCCTCCATGCTATTAATTTAATTTGCCACGGCAAAGGGTTTACTCAGAGAGCAGGGAGCAGAGCCCACCTACTGTTGCCTCTCCATCGACCCTACATCAGCTGGGCAACCTTCCCTTCAAGCAGTCTTCTGAGGACAGGCTTGTGTTCCTGTGTGTTTGTTATGACTGTGGGCATCACTTGCTCCCATTTTTCCTTCTGGTTATTCTGCTTCCTGGTGCAGGAGCAAGGTAGTGGAAAAATGTCTCAGAAACACGTGTGTTGGAGGGAAAATGGAAGAATGTTCAACTGAGGTGTTCTAAGGGCATGTGAGTTCACTTCCTCTGAAGCCACTGATAAAAAAAAAAAAGGTTTCCCAGACAGCTCAGTGAAGATCCACCCTTTATTGTCCTCCATGTAGTGAGGATTCCACTCTTCAGTATCCTCCATGCAGTCACGGTAAAAGCTCCTCAGTTTTCCGAGTCCTGATTCCGTTGGGTCTGGGTCCAAGACCTTGGGTTGAAGCTCTCCTTCACCACTGAAGAAGACAATTCATTCATGAGGAGCCATTCGGTATAACAGAGCCTACATTCAATTTCCTAAAAAAATGCATTTTTAGACTGGTTTAGACCCTTACAGAGTTGGTCAACAAAGACATCTTGAAAGCCCATCTCAGCAGTACAATAGTTTGTTACACAGTGCCCAATCTCAATCTCCTCCCCTACATCAGGGGATGAAAGGACACTCAGTTTCCCTTTTTAGGCCATAAAATGATGAGAGGCATGGAACAGCTCTGCTGTGAGGACAGGCAGAGAGAGTTGGGGTGTTCAGCTTGGAGAAGAGAAGGCTCCGGGGAGACCTTATTGCAGACTTTCTGTATTTAAAAGGGGCCCACAAGAAAGATGGGGACAGACTTTTTAGCCCAGCTTGTTGCGATAGGACAAGGGGTGATGGTTTTAAACTAAAGGAGGGGAAATTCAGTCTAGACATGAGAAAGAAATTTTTTACAATGGGGGTGGTGAAACACTGGCCCGGGTTGCCCAGAGAGGTGGTGGATGCCCCATCCCTGGAGACATCCCAGGCCAGGCTGGACGGGGCTCTGAGCAACCTGAGCTGGGTCAAAATGTTCCTACTCATTGCAGGGGGTTGGACTAGATGAGCTTTAAATGTCCCTTCCAACCCAAACTGCTCTGCGATTCGACAATTTTTGAATAGGACTGGAAAAGTATACCATTCTCCTGACAAAAACTGAGAAAACATCTCCCCCAGGGTGGCATGTGGTATCAGACTTCTGCCAACCTCCTTCAGAGCCATCTGCCATCCTGCTTTGCTACACTGTGCCACAGAAGACTTTTAAATGGAGCCCTGTCCCATCCCTGTTTTACATGGCACGGTTAAAGGATCGCTAGGAATTAGTATGGACCAGTAGCACCCTTCCCTGCCGTGACTATGATTCTTTCCCCTATGTGCTAATTCCAGCTGAGTCAATACTTTCTTCCACCTACAGTTTCAAGACATTCACTGCAATATTTAATCCTGTTGCATATCCAGCGAACAAGCTTGAAAATTTTCCACTTACTAAAGCTTCACTTTTTTTTTTTTTTCCATCCTTTCCTCCTGCCTCTGGGAGGGTGATAAATGACTGAAAATCCAGAGATGATAGAAGCTCTTCATTCATCAGCTACAGTTGCAACTCCTCCTGAAGTCGAGTGTGGGAACCGCGTCTGGGACAAAGCATGGCCCCAAGCCCGGACGTGCCTTCTCCACCTTAACAGCAGCATCTGCTTCCCAAAATGGCCTGTTCTGCGCTCTCTCAGGCACAACTTGAAACTTTGCAGCTGTTGCCACTCTGAGTCTAGCTCTAAATCCAGCAAAGAGGGAGAGGCTGGGATAGTGGGGGAGTGCAGGGCGCTCATTATCCTGTGCACAGGGATGGGAACAAAGCTCTCGTGCATCACGCGGAAGAACGAACCCAAGTCAGTCCTTGATAAGAAGGGCCAGGCAGTCTCTGAGCAGGTGAACAGAGCGTAGGTACCAATATCTCATCCTGGAGAAAAGTCTCCTCTTTCTTTCAGTCTTGTGTTTGCAACTCCAAAGAACTATTCTCTAAGTACAAAAGTTTTGTTGACGGGCTGGGGAGAACTTAAGCATTTGCCACCATAGACAACAAGAATCACAGAATGGTTGGGGTTGGAAGGGACCTCTGGAGTTCATCTATTCAAACCCACCTGCTAAAGCAGGTTCACCTAGAGTAGATCACGCAGGAATGCGTCCTGGGTCCAAGTTCATCTACCCCACCCAACATTGGACCATAGGTTGGTTTCTTCTCTTTTGTTCTTTCCCCTGTTCAACTCCCAAGTTGGAAGGAAGTGAAGGCAAAGTTATTAGGCAGACAGGACTCATGGAGACTTTCCAATCACACTTGCTTTCCAAGTCATAAGGAAAAGCAGATGAGAGCCCAGGCACGTGCCTGAGCTGGAGGTCAGTGGTGTAAGGCTGGATGCCTGGATCAGGGGACACATAAAGTCAAGAAGGATGTTCCCAAGATTGGGGGAAGAATCTGCCCCTCAATGTACAGAAACTCAAAATAGAAAATCAATAAATTAACCAGACAAAAAAGATCAGCTCAGTCTTCCTGGGAAAGATCCAAGGGTGAAAAACTAATTCCAGAAAATGAGGTCAACCTTCTCTAATAACCATAGCTACTGTTTGTGCTCCAGTGAGACATGCATGTGTGGAGTTTACCTCTCCTCTATTTATGGATTTGGCCTTTTGACCTGGAATTCAATGCCTCTCAGTTGATCCTGTTGTGTTGTGACGGGCTATATTCTGCATGTTTGTTGCATTGGCACCGGTGTTGTCTTTATCTAAAGGGTGAGGGAACAGAGCAGTCCAGGGCTGATACTAACCCAGCATCCATCCTCCTTGTCCATCTAAACAACTACATTTGATGCAACTCCTCATTTTATTTTTTTCTGCCTTTATTCCCAGAAGGGACCTCTAAAGCTACTGTAAGCTCTCCTGGAGAGAACATCTGTGCAAGCCCCACAAAAGATGGCTTTTTTGTACCCAGTTTAGAGCAGGAAATATCCCGTCATGAGGTAGGACTTCGGGGGATTTGGGATATCTGAGTCTTTACAGCATTCATCAGCAGAGACAACTTGAAAGTTGATCTGGTCGTGTGTTTTGAACCCACCTCAACTATGTGATAGTTTATTATGCTTCACTCAATCTCAATTTCTTCTCATGCAGTCAAGGGTGATGGGACACTCAAATCTCTACTCTGAGATGGACTTGATACCCGCAACGACTCCACCACCAGTAGGGAAGGGCAGTGTGAGGATGGAGGAACATGTTGGAGGCCTCCTTCGTGAAACCTCAGACTCTCTGTTTCCACCTTTGACTCATCTATGCTCAGCCACTTCAGCCCAGTCCTTGGACAGATCTTGTTGACCCCTCTCCCAAATGACTGCAGCCAGAGCATCACTGAAGTTGCAGGGTCACCCTTTGTCCCCCAGTGCCAGGTTTCTTCTCAGGGTCTGGACATCTGGATTGGCTCAAAGCATGTCACAGGCTTTGCAGCATTTGGTCCAGCACCTTGCAACTGCCAGGGATGCTTCTGTGTAATCCTAATTCATATCAGGAGATGAAAAAAGAGGTGTTTTCCTCTTGTGTCACATAGTGGCGTTGCGGTGGCCTTGAGCTGGTGAGTTCTCAGCACAGTAACATCAGTTTTAGTTTACTAGAGAAGTTCGGGCATTAGCACCGTGAGGAAGGCTGAAGGCTTCTTTAGCGTTTCCAGCACTTCATAAATTTCAGAGAGATTTAGGGCAAGGAGCCAGATGTTTGAGGAGAAATTCTGAACACTAAAGACAAGTGGAAATTTTTTTTTTTTTTTTGGGTAGTGTGTATTTTTTCCCATTAGTTGCAAGGCTATATTTAGAAGAGAGGAGGGGAGAGAGAGCACGCGAGAGAGAGATTAGGCATTTCTTCTTATTCTGTAGTCACTCCAGTTGTTCTGCTTGTAGGAACAGATGTCTCTTTCCTGGGGCGATAGCATTCAGATCCACGAGGAAATTTTCTTACCGGCAGCTCCTCTAACATAGAAGGGAGATCGGGCCAGAGGTAAGTCAGTCTGTCGTGGAGGAATAAAGGGACCGTTGCAGTGAATGCTTTGGGATATTGGTCACAGAGAAACGGGGGGCATGGGATGGGAGAGGTGACAGCGGGTGACCAGACCCTAAATCTGGAGTGGAAAGCAGAGAGCCCTGGCAGGGATGGTGGTGAGAGGGTCCTGCTCCAAACACTTGGATGAGCAGCTCGGGAAGCCCCTGTCTCTGCCCATGCAGCAGGTGTGGAAGTTCATCAGGTGCCCGACCTGGAGATCCAGGTTGTGAGCTTCTCTGCTCTTGGGTTTTGGGGCAGTGTCGCGACATTTGGTTGTTTCCCGAGGAGATGAAGGGTGATGAAAAGTGTGTGAAGATGCTGGCTTTCCCCCATTGAAAAGCACTATTCCAGCTCTTGTGAGGTGTGGAGTGATGTTTTGTTTGTTTCTGTGTATTCCCAGGCATAATGGGATTCTGGGGAAATGCTTTCAAGCAGGTTTCAGAAGCCAGGAGAAGAGACAGGGCACTGCCTGGCACAGGGTCAGCTGCCACTGGGGATGTTTTACCTCTGGCTGTGCGGCAGTGTGCAAACAGAGCTCTAGGAAAAAGATGCTGTTTTCTTTCTCTGAATCCGCTTGCTGGGTCAGTCTAAGGAGAAACAGAACCTTTCCAAGGTCCTTAACCAGGCTCCTTCAGAAAAGCCTCCTGCTTTCATAGTGACACATCCACTAACCGTTCAAAGTTCTTCCAAGTTAACCTGGAAAATCCAAAACTTGCAAATTCCTGAAAGCACTGGTAGAACAGTGCTTAGCAAAGGAAACCACAGAAACCAGTCTCCCAAAGGGTTAAGATCTGGTTTTCCATCCTTGGACGCCTCAAAAAAAGTCTGCTCCCTGACCGGGTCTCCCATCGCACTGCATTCCCTGGGCCAAGCCCAGGAATAGCTCCGTGCCTCAGTTTCTCCCTGAAGCCAACAGAGCAGCAAAAGTTGAAGTGAGCTCTGGGCTGCAAAGCTGCATCCATAGTGGGCTGCTCTGATGCTCATGGGGCACCTGAGCCCTCTCCTCAATGCATCACCCTCTCATCCCTTCCGGCATTTGTGTTACCTTTGTTCTCTGTGCTCCTTGAGGTGTGAGCACTGCCTCTCCTGTCCTGCATCCCTGGGCCATGCAGGACCCCAGGTGTTCCTTAACAACAAACCTCTGCCGCTGCTCTTCCCCCACTGTCCTTTTCAGGCTTTTTGTCAACGGACAGAGCCAGCTGGCAGCTGAAGGCAGAAAGAGAGAAAAATCCTCAAAGATTGCTAGATTTGCAATTTAAAAATTCCTTTTCAAAAACAAGTGGCAATGCACAGGCCAAACGTTGCTCAGTTTAATGTCCCACAATGTTTTTTGCACTTGCCTGTAAAGTTCCTTTATGTACCTATATGGTAATTTTTACTGCAGGGTTCTCCTTGTACACAGCCACAATAGCTGCTATTCCAAACTGACATTTCTAGCACTTGGTCCCAGGCACCCTTGAAGTGCTAGACAGATTACTGTAACCCAAATAAAATCAAATGCATTTCTCTTCTACTGTTACACCCTCCCAAGAAGACAGCCACAAATCTGTCTCTACTGGCTGGACCTATAAAACTTCAAATCCACATGTTTCTTTCCAGATCCAGCCTTTAAAAAAATTTAAAACCTCTTGGAAAAAAATTTCTCCTGACAATATAAGCTTCCCCTTAATGTTATACTTATACATAAAGGACAGAGAGGGATACACACAGGAGGTCACGCTCTGATTTCTCTTAAAGTATCAGAGCTAGAAATACACAGCAGCTACTGCAGAGATGTCACTCTGTGCTCCCTTGTGACAAATGACATTTGGGACTAGCCCTGATAGGCTATGAGATATTAGTCTTTTAAATGCTAATAGCATGATTTATAGACCGTTCACCAAGACATTTAATATTTCTGTCGCTCCAAGGCCAAGATCTGGCAATGCAGAAAAGAGGGACAGGAAAAAAGTGGTGGTATCAATAAGGCATTGTAGATGGTTAAACTTTGCGGGGGGACTTTTCAGTGTGGTATAAACAAGAAAGTGGAGGTGTAAGCCCTTTATTAGCACTTTAAGTTGACCAGTACTAGCAAGCATCATTAGAGATGTACTGGAGGACCTCTGGGTGCCCACAGCTGCTTGGGTGCACATTTTCAGGTACAGAGAGGCAATGAATGTACAATCTCACTTCTTGTTTGCTTGTACGGGTGTATCTGTGCTCCTCCTTTCACAGGTTGTGGCATTACTGCTGCAAACAGACATAGAGAAGTTATAAGCTCATAAGAAATCTGCCAGCACATGAATCCCCTGCTCTGTGTATCTTTGGGAGCTTCATTCTGTATTTTCCACGCGTGCTCAGGACAGGGCTGTGGGAGGACCATGCAGATCTTTCCAAGTTTTAAATAGATTGTTTCTGGGGCATCCAGGGCTGATGATCCATCACCTCATTTGAAGCAGCAGGTTCAAGCCTAGATACAGAGAGTGGGCATCTGGGCCAAGCCAAGTGGCCTCCCTTCCATCTGGGTCATTTTGCTCTGCAAAGAAGAGGAATGCAGGTTGGAGAGCTGTGCTCTCCCTCTTCTATCTGGCAGTGATCCCTCACAGCCTAGGATGATCTGTTGGACTAAATCATTGCTTGGGCACCAACAAGCAATTGCTCACCCCAAACGGAACAAGGTGCCACAGCAATACCCATTGCCCATCCACAGGAGGGCACTGGAGATGAAGGAGCACATGTAGGCTAGTTGGGCACATGAGGCAGGGGGCAAATGGCTCAAGAGCACATCACCAACACCAGCCCAACAACCAATATTGCATTAATCTCCACACATCCTTGTCCTGTGATTGCCTACAAGACTTGAAGGACAACCCCTGGCTATGCCAGGGACTGGAGATCCAAGTTTTTCCTCTGGCCAGATGGGAACTGTAGAGATTAAAAATTCAGTAGGGAGGCATCATCCTTCTTGCTGTTGTGCAAAGTAAGTTCACACCTTTCTCCTTCCAGACAAAGGCTGTAATTCAGCATGTGACCATTCAAACCACTGGATAAAGCAGGAGTTGCTGGCCATTGTGCTCTTCGTTACATGTGGGCAAGCGTGCCATGGCTGACCAGTGCAGACACCAGGCAATTAGCTATCAACTGTCCCCAGTCAGGCTGATTCTGCCATGAGAAAGACATTATTTGGTGTAAATCTGAACTTATTTCACTTCAGGAAAACAATGAGAGGCAGACAATGCTCCCTCTTTAAAAAAAAAAAAAAAAAAAAAAAAAGGCCATCCAGCCCTGTTTGCAGTGTTTCAATGCCAAAGCAATTGTGAATTTGCAGGGAATAAGACCAAAATGAAAAGACGTGTGGTGGTGAGTGCTGCAAACTCCTTGCAGGTTCAATTAGAGGAAACAAGGATCACTCTCTGTGCTTATTTGTGTGTTTGTCAGCTCTGATTTCCTCCATCCTCCTAATGTTTTTCAGTCTGTTGGCTAATTTCAATCAAAATTTGGCAGGAGGGAAAGATCACCTCAGTTTTCAGGAAATTAGGCAGCAAAGAGAGGAGAAAGTCAAACAAGTGTCAGAGCCAAGGGAAGAGCTGGAACGTGAGTGCTCATTAAGGCAGCCGAGTGTCCACATGGGAAAAAGTTATAATAAGCATCTCGACCAGGGCAAAGTATTCATTCAACCCTGCAAGCCGCTGCAAGCCACGAAACCATAAGCAAGCAGGTGTCATTTAATCTGACACTCACAGAACTATGTGGTTTTTGTCTCCAAATCACCTTTTTTTTTTCCCGTAGTATTGGAGGGGGAGGAATACTCCAACTCTGTCCAGCCACCCTCAGATCTTGAGGCTTCTAGGGGACATCAATGCTTAGGAATCAAGTGAGAGCAGAGATCTGATTCCCAAAAACATGGGATCTTTCCCACCCTGGGAATAGCTCAATTTCTGCTTCAGAGTGGGATATTTCTTCTCCGGACACTAGCTCCCATCTCAGTGTCTGAGGGCTAGATGGGAGCCAGGTTTTCACCTTCAGCAGCTGTATTAATTCTTTTTCTCTCCCTTTCTCCCTCAGTTCCCACTGCCAGCAAACCCACCCTCCCTAGGCTGAGCATGAGGAACACAGATCAAGCTCTACCACGTATAGGGCAAGGTCCTCGACATGCACAAAAACACCATATTTGGCCAGTTTGAGCCGGAGTTGAGCGAGAGCTTGCCAGAAGGAGAATCATACAATTTAAATTGAAAAGAGAGTGGGTTTAACCCTTCATTTATAAATACGAGGATAAATCACCCAGGGAACTTTAAACACAGAAAGGCTGCAAAACTAAACATATGCTGCTACCATCTCAGGCAGCAAAGTAACACCAGCAGGTAGGACGTGGTAAGGGAGATGGGGGGACGATAGAGGAGCCAGGTTGCCGTATCAGATATTCTGATTCAGGACAGGGAGATGAGAAAAGCTGAAGCTGTTTATACTAAATAACGCTCACTCTCACTTGTTAATCTCCTTTTCATCTTTCCAGTTGTGGTACGTGGCTCTCTTTTTCTCTGGGTCTGCACACCGAGATCCTATCTGCACACCAATAAATAACCCTTTTGGAGAGCAGTTAGGACAAAGTTCAGTTGCCTGACCTGCCTTTTGTTTTGTATCTCACTAGTTGAACTGCTGAGCCAGATCCAAAAGTGCCCTGGGTTAAGGAAATGAACCCTGTTAACTTCAGCAAGTGGAGGGTGAGGCTTAAGGATGACACCAAGCAAAAATTTGGGTGGAATGAAATACGGGATGGTTACGGATACCTTGCTTGGGCAGATGTAGCACTGAGCTGCCCATGGTAAATGAACAAGTGATGCCGAGCAGCGAGCAAGCGAGGGAAGAGGCTGCACGACCTGTTTTCAGCACAGCGACCATCTGTTTCCTATTTGGCCCAAGAATGATGGAATTGGTTGTGTCAGGCAACAATGAGAAAATATTTCAGAGAAAGTCCCCCTCTCTCAGTGCTCAGCAGGGACCTTTATCAGAAACCAGGTCAACTCCCAGTCCCCGTCCCTCCCCTTATCCCATTTCTACCCAGATGCCTGCTGTACTTTTAAGGAAATACTACCCACAGTCTCACAGCCAGACAGACAAAATGCAGCCTGAGAGGTATAATATAACAGCATAAGCCAATTGGCACGGTCAGACGGCGCTCAGAAGGATGCATGTTTACCCATCTTGGGCTTTGGAGACTGCCAGCTCCAGGAAACAGGGATTGCATGAAAATCTGTGGGGCTGAGCGCTAAAATAGGCAAGAAGAGGGCTGAGCTCCAAACTCTTTGAAGATTTTAGGAAGGGGGTTAGAACAAGGGTTGCTTACTCTGTAAGCAAAGGTGATTGTGGCTCTTGTAGCTCTGCAGGACTTCGTGACAGAGATGCAAGCAATAAATTGCATTAAAAATAAGAAAATAAAGGTTTGCAGAGGCTGCAAAACTTCTCATGTATTTAACCATGACCTCTGCCAGCTGTTATATGCAGCTACACGCAGCTGAACTGACTCATTTTAACACCTGCATGAGTATTTCTGATGGCAGAGAGAGAAACTTGGCATAACTTTTGTGATGGGGGGTGGCAGAATTGGAAATCTTTGGAAACATTTGCTTTTCCTCAGACGCAAGGTCATGCTGCCATTCTGTGCCTTGTTCAGCCCTCTGCGAAATGGGGCAACGCACCTCTGTCGAGTGCTTGGAGACCCACAATGGAAAAACACTTAGTAGCTGTTAACTGGGGGGTTTGGTCCAGCTCCATCTCATTAAAAGAACTCAGAGGAATGTTGTTGCTTTGCCAGTCCAGCTCTCCATCCCTTCTGCTTGTGAGACATGAGATGAGGGCAGTCCCACAAAGACAGGAAAAGGCCACTCACCCGAATATCCATCAGTAACAATTTGATTAGGAGAAGACCTTTTGCACTGCAGCCCAAGAGGCAGCTTTTCCACAGCCTGTCAGTGAGGAAATCTCCAAAATTAATTAAATTTGTTGGGACTTCTTTCATGTATTTGCTTGGATTTTGAGTTCAGACGGGGCAGCGATGGACTGGGAAAAGACACAAACTCTAACTCAGCTCCTCCCTTGCATAATCGATCTGACAAACAAAATGGTTTTTAGCTGTTTACTATATCTGGAGTTTATTTCACTGCACATGGTGCTCAGTGGAAGAGGTGACTGTGTGAGCCATCACACTGTATATGCTGATGATTTTAATTTCTCTATATGGACTGTACTCAGGGGATCCTCCTTCTGTTAGTCTGTAAAGTGCCTCAGTAGCATTGTGAGGATGAGGAACGTCTGAATGCATTTTGAGTTACTGATTTCACTGAGGAAGGAAGGGAAAAATAAAAGATGAATATCAGGTGTTCATGATGAAGGATCTGAGCCTGAAGAAAAATCTCCCAGAGGAGGCAAGCTACTAACAAGATGTAAAATCAGAGAAAACAGCCAATACATTAGAATTACAAAAAAAAGACAAATGCATACACAACTCAATACACTCTAGGGCACATTAAGGGGTGGCATGGGTGATTTTGTCTTGTCCCCTTGCTCGACTATCTGAATGAACATAGATATAAAAGCTTACACTGCATTCAAGGAGCAACCAAGTCTTTATTTCTTGGTTCTCACTGGTGCAGTGACTTATGTAGTGCTCCTCTTGAAAGCATCTGCAAAGAGAATCTGGGAGCAGATCCAGGCATCTGCTCATTTCTGTTTGTTTTTGTAATTAAAGAGTGATACAAACAAATAGAGAAGATCAGATGGAGAGAATATCAGAAAATCATTAGAAAATGGGCCAGCATTCTGCATCCTCTTCATGCATCTTTCTCGGCTGCCAAACTTTGCAATTCCACTACCTTCAGACAGTCTTGGGTCTAGTTTTTCCTGTTATTCACTGATCACGTTCTTGGCACAAATGTAGAGACAAAAATCTCTCCCAAGAGTCTGCAGGCTCATCCAGACCCAGACAAAATAATATGAACACGTGTGCTACTTTGGCTGCCACCAGAGTACAGTCCAGGGGGTGGTAATCTGGTCATTCCTGAAACACAAGATGTTCCAAGGTCCGGTTGCTGCTGGAGATCGCCCAAGTGCAAAAGATGACAGAAATTAGAATTGCTCTTCTTTGCCCAACAGTTCTTTGGGACATTACAGGTGGTCTGATCCCAGGCTTTGGAACTGCAGACCTGCAGCATAATCTGGCACTGGGTTTGATCTAAGGAGGGCATTATGGTTGAACACTGGCCATTTTAATGGTCAATTCAATTACTTGAGCTCGAGTGGCTACCTAAACAGAACAAATTGCCATTTCAGTATAAACATCCTTCCAAGTTCAAGGATATTGAAAACATCTTTTTCTTTCACACCACTTCCATAGAATAGATGGGAGTCAGGAAGAAACTAGAGCAATCACCAGACTCCAGGCCAACCGACCTAAGCTCCAACATGATGGCAAAGTCACTTCACCAAGAATTTCCAGAGGGAACGTCACACCAAATGTTCTAAATTCTCAGACCTAATCTCTGCTTTCACCCAACAAATGTTCTGCTTTGAGCTCTCCTGGCTTGAATTAACCATGTAGAGTAACCATGACTAGACTGTAACATCCCATGAAGACGCTGGATCTTGAATGTTGACCATTTATCAAACATACTTCATTCCTAGACCTCTCCAAAGTGAGAAGAAGCAGGAAAGCACCCACACTTAGGTCACTCAGTCCTCCACAGAAGCCTGCCTGGCCATATCCTATGACCCTATTCACCAGTACAGGCTGGGAACTGCTCTACTGAAAAGGACATGGGTGTTATGGTGGACCTTGGCCTGAAAAAGAAGCAACAAGCAGTGTGCACTTATTGCAGACAAGGCAAAGTACATACTGTGACACATTAGAAGGTTCATGGTCAGCAGATGGAGAGGAGTTATTGTCTCTACCAATTCATCACTGGTGAGGTGTCCGGTTTGGGAGCGCTCCATTCAGGGGAACCTTGAAAGAGAGAAGAGGATCCAGCAGAGGCTTTACAAGGATGGGAAGAATGCACCAGTACAACCTGAGGCCAAACAGCTCGAAAGTGGCTCTTCAGAGGACTTGGGGGTCCTGGTGGACACCAAGTTGCACATGAGCCAGCAATGCACCCTTGTGAGAAAGGTGGCCAACAGCATTCTGGGTTGCCTTAGGAGGAGCATTGACAGCAAGTCGATGGAACTGATCCTTCCCCTCTGCTCAGCACTGGTGAGATGTATCAGAAGTGTTGCATCCAGTGAATGCACAGAGACTTGGGAATCTCTTCTCCCAAATCTCGGTTCCCCAGATCTTTATTTCAGAGAGCTGGAAGCCTTCTGTTTTTGTCAGGAGGTGCAGAGGAGTTCAAGAGCTTGAGAATTACAGCTAGCAGGGATTTGTAGTTCATTAACCCAACAAGTTTGGTGGCTGGGCAGGAAAAGGCTTTGGTTCTTGCCAGGCAGGCTCAGAGCTGTTGTGATGTTCTCTGGACCCAGTTAGGACTGTGCCTGCAAAAGATTTGCTTTTGGCCAGCAGGAACTCTCCTGAGGACCCACTTTGCACTGGAAGTTTTCTGACCTAGAGAGCTTCCTCCTCCACTTCATACATGGCCACCAACAGCTTGAAGCATCTCACAGGCAATGAGACACCTTCGGTCCATCCTCCCGATCCCCGTAAGCAGCAAAAAGGATTAGTGCAGGCAGAAAGCCAGCTGCCAGAGGATGGGGCATGCTTGGAGCAGCTGGATCTCCAGAGTCCTTCAGCAGTTCAAGCCTCCCTCATTGACACACACAGCCCGGGCAAGCTGCAGTTCCTGGGAGTGCTGCAAGATGTGTTTGCAGCTCCTCGTCTCCTACACTTCCACACTTGGCTCTTTCGTAGCAGCGATTTCAAACTCTCATAACTCAAGTCTTTCAGCATCAGTCTCTGCTGATTCAAGCTGGGTTTTTTTTTAACCTCGAAGTCCTGCCCAGCCGCTTTGAGATATTCCAGACATTTTTCAACCATTTATTTTTATTGAAACCAGACAAGTCTCTGTATATATTGGGCTTTTTTTTATAGATATCTTTTTAATACACAAATCAGTTTAAAATAGTGTATAAGTCACGAGTGATTTGCAAATTAAACTGTCAAATCCTGGCAGGAGTAGCGGCTGACATCCTTGGTTTGAAATCTCCCAGCTGCTGTTGCAGTGAGTGCAGATCGCTAGAAGATGCCATACAACCTGCTTGCGCTTTCCTGGAAAATTCAGCCATCCTTTGACTTCAGGAAAGTCTTACAGTTCCTGAAAATGCTGCTGTATGTAACTCTCTAATGGGATCACCTGGCCAAGGGAAGGGATGTAATATTTTAGGAGTCAGATGCTGGGGTTATGGTTGTGCCAAGAGGTTGGGCAAATGTCTTCTGGCTGCCAGCACTATCCTGCTCCCATGGCAGGGCAGGAAGAGCCTCCAGTTGGGAAGAAGCTGCTCCAATGGAGGAAGGACTTACAAGAATAAGCACCATGTTCAGGAAAAAAGACTTGGTAGGAGCCTCATATTGACCTGACCCTCCCTGCCACAGCAGAAAATGGCCTGTGCCCTCCATGAGCACCAACGCACCCTGCTTGGCCTCAGCAACCCCGTCTACTTCTCTGGGCCATTTGCCATGTGGCTGGCACAAGCATGACCATGTGTAGGTCCCCCGAATTTCCCTTATCTTTTGCTGCCCTCAGCATAGTTCACATCTCTGTTCTTGCTCAGGCCTTAAAAAACACTTTTGCACAGGGCAGAGAAAGAGAAACTTGACGTGGGGATTGTGTGTGTCTTCTCCAAAACATGCATCTGTTTTGGAAGACAGCAATTATAAACTCAGGTAATTTCCTAACAATTAATGGTAATCCCATAGTGGCAGATGAGACACTCAGAGAGTACAGCAATATATATAACTACTGAGGATGTACAAATACATTGGTTAAGATCTTCTTAGGTGACAATATTTTGAGTCCTGAGGAATGCTGACATCAATATACCTCTGTTTCTTTTCTTCCAGATCACCGGGAAGTCAGTGACCATGCCGACCTCCTCAACCCAACTGCCAGCCCTTGACTCTATCAACTCTACCCAGCAACCCAGCTCCAACATCTACTTGTTTTCCAAGTTCATCCACCCTGATAATGAACTGTACACAGAATTTTACAGCCTGTGGATTGCCCTGATGGTGGTCAACACCATCATTTTCCTGGTGGGTGTCGTGCTGAACAGTTTGGCGCTGTATGTCTTCTGCTTCCGTACTAAGACAAAAACCACCTCTGTTATTTACACCATCAACTTGATTGTTACTGATCTCTTGGTGGGCTTTTCCTTGCCTGTCCGGATCATCATGTTCTACAGTGCAGGGGACTGCCTGAATTGTTCCCTGGTTCACATCTTTGGCTACTTTGTGAACATGTACTGCAGCATTCTCTTCTTGACGTGCATCTGCGTTGACCGCTACCTGGCAATTGTACAGGTGGAGGCCTCACGTAAATGGAGGAATCCCACCTGTGCCAAGGGCATCTGTGTCTTCATTTGGATCTTTGCCACTGTGGTGACTTTCTCCATCCTGACCACAGCTATACAGTTTGCTGCGTGCTGCCTCTCCAAGATCCTGGTCCTGATGGTCTGTGAGTACTTCTTCCCCCTCATCATAATCATCTTCTTCACCACCAGGATTATGTGTGCCCTGTCCAAGCCCAGCCTCATGCACCAGAGTCGGGAGAGGAGAATGAGGGCTGTGCAACTCCTTATCACCGTCCTCATCATCTTCATGATCTGCTTCACTCCTTTTCACGTGCGACAGGTAGCGATCGCCATCAACCCAGACATGCCCCACGATGTCAGCCTCCTTGTCTACCATGTGACAGTGACTCTGAGTAGCCTCAACAGCTGCATGGACCCCATTGTCTACTGCTTCGTCACCAATAACTTCCAGTCAACCATGAAAAACATCTTCAGGAAAACCGAGCCACAGCAAACCAGTGTGGACATCCTGGGTACGAATAAGAACTCCAATGCAATCATCGCCTTCTCAAACACAATAGCAAGCCCTGTGAGCTTGCCTTCACCAAGCAGTGTCCAGATATAACCCACATCTGAGGGGACACGCTGCAGTAAGCCAGTGTAATGATGCTGGGACATTTCTAGGATGCACAATACTATTCTTTGACCTCTTTTTTTTTAGGCCAAGGTTCAGAATGACAGAGGTGGAACTCTGTTGTCTGTTTGGAAAATTTAACTTGCAATGCTGTTACTACCAATACAAAAGACAGTCTTTTAATTACTGTTCCAAACAGGAAAGTTTTCTTTGTATTTTAATACAGACATTTTGCTAGCAACAAATTCTTTACTGTGGTTTTCTTTTTGTATTTGACATCGTAATGTGACACTCCTAGGATGACTTAGCAGGAAATCCATTTTATATGAAAGATTTTGAGCCTTGGGCATGTGCTTAAGAGTAAAGGATAAGAGAGATGTTTCCAGAGCTGTTCACTACAAAGATGTTAGAGGGCAACAGAGTGGGAAAGAAAGTATTCTAACTCACCTTTCACTAGTAAATACTCATTTGTTTCTGAAAAAGTCTGGAGCTTCTCAGGGAAGAGAAGATGAAGTCAAGCAGTAAAGTCTCCTGTCACTATTCCAGCTATAAGAAAAAAATATATGTGGGTGTATATGTTTTCATACACATTGTCTGGGCTTGGGGAGAGGTTAAGGATATGTTCCACCTTCATTTGAATCGCTAAATCTCCTAAACTGCAGATAAGCATATAAAAAAGCTGTGAAAATGAACACGCTTTCCAGCAAACTCTGCTGTTGTGCTCTCTCTCCCTGAAGAATGGCCAAGATGAAAAACAGAACCAGACTACAATGCTATACTGCTCTTGTTTGATTTTTCTTCCTGGCATGTTGTAAAATCAGGGCTTGCTGTCCTAATTCCCATTATCAATCCATACACTCAGTCCCTTAAATGATGATGCTTCCAAGGACAGAAAAAGAATCCTTCTCAGGCATCTAGTTTGAAATTCACCCCAGTACAAAGTCACTAGGATGATTTAAGAGTCATGTTTAAAAGGTATGTGAGGCTAAGGCTGCCATAAAATTCTGTCCACAATGGTGGGTAAATGTTTTACATTACATTGTACCAATTAAGCAATGCAAATAGAAAAAAAATGTTCTAGGAAAACAGTAAAATCTGCAGCATGAACTGCAATAACTGCTGTTATTGCTCCATGTCTCTTCACTCACATGTCCACTGCCCCTCCAGCTGGAAGGTTACTATGAATTCAACAAGTCTATTGAAAAGCTTTTCCTGGCACTCACTGGTGTCACCATCCAGAACAGCAGGCTTTAGTTATTTATGGTTCAAGCGAAGGCATCCCAGTGTACACCACTCTCTACAATTGCCTGAAAGGAGGTTGGAGCATGGAGGGCGTTGATCTCTTCTCCCAAGTAACAAGTGATAAGACCAGAGGAAATGGCTTCAAGTTGTGCCAGGGAAGGTTTAGATTGGATATTAGGAAACATTTCTTCACAGAAAAGGTTGTCAGGCATTGGAACACACTGCCCATGGCAGTGGTGGAGTCACCAACCCTGCAGGTGTTTAAAAGATGCATAGATGAGGTTCTCAGGGACATGGGTTAGTGCCAGCATTAGGTTAATGGCTGGACTCGACGATCTCAAGGGTCTCTTCCAATCAAAATGATTCTGTGATTCTACCCTGCTTCCATGAGGTCTGACCATGGGACAGCTGTCTCCATTTCACAGGAACACGACATAACCAATACTTCAAACCACCTCTTGCAACTAAATTTGCAAGAGTTTGCCTCTTGCAACACATCTGCGTTTCCCCTAACCTGTTTTCCTGACCAATCCAATGGTAATAAAAATTCAAGAGTCAACATCACCACAATACAGGGATCTATAAGGGTTGTCAGGCATTGGAATAGGCTGCCCAGGGCAGTGGTGGAGTTACCATCCCTGGAGGGGTTTAAAAGGCATTTAGACGAGGTTCTTAGGGACATGGTTTAGTGCTAGAGTCAGGTTATGGTTGGACTCAATGATCCTGAAGGTCTCTTCCAACCAAAATGATTCTATGATTCTATGAGTATAGCTGTCCCTAGGAGCACTGGCTGTCCCAGTTCCTGTTCCAGGCAGTGGAGTCCATAGAGAGTGATGCAGCTCATGGAAGAAAAGTCCCAATTGAGTGACCCAGGTCTCCACATTGCCTAGATCTGCAGGGTTTAGCAGGACCCCAGACACCACTTGCACATGGAGACACTTTAATGCATCTTCATCCAGCACCAGTCCCCCAAGGGAAGGATTCAGTTGCCGATAGACCAGTGCCTAGTGGCATGGTGGGCAAGATGGGATGTCAGCACACCTTTAGCTCCCACTGCATGAGTTTCTGGTTCTCCTGCAAGGCAGGTACTGTCCCAACGGCCCCATCCTCAAGTATCCCAGAGCGCTTACTCTTGCTTGGGTGGCTGAGTCCTGTGCCTGAAATAAAATTATGTATCTGAAATCTACAAATGGGCAGTGTCAGTCAGCTGGTGCAGAGACCTGCACGTCCCACCCAGAACATCAGCATGATGCTGTCAGTGGCAGCTGGTCCATTAACTCTGGCTCTTGATTGTCCTGGGGCACAGCAATTGCCATTGCTGGATATGTGACATCTTTGAGGCTTTCCCAAGCAACACAGCTGACTTAGTGTCCTTTTGCTGGGAGCTCTATTGCTTTGGAGAGGATTCTCCTTACAAGAGGTTGTGATGAGGGCCACCAACACTGTGGCACTACTCTATGGGATGTAAGACTGTTGTCCTGGTCATTGTTTCCCATTCTAGACATGGCCATGAACATGGGGAGCCTTCCCAGGGCCCAACTGTGCTGTGTTTTCTGTCTGCCTCATCTCTTCCCTTACTCATCTGCAAATCACTGACGTAGGCACCTACCAGCCAACATCACCTTCTTGGCCGCTCTCAGTTAAATGATAGATCAGCGCACACGGATTAGGCTCTGACTTCTTGGCCAAGCTCGGCACTTCTTATCTCTGCCACCGTTTTCCACCAGCACCTCATTTGGAGAAAAATATTTTATGCTTCAAAGGTCTGCACTTCCCTGGAAACCCCAAAAACTCATGCCCATCAATCCACAACACACTCTCAGAACTTTCTATGCCATCTAAGCTGTTTTTAATGAAAATGTGTGTCAGGTATACAGACCTGTTAACAGTACTGTCTTTTGCCAGGGCTGCTTCAGAGAAACAGGAGGGAAAGTGCAAGCTCCGTGCATAGCTTGTTTTAGTTTCTTTGTTCCAACAAGTTACAACTTCACATCTCCCTTTCTTTTGCTATCAACAGTATTTTTGCCATATACAGAAATGTCTTAACATCTTCCTCAGTGCAGTTGCTCATTTGAGGTGAGTAAAAATCTCTAAGATTATTTGCTTAGATTTTTGAATTTCTAAACAGGGTTTCAATTGGAGCTCTGTCTTTCTACTGTAAATGTAACTTGTAGTAGTCTGAATTCTCTTTACTGTCAATGTATTATTCAGTCCCCATAAAGGCCACCCGAGAATGGAAAAATCTCTTTATTTGATAATGCCTATTGCCTTATCCAGGGATTTCAGTTGTCCTTCTTCATTTTATACCAGCCCCAAAGCAGAGTCTGGTCTCTTATCAAGAACACAGTCTCCAAAAATTAGAAAGAGGCTAAATCATTCACAAACTAGCCTAATTTCACTGACATTTTCTGCTCTTTGTTTAATCCATATTGTTGACACATCTTGCTTTACCTTCAGGGTGCAGCACTTACTAAATTTCTGTCCTATTTAAAGTCAGCCCTTTCTGCTCGGAGCACAGCATTGAAAATCAGTGCCAAAAAACTCAGCTATCATCAGAAATACTCTTCCAAATGGCACAGTTTTGGTGGGCACCTTCCACTTCCCAGTTCTCATCGCTGCGTGAGCGTCCCTCCGTTCTCTGTGTTTCTGGAGGTTGGGGTGAGGTCTCTTACCCCTCAGTCTTCACCATCCCTCTGCTCAGGTTATCTCCTTGGGTTGCCCTTTAGTGATCACCAACAGGGATCGCAATAGACCTGTTCCTACTCCAACCTGCCCTTTCTCCGATGAGAACGTCACAACCAAAGCCACGCACAACACAACGGGGTAGCCTCCAGCGGCAATATGAGTAACTCCATGCATCATTAAATACATGCAAAAACTGCTAAGGTAAAGCACATACAAGTCAGCTTTTTCAGGGCAGGCTTTTATGCAGAGTATTTAAAGATTTAGATGCCAAATTCCCAATGGTTTCAAACAAAATCAGCCTTTGAGGCTTAACAGCCTTTGAGGATCTGGATCATTATCTAGAGGCTGGAATAGTAATAGGGATGGATGAGCATTGCGTATCATACTACCACTACCAAGTCTGTGGTAGACAGAATACAGCATTCCCTAAAGAGCTTAACAGCAATAAAGAGCTCTGTAAAAAGCCCTGACCTTTCAGGGGAATTACAGCATTCACTCCTCTTTGATGTGCTGTGGTTCTCCTGTGCATCTAAAATCCTATAAAGTGAATTAGAAATATCCTCTTTTACCAGCAGCCCAGAGGCTAGAAAGAAAAAAAAGAAAAAAAAAAAAAAAAACACTGTGAAAAATTTCACATGTGCTTCTTGGGGTGTCAGTGATTGCTGTGACAAGAAATCCCTGCTAACCATGTGCTCGCCTGCCTGAGTAACAACACACAGATATCTGTAGTTTTTGGCATGCCAGGTAACGGGTATCCAGGAATAAAGTTTAACCTTTTTCTCTCCCTGCTGCATTTTACCTGTGTTGCATGCAGCACAGCCCATGTTTCAAAGCACTTCCATCTTTGCAAGACATTTATTACAGCCCAGAAACCTGTAGCGAGGCAGAGGTGCAGAATAGCCGGCCCTCAGTCATACTGCACACTTCTCTGGGCCCAGCAAAGCCAAAAATCTGCAATTCTGCACCAGAAAAGGAGCCCTTGGGTCCGCACATGGGGTTATCTGCCAGACTGGCTTCCTCCTGGGCTCTGAGCAAGCTCTGCCCTCCCTCCACAACCCTCTTGATAACTGCAAAGAAGAAACAGCAAAGCTCTGTGCAAAGGCAATTTCTTCCTTCCTTGTCCCTCTGGGGTTTGCTGCCCCTTCAGATGTGTGCACGAGTCTCGTTAGTCAGTCTAATCAGCTTTAATAATTACTGCTAGCAGGCTTGGCTTTTGGAAAGTCTGAGGAAAGTGGGATTGCCCATGTTAGGGCTATTAGGACAAGCCATCTGCATTAGCACTGAATAAACACGGGTCTGACACCTTGCTTGTTCTGTACCTGTCAGCTGCCTCCTTCCAGGTGAGGGCAGGAGTAGATCTGGGCAAGGATTTGGGAGGAGAAGGCAGGTCTGATCCCCACAGCCACTCTGAGGTGGGGGAAGATGAAGAAAATGTCGCAGAATCAGACCCAGACGAAGTAATAACAAGGAAGGAAAGGAGAGAGAGTCAACTGGTTAAACAACAAGTGGAGCTCCACTGAGGGAGGGATGGTGAGAACAAGGACGAGTAAGCTAATACAGGGGAAAGTGGCCAGGGAACATAGGGACCTGATATCCAGCAAAGGATGACACAGAAAAACAAGTGAGAGCTCGGCTTGTTTTTCCCCTTCTGGGCATCATTAGTCCCAAAACAGAAGCTCTGGGGAGGATTCCAGTGCTTGGATCAGAGCTGGAAGACTCCCATTTTAGGAAGAAAAAGCCTAAAAGCAAAGCACTTTATCCCCTTCCCATGGTGAGGCCCAGGAAAGGGACAAGAGTGATCTCCCAGTAACCAAGTGAGCTTTTGTGTTCTTGGAGTAGAAAACAGGAAGGTCTCCTCTGTGCTGGGGAAGAGGAAGAGGCCCTTCATCCAGGCACCCTTGGGTAGAAGGTGCAGGGGATGCTGGAGAAGACGCGATGTGTGCTCATGGGCCAGCAGCAGCATCCATTGTGCATGTTGGCTATGTGATGCCAGGACACAAAGCTACTGGAGAGTGTCCAGAAGAGGCTACGAAGTTGGCGAAGGGTTTGGAGGGGAAGCCGTATGAGGAGCGGCTGAAGTCACTTGGTTTGTTCAGCCTGGAGGAGACTGAGGGGAGAGCTCATGGCGGTTGCAGCTTCCTCACAAGGGGAGGAGGAGGGGCAGGTGCTGATGTCTTCTTTTCGGTGACCAATGACAGAACCCAAGGGAATGGCAGGAAGATGTGCCAGGGGAGGTTTAGGTTGGACATCAGGAAAATATTCTTCACTCAGAGAGTGTTGGAGCACTGGAACAGGCTCCCCAGGGAGGTGTCACAGCCCCAAGCCTGACAATGTTCAAGAAGAGACTGAACAACGTTCTCAGACACACGGTGTGAACTGTGGGGTTGTCCTGTGCAGGGACAGGAGTTGGACTCGATGATCCTTGTGGGTCCCCTCCAACCCATCACATTCTGTGATTGTGTGAGCAGGATCATCACGGGAAGTCCTGGATGATGCTTATGCTAGATGGTGCCACCTGAGATGTCACATCACAGCACATGACCCATGATCTGCAGAGCACCCTAGGCAGGCTGGGAGATTGCAGCATGTCCCCAAGCATAAGAAATGACTGAGTACTTCCCTGCAGTGCTTTGTAGTGGGCACTGGTCAGCTATTGGAACCAATGAGGGGATTGGACTAGATGATCTTTCGAGGTCTCTTCCAATCCCTAACATTCTGTGATTCTGTGATTTTGTAATAGGGATGCAGGAGGGAATACCCACTGTAATACTCACTCCCCATCTCTCTGATCCCTTCTTTCCCACATGCAATTCCTTTTCCTCATGTCCCCAATCTGCTACACCCCCGTTCCCTTTACTGCAAGACCCTGACCCTCTGTTCACAGGTCTCCAGGCCTTATCTGAAGAGAAGTCCCAAGTCCTGCCATCCTGCTGGGGTTTTTTTGCCATCACAGGGTGTGTAGCCACAAGTCAGCTGCTCTCTGGGATACACAGGCTGATGTTTTCCTCTTCTGACTGCTGGCTGTCCATATAATCATCTACACAACAGTGCCATATCAAGCTGAGAAGAGGACATTGGTCCAGCAGAGTGCCTAACCCTTGGCAAAGAACTAGCTTTGCTTAGACCCTGCTCCATCCCTCCTGTAAACTCATAAGATGCTGCAAAAAGCAACAAAACTTTCCTGGCAAAGATGTGAGATTCGCAGAGTGTTTTTATAATCTACAAGTGCTGACATGATATCAAGATCTTATTTCATGAAACTATCCTTCCTCAGGATGCTTGACCATAGCATCAGAGATCAGATTCATTTAGGTATGGGTTTGAGTTTGAACACAAGGGATTTTGCTTTTCCTTCATGGTTCTATGTATTACAGAACTAACAGCCCCACTCAGGACTGAGGTTCTCCTTTCCAGCTGCATTTGCAACAAGAAAGAGTCTGTCAGATGAGATAAAGTTGAGTTTATGTGTAGTAGAAATTCCTTGTTCACTTCATGGCAATCTCAGTGAAAGCTTGCAGAGAAGAGCTTCTGCCATCCCAGCAAGAAGGTGAGTAGCCCTCTCCCAAGCTCCATTCCCCTTCTTGTATTTGCCTTAACCAACCCAAGTCTTCATACTGGGGAGGGCAGACTGCTGTCCATCACCTGTCAACACTGGGCCACAGAAAAGCAAAGGGAAATACTTACCATAGATGTTTAGTTTAAACTCCATTAATAGCAGGAAATTAAACAACTGGCAGCCTTTGCTGGTCTGCTTTCCTCATTGACTTGACAATATAAGCCCATCTTGGCAGCAGCCCTCCAGAAAAAAATGAAACGTGCTTAGGACCACAAGGAGAGAAGAAACAAAGGGATAATGTGGACAAGCATGTTATGTGTCACTCTTGATGTTACATCCTTTTGTCTCAGTTTGAGCTAGAAAAAGAAATCTCTTTACCTGTCTCCTTCCAGCCCCACCACCCACTCAGACCAGTTCTCCCAGGTAACACACCTGACTTGCAGCTGCTGTAAAAAGGGCTGAATGGAATGTGAAGAGCTGATTTTCCCTGAGCGCTCTGCTCTTGACTACAAGACGTGATTGAGCAGGTGTGGTACAGCATGTAGATCTCTTGTAAGGAGGGAAAGGGGTCACTTCAGAAGAGCTTCCTGGTGAACTGACTTGAAGCTGCTCATTGAAAGACAAATGTGGGTGAGGTCAGAATGGGCTGCAGTGCCATGCCTCAGTGGGCCAATGCGATCCAGAGTTTTGTTCTTGTGTGAGTCATGGTGGGAAATATATTCAAGAACCAGCTGACCCTCAGACAGCCATGTAGAGATGAACAATGCTCTATGAATATGTAGATTTACCAGAACGGGTTTTATTTTGTCAAAATATCAGTCAAGAACTCTGATCCAAACATATGTTCTCCAACTTTGTCACCTTTGCTCTTCTCAGTAGCAACAGCCAAAGAGCAAGTACTAGTCTGAGCTACATCCCCAAAAGTGGTATTATTGGGGATGCTCTGAAAGCTTTGCCTCTCTCCCTTGCAGAAGACCCCTTGGCTTCTCTTTCATCCCTCAGCAGACCCTAACGGGACTTTTCTGACATGACCTTAAAACAACCAAACAAAACTCTCTCTGCGTGGCTGGAACACCCAAGAGCAAAATAACAGCCAAGATTTTACTCAGAGCAGCTTTACTTCCCTCTCCTCCAAAAGAGGCCTCTAAAACAGGCCTACAAGTGCTTGTTTGTGTCTGCAGATGGAGAAAAGTGGAGATTGCTGCAGGTCAGTTAAACAGATTCCCCCAAGAGACTTGCCCAGGGGAAATCCATGATGGAGTAGGTCATGGCATGAAAGCCTTGGGCCAGAGCCAAGCCATGGGCTCATCCTTCCTTTGATCTCACAGGTGGCATCTCTCCAGCCAGAGAAGGACCCCTATAAATTCATCCATGAAGCTCAAAAGACAGAAGCGTAGACCAAAGCCCAGTATTCAACCCCCTGACATTTTGGAGAGCTCATAGACTGCCCACACCCTGACTTCCCAGGGGAGGCCTCTCTTGATTGATGTTATTTAGAGTTGGAAATGCCATCCTGCCAACATTGCTTGGAAAACACAGCGGCGTTCGCGACGCCGGTTCAGACAGACTTCTCTGCACAGCTGCCCATTCGTAGTGTATGTGGTGGGAATCTGTTGATAGGTTCTTGACAGAAGTTATGGCTTGTTTATCTGGTAGCTTTACTTTGTGCCTCCTACCCAACCCGGAAACCCTTCCTCTTCTAACCTCTTGGCCTGCTATTATATACAGACTAGTCTACACGATAATTTTGGTAACCATGCTTCATCTTACGACAAACAGTGCATAAAGCGAACAGATTGGTATTGTCATAATTAAAGCAAACTATTGGGTGGTTTAGCTATACAATCCTAACAGTTCTGCCACTGCTAGCGCATTACCTGGCCTGCAGAGGTTTCAGCAAGCTGAGGTAGGGTGTATTAACCTGTGCAATACCAAATCAGGTGTAAAAACCGTGCTGTTTCCCAAGGCTATAAGGACTTGGAAGCCGGCAGGACTAACAGCACGCCTAACAGAGACGAGAAAGCCTCACCCAGTCATCCCAGCACCAACCCATTTAAACTGGAGCCTCGTTCTCAGAAAAGCCTGCAGTTCTGCTCTAATGTCTCTTTGAGGTTTAGAGAAGATAAAGCACCTTCTTTGTCTTTGCAGGTTACATTCCAAGCCACAGATCTTTGCTCTGTCTTTGTCTAACATATTACTGCATCCCTAGATGCCAGATTTTTTTTCTCCCAGCAAAGGTATTTGTAAACAACACTCCATTCCTGCACTCATAAAAAATTAAATTACTCTGTCTATTCTTACAAGGAATGCTTCCAGGATCAGGCTTTCTGGTGGTTATTTGCTGAGGTTCTTCAGATGTTTCAGCTGCTTTTTTCAGGTAGGGGCATCAGAGAAATATGGGGATGGGGGACAGAGGGCGTGTTAGTCCATGAATCAATTTAAGGTAGGTTAAACCCCTTCTTTACACTGGGACAGATAGTGGGGGATACAGATGGACTGAGGGACACGGCTGATGCTCAAGGACCATGGGACCATGGTGCTTCTCTACTTACCACCCAGAGCTCCAGCTCTGCCAGCACCAATATGTATCCTTCACATTTTTAGCTTCTTTTCAGCTCCTACGCTGGCCAAACCTGCTTAGCAAAGCCCACATATTCTGCATTTGGCAGCCACGTGTGTAGCTCTTCCAAGTCCATGAGGACTGGAGGAGGGGAAGGATGTTCTCTGCATGATGTCTCTGCAGCAGCTGCCAGGACAGAGGATGCGGATGTGCTATTATACTTACAACTTAACATCCACGATCAATAGAGCAGCTGTTTGTCCTGAAAGTTCCGGGGCAGGGGCAAGAAAAATCAATTGATTCTGTCAAGAGTATTCCTGCTATGTGATGCAAGTCAGAGATCAATCAAATCCCAATCCAGCACCCACTAGCAGCCAGGGAGGATTTCAGTGGAGGGTTTGATGTCTGTTCTGGGCTGTTCCTGGAAGTTCTTCTCACTTGCAGCTCCAGTGGTGTGGTGCAGTTGGTGACTTGGTAGGAAAAAGCACTCTTGATCCCTGGGGTGTGAGAGAGCAGAGCACCCACCTGAACACTTGAGGACATAAACACTCTGAGAAGCAGTGAAAACAAATGCAACATAAATGCAAAAGGGACAAGTCTGTGCTATTATGTGTTTATGTGTGAGTGCATGTGAAAAGAGAAAGGAATGCTTCAATGTGGCTGGGGAGAGGACTTGCAGATCCTTACCATGAAGGTATAAACCCTGAACAGACAGGGAGACAAGAGAGAGACCCCAGGTACAGCAAGCAAGTGTGGGGTGAAAGGGAGAGGGAAACTGAGGAACAATCTCTGCCTGCGGTTGCTAGTGAAAGATGTCACGAGCTTATTTACGCCACATCCAAGGGTCATCTCAAGGGGTTTGTGGAGTTTCCCCTTCCCATGAGCCATGTTTGTGGTGGGAGAGCAGCCAGCAGTGTGGGCACTACGAGATGACCTGAGCAGATCGAAAAGCACAACAGAAATTTTGGGAGGGTTAGCTTTGTAATCCAAGCTCAAAACAGAAGGAGATCCCTTCATTCTCTCTCCAGTCCCTTCAAGAACGAAATTTCTTTTCCATACAAGGCAAGGTGCAATTTTTTTTCCCCCACTATCAGGAAAAATCTTTCACAGATTAAATATGTTTTAATGGCTCTCCAGGGAGGCCTCTTTGCCCAGCCAGCAGTGCATAAAATCACAGGAAACAGCCTGCCTGAGGTCTTCCTAGAAACTGGAGAAAAGATAAAGCTGTTGGGATGCAGGTGTAAATATCCTACTGGCTCTTTTTAGACTTGGACCTCATCCTAAGAAGTGGCTCATCCCTTCTGCCTGCAGCAGGAACATAGGATGCTCAGCATCAGACAGCATTGGCATTTGACCAGTTCTGGTCACTACACCATTTGCCCTGGGCACCTCCTCCCTCCCTTCCCTCCTTCCTTCCTTCCTTCCTTCCTTCCTTCCTTCCTTCCTTCCTTCCTTCCTTCCTTCCTTTCTCCCTCCCTCCCTCCCTCCCTTCCTCCCTCCCTCCCTTCCTTCCTTCCTCCCTCCCTCCCTCCCTCCCTCCCTTCCTCCCTTCCTTCCCAGTTCTTCCCAGCTGGAATATATATAAAATATAATATATTGATTATTATTAACTTATACAATTAATATTTCCTGCATCATTCATCAGCCCTGACCTGTCTCTCCAAAGATCAATCCTGCCAGCCGAAGTGCGGGAGCAAGGAAGTGCTCAAACTGTTGCTATTTTCTGGTTTGTTCCTGTAAGCCAAAGTGAGATTGTCACTCATGCCATCAGGACATATCCCCTCTGTGCCCTAAGAGTAGGCCAGGTCTGTGCCTGGTCCCAGAGCACTCAGCCCTGAATGGGAAGCAGGATTTTGACCTACATTTCACATTTAAAAAAAACATACATCTATGTGGAGAAGGTCACAGGGCCATGGCAGGGACATGGTGAGATGAAGGGGCCAAGCTGGGCAGACAGGTCACAGAATGATAGAATCATTTTTGTTGGAAGAGACCCTTAAGATCATCGAGTCCAACCATAATCTGGCTCTAGCACTAAGCTATGTCCCTAAGAGCCTCATCTAGACATCTTTTAAACATCTCCAGGGATGATGATGCCACCACTTCCCTGGGCAGCCTGTTCCAATGCCTGACAACCCTTTCCAGGAAAACATTTTTCCTAATATCCAATCTAAACCTCCCCTGGTGCAACTTGAGGCCATTTCCTCTTGTCCTATCACTTGCTGCTTGGGAGAAGAGACCAACCCCCTCTATGCTCCAACCTCCTTTCAGGGAGTTGCAGAGATCAGAAGGTCTCCCCTCAGCCTCCTATTCTGCAGCCTGAACCCCCCAGGTCCCTCAGCCACTCCCCATCACCCTTGTGCTCCAGACCCTTCAACAACCTCAGAGGTCATGGCTAAGTGCTGTCCAATTCCTCACAAGCTTTGTTCTACCTTTATACTTGTGTCACTTCCATTCTCCCCTCTCCTCTCATCCACCATTACTCACACCAGTGCACCCAGTCTCAGCGAACAGGAATCCAGCTCTTCCTGCACCAAGGTGGGATCCTAAAGCTGGGCTACTCCAGCAACCCCAAGGCTGCTCTGCACTGTCAAGTTCGATGTCACGTCAGCTGTCACCAGCCCTGTACAGAGCAACTAGATGGGAATCCCCAGCCTTGGCTTCCTTCCCGCAGCAGCATCTGCTGCGGCAGCAGCCACAGGGAGACTCTCACAGGAGTTGTCCCCCATGGTTCCCTTCCCAGGCTTTCTGGAGCAGCTCAGAGCAGCTCCACACCAATTTTTCTATGTTTAAGTAACTTTCCCAAGGCCACCTAGGAGACATTGCTTGGTCCAGGTGGCTGGTATCCTTGTATTGCAGGAATTTTTCCATTTTCCCGCATCTCTTCACTTCCCACAGGAACAGGATGCCTGGATGATGAGATGCTGCACGATATTCTTCGCTCACATGAGCAGTACTGGTCACATATAATCTCTAGGGAAATTTTATAAACACAGAGAGCAGGTTGAAGTTTCTGTTTGTTTGTTTATCTCAGTTAAATACCTGCAGTAACAAAGTGCAAAAGTTCTTGAAAACCAGTAGTAAATCAGTAGATTTAAACCATGTCAAGCAATCATATTTTTTCCCCTCAAAAACTCTTTTTAAGTTTCACATACTGGCACAGAGTGAGAAGAGGGAGGTTTGCTGAATTTTCCCAAGAGACTTCACTGACCCACAATCATCTCTGCATTGCACTGATGCAAGGTAGGAAAGATCTGCTTGCACCATCCATTTCTACACCTTTTTTTTATATTCTGCAGCAGAATGATTTCAGCAAACAGCAAAGTTCGTGGCCGTGTTTTACAAGGTCTGATGCTGCCAGCCAAGTAGTGACCAAACCAACCACTGCCCTCTGCTGAACACAGCCCGAAATCCCAACGGAGCTCCCAGGGATCCAGAAAATTATGGTTGAAATCTTGTTTTGCTGGGAGACTGGGAAAACTATCCTAGATTGTGAATCTCTCCATCAGGTCAGCTGCCAAAGTCCTGTATTTTGTGGCATCCCTGCTACACGGTTGCATCTCTACAGTACATTTAGGTATGCATGGCTACACAATACCTCTATTTGGTGCTAACCATCGAGCACGCTTTGTGTTTATATCTGGCTAGTTCACCAGCCACCTTGTTTAAGGAATTTGGCTAATGTTTAAGAAAGAGGGGCCTGTTTCTGATGAGAATTATCACAGGATCACAGCCAAACAGGCAAAGACATGGGAAATGTATTGCATTTGAAGGGAATCACCCATGGAAATTGATTTCTAAGGGACATCATGGAGTCTCCATCACAAGAAAACAAGCATGGGTGCCCTTCTCAGAGGCACACCAACATCCAGACATGGGCAGGAGGTGAAGTCTCTCTCCCCTGTTTGGGTGATGGTCAGACTAGGTAATTACACTCCTCCTTCAACCTCAGAATATTAACTGCTCTCTTGACTAACACAGTTTGGGATCAGTTTCCCTCACTGGGAGAACCTGAGGAGTCTTGAGGGTTACTTCATGTACACCTTGGTGTCCTGGACCCCACAGAAATCCCTCGTGGGGTCTCCTTGCCCTGAGCTCCAGCCCAATGCTGGCCACAGGCAGCGTAGCTTGTGCGTGGCCCAGGACAGCAAGGATTTCTTGTCTCCTCCAGAGCTTGTTGTACACCTGTCCCCAAATCTCTGAAGGCCAGTGTGGGGGTACTGGCAGGGCAGCCCCTGTTTCAGACCATCTGGTCCTGGAGCTTCACATACACAAGATGGTTGAAGATGGTCCCTGGTGCTGCTTTTAGCTGAAGATGAGGAAAACACTGTGTCGGAACTCATGGCAAAGCATCTTTAGGGCAGCACTGGTGGAGGGAATTGATGTTTGCCCTTGTCTCAGAGTAGCTACCCAAGGGTTGTGAGGGAGCTGGCAGAAGCGGTCACTAAGCCACTTTCAATCATTTATCAGCAGTCCTGGCTAAACGGGGAGGTGCCAGTTGACTGGAAGCTGGAAAACATGACACTCATCTACAAAAATGGCCAGAAAGATGATCCGGGTAATTACAGGCCTGTCAGCCTGATCTGGGTGCCAGGGAAGGTTATGGAGCAGATTATCCTGAGTGACATCATGTGGCACGTACAGGACAACCAGGTGATCAGGCCCAGTCAGCATGGGCTTATGAAAGGCAAGTCCTGCTTGACTAACGTGATCTTCTTCTAGGACAAGGCCATCCATTTACTGGATGAGGGAGAAAGGCTGTGGACGTTGTCTACTTAGTCTTCAGTAAAGCCTTTGACACTGTTTCCCACAGCATTCTCCTGAGGAAACTGGTTGCTCATGGCCTGGATGGGTGTTCTCTGCCGTGGATACAGAACTGGCTGGAGGGCTGGGCCCCAAGAGTTGTGGTGAATGGAGCCAAATCCAGCTGGCGGCCGGTCACCAGTGGTGTCCCCAGGGCTCGGCATTGGGGCCAGTTCTGTTTCGTCTCTTTATCGGTGATCTGGATGAGGGGATCGAGCGCACCCTCAGTAAGTTTGCAGATGACACCAAATTGGGCGGGAATGTTGATCTGCTGGAGGGTAGGAAGGCCATACAGGGGGATCTGGACTGGATGGATCAACAACCCCAGGCAGCGCTACAGGCTGGGGAAGAGTGGCTGGAAAGGGCCTGGGGGAAAAGGACCTGGGGGTGTTGGTGACAGCGGCTGAACATGAGCCAGTGTGTGCCCAGGTGGCCAAGAGGCCACCAGCATCCTGGCTGGTGTCAGGAATAGTGTGGCCAGCAGTGCCAGGGCAGTGACCGTCCCCCTGTGCTGGGCCTGGGGAGGCCAAACCTCGAATGCTGGGGTCAGTTTTGGGCCCCTCACACCAAGAAAGGCCTTGAGGTGCTGGAGCGAGTTGAGAGGAGGGAACGGAGCTGGGGAAGGGGCTGGAGCACAAGTGTGATGGGAGCGGCTGAGGGAGCTGGGGGTTCAGCTGGAGAACAGGAGCTGAGGGGAGACCTTCTGATCTCTGACCTGCCTGAGAGGAGCCTGGAGCATGGAGGGGGTTGGTCTCTGCTCCCAGGTAACAAGTGACAGGATGGGAGGAAATGGCCTCAAGTTGCACCAGGGGAGGTTTAGATTGGATATTAGAAAAAATTTCTTCCCAGAAAGGGTTGTCGGGCATTGGAACAGGCTGCCCAGGGCAGTGGTGGAGTCACCATCCCTGGAGGTGTTTAAAAGATGCATAGATGAGGTTCTTAGGGACACAGTTTAGAGGTAGACTTGGCAGTGACAGGTTAATGGTTGGACTCCATGATCTTAAAGGCATTTTCCAACCAAAACAATTCTCTGATTCTATGAGGGCAGTAGCAGAGACCTGCATGTCCTCCCCTGGGTCTCCTCAGCACCCTTGTCAGGGCCACAAACACCATCCTCCCTCTTTATTCTCCTCAGCCCTTGCCCGAGCTGTGAGCTCAGATCTCATTTCTGGCTCCACCTCTGGGCCGCACTGGGCGGCCACCTCAAGCCCGGCGGCCGCTGAAGAGGCTGAGAGGAGAGAAAAGAGGATAGAAGAATCACAGAATCACAAAATCACAGAATGTCAGGGGTTGGAAGGGACCTCGCAAGCTCACCCAGTCCGATCCCCCCGCCGGAGCAGGAACACCCAGATGAGGTTACACAGGAAGGTGTCCAGGCGGGTTGGAATGTCTGCAGAGAAGGAGACTCCACAACCTCCCTGGGCAGCCTGGGCCAGGCTCTGCCACCCTCACCGGGAACAAGTTTCTTCTCAAATTTAAGTGGAACCTCCTGTGTTCCAGTTTGCACCCATTGCCCCTTGTCCTATCACTGGTTGTCACTGAGAAGAGCCTGGCTCCATCCTCCTGACACTCACCCTTTACACATTTATAACCATTAATGAGGTCGCCCCTCAGTCTCCTCTTCTCCAGCTCCAGAGCCCCAGCTCCTCAGCCTTTCCTCACACGGGAGATGCTCCACTCCCTGCAGCATCTCCGTGGCTGCGCTGGACTCTCTCCAGCAGTTCCCTGTCCTAATAGAAGAGAGAGAGGAGAGAGGAGAAAGTGGAGAGAGAGAGGAGAGAGGAAACAGAAGGCAGAGAGGAAACAGAAGGGAGAGAGGGGATTTGCGCCGCCGCCCGCCATGGCCGCCCCGCGTGCCGCCGCCAGATGTCGCTGCGGGAAAGGCCGCCATGGCGCCCGGCCGGCCCGGGGCTGCGGTGGCAGCGGGAGCTCAGCGTCCCCTCAGCGACAGGACCCCCGGCGCTTCGGTGGCGGGGCTCTGACCTCGTCTCCTCGCAGGCAGAACCCGTACCCTCCATATGGCTGTAGAAAGAGACTCGGGTTCAGCAACGGAGGGAGCCCAAAGATTGCTCCAGGTATCCCCCTGCTTCCCTCAGTCTGCGAGGTGGGGAAAGGGGACATGCTCCTCTCTTTCGCCCACCCCAACATGTAACGTAGCCAAGGTTTGGCCCCATCTGCATAGCCGTTCCAGGCACTGAACTGCCCAAATGCTCCCAAAGCCAGCAGTGACCAGGCATGGGACAAGGTCACTGCTGGAAATTGTCTTTGGAAGGGCCTAGAGCATCTTTCTTAGGAGGAGAGACTGAGAGAGCTGGGGCTGTCCAGCCTGGAGAAGAGAAGCTGAGAGGGGATCTCATCGATGTTTATAAATATCTCCAGGGTGGGTGTCAAGAGGATGGACCAGACTCTGTTCAGTGGTGCCCAATGACAGGATGAGGGGCAATGGGCACAGACTGAAGCACAGGAGGTTCCATCTGAACATGAGGAGAAACTTCTTTCCTTTGAGGTGCCAGAGCCCTGGAACAGGCTGCCCAGAGAGGTTGTGGAGTCTCCTTCTCTGGAGACATTCAAACCCACCTGGACACATTCCTGTGTGATCTGCTCAGGTGAACCTGCTTTAGCAGGTGGGTTGGACTGGATGATCTCCAGAGGTCCCTTCTAACCCCAACCAGTCTGTGATTCTGTTATGATGCTGTGCAGGGGCAGCTTCTCTAGCTAAGCACGTGGAAGGGTTATCGGCCTGATACAGACCCTGCTCATCTTTGGGTGATGCTGGCATCTTTATAAGAAGGGTTCCCCTGTTCTTGCCCTGGCAAACAGTTGTATGAATCACTCTGGGATAACCTTTCTCACTCCAGGTCCCTCCTCTGTACTTGCTGTAGCCCTGGTTCAGTCTAAATGACCCCTGCCATCCTGTAGATACATGGAGGGAGTCACTGTCTGTGTCTTGACTTGTTTTCCAGGCTGTATTTAGTGTCCTAGAAACACCTGGCTAGAGCTGCTGTGATGGTCTGCAACTCGTCCACTCCAGGGACAACTGGTCCAAGCCCAGGCCTCCAAATGAACTGCAGGAAATGGCCTCAAGTTGCACCAGGGAAAGTTCAGATTGGACATTAGGAAACATTTCTTCACAGAAAGGGTTATGAAGCACTGGAACAGGCTGCCCAGGGCAGTGATAGAGTCACCATCCCTGAAGGTGTTTAAAAGATGTATAGATGAGGCTCTTAGGGACATGGTTTAGTGCTATAGTTACGTTATGGTTGGACTGGGTGATCTTAAGGGTCTCTTCCAACCAAACAATTCTATGATTCTATGCAGTTAGTATCTGGCCTGGGTGCACTGCTGGATCCAGGACTTTGAAATGCTCTGGGTCGGTCATATCACAGACAACACGTGTGGGAATGCTTCAGCTCCAGTACAAACCTGCACACTCACACACTGCTCTAGATTCTAACAGTTTCCTGTCTGAAGCTGTTTTATTTGTCACCTTCTCGGATTTCTAGTACTTCATAGGCAAAAAAAAAAGCTATGACTTATCCCTTCCATTCTCAAACACAAAGTGCTCCTGGTTAGGCAATGCCTGCATCAGGAATTTCCTTTGGGTTACCAAGTCACTACGGAAGGAAAAGGTCCTAATGGAAATAAGTCACCACACATCAGTCTTGTGAACCACTTCATTTGGAGTGCAGAGCTCCAGACCACACCAGCATGGTCACCTTATCCATTTTCCCAAGCATTAGCTGCGTGTCTGAAAAAGTGCCCAAAAAGAGTCTTGCTCAACCACCACCCTCCATGTGCATCACAAGCAGTTCACAATCAAGGAGAGACTTGAAATACTAAGGACTTTAAAATCATCCAAGGACAATGTGCCATTGCAAAAAGGCAAGAGACAGCCAGCTGAAGTCATGGGTACGCATCAAATGATGTCACCCACCCTCTGCATTACAGAGAAGGAAGGACCCAACCCAGTTCCTCTCTGACGTTAGGTCTGACTCTGGGATAAATTTTGGGTGCGTGGATGAGATGGGCACACAAAACATTTCTTTCTCCTTCTAAAAGCACAAGTGGAGTGCCCTCCGCCTCCCCAAGCTGATTTTTACTTGATCCAGCCCAGTGCTAACTGGGAAAGGGGAGAAAAAAGCCCCCAGAACAAATCAAACCCAAACCCAAGTTCTGCATCAAGGAAGAAAAGTTTCCTTCCTCCTGGCAGAAACCCTGACACATAGGGATAATTCAACACAGTCAAAATGGCATGTAACAAACTGAGAACAGCAATGGCCACCTCCTTTCAATGCCGTCCTGAGGATATCAACAAATCCCACACGCTTGTCACCTCTGCCTACAGGATGACACCTCTCCTGTGCAGTCCTTTCCTTAACTTCACCTCTTGCACACCAGAACAGATTTGGTGGCTTTCTTTGGAAAGGTTTCCTAAAATGTCTCTGAGGCTTAGAAATATTATTCTCCTTCCCAAGCTGAAGAAGCCCATGTCCAATTTATTCCCATTTGATTCTCCATTAATACTATCTTTTAACATAAATACCTCTTTTGCCCCAATATATTTAACATTAACACTTCTTTTGCCCCAAAATTTCTTTTGCTTTGCTTACGAAGAGCATCTTTCACCTTTGGTTGACTAAGGGATCCATCTGCTCTTCTCATGAAATACACTCCCCCTTTCTCTGATCATCCAAAATCTGAACATCCTGAAGGCTGCGTGCACCCCTCTGGGGACTGGCTTCTAACCCAAAATACTTAATTTCTCCTTGGTTTTATAATACCTAGAAACATTCATGGCTCAAAATGCAGCAAGGCAGCCAATATTTCTCTTATCCACCTGCTATCCCTGGTTGCACATACCTCTCTCCATGACACACAGCCCATGGCTGCAAGGCCATGAGACATCCATATGCTGGGAACATTTTTTGATGTTCCTTTCCTAATCTGTTTGAACCCTAACAATTTGACAGGTCAGGCAGACCTAACAGGTTTTGCTACCAGCTGGCAAAGCAGAACAGAATAGTTCATCCCCTTTAAGCAGGACCCAAAGGACGAGGAGGCCATCGCAGCCTCCAGCCCTGTGAAATGCACAATTCTGTGGGCGGCTCGGGGAGACAATCACCAGTAATCCTGGAGCCTTCCCTCTAATTCACACTCACGCGGACAGAGCATGTAACCTGCCTGTGACTCATCTCGTTCTCGGGCGAGCTGCCACAAAGGAAGAACATTCAAAATGGCCCACGATGACTCTCCGCTGCTTCGCTCCAAATAAAACAGGAGAAGGAACGGCAGCTGCAGAGCCTGTTTGAAAACACAGAGCCACGATGAGACGGTGACACAGCAGTTCGCACAAGCCCAAAACAGAGCAAGGCTCTGACATAAGCAGCATCTTCTACAACCCAGCCTACTGAGGTGGAAAGCTCACCTGGCTGGTGATTCAATCTGTTTCTGAGTGACAAGTCAATGCAGAAAAATGTGGTGATGCATCACAGGCAGAAAGAGTTTCACGCAGCAGCCACACAACTCCAGAAACTGCCTTCTTTCCCCTTTTCCCTTTTAGCAAAGCAGGGTTGTATCCCAGGGGCTGCTACTGTTTCAGAGGTAGGAGAGTCCCCAGCCTTGCAGATGAATTTTTGACTCCATAGAGGAAGCACAGTGAGTGGCTGCATCTGGCTAAACGCCTATATGGAGAAACGATATCAACTTGTCACTGTCACCCATCAGGACCCTGGTGCCGTTTATACCCTCTGCCCTAAAACATTAACCCTACCCTTATAGATCTTACAGTTTTATCAGTATACTACCACATTCTTGCTTAAATCACATTAAACCTCTGTGTTGACACCATGAGGATCGAAGCAACTTTATTTCTATGTAGCTTCATTCACTTTGACCTGGTTTAACGAGCACGCTTTAAATTCACCCCTTTGGATTGTGCAGTTTAACTTGCAAACATGTATCTGCAGAGAAGAGCTCCCCCATAATTGCTCCATAATATTTCTTTGTTACACATCACAGGCTTCTCTGCACTTCAGTTTAGTCTGGTTTTGGAAGTGGAAGCTCTGAAATCCCCAGCAGGAAGGATTAACCTGTCTAGTATTGATAGGGTGCTATCTACATCCTAGCTGGAGGTGATTTCAACATGAATGTTGACTGTGCCTACTCTCCCTTGCATTTGCTAACCTAGGATCTACCTAATCCTCTTCCCAGTCATGCCCATGTGGTGAGCTGAGCCTAACCCTTTAGATCTGAGTTAATACCAAAGACGTAGGATGGGAGGGCAGAAAGACATGCAGAGCAGAACAAATACGGAGGAACTGGCACAAGCTGGCAGGCACAGGATGAATGACGCAGGGGTGATAGGTAGACAGGGCGTCCACCTGAGGCTATGGGTTTGTTGACAAGTCTCAGACCATTGACGGTTGAAAAGAGGGGAGTACTAACAGCTCAGATAGCAATAGCGTAGGACATCCCAGCTCAGACTTCATTCGAAACTCTTAGCCCATCATTTCCCATCTTCTCCCAAGTAGCAAGTGACAGGATGAGAGGAAATGGCCTCAAGTTGTGCCAGGGGAGGTTCAGATTGGATACTAGAAACAATTTCTTCACAGAAAGGGTTGTCAGGCATTGGAACAGGCTGCCCAGGGAAGTGGTGGAGTCAACATCCCTGGAGGTGTTTAAAAATCGCACAGACAAGGTTCTTAGGGACATGGTTTAGTGCCAGCATTAGGTTAACGACTGGACTCGATGATCTTGAGGGTCTCTTCCAACCAAAATGATGGTATGGTTCTACAATTCCAAGATTCTATTTCTACACACAGATATAGGGTGGGAGGGAGCCCTCCTTCACTCCCAGAGGAAGCAGCATTCAAGTCAACCTCATCAGCAGAGGATGACCCCAGCCAAAGACAAGGAAGAGGAAAAGGCATGAGCGGCTTTTGTGAAGAAGCACAGCTACATCCCAAATAATCTTTCTTGCTGACAGTACAGGAGCCAGAAAGCTTGGCTCTGTTGCATATAGATCACAATCAAAACAAGAACACAATGGGTGTCTTCAGGAGAGCTATCAAGCATGTGAAGGGAAGCTCCAGTAAGATGAAAGGAGCTACTGTATTTTTTTAAGCAGAAATTATGCCTCTGCTTGTACTCATAGATCAGATTTCCCATGGATTTGGAACTTTGCATTCTCAGGAACATCCAAGCTCATCCGTATCTCCATAAAACCCTAGTCTTCAATAAAACAAGCAAGTACTCCATCATTTGAAGGAAGTCTTTGTGCACTCAAGACACAAAGTAAATTAAAGAGAGGAGATTCATGCTAGACATGAGGAAGAAATGTTTCACAATGAGGGTGGTAAAACACTAGCCCAGGTTGCCCAGAGAAGTGGTGGATGCCCCATCCCTGGAGACATCCCAGGCCAGGCTGGACGGGGCTCTGAGCAACCTGAGCTGGTGAAGATGTCCCTGCTCATGGCAGGGGGGGCATTGGATGAGCTTTGAAGGACCCTTCCAACCCAAACTATTTGATGATTCTGTGATTGTCCTCAATCCCCTTGGCTGGGGCAATTTGCTTGGAGAGTTCACCCGCTGCAGTAGAGGCAGCCACTGTGTTTCAGCTGACATTCTGGTCCTGGGAGAAGGTTCAAGTCTACCCAAGGTTATAAACAATAAGTGAAATTAGCACTGGCTTCATCTCAGTTCACGTCAAATTCCCTGTGTCTACACAGACGCGCCTTGAAGCAATTGAACTCCAGCTGTCCCTTGGCACTGGATCAAGCACCATGAATTTGCATTTGAGTTTTAGCTCATACTGCACATAAAATCTATCCAGAGAACAAGCATATATGAGCATTTGTGATCAGCTTCCCTCTCTTCTTCCTGTTTCCACAGCAAATTGCCTAGGAGTGTTTCCGACAGCCTTTGGAAGCACAAATGGTCAAAATATGTAGGTACAGAATTTATAGACTACTAAAGCTATAGGAATAAAAATAAGAGCCTGCAGCTTTGCTGCAAAGCTCAGATCCAGTCTACATTAAATCATGCTGCTCACGAGCCCCTCTACTCACAGCACAAGACCTTATCAGCGCATAGAGATTGTATTCACATGTGACACATGGTCACTATAGGTGAAGAGTTACAATATTTGCAAATTGTCCCCTTCACCCTCACCATTCTCAGCATTTTGAGGCACAGAGGTCACTGGGGCTGCGTTCCTGGATCTAACCTCAGCCACTGAGTCCCATTGCCTTCCCCACTGTGAGAAACAGGTGGATGGAAAAATCAGTGGTACTCTGAAGAACCTGGGAGTTGGGCTCATTGAGACCAGGTGCAGGGCATGAGCTGATGATGCAGTTTGTTCATACAAACTTTTCTCCTGGAATTGTCCCATGTTGCACCATGATGCTGAGGAGAGCCTGATGACCCATCTGACCTGCTACATCAGATCTCCCACACTGAAGTTTGCAAAGACCTTGAGTTTTGTGCAGATCAACACAAGCCATTTTAAGGTATTTTTTGGTGCTTGAGAATGAGTTGGGCTCTGCGAGGAGCATGTTCATTGTATTAGCAGGTGCAAACCCCTCTCAAAGTTGCACAGCCTGACCCAGCAGGAGGTCCATAGAAACAACTAGGACTAGTCTTGCTCTGTGCTGCAAAGTATGGAGGGCTGCTGAAGGTCACTAGATCACTAGGGTTTGCTCTGTCAACTCTGCCTTCATTAAAGGAAAAAGAGTTGTCTAAGTGCCTGTTTCCAGTGCTAAAGACCATGAATTAAATAATGGCCGTTGTCACTGTGGCTGTGAAAGAACATCCCTTCTCAGGGGAAATGGGGAATGAGAACCCATCCAGCAGGTCATCCATCCTTATATTCATTACTTGACTATGATGAGACCTTTTATGTTCCACAGGCCATGAACCATCCTGTTATCATGAGCGATAAAGCACCACAAACACTGGCCTGATGGTGTTTCTGGCATTGGATGAATTGGAGAGGACAGATCATGCAAAGAAATTAATTAATGGTTAACTTTCAGGAGGGTTTTGTGTAAATAGCAATGTCGATAACTTTTTATTCTTGCAAAACATAGCTATGGGTAGATCATGGCCAAATATCTTCCACAGTGCCCTAAAACTGGCAGCAATACTTTGTTGGGATGCGAAGATGTAAGAAAACACAGAGAGCCATAACACACCCAGAGATAGACATGTGCCATGTGCCTCCCCGTATCTCCAGGACTTTGCTTTGTTCTTCTATGCAACACATGGTGCTTCATCCCACGAAGCTCTGCAGAAGGACAGACTTGGTATCACCAGGGATGTGTTACAAAACTTCTAAAAGGGGCAGGGGTCCTTGCGATCCGGCTAGAGGAATTCAGACACGGGCCAAAAGTGGAAGGTTGTTTACATGGAGAACAAGTTCTGCTGACCTCTTTTGGGGATAATACCCACTGTGCAAATTTGAGTAGCCCAAAAAAGCAAGACAAACTGAACAATGGCTGGAGGAGGTGGCAGAAATCTGGCTCAGAGGGGAGCACAGGCTGACCTGTAGCAGATGTCTGCTTAGTCACCAGCCAGACAAAATCCTCTTTTGTCTTTCCCCTTACGAAACAGCAGTCAGATCCACTTCAAGCTCTTGTGATGCTTGTGAAATACTGTGGGGTCTTGGCAAAAGACACAGTGAGATGCCTGGGATTTGCTTACCTGGTCCACACATCTGGTAGTTGAACTGCATTTCTCAGGTCAAAAGGAGAGGCTAGAGTTGTGTTGTGGGTTTTTTAAGTGTACGAGGCCTGGAATCCCCAGATCCCTTTATCATTGCTTTAGCCCTTTGGAAAAATCCTCCTCTGTCCTGATTCCCATTTCTATCTGAAAGTCTTGACTCTTGGATCCAGGTGCCGTGAATCAGGTACTGTCAAGGAATAACAATCTGTCCTGTTAAAAACAACGTGTCCCTTATTTTCAAACAAGACTTATTGCTGTTGATACTTTTGACAATAATTATATTACTGCCTGCTGGTCCCATCCCCTTTAACATGTCCCCTTTCCCACTGTCCTTCTGGACACACAGACATTTGCGGATTGTAATGCTGATTTCCAATCTTCTGATCATTCGTCCCACAGACAGTTAGTTAGCCACATAGATCATTGCAAGGGATGCTTTCTGCCTTTTTATTTTGAAACCATTATGACCGGGAACAGTTTCTGCATCCATCACTGCTGCTAAATTTCAGACCATCTTATTCAACTGTCTCTAGAGGCCAGAGATTGCCACCAGCCCAGGCACTGGGGAGGCCAAACTTCGAATGCTGGGGTCAGTTTTGGGCCTCTCACAACAAGAAAGGCCTTGAGGTGCTGGAGCGAGTTGAGAGAAGGGAACGGAGCTGGGGAAGGGGCTGGAGCACAAGTGTGATGGGAGCGGCTGAGGGAGCTGGGGGTTCAGCTGGAGAACAGGAGCTGAGGTGAGACCTTCTGATCTCTGAACTGCCTGAAAGGAGCTTAGAGCATGGAGGGGGTTGGTCTCTTCTCCCAGGTAACAAGTGACAGGACAAGAGGAAATGGCCTCAAGTTGCACCAGGGGAGATTTAGATTAGATATTTGGAACAATATCTTCCCGGAAAGTGTTGTCAGGCATTGGAACAGGCTGCCCAGGGCAGTGGTGGAGTCACTATCCCTGGAGGTATTTAAAGGACCTACAGACAAGTTTCTTAGGGACACGGTTTAGAGGTGGACATCACAGTGTTAGGTTAATGGTTGGACTCGATGACTTTAAGTGTCTTTTCCAGCCAAAACAATTCTATGATTATGCGTTCCCTTAGCCTGCTGTGCAGCCCCACAGCCAGTGGCAGTCCCGGTTCCAGACATGATTTCGCAGCAAGGACAAAACAGGAGGATGGAAGAAAAAGACACTCTCATAGAAATATGTAGAGACTCCTTTCTCTAACCTTCCCAGACCACAGCACTTAGGACCAGCATAAGAATCGAGCAGAGGCATCTGGAAGAGATCTGTGTCTCCAAGCCCTTTGGAAGCCCTCTGCAACTGGTCGAGTTCTCCCATCGCACTTTGGATGCGCTGCTCAGCACAGGGAAAATGCAGGTTTTGTGTCATTGCTCATGTAGGCTGCTTATTTAACCCCTACAAAACCAGCATGATATCAGCTGAAATAATATCTGTAGGGTTTAAACTCCTGGTACTACAGCTCATGGAAACTCTGGGGCAGACTCTGATGCAGTATAAATGGGTATAACACCACCAAAGTTGTTTAAACTGCTGTAAATCGGGAAGGATCTGGATCTTTTGGCTCTGGTGCATCACCGCACGTGTTACGACTTAATAAGCGATAACTAAGAATAACATTTAGTCTCCCAGCCTGAATGCTGTGCAGAATACCGAAGTATTTCACCAGGAGTGCAATAACATTACTTTCTCTGTCCTTCACAATCATAAAAATGTCCTCACTTCCCACATCCAGGGAAACAGTGAAGTCACTTATCCCCTAAATTATACTGAAGTCAACAGAAGCAGCGGAGTCCTTGTTTTACCTGATGTTCCACTCAAGAAGGAGCAACGCGAGAGCCTCTGTCATGGCAACTGCTCGTTCCTGGCAGACGAGCTGTCTCCAGGCCTCTCCGATTACATCTTTGCCGTTATAATTCACATCCTGCACTTATTAGCGATAAGGTCAATGGGAGCAAATACAATGGGAGCTGCTGAAAACTCTGTGGTTGCACATACTCCCAGTGACACTCACTGCACTGCAGAAACCAAAAATAACTTCCTGGTCTCCCAGACTGGCCTGGAAAGTACTTCCCTGTATTTTCTGGGTTATGGATAACTTCTCTTCTTTAGGTTTATGATGGCTGTTTCTCTGGGAGAACCGAACATAAATATCCTTTGGGAGCATGTCACATTTTCCTCTGCCCTCTGCAGAAGTGCTCTCACCCTGGAGATCTCTGTGCCCTCCTTACAAGGGCAGAAAATCACTCTCCCTCACTTTCTCTGATTCCTACTTATGGGTACACAGCTTTAACTCAATATTTCTCCCTTTCTTTGTGTTTTCTAACATCTTCAGCCTTATCTTCTTACTAATGGGCTCTAAATACTCATATGAGAGTGTGAGCAATCAGTGCATGCCCATAGTGGAGAGCAGCAACATTGCTTTTGTCCTCTGTTTTTCTTCTAAATGAAAAACACACAACCCCTGAAAGTCCCAGAGGCTCTTTGCTTGTTGTTTTCAGGGCAAAAGAAGGAAAAAGTGCTCCAGGAGCTCCATTTTTTCCCTAGGAACAACCACATCTGCAACTGCTAAACAGTGTGACAGCAGTGGACCAGGAGAATTACTTCTACTCAAGCAATTTTTTTGCTTCTTCCTACCACTTTTCCCATTTCTTCCCACCACTTTTTCCATTTCTTCACATGTGTTCTCTGATGGCTTCGCCTGGTTCTGAGTGGTGAATGCAGAGACTCTCTCTGCACTGGCAGGATCTACTCTGCTAAAAAGCTCATGAATAATCTCTTGTTGTCTGCAAAAGCTATTTTTTTTTTGACATACAGTTGTAAACTCCAGAACCACAGTGAGTGTCAGAGGAGATAGGAATGGAATATGAGAATCCAGCCAGGTTGAGAGTGAGCAAGAAGTGTATCCAGGGACCTTTGTGAAAGTGAAGTCCTGCAGATAAGGCACCATATCTCAAAAGCCATAAGCACAACTGGTTTTTCTAGTGGGAATCCCAGTCCCTTTCCCCCCATATATTTGAAAATACAACTCACACACACAAGGGGTGAACCTGGAACCACTATTGCAGTGACACCTGGAGAGCTCAGAAGTGAGCAAGGCCCTGTTGTGCTGTCGTATGGAGACACATGGTAAGTCCGTGACCTCAAGTAGGATAAACAGGCAGGGCAGAGGACAGAGCAGCTGGGCAGGAGAAGAAAAGATTCAAAGCCCCTTCACTATAAATTTACTGTTGCACTGGCCACAGAGAGGGATTCCTTCGCTGGGACTGATCGGGCTGGCCTCAGACTCCCAAAAAAAGCACATTAACTTCTGTGGGTTTGAGTATGGTGAAGGCATTGACTTTCCCTGATCCAGCTGCAAAAAACACCAGCTTTCTTGACAGCTACAACTGTGGTAATGACTCATTGTCAGAGCAAACATCTGTGTCTCATCTCACATATGGTGCAGCAGAAAAAAGGGCCAAGTTATTCTGTAAAGAAACCAACAATGACCTGTTGATCAGGTCAAGAAGAGGAAGGCTTCGATCTGGTTTGCACTGCTCTGTAGTCTCTAGAGTACTATTAAAATTTACAAGACCTGGACAGGGATCACAAGCCCTTTTCTGACCTCATATGCTGCATCGAAGTTAGAGATCCTGAGCGCTACAACTTGTGAGCAGCCAGCTGGTTGGGAAGCAAGCCTGATTCAGTAGGAAGGATTGAATCCTGCAAGACAGGAGTAGGCTCTCCTCTGAAAGGCAGAATTCCCAACAATCACTGTAACAAGCCTGCAAGGAGGCCAGGAAGCTCTGCACACCTAATTCTGCCAGCAAGAACATCTTCCACTTTTAACCTACCAGTAGAAATAGCAGCGACACATGTTGGATGTGTGCAGAATCGTGTGTTTGCTCTCTCAGATGGAGAAAGCAGGAGGAGCGGGCAGAGTTACCATAGCACACTGAGATCCTGCTCCATGTCCTTAGAGCTAAGTGACAGCGTAGGTCACACTAGGAAGGGCTGTCCTCAGAAAGCCACTGGTGGTAGTGAGGACTCCATCTGCCTTGAGACATGGTTTGAGCAATTGCACTGTGGGGTGTAATTCATAAGAACCCTGTACACAATCCAGCTGTCTCGTGCTGGCCATGAACTCCCAGCCTCCAGCAAGGCTTCAATCACACCAGCTTTGGGAGTGAGCCTGGAAACTGGGCTTGGTTATGGCCCAGCTAACAGCAAAATGCCATGCTGGGGGACAGATGAGCCTCTTTGGAGTCAGGGAGCCTGGATATCATGCTAAACATGGTTATTTAGAATCAGAGAAACATTTTGGTTGGAAGAGACTCTTAAGATCATTGAGTCCAACCAAAATGTTGTGTTTCACACACAGGTGTCATGTCGTGGCTTTTGTTCTTCACATGCAAGTCAACATGGATGCAAACAGGCAAAACATAGCCAAGGGTCTCCCTCAGGCAGTTTGATGGACACTGAGGGGGAAAGGAACATCTTTCCAGCACTAGCAAGGCCCAAATTATGTGGCGTGCTTCAAGTGAGAAAAGTAGAAAGCTCCCCAGACTGCTGGTGGTTGGATTTGGTTTGGTATTAAGACTCATGGCCCTGGGGAACTTAAGGGTTCCAAAAACCCAGACAGCATTTCAGCCTCAACTCCCAGCTGCTGCTTCTGACAACCTTGCTTTGGAGTCTTCAGCCTGGGATGTCCAAACACCCGGCCACATGTACTGAAAGTGCGTTCTTAAAGTCAGAAAATGACCCAAACGTCTCAGATATCACTGCAAAACCCCTTGTTCAGTTTCAGATACACTGAGAACAGTTCAGAAGAGTTGATCTTTCATCTAAATCAAATTTGTGTGTTCAGATTCTCCCCTGACATCAAAACTAAGGTAAAAGAACTTGAACAAAAAATCAGGGGTCACAGAGAAATGTCCTTCCCTCTGTCCCTCTCTGTCACACAACTGCTGCCCAAAGTTTCACACAGCCTTCTTGGACATTGCACCACTGTCTTTCCCAACACACACCCTCTCCCCAGCATCACTACAGACTCACACCCTTCTTCTCCTTAACTCCAACCTCCCATCTACTCTCTGAACCAGCCTGATAACAAGGCACATGGTCTGTGGCCACTTCTAGCCCCCATGTGTTGCCCACCAATACTGAGGTGCAGCTGACCTCACACCAGACTCCTGTGGTCTTGTCTTCCATCTCAAGTCAGATCCTCTCCAAGCCTATGGCCTCCTACCTTCTTCTTCTTGCTCACCTCAAACCAAGGCCCTGACCCTCAGCCTCTCCTGTCCATCTATGTGACCCTGTTCTCCCTGTCCTCCTCAAGAAGAGTCTTCCCTACATCCAACCTGTAAACCTCACCAGCTACTTTTTCTCTTCCATGCCTTCTACATCCTCCATGACGCAAACATGGGTGTTTCAGAGCCAGCTCATCACAGCGTAGGGAACCATTTGGTTTAGTCCTGCTCTCTTATGGGATCAGATGTGACAGCAATGAACACAACAGAAAAACTCTCACTAGAGGAAATATATGGAGACTGGACTTCAGATCTAATGACTGGGAAGCATTTCAAGTGTTAATCATCCTTCTTTGTTGTTCTTTAGCCAAGTTGAAGCTAAACCTTAATCTCTTTAATCCCACTATTTCCATGTGAAAGGTCTCCAGGCAATGTGGGAGATAAACTCATTTATTTCTCTTAGAAGTTATGTCAAGGAGCACAACACGGGGAAGATCCGCATAGGCAGGAATTTTTAGCTACAGTCCCCCAGGGTGCGAGAGCCGTGTTCTTTTTTCAAACCTGATTAATTCTGCATCAGTTGGGCACATTACAGACACCATTTTCCTGAAGTCTACAGTGTATTCCCTGGGCCACAGCTGCTGCTTCTGCCACTACTTGCTATTTCTGGAGTGATTGCATCTGACAAATAGCAATGGGAGAGATGTCGGGAATGACTCAGAGGCAAAGCCAATTTCACATCCAATTTTAAATCCAAGGACAGATTTTCGCTGGTTATAGAAATATGAACGAATGAGGCTCATTCCCACTCCGGCATCCTCTTGGGATATTGCAGAATGTCACATCTTAAGCCATGGGCAGTCTGTTGCCCTTCAGCTTTTCTCTGCTCCAGGCACAAAGGACAATGACTATCAAGTCCTCAGCACATTTCTTGGGTTTCTCCCAGGTTGGTGACAGTGTGCTGGGTTTGGATGTACCTTTTTTTTTTCTCCTGTGGACGAGTTGCCAGTGATGGGTCTCTCCATCCTGTCCTACCTTTGTGAGTCACCAGGATTTAGTCAATGGCTTTTGTCCCCCAGCCTGGGTGTCCTGAGACACTGCATGTAGATGCAAATCTTGCCAGTTTCCTCATCTAGGAGACATTTACACTCACCATTTTTGCAGCCCTTCTGGTGTTTGTCCCTTCTGGTGTTTCTACACCAATCTTCATCAAATCTCCATTCTTGCCAGTCTCAGTGTATAATAACTGCCCAACACACACAAAATCCCTTCTCCCGCTGACAGCATCGCGACATCTTCATAATGGGGAAAGATGTTGCCACACAGGAATCGGCACACACAGACCGCAACTGAACCAATGCGGTCTGAACCTTGTCCCTTGTCCTTGCAGGCCCACAAAGAGCAAATCTGGGACCAACACACGCTCCTGTGCCTCTCACCAACCAACTAAAATGTGGGTTGTATGTTCACACCAAGCTGTGTGTAGGGGATTGTTTCTCCTCGCTGGCACTGCATTGGTGTGGATTTATCTCAAGGAGGGCTAAGACGACAGCAACTCTTTCTTCTTCCCATCTAGTACCATTCAGCAGAGCACAAGCTCTCTGTGCCCCATCCTGGAGAGGTCTGTAACATGATTTCTCCTCCTGTCAGCCCCACAGTCACATGCAGCCCTGCCATGATACTATTTCTTCCACGCCACGAAAGCTCAACTAGCCTTTGCTCCCTTTGGAAACAAGTTTCTGTTTCATCACCAGAGGTAGATGTTTGCCTCCTGCATGCCACCTCAGAGGAGGCAGCATGTCATAGAATCATAGAATAGTTTGGGTTGGAAGGGATCTTCAAAGCTCAACTAGTCCAACTCTGCTGCCGTGGGCAGGGACATCTGCACCAGCTCAGGTTGCTCAGAGCCCCGTCCAGCCTGGCCTGGGATGTCTCCAGGGATGGGGCATCCACCACCTCTCTGGCCAACCTGGGCCAGTGTTTTACCACCCTCATTGTAAAAATTTCTTCCTCATGTCTAGCCTGAATCTCCCGTCTTTTAGTTTAAAACCATCACACCCTGTCATATCACAACAGACCCTGCTAAAAAGTCTTGTCTCCATCTTTCTTATTGGCCTCTTTTGTGTACTAGAAGGCCACAATAAGGTCTCCCCGGAGCCTTCTCTTCTTCAGACTGAACAACCCTGACTCTCTCAGCCTTTCGTCACAGCAGAGCTGTTCCAGCCCTTGGGCATTTTTGTGGCCCAGCATGTGGCACCACTGGTCCAACCTGCCAAGGTCAGCATGTGCAGCAGGGGCATGGTAGGAGCATCCTTAAGCTGTAGTGATGAATTAGCCACTGCAAGCAATCATCCTGGCAATAAGGAGTGCTCAAGCACCAGCAGGGTCATCAGAATTGAGACCATTCCCCTTCACATCTAGTCCTTCGCACAGTGCCAGCCGAAGCCCATTCAGGAAACAAAGCAGCAAGCGGCAGATGTCAGCAGAGCAACTTGCAAGCTGCAACGTTGCCGAGCTTCTGATGCAGTCCCAGAGCTGGCATAATCCCCAAACAAATAAAAATGGATCTTGAGCGCTCAGTTTCCAAAGCACCCAGGATATTAATTACTGGTGACAGAACATTCAGCAGAGTGGTAAACAGCAGCAGTGACTACCCTGCACAATGCATGACCCACCTGTGGGTAAATTTGCCCATTGCCACATCCCTGCTATAATAGCTCTCCACCTCTGTCTGTGCTTCTGCGAAACAAGGAACATCATCCATACTGCAAACCAGGGGAACACTGAGGCCTGGGCCAGACTGGGCCTGCCATCCCAGAAACCCACGTGGACAGGACCTGCTGTTGCTTTGAAGTTTTTGGTTTCAGAATCTGGCTTTGTTCCACATCCAAACAGTACCCCAAAAGTTTTGGGTTTGGGGTTTTTTTCCCACAGAAGAAAATTATGTGGCAGGTCACATAGAGCAGGATGGAAGGGGGATTTCTTTTTTTCTCTTTGAGGTTCAGTTTTGAGGTGCTGACTTTGTCTTAAAACACCATTATTTCACAAGTTAGAAACAGTCTTCTCAAACCACAGATTCAAAAAATATCTTTCAGAAATATTAAAACTCAGCTTTTCTCTATCATTAGAGAACAAGTTGCCCAGAGAGGTGGTGGATGCCCCATCCCTGGAGACATCCCAGGCCAGGCTGGATGGGGCTCTGAGCAACCTGAGCTGTTGAAGATGTCCCTGCTCATGGCAGGGGTGGCACTGGATGAGCTGTGAAGGTCCCTTCCAACCCAAACCATTCGATGATTCTGTGATTAGAAAGTTTATGAAATCCCCCAGCTCCAGGAACCTCCCACTTTGTAGTGGAGGCACATTGACCTCCCAGGGGAACACCCCCCTACCTGCACATCTATTACCGCATGAGCTGGGTGATCTGTGGCTACAGGCAGCGACGCACACAAAACCGTCATCCAAACACAGGGTTGGAAATTCAGGTAGGAAACATGGGTGAACATGACAAGTGCCACCCTTGCAGTTCTGAGCAGCGTCCTGTTGTAGTGCCAGAAGCCAATCCTTGACCACTGCCACCTCCTCTGCACTCCAAATATTCCTTATATTTGTGCTACAGTTCCCAATCCTGGAAATTATACATTGGCACATCCCTTCCACTTCTAGAATTTGCCCACTCTGTGTTTTTTTTTCCTCTTCTCAGGAATAGCCTTGGGCCACCGTCACAGACAAATGCGCAGTGCGTCACTATGGTGTGACCCAGGCTGAGCCTTTTCTTTGTGGCCTTTTGAAAGTAATATGTCTCACAATGCCAAATCACCACCCTCTAATTTCAGAGATGATAATTAATATGATGGAGGAGTAACAGTAATTACCAGTAGATATTAACACGTATTTTTACTGCCATTGTTATTAATATTAATAATAGTAATTGTTGCTATTCCTCTGGCAATTAGAAGAGTAACAGTGTTAGTGCTGTTATTATATGCTGTTGTCTTTGACCTATAGCCCTGAAGCACCTCAGAGTGCTGGTCATGGGTGAGGAAATCTCTGTTCCAGGCTTTCGATGAGCCAAGCCAGCCGTGGTGGCCAAAGCCTCAAAGCACAAGCCAAAAAGCAGCTTGGGGAGATGCTCAAATGGAGATGAAGGAGGTGGAGACTCAAGACGTCGGTGTCAGCACCTTGGCATGAGATGATGGGTGCTATCACACACGCTGGGGAGGCAGGAGATCCTGAGCCGTTCCCTGTTTTCCACCACAACCTTCCCGCATGACCTCCAAGCAGAGATTTGGAAAGCCATCAGGGACAGGAGGCAGCTGCGGGTTACAATGCTTAATTGTAGGTATCTCCACGAGCGTTAGGTGCCTGATCTCACATTACAGCCCCCAAGGAGCTAATCAGTGCTGCCAGGGAAGACTAATAAGCAATTTAACTGACAGAATGTACAGCTAACTCCCTTGCCCGAACATAAGCACCACACGTTATTCGAGATGCTCAGACATACCTCTGACTGAAACCCACTGAACTTCTTCATGGCACAGTTCCCCGTCAGTTACATGGAGATGTTATGGTTCACTCCTCTACAACTGTGTGTTTCAACATGCCATCCTCCATGATAAGATGCATCCAGAGCTCTGTGCTTGGCTGATAGACAGCAATTATATCACTAACAACACAAGAGTTTTGTTTTGTGGCAAAGCCACGATGTTCAGCACCTGTTTTAACTCACAGTTCCGGGCTCCTGCATGAATCTCATGTCTGCATGTAAGACGTCAAGATGAGCCGACCACTACATATATGTTTTGCATATATTTATACACTTCAACCCATCCTGGAAGCCTACAACATCTGTGGAAGAGAAGACAGTCAAGACAGTCCAGCTCCATGTGCTGACCACATCTCTAACAGTAATTCACCACCTACCAGTCAGGAACTTTGCAGAAACCAAGGTTGGTCCTGCAGGCCACCCTCCCCTCTTCAGGACTGACACACGCAACAAGGAACTCCTTGTCTTCCCCCCACGTATGCAGCAGGTTGTACTAGAGACCTCCCAGGGTCCACTCCAACCTGTACTGAGCACTGGTGAAGCCGCACTTCAAATACTGTGTTCAGTTTTGGGCCCCTCACGACAAGAAAGACCTTGAGGTGCTGGAGCGAGTTGAGAGAAGGGAACGGAGCTGGGGAAGGGGCTGGAGCACAAGTGTGATGGGAGCGGCTGAGGGAGCTGGGGGTTCAGCTGGAGAACAGGAGCTGAGGGGAGACCTTCTGATCTCTGACCTGCCTGAAAGGAGCTTGGAGCATGGAGGGGGTTGGTCGCTTCTCCCAGGTAACACGCCATAGGATGAGAGGAAATGGCATCAAGTTGCACCAGAGGAGGTTTAGATTGGATATTAGAAAAAATTTCTTCCCAGAAAGGGTTGTCAGGCATTGGAACAGGCTGCCCAGGGAAGCGGTGGAGTCACCATCCCTGGAGGGGTCTAAAAGATGCGTAGATGTGGCACCTAGGGACATGGTTTAGTGACAGTGCTGGGTTAGTGGTTGGGCTTGATGATCTTGAGAGTCTCTTCCAACCAAAATGATTCTATGATTCTATGACTCTATAAGGAGAAATTGACTCCTTCCCACCCACAGTGAAACCACTGGTCACACTCAGGGAGCCCTGGCCATTGTCTGGTGACCTGCTAACAAACATAATCTCCATGCCACGATGCTGACACTCTCTCTGAGCCCCAAAGGATGCCAGAGAGCATCCTGGTCCTTCCCCTGGGGTCAGGAGCACCTCTGCACTCCCCGTCCCCACTGCCATGCATTGGGGATATTCACATTTCTGGTGGATGAGCCCTTGGCCTTGTGCTATTAGGAGACCTTTGCAGGAGGAGAGACAATACCTGAGATAATAACAAAGAGTTAGTACGGCGTGCAGAGCAAACACCTGATGTGGCAGAGAGCTGATAGAACATTAACCCAACAGCATTCTGTGCAGAAGCAAGAACCAGGGATCACTTTGCAACATGTACTGTGGTGTAAACACTGTGGGAACAAGAGCATCGATAAGACACAAACAGGAAGACCAAGAGAAATTTGTGTGTCACCAATGGGAGGGCCTTGTTTCCAAAGTAACTGGGTGGATCTTCAAACCACAGAGAGCAGAACTGGGAAGGAGATGAAGAGGCGACCTCGTCCTGCCCTCTGCCCCAAGGCAAGATCAAGCGTGCCTGAACCAGTCCTGAGAGCTCCTAGTTTAACCTGCCCTCAGAACATCCAGGTCCACATTAGTTGCCCCCAGCTCTTGCCAAGTGCCTGCCTCAGTTTCCCTAGCTGTAAAAGGAGGAATGACCAGAATAGGTGGATCCATTGCTGGGTTGTTGGAGAGGAAAGAAGTGGGGAGGGCAACATTTGGCTGATGGTTGATCATCTGCAAACATCTGGTGAACAGCAAGAAATAACCATGAAGTATTGTATACGTATGGGTGTTTACACCTGCCTATGTGAGTTTGACACAGCTACGAAGTGCTGTCAATGTCTTACACAAGATGGCCCAGGTGTGCACACGCCTGCATGTTTTGTTCTTCTTGTGCTCCTCCAAGCACAAGATGGGCATTTGCCTTGCAGAGTTCACAGTGCAGGGACTGTGACCAGATTTCCAAGGGATACCAGGTATCATCTCCTTTTAACTGCAGTTTCTTGCAAGCTTTGCTTTTTTAATTCTATTGGGCGAGGAAAAGTGTGGGAAACACAGGGCTGGACTTCCTAAAAAAGGTGAATATTTGGTAGATTGGTCCAGCATCCTACTTCAGTAAAGAGTGTGAGAAGATTATTATTTGTGTCCAATACTGCATATATCTGACATTCGTGTGACCACATGATTGCAAGTGCACTCAAAAGGATGTTTTAAAAATGACAGTGACAGCATTTTTCTCACATTAATTGTGACACCCTCAAGTTTTGAACTCTACTGTTTTGGAAGACATCCTAAGCCTCCAAAGCTGGTTAAGGTGGGTCCAGGTCTCTGATCAAGACCAAACCAACACTTTGCCTGAATCAATAGTTCTTGAGTCCTGTGCAAAATCGTGCCACCAGCCTGAACTTGAATATTCATGATGCATCAAGGCAGGCCTCAAATGGCCTCACAGATGTCCACCAGCCTCTCATGACCCTGAAGAGAGAGATTGCAGGATCTGCCCAGGATCTACAGGCCCTCGGTGTGATTCTCCACTGCCTTGTATTAAATATTATGGCTTATTCCTGTGCAAGCAAGCATTTACCTTGCTTCCTACAGGTACCATTTCCTACCCAGCCATGTAAGGGATGGGGAAATGGGCACCATGTCTCCAGTAGGACCTGTCGGCTTGAGCCAGTGCCTCAATTACTATTAAAGATGTAACTAAAAGCAAGAAGAGAGCCTGTTTGGAGACAGGAGGTGGCGAAGACTACAACACAGGCTGTGGTTCCTGGAGTCCTTTGGGTGCTGGGGCTCATTCAGAGGCACAAGCCTATTTTAGACGGCTGCAATCATTGTCTGATGGGCTGCACCCAGAAAACATGAGAGGCCACAAAGCCAGGCTGAAAACCAAGCTTATAAGCCCAGATGCTCTCCTGCACTGTAGCAAGCACTCAAACATAGATCCCAGAAACCTCCAGCAACTCCGGTTTGCCAAAGAAGCAGGAAAAAAAAAAGCAAAGACAAGCAGGATTTTTTTTTTCTCAAATTTGGAGAATAGTTTTGGCACCTGCCAGAAGATCAGAGCAAACTTAGCTGAAGATAGTTCGGTGTCCTATACCTTGTTATGTTCCTAATTTAGCTCTTAAGTCACTGCTCCAGTCACTACTTAGAACACTAAACCCGTGTCATTAAATCAGCTCACAGCCCTCCAGAGAACAGCTAAGACTCAGGATGGCCTCTCAACATTACTGTGCAATTTAGCTTTGTTTAATTCCTGCTAGCAGAAAAATATGATGAAAATGTATCTAGGAGACCAGTGATTAGCCATACAGCTTCTATTCTTGACACATGCACAAGCACAACTGTCCATTGACAGTAATTTCTGAAAACTAGGACCCCATGATTTATCTAAGGTTCTTAAGAGCTTGATATCTGCTGTTCTTCCAGCACGGAAATGCAAAGTTTAAATATAAAACCTGCCTTGAAAAGTTCTCTGCAATCCAATCAGCCAGTAAATTTCTTACAGATGATAGTGCACCGATCCTGGCATAATCCAATGTTTCATAAATGTCTTAAAAGATTAAGGCATCATTTTCTGCCCAAATGACAGAGTAGATTCACATCTCTGCAGAGTAAACACTGGCAACAGTCTTGCATAAGAGCCGGCAATATTGCTAAAATTCTCCTCTGTGCTTCCTCACAAGGGCAATTACATAATCAGAAGCCTTCATCTATCAAAAGCAATCCTTTTCATTAAATGAGATGCTCTGGTGTAAGTGCACAAGCGCACATCAAATGGGAAGGTAGTTGGATTGCATTGCCTGACTGACCTGAAAAGAAGATTTTAACCATTTAATGATTCATCCCTACTTACCATTTTCTTCTGTTGTTTTCTAGTTCCAGTTCTAAGAGTATGTTCGAAGGAGTGTGCCAAGACTCTTTGACTCGTGAATCATAGAATCACAGAATTATAGAATCATTTCAGTTGGAAGAGACCCTCAAGATCATTGAGTCCAACCGTTAACCCAACACTGGCACTAAACCGAGTCCCTAAGAACCTCATATACCCATCTTTTAAACCCCTCCAGGATGGTGATTCCACCGCTTCCCTGGGTAGCCTGTTCCAATGCCTGACAACCCTTTCTGGGAAGATATTTTTCTTAATATCCAATCTGAACCACCGCTGGTGCAACTTGAGGCCATTTCCTCTCATCCTATCGCTTGTTACGTGGGAGAAGAGACCAACCCCCTCCATGTTCCAAGCTCCTCTCAGGCAGTTCAGAGATCAGAAGGTCTCCCCTCAGCTCCTGTTCTCCAGGCTGAACCCCCAGCTCCCTCAGCCGCTCCCATCACACTTGTGCTCCAGTCATGGTCCCCAACATGTGAGACGCTGTGCTTACAGAGTTGCACATGCCCCAACCTTCTTTATAAAAACAAGGGGTTTGCCTGCAAAGGAGAAGGGATCAGAGCAAGGTTCTGGCTGAAAGACCTGCAGGTGCAGAACTGCCAAAGAAACCTCACTTGATACTTGCCAGAAGTTTGAAGAACTAAGACACCATCCCACTCAGCCACGCTCCCTTAGGGACTAGTAATTCTGCTGCTCCCTGTGCCAGAGGATCCCTTAGTTCCTATTTTATCCTAAGCTGCAATGAGATCCGTAAATTAGGGCAATTACTGGTTGAATCTTAAGGTCACTGCAGACAGGAGCAGGTGCCTGCACGTGAGCTTGTCATCTAGATTCTGTAGCATCCATGGGGAGACATCGCCTGGGACGGGATGTCTTAGTCATGCCTGTTTCTCTCGACTGGCTGTGCAGTGTGAATCTGGCACCATCTGCAACACCCCAGCTACTTTTCTGGTTCAGTTCTGCAAACAGATACAGCAATAAGCACTGCTGGCACCACCTCCTCGTCAGCAGAGAGCTACAGATAGCAGCTGTCTCAGGAAAAATGACATCAAAAGCCATATATGTGTCCTGAAGGACCATGTCCAGTGATAAAACCATCATATATAGAATCATAGAATTGATGTGGTTGGAAGAGACCCTCAAGATCATCAAGTCCAACCATAACCTAACTGTAGCACTAAACCATGTCCCTAAGAACCTCCTCTATGCACCTTTTAAACCCCTCCAGGGATGGTGACTCCAGCACTGCCCTGGGCAGCCTGTTCCAATGCCCAACAACCCTTTCCGGGAAGAATTTTTTCCTAATATCCAACCTAATATGCTAACTAACCTATTGTAAAAGATCTCTGCTGTGTTGCTATCAAGACCCCCTGGGAGAACCTCAGGTCTGACTCAGTTTGCTGTCTCATAGGAAAGCCATGAGATCTCATTGGGGCTTCCCCTTGAGTTGGTGGCTCAGATTAAGACACATACATTGTCCTCAATGAAGATAAGGCCAAATTGTGCACGGGCCCTCGAGATGCCCCTCTGGGTTTGGGATGGGCCTCCCACCTCTGTTCTTATTGCCTCTTCATCATGCACCTGCAAGGGGAAAATAAAGGGCTGGAAGGACCAGATTTGACACATGCAATCTCTTCCAAGGCAGCTGAGGGAGGGATGTAATTCACTGAAGTGCCTTCCCTCAGCAGGAGAGACCTTCCCAACTGCTGCTAAAGAAATAGCAGGAAACAATATTTTCCCACTCAGACCTGCCAAGCCAACAGCACGGAGGGGGGATTTTTGGCAGAGTTCCTCTCAGAGAGCAGAAGGCAACACGATAATTGGATGAAGGCAAATGGGAAGCGAAGAGAAAGAGGCCACGATAGGAAGGTCGCTAGGGCGGAGGTCAGAGTCTGCGAGACAGCTCAGGACAGAGTTGTGAGCTGGAACGAGAGCACGAGGAGGAAGAGATGGAGCAAGGAAGGAATTGGACGGGGAAGGAAGGGCAAGAGGTGGGTGTCTCAAGAGAGTTCCCACCAGGGGCAGAACTGGAAGAGTCCTGATATACAGCACATCTGTGACCTGCTGATCTATCTGGGCCTCCTAAAGGGAACATCTCTGCTACAGAGCAAAAACATGAAACCAGATCGATTTTGTTCAAATCTTTATTTCTGAAAAGATCTCACCTTACATTCAGGCTGATCCACTTGTGATCTGAAAGCCCCATGTTAACTTCCACTGCCATTTCTCCGGCTTTAGCTCAGGCCCCTTAGGTTTCAAGGCTAAAATGATGCAACATCCTCCCCATGACCCAACCAACCTCCTTACTCTCCTCCAGCAAATAGATTCCTGCCTCTGAAGCTGCTGCTGGTTCTGAGGAGTAGCAAAATGAGTTGATATAACCAGCACAGAGACATGTACCAAGACTAGAGGATACTGCTGTGGTCCTCCCTCATTTCACCACTGTGACCCAGGCCACAAAGCCATCCTCCTGCAGTGGCACAATTTTGGTGCTGTAACAGCTCATCTAATCCAGGATTTATGGAGTGAGGAAATACAAGCCCAGAAAGATACAAGAGAGGATCTAGCAAACTTTTCCAGACCATTTGCTGCAACGCACAAGCTGTCCTTGGAGAAGTGGAACAATGAAATCTGGGTTTTTTAGATATCAAAGGTTTTTAGGTATTTTAGAGATTTCTGCTCTGGGGTAACATGTAGCACACTCACAGCACTGTATTTCCATTAGTGGAGGCACTGAAAGAGACTCTTCCTCTCTCCAGCAACCAGAATTTGCAAAAGTGGTAGGAATTTTAATATCTAAGATCAGACATGGCTGAAATAGGTAAAGGATTGAAAAATATGGAAGAGTGAAGGGGGAAAAGAGCACGTCAAGAGAAATCAAGACAGTATTAGCTTTAAATCTCTAGTATATCAAAAATCTACATCCTTAGCTATTGTGATTAGATTTTGTGCTTAGATATTGTGATATTCATTAGTTATTGCTAGATCTGGCCTCGAAATGCTCTGAAAAGCTGTCTCAGTCATTTCAGAGTTTCAAGATGATTTTGCCACTTCCAGTTAGTATTTTCAGAAGAAGCTGGGCACACACTGGGAGGAGGAGAGAAAACAAGTAAACACAAGGCGATTGTCTGACTAATTTTTGACACACTCAGGCAGGCAGTTTGGCAGTGAATGGACTCATTGAAAGTGTGTCTCAAAGCCAGGCACGAGGTTGGTTGCAGAGAACAAAGTTTTTGTTGGAAAGCATTAGCACTGGAACTAAATACCTGTTGTGCTCTGCCCATGGGAAAGCTGCAGCTTATCTCCTCAGCAGGGAGAAAGCAACGGCAACCCTTCCAGCAAAACAGAAGACACCAGCAGGGATTAATCAATAGTGCTCAAAGAAGAGAAACAAGCTGCTAACACTGTACTCTGACGACAGATTTGCTCCAGGAAGCCACTTTCAAATGCACTAGGATAAGGCAAAAAAAAAAAGGCTTTTAAGATAAATTAGTCTTTGCAAGTGATCCCCTGCGATGGAGTTTCCATGGGTCCAGGGAAGGTAACACACAGGTTGTGGTGGGAACTGGGGGCACTTCTCCATCCCTCTGAGTCTCAGCAGGGTAAACATGATGCTGGGACAGTAGAAATGTCAAAGCCTGCACCGAGCAGAAATAAAAATACAAGGAAAACTGCTGATGCTGCAGCCGAGGGGATTGAAAAGCTGAAATGACTTAGAGCAGGTCACTTCCACAGAGCTTGCAAACTGCCTTCAAATTATCCGGTCAAATGAGCGCTAGATAAGCAGAGAGTCCTTTGGGGCCTTCAGGGGAATTCAGACAAGAGGGTTATTCAGCAGCTGGGTGATGACTAAAACTTTCTGAGGCAGGTGGGGGATAAATCACTGCTGCGAATCAGCAAAACAGCTGGGGTGGTGGGGCAGACTGGAGGAGTGTCTGAGCTGGGGCAGGAGCAGGGTCTGTCCTGCCCAGCTGCCACATCTCTGAGCTCTTTGAGGAAGCTGATTTCAAGGAGGTTTTTTTTTCACTTGGGTTTGTTTTTCAGCCAGGTTTCCTAAGTGGCTAGGAAATCCCCTTACGCAATCACTGTGCGTGTCTGTAACCCTCCCCCCTACCCAACAATTTTTACCCCACCAAGCCAGGGCTTTCAGAAGTCCAAAGAAAGGTTTTTCCTACAAATGCTGTGAAAAAGGGTGGGCAAGTAGAGCAAGGCTTTTGGGATCAACAAGTTTGAGCGAAGTGTCATGGGGTCCCCTCCATAACACCAGGGGAGAGGACCAGTCTCTGGAAAAGCTGGAGGATGCCCACCCTCAAACACACTTCGGATTGTGGGGATGGACAGAAGATGGAGAACATTACCATCGGGTGGGAAACATCTCGGCCCGCCTGCAGCCAGGGCTGGACCTGCTCCGAGACCCTGTTGAACATCCTGATGGACCCGGAGGGCACCACATCTGCGGTCTGGCACAGGACTATCACAGGAGATAGCGTGGCTGGAGATGAAGAGGGCTGGGAGACAGGAGTCTGACTTCTGCCAGTGCGTCACTGCAGAGCTGGGCAAGCTGCCCGTTCATTCTGTTATGCCTCCAGTTCTGGCAAAAACGAGGATATAAATCTATCTCCACGTTGGGCTCTGAAATCTTCTGAAGGAGGCAAGGTACGTGCATTTAGACATCACAAGCCTATCCTTGTGACCCTTGGAAAGGGAAAGTGCATGGTTTCTCCCGCAGCCAGCAATTAGCGGTACCATGGAAATCAGCTGATGATGACTCAAAGTGTATCAGTAAGGTTAATGAAGGACACTGAAGTCATCACTTCCCCCTTCTCTTTCCTCTCATCAAAACAAAGATCTTCTCCTTCCTGTGCTGAGAACAATTTAGGTCAGAAAGGACCTCTGGGCATCTCCAGTGCAAAGTCCTGCTCTAAGAAGGGTGATCTTCAAAATTTGATCAGGATCTTACCCAGGTGACTTCTGAGTATCTCCGGGTGTGGAGGTAGCACAGGGTCCCTGTGCACCTGCCGCAGTACTTACCCAGTCCCAGAGTGAAAAATGTTTCCTTTGCTGTACAGGGCACCGTAACAGAAATGTCCAGACTGGTGTGAATGGGGATGTTTTGTGTGGACGCACCAGAAGGAATAAATGGCAAGGGAAGGGCTACACAAATGACACATGCAGATGGCACCTAGCAGAACAAGTCAGCAAGATGCCAGAACATCACCATGCACCATCTCAGGCTGGGAGACAAAGGCCAGTGAGTAAATCCTGGTGACTCACAGACGTGGGACAGGATGGAGAGATTCAACAGGTCCCACCCTTTGTCCTCCATGGCTTTGCAGGGAACCCTGGACAGACGACCTGGACATGAGTGGTTTGGTGCCGAACTGGTGGGTGCATGCTGCTTGTGGGCATGACAGTCTGAGTGCAATAAGTGGCAACATTTTTTGTTTTGGTTTTGCTTAAAAATTAAATCACCTGCCCCCTTACGAGGTCTCACATCATGCATTACGGCATCGTCACAACATCTTTTCCTATAGCCGCAACTTGTGTTTGTTGCCTCATCCTCTCACAGTGCACCTCGGAGAAGAGACTGTCTTTTCTACGTCTTCCTCTTAAGCAGCAGAAGACAATAATTGCATTCCCCTGAGCATCTTCTTTCCCAGGCTGGTCAAAGCTGGCTCTCTCAGCTTTTCCTCATGTGTCTTGTGCTCTCCACTGGACCCGGTCCAACTTGTTGGTCTCTCCCTTGTACTGGGGGACCTACAATTGAACGCAGTGTTCCAAACAGAGGGGAATCATCACTTCCTTCAACCTGCTGGCTATGCAAGGAACCTGCATGGCACAGGTTTGAGGAAATTTCCACTAAATTCAGTCATGGATGAATTGAAGTCATCCCAGAAGAGCCCAATAGTCTTGCTGTCCCTCCGTGTACCATGTCTTCAGAAATCTCATGAGAGTGACATGACAGATACCTCTTGTTACTTCCCAAATATCTGGCTCTCTGAGCAGGAAGAACAAGCTCTTGCATCTTTAACAGCAAAGCTTTAAGTATTTGTTGACATGAACTAACATCCCCTGCTCCAGTCTGTGTGTCTACCCCACTCTGCCTGATAAACTGGGTCTCATGTCTTCACGTCTGCTGATCAAAACTTAATTAACAGCAAACCTTAGAAGAACAAACAATAGAAGGTTCCTGCTGGAGATGAAAGGGTGCTTTTAGATCATGAAGAAAATATGAGGGTTGTTTTTTCTCTTGTTCCAAAGCAGGAGCCCAGATCAGCTTTTCATTATTTACTCACCCCTACAGCCTCCATTGGCAACTGATTCCTCTGGCTGATTGAGCTCGTCGTGGTCCAGAAGTGAGGGTAGGAGGCTGCAAGACAGGATGTGTGGGTTCCCTCCCGAAGTCTGCCCCTGACCTGCTGTGGGAAACGTATCTCAGCTCCATTCCCAATGGGCTGTGTTTGCAGATGTCAAGGCCAAGTCTGCCTGAGAGGTGGTTCCATGCAGGACACGTCACTGCAGCTGTGGTTTCCACTGCACTTACCATTATGGCACTGTAATGCTTCCTTGTCTTCTGGAAGTGTCAGGAAGATTAGTTGATGTTTGCTCAGCACTGAACAGATGCGAGGAGAGGGGAAAGGTCCCCTGCCAGCTCTTCCTTCTCACTGAATAAACGTGATTCTCTCTCATGATGTTTTCAAGCCCTGCCAGTGCTTGCCTTTGCCTCCTCCCCTCTGGTGGCCCTTGCAGATCGAGGTCCCAGAGCACAGCTTCTCCACCCAGAATAGCAGGAACCTTCTAATGGGAAACATCTTTCTCACACCTTGCTTTCGTGCCCCTTAGCTCCACCCTAGAGAAGCTGAGAAATGTCCTTGTCTCCAAACATGACTTGGCCACAGTCCTGAAGCATGAGAATCATAGAATCATAGAAAAGTTTGGGTGGAAGCATCCTTCAGAGCTCACCCAGTGCCACCCCTGCCATGAGCAGGGACATCTTCACCAGCTCAGGTTGCTCAGAGCCCCGTCCAGCCTGGCCTGGGATGTCTCCAGGGTTGGAGCATCCACCACCTCTCTGAGAAACCTGGGCCAGGGTCTCACGAACCTCAGTATCAAAAATTTCTTCCTCATGTCCAGCCTGAACCTCCCCTCTTCTAGTTTAAAACCATCACTCCTTGTCCTATCACAACAGTCCCTGCTAAAAAGTCTGTCCCCATCTTTCTTATAGGCCCCCTTTAAGTACAGAAAGGCTGCAATACGGTGTTCCCAGAGCCTTCTCTTCTCCAGCTGAACACCCCAACTCTCTCAGCCTGTCCTCCCAGCAGAGCTGTTCCAGCCTCGGATCATTTCTGGGGCTCCTCTGGCCCCTCTCCAGCAGGTCCATGTGTGTCCTGTGCTGAGGACCCCAGAGCTGGCCCAGCACTGCAGGGGGGTCTCACCAGAGCGGAGCAGAGGGGCAGAATCACCTCCCTGACCTGCTGCCCACGCTCCCTGTGATGCAGCCCAGGACACAAAAGGCTTCTGGGCTGCAACCGCACATCACCGGCTCATGTCCAACCTTTCACCCACCAGTGTCCCCAAGTCCTTCTCCGCAGGGCTGCTCTCCAGCCCTTCATCCCCAGCCCGGATTGATACCAGGGGTTGTCCCAACCCAGGTGCAGGCTGTTGCACTCGGCCTTGTTGAACCTCATGAGGTTCACAAAAAAAAAAAAAAGAGACCCCCTTGGCTCTCACCGCCTTCCTCAGACAGCACTTGAGCTAAAGCAAGCAGCACAACATCCCTTTGTCTGAGACTGTGGGGGGAATCAAAAGTGGCGATGTAGAACCACAGAGGTGACACCGCACCACAGAGGTGACACACAGCGCAGTGCCACCACAACAGGGTGAAGTTCAGCCTGGCTGTCACTCGCTCTCTGCACACTCTGCAATGCAGCAGCCTTTCTTCTGTGGGTGGGCAGCCAAGAACTACACTAGTTCAAAAGCACGAAGCCAAGCTGTTTCAGCTGTGGCCCTGCTGGGTTTCTCATTCTCCATGCTGAGGATTGCCTGCATTCATTGAGTATCTTCTGATGCATCCGAGTCCAGTCCAAGATGCCAGACAGTCTGAACCTGGGCTGTGGTGTCCCACAGGTCCCTGCTGCTGTCTGGGCACAGATCAGGGTACAACACACACACAGTTTGTAGGAAGCACCAGACGAACCAAGTGTGGCCGAGCTGGTCACTCCCACAGTGCCACGATGCTGGGTATGTCAGGAGGTCTGGGTTTATGGCCATGTTGTGTGCTAGGCAGACCTTCACTTAGAATCATAGAATCATTTTGGTTGACCATTAAGATCATCAAGTCCAACCATAACCTAACTCTAGCACTAACCCATGTCCCTAAGAGCTTCAGCTGAATGCCTTTTAAACCCCTTCAGGGATGGTGATTCCATCACTTCCCTGGGCAGCTTGTTCCAGTGTTTCAAAACCCCTTCCAAAAAGAATTTTTTTCCTAATATCCAATCTAAACCTCCCCTGGAGCAACTTGAGGCCATTTCCTCCCATCCTGTCACTTGTTACCTGGGAGCAGAGACCAACCCCCTCCATGCTCCAAGCTCCTTTCAGGCAGCTCAGAGATCAGAAGGTCTCCCCTCAGCTCCTGTTCTCCAGCTGAACCCCCAGCTCCCTCAGCCGCTCCCATCACACTTGTGCTCCAGCCCCTTCCCGAGCTCCGTTCCCTTCTCTCAACTCGCTCCAGCACTTCAAGGTCTTTCTTGGTGTGAGGGGCCCAAAACTGACCCCCGGATTCGAGGTTTGGCCTCCCCAGGCCCAGCACAGGGGGACGGTCACTGCCCTGGCACTGCTGGCCACACTATTCCTGACACCAGCCAGGATGCTGGTGGCCTCTTGGCCACCTGGGCACACACTGGCTCATGTTCAGCCGCTGCCACCAACACCCCCAGGTCCTTTTCCCCCAGGCCCTTTCCAGCCACTCTTCCCCAGCCTGTAGCGCTGCCTGGGGTTGGTGTGACCCAAGCGCAGGACCCGGCACTTGGCCTTGTTGAACCTCAGACAACTGGCCTCAGCCCATCGATCCAGCCAGTCCAGATCCCTCTGTAGATCCTTCCTACCCACCCACCATGTCCTGATCTCCTTCCTGGTTGACACCCCTTCACGTTTCTCTTTGCTATAACCCTTTCTCTAGCCACAGCCTAAAGAGAGCACAAGCTGCTCTGCTCCACGCTGCCTCGAGAGAGAGCTGTGGCCATTTTTCCAAGCCAACACCACCATGGTGGCAAACACCATGGTTTTAATGAGCCCAGTGGGCAATAGCCACCGTGAACGCAGAAAAGCAGCAGCCAAGCACCATCACGGGTCTGCACAGCTGAACTACCATTCGAGGAATGAAGAAATAAATCCCATTTTATGTGACCCTGCATTTGCCCTGCTCCACTCCCTCTTTGCTGCCTGGAGCGTAGGAGTTGCAATGGATTTGTGCCCAGGATCGAGAGGCAGGTTAGCTCTGAACTAGCTCTGCTCTCTCACACAGCCAGGTGCCTGCAAAAATCCACATTGCCACCAGCTGAACCAGCAGACGCTGAGTGCTGGGATGATCTCTGAGGCTCTTCTGGGTCACAAACCAGCACAGCTGTGGGTCAGGAGCACCCCAAGAGTGGTACGGGGAGCAGGGATATGAAAATAGCAGTATCACTTCAGGAGAGAAACACACATCTGGCTGCAGCAGAGAATAAAGGGATGAATAAATGAACTCGCTTCCAGCTAAAGGCCGAGTTCAGTGAACAGCATTTGACGTGATGCCAACCCCAGACCAGACAGATGTTGCAGCAAAAATAGCAACCCAACAACAAAAGCCCAAAGTGAAGCATTCCTGTAGTCATGAGGGGAAGCTTCATGAGGCCTTGGCCCACAGAATTTTTTTTAAACCTTATCCTTTGACATAACCAAAATGAGGGCAGCCAGGAGACAGGAATCTCAGCAGCTGAGGGGACCTTCATCTGGCCAGGCTTTCAAACAGTTCTGAAAGCTTTCCCACAAGGTAGCTTCTGGGATGACCCCACCACGAACAGCCTCTCTCCATACCAGAGCCTCTGCTGAGGCAAAGCTCCTGCTGTTGCCAAACTTCCCAGCTTTGACAGAGGACAGCAGTATGAGGAATCAAACAGAATTTATGCAGAATTCATCCACTGCTCATAAACAGAGAGCTGCCTCTCAGCATCACAGCCCAAGCTTGCCCACCAGGCAAAGCACTGCAGCCTGGTTGTGCTGATGAGTCGAGCACTAAATTGGACTTTTAAGAGGAAAAGAGTTTCTGTAATGCACCGTGGTGCCTGTCTGCCACTCGCTATTTAGCATGGGAGCAGTTGCCATGGCACTGCAAAGCAGGAACATTTCCGGGCTGACTAGGATTAAGCATCGGCTTCCCAAAGACCAAGCTCCCCTCACCAAGCCTCTCTTTGGCTTTTCTGCCAAGCCCTGCTCTGCTCTGCACGTGCATGTCTGAGTGCCAAGGGAGCAGCTCAGGAAGGGGGTCCTGCAAACAGGGGTGGGCACCAAACACAGGACCCCTGCAAGAAAAGCTTGTGTGCTTTTCAGGTGTGTGGCAGACAGAGACATTGCACATCTACAGGTCTCCCTCCTTTCAAGCACCTCTTTTGTTCAGTGGTTTGTGGCCAGCTCGAAGTCATAGAATCATTTTGGTTGGAAGAGACCCTCAAGATCATCGAGTCCAACCATTGACCCAACACTGACACTAAACCATGTCTCAACCTCATCTACATGTCTTTTAAACCCCTTCAGGGATGGTGACTCCACCACTGCCCTGGGCAGCCTGTTCCAATGCCCAACAACCCTTTCTGGGAAGAAATTTTTCCTAATATCCAATCTAAACCTCCCCCGGTGCAACTTGAGGCCATTTTCTCCCATCCTGTCACTTGTTACCTGGGAGCAGAGACCAACCCCCTCCATGCTCCAGGCTCCTTTCAGGCAGTTCAGAGATCAGAAGGTCTCCCCTCAGCTCCTGTTCTCCAGCTGAACCCCCAGCTCCCTCAGCCGCTCCCATCACACTTGTGCTCCAGCCCCTTCCCCAGCTCCGTTCCCTTCTCTCAACTCGCTCCAGCACCTCAAGGTCTGTCTGGTATTTCTGACACCAGCCAGGATACTGTTGGCCCTCTTGGCCACCTGGGCACACACTGGCTCATGTTCAGCCGCTGTCACCAACACCCCCAGGTCCTTTTCCCCCAGGCACTTTCCAGCCACTCTTCCCCAGCCTGTAGCACTGCCTGGGGTTGGTGTGACCCAAGTGCAGAACCCAGCACTTGGCTTTGTCAAGGCATAAGGATGGCCCTTCATCTCAGTATGAAGCTCTCGCCACATTTATTTGCATGGGAAGCAGAGGGGTTGTAAGCAGCACCTCCTTCTCTGTGTAATGGACCCACATGGCTTTTCAAGGCTCTGGCTAAGAGGGACTGGTGACCAGCTGCTGTTTCACAGAGTCACAGGGTTTAAGGCACATGGGGGTGTACAGTACTAAGCAATCCGCCCTCTTGCAAAACCCAGCACTGACTGCCTCTGCCAAGCTATCAGCTTCCCTCTGAGCAATAATTTTGCTGTCTTGATTTAGAGATTTCCAAGTATGGAGAACCTACTGTCCACCAGCTGCCCCAGGCAGCTGGTCACAGTGGTTCGCAGTCTCCACTAGTTAAAACCAGGAGAGCATCTGACTGAATCTGAACATATCTGGCCTTTGCTCCAGATCACTGGATGTGGTTTGGTTTTCTCAGCACGGCTGGAGTTTTGTTCAGCCCTTAGCATCTCTTTGCATCAACCTCATACTTCACTTCTGCACTTCACCCTTGCTTTGGGCACAGCTGTGTCTGGTCATCCCCAGTGGCTAAGAAGAGCCATGCTCTGTTCCCTGCTCTAATCCTCTTGATTTCCTGCAAGGCCACATGTTACATGAGATCTCCTCAGATGTTCAAGCAACAGCAGAAACACCGCACGGCTGGGAAAGGCCAAACCAGCATCCTGCCTCTGCTGGGCAGGTTCCTCTAAAAGAAATCACAGTGGGGATGCAGGATGGACACACAGGTCCTGTGGATGCTGATATCTGGGTGTATTTTTATTAGAATTCAACACCACATGCTGTCAGAGTCTCCAGTGACCACCAGCACACACTTTTTCAGTGATTCTGGTAGCACCAGCAACCTGGGACCTCAGTGCCAGCCACCCTGTCCTCTTCCTGGCCCATGGGTAGAGGCAGGTAATCTGTCCCCAGAGCATCTCATCCTTCCAGCGAGAGACTGCTTTGAGCCTGGAGACAGACATTTTCATTGCATTCAGGTCCACAGTGCACCTTGGTTTCCTCAGGAGCATCAGATCCCTGGGGACACTCTGGACATCTGCAGCTCTCCATGCTGGAGGTGCGTGGTGGAGAGGAAAGTCTGGATCTGCCCTGTCCTCCAGTCCAAACCCCAGGCAAGTGGGTCATTGAATCCCTGTGATAACCCCTGACAAGTGCCAATAAACCCAAACCCCATTAGGAGCCTTTTGCATGACCTCAGTGACCTACCAGATGGAGACCATATCCCAGTTTCCACCTCACACACTTCTGTGGCCACGTCATTTCTGCCCTGGTTATCTCGCCAGTGCTGTTTTCTGATTTAAGTCGAACCTCCTCCCCAGTATTCAGTGCCATCTGGGAAGTCAGCTCTCCTTTCAGCTGCCAATTTCTTGGACATCTTTGATGTGCCAGCTCCTGGCAGGTGGGACACCTCGGGATCCTTGAGCAATGGAAGAGCCGCAGGGATGATCCATGTAATGCCTGAGCTGCAGCCAGATCGCAAGAGGAGCAAGACAGGAAAAGCTCATGTGTGAGATCTGACAGGCAGGTAACAAACCCAGCTGGCTGGCACACACACCAAACCCAAAACACCCCAGGCCACCCCACTCCCACCCTCCTGATACCATCACGCCCCTCTGCATTTAATTAAAAAAGGATTAAAGCAGGCTGCAAGGACGTGGGCAACAGCTGAGGTCAGGGGGTGCCTTGCAAACCTATGCCAAGCCCAGCAGCTGGTGCTGGGACAGTGGGCTGTCTGCTGGTGACGCCAGCTTCTCCAGAACTAAGGCAGGTTTAATCTGAGACCCAGGCGACTTATCCGGGTTGTTTTGTCTCTCATATTGCTGGTCTGAAAGGAGCGCTGCAGGGCAAGGATGGGACCAGGGCTGGTGGAACCCGCAGGGAGACGCTTACGCCACTGGTAAGTGAACAAGCAATGGTGGTAGCATTCTCTGAGGTCTCTGTGGTCTCTGTGCTGTCCCACTGACCCTTCCCAGAGCTTGTGTTTGGCTGTATCTCCTTCCAGAGCTCACACCCTCATCCCATGTGAGACACCTGCAACCGTCCCAGCCCTGGCAATGAGGTTCAGCTCGGGCAAGCAGCTCTGTCGCAACATTGCAGCCCGTTCCAGCCCGCTCCCCGTTTCCCAAAATATGAATGTTTCACCAGGGCAGAGCTCAGAGGCTTTTTCCAGCCAGGCAGATGCCAGGCAGGTAGGTCCTTCCCAGATCCAGCCGCACAGAAAGCCCTGGGAATGTGTTTGTGGATGAGGCACAGTGCCAAGGAGTCCCTCATCTTTCCTGGCTGGAGGAGCCATGGTCACAAATGACTGGAAGTCACCTCCACACAGGGGTTAACCCCGGGATTAAAGCCTCAGTATCAGTGAGATTCACCTTCAAGCGGGACAGTTACTCACACGCTGTGTGGTGGCAGGAGAAGAGATGTCTCAGGTTGGTGGATGGACCACACTGCACCAATGTTCCTGTTGGGAGCCCTTGACCTCTCGGCGTGTTTCATTACACGGAGAACTGACCTGCAGAACACAAGGTGGTCCCTTGTCAGCAGCTTGATGGCCCACCCAAGCCTATAACACGCGGCCGGTCCCTCTGGGGGAACAGGTGAGTCCACGGCATGTAAGTCCTCTCCATTTTACCCAGATCAGTCTCACATCCCCTAAAGCATTTCAGTTCAGCCCCAAATCCAACTTTTTCACAGTGGCTTGGCCATAACAAGGCTGAAGAGCTCAAAGAAGTTCCTCATGGCTTTTTAAGCTCTTTCTGCTATGAATTAATTGCTTTCCCCTTCTCTCCTTTCCTCCACAGCCCAAGACAGCCCCGCTCCCCTCAAAGCAGGCTGCTCTTCGCAGGATCTGACCTCTCTTCTAGGCATTTCTAAAGGCTCCCAGTCCCAGCAGCCTCCGTAATTACTGCTGTCCCCAAAACAGCCCATCATCCTGTCACCCAGCCTTGGAAAGTTTTCTCCCTCCTTACCTTGCACTTGCCAGAGACCGGCTGATTCACCCACTATCTGCCTCAGGCAACCCACGCAGCCACCGATGATTGACTTACTTAACAATTAAGCAGAGCCTTGAATCTTTGCAGCACTTAACATGTATTGACTAATTAATCCAAGCACCCATGTGAGGTAGGTTAGCTCAGTCTTGCGTGTCGCTTCCAAACATGCCCATGGCTGCCTCACCATGGGTTGAATACAGAGGCAGGTCTGTGGAGGTGACAGGAGGGCTGGGGAGAACTGTGTCCAGTTCTGGGCTCCCCAGTTTAAGAAGGACAAGGAATTACTGGAGGGAGTCCAGCGGCTACAAAGATGAGGGGTCTGGAGCATCTTTCTTATGAGGAGAGACTGAGAGAGCTGGGGCTGTTCAGCCTGGAGAAGAGAAGCTGAGAGGGGATCTCATCAGTGTTTATAAATATCTCAAGGGTGAGTGTCAAGAGGATGGACCAGACTCTGTTCAGTGGTGCCCAATGATAGAATGAGGGGCAACAGGCACAGATGGAAGCACAGGAGGTTCCATCTGAATATGAGGAGAAACTTCTTTCCTTTGAGGTGCCAGAGCCCTGGAACAGGCTGCCCAGAGAGGTTGTGGAGTCTCCTTCTCTGGAGACATTCAAACCCACCTGGACACATTCCTGTGTGATCTGCTCTGGTGAACCTGCTTTAGCAGGTGGGTTGGACTGGATGATCTCCAGAGGTCCCTTCCAACCCCAACCAGTCTGTGATTCTGTGAGATGCAGGGATGCACCCAAGGTTATGCAGAGTCCATTTCAAGGTCCATAAGTAGGTAACTCCTAGTCCTGGGCTTCAGGAGAGAGAAAGGGTGGAGGTTTGCTGTAGCTAAAGCTACGGGTAGAGACTTGGAGAGCTGAGCTGGGTTCCCAGCCACGCAAGCCTTGGGGCCTGATCCTGAGCAAATCATCTAACTTTTCCCTTTTTCCTCCAGCCTTTCACCTAGCCAAGGCTAAAGGAAAACACCACGACCTTGTGCCACGCAGGTTCCCAACCAGGGCCAAGGCAGACATTAAAACTCCTGGCCATGCCACCGTCCTCTTGCAGTAAAGAGTACAAGATCCCCCCAGCACAAGGACAGAGACCCCAGAGGTATGTGACACTGTCTGACTCCCCACCACCAACAGGTTTCAGCCCATTTGAGTCCTCTGAGCAGCTCATGCCCTTTCCCTGCCTCCCTGTCACCCCAGGGCTTCAGCACAGTGACACCTCCACCCTTAAAAGGCAGGTGATGAGGCTTGAGAAATGCTTGATGTGAAGGACCTGGCAGCAGAAAGGCACTTGGTCAACCTGGGGAGTTCTGAAGCAGCCAGCCGGAGGAGACCTTAATCTGAACAACCTGGCTCAGAAAAGCCGGGACCAGCGGAGTCAGGATCTGCTTAAACCGTGTGGTGTCTGCAAGACCAGCTTGAGTCAAAAAGCATCAGTGTTCACGCTGTAAAGGCATCTCCGCTGCATGTCATGGTACCCTTCTTGTGCCCTCCATCTCACGCTGCTGAGGACGGGGTTCCTGCCTACCCTGTGGATATACCATTTGTTTTCTTTTTAACATGCATTTAACAACACCAAAGGCAGAAAAGAAACTTCTCCCTTTGAAATCCAGCCCAGAAAATCCTGAGTTGTAAAGCAGAGGAACTTGTAGACCAACAGTTTTACCTCTGGGTCATAAACAATCACAAATATTAGAAGGGATTTTTTTTTTTTTTCCTTGCTGGGATATGTGCTGATCTCATTCATCTTGGGAAAAGCACAGGGTGTTCTCATCCAGGCTATACCTGGCAAGCTGCATCCACTGTGACAGAGGGAGCGAACTTCTGAGCAAGCTCTGCAGTGGCTGCTGCCGGGCTTCTTGGGGTTTATTTTATTTTTTGAGCGAGAGGCTGGCTTCTCCACCTGGCATTCTTGAGAGAGATGAAGGGTAAGTCAGCAAATCAGCTTCATGCGCTGCAAACATCCTCTGCTTTCAGCCATGGCAGAATTAGCTCAGGTCAGGATTTGCTGGTAGCTGGGTGAGAAACGCCTGCAGGGCTTTCTCCTCCCCACCTCTCCTGGAAGGAGAAAGTGAGCTAATGTATTCTTTTTTTAACGTGCTGCATGGAGGCAGGTTGCAGGAGCTGTGGTACCCAGCATGGCTCAGCAAGCACTGCCGGGGAAATCAGCGGAGGGAATGTTCCTGATGCTATTTTAAACATCGGCAGAAAACGCGAGCTAGCAACACCGAATCCGACGGGGCTGCGCAAAGCTCCCGTAGAGCAGGGATCCCCCCCACCGCACAGCGATGTGTGGGCTGTTGGTTTGTTGAGAATATTTGCTAACTACAGCATCGCCTTGACATGTCAGCTGGCAAACCGGCGTCTGGATGCCTCGGTATCGTGCAGGCACCTCCGTTTCAGCCCTGGGGAGAGCGGCTTTAGCTCCGCTGGCCGGGGGTTAAAAATGCATCGCAGCTAAAACTGCTCAAAGAGATCCGCGCTGCCACCAACGTGAGTGCTCCGTGCCTGGAAGTTGCATGCCTGGCTCCCAGGGGGGATGCAGCTCTTGCCGGGTGACTGCCGAAAATCACCCCTGCTCTGCCAGCGATCTCGGGAGCATCTTGCCTTGCTTGCCTGGGAGAGGATGGAAAAAGGGGGAGAGGATGGAAAAAGGGGCGCGTTGTGGGATTGCTGCAGCCGGTGGGCGCCGCTAAAGGAGATTAAAGGTGGTGCCTGAGAATAAAGATACCGTAGCAACCCGTAGTTTAAGAATAATGAATGCTGTGGGTCTGGCTACTGCAGGAAAAGTCCCCTTCGTAAATCGTGCTGTTCCCGGCGAGAAGAGCAATTATGCGGATTCTGCTGCAGCTCATTTTGGTCGGGTTAATTTGGGAAGAGGATGTTTGCTGGCAGCTAAAGGAGGCAGCCTGGGAGACCAGTTAATATGCAAAATTACCAGACTTGGTTGGTGTTTGGAAATGGTATAATAAGGCAGGGAACACAGCTCAGTGTGATTTTACCTTTTGAGATAGGCGGGAGAGGAAAGAACTTAGTTTAGAGGGTTCCTTAATTTAAAAAAAGAAAAAAAAGGAAATATGTCAAAGATAGAGCCTGTTCTGCAAAGCCCAGACACCCCAATGCTGGGTGTTGCTGAAACCAACTGTCCTGCCTGCCATCTGAAGGCCAGACCTTTCCAGAAATGCTGTTTGTGCAAGTAAAACGGCTCAGGGGAAAAAATTCAGGGGAGTTTTTTTTCACACCTTGTTTTTGTGTGCATGTGTCTGTGTTCATGGGGAGGAGGCGTGAACTGCTCATCGTACCCCAGGTCTGACTTTGCCACCATGGTTTTACTGTCGCCGTGACGCTGGGTATTACGCAAGGCTGTGCTTTTAAGAGGAGAGCCCCAGCTGGGTTGAACGGGATGATTATTCCTGGTGCTTTTCAATGCTCACGGTCTCGGGCATCTCATTGTTTTTTAGTGCCTGATTCTTAAAAGCTGATGCCAAATGCCCCGTGCTACCGGGGGGACCTCCTGCGTGGATGCAGCGAGGATGCGAGGGCTGAGCCGAGACGCTGGGGTGATGTAGCAAAAATGCCAAGGAGGGTGAGTTGGCAGCATTGATTTGGACAGAGTGAAGATGGGAAAGGAGGTCAAATAGCAGCAAATCCTCCCGGAGAGGAGGTGACCAGGGATCAAAAGGGAGAGGTGGCATTTGTGTGTGCTGGAACAGTTGCTGGGGTATGTAAGAACACATGGGTGGGATGACAGGGACCGCTCCCCATATAATTAACAGGCATCTGTGCCCACCTGCGAGTGCAAAAAGCCACCAGTGAGAGATCACGCGTACTTGCAAAAAAGGGACTTTTGCTCATTCCCTACCTCTCTATTGAACTTCACATCGCAAACTCTGCTTTAGCTCTTCTTCCAGAGGGAAAAGAGCAGTCGCTGTGAAACCTGTTTTTTTTAAATTCAGTAGCAGAAGGGATATAAATCACAACCTTCTTCCTGCATAACTTTATTCTTATTTCCAGCGGCTGCTTCAGGCCTCACCATCACCAAACTATTCAGCAGCATAAAGGCACTTCTGCAGAAGTAGCAGTCTGCTGCCGGGTGCTACTCCATTTTTTTCCACGGGTTTTTTCCCTAAATTTATGGTTCGTATTGTTTTGTTTAATGCTGTTGAGGACGAAGTGCCCTGTGTACTGAGCAATCATATTAAAACAGCCTATTAAAGCTCCTCCTGTGAGACCACAGGGGCTGACTGCTGCAGGCTTTGGTGGCAGTCACGCTGGTGTTTCTAGTCTTGAAGATTACAGGAATGGAGCATAAAGCGTCACTCTTGTTGAGAGGGTGGAGGTCTGGTGGTAGGAGAGCAAGAATGGCGCATGAGGAACAGTTTGCAGACCTCTGACTTGCAGGAGACCATCCAGTTGCCTTCACAAAAGGTGGAAAAGGAGAGAGAGGCACCCTGTGGATGTCGGTCCAAGAGAGATGCTCAAGCAAGGTCAGTTTGCTAGTGGTGCTCAGGCCCTCCCCGGTGGGAAGGTGGGAGGGCGAAAATGCTGCACCCACTTCAACAGCAGATTATAAATAGGTTTCCAATCCCTGCAAGGCAAAGCAGTGACCATGCTTCACAGACCGATTAAGGAATCGCTGGAGATCCAGATTATGAATCGGCATTGAGGACAGGCTGAGAGAGTTGGGGTGTTCAGCTGGAGAAGAGAAGGCTCAGGAGAGGCCTTATTGTGGCCTTTCAGTGCTTAAAAGGGGGCTGTAAGAAAGATGGGGACAGACTTTCAAGCAGGTCTTGTTGCGACAGGACAAGGGGTGATGGTTTTAAAACTAAAGGAGGGAGAAAGGAAGAGTGGCTGGAAAGCTGCCTGGCAGAGAGGGATCTGGGGGTGTTGATTGACAGTGGCTGAATATAAGCCAGTATGTGCCCAGGTGGCCAAGAGGCCACCGGCATCCTGGCTTGTGTCAGGAATAGTGTGGCCAGCAGGACGATGGAAGTGATTGTGCCACTGTGCTTGGTGCTGGTGAGGCCTCACCTTGAATCCTGTGTTCAGTTTTGGGCCCCTCATCATAAGAAGAACATTGAAATGCTAGAGAGGGAACGAAGGGAATGAAGAAGGGAACGAAGCTGGGGAAGGGGCTGGAGCACAAGTGTGATGGGAGTGGCTGAGGGAGCTGGGGGTTCAGCTGGAGAACAGGAGCTGAGGGGAGACCTTCTGATCTCTGACCTGCCTGAAAGGAGCTTGGAGCATGGAGGGGGTTGGTCTCTGCTCTCAAATAGCAAGTGACAGGATAGGAGGAAATGGCCTCAAATTGTGCCAGGGGAGATTTAGATTGGATATTAGGAAAAAATTCTTTTCGGAAAGAGTTGTCAGGCATTGGAACAGGTTGCCCAGGGAAGTGGTGGAGTCACCATCCCTGGAGGGGTTTAAAAGGCGTTTAGACGAGGTTCTTAGGGACATGGTTTAGGGCTAGAGTTAGGTTATGGTTGGACTCAATGATCCTGATGGTCTCTTCCAACTGAAATGATTCTATGATTCTATGGTGAAACACTGGCCCAGGTTGCCCAGAGAGATGCATGCCCCATCCCTGGAGACATCCCAGGCCAGGCTGGACGGGGCTCTGAGCAACCTGAGCTGGTGACGATGTCCCTGCTCATGGCAGGGGTGGCACTGGATGAGCTTTGAAGGTCCTTTCCAACCCAAACCATTCTACGTTTCTATGATTCTATGATCTCCAACATTCCGGAGCAAGGGGGATTAGATCACACGCAAAGCAAACACCTTGCTAGCGGCTGTGTGCACACGCTGAAGCAACCACATAGCCTGCAGCTTCAACATAAAAACCATGACCTGAATGGCAGCCAGATCATTTTTTATGAGAATGTACCATTCTTGAGCAATTTTTCCAGCACATCCCACGCAAACAGGTTTTCCTTGAACACTGCACGCCAGCATTTACCATCTCATGGCAGCTTTTTTTTTTTCCTACGTGTAAGGAGGGCTCTCACGTATCACTTAGTGGCTCTGTGCTGATGACCACAAAGTCTGAGGACCAAAATCCATCAGTAAACCAGTACAGGTTTCACTGACCCAATTTCATGTAATCAGTTCTGCCGAAATCAGACACGATCCCACCTTTTTGCAAAAGTCTGAGGCCTTCAGTTTGGCATGTATACACCAGTCTAATAACACGTCCTTTCTCTTCCCATCACCACATCAGCCTTCCCAGGAAGGGCACATTGACTCTTCCCAGTTTGCACCCAGTGACTTGCACTGCTGAAGCAGCGTTGGTCCTTCAACACTGCTGCTAGCTATTGGTTTCCATGATATTTTGCTAAATTAGCTAAATTCTTGGTGATAAAAAAGGGCTGTGGAGGGAAAATGGGACAAGTCGCAGGAGTAGCTGATATTCCACTCCCTTCCCAACTGAACCAATGTACCCTGTGCCAATCTGACCTGGAGTTTGAGCTCCTGTGAAAACAGGGAGTTTTCAAGACCTTATTTTGTCCAATTTATGAACTTCCACCACACCTCAGGGCAATGTGATGTAGTAAATAACGCTCAGAAGTGGCAAATTCCTAGGGAAAACTGTTCCATCACACAGTTTTACAAGGGAGAGAAGCAGCAAATCTGGGAGTCACGTAAAGGTGGATTGAGCCCTGTCCCTCTGCAAGGCTGGGCGCAGACTAACCTGTCTCCTGTACGTGTCCTTTCACACCCATTTTGGGCTATTTGACATGATCCTTAGCTAACTGTCAGAGACGGCAGCAGCTTCTGGCTGGGATCACGACTGTGTCGTTACCTGGGGACTCCTGTGTTTGCTGTATTCATGAACATTGAGCAAATATTGTTTGGAACAGGCTGCACAGGGCAGTGGTGGAGTCACCATCCCTGGAGGGGTTTAAAAGGCATTTAGACGAGGTTCTTAGGGACATGGTTTAGTGCTAGAGTTAGATTATGGTTGGACTCGATGATCCTGAGGGTCTCTTCCAACCGAAATGATTCTATGATTTTATTCTAAACGCCTGTTAGGAGAGGGGCAGGATAAGCCAGGTTCTTCTCAGTTTGTGGTCCACAGGCCACCCATTATGGCCAGAGGGTTCACTGTGCTTTGGCAGGGAGGAGAGCGAGTTTCAGACATCAGTTCTCACATGCACAAGCCAACAGATAAAATAATGATAAACACACAAAACAAAACGCGGCTTAACTTTGCTTTAGCGACTTATGAAAACCACAGCAGCAGTGCCGCACAAGGGGGATTTGCGCACTTAAGTCCAAAGATTAAGCAGCCAGAAGAGTGAAAAAACATTGGCAACTGCTAATATATTATGCAGCTCTTGTCTGAACATCCCCAGCATCTGAATTTCCGCCGTTACGATCTGCATTAGGCTGCAGAGCAGCCAGCTATTGGGAAGCTTTGGCAGTAATGGCGGAGAGGCTGGATGCTCTTGGCGTCTGTTTTGACAAGTCTATTGTGCAGACGGGTTTGCAGAGCTGAGCCGGGTACCAAGGAGAACAGTGGCCTCTTCTATGACTGGGCATGAGCTGTAGCTCCCCATACGTTGTACAGAATCCCCTTGGGCCTCCGGCTCAAAGCCCCATGAGTGATGGAGACGGGGCCACGTTGTCCCTTTGTATGAAGTCTGGGCAGACACATCCAGGTCACTCGCTCCAGACAGCATTCACGACCTGCATTTTTGCCGTCTTCCAGATGCCCAGAGGGGAGCTCGGTGCCTCGGCAGCAGCCTCGCCTCTGTCCCCAGGGTCCCCGGGTTGTCCTGAATGCTGGAGCATGGCCGGAGCGTGTGGCAGCTTGGGCGCTTGGGAAGAAGCCACCACGTCCTGCTTGGATGTGATGCACCTCATGCCACGGTGCCTTTTGGGTTCATTTAGGCACACGGCTCATTCTTCATTAGCTAAAGGGAGATCCAAAACCAGGATTTAGATGTAGCTCACCCTCCCCTTCCTTCTCCTCCTTGATCCTCTAGGATGAATAAATGCAGAAGAGAATGAAGGTCATCCGCGGCCAAGGCAAGTCCATGCTAATCTCGCTCTGGAGCCTTGGTGGACTCCAGCATTCAAGCTCTGGGAGGTTATGGGAAAGGGATAATGGAGCAGGAAAGGCCAGATTTTGGCAGCTGTGAAAAGGAGAGGCACACTTCAGCCGTGCCATATAGAGAAAGCTGAGAGTTTCCCTCTGGTCTTAGGCTTTGGACACTAAAGGTGCGTGGGACGGCACACTGGAAGATGAAAGATGGTGCCACACTTGTTGTTGGGCTAACAGGGAGGGACCACACTGGAGAAAACTCAATGGCTCGAGGGCAACTTTCAGACCCAGGGGGCAGCTCACTTCTGCGCATACCCCTCCTGTGGCATTTTCAGTAGATGCCCTTGTGTGCATTTGAGAAGGAAAGAAAATCTGTCCGATAGTCCATTCTTCTAGCAGATCTTCCCTTTTGCTTCTGAGGCCAGATGTTGTTCATCTCAAAAAAGACCTTTCTCTGCTGTCTGAAAGAGAGAACTGAAAGTGCAGGATCAGATGAAAAAGATGAACTCGCTGCATGCAAACCCAACACCATCTGCAACAACCGAGAGGCCGGAAACTTCATTTGCTTTGTTTCTACACAACTGATCAATTGAAACCAATCAATGAAACGTTGTGAGTTTGCATGTTCCTGCCTCCACAATGCGGGTACGTGGTGCTGCCTGATCTGAACAGCAGATTGGAGTTAGCACACATGTGAACACACACCAGAACACGCTAACACGTGCCAGCACATGTGCTAACACACACACAAGCAAACACACGAACACACGCTCCTCCAGTGAGATCACAGAATCACAGAACGTCAGGGATTGGAAGGGACCTTGAAAGCTCATCCAGCCCAACCCCCCCGCCGGAGCAGGAACACCCAGATGAGGTTACACAGGAAGGTGTCCAGGCGGGTTGGAATGTCTGCAGAGAAGGAGACTCCACAACCTCCCTGGGCAGCCTGGGCCAGGCTCTGCCACCCTCACTGGGAACAGGTTTCTTCTCATATTTAAGTGGAACCTCTTGTGTTCCAGCTTGAACCCATTACCCTTTGTCTTACTGTTGGTTGTCACCGAGAAGAGCCTGGCTCCATCCTCCTGACACTCACCCTTTACACATTTATAACCACGAATGAGGTCGCCCCTCAGTCTCCTCTTCTCCAGCTCCAGAGCCCCAGCTCCTCAGCCTTTCCTCACACGGGAGATGCTCCACTCCCTCCAGCATCTCCGTGGCTGCGCTGGGCTCTCTCCAGCAGTTCCCTGTCCTTCTGGAACTGAGGGGCCCAGAACTGGACACAATATTCCAGATGAGGTCTCACCAGGGCAGAGCAGAGGGGCAGGAGAACCTCTCTGACCTACTGACCACCCCCCTTCTAATCCCCCCCAGGTCCCATTGCCCTTCCTGGCCACAAGGGCCCAGTGCTGGCTCATGGTCACCCTGCTGTCCCCAGGACCCCCAGCTCCCTTTCCCCTACACTGCTCTCTAATAGGTCATTCCCCAACCCATACTGGAACCTGGGGTTGTTCCTGCCCAGATGTAAGACTCTACGCTTGCCCTTGTTTTATTTCATTAAATTTTTCCCCACCCAAATCTCAAGTCATTGTTTGGGCTCTCAGTAAGGAAAGGCCAGTTCAAAGCAATCATCCTGGTTGACGGGACATCTCTCAGACGTCTAAGTATTATCTAAAGCTCAGCCTGGATAAAACTGGGTTTTTGATATCCCTTTCCTCCTCAGTGTTCTCACTAAATTCAGCCTGGAGAAAAGAAGGCTCCGGGGAGACCTTATTGTGGCCTTGCAGTGCTTAAAAAGGGCCTGTAAGAAAGATGGGGACAGACTTTTTAGCAGGGCCTGTTGCAATAGGACAAGAGGGTTGGTTTTAAACTAAAGGGGGGGAGATTCAGGCTGGACATGAGGAAGAAATTGTTGCCCCTGAGGGTGGTGACACCCTGTCCCAGGTTGGCCAGAGAGGTGGTGGATGAACCATCCCTGGAGACATCCCAGGCCAGGCTGGACGGGGCTCTGAGCAACCTGAGCTGGTGACGATGTCCCTGCTCATGGCAGGGGTGGCACTGGGTGAGCTTGGAAGGTCCCTTCCAACCCAAACTATTCTATGATTCTATGATTCACCTGGTTAAAATCTTAGTCCTTTACCCATATAGTTAACTGTCACCTTTATATTTTTAGAGAGTCTTTGGAAGGGCTCCTCAGAAAAATCCAAAAATTAACCCCACAAGACCAACCTGCAGTCCCTGTTGGAAACCTGTATTTGCCCCCAGGATCTGCACAATGCCACACAATATAACGACAAATATCATTTTCCTTCCCCATGTTCCCCTGTTTGGCTGAGCCCACCCCTTCTCCAACGTCTCAATCTTGGAATAGTAAATGTAAGGGTTTGTTGTGTAGCACAGCTTAGCCCAGCTGTAGCTTCTCATCCTATGGCAACAGAAACTAGGAATAAATCATAACAAGATGGTGACTCATTAAAACCAATAACCTCAATAATTAGGCTTACTTAACTTTTCCAACTATATAAACAATTGAAAATAAAAAATCTTAAGATTTTCCAATATTTTTTTACTTTTCCAGTTTGTCACACAGAAATTATCAGCATTGGGCACTTGTTTCAGTCAAATTTCTTCTCTACACAGCAGTAAATGCATAGAATGGGGTGAAACATTTGCTTTGCCCGTATTCCATTAGTGCTAAAGACTCCCCAGCACTTTTTTCCTTCTGAGCGAGGAGGAGCCCAACTGCAGCCCTGCACTGTTCCAGCTGCCACTGCTATAGGAGATAACATAGGAAAATAACTAACTAACTAAATAAATAACTGCAGGCAGAACTGTCCAAGTTTCGAGTTCCTGGGGGAAAAAAAAAAAAAGTGTCTAAATCAACAGGGATAGAGTCTGGGTGCAAATTTCTCTCCGGATCTGGGGCTCGGTGGGTGCATCTCTGCCACCCACCGCCGCATTCAGCTGCTGCTGGTTGAAGTTGTACCCTGGGTACAACCTCTTTTCTGCTACCCCTGCTACCTGCCCCTCTCAAAATAACCCTTACCTGCCCGTTGCCTCTTCCCGGAGGTGTAGGAGTCGTGGACCACGACAAGAGCTCTTACCCGCTCCCCAAAAAGCCCCAGTGAGTACAAAAATATGATGTTAAAAATGGAAAGTGCTTATGGAGAGAGATCAGCTTGCTTTGTTGCGCAGTTTTATGTCCTGGAGTTCCTTTTGATGTAAATGTGTGAAATTACACATTTATTGCAAGATGTAGCCATGTAGCCATGGCAACGTGATTATCAAACGGTTGCATATGGAAGTATAAATCCATACAGGTTTCCGGCTGGCAGGATTAGGCTGCCCAGGGACGGGACTCAACCTGTGCCAAGCTCAGGCCCTCCGTCTCCAAAAGGAATCAGCTCTGGCTTCTGTGCTTGGGAAAACTGCATTTTCTTTGCATCCAAATTGTCTCCATTCAGCTGCGTTCCTCGCCCACAGGATGCAGAAGGGCAGCTAAAATAGCTGGTACCCTCAGCAGAGACGCAGCGTCAATGCTGCCTGCAAGGCTGGTTTAAACCAACTCATTTGCTCAGCCTTGCAAGGGACAAGGCGAGTTCAGCCAGGAGCTGTGTCTCTGAAGAGCAGGTTTAAGTTACACCTTGAGCCATCGTCAGGCTGTATTCATAGATACACATCCCAGGCCAGGCTGGACGGGGCTCTGAGCAACCTGATCTGGGTGAAGATGTCCCTGCTGATGGCAGGGGTGGGATTAGATGAGCTTTGAAGTTCCCTTCCAAACCAAACTATTCCATGATTTACCGTGCAAGAAAACAGGCTGTGCAGCCAATGGCACGGCGCTGGGAGCAGGCAGGGCATTCCCCCACCCACGGTTCCCTCATGTGACAGCGATCTGGTGACATCTGAAGAGGGGACGAGCAAAGCTGGCATGCATACTAGCTGCAAGGAGGAAAAGGCTGTGCCCTTACAGCCTCAAAACCGTGACCTTGCCAGCCATTCTTTGGAAAAAGGGCCCATCGATTAATTTTTCAGAGCCATCAGTGACAGACTGAGCCATGGTTTTACAGCTGAGGAAAGTCCATCGAATTCTTCTGCCTTGGACATGAGGCGGGCTCTAAAACTTCACACAGCTGTGTCTGCACATAAACTCTGCTCAGCTCGGTCCTGTCATGTCTGGAGTGATGAGTGTATCATCAGGTGGACTGTGAAACAACCGCGAAACTGTGGAAAAGAAAAGGAAAAGAAGAAGAAGGAGAAGAAAAGAAAAAGAAAAAGAAAAAGAAAAAGAAAAAGAAAGAGAAAAAGAAAAAGAAAAAGAAAAAGAAAAAGAAAAAGAAAAAGAAAAAGAAAGAGAAAGAGAAAGATAAAAAAGAAAAAGAGAAAAAAGAAAAAGAGAGAGAAAAAAGGAAAAGAAAAAGAGACAGGAAAAGAGAAAGAAAAAAGAAAAAAGAAGATGATAAAGAACAAGACAGAAGAAAAAGAAAAAGAAGAAGAAATAAAGAAGAAGAAAAAGAAAAAGAGAAAAGAAAAGAGAAAGGAAAAGAAAAAAGAAGAAAAGAAAAAGGAAAAAAAGAGGAAAAGAAAAAGGAAAACAAGAGGAAAAGGAAAAGGAAAAGGGAAAAAGAAAGAAAAAAAAGAGAAAGAAAAAGAGAAAGAGAAAGAGAAAGAAAAAGAGAAAGAAAAAGAAAAAGAAAAAGAAAAAGAGAAAGAGAAAGAAAAAGAAAAAGAAAAAAGATAAAAATGAACATGCACCCCAGCATGAAAACAGGCCAGTGGGGAGGAAACAGAAGTTTCAAATAGACGCTCAAAGTTTGGCTGAATTTGGCTGTAAATGAAAACAGAGCAGTGGAAGTGCACGAATTTGTCCTTGTTTTGCTTTTTTTTCCAAACACCTGAGGTGGCTCTTTCAGTGAGAAGCACAGAATTAGGGCACAGTCCCCCGGCGGGCAGCCGGGAGGTGTCCCCAGCGCTGAGGTTTGGGTACCCGAGGAGGGAGCCCTGGCATCCCTCTGGGGTCAGCAGAAAAGCTCCCCAAAAACGTGGTGAGCAGCTTAGTCGGGCACCTAAACCACCGGCTGGCAACGGCCCCGAGCTGTCACATGGGAACTGTCATACACGTTAATGAGAAAGATGGGGACAGACTTTTTAGCAGGGCCTGTTGCGATAGGAGAAGGGGTGATGGCTTTAAACTAAAGGAGGGGAGATTCAAGCTGGACTTGAGGAAGAAATTTTTGACACTGAGTGTGGTGAAACACTGGCCCGGGTTGGCCAGAGAGGTGGTGGATGAACCATCCCTGGAGACATCCCAGGCCAGGCTGGACGGGGCTCTGAGCAACCTGAGCTGGTGACGATGTCCCTGCTCATGGCAGGGGGGGCACTGGGGGAGCTTGGAAGGTCTGTTCCAACCCAAACTATTCTATAATTCTGTATGATTCTATGAATTAAGGGGACAGCTTCCTCAGCAGGATGTTCATCTAGTTAATTCACCTCTGATCCTTATTTCCAGTGGGAACATCTCTTATTTCTCTCCCAAGCAAATGGCTCTTGTAGTGCTTTGCCTAATAGATTAGACAACCTGCTCCAACCTGGCACCTTCTTCTGCCACAGGTGTTTCTGGGGACCCATCAAATCTCTCTTAATCTTCCCTCCTGAAAGGAGCTCCACCGCGCTCTGGTTTCCAAACCTTTCCAGTATGTGAAGTCCCAGATCAACCATCCTCCTCAGTTTCTTTCTCTGCACCGTGAGGTTTTATAGCAGAACTCCTTTACTTTTTCTCAGAGACTATTTTAAATAGCAATATCACAGGAGATCTCTGGCTTGAATGAAATATAGGGTCTCGTCACTAAAGACAGCCTCTTCTCAGTAAACATGAGGTTTTTGATTTTAAATATGGTTCTTAACTTAAAAAAAAATAATAAATTGCTGTTACCCAAACAATTTTTGCATCAGCTCCTGCCTGTGGCCATGCAGATATGGGTCATTCTGCACACGGACCTGCCATTCCAGGCTGCAGCAGATTAAATATCTGATTTTTTTTGCCTAACCGTGAATTATCACTGAAATAAGGGCAGCGCGTCTCTACTGTTAACACGGCCTGACGCAATGCCCGGACTCCCGTGACGTGGGTGTGCTGCTGAACTGTCCAACATCTGGACACGATGCTGCCACGACATCTGCTCCCCAAATTTGGTCTCTGCTGCTTGAGGAAATGGACCAAACTCCTCTAAGAGGGGAGTCACGCTGCCCTTTGTAGCCCTTTGATCCCCCATAACCAGAGAAAACTAATGGGAACACTAGAGTCTGAAGTGGCTTGAAGCCATTTTCGTTATTGCTGGATTAGTGCCGGGAGGGTACGAAATCTGCCGGCGTTCGGCTCAGAGCAAGTCAAGAGCTTTCTGCTTTTTGCAGACCAGCCTGCCTGCTAACTGCTTTTATGAATGGAGTTAAAAACAACAAAGGCTGTGAGGCTGTTACTAAAAGCTTTTCTTTTTTTTTTTTCTTTTTCTGGTGTCCTGTCTGCTCCGGCCAACATAAGCCACAGCACGGCCCTGAAATCACAGAAATGGGCAGGAAAAGAAAAGCAGAGGTTCCCTCTCTGCTCTCTGCCTGTACGTAGTTGGGCGATTATACAATTCCAGGTCTGCGATTATTCCTGGCAAGGTTTATTCATCTCATGGGAGACTTTTGGAATAACACGATGCTTTTGTAGGGAGTGTCAACCGCCAGGCGAACGTGCCTTCCAGATCTTTTTTTTTTTTTTTTAAATATGTAAGTAATTGTTTCTTTACAGTTTGTTCGTTGCCTTTTAATGACTCACATTTTTACCTTGTCAGCTTTCAACACAGGCCCTGCCCTCCCTCCCAGTACTACAATCCTCCCAGATCTCACCCGCTGTGCCAGGTCACCCAGGGTGAAATCGCGAAAAATGAGAATCCATTTTGTCGGTGCCCTGTCCAGATGTTCTGCTTACCAGAGCTGATTTTAGGGGGCTGCAGGAGCTACGGGCACAGCATAAAAAATGAGGTGCAAGCATGTCTCTAATGCATCCAAATAGAGGCTTGTCTGTGGTTTATTATTCAGACAAAAACAGATGCATTTTTATGGAGACGGCGACAGGCTCTGATCCCCAGCGCTGCGTCTGTGCAAAGCGTCTCATTCCTCTTCCAGGCTCCTGCGGTGCAAAAGTGCTCTTCAAAATTAAGAGGCAGAAAGCTTAAACATTCATAAAACTGATTCTTAAGTTTTAATCTCAGTGAAATATGACCGCGTCTTTTTTAGGGGTTTTTTTGTATGTGTGTGTGTAACTTTTCCCCCTTCATTCCTCTCCGAAAACAAATGTATTCAACTTAAGGCAGGGAGCAATCATGGAAAATTTCAGGCTGTGTTCAAGCGTGGCCAACTTGTAAAGTAATTGGAAACATAGAAAAGAAAGTGTTTGGCAACATGGGATAAAAGGTGCTGTGTAAGTGGAGGATTCTTTTTTATTGCAAGCTCTTCTCTCTCTGATATGTTAATTGTGTTTTGCCCGATCCCCTTGACAGTTCATTAATTTTTTGTCCAATTGCAGGCTGTTGAGTGCAGATAAATTTCAGACTATTATGGGAACACCCTAGAAGTTTGTATAGAAAGGAAACTCTCTGTTTCCTGTATCATCCTTCTGGGGATCTTGAAAGAGTTCACAAAGGCCACTTAAGCAAACTTTCTTTGCTGGATAACGGAAGGAAAGGAAACTGTGAACAAGCAAACACCACTCAATTCCATGAGACAAGAGATACTCATAGGTCATTAGAGAGAAAGTAAAGTCATCGAATGCAACACACGCACACACACAGAAAGTATCTTATACTCTAAAAATAAAAGGAATTTCTGCACCTGCACACCATTTCTGATCTATAAAAAGGTAAATCATGGAAACCGCCAGTGAGACAGGGAGGTGGATTATTTGTCCCTGCAACGCATGAAATCTTTCCAAAGTTTTTTGCAGTTCAAATAATAAATTGTGGGCCGAGCTGGAAATGGTCATGGATCAGCTGAGCAGGTTGAGTTTCTTCCTGTCATTAACAACACGGTTGCCAGAGATCTGCTACAACCAGCTCTGAATTTTTTGTCATGTATAGACCGAAAGCAAAGCTCGAAGTTTTCCAAGGGCTGGCTTGAAGCACAGAATTCAGATGGAGCTTGGAGGGATGGGGCAAAACAACAGCATCAGGTGTGCAAATGCAGCCTCTGCCTCCAAGCCTTGGAAATATCGGAGATTTGCAAGTGGCTCACATGGAATATGGATTTTGTGGTATTTGATATCATAGAAATATAGAATCATAGAATTGTTTGGGTTGGAAGGGACCTTCAAAGCTCATCCAGTGCCACCCCTGCCATGAGCAGGGACATCTGCACCAGCTCAGGTTGCTCAGAGCCCCGTCCAGCCTGGCCTGGGATGTCTCCAGGGATGGGGCATCCACCACCTCTCTGGGCAACCTGAGCCAGTGTTTCACCACCCTCATTGTAAAAAAAAATTCTTCCTCAAGTCTAGCCTGACTAAATGCACATGGTGGAGAGATCTCGTATCTGCTTAAACCACAGGCAAACTTCTGGTTGAAGTTTGCAGTCAACAGCAAAGCACAAACCTGCAGGAATAAGTCGTGTAGGGAGTATTTGGAGAGCAGTCAGCAGAGCAGGGAGTGGGGAAGGGGATGAAAGGGGAGATGCACAGCAGCATCTCTCGTTTCTGAGAAGTTCAAAATAAGCCAGAAGGGATGACATAAAGCTGGCATCCCCACAAAACACACTCACCCTTCTCAGAAAAGGAAAAGTTTGTGCAGCAGGGTGACTGAAGATCAATACGAAAGGACCGGGCCATCTGAAAGGTCATTTTGAGGACTATCTGTTATCTTGGGCATCTCAGAAGGGAGGTGGAAAACCAAATGAACTACGGAACCAGCACCAGCAGGTCTCCAGTTTGAGTTTGATAGATGATAAGAAAAAACAAGAGGCGGCTGGTGTCTGTTCCGTACCTGTTGTATAATTGAAGAGCAGATTTCTGTCTCCAAGGGCACTGACTGGCAATTTTGGAAAGGCATTTAAGAAAACATCAATTGTGAAAACATTGTTTCTGGCAGATTCTACAACATATGCTTCTGGTCTGACCAAAACCACTAACAGGGAAAAAAAGAAGAGCGAGGAAAATACATGAAACTTGCCAGCAGGAAAAAAAAAATATTTTGTTCCAATTTGGAGCAATCCAAATCCCATTCAGGCCATTTCTTGTTTAATTGGGACTGGAGAAGGCCTTTTTTTGCAGAAACACAACTGATTACTTGACAGGAAAAATCCAAAATCCTCAAAAACATTTCTCCTGGTCTCTTCTCAAAGTTCTCCACAGCAAGTGTTTCCCTGGAGAGCTTGTTAAACCTCCCAAATAACTTCATTGCTAGGAACTTTCTCTCCTCTCAGTTTTATTAATTTCCTTATTAAGAAGAGGCCGTAAGCTCTCAAGTCCACTCTCGAGGTTGTACATAATCTCCATTCAAATAATCCCCCCCGAGCTTCTATCGTCTTTCTGTGCTCTGGCCCAGGTGAGTACTAAGACGTCCTCATGAAGAGCATCTGTCTGCACTCAGAATAAATTCATTGCCAGTTCAGAAAAACGGGCTGAGACCCATTCAAGGAGAAAGGTTCTTTATTCTTACTGTGACATATTCAGAAAATGTTCCCTGTTGTGATTTATTCAGTAATAACAGATTAAAAAAAAAAAAAACAAAAACAAACAGGAATACAACATTTTTGGTCCTACTGAAGCAGCCCTGGGTCTTTGAGGTACTTGAGTTAGGAGCTTAGTCACCAGGTTCCCTTTAAAAATAAAGAAAGAAGCTGCTGAACTGATAAGATTGTCCAAGTAAGAAGAGCAGGAGGATTCTTGGGTTACCCAGAAAAGTGGTGGATGCTCCATCCCTGGAGACACCCCAGGCCAGGCTGTACGGGGCTCTGAGCAACCTGAGCAGGTGAAGGTGTCCCTGCTCATGGCAGGGGTGGCACTGGGCGAGCTTGGAAGGTCCCTTCTAACCCAAACCACTCTATGGAAGGACATCTCTGTCACCTTCCTGGTTTCCTTGCTGTTGACACAACGTTCACACGCATGTTTGCAAAAAAGTAGTGGCACCTCCGGGTCCCCCTCCAGCAGGTTGCGGTCATCGACGTGGGAAGTGTTTGAGGAAGACGATGAAATTGCTTGAGAAGGAACTGGAATTTTTATAGCGAGAACTGGACAGTGACCTACCCTGGGAGAGACAATATTAAGTGAAAAGGCCTGACCATGATCTACTGGTCTCCATGAGCTGAAACAAGATTTAGGACGGTTGCTTGGGTCAATGCGTGTGGTTTATTCAGCAGAAAACTATTCCTGTTTTATGTAGGACTTCCAACCAAATCAGCTAGATGAACTGACTCACCCTGAGCATATACAATGAACAGATGAAAAGGAAAAGTTGCTTCTTTTGGGAGCAACGAGCTTTGAAATCATTTTAGCTGTAAAGTGAAACTAGACCCCAAGAACAGCAGTGTGCAATATCCACACCGCTTGAGGTAGAGGGACTTCCCCAAATCAAACGTTTCACGAAAATTCATGACTGGGGTGCTACTCAGTTCTAGGAAAAAGGAAAAACTGTTTTGAGTTAATTCCACAAACTGTGAATTTGTCAGTTTTCACCCAACTTTTTTTGGGGGGGAACAACTAAAAGAACCCTAAAAAACCTCTATATTTTGCTGGGGATTTTAATTTCCACTCCAATCAACTTTGCAAATGCATTTTATTTTTTCCTCAAAGTTTAAAATTACTTTCATATGAAACACTTTGGGGTCTGCAGTTGTTTGGTCGTGTTTGGAAATTCAAGCAGCTAGAATAAAAATTATTCACTCAATTCATTTCACTTTGCCGGTCACAAGTACAACACGAGTCTGCTCGGGGTTATTCTTGAGACTTGGGTTGCTTAAGTAATTTAAATAGATTTCTATTTCAGAAACAAAATGAGAGCCAACAATTTCACAATTAAAAGCTCGAGGGTTATAAAACTTGGCTTCACCTAAGACTCCTAACATTGTTTTTATTATCTTAATCACTAGTTTCTTTACATACTAATTTTCCATCCCCTTGCCAACCAGTGCCAATCCAACTCACTTTTCCATCACCCAGGTGAGCGTTACTCATGTTTTCAGGGGAAGGTAAAAAAACCCTGAATATTGTCAGCACAACAGTGTCTATTTTTGCTCACGGACCTCTGCTAACACTGAGTCACAGCTGCAGAAGTCACCAGCTCAGGTGTAGCTCCTTCTGTGTTGTTTCCTAGGACCTTTCCAAAAATACAGACAACACCGCTGGTTTTTTGCAGATGCAGTTTTCATGACACAGGGCTGAACAATTTGAAATCGTGTCTATGCTGGGATGCAGAATATTGCAAACGCTGATTAGGTATGTGACCGATTAAGCAAGGGGAGAGATGAGATAAATCACAGCACATGGTTGTAACAGGCCTTAGCAGAGCAAAGAGAAAAGCGAGTCCTCCAGGAAGGCTACAGAGGCTCCAGGTCCTATGTGGGCGATCAAAACAGACGTGCCCAAAAACACCTGTGTGAGTTAAATCCAGCTGTAGCTAAAAGGCTGCAAAACAATGCGGCATGAATAAATGCTCAGTTAACTCAAGGTCATGTTTTGGTGTCTAGAGCTACAGAGTAAGCCACCAGAAGGCTGTGCTGCGATTCAGTGAGATCTGGACAGGCTGGAGGGCTGAGCAGGGAAGAACCTGATGAAGTTCAACGAGGGCAAGTGTAGGGTCCTGCACCTGCGGAGGAACAACCCCAGGAACCAGTACAGGTTGGGGTAGACCTGCTGGAAAGCAGCTCTGCAGAGAAGGACCTGGGAGTTCTGGTGGACAACAAGGTGACCATGAGCCAGCAATGGGCCCTTGTGGCCAAGAGGCCAATGGTACCTGGGGTGCATTAGGAGGAGTGTGACCAGCAGGTCAAGGGAGGTTGTTCCTTTCCCTCTGCTCTGCCCTGGTGAGGCCACATCTGGAGTTCGGTGTCCAGTTCTGGGCTCCCCAGTTTAAGAAGGACAAGGAATTACTGAAGAGAGTCCAGCAGCTATTAAGATGATGTGGGGTCTGGAGCATCTTTCTTATGAGGAAAGACTGAGAGAGCTGGGTGTGTTTAGCCTGGAGAAGAGAAGCTGAGAGGGGATCTCATCAGTGTTTATAAATATCTCCAGGGTGGGTGTCAAGAGGATGGACCAGACTCTTTTCAGTGGTGCCCAACAATAGGATGAGGAGCAACAGGCACAGACTGAAGCACAGGAGGTTCCATCTGAATATGAGGAGAAACTTCTTTCCTTTGAGGTGCCAGAGCCCTGGACCAGGCTGCCCAGAGAGGTTGTGGAGTCTCCTTCTCTGGAGACATTCAAACCCACCTGGACACCTTCCTGTGTGATCTGCTCTGGCGAACCTGCTTTAGCAGGTGGGTTGGACTGGATGATCTCCAGAGGTCCCTTCCAACCCCAACCATTCTGGGATTCTGTGTTGTGACCAGATAAAATTTGATATTTTTTTCTGCACTTGACTAGCCCAACTGTCTATCATCTGTAAATTAATCCATGAAATGTCATGTTGTTATGAGAAAGCATCAAGGAACCAAGATCTCTCAGGTGAAACTTCAATCAAGTCGGCTTTCCAGCAGGAGCCTGTGCAGCCAGAAAATGAACTGGTCATTTTTCCTGTGTTCACCAGTGTAAACCAGTCAGCTTTAACCTAGGTAAAGCTAATGGGAATGAAGCCACTTGAAAATCATCTCAGACGTAAGCAGCCTCCTGTACTTCAGGCTTTACTTCAAGGTTTTGATTCTTTGCAAACCCAATACAATGAAAACATCTCCGTTTTCCAATTTGGCTTTCAGTAAAAATAAAGAGACCAAAGTACAAACATCTTTGTGCAGCAACGGAAACCTCATAAACATCATAGTCATGGTTTAATGTCAGGCAGCTCGGAAGGAAAACTGACTAAGCTCAGCTCATTGCCCAAGCGGAGAGAAACAGAAAGAGTAAATAGCATTTAAAAAAAAAAAAAAAGGTTCTTGACTCTCCATTGCAAGGGTAGAAGTGACTGAACTGAACAAGTCCTGCAGTTCTCGGTGCTTAAGTGATGACTAGAGCCAGCACTCTTGAAGGTCTGTCAAGTCATCCCTTGCCAGCTATAAACTGCACCAGAGCTTAATTCCTCACAGTTTTACCGTGGAGATAATTATAGACCACATAAATTCAAGAGGCAAGATAATTTTCGCAGCCATTAATATGACTTTTTTAGCTGTGCAAACCAGGAAATAATGATAGGGAACTCTCGTTCTTCAAGGCATGAACTCATGAAAAGACCTCACAAGTGGCAGGAGCAGCAAACGCATCGTACAGCCTGGATCTTGCCAACGTAACCGCTACCAGCTCGAGTCTCCACCACGAAGCGTTTATTTTCCATATGGGGATGGTATGGGAAGGTATAGCTGCTGCTTTTACTCCAGGTTTCAGCCCAGGAGAAAGGCAAAGAGACCCTATACCCGCACCACCCTGTTTGCTTCAGACGGTTGACATTGCTCCAAGTGAACTTTGGGCAAGAGACCGGGCAAAGGTCTGTACCCGCAGGTCCTGTCCAAAGCCATTTGCCTCTCAGAATTTCAAAATCAATCTTGGCTACCACAGGCAACCTAAAACTGAGCAGCAAATCCGCCTGTCTGGGTCCCAGTCACAAAGTCGCAGGCATTATCCTGCTGTCCGTGACTTGTCTGCTCACAGCAATTCCACAGCCCTTATGTGACAGGCAGAAATAAGAAGCATCCCAATGCTTTTAGGGAAAAAAAAAAAAGGCATCAAGGGACATGGGCTATTTTACACAGCTGTTAAAGTTCCAGCTTAATGACAGCATGTGTTGGGGGAGGGTGTGCAGAAGGATAAACAGCAGTTTCAAGCCCAGAGCACGGATTTCCTATCAGATATCTCACCCTTTGTGAGAGATACCCTGGGGATGTTACAGGCTGAACGTGTAAAAGTTAAGACTCATTTTTCAACTCTTGTTCACAAGTGTCCTGGCTGGGAGACCTCACCTGGGCTTCTAGGTGCTCTGATTTGCTTTAAGTCCAGTCTCAGGCTTCCCAAACCCACGGCCGCTCCCCATGAGGAGACACCTCTATGAGTTGGCTGTGTCAAATGTCATTAAGTCTGAAAGTAAATCAAAACAATCCTGTGAGGTTTTGTCCATCCAAATGAAGAATTGCATTTTTTTTTTTAAGTCACAATTTTCAAGGGTTTAGGAGAAGCAAGTCTCATGAGATTTAGATAATCTAGGAGACCCTGCATTTCATGTAAAGCAAAATTCACAGTAGATGTGAGCACTGGGCAAAGCGTCAGTTAAATCCATTATCGCATGATAATGCTCAAACATTTCATTAATTCTGAACCAGCTGTCCTCTGCTCCCTTACCCCTTTCATCATCCAAACATTTCTTTAACTGTCTGAGGGAGGGGAGAGGGAGGATCAGACGCAGCCTCGTAAAATTCCTTCACTCGCTTTGCCTGCGGCAAGTTATTTCTTTTGACACGCATGTAAAATAATAGTGGGGGTGTTGTTTGTTTGGCTTGGCTGGATGGTGAATTTTCATAACAATTTTGTAAGCCAAGTACCTGTGAAATGGAGTAGAGAGAACTCACGGCAGCTTGTTGATGATCCTGCCACCTGGTTAATTAACGTATTTCAATAAAATTCCAAAGACCCCTGGCTCCAATTTCTACGCCAAGACAGGAGGTAAGGCTTTTAGAGCAGGATATTGCTCTCCAGTGTTCAGAGGTCCTGTAGATATTATTTTTTTTAAAAATCCTTGGGTACTGCACACCAAACCAACCAGCGGAAGCAAGGACAAGTGAGGGATCGTGGTACCTTGGGGGTTTCTCCATCTGTGTGACTCACAAAATGGAAATGAGCAGAACAAGAGTCATAGAGAGATTTTTAAGGTGATTTCTGGATGTTTCTTCAAGGAAAGCTCTCGCTGAAGTGCCTCAGCCTTGGGACACACCAAAGGACAGGACTCAAAACCACCATTTTTTACACTGAGGGTGGTTAGACCCTGGCCCAGGTTGCCCAGAGAAGTGGTGGATGCCCCATCGCTGGACACATCCCAGGCCAGGCTGGACGGGGCTCTGAGCAACCTGAGCTGGTGAAGATGTCCCTGCTCATGGTAGGGGTGGCACTGGATGAGCTTTGAAGGTCCCTTCCAACCCAAACCATTCTATGATAAAGGCTGAGCTTCACAAATGCTGGGAAGGAGAACGTGTCTCCAGCCTCGCTCTCCACCACCATTTAGGGGCTTTTCTCCCAGTCCCGCACACATCTGGACAGCACATCAGTCACTTGACTGACACTCATGTCTTCCCTGCCAAGACTTGAGGATGCATTTATTTATTATGGGTTAAATATTTGGAGTTGAGTGAGAACCTCAGAGGAAAAAGGTGGGTCTGCTTCCTTGGCTATTTTTTTTTCCGCCCCCTCAATCTCGTTATAAAAAATTGGATTTTTAATATTAAAATGTTTCATGGAAAATTACCCTTTCTGACTCTCAGCTCCACTGAAGCCTGACAGTTAACAACCCTCAAGTGAAAATCACATGAGGAAATAAAATGGAGAAATATCCCGACACATCGAGACACGTCTGGACGTTGCCTGAACAGGTCTGAAATGTCAGGGTGAGGTAAAGACCGCACTTTGCCACAACAGCAGGCAACAAAAAGATCAAAAAAAGTGGGATTTCTTTCAGTTATTTTAAAATGAAGTGCCAAAATGTCAGGTTGACACAAATTTATGTGTAACAAGAAGCATAATTTAGAGGTTGTAGCTACACCTACACTTTGAGACTTCTACTTAGTGATCTCAGTTGTGTTAGGGTCTCATAAAATTTCCACTGAAGCCTTTCGTCTGACTTTTCTACTACTATAAACATCGGTATATTTTGTTTCTTCTGTGGAATAAACTTTAATGTTTTATTAAATTATACTACATACATTCAGTAGTGATATAATGGATGTTGTTTTACTGCCAAGAGTAGGTGTTGCACTGGGTTGTTGTCAGTATGATAACTTTATCTTTTGGCTAATTAAGATAATTCTTTTGTGCCTTTTTTTTGCAAAAAGCAAGCAATGTTGTTACAGTATTTATAAACATCAGTAATATGTCAAAAATTCCATCATTATTTGAATGGAATTTGGGAATCCTCACCAGAGGGTTGTTAATTTAGTGAGTTGTGCATGACCATGGTCATGCATGCTTTTCAGTCCTTGGTCTGAATTAGCCTAAAAATAGCTATATATTGCTAACAGCATTCCAGAATAAAAGATTTTTTTTTTTTCTGTTTATTTAGGGCCTGAAATCACAGTATTTTGGGTAGACTTCATATTGCTTTTTAATGGCGCATAGACGTGCGCAGTTATTCCATTTTGCCTTCTGTGGTTTTCCTTTTTCTTAAGTCTGGTATGCTTCGTGGTTTATTTATTCATGAGCTGCAGAGAAAGGAGTTCACAATAATAAAAAAATTGTTTTGGAATATATACTTAACGGCGTGCCAAGAAACAAAAAGCAATTACTCTTATGCAAGTAACGTGCATTTTTACATGCCACTCACATGCTACTTTATGCATCCCTGGTTTATGTAAGTAATGAAAATTAAATATTACGCTACCCTGCCCAATGCAGTCAGTGCAATTAAGGCTATGAAATGTAATTGAGAATAAAAACACACACATGCCTGCATTAAAAAAATATGGTCTTTTATGGCGAATTTGCAGGGGGTGCTTCTGACGCGGCAGGACTGTGGCTGCCATCAGGAGCGAAGCGTTTAGGTTTCCTGGGGGCCGCTGCATGTTGTATATTGAGTGTTGTATGTTGTAAACACGACAAAACGCTTAATTGCACCCTTGGTCTCGCGTGTGAGACGCTGTTAAAGCGCAGGACATGTGGAGAGGCGGGATGACACCTCATGCGTGGCCAAAACTGTGGAAAAGGTGTTATTTTTCCTCGCGACGAAGGAAAAATTTTGACAATTTCGGGTCGGCGTTGTTTGCAGTTACCTCAGGTAGGGACCTGCACTTTCCGAGTCGTTAGTCTGGAGCTGTGCTTGGCGCAACTTTTTCTGACAGGGGAGAGGGGGCTCCGTGCCATGTTTCTGTGGAAAACACACTTTTATCTCTGCGAGGGCAGACGAGGTGGCGGCCCCAACCGCCCTCAGGTCACCGCTCGGCCACTCAATGATCACAGAATCACAGAATCAGAGAATATCAGGGGTTGGAAGGGACCTCGAAAGCTCATCCAGTGCAACCCCCCCGCCGGAGCAGGAACACCCAGATGAGGTTACACAGGAAGGTGTCCAGGCGGGTTGGAATGTCTGAGAGAAGGAGACTCCACAACCTCCCTGGGCAGCCTGGGCCAGGCTCTGGCACCCTCACCGGGAACAAGTTTCTTCTCATATTTAAGTGGAACCTCCTGTGTTCCAGTTTGTACCCATTGCCCCTTGTCCTATCATTGGTTGTCACCGAGAAGAGCCTGGCTCCATCCTCCTGACACTCACCCTTTCCATATTGATAACCATGAATGAGGTCGCCCCTCAGTCTCCTCTTCCCCAGCTCCAGAGCCCCAGCTCCTCAGCCTTTCCTCACACGGGAGATGCTCCACTCCCTCCAGCATCTCCGTGGCTGCGCTGGGCTCTCTCCAGCAGTTCCCTGTCCTGCTGGAACTGAGGGGCCCAGAACTGGACACAATATTCCAGATGCGGTCTCACCAGGGCAGAGCAGAGGGGCAGGAGAACCTCTCTGACCTACTGACCACCCCCCTTCTAATCCCCCCCAGGTCCCATTGCCCTTCCTGGCCACAAGGGCCCAGTGCTGGCTCATGGTCACCCTGCTGTCCCCAGGACCCCCAGCTCCCTTTCCACTACACTGCTCTCTGACAGCTCGTTCCCCAGCGTATACTGGGCTTACGCTGATCTCCCTTTACACACAGGAACCCCTCTTCGGCCTTGGGAAAGCGCCGAAGCGCTCGTCCTTCCCCCCGAGCAGCGGGATGGGCCGCTACACCTGTCCCCCCGTGTCCCGCCCCCCGCTCCCCTCAGGTGCGGTCGCCCCCCGCCCCTGGGCCGAGCCGCGGGCAGCCCCGTAGCCCGCCCGCCTGTCGCCCTGGCAACGCCCCCCGCCCGCCGCCTCCCCCCACCTCCCCCGGAGCCACGCCCCCTCGCTGAATATTCATGACCCCCGGCGCGGGGAGGGGGCGGAAGCGGAAGCGGGAGACGGTTTCCGAGGAGCCCGGTATAAAGCGGCCGCTGGTGCCGGTGTCGCCCGCCGCGCTCGTGCCGCCGTGAGTGACTTCGCTCCTCCCTCCTCCCCCCCCACCCTCCCCGCCGGCACCGCCGCCTCCCCCCGCCCGCCGCACGGAGCAGGTCCCGGGTGCAGGGGGAGACCCGGGGGCAGGTAAGGCGGGCGGCGGGTGAGGGGCCTCGGGGGGCGGTTGGGCTGTGTGGAGAGAGGAGGGGGGTGGGGAGGCAAGGAGCGGCTGGGGACCTGTGGGGTGAGGGGGATGAGGGGCTGGTGGGGGTGAGGAAGGGTTTGGGGTGAAGGTGAGGAAGGGTTTGGGGTGAGGAGGAGGAGGGGCTGGTGAGGAAGAGCTTGGGGTGGGAGAGATTTTAGGGGAAGGGTGAGGAAGGGCTTGGATAGGGGAGATGAGGGGCTGGTGAAGGTGAGGAAGGGTTTGGGTTGAAGGAGATGAGGCGGTGGGGAAGGGTTTGGAGTGAGGGAGAAGAGGGGCAGGTGAAGGTGAGGAAGGGTTTGGGGTGAAGGAGATGAGGGGTTTGGTGAGGAAGAGCTTGGGGTGGGAGAGATTTTACGGGAAGGGTGAGGAAGGGCTTGGATGGGGAGATGAGGGGCTGGTGAAGGTGAGGAAGGGTTTGGGGTGAGGGAATGAGGTGGTGGGGAAGGGCTTGGGATGAGGGACTGGTGAAGGTGAGGAAGAGTTTGGGGTGAAGGTGAGGAAGGGTTGGGGTGAGGAGGATGAGGGGCTGGTGAGGAAGAGCTTGGGGTGGGAGAGGATTTGGGGGAAGGGTGAGGAAGGGTTTGCATGGGGAGGTGAGGGAATGGTGAAGGTGAGGAAGGGTTTGGGGTGAGGGAATGAGGTGGTGGGGAAGGGTTTGGAGTGAGGGAGAAGAGAGGTTGATGGAGGTGAGGAAGGGTTTGGGATGAGGGAGACGAGGGGTGGGCGAACATGTGGAAGGGTTTGGGGTGAGGGGGAGGAGGGGTTTGGTGAGGAAGAGCTTGAGGTGGGAGAGGATTTGGGGGAAGGGTGAGGAAGGGCTTGGATGGGGGAGATGAGGGGCTCGTGAAGATGGGGAAGGATTTGGGGTGGGGGAGGGTTTGGAGTGAGGGGCTGGTGAAGGTGAGGAAGGGTTGGGGTGAGAGGGATGAGGGGCTGGTGAGGAAGAGCTTGGGGTGGGAGAGGATTTGGGGGAAGGGTGCGGAAGGGCTTGGATAGGGGAGATGAGGGGCTGGTGAAGGTGTGGAAGGGTTTGGGGTGAGGGGGAGGTGAGGCTGGTGAGGAAGAGCTTGGGGTGGGAAGGGTTTTAGGGGAAGGGTGAGGAAGGGCTTGGATGGGGAGATGAGGGGCTGGTGAAGATGGGGAAGGATTTGGGGTGAGGGAGAAGAGAGGGTGGGGAAGGGTTTGGGGTGAAGGTGAGGAAGGGTTTGGGATGAGGGGCTGGTGAAGGTGAGGAACGGTTTGGTGTGGGGGGGATGAGGGGCTGGTGAAGGTGAGGAAGAGTTTGGGGTGAAGGTGACGAGGGGTTGGTGAAGATGGGGAAGAGTTTGGGGTGAAGGTGAGGAAGGGTTTGCAGTGAGGGAGATGAGGGTTTGGGGTGAAGGTGGGGAAGAGTTTGGGGTGAGGGGCTGGTGGAGGTAAGGAAAGGTTGGGGAGATGTGGGTGAGACTGAAGGTGAGGAAGGGCTGAAATGCTTTTGGGTGAAGGAGTTATGGGGCTGGAGAGGTGAGAAAGGGATGAGGAGCTTTGGGCTAAGGGGTGTGCAGAGCTGTAAAGATGGGAAGGGGCTGAGGAGCTTTAGGGTGAGAGAGATGTGAGTCTGCAGAGGAGGGAGAGGGATCAGAAATTAGGAGAGTGAGATGAGGGGACATGGGGCTGCAGTGGTGGAAGTTGGAAAGGGTTGAGCTCCATGGTGAGGGCTTGGGCCAAAGGAGATTTGGAGCTGCAGAGGCTGGGAAGAGATGAGGAATGAATGGTAGGATGAGTAAGGTGAGGTTGGAGAGGCTCAATTAGGGTGTCTGGGATAGTCCTAATGAGGTGAAAATGGGATGAGAAGGTGGCCAAGTGCTGCTTTGGGATTATAATGGGTGGTGAGTCTGCTGGAAGAGGGCTTGACAAAGGGACTAAAGATGAAAAGGCACGTTGCTTTTCAGACTGTTAAACTTCACTAGTCTGCCATTTGAATAATTCCACACTTAATCTGTAACCTGATCTCAGTGCTTTACCATAAAACAGTTGAGTCTGGCCTCACCTAGTCTGATATGATGATGGGAGAGGACTGGGGGAAGAAATTTCTTAGCACTTAATTCTTAAACCTCCCATGAAAGCTGCAGTTTTCCTTAAGATAATATTATCAGTGATGTGCAGCCCTAAGGTGCCCCTTTTTTAGTACCTTTAGCAGGTGCTGAAGCTGTTTGACCTTGAAAAATACTCTCCCTGTGGGGCACTTTTCTGTTGTAGTGACTGGTCTCTGGTGTGTATAGAGGGCAAAAAAGGAGTGGAGGGAAAGATGTGGCCAAAGGCTCTGACTTGGCACTGGGTGCATTGAGTGAATCAATGTTGTTAGAGCTTGGCTAATGCAGCGAATTACAAATGGGAAAGGACAGGAAAGATATTGCAGGATGTTGGACAGAGGAGGCGATTTCTCCTTCAGGGAAGGAGAGATGGCACAAGATGTGGACCCATAGGGATCGGCAGCACTGGAAGTGCAGAGTACAGGTAACTGCAGTGTTATGAGGATTCCTGAGAAGAAAATGCGCTGTTATAGCGTGTATCCCTACTGCTGTGGAAAAACCTCTCCAGTATGATCTGTGTCATGTTCCACTGCCTCAATCAGACCCTACTATAAAATATTTAATGAAATATGGCTTGAGCAGGTGCTTGAGCTCAAAGAAAGCAAACTGGTATATACTTTCTGCCCACCCTCTCCCTCCAGAAGTCAGGGGGTTTTGTACCTATCTAGCAGAAGTGGTTGCTGATGTGATTGCAGCAACATAATTTGTGCATGCCTTCTTCCCTCACACCAATATTGCAGACGATAAGGTCTTCCTCATTTGTTTCATTTTGATGACTATACCGGATTGATGAAATATTCAACAGGCCTCATTTTTCCTTTCCTAAATAAGGAAAGGGGTTTCAGACAAAAGATTAAGGCATTTAGCTGACATTCTATAATACAAATATGCTATAAATGCTTCCAGAGGTACTTTTAGCTGTAAATTTGAAAAGCTGACACTACCTTAATCTCCTAAAACTGCATCCCGTGGTCTCCGAGGCATCTGAAAACATCAATGAGTTCCTGTGTCTGTCAAAGGTAGTGGCAGCTGCTATCTTGGAAGTGAGAGCTTCATTCCTGTACTAATGAGATTAAATTGGGTATTTAAGGGAGTTTTCATGACAAAATAACAGTTTCCATGATGTAATGGATGGGATCAGTGGAATGGCTTCTATTTTGGTTGGGGATTTGTAATATTAGAGGCCAGTTTACATGTGTTGGCTCGTGCCTCTGAGCAAGTAAATTATAGCAGTTCTTGCACTTAATTGTTTGACTGAGGCATCTTCAGTAAAATTGAAAACGTATAGTTCTATAGATAACTCTCTTGTGTAATGTGTGTTAATTCCTGCGGGAACCTGCTGCTCCCTGGGAGTTTGCGAAAGGAATGAGCAGTATCTGCTGACATGATCTTGTTTGGATGCTGTGAGGGCTGCTTGCAATTGAAAGTAATCCTCTCCCTCAAAGTTAAAATGTATCTTAGCAGTTCTGTCTGTTTTAAATACACTTGGGTTGTACTGCCTTAAGCTAAGGGAGGATGTCTTCTGCTGGAGGTGTCCTTCATTAGTGGTGAGAAGGTGGCTAGAAGACTGACATAGCTGGTGAACTTGCTGCTCCTTCTGTGTCATGCCATGACAAAATTTATGAAATACGATGTTCTTAATGTGTCTTTTCAGTGTGGCAACACAAGGGGAATATTTACATGGCTTCCAACAATGCATGGTGTAACTCCGACCGAAACAATACATGTAGGTCTAAGTACATGTCACCTTAATTTTTCACACTGAAGCAAATGTGTAGCCTAATTGAGGGGCTTTCTGAAGCAACTGCCTTTATTCTGCCATGGGGAAATACAGGCTCTGAGCAGCTTAGAGGAAGCAGGCTGAATTTGGAGCCATCTCACAAGGCTGTGACCTCAGAGGTTAATTGATTACCTTTAAACTCGCTCCAGTCCTGGATTCACTGACAGCTGGAAAGTTAGCTCTTGATAAGTTAATATTGCTCTGCTTGTGTGCCAAGGCTGGAATGTGTGGACTCTGCCTCTGTTGCTGTATAAACTTGTTTTAAACGGATCGTTTCTAAAAGCTTTGAGAATACTAACATTGGATGGTATCTGCAGAGTATTTCACCAGTGAAACTGCATTTAATGTCTGGAAAAAAAACCAACTTCTTGAAGTCAGAATGTTTTGCCAACTGAGAGTAGCTTAGAAAAGATACTTAAGGTTTGAGAGGCATCTTAAAAATGCCCAGGTAGGAAGCTGATGGCTGAAATGACCCACAAGCTGCTGGATAATGTCTGTGGTTGTGAATACAGTTGCATGTAACACTTCTGTACTTTGAGCAGACACTGATTTAAGCAATAAATAGTTCCCTTTCCCAGTAGCATTTGATCTTGTCTAGTGTAATCTGTAAACTCTGCCTGTGGTATTCTGCTGTTCTTACCTTCAAGCTTCAATTCCTCAAGCAGGTACCCAGTTTCACCCGCTGTATGTGGGCACCTCTATTTGCACGTTAGGCAAAAACAGTGAAATCCTTTCTCACTGCCCATCACAGAAGCTGCAGCCGGCAATTCTTTTTGAGCTGAACTAGCAGTCTGTACCTCTGCTGTTACTCCTAACAGCAGAAGCTGCCCTGAAATACTTGCACCAAATGATTGAGCAGTGTATGTTGAGCAACAGTGCATGTGTGGTGGTGTCATGCTTGAGTTAAAAAACAGGCTTCACTTTTGCTTCAGACTGACTTTAATGTGGGGGTCAGTGTAAAAGCAAAGCTACTAGAGTTGAAATGGGGCTTTCCAGTTGATCTGCCAGGGGAGCTGCTATGGAAGTGATGAGGCTGTCGCGTAGTGGAGGGGGAAGCTTTAGCAGCTTGCAGAGTAACTGGTAACATGAACTATTTTGTGCTGCGTTTGGGTTTTGCAAGTGTCACTCCCCTTTACTTGCAATACTTGCAAGGTCCCAGGCTGTGACATATTCCAGCTGTAGGCGTAAGATTCATCAAAACTGCGCTGACAAGTGGCATAACCCTGTGTGCAGTTCTTTCCATTAAAGAAGGCTTAACTGATTTGCTAACTATTCTGTTAGAGCTCCTGGTCCTTCAACTTGCAGCCCTACTAAACAGCTTCCTTTCAGCAGGGTGGTTAACTTGGGGAATACAGAGCGCAATGCTTGTCACTTGGCTTCATACACTGGTGCTAAACTGTTGTGAGTGTCTGAAACACTGGAATGCTTTTCCTAAGCAGAGCATTACACCTGCTCAGTAACTGCTTTAACAAGTCCAATCATATTTCTAGCAGAGCTGTGTGTTGAAGTCACCATACAGAAGCAGAAAATACAAATTATTTTGGCAAATCCGGTTGCCAGGCAGTTGAAGCAGAATGCCTGCTGTCAGGGTGAGTGATGCTGTGTGTGTAGCTTGACACAGAGCTGGTGTTTCAGTTTGAGAGTCACCTTCCAGACAGGAGATCCTGGGCAGCCCAAAAACCAAGCCTGGGAGCAGACACTTAAACTGTGGAGCTATGTGCTGTGGACTAAAGACTTTACATGCTTTCAGTAAGCTGCTGCTCGTCAGGTGACTGTTTTAAGGTCAGCAGCTTATCAGTAACCCACACATCTTGCATTTGGGTCACAGCCCTACTCAGAGTAACCACCCAAAATTTACAGCGGTAAAGGATCTTGTATCCTCCAGCTGGGACTAAAGGGTCTCTTGAATCCTTATGCTGAATAGTTATTGCTGTCTTGAGTAAACTGGTTATTCTGTTATGCTTGTGTATCACAGTTCACTCCTTTCAGAGTGGAATAAGATACTCTGCATGAAAAAGAGCTGAGTTCATACTATTAAATCGAGACCTGATAGAGTTGCTGGAGACTGAATTTGCCTCAAGTTTAAGCTGAACTTTAGGCATCTCAGCAGGGCATTCGGAGCTCCACAGTGTCTGAGTTAGAGTGGTTTGTGTGCTGTGAACTGCCATCTTAGGGAACCTGGCACATGGTAGCTTAACTAAAGCCCCTTAGTGCTGGTATTTCCAACAAGTGCTGTAAAGCCATTTAGACAGCAGCTGGCATATTGCATTAAAACAACTTGGAAGAAGTAGCCAGCTTTCTCATCAAACTTACTCTTGGCAAGTGACTCTGGCAAGCATCAGGACATAAGGCTTTTGTTGGGTAACGATTTGGTTTGGCTTAGGAGCTGCTTCTGACCTTGGTTTTGCTCATAGTCCGCTTGAACGTGAATCTCAATATATAGATGATGAGAACTTGGTCTCTACAACATGGAAAACTAATAAAACTCTTCTCCAGCTCTAACTGGATTTTAAGGCTTGCTCTCCAGGACTCCCATCTATGAAGTATATAGGCTATTAAACTGGTCTCTTTAGCTTTAGAACACCTGGCTGGCTGGACACTTTAGGTTTGACTTGCCATTTATTTTGCAGTGTTATATGAAGACTGACTAATCTGGGGACCCGAGGTGTTCCAGGAGTGGACCAAGACCTACTTTCCTTACAAGACTGAAATTGTCAGTCAATAGCTGCTATACTTTTCTGATGGTATAAAAGGGTAGAAGGTAAACAAAGAGCCCTAAGGAATAGACTGAAGATGCTTTTAAAAATCTTGACGTGTAAACAGCAGCAGGAAAGCATTACCCCCAAATTGTTTTGCTAAACTATATCTGAGGTGGATTTTATTGACGTTCAGGGGAGAGCAAGGCTGTTGCTTTTAGTAGAGTGGAGAGGGAACTTAGTTTCCTCATCTTGTTTTAAATGAGAGCTCTAATGTTTTTGTAACTGAAATTGAAACCAGTGTTATGCTGACCCTGCATATTTTCTATCCTCTGCTGGCTGGCCTGGACTACTTCTGCATGCAGCATAGTTCATTTATTTTGGAGACTTGAAAACAAGCCATTATCACCCTTTGGTGCCAGATAAATAAATGATCTAACTGGAGGCTGAACCCAAAGTGTTCTTTTGTAAAAGCACAACTGCATGTCACTCTTATCATCTTTATTCTGTCCTTGAATATATGATCCATCTTCCTGGACCACATCCAGAAACCAGTGGCTTAACACAACAAGCGATGACTACGGAACAGTCAGATTTCTTTGCCACTTAATTTTCTATCATCACTTACATGCAGCAAGTGGTCTTCCAGACTACACTTATTCTGAGCGCTGTGTAACCTAAAAATTGCTTATCAATCATGTGGGAGTACAAATAGGAAGAACAGGAATCAACTATTATAGTGTTGATGCTGGATTTTTTCGCTGCTTGGTAACAAGAGCTTCAGGATTTTTTTTTTTTTTTTTGTGGGGAGGGAAAAGGTGCAGGGCAAAAATACTCCTTCCATTTTACAAGGGGAATATCTGAGCAAGCAAAGTGGCCTGTGCAGTCTGGCTCTGGGTACTCCCAGAGGAGCGATTTGACAGTCTGAACTATTGCTCCTTAGAGTAGTGTGGTTGGCCAGCTAAGTCCCAAGAGTTCAAAAAAATAACCCAAAACAAATGCACAACTTGCTTTAACACTAACACATCTAGAGCACATGTCCTGTTTGCTGTCTGAAATGTATCTGGGGGAATCAGCTCATGATGGAGGTTTGTTCTTGTTCTTTTTCTTGGCTCTTGTTCTGCTTCTAACTTTGTAGAGACGGAAAAGGCTTACATGTCTCAGTGTGGGAGTTATCCTGATTGTTTGCAGCACTGTAGCACGTCTGTAGCTCCAGCCACCATTCACATTGGTTGTCACAGCCTCAAAGTCAAATTTTGCTCCTTCAGTGGGCTGAAAAGGGGAGTGACTTGACAATTACCTGTACCCTTCATGTTTCTACAGCCATCACTGGCTTTAGAGTTGGAGCTTTTTCTGCCACCTTGCTTTCAAATCACTGTTCCAATTTGTCATCTTCTGTACTATCTGTTCCAAACTCTCAATATGCAGATGCGTGGTCAGTAGATCTCTCAGCCCACTGCCAAAATGGCGTTGAACCAGATAAGATGTGTTCTCTTCCAGATCGTCACTCTGGGATAGCTTGCATGACAACTCAGGATGCTCTTTGAAAATAATAAACCTTTTGGCCTTATAGTACTAGTGGGATCTCTAATCTTCTTTGTATCCTATGAGCTGGACTGGAGTGCTCAATAAAAGCATAGCTACTGTGGCCTTTCCACTGTATAGTAGCTGTACATAAAAGGGTTTGGGTTCCCATCCAGTGAATCTTGTGCTAGCATTTTCCATTGATGCCTGTTCATCTAGTAGGCTTGATATTTAATTGTTAATAATACTTTTACTGGTTTGGAACAGTAGGATATACTTATGGGCAAGTCAAAGTCTTTGGTGTGATGACTTAAGATAGATCCTTACTATGTCTCAGGCTATTCTTAGCCTGTTCGTGGCTGGATCTAATTAATATCACTATGTAAAACCTAATGAGTCTCAGGGATCATTGGTATAAATTTGGCTCTGTACTCCTTGAACAGATTTCTTTGCATCTTCCTATATCTGCACAAGCATGGAAAGATACTTACACAAATAAAAAATTGCTCAATAACTGCAAACTGCTAAATGTACATGTTCATCAGGCTACAAACTTCAACTCATCCAGCAGCCCAACATGGCACAGTATTTCCCTGAGCTGTATGTAACAGCTTTCTTTTCCTCATTAACCACACTCATAAATTAATGCTCTTTCCAAGAGATCAGTTCCAGTTCTGTGTTAAGGCTGGTTACTGAATAACTGGTTGTAATGAATGCCGGAATTTATCATAGGGACAATAATAGCTACACTGTTCCCTTAACTTCAGCCTCTTTCAGAAGCTTTTGGTCAACAGACTCACTGTCTGGGTGGCTGTGTAAGGAGTGTGTGTAGGTATTTCTAAATATCTTAAGTTCCTTGAAAGATCCTGCAATTAAGTTTCCTTGATTGTGGATCACCACCTCATTCTGCCTACTGGGAACTTAGTAATTATGTCCCTGATGACCTTCACTGATATTTGAAGTTTTAGAAGCTTTCAACAGATAAAACCACAGGCTGGTAAGTGGCCCATGGGCAGACATCCCTACTAGAGAAAGCTTTAAATCCCTCCATAGCAATTACTGTATTAACACTGAATATATACACCGCAGCTCACAAAAGACAAATTTTGAGTAGGGAATAAGACTTCAAAATTGCTGCATTCCAAATGATTTGGAGATCTTGCCTCTAGGAAATGGGACAAGCAGGTGCAGCTCTGTGCTTCAAGCATTCTTGGTAAAATTGCTTTGAATTTGAAACAAAAGTCTGAACTAGAGAGCTGTTCTAGGAGCAGTGTAATAGTTCCCTAAGGTTTAATACTAAGGGTATATTGTCTAATAAGGGCAAAGTCTAATGCTGATGTGTTTAAATACTTTTCTGTGTTATAACATCTTCCCCATGCAGTATACTGTCTATCTTGCACAATGAAAGCAACATGTTATCTCCAGTAAGAGCGTTCAGTTCACTAACATTGCATCTACCTGTAACTTGGAAAATGAGTGGAAGCCTGCCAGTGACCAAGTATTAAATAAAAATGAGTTCCTTCTATGACAGGCCAGCATCCTTTCTGATTCTTATCTGGTGGTGTTATGCTAGTGCTGTTATGCTTCATTTTCTTGCTCACTGTTGATGCAGGGATTAAATAACTTCCTTTTTAATTGTCTGGGTAATAGTGATATCTTTTCAAATAATAAGAGTGCTGGCCAATTCTTGGCTTTCACTGAAGGAACTTTTTAAATATTGGAGAGCAAACCAGGAAGCCCAGTCTAGAAACTTCTCAGCTCTGTGTCTGACAAAGCAAGCAAGGGCCCAGAACTTTCCTTTATTAAGGTGTTAGCCACTCAGAACAAACTGTATCTCTAAGTTGTTTGTTGTGAGCAGGTAAGACTAAAGCTATGCAAATGTCTTTTTGCATCTGAAAGGGTTTAGGCTTGTAATAATGCTGTCACGCTTACAAGAAAATATAGGAGGCTTACATGACCGAATACATCACAAGTTGTTTCTATCTGGGCTTGTAGTTTAATGTCAGGTCTACATTCCCCGGACTCTGAAGTAGAAGGTTAGACACAGACTTAAACTGCAGATTAGGCAGGTAAAGCCTGGAAGTCTGGGTGGCTTTTCTCATCAAGTGCACAGTTTAATTTATGGTGTATGGCAGATGTATCCAAAGTGACAGACAAGTGTCACTGTTCGTGATCTACTGGGATTTGGAGGATGGATTTCAGTGTATGACTGCCAACACTTCTGAAATCAACTTAATTGCAGCAAATGGTAGGAAGTGTTTAATAAAAAGCATGTGAGAAGGTGTGTGTGTGTGTGTTCAGTTTATTTTCCATTCAGCAAAGAAATATGGGATCAAGTCACTCTTGATCCTACCCAGATGGCTGCGTATGTTTCCCCATTCCTGTCCTAAAGTAAACTGGAATATGTTTTGCACTATTCTTCAGTAGGAATTTCATTTCATACCAAACCTGGGAGTTGTGCGTATGCTACTTCCAGTTCCATGTTTTGAAGGCTTGTGTATTTGCAGAGTTTTGGCCTTCATGCCAGCAAAGGTTTAAGCCTGGTTGAAGCTGATGGTTACAGGACAAGTATTCTTTCATCAAGGAGAATACAGGATATAGTTGCACATTTTTATATTCGTCCTGTTTCTCTAGACTTCATGTACAATGAGTGGTGAGACAAGGACATGCTGAGTCCTCAAAGGAAGGTGAGCTGAGAAAGTTTTCCAAGCCAAAAGCTTGTTTTTATCTGTGGTCCAACTTGTGTAAGTAGGAATAACTTTGCAGACATTGCATTAATTATTTTCCTGCAGAATTTATTTTTTCCTGGTAAACCAATAATTTTTTACCCTCTCTCGACCCCAATTAAATTATCTTAAACTCTGCTTGACTGAAAATGGGAGTGTAAGTGAAGGATGTCACATCATGGCTGTTTAAATGTAGAATTGCAACTTAGAAATTTATTTTAAACCCAAAAGGTACTTAAAGATTTAAAACAACAGAAGTAACCTTTTGGACTATGTGTTGCTATATAGTGATCTGTATGTCTCCAGATAAGTTCATGGGTCAAAAGTCTGGCTATTTTTTTTTTTAAGAAATATTTTTATAGAGGAAATCTGTCTGACTTAGGAATTTTCTACTGGAAGAACAAAAACTTAGAACTGTTACCGGATAATAAATGCAGTTCGCTCAGATGAGATTAACAGATGTGGTGCCCCTGTTTTGTCTGTTAAATTTTGGGCACTACACAAAACAACATTAAGAAACTTCAATTCTATTTAGGCTCTTAATATATCCTTAAATGTTTTAGGTTTTATGCTTAACTGTGCATTGCTTGAATCATAGAATCTCCTGAGTTAGAAGGGACCTTATTTCTTCAAATCTTATTTCTTCAAAAATCTGGCAGGTGATTGTTCGAACAGTAAACACATTAGTTTATTGCATAAGGTGGTACTTTAAGTTGAAAGGTAAAATGACTAAGCATGGCCACCAAAATAAGAGCCCAGAAGGGCAAGCTATGATTTTTCATTCAAATAAGCTTCAACAACGATGACATTTTTCACCTTAAGGGCTCTGGAGAGATCACTTTGTGTTCCTTAAACAGCTTTTTACATTTGAAACCTACTGTCAGGCTTTAAGAAGAGTCATTTGAGGTGATCTTCACCTTTATTATAACACTAGGACAAAAGTAAGAACATGGACTTTCAACGGGAGCCTGACCTGGGTTTTGCTTCTCTGCTACGATCTACAAGTCTTCCTGGAAAATGTGTAATCCCTTCTCCAGTTAACCATGCTAGCGGGAACAATGTTTGAATAAACATTTCCAGTTTATGTTTTAATTTCACTATCCTTTGCTGTCTTTGTAGCCCTCTGTTCAGTAAACCTACTCTCAGTGAATGAAGCAGTGATGCTTCTGAACCAACATGAGAACTCCCAAAAAGCTACTTAAAAATACTGGTTCAGAGTCAGCTACTCTTTGCTGCAAAAGATGTGGAAATTGGTGTAATGTTCTCCAAGTGCATCTGAGTGTCCTACCCAGTTCTGTGGTGGTTTCATTAAGGGTTTTCAGGCCTTCACTATAGGGCACTTGATATTTTGTTTCCCTGCTCTTAATAGCCATATATTTTAAGCAGGTATAACACTTCATATACTTAGGACTAATAGATACTCCTGTATCAAGGTAACAACTTTTTGTCTGCTCATCAAGTACCAAAGCAAGGACTTGGACAGGTACAGGGGAAAGTTGTTCCTTAGGCTGAATGGCAAGTTAATTCCAACGAACTGTTGCCTATAAACATCTTGCAAACAGTGAGGGAACCAGCCCAAAGCAGTGAAATAATTTAGGGGCAAATGTGCTGTCCCTTGTCAACTCCATGTGTGATAGATGGATTTAGCCGGTTCTGATATTAGAGGAAGGAATCCTGCAAGTGTTAACTATCTTCATGGGAACTGGCTTGGAAGCCAAGCTGCTATCTTGTACCAGAATAAACTGATAAGAGAAAGTATTCAGTTAAAAGTGGAACGGTTATTTAAAGAAATAGTATTGGAGACCTAAACCTCTTTTGAAAAGAAGAGATTAGGTAGTGTTATGCAGTACTCCTTCAAGTACCTTCATTTTGCAACTCGAACTCATCCCTTTGTAGGAATTATGACTGTCCTCCTGTTTTCCCCCACAGGTGTAAGCCTGTGTTTTCTTGTCCACCACAGAAATAAAGAATCCCTTTCTGAGATTTGTCCAGTCAAAATCACCTAACAGCTTCAGTCAGATGTATGCGTGTTCACATCATACTTTGACCTCTGTATGCAATTCATAATGCTCCTTGCTTGGGTCGCTGCTGTGGGCAGCTGTCGTCATGTCCTGGAAGACGAACATCAAGTCGGTTTTGAAAATGGATAAATTAGTAGTATATTATGGCAAGTAAAAGCTGTCAAGAGTTGATCAGGAGTGACAGATGAGGGAGCTGGAAGTGTGACATCTAGAATACTGTAAGGTCAGGCTCAGCTTTTGAGGGGAGTGGTGAGGAGCCTCTGTATACATTATCCTTTTAGGATCAGATAACAGAAAACAACGAAAGCTTAAAGCAAAGAGCTGAATGCCCTAGCTTGTGAAGTGCCCATTCTCAACAACTTCTGCTAAACCACGAAGATTAAACCAGAGCAAAGAGTAGAGGCTAAAGGTGTTGTACCAGTATTTCTTTTACCAGAGCAGCAGAGATGAAGCTGGACTGAATGTGAGTGGAGCAAGATGAGGAACAGTCAGTGGTGCAACCATAAATTTTAAGGTTAATGAAGGTGTGTGGATGACAGAACACGAATGGAGATCTATTTAACTATCTTCACGAAGCCTGTACTATTGCTGTGTGATATTACTCAAGAACAGTCCAGTAGTTTAGAGAAGGCTCCTGACAAACTGTTGAAAGGTTCATTGATCAGCTCTCATTTTGGTCGATTCTTCCTCTGGTATGTTCCGTGAATAGCTGTACTGCCTCTGAGACAGGAGATCCCGTAATGACGTTATTATTAGATGTATGTTAGACTAATCAGAAAGACTTATTAAGCAAGACACTGTTCCTGTTGATCCTTCAAATGAACACTCTGAACAAACTTCACTTGCTACTCTCCAAGTTCTACTTAATATGCATCTTAAAAATATGAAGGAGATACTCAAAGTCTTCATCTATATACACATGATCAGTTCTGGGGTCCTGAATTTAACTTGTAGCTGTTATTTACATTGAAAGTATACTCATATAGACTACGGAGTCCCTTTTCCTTCCTCTGAAGATGGCTTACACTAACTGCATTTGTATTTCGGTGTATCTTAAAACAATACAGGCACAAAACCCAACCTATTTTGCCAGGTACTCAGGTTGCTACTTCGGTTCCTGTCTCTGAACTGAATTTTCCACTTGGCTTGAGACTTCGGGACCGATCCACGATAAAAGGAGGAGAAAAATGGTTGCTTGTTCACAGACTCTAGTGAATGCGCTGCTGAGAAGAGGATCTGATGCCTTTCTGAGGATATTAGATGCTTAACAGCATAACCTGCTAACTCAGCTGCTGCACTTGAGTACCATGCGACTCTGTGTACTGAAATTCTGGCGTTTATCTTATTGTCCTGCTCTTCTCATGCAGCATTCAGTGCCTTCAAGTATTAAAGCAGCTTTACCTACCTACAGAAATACCTGTGATACTATCTGACCACAAATTCATTCTGCCTCTGAGAACAATCTCGAAAGGTTCTCTTGCTGGTATGCAATTAGCTGTGCATAAAGAGGCAACCACTAGATTAGCTTTGCTTTCTAAACGATTGTGTTTGTATAGGCTGAACTTCTCGCTACCACATTCCTTATGCCAGCAATCCTGTGTCTAGAATATGACTCAAGTGCAATCACTTTCAACCTTTCAACTAAGTAAATGTTGGCTATGATTCGTTGACCTTAAATACCATTTTTAAGCGAAGCAACTCTCCTCCTACTAGAAAAACCTTACCTAGTCCGGTAGAAACTATTTTAACAATATTTTTTTTCCTTATGAACATTCAAGAGAAAATGATTTGTACATGTACGATTGATTCTCTGAGGATGTTTTAGGTGACGTAAGGCTGCATATCTGCTAGAAACCTCCAACAGCAAATGTTTGTGGGAGACTAGATGCTTTTCAAATAGCATGTGCTGGGTTTTTTGGGGAGGATAATAGTTCGTAAGGCAAACCAGTGGTGAAATAGCATGGGTGCTGGAGCTTGTGCATCCTACAAGAGAATAGTGTCTGACAGTCATTCCCAACTTAGGTAAAAATGCCAAATTCTGACAAGACTTTGCCAAGTGTTTCATAGTTCGACAAAGTCACAAATGGGAGAGGTCTGTGTCCTTTAAATATTTCCCTGCTAGCGGGTCTTTCTGTTTCAAGTCCCAACTGCCACGCACTTGCAGCCTCTTATTATTTCAGCGTCTGTGTCAGTAAATATCTTATCCTGCCAGTTCTAACAGGGTTGCAGCTTGGCAAAACACATTACTAAAATAGCATTAGTTCCTAGCCCAGAATCAAAATATGTATTCATCAAGCTGCTCTTAAATGTGACCACCAGCTTTCTTATAAACCAGCTGTCTAAATCATATTACTTGCACTAAAATTTTCTAAAATGGATGGTTTGTAAATACACTGTGTTGGCCTAAGTGGTGTCCGTTACCTGCATTTGTTTCTCTTAGAAAGTGTAAATTTTAAAGGGTATGTTTTGCCTACTTTGCTTGAAGTACCATTTGTGGAAGTTCTTACTGTATTGTTTGTAAATGCTGTAGATCTGAAATCAGTGTGGTGATGCCACCCTTGTAGGCACTGATTTATCCGTATTATTGGCTAAACAGTATTCCTCTGGTATTATTTAATATTTATTAATTTTATTAATTACTGGTGTTACAAGGAGATCCTTAACTTTGGTTCTCTAACTTTCTTAAAATATATAGGGTGTGCATCACAGCTAGGTCAGTTCCAATGTTTATTTAAATAATTGAGAATGTAAATCAAATAGCCGTATTTCATGAACATAAATGCGTCTGTCATGCTTGGGACAGGCCTGAAAACCAGAGCAGGGAGACACTGAAGATGTTTACCATAAATCTGCTGCTCTAACCTATAGCTCTTTGTTAGTGGAAGGGAAGGGATCTCTGCCAGTTTGATCTGTCAGTTCACTCAAAGAAGGGAAAATGAGAATATTTAGTGTAATGTAATATAAGCAGTTATATCTAGCTGTTTACGAACCCTTCGGAGAAGCCGAAATGTGAGAAACCCTCTTCTGCCTCGCTTTTGTTTTCCTCTGAAGGAGTAATGATTTCCTCAGAATTAGTAAAATCCAGCCAAACCCCAACTTCTCCGTCTTCGGAGGGTGAACAAAATTCTGTGGATGCTTTCAAAATCTTAATTTAACAGCGTTTTCCTGAGATTGAATGATCTTAATGCGTTTAGGGACTGGTAACTGGAGATAATTCCAATGAATTAGACTTTGCAGACTTTAATGATATGCTAAAGGAAGTCAGCTCATGAAGATCTATGCTGTGCTCTTTTTTTGTCTTGATCTATTGAATTACTTCTGTAATTGTCTAATACATATTCTGGCAGTATTTGGGTTTCTTAAGCGTTTACAGCCTGAAGAAACCAGCCTGCAAATTTTCAGAGCAGTGAATATAATTAGTTCAAATGCCAGTACGTGAAAACAAAGTATTGCACTTTTAGTGTAGGTACGGTAACATCTGCAAGGAATATCTAATTTTGCGTATATAAAGTAATCAGTCCTGGATTGACTATTTTTTTTTTTAGGGATGAATATTCATGCAAAACACTAAGTCTCAACCTATTATAGAAAGCATTGCTCATTCTGGAGAGTAATTTGCAAACGGTTGTGCTGGTAAACTTCATTTCCCACACTGTGCAATCAGGAGAGCAGCCTTGATGAAAGAACTTGCAAAAAAAAAATAATGCTAGTGGCAACGATGTACTGATATCGAAGTTGATTCTTGCACCACCAGCCCCACTGGGTTAGACCTTGTCCTTCTGCAGGAAGGGAAGATGGTTCCAGTTAATCCACTTGGTAATGTATCAAGATGATGATAGCTTTAATTTTGTTTTCCTCTGCCCTACCTCATTGAGACAGAGGGGATGAATCCATTGACTTCTGATGGGAGATAACTGTCACGTTCGACATGGTTTAAAAACTTTTAGGAGGGCATGCTTATTCTGGCCACACTTGTGCCGGACTGAAGTTTGCCTGTGCCTATCGAACCAAATTAGTGTGTTTTCTTAATCAAAGTTGTAATTTGCAGCAGTATCGGACCACGACAGCGTATTTGCACGCCGGCCTGATCTCCATCCCCATGAGTTTGAGTTCTTTATGCTAGGTCATTATATTTTTTTTGCTATTTTGTCCATAACCGTTATCTAATTTTAGGGGTAGAAACTGCTTCTTGGAGCTGTTGTAAAGAAGGCATGTATGTGTCTTTGCTGTAGCGTGGAACTGCTTTTTAGTGCCTCTTTTACCAGCTGTTACGTTTTCTGCTATCTGGGAAGGCTTCTCTTGCTATTTATGCCCACACCACCTTCACTGTTTACCCTTTTAATATATCTGTATTAATAAACACGAGGGTAGCAGGAGCATACATGAAGTTTTTTACCTAGCGGCAAAACAAAAAATAAGTCCAATCAGATAATGCTACCTCCTCAGTTTAAGAAAATGAAGTATTTCCTACTGAAAACACCAGCAGCAGTGATTTAACAATGTAACCTGATCTAATATTAGTAGCAGCCTGTGTCTTCAGGGAACAGTATAATATCGAGTCCACTGAATAAAGTCTGTTTCGCATTAAATTCTGGATCCCTTTTAAAAAGATGGCTTCCTAGAATTGTTTCAGTAATTTCATGAAGACTCATGGTTTCCTGCATCTTTTTTTCCCAGTAATATGATCAGGCTGGGGAAATGACATTGGCCCCCAAAATATAGAGAATAACGAAGTAGTGCTGCCTAATGAAGATGGTCTCCCTGATATCATGAGGACCTTCATCCTTCCACCTGACATCTTTAACTTTTTATTCCCCCCTGCTTGTCTGGGCAGAAAAAAAAGCCCATTGGGGAGTTTGTTGTGCACAGGTCGCTATCTGTGACTGCTTCGCCACATCATCCAGCATGAACCAAAATCTTCTTCTTGGTCATTTTCCGAGTAAGCTGAAATTGGGTGAACAGAGGGTCCCAAGAAAGCAAGGGGGGCTTCTAGTCAAGAGCGTGCTTTACAGAAAGGTGAAGACAGGACACCGTATAGCAGATTTAATACTGGCAAGGCTGGAGTTGGAATCCTCTTTATGTCAAGTTTTAATAATTTCTGGAATTTTGTATACATACCGAGGAAAGGGTGCAACAAGTCATCAACCCTTTCAAAGTGAAGCTGCACGCACCGGTGCTCTTGTATTTCTGAGGGGGGGGATTAATATCTGTATATTTTTATGGACTTTTTGGGGGGAGTTGAGTACGTCCAACATTCAGCCTTGATAGCGGGAGAGCTGCCGGAGTCATTTGCTTCTCTTAAACGAGTATATTTTTCAAGAGTTATGCCCTGGCTTAAACAACAGCACGGCAGAGGTTGTAAATGCATCACGTGGATTACAGCGTGTGAAGAGTCCCGAGGGCAGGCAAAGTTTACGTTGCAAGGAATGGAAAAAATGCTGCTTCTCCGTGTGAGGTGCGTTGCTCCGTATCATCTTAATCGTCAACATGCAGAACGATTTCCACCCTCCCAGACCTTTCTTCAGTGGCTTAAATGGTGTGGTAGCCTCAAAAGTAGGTCATGATGCAAAAGCACTGTGCTGGTTCCAGGGGTTTCAAGAAGAACTTCTTAAAAATCTGTTTTGTATCAATTGTAGAGTTGCTTAGCCATGGTATTCTTGTAGAGCGTGCTGGTGTGTTTCGATGCCTTTGATCACCTGAACGATGAATTAAATGTTACAACATGTCAAATGTGGTTCTTGATTGCACCCGGTCAGCCTTAACCTTTTCTCCTTTGGCAGGCTTTTAGTGATTCAAAACAGGTTAGTCCAGTTTAATGTAAGACTGTTTTAAAATCAGAGGTTAACTTTTCTCTCAGGATCTGGAGCAATGTTGCTCACACATGGGGCTGTTGCTAAGTAATATGTGGTATAATAGCCTTTTTTAAAAATTATTCCTGAACGAGTATAGTTTCCCCCTCTGATAGGGTTAATAGAGAGAAGGCAGTAGCTAAAAATCTTTGTGTTTGCGTTTAACTATATGAGCAGTCTTAATGGAAATTTAAACAACTACTTGCCTGTAATTGCTGCCTTTTTGAACCGAAGGCCTCGTGACTCATTTGTATGATGGTGCTTCTAGAAACTCATAGGATTTTTTTTTTTTAGTCTAAGCTTTTATGAAGGAACAACATAATCTGACCACGGAAGGATAAAGCCCCTTTGCTGAACTTCAAGTAAAGTAGTTGCACAGATTTGTCCAGCTGAGCCAAAAACTCCAGGTACGTTTTCTAGATGCTTTTCATCCCTCTGCAGTGGCTGAACATCTTGAGCCTTGACATGGGCCAAAGAATCTTCCCCTGTGGCCAGTTCTGTTACTATAAACAGCTGCTAATAATTAGTAACAGAGCCACAAAACAACTGGGGAGAAAATAGCAGCCTGTTGGCTACACAAGTGGATTCTGCTGTGCGTCTGGTGAGTCCTGGGAGGCAGAATATGTGTTGGGATCGCCAGTCATGCTGTGAGAGCTGCTTCTGCCTTCTGAGAAGGCATCTTGAGCTAGGCGGGTGAGTCTGCTTTTTGCCCTTGCAGCCACAGCGATCCACCGACAATGTTTTTACTACGTAAGCTGCAGTTTCACATTGGGTATTGCTACCCAAACACTGGCCGCCCCTCTTCCTCCCTTCCCCTGTTGTCTTGGTATGGATCCACACAGCCATGCGATCACATCAAACCAAACTGACTTTATAAAGGATTTTTTTTGTGGTTTTCTCAGCTTAGTTTTCAACCTAGATCGGTTACACCGTCTGGTTTGCTACTCAGACTGTGCAGGAAGCGGTGGGAGTGAGGAACCTGGGGCAGAGAAAAGGAAGAACAGGCTGCTGCTGTTGGAGGAAGTATTTGTGATTGAGAAACCTATAGTATAATAAGCTGGTAACATATTTTATGTGATATTCCTGTGCAAGCAGCTCACCTTAAACCAAAACTAGCCTTGCTAGCAAAACAGGCTGTCCTAGCAAACGTAGTTTGCTGTTCTAATTTGAAGCTGCAATCAGCTTTGTACTGCACCGGGTATCCGTCTGTTTTCAGCTGCTCCTACATCTGCAGTGGAAACTACTGTCCCTGTGGCAGATCTGTAGAACAAACTTAATCCCGGGGGAGTCATCTGTACAGAATCTGTTGGATGGGCATCTTACAGAGTCATTTTTAATGTATTTCGAAAACCGATAAATTTTTGTGGCGTAGCCATGAGGAGGATGAAGGTCAACCTTGTCTTTAAGAGCTGCTCTTTCACAGCAACATGCTATTGCTCTGGCGTGGTGGATTTGAACTCAAAACATCAGGAATTATCCTTGGACAAATGCCATTTTACTCTTGAAAAGGCACGAGTCCAAATGATGGATCGTTTTGCAAGCCAGTCAGATGCTGAGGCAGAACCCAGTGTCCATTTTTCCATTGAATGATAGAAAGAATAATAAGTGGTGTTTGTCTGGAACACAGGGGTAGAAGTGTTCAGCCAAACATTTATTTAGTCTGAGGAAAAGCCAGATAAACTCAGAATGCCTTTCTTTCCAATGCTAATATTAAAGCTATACTTAAATCAGTCTAGATAACTTTTCAAGAGATTGCCAGATACTTGAAAACCTTAGCATAAACCAAGTTGGCAGAAAAATTCAGTATTTGAGAAGTAAATATAATAGAATGACTGGGCAATTATAGGCTTTTGCCAGGCTATGTGATTCACAGGTGAAATAGTATGGTTAATAATGTGTGTATGTGGGATGTACTCATTGAAGAATTGAAGGAGGGTATGGTGTAAGACTCTGGGAGGCAAAAAATCTTTTCCTATTAGCTCCTGGACTCTTACATTTCTTTTTCCAGTCAAACAGTTGAGTATTTCATGAAGTAGAAGTACACATACTTTTTTTTATTTAGTTATTTATGGTTCTTTCAACATGTTATGCAGAATCACATTAGGATCTGTTAGTGACCCAGTGACAACTGTGACCAGAATTATTGAAGCCTAGTTAAATTCTGGAAGAATTGGTTCTTAGCTATTTATTTTTTTGTGGTAAACAATGAAAAGACGTTTGTATTCAATGATGGCTCAGGGTATCTCGTCATCCTTCTTTTCAGTGTCAAGAGGGTAGAATTGCTTTAAACTGGAGAATGTTTGAGCTGGAGTATTTCCTATGTTGCTAGAAAACAGTTCCTGCAGAACAAAACTGAATGCAGCTCTTCACTATGGTTTAAGGAGACTTTGAGCAATTTGTATGCTTGCATGTCAAATAAAGTAAGAGGTACGTTCAAATAATGGAAGAGAGATTGAAGACAAGAGGTGGCTGGATCAGTGATTGGAAGGTAATGCAATAAACTTTAAAGATCAGGATGAGAGAAGTTCCTTCCACTTTTTCTTAGGCTGTGCTTATTTTTTCTTTTCAGGACTTTAAGATTTTGTAACTAGTGCACACCTACCCTGTCGAAATAAATAATTTCTTACACCAATAAATGCCTTAAGGATTGCCTAATGGCTTCAGAGGAAGAAAGAGCTGAGTTGCAATTTCCTCGTGGTATCCAGTTGGGCCCATTGAACTTTATCTCCTTGCCAGGCTTTATTACTTTTATCGTAAAATACATGTGTGATTACCTGAAACTTGCTGCCTACTTCATAGCTTAATTAAAGTCATGTGCTTTGGCGCTGGTGCAGAAAATCTAGTTGCTTGTCGAACAGTACATTCCTATTCCTTGTTAACAAGAGGTAGATGGAAACATGAATTAAAAATAGTTCAGTCTTCAAAGATTCGGGCAGGATCACTGTTAACCCCATTTATTTGGGGATTTATGAGTGTACCGCCAATCTTCTCCAGATGACGATATCACAAATGCAAAACCACCGCTGGTCAACCTCTGAGTGACAAACCACGTTGAAAAGTGTGATAAAAGTCATTCGCCCCAGGGAAAAGAAAACCACTGATTTTGGGGGTCACAAATACTACCTGTATAAGTTGTCTTCTTTGGAAAACCCCAAAGAAAGGCAGTAATTTCCCTCCTGTTCTTTAGTTCACGTGCTTTGTCTTGAACGCTGCCTGGTTTTAGGTACAGGATTATTGTGATACGGCCTTGTCAAGCCTGTAATGTTGTTTTGTGCTTCACGTAGTCGTGTTATGACTTATGCCTAGATGGAAAATAGATAGGAAAAGTATAACAGCCAAGATTACAAGTGACTTGAGGAGCTTTTAGAAAATTGCTTCCAGATTAGTTTTTGTAATATATTACTTGCCTGTGTTGTTGAAATATTCATATTAACTACCGCTTTGTAGGTTTTGTCATTGTCGCAGTGTGGCTAAAGGTCCAAGTGTAAAACATGCAATTAGATTGAAAAAGAGCCAGCGTAATCAGTCCCCTCCTCCTATATACGCTTTACAAGACCAGGAATATTTCTTTATCTAAACTTCTCTTCATACCCACCCTCTGCACAACGCCCAACATTAACCCCATCGCGTGGCTGAAATTCTTCGTTCTACTTCCTTATTCTTCGTTAGTCACTAAAATGCCTTTTAAAACTTTATGGGAATTATGAGAGTGCACAGCAGAACGTGGGACGTGGTCTCAGCTTCATGAGAACTGATGTCTCATGTGCCAGTTTACTCACATTTTAAAATTATTTTGTTTAGCTGCTGCGCAGCTGGATGGTCAGAAAGGTACAGATGAAAAGGAAATTCTCTTTCTGAAATATTTTGGCACCATACCTCCCGACATGTGTTTGAGGAAGGGATGCTAGCTCTCTTAGTATTGATACCTAGTCTGCTTGAATGACAGGTAAAATAAGCCTAATTCATCACTTCTTAAAAATGTAATAATAGTGCTGGCCTATTTCTTAGGTGGACTCCATGCAAACACCTCTGAACTGCATGACTAAAGGTAAAGGGACTGTATTGGAAATTACCATGGTTGTTCAATACTACAATAAAAAAGTCAATTGTTTGGTTTACTAGCCAACAAACATGAAAAAAAATTGTGCTAGATGCCTCCTTTGGTATTTTAATCCAGCTCCTCTCTAGATGTCTTTTGCTTCGGAGTTCTTCGCCGCATAAAAGCGTCTGTAATGCTTCCAGCAGGTAAATGAATTTGTCTCCCTTTTCGATAAGGGAGAATGGCGCTATTCAAGCTCGCCAAATTCAAAATGAACTTGGAAAAAGCAGCAGCGGACTCTGGATCGGTGTAAAATGAGTCTGAACACAACGGGGCAGGAGTCGGGAATGAGCTGGAAGACTTTCTGAGAGGTTGTTGTTATTCTCTGGTATTAAATATGCACTTGGAGGCAGATAAAAGTGCTGCAGGAAGATGAGCGTTATGCTTCCCACAAAATTGGCGTAATGGAACAGTAATTCTCTGTTCCTTTAGATAAAACCTGCCCATTGTGCCTCTGCTGTTGCACTAGAATACTCTTAACTGCTTTTTCTGGCATGTTTAAAATATACTGTTGTTCTTATCTCAATTACAGCTTCAAAGTCTGCCTCCATCTATCATCCATTATTCCTGTCTCCTGAATTATCTGATTACTCCTCATCATCTTCCACTTCACGAGTAACTTTTTCAGTCATCCCTTAAGAGTCTCGCTCAAATGGGGTGAATCTCAGATATTGTCTCTTTAACCTTTCCAGTGACAAATGTTCCAAGCCCAGTGTCATCCCACTCGCGAATACAGACTGTCCCAGTGCATTGTGAAACATTCTGGTGGGATGAAGTGTCTTTGTGCCTAATTCTGCTGCCCTCAAACTGCATATTATAATAAATGAGGTGTTTAGGGAAATTAAGTTAAATGCTTCATAGATTTTAAGCATAAAAAACCCCACTACGGACTTTAAAGCTGTCTTGTACAGGAGTGTTATCCATGACCCTTAGTCTTTGATACAACACACATATTTTGAGTGATTTCTGGATAATAAGACCTGATACGTAAACTTTTATATTCTACAGAGTGCAATTTTGCCTGATTCTGCCAACAGTTAAACATTTTATTACTAGTCTGCAATTAAAATAATTGCTCCTACTCTGGAACATGTATTTTGTAGGTTTTACTTACCCAGAACTTGTGTTATAAAAAGGGGATGTGTGGTTTCTTTAATACACACAGTGCTTAATTTCATATTTATGATAAACCAATAGCCCTTCAAGGGGTGATTTGAAAACTAAGGCAAGGAAAGATAATCACATCCGTTCCCCTCCTGATGCAAGTTCAACGCTGTTCTAACTACTGGGAGGAGGAAAATGAGCTTAGCAAATGCAAACCCTGACTGGTGGAAAAACCTTTATAAAAACAAGGTGTTTATGAAGAACTTGAATAAATACCTGTCTGTGCCATAATTCAGTAACCATAGGCACTGCATCCCAACTCCTCCTGTTAATTCTGAGTGGTTGCAGAAACGTGGTTTTTGAGTCCTTTTTGTTCGGAGCGATTTAATGCTTATAGATTAAAACCTGGAACTTAAAACTTGGCTTACAGCGTTTGCGTTCGGTAAGTTGTTTTCACTTCTCTCATGTGATTTAAAGGTTCGACTGGCTCAAAAGCAAATTATAGTATTATGTTGCTATTGATGTGATCACATCTGAGAACTCCGGTAATCTTGGGGAGCCTGGGGAGGAGAAAAAGCCCAGACCAAAAAAATACGTTTTTGAATGGAAGAACAGAATAGACGCAATAAACCCACTGAGGGTATCAGGAGGAGGGAGTTCTCAAGATGATGTTCTCGTGCTGCAGTTTTAGTAGAACAGCGAGTTGGGTCGTGCTGCAGCCGAGTTGCTGTTATAATGTGCTTTAAACCCCAAACATGTCATTTTTTTTTTTTTTTCTGAAGGCTCATTTTTTAGGTTCACCGCTTTAACGATCTGGTTTATGCTGTAGCCCACAAGGAGCTTTTTCTTGCCACAACTGAAGGGGCAGCGAACTGCGGCGTGGGGACGTCTTAGGCCAGTTTTGCTGCCAAAGCCGATGTCTTGTGGAATGATACCCTTGGGGGGTTTTGTCCTGGGATACGAGTTTAGTCACAACTCTGTGCATAGAGTAAATCTGCATCTGTCTAGTACAAATATTTTGCAATCTGACTTTTTATGAAATGCTTTACTTTTTTCTCCTAGGTGCTTAAACAACATGTTGTTTGATGTGTTACAGTTATGTGTGTCTACTTAGACTTTGTGGCACAAAGGATGGGGAAATACAGGAGAAGCTTGTCTGACTTGGTTGGAATACATATATTTTAATAGTTTTAATGTGTGATGGAATATATTGTACCATTCTACTCTCATGGACTTCAGAAACCTTATAGGACATGGGACTAAGATGCTCTGGTCTTGTGTGCAGAAAGTGAAGATGGATGCATATGCTGTATATATATATCTTCATCAGAAGTTTAACTATTTAAATATCAGTCCTCAAAGTTATATTCCTAATGGCTTGTTCTTGCTCACGTTTGCTTGAGGAATGGTGTGATGGTTACTGCAAAGTAACCGACTTCCAAAAGTCTAAACGGAGATGTCTGTGTGGCCTGTGAGTAAATGCTAATTAATGAATCATCTTCCTGGCATAGTTCTGGAATATCCTATGCTGTTGCTGAAATGGAACCTGCATTAAATTTCCCAGAACTTGTTTTGTGCTTAAAGTTCTGAGGATCTCGGATAAATACACTGACATATTTTTCTGCGGTTTCGTGTAGGACCACAAACTGGAGGAACTTATGAGTACAGTTAAGCATCATTTAAATATGAGTAACTCCATTTCAATGGAAACTCCAGGGGTAGAAGGGAATGTGGAATAAAAGACCCTACACCAGGCAAGGACAATGGAAAGCATTAAGCAGGAAATAGGGTATATGGTTAAAGGGGGGGGGGGGGCACAATATCCTGAAAAACGCTATTGAAATTTTTAAATGCTTGCTTTTTGTTGCAGATTAATCAGCCACTCGATGGGGATTAACAGTGGAGCACCTCTTTGTGTCGCCTTTCCACCTCTCTGTAGCAAGAATAACAACTTCAGCACTTCTTCAATAATAATTATGAAACTGGTATTAACTGAATGGCAATTATGGATTTTTAACTCTAACTCACAGTAAACCAGCAAGCCATATGTGGAAATTCCTACCAAATAGCTTTTTGTTCTTGGTGTCTCATATCTATACAAGAAGTTGCAAGATACCTGTTTGTACGAGAGGAATATCAGCATTATTTGCCTGAGGAACAGAAGCTGAAAGAGAAGACACCTTTACTTGTTTGTGGAGTTATGGTAGTGTTATTTATGTAGATATAACAAAAATATATATATATATTTTTATGGTAATGAAAATGGCTCCCCAGAATGCTGACTCGGAATCTATGCAAGTTCAAGATCTACCTGTGGCACAGCTTCAGAAACCAGAAACCAAGGAAAATGAAAGTGGGGAGGAGACCATTAGCGAAGGATCCATCGACCGGATACCGATCCGCCTGTGGGTGATGCACGGGGCCGTCATGTTCGGCAGGGAATTCTGTTACGCCATGGAGACAGCTTTGGTAACACCCGTGTTGTTGCAAATTGGTAAGTAATCCTCATTTCTGTTACTTGAAACTATATCTTTTTGCATTAATTCAAGTCGGAGGAAGAGGGAGGTGGGCTTCTACCAACCGAAGATACACGAGGTAAAATGGATTTTGTGCTCTTGTTCTTGGCTGTGCAACAGATTCAATTCTGTAACCACATTTAATTGAGGAAGATTTCTACCTACATTCATCTTCTGTCTAATATTGCTTCTATCTATTAAAATATTAACCCGATTTGTTTTGAGTTCCTATATAAAACTAAGCAGCCTCAAAAGCTTCTAAAATTCTTCATTAAAAGTGTGCTAGAAATCAGAAACAACATTAGACTCTAAAGAATTGCAAGGAAGCTTTTTTTCATTTATGGAGAAATATATCAGTTTACAATACTTTAGAATAAGTAGTTAAATTGTCTTTTCAAACTACTGGTGAAATGTTGCAGTCTTGTTTTATGATTAATCCGCCTAGTTTGTTATAATACGTAAATACAGATGAATAAACTATGATACCAATAGCTTTAGATAATAATGGGGATTAGAATAGGAGTACACTGTTAAATTTCGTGGTGAGTACTGTAATTAGGTTTCCAATAAACTGCTTAAAGTATTAAGAGTATCTGGTATTACCTTTATCAAATCCAGAAAATCTTGTTCTCTATCAGGTATCAGAAAATATGACATGAAACTGAATGGAAGTACCAGACTGAGCATGCTTTGAGTGAATAAATCAAGGATGTGTGTGCACTGGATAAGTGTATATATAATATATGCATATTAGATGTTTGCTAATGTTTGCTTTGGCTTATACATGCAGTTGTGCCTTACAGCATGCTCAGTTGTGGCCAAACAAAACTACTGAACCAACTCTCAAAAATAATGTTCCTTGAATGCCATTTACAACATTTTAAAAATTTCAAGGTTAGCATCTCAATTGACACATCTGTATTTTTATATTCGATATGACAAAAGGGCATGAGATTCAACTTGCACAGTGTACAAATGATTTTATCTGGTCTTCCTGTAGTTCAAAATTTGTTTTCATATGAAATTAGTAGTCGGTTTATTTTGAATAAATGGGGTTCAATAATCAGTGCAGTTAGTTGCCATGAGACGTGCTGATGGGTTATGCCTCCAGGTTTTCCTGAGAAATTTTCATTTTCATAGCCCATCAAATAATGTTCTTGGATCTACTGGTGGCTTAGTTAAAATAGATTATAAGTGTTTCCCAAATAGGAGCTTTCTGATCAACCTGACCTGCTGAATAAAACACATGCAACTTCATCTGGGAATGTTTATAATGTCCATGACTTGTCTTTTGGGTAAGTTGAGATTTAGAGACTCAATTCCTTTAGACGAGCAGCTTTGGTTTACCACGAATACAAAAACTTGCATCCTGCTTTGCATGGAGAAGACCCCCAGTTTGATAAGTGACCTGTACTTTCGTTGGCTTTTTTTTGTTTGTGCTGGCACTTGGATGTTTAAAAAGGCAAAGCTGACTTTACCTTACCATAGAGTAAGGTCAGACAGAATAAATAAACCATCCTCTTAATTACTGACCGGTCCAGTAGTTTACGTTGCTCTCGTGAGCTCTTCAAGCTCTGTTTCCTCCAGATAATTGAGAAATGTCTTTTCCCTTCCTTCCCTAAGCCCAGTGATCCCAATAACATTGGGATTTGGGAGGAAGGGAAGAAAAGAGCTCTTGCTTCTCGAAAACCAGCAAACCCACAAAGTGATGCAAAAAAAAGGCTGTGGGGACGCAGTGACGATGTTCCATGCCTTGGAGATAAGAAATGGAGGTGGCTGGTTACAAATGTTCGCGCTTTGGGGACTAATTGAAATTGTTCGTGCTCTGGATCACGTTCCCTCAGCAGAGGAACAAATAATGTTGGATTCAGCAAAGAGTTAAGTTATTCACGGGTGACTTATCAAGCCTGTTTGGTAATTGCCTCTTCCATGGTTCTATTTACCTTTATCACCCTCAACATCTGTCTGCCTCGACATGAGCCATATTTATTCTTCACTGCAGGGGGTTGCTTATTGCTGTGGAACTGCTGTAAAATTCCCTTTGCTTCTCGTTTGGGTAAAAGCAACATTCAGTTGTTTTCTGTGAGATTCGTTTGGCTCGAGAAACTATTTTTGAGAAGTAGCACCTGAGGAAATGTGGTGATTCAAGCAACTCTCTTTGCTTATAATACATTGAAGAACCAGAAGTTTTGGGTGGACAAAGAAGACTCTTCCTTACAGGTGTATGTTGAATATTAAGAATTAAGCTTTATGGTGTGTGTTTGTGTTTTATATCATGGAGAAAACTTTGGTCACTGAAATCATCTGAATTATCAGACAGCACCATTAAACCCTTAGGCACATTATTGTGATGTTACATGCTTTCTGCTTGCAGGCGTTTGATTTTCCTCGCAGTTTGCGTACCCTGGATCAGAGGTGTATTTATGATTTGGCAGATGAGTGACCTGTCGTCCTTGTTCTGGAAGCCGCAAAATTTCAGCAACTGAAGGTGATAGTCCCTTTCCAATTCAACAGCGGTTGAATTCTCAATGTTTTTCAATTTTCCTGAAGTTTTGAATTCTTAACAAAAGAACAAAAGGCAGCAGTGAGAGCTGGATCAATGGATACTGTGAATTGGAAAGGTCTGCTGTACCCCTTCCCGAAATAAGTGCTGATTTGTGACTTTAATCTTTGTCTTTATTGCTGGGCTTAGGTTGATGTTATGTTTTCTTGTCAGAAATGGAGCTACAGATCTGTAACAGCCTTGTAGTCATAACTGGGCTTTAGTAGCTGAGCGACAAGAACAAGCCAAATATATTACACCTTTTTTTAATTGTAACTTGCTCCTTGATTTCTTACTATCTGCAGCTTAAGAATTCAAAATGAAGAAGCTAACTTGTTTTAAAAGAATTTGGAGGGTATAAAAATACGCCAATTATGAGAAGTGGCAGACTGGCTCCAGATGAAATTCTATTAGTTGGCATTTTCACAAGTTTTGATCTCTGGAAATCTTCGTTAACCTTTTTTTAGAGACCCGTTCAATAGGAAGTTCCTCCCAACCAGCGTTAAAACTTGACTAGAAAATAAACTGTCGGCGCCATTATGTCTTCATCAGTCCCAGGTTTTTGAGAAACCGAGTGATTTTTGTGTTACTCTTGAGTATGTTCTGTGTATTATTACTACGGTTTGCTTCCCCTGTCACACTTCAACCACATCTTATAAATTCCATAGGAGCAGGATGAGGCCTTGGTCTTCTGAAACATCTGGTACTTAATGCTGCTTATCTGTCAGAGGGGATTAAAATCCCTGGTATTGTTTATTAATTACAGTGTATTTTTGTCCGTCATTAAGCTTGCCTTCTAAGGATTCAGTCACTCAAATGACTTCCAGTTTATGGAAAATTTGGATATATTTTTAAAATTACTTTGCAAGGGATTTGGGGTGAATAAAGGTGAGGAGAAACTGATGACTGGTATGGTGTAAACTTAGAGAAACTCTTAGGTTTTTGAAGAAACTTTTTCAATGAAATGACAATACGTGGCTTCCGTTAACACTTTAAATCATTAATAACACGATTTGGTAAATTCAGATTATTTCAGTTGCATTTCAAGCACAATTTGGGTTGTAGTGCAACCAGTAGATCTATTTTAGTTCTTCTGAAAGCTGGAATCCATGTGCCTCTTTCGTTAGGACTATGGAAGTAAAAAATATTCTGTGTCTTGGGGTGGCTGCTGCTTTCAGCATGAAAAACTTGCTGTCTAATGAGTAGCTGTAAACATGAAGTCTCAGGTTTTATATTTAATATGATAAAAGCTTTGCCAAGCCTTTACTGCTGCATCAAAGGCTCTTTCCATCGCTATTGAGTGTTTTATGAATAGTTAATAGGCACAGAAGTGACTGTCAGTACCAGAACTGTTCCTCGTTCCCCTGTGTAAATTAAATAACTTACACTAGTGCTTTTAAAAAGAAACTCTGTACATTTACATAAGACGTGAACAGTTGACATGTGCTGCTTACCTTTATAATGTCACTTAAATTTAGGGATGGTACCCTACAGGAGTAGCCTTTATTTTTATGTATTTCATATCTGAGTGCCCATCTGTGATATTAACGGTGTTACTTTGTTTCGCTGTGAGAGATAATGGGCCCCAGTAGGAAACATTAGCTGGTGTAGCATTAAATATTGAAGTAGGTTGTTTTAAGCTTAACCCTGAGCATGATGCTCTTTTTAGGCGATAACACTAAGGAACAGCATTTCTGGAAACTGTATTTTAGTGCTAATTAATAGTTTTAATAAAGAGAGGCTGAGCTAAGCAGAGCAGAATACCTTAGGTTATTTTTGTTTGGAAAATAAATTATTTCTTTGTGTGCTTTCGAATCAGCAAAATATAGTTGCTCATGAGACACATTTCCTACATGTCTTATACATGTTGAAAAGCTGTTCAGGGTTTTGGGCTGTCATTTCTCAGTTAAAGCGTTTAGACAGAATATATCAGAAAAAGAAAATTATCTCCCATTGAAAATCCTTCCAGCCTTAAGCTTAGCAGGCCGTGCTTAAAAGATCTTGAAATTTAGTTCATGGGAAGCTGAACTGGGTGGAAAAAAGTCTATTAAGCAATAACTCAAACTGCTGATTCTGAGAAACCTCAGAAGTGGGAGCCGAGAAAGCATTATGCTGAAGGGATTTAATATTACAGAGTGAACATTTAATATGAAGTAGTAGATCTCCCCATTGAGATTTAGTGTTGATACCTGTCTGAGAAGAATGCATGTAGGTAAAAAGGAGATTATGGAGACATGTTTAGAAGCCAAGCATGAAATGTTACGGATTAATTAGCTTTTAGGTACCTTTCTTCAAAGGAATTAAGGTACCAATTGCTGACTCAGTTCAGGGTGGAAGGGGATAGTTCCTAAGGCTAAACCTGAGATGAAGAGAGATCTAAAAACCTTAAAGATCTGGTGGGGGAGAAGGGAACAAAGGGACTGGATGAGCTTTTAGAGGCTGCCTGTAACTCAAGTGAAAAAAGACCGACTGGGAAAACTCGTGTAGATGGAGCTGAAATAAAGCAGCACTGACTTTATTTCAGCTCAAGTAATTGAGTTTATTCCTCTTCTCTGCCAGAAGTGACATTTATGTTCATGTTATACGTATTTCCAACTTTCTACAAAGCTGCGTCTTTACCACTGTGTGTTACCTGACCTTGTCTTAACTGGAATAAACTGTTGGAGTTGCCGTAACCTGCTCTTTGACTCTCAAAGTTTAATTCCAGCTGGTTTTGGGCTCCCAGATGTAGCTGCATTTGATTCAGAGTGAATTCCAGGATCTGAATTCCTCCTTGGAAGAATTAAGGGCTTGCGAGCTGACCTGTCCTAAGAGGGGATTGTGACACAGCTAACCTAAGGACAAGAATCGAATTTACAGTGGATCCAGAATAATAAGCACTCAATGAAATACATTTTTCAGCCTTGTTGGATTTGAAGTTAGTCTTTCAGATCACGTAAAGTGTGCATTCAGATCTCAGGCGGTGGAATGTATAGAACTGCAAATATTGTATCATGTGAAGTTTGCATTCGGATCTTGAGTGGTGGAATGTATAGAACTGCAAATATTGTGCCTGAGGCATGTGTTAATTGCCCTATAAAACCTCCCCACCCATCATATTTTACTTATTGACTAATTTTACGCCCACTAAGGGGTTGTGTAAGATTAATTTTACTGTACTTTTTTTTTTTTAAACTAACAAGCAAGTCAGTATGGCTTTCAAATCCATGTATCACTGCTCTCTTACACGAAATATCTTCTGACCTCAAATCAACAGCAGCACGGTTCTCGAACATGTGTAGCCCTTAGTGGAATGTTTGGTTAAGGATACATTTCTTTAAAAGAAAGGCGCTATGCAAATATTAAGATTTTTAATCCTGGGGGCACTAGGAGCACGTGCTTTCTTTTCGTATCAAGGCACATGCCATGTGGTCTGGCAGTTGTGCAATAACTGGTACTTCCAGAGCTTTTTTTATATCGATGTTCTGTTTTTCTTTAAGGCTAAATCTGGCACAACTGATAACACATGGCAGATTTTCAGCTGGAGTATCATGAGGATTCGTGCAGGCTGTGTGAATTTAGATGAATAGTTTTACTAGGAATTCAGAAATTTCTCCCATAGCATGAAACTTGTTTCCTGTTACTGAGCAGCAGGTAACTTTTGGTCCTTTTTTTTCTCTTTTTGGCTTAAGATCCGCAGAAGAAGCTGCTTCTAAAATAAATCTCATCCTTGCTCTGCTGCTTTCTCCCATTCCAAGTTTTTAACGAAAGTCCTTGATCTTTTAATTGTGTGCTGTAGGAACATTAATACTTTTATTTCTCCTAGCTTGAAGTGTTCATAGCAAAACTTGCACATGAGAAACATCTCTTTGAACCCTCGGTTCTGCTTCTGGGAGCTTGTGTGACCTGAGGTTAGTCCAAGCGAGCATACGTGACACGCAAGAAATGCTGACGGGTCTGAGAACTGAGGACTGACAGAAAAAGGACCCTGCAAGACAAACCAAACTGTATAAAAATGAAGACTGTCAGTTCTTAAATAAGGATGGAGGCTTAGAAGCAATTTTTAATTTTGTCCTTAGTGCTGTTCTTCAGGTCCACTTTTAATATTTTTTGGCAATAGGTATTTTAGGCCCTGATTTGTGAGAAGAGCTTGAGGCCTTCAAAAATAATAATTCCCTAAGAAGGCAATGGACATCTCTACCCTTATGTCGATGATTCTTTCCAACAGTAAATCTTCCCCATCCAACGTGCTGCCTCCTTTTTATCTTTCATAGCCAAGGTTTGAGACTCGACTTCTTGCGATGACTTAAGTGCCCTTTTATATTTTCTTTCAGTCTAGTGTAAATGGGCTTTTTACTTCTCTCTTACTGAATTGTCTTGCAGTTCTTCCCTGCCACACATATTGGACCCACCTTGTTGCTGTAACCCAGACAAGCTTAGAGGGTTTTTTTTCTGCTTTCAAGGGCAGATCTGTAGTAGAAAGGGGCATGTATAGGACTCAAGGAACTGCAGCATCCCTATATTTTAGTGCTACCCTGCTAAGATTTCCTGGGGGTGGTGGGGAAAGGATGAAGTAGAGGAAGACTTTGGCTTCCTGAAAATGTGCTAAAATTGAGTGGTTTTAAACACGTGCCTTTACGCAACCTCTTTCCTCGCCTAAGCCCTTCCTCTTTATCTGCTTTCCACCCACATACGCTCTCAGCCAAATTTGCAAAGCCCATGTCTTTATACTTTGGTCTGAACACCCTCTGGGACGTCAGGTGAACCTGTGAATGTACGTGCACGAACAACCACCATCTGAGTTTCAGTTTTCTGGTCAGAATTTGAGTTTGACCCTCACCTCTAACCAAGATGTAATTTTACCATAGCGATAACAGATGAAACATGATAGTTCTTCTGTGCTCTCTATTACAAAGTAATTGCCACCGGGGCAATTTTCCAGCGGGAGTTCGCTTGTTCTTTGCTGTAAAAAGAAATGTTTCAGCTCTTTGGATGGGGTTCTGGTGGCGATGTCCAGATGCAGAACCAAGATTTGGGCACCCGGCTTCTGAAACTTGCAACACCAAGACTCAAATAGATGGTTTTCTATTGAGTATGGATTGTGAAACAGGTTATAAAAAGGGAATGGCTGCGAACTCCTTAATGAACGGGAGTCTTACTTTTCAAGGGAATAAAAATCTGATGTTTTGAAATGAAAAGAATGTCAACAGGCCGTTGCCAAATCACTTAACAAAGCTTGTTCCAAGAGGATTGTCAAAGCTGCAGCCCCTTCAGCTCTGTTCTCCTCCCGGTCTCGTGTGTGCTTGTTGCAACAGTATTTCTGTTGTGGTGCACCCTCTGGGATTCAGTTTTAATCATCCTCTTTTAACCAAACAACAGTTGAGAAGGTTTCAGATATGCATCCTGTGGGCTGTTTTGCAAGAAATTATTGGAAAAGTTTTGAGCTGCTGATTCAGTTTGACAATAAAATTTAATACAAGTCCATTTAACTAAACAGGGGGAAAAAACAGGTCATAGATTTTATTTACATTGGTTTGGATAAATCCCCAACAGCTCATGTCATTCCTCTCTGTGAAGTTTTGAGTAACAGTGGGTATAAAGCAGCAGAGGTGCAGGTTTTTCCATAAATAAACCCAGCAATATTCTATATTAATATTTAGTGACCTTCAGCTGGAGCCTCATGGTGAAGTTTTTGCAGTGCATGCAGAGCCTGTGAACTGAATATGACCCGTTTTTTCTACAGGAATAAATTGGATTTTAAAGGATTTCATCAGACAAGCAAAGCGTAACTTGCCCACAATCAGAGTGACCTGAAAGCTTAAACTCTGCAAAGATGAGGAGGTAGCGAAGGGGAGGGAGAAACTTTGGGTTGGGGACAGTGATGGGCGGGTGGAACCTGGCAAGAGCAGCAAAGTCCTTGGCAAGTGATTCCACTTGAGCTTTGAAACTGAGATTCAAGTCCTTTATTTATTGTCACACCTCATTTGGGGTAAAAGGTGTCAGTTCCCACCGCTGCAGAGGATGTTCAGCAAATGAGGGTTTCCCCCCTTTCAGTTGCTGTCTTGGGAAACTGTTCCTCTTTGTATAAAATAGCATAAAAGTTCATGAAAACAGGCTTTCGAAATAACTGCGCTGTCAGGGTAGCGCCTCTCTCAGCCGTCCCTATTTATATTGAGTCCCTTTGTGGACTAGGTGTTCTATGAAGTTGTTTCAACCTTGAAATGCTCAGTGTCCGTGCGACGTGCTGAAAATTAAAGCGCTGGATGCAAACACCTTCTTGGGATTGGGTAAACAGAAGGATTTGAGCCTGAATTTCTATTATCTATAGGGAATGGTGACTGCTGCGGTACAGCAAGGTTAGATGGCATCTTACCAGGCTGTGGGGAGCGTTCCAGGTGAGGACAGAGCTGATTTTTACACAGCCACAGGTACCAGGCAGCCGGAACCACTCAGACACTCCTGCATTTGGCCCCACCAGCATTTCCAGAGCAAGACTCTTTTCCCCCATCAAAGTGCTGGTAAGAGAAGGGTGAACAGAAAGGAGCCGTCTCTACAGTGGTTCTGTCCTTGGCATCAGTTTTGTCTTTGGCACGGGTCCCACCGTGGGGCAGAACAATCCCTTTTAATACTCCGATAAATTTTGTGTAGCTTCTGTTCAGATCGTCTTAACTTTGAGTTTCTGTCCTCCTCTGGATCCCGATTTCCGTTCTCTGGCTCAAGTGATAAACTGAGCCGGATCGTTTTCTATGCGTTCTCATGTACAGACTGTTTACAAACACGAATTTCCTCCTTTTATCAGTTGTGCTGCTCTGTAAACAATGGTCTTTCAATAATTCAGTCTATCGGAATTGAGGCCCCCTCCAGGATAATTTGCAAATTCCAATAATATCCTCCTGGCTTTAAATGTGCTCCTGATCTGGAGTTGTTTAATATTATGTCCGAATGTTATATCTGGACACTTCTGGAAATTAAAGCATTTCTTTGGAGAATGGAGATCAAGTTCACACACTTCAGGGTTCCTGTAGGTGGCAGGAAAATTAGTATTAAATTACATATTCTGAAATTAATATTAAACTTTGACACTCTAGCAGAAATCTCCATAAATCTAAACCTGACAAAATGTCTTGAATATTCAGATAAATGATTATATCCCAGGGTAGATGAGTTGCAGTGGATACGGTTGCAGCATTCGCTGTGTTTTCCTCGCCCAGTTTAGTCTATAAAACTTTACAAAAATAGGTTTCTGGTTGCTGGACTTTGCTGTTTATCACCTCTCTAGTGGTTCTGCGCTACATCTGCCTTTTTAGAAAAACCGCTTATTTGCAGGGTTTGGGTTTTTTCACTAGGGGATATATTCCTAGTATAAATTGAATGATGCTTTATACTGACTTTAAATGAAGGCAGAAGGAAACTTTGTCATCTGTCTGAAATGAAACTTGCGTTTAACATGTTTTCTGTCTATTTTTTTTCGGTTCAACAAATAGAAACACAGTTTACAAACCTGAACTGGCCGGTGTTTGAGGTGAGCAGCAGCATTGACACCCCTTCCCTAGTGATTTACAGGGTCCCCCCAGATCCAGACACACCATATAACAGTGTCTGAAGAAGCTTGTGGGTGAACTTTCAGGATATTTAGGGACAGAATGAGAAAATAAGGTGATATAATCAGTTAAAAAGCTGAGGGTGGCTCTTTTTTTGTCATTTAATTGAGTAGTCGTAACAAGCGTTCCCTCCTCTGAGATGGTCAAAGTCGCGGTCATAAATCTCATGCCAGGGACTCCATCGGTTTGGAGTCAGCATGTGCGAGAGGTTATGGAGATAAATGAAGGGAAAGGTTATTTTTCTGCACTGTGGATTCCTACCACATTGATGTGACAGATGCGTTTGAAAGAAGTTTTCAATTTTTTTAAGCTGTAACCTTCAACCTTCTCTCTGTCAGACAGGATAGACAAAGTCAGTCTTGAAAATTATTTAGGTTTCCTTTGTTGGATGGCTGAATAATGCCATGTTACTCACTACACCTGTAACTCATATATAACTCATCCTATTCTTGTAAAAGTTCAAATGACAAGAAAAAAGTTACAAGTAGAATTATGTAAAGTAAAACTGCTCTTCACAAGATGATACAAATACTTGTCTGGTTGTTTGAGTTCTGTTCTATTTTGTTCCCATTAGGGCCTAATTCTCTTAATTTGCACATTTGGGAATGAAATGTTTGCTGTCTTAGTTGCTGATGTGCTCTGCTTGTTTAACTTCAGATTTTACTGGCAAATTTATTCTTCCATGCGTAGCCTCACAGATTGGGAAACTAACACGTGCGAGTAAAGATTGCGTATGGAGGAGTCTGCGGTAAGAACTCTTTTTCATCTTGTGTAATTACATTTTATTCCAAACTATCAATTCCAGTTATTTGGTGCAAAGTGACTCCATGGATCTCATGATCCTCCGTGATGAAATGGAAGTTGTATCATTTTTAAACAGCTCGTTAAGGGTGGGGAATGCAAAGTGTTTTATTTGGAGTTCTGCCTGTGACTTGGGGGTTAAGTTCCGCTCTAATTACCAAAATCGCCCACGTGTGCAACTTTGTAGTGTGACCCTGCGAGCTCAAAACACCGAGATAAAGATTTTTATATGGGTAGAGTTCAATGGGAAAGCAGCTCTGCTTTTAAATCTCTGCAGTACGTGTGGGGAGCGTGTCTCGTGTAAGTTAATGTTCAAGCCAAAACATACCAGTTTCTAGAAGAAAGCATGTAGGAAAATGTGAAGTTTGAGGCAGGGTACCTAAACACCAACACTGTCTCTTTAATCAGCCCCCATCACTTCATTGGTAGAGGAACATCACTTGTGGGGAGGGGGATGCCCTCAATTAATTAAAATTCTCTAAATGAGAGTCCTTTTACAAGCATTCGTACGTCTAGAAATTGTTAAAACAGCCACTGGACTGCAGCGTTTTTCCTGAATCAATGGTCTACACAGAAAACCTTCCCTGCAAACTGCAACCCGCAGTTCGTTTGGTGGAGCAAATAGGAAAAGCACTAATAGGATTTGCGTTTCGCTTGATAGAGCCGTGTGAGGAATTACCTCAATAAAGGCGACTGCATAGAGGAATGCAGTTTCTTTTTAGGAGCTTAGTATGGGTTATTTTCAAAATACCTCTCTTTTTTTTTTTAAGTATACAATGAATAATGAGTTAGAAGGATCTGTGTGTTTATTTATGCGGAATTCAGCAACGCTTTTAAAATAGCAAATAATTTAAAAGTGAACGCAGCATTCCTGTTCTTTGCTGACTTTTAGCTGGTAGGGCTTCCCAGTTGTAACAAAAATGATCCCAGGCAGAGTGTTTATTCTTATCATAAACAAACCTATAGTCCCAAAGACTTTAGAAAGGCCAGAAGGTTGATTTTTGCAGTGTAGTAACAATTAACAATACACCTTTTGTAAGCCTGTTGTGGGAATGGTGGCTTTTTGGGAGGCTTTGAGTATTGAAAAGAAGGGGAGTAAAGCACTTTGTGACCTAAGAACGTAGGTGGGATCAATTCAGCTTTTTTCCCCTGTGACCAGTTTGAGCATTTTTAGCTGGAAAAAAACCCCAGCTTTTAGAATATGTACTTTACATGGTGTGCCTATAATGTTTATTAGATGTATTTTTTTGTGTTAGGTCAGCTAGGGTTATTATAGAAGGAGCTGCCTGCATCGTTTGCTGACCCTTAAAAGGACGATGCTAATGTCATCCTGGCTGAAATGGAGAGATCAACTGGTCAGTAATCCCTGGGAAGATGAAGGTTCTCAGGTGGTATCTGCAGAGGAACACAGGCCAAAAATCACCTTCCCGAGTCACTGTTTTCACGTGGCTGCCAAGTGTGTGGTCAAGCTTAGAAACTGGGGAAGAAGAGGATGATTTTTATCAATGGTCAAAGATGAGCTCCTTGCATTTTACTCTGCTGTACATTTACTGGATTTTCTAATACGCGCAACTTGAGGCTACTTGCAATTCAAGGGTGCGAATGTTCTGCTGACCGTACCCTGCCTGGCTGCCTGCTCAACCAAAAAATACTTTTTTTGGCTACCTTTGAGTCTGTTTGCCTTCCTTTTTCCAGTTCTGTTCCTGGGTACACTGACCAGATGTCGTGCTGGGCTGAGTAGATGCCAGTCATTTGTTTGGCAGCATGAACTTTATCGTTTCTTGGAGGCTGGTGGGGTAGAACGGGACACATCAGGAGTAATTCTACCCCAGTGAATGGGAGTTTAATATCTAGTATTTTGAAAGTCTTAACCTTGAGCGACTCGTAAAATTTGGGATGTCCTAGCGGCGTTCTTCATCTTGCCCTTGCTTAGTTATGTTAATTATAGAATCATTTTGGTTGGAAGAGACCCGTAAGATCATTTAGTCCAACCATAACCTAAATCTAGCGCTAAACCATGTCCCTAAGAACCTCATCTATACATTTTTTAAGCCCCTTCAGGGATGGTGACTCCACCACTGCCCTGGGCAGCCTGTTCCAATGCCCGACAGCCCTTTCCATGAAGAAATTCTTCCTAATATCTAATTATGTTTCTACCTCCCCTTGAGGTCTGGTTAGAGCAGTGCAGAAGGGTGCTCAGAGCTTCCCCCAGACACTAAATCTTTGCACCGCAGTGCAGGACCAGGGCACCCAAGCAAGGGCTCCGGCTGCAGCCATGCAAGTCTGATTTTAATTGAAAATTGATTTTAAAATAAAAAGGGGCCTATAAGAATGATGGAGACAGACTTCTTAGCAGGGCCTGTTGCGACACGACAAGGGGTGATGGTTTTAAGCTCAAAGAGGGGAGATTCAGGCTGGACATGAGGAAGAAATTATAGACGTTGAGCATGGTGAGACCCAGGCCCAGGCTGCCCAGAGAGGTGGTGGATGCTCCATCCCTGGAGACATCCCAGGCCAGGCTGGACGGGGCTCTGAGCAACCTGAGCTGGGTGCAGATGTCCCTGCTCATGGCAGGGGGGGCACTGGATGAACTTTGAAGGTCCCTTCCAACCCAAACTATTCTATGATTCTAATTGAAAAGTTGTTCATCAACCAGATTTTTCTTAAAAGAGCGTGGGAAAGGGTTAGTTCAGTCTCATTGAACATGGATTTCAGAGCTAGTGGTTCAGGTTTGGCTCTACTTAGAGGAAAAAATACCTGTTAATGCTAGGTTTTGGTTAGGATTTGCTTCAGATGTGTAAGTAGACGGTTGTATTCCAAGGTATTAATGTGTTAATTGCTGCAACAAAAGCTCTGCTGTTGATTAACAGACCAGCCTTGTGAGTTGGTGCTGAAGGATTTTCTATTGTATTTGTAAGAGTCTCTTGAGTTTGAGAATTTTAAAGCGCGTTTGTGCCCAAGTGCCTCTGCTGATAAATTTGCCAATATCCGAGAAGCGGTGACGAAAAACCCTATCGAGCTTCGGAGAAACTGGGATGCCGCGTATCTTCAGGCGACGCGTGTCACAGCGATCGATGTCGGACGCCGCAGCGAGATGGCGCGTTGTGTAATAACGCGCGGGGAGGCGAAATGGGGCATCGCGCTTTAATTACAGCCCGTAAAGGCGAGGGAAGGATTAGCGTGGCAAAAGAATTTATCGATTGCTGCGTTCCGTATACTTTTAGACGCCTGTGAGTGATGGGAAATGCATGTTGGAGCTGCGTGTGACCTTTGAGTCCTTCTGTATCTGCAGCTTGTTTTAACTGGCCAGCAACAGGGGCTGGTGTTAGCAGCCTGGGAATAAATACCCTGACGTTGTGAAGTTAAGCCTTGAGTGGTTATACTGAGATGTATATATATATATAGTTTAATACAACCTGTGCTTTTCTGGGACCGCGAAGGAAGTCCTCAGCTTTTTATTTGATGCAAACACCTTTGTTCTATCTCTAAAACTGCTTTTTGGTGGAGGTTAAAAGAATTTTTTTTAATTACTGCTGGTTCAGCACACTGGAAGTTGCATCAGATTTAATCTACGTTCAATTTCAGCTCGTTAAACTCTGTGATGCAAATTTATCATTAGTGTCAAAGTGCTGTATTTCTAAATATCGGTTAATAAGCGAGAGAAGAAGAAATGTTAAAAACAAGTTTCCCAGATCCAAAAAGGATGGCACAGATAATCTAGAAAACTGCAGTTAATATCAGCATATGTCTGTTAGCAATTGCTTGATCTATTAGGTAAGTAGAAAACTGGGTTGTTACAATGGCAGTAAGCTAGAAATGATCTACCTGAATTACAACAGGTTACTGCTATGGTAGCAGGTCAGTAGGAGGGTTAGAAACTTTAAAATAACTAATTAAAGCTTTAAAAGCTTTACTTGACAGCATTTGCGATCACGCTAAAAGGAAAACCGTATTTGCCTGCTGCAGATTTTTGCGTTTGCTCTTTCTCCGATGCCTCAGACCTCAGCTGTTCGGAGACTTTTGCTCCACGTCTCCCCCTCCCATGCGGACCTTTGGCTCCCTTCTCTTCCCATATGCTTCTCTTTCCTGACACAGCACCATAAAACCGGGTTATAAACTAGAAAACCATCGGGGAAGCCGCATAAACCTTTCGACAGCTTTGGCGGAGCAGCGGCAGAGCTTAATGAAACGCTGATGACTCCCACGGTTGCCAAATATGAGAAGGGGAGGACGGTTGTAGGAGGTTGAGAAGCAATAATTGAGCCAGAAAATGGGGCAAACCGGCTGATGCAATCCTTTAAGGAGCCTGTCACTGATTTCCTTAATTCCATTTTTCAGAAGTGTTATTTAACCCCGCGCGGTTGCGGCTGGCGTGCTCTTGCCTGGGTAATTCCAAAAGCGATTGCTATAGGAAAAGGCAGAATAGCTTTGCCAGAATTACTCTTCCACACCTTAAAAACACCTCCAGGACTCTCTGTACGAGAAACGCCACGCTAATATTTCTGTACTGAAGCCGTTAGAGAGCTAGAACACTGGTTTATTACCGGTTTAGTTGTGGTGGTTCTAGTCTAGTTGTAGGCACGGCGTGTGACAGTTGTAATAGTTTCTGAATTTTTGGAATTTGTTCCTGCTGCAAAAGTGTGACTTGTTTGCATCCAGCTACTGAGGAAATTTAAAATTTTAAATACAAGTTTTAAGGAAACGTTGGATGGTTTTTCCAGCATCTCCTAGTAATTGTTTTGTTCAGGTATCTCAAATCTAGATCCAGCTTTCATCTGTCATTTTGTCCTTGTGACTAAAGCAGAAATGTAGGTGCGTTTTCAAGGTGTGAATCTGCTGTAACAGGTTTGGGTGTCACGGTGATGCAGGTATCCCTGTCCCAGAAGCAGACAGACAGATTTCCAGTCCTCTCCCCTACAAAATGTCCCCGTGGATTTTCCCCCCTGACTTTTCCTGGTAGCTTCGCGAAGAATATTCTGCGTTTTGCCCTTGGATGTCAGTGCCCTGAAGCACTGTGCTTTTTATATCCTTGTGATATCTGTTAATTATTTGTTCTCTTGATTGTCACTCCCCTCAGCGCCTATAACCCCATCCAAAGGGGTGAAATTGTGCTTCATCCCTCCACTCTTGCATCCCTAGCAGCCCTATCCTTGCTTTATATCTTCTGGAGCAATAACAGCCCAGCTGAGCGAAGCCGAGAGAATGAATTCATAGAATGAACCGTAGAATTGTGCAGACGTCCCTGCTGACAAGAGCTAAAGAGGAGGGGGAAGGAGAGGATGGACGTCTCGCGTTCCAGAAAAGTACATTCAGATTGCAGGGCGCACGTCCGGCTGCCTGCGAGATGTATATAACGTGCTGACGGGTTGTGAATGTTGCAGGCTAAGCTCTTATTTGACAGGCACAAGAAGAATTTCAGGATGTGAATTCTACCAGCGGGAAGATTTAAGCCACGGTTTTGATATTGCTTCTATTAATATTTTATGTGGTGTTTATCACAACAGGTCACCGACCGAATAAAGACGCCTGACAACTCAAAAGGCTGTCGGTTTTATGCAGAAAGCTAGCAGCAATTAAAAACCTCATGGCACTGATTTTGTTCTTCCTCGCAAGCAAAATGATCATGCATACCGGTCAATATAATCTTCCTCCAGTATCATTGTGCAATTAGTTAACAGCAGCTTCTGAACAAGCACTTGGCTTGAGCAAGTGTTGTCTTATCATACAGGCTGGGCAGGTGTAATTTGATAAAGAGCAACATTTTCACATAAAAATGAAGTCTGGTGTTGGGCTTTGTTTCTTCTCACACCAGCAGCCATAAGATACTGAGCATTTAGAGGTACAAACTAGAGGCTGCCTCTTAGATAATCTCAGACTGTGATTTCAAGCAGTGCTTAAAACGATTTCCTTCTTAAAAGCTTGTACTCCCACGTTTGGAAGCTGCTCAAATCATGGTGATGGGCACCAGGAGAAATTAGTGTGCGTTTTCATATCCCTTCCTTGTCGGTCAGAGTTTTTATTTCCATCCAGGAGTGAGAAGGTGGGTGCAATAAACTCAATATCTGAGTGCTGACCGTACCACGACATAGCGCTCAGATCACCAGTCTGGCCTATTCCAGTGCATCAGTTCAACATATATTGGCTCAGGTTTGGGGTTTTTTGGCAGCTCAGTGTCCCCTGTGAGCTCTAAGCCATTGGAAGGTCTAAAATCTGAGGGGAGGCAGCAAGAAGTAAAAGGGTTTGTGGTTGAAGTTTCATGGCGATACAGTTGTCAAAATAGGCATGAAGATTGTTTGCAGTTTCCCCGGGGGACCTGAATGTGTGGCAACTGTGTGTATTTATTATAAATACAAGGGAGTGGGTATCAAAGTACATCTAATCAGTGATTGCAGCTGCATTCTGAGATCTCTGTTCCTCATATAGACACTCCAAAGCTAAAATACTTGAGTTTGCGGTGGTTTCTACGATTATCTTCTAACAAGATGAAGAGCAGAGACTGGGGTTCATAATTCTTCACAGCTTTTTGACAAGCATTGGTTTTGCTTGCTGCACTCTTAAAAAATATAGTCAAACAAAGCAGCTTGGATAAGCGCTGCATTTTTAAACAGATCAATGCGAAATATCTTTAGCAACACACAGTATTTGTGGAATATAAAGTATTTGCAGGGCATGACAGCTTGTGTTAGTTCAGAAACCTGTGTGGTGTTTGCTTTAAGAGTATAAACACGTCTCTAGGTGATGATTTCTGACACGTGAAAGCAGGAGCTTAGCATCCTATTCCCATATCAGATCTTATTGTTAAGCTTATAAAGAACTATTTTTCCCCCCATAGAACTTATCAAAAAGAAGTTTTGAATAGAAACCGCTGCACGTGATTCAATCTTCCATGTAAGCCGTGACCTGACGCAGCCCCTGGGCTGACGGTGACACACTGAGCATTTCCTGTGAACCCTGAGCGCTGCTGGTCCCACTATTGTTGGGCTTTTTTTTTTCGCCTGGGAAAAAAACAAACCCTTATTTACTAGAAGCCAGTGTCCTGTTTGTTTGTAGCTGGCTGGGAAATGCCGTGTTACAAGGGTCTCAGTGGCGGTCGGCGCTGCTTAACAGAAGCTGTTGTTGTGTGTTGCTCTTTTTTATTTTCTCACTGATTTGTATGAGACTTCTGAGTCTGCCTTGTGACCTGCTCCAGATTCGGTTCACGGCACAAATACTAACCTTGTTTATCCAATATGTTGGGGTTTGGTTTTTTTTTTCTCCTTGGTGTTTCCTCAGATTAGCTGTCAGCAAAAGGCTAAATAATAATCCTCCAGTTATTATTCCTCCCCCAAAAGGCCACCAGGTTGCTTTTCCAAGTTGGCGGATTCGCGGTTAGAGCCGCTACCTGGCAAGGCAAGCGCAGTGATGGAAAATTACAGACAAAATAAGAAAACAGCATTAAACCAGTAATGGGACGCAGCTGCTTTGGCCTTCAAGTCCACAGGCGAATCTCCACAGCCTCTGGTAAAGCATTTCCTGCCCGATACTTCTCTTGGCCACACAAAATGCTAATTACAGCCCGTTCCAGGTGGGTATCGCAGCTCTCAGCGCTTGGGATGTTTTACATTTGGCTGTAAGAGGTTGTGGCGAGGCGGCCATATGGATGACAAGCCGTGAAATCTAGTCAAAGATCTGTACATCTGTCCTGTGCGTCAGAGACGGGATGCTGCAGAGCTCCTGGTCACGCACATCGCCGCAGCCAATTTATTTAAAATACCTTCTGCATCAGAGTCCTCGCCACTAGATGGAGGTATCGGAAGGAGCTTCTTGGCGTCAAAATATTCCCTTTCTCTCTCCGTTTCTGCTCGTCATCATCTTATCCTGCCTTGGATGTCTTCTTAACTGTCTTCCCATTTTAAAATATCGTATAAAGTGGTGAAGTTCTGTAGGTGTAGCAGCATATATATGCAGAGAAAGGAACCATTAGGATATGTAATTACCTTCTTTAACTTCACGGTGCCCTTTGCAGACATTAATTTGTATAAAGTTTCGTTATTGGCGCTTATTCTTGGGAGGCAGCAAAGCCCTGGAAGACCTGGGGGGAGGGTTCACGTTGTTCATACATATATACACACACATGTAGATGTACACACACACACATATATATATACACTCATGCAATCTCTTTAAGTGTTTCAATTTTCAGTTCCCTTATTTATTTTCCTTCTACTGCCAAATCATGCACGCCAACCTAAATATACATATCGTGTATGCAGACATTCAAGATACTAAAACCAAAATAGCCTCTTTTAAGGGGAAAAAAAGTTTTTTGGGGTTTAAATTCTCCTCTTCTGTCTGGAACTTTCTTATTTATATGAAAATATAAAATATCCCTTGAGTTGTGCCAGGGGAGGTTCAGATTGGATATTAGGAAAAAATTCTTCCTGGAAAGGGTTGTTGGGCATTGGAACAAGCTGCCCAGGGCAGTGATGGAGTCACCATCCCTGGAGGGGCTTAAAAGACGTATAGACGATGTTCTTAGGGACATGGTTGAGTGCCAGAGTCAGGTTATGGTTGGGCTCAATGATCCTGAGGGTCTCTTCCAACCAAAATGATTCTCTAAAATGTCTAGTGCTAAAGCAAACCTTCTATTGAAATGCCGAAGGTCCTGTAGACTGCTGTATGAAGCACGAATTTTAAGAAGAACATCTACAAGGAATGGTTTGAAGTCTTGGGACAGTGGAGGTGGTGCTCAATGCCTCGGGAAGCTCTTTCCTGGAAGACCCGTGGTAGGACATGGCTGTGAGCTTTACAAAGTCCGACTTCCCAGCAACAGTCCTGGTAGAATCATTTTGGTTGGACAAGACGCTCAAGATTGTCAAGTCCAACCATTTAAGCAAACACTGGCGTTAAACCATGTCCCAAAGAACCTCATCTACGTGTCTTTTAAACCCCTCCAGGGATGGTCAAGGTCTCCCCTCAGCCTCCTGTTCTCCAGGCTGAACCCCCCCATTAATTTTTCCTGCACCAGCTTCCCACCAGGAATCTTCTCTAACCCCGCTCAGTGGTTTTCCGCTTGAGCAACCAACTAAATTCTAATGTGATGATATCACCGTTTACGATAAAGTCATACACTTCACTTAATAAATTATAACTATTTTGAATTCCGCGTAACTGTATATAAAACACATATGATGATGTTATAAACTGCTGGCTTACACTTGGAATTCAATTTATAAGAGCCCTGCCACTTCGGTTACAGAAGTTGTCCTACAGCATGACTGCTCCAGCAAGAGAAAAAACAGATTGTGCTCATGTTGATTATACATTTATTATACATTGATTACATTTATTATACATACCATTATACAACCTGTGGGAATTGCTTCACTTGAAACTTATCCTTTCCTGTTTACTTGGAGGAGCACTGAAAGCTTTTTTTTCTTCCATTTTTCTTGGCATGAGGCTATTCATTCTCATAGAGATTTTTATCCTGGCCTCTTTTTCTAAAGTTAGGTATTTCGGCTGCTAAAGAGTAGTTCAATTTTTAAAAAATCAGTGGTTTTTCTAAAATAGGATCTCCAAACATAAAGTTATTGGGGTTTTTTAAGTGTCCTTTTTACCCTTCTATAAAAGCTACATCCCTTGCTCCATTTTGAAATCATTGAGATTCATGTGTTTTGCACTGGAAGACGTTTTCAATGTAAATATTTGGATTTAAGCTTTTATTTATGGTATTTATTTATGTTTGGAAGATCACCCTTTTCAATCAGGGAAAATACAGGCAATCTCTGTCCTCTGACTCATACGTAGAAGGATAAGACTCCCTAATTGTAGGTTGGGGAAAAACCCTTTTTTCCTTTCTTTTACAAACCCAAATGCAGGACTTAATCCGATTTGGAGTTATTACAAAGTTGACCTTTAAAGTACTGAAGTCCAAGTAATGCTGGCAATAAAAATCACTGCGTTTTTTAATAATCTTAGGACATTTTTATGACAGTTGGTTGACTGTGGTTATAAAGCATAAAAAAACTCCCTCTTTGGTTGTCTCAGTGTATGTTGGAATATTAAAATAAGGTCGCTTAATTGTATCCATTTTATTTACATCTATCTATTTAAGGCTGTTTATTCGCATAAAATAGGATGATGCTTGTAATGCTACTACCGGAGCTCTTGCCAGCCTTCAGCCCTTGTGTTTATTTAAACTGGATGATTTACTACAAAACCTTCCCAACATCTCTCAAGTGTTTCCTGATGGATGAGCTCGATCGAGATGTCCCAGCTCGTAATTCGCAAGTCACAACATCATTCAGGAGAGAAACTTGTGTTCCCTGGCAGTGATACGACATCAAATGATTTCGGATGGCGGTGACGGCTGTGGTAAAGATCACTGACGTTGGTTAAGATAGATCTGCTTTGTTTAAACAAGGCTCACTGCAGTGAGTTGGCATCATAGAGGAGTTTGGGTTGGAAGGGACCTTCAGAGCTCATCCAGTGCCCCCCCTGCCATGAGCAGGGACATCGTCACCAGCTCAGGTTGCTCAGAGCCCCGTCCAGCCTGGCCTGGGATGTCTCCAGGGGTGGTTCATCCACCACATCTCTGGGAAACCTGGGCCAGGGTCTCACCACCCTCATTATTAAAAAATTCTTCCTCATGTCCAGCCTGAATCTCTCCTCTTTGAGCTTAAAACCATCACCCCTTGTCCTATCGCAACAGGCCCTGCTAAAAAGTCTGTCACCATCTTTCTCACGGGCCCCTTTTAAGCACTGAAAGGCCACAATAAGGTCTCCCCAGAGACCTCATAGCAACCTCTGCTGCATAACTGCTGCTCAACGGGATGGCTCTGGAGGCAAAACGGGATGAGTATTTACACATTGCCATTTCTTCCGTATCCTGCAGAAAAATCGCTTACCCTGAATGAATCACAGCCTGCCTACCGTTTGGTTTTGCTTGCCTTGAACTAAATGTTTCCTCTTTCCCATCGTTAAGTTATTTTGAAGCAGATTCCCAGGTGAGGTGCCGGTTAAACACACCAGGATATTTTCCCTGTTCCCTGTGGGCACGTTTGCTCCAAAAGCACAGGTTGGGCAGGTTCAAAGAGGCAAATTTCTTCCAGTAACTCTGTACTCGTCGAGGTGGCTCTCGCCGTTAGCTTGTTCCTTAGCCAGAGTCCAATCAAATAGACCTTGGCCTCAGATGTGTTTTTTTGAATCCCGATGATGAAATTGGTTATTTTAAAAAATAGCTTATTTTCCTATGTTGTAAACTCCGTGTCGCCGCAAAGCACACAGCACCCTCAGGAAAATCTGTTTTATCTGGTGGAAGAAGCCCGCGTTGTTTGTCAAGATTTGATGGTACTTTAAACAGCGGATTAGATTTCCAAATTTGCAGCATGGACTATTTTGGGCAGGGATTGGTATAATCCCACTCGGTACCGGCTGCCTGAAAAAGCACAAGGTACAGGTTGATCTCGCCAGCAAAGGTCAAATATGACCCAAATTCACAATATGTAGTTATGCATAATAAATGGTTTTCCTTCCAGTTAAAGACACGGAGTTTTTCAGTCTTGGCACCAGTTGGACTGCAAGAAATTGGTTTTGTTTTTAATGTTTTGCTAAGAAACATGGTAAAGCGGTTACCTGATAAAGGGAGATGGAGCTCTGGGCCGTTCTGCCATCTGCAGGTCATTGCTCTTCGCACTGGAAAGCGGGGCCGGGGGGTTTCTGTTCTTCTCCAGGAATTATTATTCGTAACAAGGGGGTTTTTTCTAGGTAAATATTAGCAAATAAATCAAATTTGTGTCCATCCCATCCTATGAATAGTCACCTCAGTTCTGAAAAAAAAAAAGACAAAGGTGGTAGAAATAAGCATAATGAATAATTGCTTTCTCCTTTCTTGTTCAATTTTATAAATTAACATTGTTGTGCTTAGAAATGGGGCATTTCATACGACAGCCAAATTCTTTCTGTCGTTCTCAGTCTGTTAAATCTTTAATAACTCTTTAAGGTGGTGGTCCTAGATGAACAGCATCGCTATTACGTTCATCTCGCATTTAACGTTAAAAGTTTCGCTGAGAAGGGGATTTGTGTCCATGACAACCAAGTAACTTTCCGAGCATCCCCAAAATCTTGGATTTTATGGTCCACAAACGGACAGAGGATGCAGCAAAGTTACGGGGCTTCTACACAGCAGACCTGGCTGCTGCTTCTGCACAAAGGCCATCAAAAATAAATCAGCACACCCAGCAAAACTCAGCAAAAGTGTGATTTTGTGGACAGTAGTAACTAATCTAGACTAGCGATTCCATTGTTAGGTGTATATGTATATTATTATTTTTAACTTTTATTTCAGTACCTTTATACCTTTTATTACCTTCAGGTATTTGAAGGATTTATGATCTGCACTGTCCTTAGGTGTTTTTTTAACCATTGATAAATCTTAACTGAGTTGTTCGAGGGCAAATTTCCTCCCGGTACGTTTAAATTTAAAGCTATGACAAAATTCCCTGTATCGAGTGAAACGTTTGGCGTTTACCGCTCGACCTTTAAATGGTTTTTATTTTTCTTTCAGGTCTTCCCGAGCAATATTACAGCCTCACCTGGTTCCTCAGCCCTATCCTGGGCTTGATCTTCACTCCGCTCATCGGTTCGGCCAGTGACCGCTGCACGCTGAGCTGGGGCCGCCGGCGGCCGTTTATTCTCGCTCTCTGCATCGGTGTCCTCTTTGGAGTTGCACTTTTCCTCAACGGCTCCGTTATAGGTAAATAATGAGGAAATCAGCCATGTGTATCTCCTGCTGACATACCTGCTTTAAGATTTTTATGTAGGAAGCAAAGATAATGATAAATAAGATAATAAATAATGAGGGAATCACCCGTGTGTATCTCCTGCTAACATACCTGCTTTAAGATTTTTATGTAGGAAGCAAAGCTAATGATATATAATAAATAACAAGGAAATCACCCTTGTGTATCTCCTGCTAACACATCTGCTTTAAGATTTTTATGTAGGAAGCAAAGATAATGATAAATAAGATAATAAATAATGAGGGAATCACCCTTGTGTATCTCCTGCTAACATACCTGCTTTAAGATTTTTATATAGGAAGCAAAAATAATGATAGATAATAAATAATAAGGAAATCAGCCATGTGTATCTCCTGCTGACATACCTGCTTTAAGATTTTTAGGTAAGAAGTAAAGATAATGATATGCAGCTGGCTTAAATTATGTTAAAATCTCTGCAACCCTGCATTTTAACTATTTGAACTATCCATTATTCTTATTCAAAAGTTACACTGCTAAGTATTGTACGACCACAGCTTTAACTATTAACACAGCGTTATCGATACAATGGCTGCCAGAATAATGTTTGCAGCCACCGAGATGAATTGGGTCGATCTTTGACATGGGAAAATTGTAGCAACCTGTTCACAGGGAAATGTTTCCTGTTGTGATCCGTTTTCCCTTTAATGCGTATCTGGCAACACATCCTGTTTCCAGCATTATTTCAAAAATTATCTTTTCACTTTTTCTTGTGCTTTTCTTAGACCTGGTATTGAAAAAGTCCAGAACACAGTTAATATTTGTTTACTGAAAACTATGTGGGAAAATAATTTTTCCTGAGCCCCCATCAAGGCTGGTAAAAATAGTTTCCCTTGAACATAGTTTACTACTGAACTTAATCTACGATCTCCAATCTACAATCTCTTTGTGAATTTAGTGTGAGAGGTGACAGCAAGTACATGTGGGGAAGTGTTTACATGGCGGTTGTACCAATGGAAATGAAAGGAACTTAGCACCTAATAATATCCTCTTGGCCCTCTTTTATTTTTTTGGTGGGGAGCTTAGACACAGCTCTATTGTGAAAAAGTTTTACTAATTGAGGGAAATGCGTGGAACGTTACCTTGGCTCAGCATTTTAGATTTTTAAAGCCAGATTGGGACGCCATATGATGCTTTCCAATTTTCTGCAAACCGCAGTGGCCAGACTGTTCAGACGCATGATATTTAGCTTATGGGGTTTTTTTAATTCACCCAAGCAATAAATGTTGATTATTTGAATTGCTGTCATATGGTATCAATTGTACTTTGTTTTTGTGTTTCCAAGACTCGCTCCTCCTCATCCAGATGTGTGCAAGATGTTAGACTGCAGCCCTTGTACAAGATTTTAATTGGTAGGAAGCTCTTATTTCCACACAGTGGTTTAGGTCAGTGGTGATTGATGCTGCCAAGCAAAGCTCACACGTGCTTTATAGGTTTATTTTAAAGTATCTCACCTTCTAACAAATCAGCAGAAAACACTGTCTTTGATTTTTCTCTAATTCTTTGATACACAGTAATACAGCCTGTCATGTAGTTTTCTAGAAAACCTGCGCTTTCCAGATACTCCAGTGCTACTTTCCAGGTACTCCAGGGCAATGAAACTTCTTCGAAACACAGAGTTTATTGCACTGCACTGCAAAGTGAGCTGTGTGCTTGATGCACCTGTTCCTGGGAGGTGACCGAGGTAGATTTTAAACAAATACCCTCTTCTGAAAAGCGCTGTAACCACCGCTGTGCCTCTCCCAATGGAGCCTGGAGCGAACTCCACCGAAGCGAGCGCAATTCCGTGGTCTCCTCTAGACCCGTTCCGGACTAGAAGACAGAGATTTGCCGCTAACATTCAGTTTTCATCAGCGTAAGACAGCGCTTCATCTACTGTTTAGAGCAGATGCGCAATATGATACAGTAATATTAGTCTCTCTTTAATTGAACTTTTGGAAATGGTGACTTGTGTTACTTTTTAGAGAGAAAAGATGTTGCTTACCAGGCTCTTGCAAAAGGGGGTGTCTGGCTGTTTAGATGAAAAGGACTCATTTGTAACCAGATTTTCTTCTAGATGGACCCTGTACATCTTCATTGCCTGTCTTCCCATTTTACATTCACGTTTTCTTATCCTTAGTCTCCGTTTACTTGCAATCCTAATTTCAATTAGCAGGAGATGCTGAAAAAAAACAAGGCGGTCATTGTATCACACCCTTTTTCATAACCTGGCCCTCGGAGTCATCGGGAGGGGAACGAGAAGCGGAAGAATATGCTAAAAAAGAGGTTTATTAATCCTCATAGTGATACAACCACATCCTGGGAGAACAGCTGTGTATCGATCTTATTCAACTCCTTTTCTCTCCACTGTTCAGGTTTCCAACAAATCTAAAGCTCAGACACCATTTTTTTTTCTCCTATAAGATTCAGCTGAGCGTGGAACACATAGAAACTTCTTTAGCATTCAGAGGACTTGGTAGAAATGAGGATTGAATATGCAGGAGTCGTAGCACTTGAGATTTAGATTACTTTTTGGTGGCTTAGCCAGTTCATCTCTTTCCACAGGCATTTTCATCAGTTACGCTAATGGTTTTATCAGAGTCCTGCACGCGTAATGTTTAAATCTCTCCGATTCAAGTAATTCACGCTTTTGTCGTGTTTCATTTCTTGAAAAATTCTCCAGCTATTATATATACACTAATGCTGCCTTTTTCCTCTGTAGACAAAAAACATTTCATCCCATGCTATCAACAGAAGCTGACTGATGTTTTTTGCAATGCAAAATACCTTCATGTTGCTGCATCTTTAGAAGTTTTGCTTGCAAAATTTATCTAGAAAACATGAATGTTTAAGAAAAGCAAAGGGAGAGGTGAAGGGGTTATATTTCACTTTATACTGTTGTGCAGCAACCGTTACACGTTTGTCTCCCTGTCAGGAATGTAGTTACCTGTGTTCGTAACAGGTAGATGAGGTATCATAGAATAGTTTGGGTTGGAAGGGGCCTTAAAAGGTTTGGGTTTGGGTGCTCTCCTCTTCTATAGAAACAGTCTTCAGCATTTGAAGGAAAATGCACACGAGGAACATGAAATAACACCCAGTGCTCTCAAAGGTTTAAGGGATACTTGAAAAATAACATTTTGAAAAATAAATGTCAGCCTTACAAATGTAAAAACCATAATCTTTGTCCCACATGAAGCTGCGCCAAAGAGTCGAAATTGCCATTTTACTCCATAAAGGAATGTTTCCAGTGAGCGTGTTGGCTGCCTTTCTCTTCAGGAGTTAAGTCTGCTCTTAGCGGTTTTCCCTTTTTGAATGACATGCTCAGATTCCTCATCCCTTTTCCCCCAGGTCTGGCTATTGGCGACGTCCCGGACAAGCAGCCCATCGGTATCGTCCTCACAGTGCTCGGTGTCGTGGTGTTGGACTTTTGCGCTGATGCAACAGAAGGGCCGATCCGGGCCTACCTGTTGGATGTGGTGGACAGCGAAGAACAGGATATGGCCCTTAACATCCACGCGTTTTCAGCTGGTATGGAATTAGTCGAGATGATTTTAGCAGCCGTCAAGTCTTCCTGATGACCCAAGTTGTGGCCGAATCGATTTTTCCTGAACTCACTTCTCATTTTTTCTCTTCCACAGGTCTTGGAGGAGCAATCGGTTATATGTTAGGAGGGCTGGACTGGACACAGACCTTCTTGGGTGGTATTTTTAAATCTCAAGAGCAAGTCCTTTTCTTCTTTGCAGCTATTATTTTCTCTGTCTCCGTTGCTCTCCACCTTTTTAGCATTGAAGAAGAGCAATATAACCCTCAGCAGGACAGGATTGATGACGAAGGAGACACACTTTCCAGTGTCAAATTCAGCAGTAGCCTCCCCCCTTTAAATCGACTGAATGTAATTAATGAGGAGGAGCCGTACGGGGCCTCGATGTTCCACGATGAGGTTCAGTCAGAGCACGATCTCAATATAGAGTTCCTCGATGTGAACATTGTAAGAAGTAAGAGCGACTCGGTTCTGCACATGCCCGACGCTACATTGGAAATCGAATCGGAGCTGCTTTTTCTCCACGACATCGAACCCTCCATTTTTCAGGACGCTTCGTATCCGAACACTCCCCACAACACAAGCCAAGAGACCATGAAGTCCAAACTCAACCACTTGTCTGCTTTCCTCAGGGACAATGAGAAAGAGGAGGAAATGTTGCTTGATAACCACCTCAATGAAGACAAAGGCCCAAACGAGAATGGCTCCCTACCAAAAGAGTTCCTCAACGGGCACGCTAGGATAGGCATGAAGCAATCTAGTACTTCGAACTCCATGCGAAGACGGAGGCACATGTTCTACCGTCAACCGTCTTACACCTTTTCCTACTACGGCAAAATAGGCTCGCACCGCTACCGCTTTCGTCGGGCCAACGCCATCGTCTTGATCAAGTCCTCGCGCAGCATGAATGACATCTACGACATGCAGAAGCGGCAGCGGCAGAGGTACAGACACAGGAACCAGAGCGGCACCACGAATTCCAGCGGGGACACGGAGAGCGAAGAGGGGGAAACAGAAACCACGGTCAGGCTCCTGTGGTTGTCGATGCTGAAGATGCCGAAGGAGCTGCTGAGACTCTGCGTCTGTCACCTCCTGACGTGGTTTTCCATCATTGCTGAAGCTGTGTTCTATACAGATTTCATGGGACAGGTCATCTTCCAGGGCGACCCAAAAGTAAGAGAACCGTCACCGTTGGCAGACACGCTTATAATGACTTATTTCGGAGGTGTGCTCGTTACAAGAAAACAGCTTTGTGTGTGTTTTTTTGTTGCAGGCCCCTTTTAACTCCACTGAGTTACACGCCTATAACACTGGAGTTCAGATGGGATGCTGGGGACTGGTGATTTATGCTGCTACTGCTGCGGTTTGTTCAGGTAAGAGACTCTGCACAATTAGATGGTGGAATGCACCTCGTACATGTATTTGCAAGGTAAAAATAGGGTTTTTCAGTTAGCATCCGCCTCCTTGTTCGGGGTGAAGGGTATTTTGGAAAAGCGTTTCACATGGCCGTAAAGAGGGGTACTTCTTTAAGAATCAATATTCAAAAATTCCTCCAAACGTAGAGGTGGGAATGTGAACAGATTGGTAAGTGGCATCAAGCACAAAATGCTGTCAAAGGATATTGACTGGCATTTAGCTACTCCTTAGGAAACTAAAATTACGTTTGTTAGAAGATTCAAGCGTATATAAGAGGGTTTTTGCAAAGGATGCTTTTAAAATCAAAGATATATATTTCCAAAAGTCTTTTGTGTCCTCTGCTAACAGATAAACCGACTACAGACAATTTTGGCTTGGAATGCAGGCTCTGAAATTGTCGTGACCACGTCAAAAGCTTCACCAGCTAAACTGATATTGATGTTTTATTCTTGATCTCCGCAGCCTTGTTGCAGAAATACTTGGACAACTATGACCTTAGTATAAAAGTGATCTACATTCTGGGCACGCTGGGTTTTTCTCTCGGCACTGCGGTCATGGCCATGTTCCCCAATGTGTACGTCACCATGATCATGATCAGCACGATGGGAATCGTCTCCATGAGTATCTCCTACTGCCCTTACGCCCTTTTGGGCCAATACCACGATATTAAACAGGTACGTGGAATATTTGGATTATTTTAATCGAGGCCGAGCGTTCCCGTTTCTCCGAAGATCGCAGTAGCAAAATGGATTTATTAAATCCCGCTATTTGAGATACCTGCTTTGTCGGGCCGTGTGCCAAAGCACAGATTTGTCCTTGATCATAAATAGCAAGAGCTGCCACTTAAATCAGACGGTATTAGCACCAAGTTGGCTCGGAGGGGTCATGATCGCTTTGCCCTATGCTGAGGTATAAAAGGATTTGGCTGCATATGGTAGATGAAGAGAGATGAAATAATTATTGGAGTATTTATTATATACCTGGTTGTTGCTGCTGTTTCTGTCATGTTATATTAGCATTACTCAGGTTCTTGGATATTGAGGTGAGTCCGAAAATGCAGGTAGAGGTTTGGGGAGACGTAGAGCAAACTGGTTTTGGAAACAAGGACCGATTTACTTTCCACTTTTTAGCACCGTAGAATTTGGATACAAATCACAGGAGGATAATTTCTATCAACACATTTCTGCACTGGGATTGGGAAGGCGATTCCCTTTTTATAATCACAAAAATATGTAAATTTTTTTTTTTTTTTTACGAAACTTAATCTTGGAGCTAATTAAATATCTGCCTCTTGGTGTACGATGAGGAGGATGTTGTTAAGTAGATGATGAGGCCATTGATAAATAGATGAGCGAGGCTCTGGACATGCATAGCCTGTAACGCACAATCACGGTGTAAAGTTGACCATGGGAGGAATATAAATAGTTTATTTCACCTGTTGTTTTCCCTCCTAACACGTTTCTCGTCTCTCTTTTTTTCCCCAGTACATTCACCACAGCCCTGGGAACTCCAAGCGCGGGTTCGGCATCGACTGCGCCATCCTGTCCTGCCAGGTTTACATCTCGCAGATCCTCGTGGCCTCGGCGCTGGGCGGCGTGGTGGACGCAGTCGGCACCGTCCGAGTCATCCCCGTGGTGGCTTCAGTGGGATCCTTCCTGGGTTTTTTGACGGCCACCTTCTTGGTGATTTACCCTGAAGTCAACGAAGAGCCAAAGGAAGAACAGAAAGGTTTAGGTCCTCCCGAGACGGCCGAGAAGCCGACGGTGCTGAAGCTCACGCGGAAAGGAGCTGCCGCCTCGGGGCCCGAGAGCGAATCCGCCGTGTGAGGCCATCGATTCTTCTTCACCCACATTCCAACGAGTGCAGGTGCACCATCGAGAGCTTTTTTTTTTTAATTATTATATTATTATTATTTTTTTTTTCCAGGAAAACAAATTAGGATCTTCACTACTTTGTAGCTAAAATGGCAGAAGAAAAGGCAGTTTCGTGCAAAAATGTAAATGAAATTCTGTAGTCCTTTAACTAGGTTTGAACAGGTAGCTCTGATGCTAATCGCTTTCTCTACAACTTAGAAATGTCATTTCTGAACACTTTTTTATTAAGAATACATTTAGGTTTCGAGTAAGTTTTATTAATCTGCATGAGGCTCACAGTGTATACAATTAGCAGTTAGAAAAATTAAGTTTTGGGCTGTTTTTAAACTAACCGAAAATGGAAGCTATCTTATAGTCTCTTGCTATTTTTTTGTCTAAACATTTCAGATGTCACTAGTGTAACAACTGAATGAAACTCCAAGACATGGATCCGTTTTGTTTTCCATAAGCGTGATATTACTGGTCTGACAGCTCTTCACCGTTCATTTTAGACCTCACGTTTTCGTTAGCGAAATTGCTACAGGATATAGTTTGTTTTGCAATTACTTTTCTTGGTGTATTAAAACATCATCTCTGGATGAAGCTGCCGTGGGGTCGGCTTGGTGGGAGGGAGCGTGAGGATTCTCTTTGGTAGGGAAAGGAATTTATTCATTAATTGCACTTTTTACGATCCTTTCACCGCTCGGCTGGGAACGCAGCAGCCGAGGGAAAGGCGCAGCGTCCGTACAACAAGGTAAAACCTCTGTCGCTTTATGGCGTGGTCTGGGCGTGTAAAAATCTGCATCTGAAACAGTTTTTTAGGCCTGAAATTCCAATCCGCTGGGCGTACGTTGCCGTTCCGGTCCCTGCGTTGGAGGAGTTTGGGGCTGGAGCTTTTCGGAGCTGCTGTGCCAATGTCATCGGCGCAACCTCTGTATCCCACTTCCCTCGATTCAGGACGTAGCTGCAGCGCGAAGACTTTTTTTAATGTGAAGAGTCATATTAACCCGATTTCAAACGGCGTTTGGATCCACGGGTGGCCGAAGCTCAGAGGTCCAGCTGCCGTTTCAAGCTACTTTAGAAACCAAACTTCCATTTGTCATCTTGTAAAGAAGCGTTTGCGACGCTATTTACTCATTTTCCCACAGACCTCGGGGCCACGCCAGGTGCAAAACCAGACAAATCACAGCTCGTGAGATTTTTGCTGCCTCAAAACTTCGCACAGGACTTAGGTTGGCTGAGTTTTTTTTTTCAAGTGTCTGAGAAAGTCTTATTTTTTTCTTTAAGGTGAATATTTTTTTAATTTAGAACACATACTGTGAACTGTGTTCAGACAGGGGAATAATACTACTGAAGAACGCGAGACTTTATTGAAGAAATCAGTCGTGAGAAACACTTGGACTGAACTTCTGCCGTGAACTTTATCATCTCAGTGACATTTTATATATTCTGGTGACGTTCATATATAGCAGAGATGAGTTGCATTTCACCCTATAACTGGCATTCATGTAAAATACCACACACACTGAGTTAGGCATTTTAAAGTGGCTTTAATATTTGAATTTTGAAGCTCCTCAAACATCCTGCTTTTGGTTAAACAAATGCTGGCAAGTGCTCCTTATTTCACTCTCTACTTCTGGAAAGGTCCTTTTACAGTTTAAAACTCTTTTCCCCACGATCTTCGTGGATCAGCATGTGTTCAAATCGCCGTTACTCCACGTAGCACCTTTGCGTGGCAAAATTTCTTTTTCGCGGCGCCATTGAGCTGACCAAGGTCTGGCAGCAAAGAGAGAAAAGAACTGGATGTTAAAATCCATATTTAGGGTGTTTTATGGGGCCGTTTAATGACGCTGTTTAATTATTCTTCATAACACGTGAAGGCGCGCGCTGCCTTGCAGCAGGAAGCTCAGTTTCACTCCCCTGTAAAGCCAAAGGAAATAATTACCCGTTGTAAACGCGCCGAACTATTTGTAGTCTTGCCAGAAGAATTAACTCGGGGAAGCCCCTGGCAAAGCGGCTCCTCCCGCGAAACCACCGCGCTGCTGCTTTTTCTCCAATTTGAGTTTTCTTCCAAGCCCCGGCACTTCTCAGGGTAGAGCAGGCAAGGATTTATTCCTTCGTGTGTCCCTTATTTTTCGATACCGAAATAATTATTTTTTTGCACGTCGCACTAGTGTGATTTTATGTGATTTTATGTTGTAGGAATCGAGAGTCGAAGGGGCTTTATTTTATTCCTTGCAACAATAAGAATAATTTTCTGTTTGTCGGTATTACTGTATAGTCAAATTCATCCCACGCGCTCCAACTCTTTGGACCTTTCCTGCGGCAGGCGGAAGTTTTAGTGGATTTATCCCATTTTGCTCTATACTGTAAACGATTTTACAATTGCGTGGTCCTTCTGGTGACCCCTCGGCCATGAGAAACCATCAGCGCTCCGATTATCGAGCGCTGCACGTGTAGAAATATTTCACATGCGAGCAGAGAAGCTCAAGCTTGAACCGCCCGGAAAGGTGGAGCGTTGGGTTTTGTACCGTTGGGTCATTGCAAGAGTCCGGTCAGATCGTTTTTGGCAATTTCAGACTCCAGAAGCAATAATTTCTTAGGAATGTTTCTCTTCCTGCTGGTTAGATGACTTTCATAGAGATTTATTATCTTAAATAGCCTTTTAATAATAGGAATCTGGCGGCGAGTGGTTACGGAAAGACACAGGTTGTTCATCATCGGAAGGGAGGAAGGCAGTAAATCCAGAATCCTGAAACGTGCTGTGTCCTTTTCCCCTTTCGCTTGGAGCTTTTTTCCTAGACTACGAAATAACAGGAGAATCCCGCAATGAAATGGGCTCGGGTGAGTTTTTCCTTGAAATCCGGGCTTTAGTCTTTCTCGTTCCTCTCCCGTTCCATCCGAGTCCCCCCGGCACTTGGAACGACAGCGGCGACGACAGCGATTATCGCCAGGTACCTCGTTAAAACCTCAGTCTCATCATTAGAAACGCGTCCGCCCGCTCCGGGTTCGGGTTTTTTTGAGGTGCGCGTTGTGTCTATATGTGTCTGTGTGTATATACGTTGATACACACGCTGCTCGGGCCAAAATATCTTTGGTGGTTTTGTGCTCATTGTCACTGTACTCGATATTTTCAACTGAGTTCTTCCAGGTTTCCCTCATCCTAGTCCCATGCGAGATGAGCTCAGCTATAAATATGTATTTTATTTAAATAAATAAGCAAACTCCTGCATGATATTCCAAGCACATGTAGCAGCTTCGGCATCTGAAGTATCTATTGTGAAAGAGAAGCTGGTTTTATTTGCAGCTGTTTTGTCCTCGTTTCCTTTTCAATAGGCCAAATAAATGTAACGAACACCAAATGTTGCACAGAAATGTTATTAATGACTGTGTAGGAGAAATACCAAATTTTATTTTTCTTTGCAGAAACTTTATGGTTACAGAGAGTCCTCTTGCTGTTATTCTTCCTTAAATGACAAAGCTGAACGTTTGTAAAGTGCGTCCAAAATGGTCATTTTTAACAAGCGGAGCTACCCAAAGTTTTCTGTTTCTCATGTTGCATCCAGAAGGAGCCGTCGGCAGAGACAAATATCAACCGACCTTTTGTTTTCGAGGCCCGGGCAGGTAGGAAATTGGGTTAAATCATCACAAAAAGGCTCAATTACCTTTTCGGAACGTCATGCTAACGTATGCCCGGGCAGCTCAGGAACATGTTCCTGGTTTTCCTTTCATTTTTAATTAAGATCATCTCCTGAAAAACCCAGGACACACTTTGATTTGATGAGCTCCAACCTATTTTTTTTCTTACATTTTGAAGTTGGGGGTGAAGCTCAAGGAGTGTTTAACCAAACCAGGAACCCTCTGATGTATCCAGTCCTCAGCAACAGCCAAATCGTAGGAAATAGCCCCCCCGAAAAAAAACACAAAAAAGACTTTTCTCTCAACAAATTGGCAGTTCCCAATATTAATTTTTTTTTTTCTGATGTAACATGAACACTAAGCCCTTTTGGTAGCCGAATGACCAGCTTATTTTAAACGCCTCGTATGAATAGAAAGCGGCATATAGGTATCTCATGGGGGGGGAAAAAGAAAAAAAAAGAAAAAAAAAATATTTAGTTCCTTTGTGAACTGGCCATATGACAACTACTTTTTTATCAACTTATTAAGTTGGGGCACTATAATAGCTCTTGCTGAGTTTAGCAATGTTTATAAGCATGTGTTAAACACATAATGTTAAGTTTTATGAGGAAAAAGGGATAAAGAAAAGTAATGTCACAGATGAATGTTTGAGTGCGTAGATGGCATAATGTATGTATGGTTTTTTTATTTCTACACTGTCGAGCTTATTTTCTGTTCAAAGGTTAAAAAAAAAAGAGGTTTGTTGCATGAGAACTGTTTTATTGTGTTCTGCACTTTCTGTTCTTTTTGTATAATCTTGACTTTTTTTGTTTCATTTACGCATAGAAAAGAAAAATCAATTTAGAAATCCTCTACTCCACAAGACGTTGTGTTTTGATCCGTTGTTCTCAAGTTCGATCTTAATAAACATTTCAATAAGAGCTGGTGGCTCATGGTCCTGTGCTGTTTGAGGGGGACGCGGGCGGAGGGACGCGGTGTTGCTGCGATGCGCTTTATGTTGGAACCACCCAAAAGCAGCTTCCAAATTACCCAGACTAATTAACCACTTGGGCCATCATGGGTAACGGGAGGGGAAAGCCAGAGAAACCTCGGTATGAGCTGACAGGGCTGAACTTGCAGCCCGAAGAGCTCAATTGTCCTTTGATTTCCAGCAGTTTACTCGATGGATTTGATCCGTGACTCCTTCAGAATCGGTATCAGCAGCTCAGAGAGCTGCCCACACAGCATTTGGTTCATTTCTGACTAAACACGGTTCAGCTGAGCTCTTTTTCTCGCTGGACCTGAGGTAAAAACATAAAACACAATCAATCGTGACTTTCAGCCTGGGCTGAGAACTTGCTTTTTCACCAGCACTAAGGGGAGAGTGTGGACTGTGTTCCCCCCAGGGAAGGAGCCACTCCAAACACCTACACAAGACCCAGATGAGGGTGTTAATTAACTTTAATTATCTTTGTAGTAGCTGGTGTGAGGCTGCTATGAAGACAAGGGAGTGAGTGAGTGGCTCTGTGGTGCTTAGTTGCCAGCTGGGGTTAAACCACAACACAGGCAAGAGCCTCCTCTCCTCATCCAGCTTCGCTCTGCAGGCTCCTGGGCGCTTGTCCCCACCATGGGGACTCTGAGCACCTGGCAGAGAGCCCACAGTGAAGTGGGGGTTGAGTGAACAGGGACTGTCCTACATCCCTGTCAGAGGCCAAAGGGATGTGCAAGCAGCAAAGAAATAAACCTGAACCTCCCTGGGCTGGGTCTGGAGTGACTCTGTCCACGTATCTCCTTCTGAGGATCCATACACCAGTCCTAACGCCCTGCCAGGTAGAATCACAGAATGTCAGAACACACAGAAACACACACCTTTGAGTTGGGGTTCTATGTGGTGGGCAGCCCCTTTACACCCCAAAAAAGGGGCAAGGGAACAGCAACCTGGTGGGGAACCAGCCCTGGAGGGGCACAGCGATGAGAGGAGTTGCAGCAGGACAGTGGCAGCGTTTGCCTCCTTTTCTGGTCCAGTGCCAAGTGGCATTTGTGCATCATCCTCTGTGTCCTGACACCGGGGGTGGCACAAAGACCACCCACCCGCTGCTGAGAGTAGGGGACCTGTGGGGTAGCCAGACATTGGGGAGGATCCTGCAGCTCACATCTTAGCTCATCCTCAGCCCCCAAACCGCAGCTGACCCCTCCACAGCCAGGACCCACAGGTGCCAGCCCTACCATGGGGCGTGCTGTGTCCCGGGCCAGTTGTGGGGAGAGGGCTGGGAACGCGGCCGCTGAAATGGGTGTAGAAAGAGTAGAAAGCAAGTAACTCGTGGCAGAGGGGTGAGGTTTTGCTTCATTCGCTCTAAAAAGCTGACAGCGAACGGCCCGATTCCCGGCAAAAGGAGCCTCGTCCTCCGGACCGGCGCCGATGGGAAGGCAGAGGATGGGGACATCTCATACCTCACGGCGTGGCCCCACCGAGATCACAGCAAACCTGAATGTCCAAGCAGCTCGTGTCTGCGCAGCTGGGTTTTTTTTCTCAAAGCAAACACTGCCATCCCTTGGTTTGAATCGTAGAATGACAGACTATCTCAAGTTGGAAGGGATCCATAAGGATCAGCGAGTCCAACTCCCTGCTCCTCACAGGACTGCCTAAAACTAAACTATAAAACTAAAAGCATCATCCAGATGCTCCTTGAACTTGACGGCACTGGTGCCCCAACCACGTCCCTGGGGAGCCTGTTCCAGTGACCAACCACTTCTTATCACAGAATCACAGAATGTCGGGGATTGGAAGGGACCTCGAAAGTTCATCCAGTGCAATCTCCCTGCCAGAGCAGGAACACCCAGATGAGGTTACACAGGAAGGTGTCCAGGCGGGTTGGAATGTCTGCAGAGAAGGAGACTCCACAACCTCCCTGGGCAGCCTGGGCCAGGCTCTGCCACCCTCACTGGGAACAAGTTTCTTCTCAAATTTAAGTGGAACCTCCTGTGTTCCAGTTTGTACCCATTGCCCCTTGTCCTATCATTGGTTGTCACCAAGAAGAGCCTGGCTCCATCCTCCTGACACTCACTCTTTACATATTTATAAACATTAATGAGGTCACTCTTCAGTCTTCTTATTACAGCTTCATCGCTGCCTACATGAAAAAAAAAAAAAAAAAATAATAATCTATCAAGGACAAAAATCCTAGGGCCACACCAGGGTAGGACATTTTCTCATCACATCTTTAACTCAGACTTCCCTCAGAAGTGGGTCCAGTCACCATATTGGGCCTTTTGTTCCCCACAGAAGTGTCTCCTGTGACAATGACCGAGTGTAGACTGACTCAACCCTGGTGACACCTTCCACCTAAAGGAACCATCCTCCCCATCGCTGTTTGGTTCCTCTCGCAGAGCCTCGTACCTGTTCATCGAGGCCACCTGCAAAGATGGGTGGTCACAGAGGAGAAGCCCCCACTGTGCTGGGCAGGAAATTGTCACCGTTGTCCCCACGCGCAGTGTCCCAACACGACCTTGTGCTCCTCGGGTCAGTTGAGTTGGTATCAGTGGCGCTCCTGCTCTTGGGGATGGGTTTGTTTTCTTCAAGGATCTTTACACCTCGTGGTTTGGTCTGATGTGCTTTAACTCTTCTCCTATATACTGGTGGTCAACCTGGTACTAAAGAAAGCGAAGTATTTAAGAAGGAGACATCTACTCGATAAATCACATTCCTATTCAATAAATTACTTTGGAATCGCTTATCAATACAATAATTTACAAGCATGAAAACGGCCATTTCCTAGTTTTGCCATCTGACATTTTCACAAGCTGAGTACGAAGCAATTGAGACAAAACCAGGAATTAAAATCAATGCCGTGGCAGGTTGGTGCCATTGGGTTCATCTCTGCAGCAAGTGAAAGTTCATTAATGGCACTTCCATGTCTCTGTACACAGAAATATTTTAATTCAGTAAATAATTCATATCACTCACCAGCACCAGCTGGAAGTCGCAGACGAGGGGCTCAAAGGAGGACACGTCAGTGGCAGCAGCTGGTTTTAAAAAGAATAATATTTAGAGAGAAAAACCCAGGGAATTACTCTCCATAGTACATAGGCAGGACGCAAGTCAGCACTAAAAATCATCATTCTTGTATCGAGTTACACAGGAAAAAGAACAAGGTACAAAGAGAGGCTAGAGTATCAATACAGTGTTTAATATTCTTAAACTGATTAAAAAAAAACAACCAAAAAGGTAAAATTTCAGTTACCATCATATGACAAAACCTTTCATCAGCACATTGAAAGAGTTAGAAATATTACATGGAGTATATTTGCAGTAGTTGACACTTCTATTAGTCCTACACTCATATATTTGTTAACAAAAGTAGCAGCTCCTTTTTTCATCTATTTACAATATTTTAAATATCGTATTCCACTTTATTCAGCACTGATACATGTAAAACTCTTCTGCACAGATTGATTGTTTTACTCGTAGAGAATTGTCACCAATGGAAAAAACAAAGTACATCAGGAAGTGATTAGAGAATCTTCTATACCGCAATCCGATGGTGCTCGCTTCGGTAATTAAGGAGTAACTTGATGACTTTGCAGAACTTAACTTAAAAATTAAGCAGGTTCTAGACAAAAATAACAGCAGTTCCTCTGATTATGGAAATGATAACTGAAGGGAAGAGCGGCAGAGGTTTGTTTGCACAGTAACGAATACGTGGAAATTAAATAAATTAAGTGCTTCTGATGAAAAACAAAAAAGGGATTCACGAACTGTTACAAACGCCAAGTGCTGTGTGTTGTTTTTAAAGGAAAAAACAAGCTTAAAAACAGTCATTAAAAACATCCAAGTGTCTTGTTTCACCAGCAGGGAGCTTTCAGTGCTGTCGGGGAGAGCCTGTGTCTACTTTTTAATTAATACAGCACCATAAATATCCAGACAGCCGTAACGGACAGTCTTCCCAGCTAAATCCAGCTGCTAGTTCAGAAACATACTCAGCATTTACAGTAATTCCACAAATCCAATAAATGCGCTTAGCCCCTTTCTTTTCATAGAACCACAGAATTATTTTGGTTGGAAGAGATGCTCAAGATCATAGAGTCCAACCATCAACCCAACACTGGCACTAAACCATGTCCCTGAGAACCTCATCTCCACATCTTTTAATCCCCTCCAGGGACAGTGACTCCACCACTGCCCTGGGCAGCCTGTTCCAATGCCCGACGACTCTTTCCGTGACGAAATTTTCGGTGACTTCTAGTCCCTTCTAGTTTGATTTTCCACAACAATGTAGGGACAAAACTAACTCAATAAATACAAAGCAATAACACTGACGGGTGGTTGAAATATACGCAAAACGCTGGAGTGAACGCGGCCCAAGGTCTTTGCTTTTTTCCCCCACGGGTAGATGTATTTTTGACCAGGTGAACTATTCAGCTTTCCAAATGGCAATCTTCCCTTCGTCCTTTCCGGAGCCGCTGAGGACGTATCTGTCCTCAGCCGAGCACAAGGCCTTTACCGTATCGGCGTGACCAACCAGCTCCTTCTCCACTGTCTTCTTCTCAGCACTGACCACGTAGATCTTCCCTTTGCTTTTGCCTTGCGATCTTCCACTGCTGCCGACCCACATCTGAAGGAAAACCAAAACAAATCGAACCCACGATCGTTTTCAATACTTTACGTTTCAGCCTAGGGCACAGTCAAGCGGTTTTACCTGTCACATCGATAAAATGAGGGTTCTCTCTGGGTGGAAAAGGGAAACACTGAAAATTTCCTATATATATATACACGTATCTGTTGGGAATTCATGTCTATCTCCCTATCAGACTCCCTGATACTCCTCACCCTTCTCACCTCCTCCTGAAGCTCTGTCACCAAGCAGAAGTTCTGCTCTCTGCACTGCGAGAGAAGATCCAGGGAAGAGAAACTAAAGGGAACTCCTGTCATAAGAGCAAAGATGGAAAAATCCAGGACTCCTTAGGCTGGAGAGAAGGCAGCTAAGGAGGGATCACATTCAGGTTTACAAAAATCACAAAAGTGCAGATAAGGAGGATATACAACCACCGTTCCAAACATCCTGCAATTAGAGAAGTAAGAGGAGCGTGTGGGAACCAGTAAGAGTTCGGTTTCCCCTCTAACAAAGTATTTCTCTGTCCACGGCTGGCAGTGAACTGCTGCTACAGGAAACTGCAGCACCGGCAAATTCAAAATGAAATCAGATCCACAGAGATTGGGTCAAAAAATAGATAATAAAAGACTGAAACAGAGGCGTACGCTCTGGTACCCCAGAACAAGAACCAAGGACGGTGAGGGAGCTCCAGGGGAACGGGCTGCAGACACAGACCAGGCTCACATGCTCTATTGTCACCATTCGAGGCAGAATACGGGGTCACCTACACCTGGTCCAACTGGCAGAAAACAGCTGTGGTCTTCTTGTGCAAGGTTTTGCACTTGCCGTTACGTATTAGTAATGCTTGGCAGCCAGAACGCATCCTATTTCGGTCAGACACATCATGCGATTGGGTTCGCCTCAGGTTTCTCAAAGACGATGGTTTGATTTTAATTAAAGCACTTTAAAAGCAAGCCCGTGGCACACACCCCTACCGATGTTGTTGTTAAGCCTTCACCAGGGTGCAAGTTCATGCTCGGTAACTGCACCGCTGTGTAGAAGAGGAGTACGGATGCTCCAGCTACTACAATGGACCCCAGACTCCCCCTCGGACAACCGAGGCTGCCGAGCTGTTGGGAGGCTGAACACTCAGATTTAGGAGACCGATCACCCAGGGATATTTTCCAGTTGTTCCTTTTGTGTCAATGAGTTGTACTACGATGTTAGCTAAGGTGGAGCTAAATGAGGAATAAGTGGAAAAGCGAAGGAATAAAGTTCTTAAGTAGAGCAGAAGAGAGCTTAATGTCTTGGGGTTTCCAAACAATCCCTTAATTCCCTTAGAACAGGGGTTAAATAGATCCATCTCTGCCTTGGGGAAGGGTATCTCAAAAGGTTTTTCCATTTCGGTTTACAAATTTAACTAAGGGTTGAATACACAGAACATTTCCCTATTCCACGAAAAAAAATAAATCATTTTTGACCAAGGAAGGAAAATCTGAGAAAAAGATTCCAAAAATTGCTTTCCCAATAGATACAAATTAGCTGTTTATTTGCAATATAACCCTAAACTGGTCCATGTGGTATCACGACTACAACCATTTGCACAGCACCATGCAGAAAGAGCAAGTTCACAGCCCGAGGCCAACAATGACAGGGACACGAGATGCTAAGGAGCTGTTGGCTCCTTTGGTCTCTGTTGAGTTAGGAATGTGGTAACTAAACAAGAAAAAGGTCGCCTACAAAAATAGACAGCTAATTGGCATTTGTTATTCTTCTATTAACCTTTTCCAAGGCTTACTCTTAGGAGCCTTGAGATGAAATATCAAGGGACCTAAACTTTCAGTTTCTACAGTTCCCTGAAAATGTCAATGGCTAATGAAAGTCATCACGCTTTTAATTACTGATGAGGCTTTTTGGTTTTGGGGCACACCTGTAACAGCCACTTGTGTTGGGCAGTCATTAGCTATTCTGATTCCAAAGAGGAATCAATGTTTCAAACCAGCAAACATCCAGTGAGGAAGCCAATGCCAGCCCGTGAGAACTGCAAACAAACACAACTTTATGGTAAAAAATTCCACAAGAGGAAAAAACAGCCCAAACGTCTCTCACCTGATTTTTAACTCTTATCATACAAGTAATCTCGGAGCAATCTTGTAGATGAATCTTTTGAGGCGTATTCGTAAAGTCTTTGGTGTTCCAAATATACAGGTCGCTACTCCCTGAATAAGATGCCCACACTTCATGTTTCTAAAGCACAGAAAAATACATTTAACGTGAGCACTGCTGACAGGAATTATATTGCAATAAGTAACTATGGCTCGTAACGCCACAGTCACAGTTCCTTTAAACTCTATTTAGGTTAAATAAAATACCTCAGGAAAGAGCTGGAAGCAGAGAAAATAGGAACACACATCCTTCAGGTGATGCTCAACTTTCATCTGTAGTCGAAATTCATAAGTCGACACTACAAGTATGCAACTTCCAGTACCTTCAATATTCAAGAGAAAGATTTAATAACAGAAGCGCTAACTTCTTCCACCTCTATAAACCATGGAGGGGGAAAAAAAAAAAAAGAGGCAAAATAAAATGGATGCATCTAACAACTGTCTCGTTTCTCAATCGAGAGTGAAATCTTTGAGGTATTTCTTGCCAGTTTTGACAGTATCTATTTTTTTAGATCTGTTGTTTCCCCAAGCACTAGTTGCTATTCTGCAGCACATACACCTGTTAGTTTACAGTCCAAAAATGATGAGAGGAGAAGAAACAAACTAGCACAAAACTTTATTCATCTAAACTCTTACAGAGGGGATGACAAATTTATAGAAGCAGCCAAAATGCAGGTTTGGGGATTACCAAGTCAGACCAGTACCATAAAGCCTGGCTGAAATACCAAATGCCATTTGCAACCACTGTTGCCACTCTAGACTTTAAATCTATTTTCTCAGAGTTTTCCATTCCAATTTACAGGCATCGCCAGAGGAGGTCAGACAAATACAGCACAGCCAGAAGTCACACCCTGCAGCAGGGGTGATACCTCCAGGAGCGATCCAAGCCAGCCATCTATGGAAGTGTTTTCATAGAATCACAGAATAATAATGTAGACTGGATCTGAGCTTTGCAGCAAAGCCGCAGGCTCTTATTTTTATTCCTATAGCTTTAGTAGTCTATAAATTCTATACCTCTATATTTTGACCATTTGTGCTTCCAAAGGCTGTCGGAAACACTCCTAGGCAATTTGCTGTGGAAATAGGAAGACAGAAGGGAAGCTGATCACAAATGCTCATATGTTTGTTCTCTGGATAAATTTTATGTGCAGTATGAGCTAAAACTCAAATGCAAATTCATGGTGCTTGATCCAGTGCCAAGGGACAGCTGGAGTTCAATTGCTTCAAGGCGCGTCTGTGTAGACACAGGGAATTTGACGTGAACTGAGAGGAAGCCAGTGCTAATTTCACTTATTGTTTATAACCTTGGGTAGACTTGAACCTTCTCCCAGGACCAGAATGTCAGCTGAAACACAGTGGCTGCCTCTACTGCAGCGGGTGAACTCTCCAAGCAAATTGCCCCAGCCAAGGGGATTTCAGATAATCATAGGCTCATAGAATAGTTTGAGTTGGAAGGGACCTTCAAAGCTCATCCAGTGCCCCCCCTGCCATGAGCAGGGACATCTGCACCAGCTCAGGTTGCTCAGAGCCCCATCCAGCCTGGCCTGAGATGTCTCCAGGGATGGGGCATCCACCACCTCTCTGGGCAACCTGGGCCAGTGTTTTACCACCCTCACTATCAAAAATTTCTTCCTCATGTCATGTTTTGGAGGCCTTTTCTATAGAAGGCTGCTTAAACAGGCTACGTGGAGAATGAGAAAAGAACACCACGTACACATAAATCTGGGTTTGAGATTAACAGGTTGTTCTGTATAATAAAAAAGCCTATTAAGTGAAGATGTAATTTTTTTTCATTATTTGAGGGATGAACTTACAGCACCACAGTTGGTCATTATGAAGCTTGATGGAAGTGAGATTTTGGCAGGGCAGCTGAAAGACACGGTTAACTTTCAGAGTGCTGATGTTCCAAGCAATCACTGTTCCGTCTAAACTGCTTGAGTACGCTTCACTGTTGGTGCAGATTAAAAAAGAAATAAAAACAATACAGTCTACATTCATGCCCAGAATAGAGTGCACACGCAGAAGAGACTTGCAAAATAACCAATTTTACACTAAGCCAGATTAATGTTCTTCATTTCAGAGACATCTGCCCTTCAAGCTGCTTATGTCTCCTATTGGAACAACAGTACTCTAGTACAGATAATTTTTTCTTCTTAAGATTAGATTTTATACACTCTGTATCATTAGAAACACCGCAGGCTAATTCAGTGCTCTAAGAGAACGAGAGCACACATTACATTACGCATGAGGAGTTAAGTGCAACAAAAACTTTCTCTGTAATTCTCCTGAACATTGTTGCCTGTTGGATTTTCTCTCTTTTTCTCTCAAGTTAGGACAAAAATACCGTGTTTCCCTAAAAATAAGAGCCGCCCTGAAAATAAGCCCTAGCATGATTTTTCAGGATTTTTGAGGATGCTCAAAATATAAGCCCTACTCCAAAAATAAGCCCTAGTTACATTTCATTTAAAAAGTCAATTTAAATAGTGTCCAGGCAGCTATACATGTAAAAAAGCAAAATTAATTTGCAACAGAATGCAGCAGGACAGGGTTTAGAGAGTTATGATGATGTTCCAGAAGACGATGACATGACTGTATTTGAATAAATGTTGATTTTTGTTTATGAATATCGGTAAATGTAGATTGTTGTACATGGAAAAAGGAAAGAGAGTCACAAGAAATTCGTGATGGAATTCAAGGAAGACAGAAGGTTGAGGCCTCCAGCCAACACTCTTCCCCATGCTACCAAAAGATCAAAAAGGCACTTTGCCTGAACAAAACAATAAATGTATTCTTTCTTTTACGAACAGGCAGGAAAAGTCCAGAAGCAGGCTGCAAACATCTAGTCAATGATGTGCACAAAGCAAAAATGAAGTGGTCTTTAAACTGCATCTGCGTTGATTCATCGCTGGGTGCTGCCAGTTCCTGGCTGCTCTCATCTTTGTCCAAAAAAGCGTTTTTATCCTCTTTGTTTTCAAGTACATAATGCTCTTTCCTTAAAAAGGAAATTCTTTGTTTACCATATACACTACAGGAGCTACAAAAATGGGCTAAATGAAAGCTTATGTTAGCAGGATAAGCCCCTCTGTTTAAAACAATAAATTCTTTCCAACATTTCAGAAAAATCAGTCACTGGTTTCCTATATGGGCTCCTTTTCCTTGAGCTCAAGTTAACTTTTTGCCTTTGTTTCAGTCAAATAATTAAAGTACAATAGTATATCGTTTGGATCTTAAACTAGTCTTCTGCTCACTGCTGGTCAAATTCTCTAGGCTAAAAAACAATGTCCTATCTATATAAAATGTTTTTTTTATTTAATGACAGGAAGATTCTGCACACGTCCAGGACTCTCCCGGTGGTACAGACGTCCTTCACATCTGCTTGTATATGTATTTTTAAGGAGAAAATGTCATTAAATATACCTGGGTATTCCATTCTTCTTCTCCACAATGATGTCTGTAACATCAGAGCGATGATCATTTAGTTGCTTATTACAAGACATACTGTGGGTGTTGATTATATAAATTATGGAGTCTTGAGAACCGATCCACACTTGACTCTGTTCTACCATTATCATACATGTCTGGGGAGAAAAAGCAGGATTAAATAAATACTAGAAGAAAAAACACTCTTTAATGTAAGATGGAAAAAGGCTTATACTAAGATGCTACAGCAGTAAGATATCAAGACTCAGTGCTCCAGAGTTCTATCCTCTGTAAATAATGAGAGGACAGATCTCTTTGCTGAGTTTATCTTTCAGTAAATAGGATTAATAATGTCTTGGTAACCGACTCAAAGCTGTTTCCTGGCCCAAACAAAGGTAAAGTTATGAAGATCATCGGGGAAACCACAGAAGTTCGTGCACTTCTCTCTTCTGGATTGGAAGCCAACCTAACCACCCGACATAAATATACTAATTCAGTTAGAAGTGGTGTCTAAGAAAATACTTTCTTCTACTGTCTCTGGAACATCCTTCTCCCTTTCAGAAGCTCTTCATTTCTCTCCCTGCTGAGTCCCATCAGTTCCAACTTTCCTCCTCTTTTCTTTCTCTTCTTTAGAATAGGTCTGTATCGGGCTCTTCTCCTGGATTTCCATCTTCCCTCCACCCAGCCCTTCACCATCAGTTTTACCTCTCCCTTTTTGACTCTAATCCACACTGATGTTTTTAGCTTTCACACAGTCTGCAGCTCTGGGTCACCTTCCCCTTTCATGGAGAGAATTATTCTTTTCAAGTGGTCTTTCACAAGCAACTCTCTTTAACCTGCCGTTTGAGTCATGTTTTAGAGCACTCTAGCTCTTTCAATATCATCCACCCAGTTTCCTTATGCCTTTCCCAAATTTCCAGTTCTTCAGCACAGGTGACTTTTATCCACTCTTGGGGTTCATCCCATCTCAGTCTGGAGAAAAGGAGGCTGAGGGGAGACCTTCTCGCTCTTCTATAACTACACAAAAGGAGGTTGGAGCACGGAGGGGGTTGGTCTCTTCTCCCAAGTAACAAGCAATAAGACAAGAGGAAATGGCCTCAAGTTGCGCCAGGGGAGGTTCGGATTGGATATTAGGAAAAAAGTTTTCATGGAAAGGGTTGTCAGGCATTGGAACAGGCTGCCCAGGGCAGTGGTGGACTCACCATCCCTGCAGGGGTTTAAAAAACACATAGATGTGGCACTTAGGGACATGGTTTAGAGGTGAACTTGACAGTGTTGGGTTAATGGTTGGACTCGATGATCTTAAAAGTCTTTTCCAACCAAAACGACCCTATGATTCTATCTTCTCTTTAGATTGATTCTCTCTATTATTCTTTCTCCTCAACTATTTCAAACCCACCTTCCTGCTCCAAGAAGCCATGCCATTAGGCCAGCAGGCTCTCATGAGATCCAGTCCTTCACGTCCCACCAGTTGACTTGTTTTATTATGAATCCACTTTCTCTCTTTTTTTTCCTCAAAAAAATCTCCAGTTCTCCAAGTTAACTGCAGCCCAAACAACTCAAGTGCCTTTCTATAACCGTTAAGGAACAACAGTACAGCGTTCCTTAAACGGATCCGGCGGCCTGGGTTCAGATATATTTTGCTATAGCAAAAAACAACCAAGCTAAAGGAGCATTTGTAATACATGCGTCAGTCTTACCAGTTTAGAGCGGCCCATTTTGAAACAGTGCTGTTGAATAGACCAGGTAGACGCATCAAAAACCACTACTTTCCCCTCATTTAAAGCACACCATAGTTTTGGATGAGCATTGCCAGGTCTTTCTGAAGGGTCAAGATGCCCTAGAAATGAAGCAGAGAAGATGCGAGAGAATTATGAGGCAGAGCAGCTTTCTAACGAAATAAACCTGCGCTCTGGAACTTAGATCACCAGTTAATAAACAGTTTTCACAGTGAATTTGTGCTCGTTCTCATCTATTCCTTAAGCTCACCTGATTGTTTAACCTTACGCTCCAAAGTTATTCAGAGCAGAGAGAATCTTTTCCATTGAGGACTAAGTACTAGGCTAACTGGGATTGCAGGAAGGCTTTTAAGCCCTATGAAATATTAATACAACTAATAAATCTACTCATTCTATCTGCTCCATTAGATCTCCACTTAGAAGCCTCATACTACAAAGAAAGAAAAGCACCACTGAACCCTCCACCACCCACCCACATACAGCTGCTCCTGCCCACTTTCTTAACCTTGGAATTTCACTAACTTTCCTGTTTTGCCTCAAATTGCGCAAATACTGGGAGTTACAAATGAACTTACATCAGAAGACTAGTCAGGTCATAAAGTTAAGAGTTAGGAACTTTCAGAATTAACATATTTGCTACCTAAATTCATACCCATTGCATATGCTTCTTAATTTTTTTTTTCTCCAATGCTTTTTGAATTTATCAGATATAAATGTCCCAGGTATCAGAGAAAAGCTCACGAGGAAATTGATAATGCTTTCTTTAGACTTAAATTACATGCGATGAAGAGTACATTAAATCACATAATATACAGTGAGAGTTACAGGCATATAGGACTGGCTGGGATTTCAAGAGGTGGATTTCACTATTCCCTGCTCTGTGGTTCAACCAAACACCCCCATAAGACTTAACAGAAAAAATAAAAAAATAACAATGAATATAGATCAATGGCAGAGCATCATTCATCCACCCCACTCAATAAACGAGGCAGAAGTCTTAATGAGAAATCGGCACATTAACACATCACTGAAGTCTATTATAATGCATATACACACAGGGAAACAAATTAAGACTGTGAAAGCTGCACCTTCTATCTTAATATGCAATATTCCTCTTCTTTTTTAATGATTTTCTCTTTTAGTATTCAACACGCAACCAAAGCATGTCAGAATGTGAACAAAATCAGGCAGCCATAATAGCAGGTGTTATGAGATAACATGCTTTATAGGCTAATTAAAGCTGGGCTAATGTAAAGAAAGCAATACATCACCTTACCTGGTGTGTAAAGCAAGACATCTATTGCCTGTGGAAATGTCTCACCAGCTGAGGGGTTGATCTTGTGCTTTAACGTCTCTGAAGTTGTTTTGGGGACCATCATAGGCACTAAAATAGATTTTTAAGAGGTCATGAAGTGCACGCTTAAGCCTGAAATAGATCTGTGTTTCTTATGAAATAAGAATTCTGCACCGTTTATTCACATTTCTTGCTTTTTCTTCCCTCTAGCTTTAGCTGACCAGGAGCCCAAACACCATTCGTATGAACTCTGGTAACACCCGAGTACTCGAAACCACCAAAACAAAAACACAGCAGCAAAAGAGAGATGCAACAACAGCATTGCTCTATGACTGACCTTCGTTTTTCATCCTGTCGAAATACGACAGTTTGGAGGCTGCGTAGATGGCTTTGGGGGACTGCAGGGCACCCACCACAGCATCCATCAGGAGAACGTTTGTCAGCGCTTGCTGGATATACTGAGGATCCTAAAGACAAAACAGTTTTGCTACAGGTTATCCATCGCTCACTTTTCTCAAGGTTTCTGCAGCAGAAAAATACATCTTGCCCTATTCACTGAAAGGATCCAAGGTTCCAGCACAGCAAAGCTCTTTGTGTACATCGTATTTTGAAGCAAGGTGGAGAATACTCTGTTAGGATCACTATTTTGATATGTTGTGAACTTAAACTATTTCACAGAACTAGGGAATAAACTAAGAGTTCCACACCAACAGATGAGAAAAAATAACCTACACTTTTAAATATTAGTGCTCTTTTTTGTGTTATTCCAGAAGTAGTATATTTAGAAGTAACAACAACATAAAAGGTTTATTACTTATAGTTTCCTGAAAACCAGAAATTCTAAGACTGATACACGAATTAAGAACAGAGACAGAAAAGCACATACTTCATAATTTTTTGGTTAGAAATTCCCATATTTATACCTTGTGATCATCCGCCATTTTCTTTCCAGCCCACATTTCCTTCACTATCAGGTACCAGAGATCACACTCGGTTTTAAGGTTTGCCTCAAAGACTTCTTTTTTAGATAACGTTTTAATCCTCAGAGTAGGTATTCTCAAAAGAAGGAAAGCTACAGTCGTGCTCTTAACGTCCTGGAAATGTAGGGAAACCAAGAAAACAAGGAAGATACACCAGGCAACCACAGGTAAGGTGCAGTGCTCATCCTACAGGGCAACTTTATATATAACTGCAGCGAATTATTTCAATTGTCCACACACAACGTTAAGCAGAAATGGTTTTATGAAAATATAAGTTTCAAGCAACATCATACAGACAAGCAGGCTCGCTGACACCACAAATAAGCGCATTTAACGTTCATGTTACTAAACTTGTTCTATACCCCGTGTGCTGTGCTTTACACCTTTGTACAGCTAAATGTCACAACCTCTAAAATTTATTCTGCGTCATCCTAGCACCCAGCAAACCACATCATCCCCAAAATTCTTGGCTCAAAGACACAGAATTTTATCTAATCGCTCCTAATTTACTGACTTCAGAGCTGTTGCCTACACTCCTTCCTGCGACTTTAAGTTGAGAGACAGATCTCTTTGCAGAATGGAACATCCAGAAGCACACAAGAGAAAAATTAGTTATTTGATGCTCACCTCGATATCCCTGAAAGCAGCGATCTGGACATAGCCAGGACGTCCTCCCTCAGTCAAAAGGAACAAGCGCTTTTGGGTCAGAGCTATTTTCCCTACACCGTAGTTAGTTTTAACTGAGCAGGATAACTTGTAGACGCATTCGTTTTTATCTAGATGCTCTATTACTGTCGGCGGCAGATTCACCTCTTGAGCTTCGGCTTCAGTTTCTTTCCAGTAGTTGTAGAAATCTCTGAATGTTTCGGGATCGATTTGTTTCTGATGTCCTAAAAAACGTTAAAACTTGTTTACTGTGAGAAACTTTTACACAGATTTGCACAGAAAGACAGTTTTAAAAGACACTATATTTCAAATTGTGCCCGTAACAGCAAAATGGGTAAGCAAGGTGCAAAAACTACAATAGGCTTATTCTACTGAATGCTACTATATCACATACTTACCAATCTGGGAGAAAAGCTGAAGTTGTAACAGTTAAAGACTTCAGAAATAGGCATTCTAAGTAATTAATTATTCTAAGAATTCAAGTGTTTGGACAGCAGAGTCTCAAACAAACAGGATTTCTTGCAAGGTGTGTGTTACCGCTGGCTTCAGAAAATCTTGCTACAGTTTTGCTATTTTGAGCAATGTTTCATTCTGTGGCCACAAAATATTTTATAAAAGCACTCTCAAACTATGTTTTTGAAATCAGTCCCAAGATTCAGATCTCATTCAGGAGAGAAGTTCTCTCCAATATAAACGTAACCTCTCCTTTTGCTATGATGGTTTTATAAAAACCGAGGTATTTTCCATTAGCAATTAGGACAGTCTTGTATTCACGTTACTCATAATCTAAGTCCAAAGCAGAACCGCACACTATCAGATCGCAAAACTGCCTCACCTACACAACCTGAAAAATTGTAAATTGTGTGCCCAAATATAAGTAGATTCCTTGTTTTTATTGTGGATGCAAGTACAGACATTGAGGTACACGTTAAATCTGTTCTCCCTAATTAACCTAATAAAATTGTCCATAAAGTTCACATATTGGGAGTTTTTAGAGGCCCAGAAAATATTGAATAATAATTGAAAAACAACTGGAGACAGAAAGTTTGGTCCATTAAAAAAAAACAGTTTGAAATTGTCATTGCACCAATGTTGATGGTCACTAAAAATGCATCTTATACTCACCTACTGTTAGGGCATCAAATAACCGATGTATAGTGCCTATATCTTTGACAATCCCAGATTCCTGGATTCTCCTCACAAAATCATCCAGTTGCATGTGTGTTTTTGGCAATTCAAAATGTTTCACGTGGTCATCGACTTTCAGAACTTCTCTTTGTTTTTCCATCACTCGACTTATCAGCTTCTTCAGCTCGGGTTTGCGGTCTGCTTGAGAACGCTCCGAAGGAGGCATGGTTTCCACTATTTTCCTTACGAGATCAGTAGGGAAAATTCTTAAATCTGTTTTATCTAGGTTCTGAAAGTCAGAAAGTGCATTTAGTAGTTTCCCTTGCATCAAGCTAATAAGTCCCCGGAGGTAGAAGTACCTTGCCAGCAACGCTGAGTTATCAGGTGGTGAGGTATTTATAGCTTTGCTGAGGTGGTTGAAGAAGTCTGTGTAGTAGGCATGAACACACTGGAATATCAGAGGAAAGTGAATTTCTGGGATTTTGAATGTGCTCACTGATTTGGAGGGCATTTTTACAGCTAAAAACAAAACAAAAGTATAGTGATTAGTATAAGCAGTAAAAGTGCGAGTATTTTCACAACCAGCCATACTACAAAAAAGAATTGCCATGACAGCAACGAGCAATTACATCGCATGAAATTCAAGTAAGATTACAGTTGTGCTAGGGATACAAATATATTTTTATGTCCATCATTCTTATTATCAGAACGTTCCCCAAGCTGATAATACCAATTCTGGGAAAGAATAAAAGAAAAAAAAGGACCCCAAACATGCAGTTTCTATAGGATTTGCTTTGTTAAGGATAAGCCTAAGCCTATATTTAAACGTAGCCGAGAACTGGACATAAGGTGGGCAAGGACTGAATACGGTTACCAATTCAGGAAGCAATTCTACAATATCAGTCCTATTGTGACCAATTAGTCTTTTGTGGTAGAGCAAAACTCAGAGCAGGCTCAGCTCAAAACAACCCCGCTCACCATTTCTTTCCAGCATGTGACACCATTTCTGTGAAAATTATTCAGCAATGTCACCCATAAAGACAAGAGAAAAGATGCTGTATTTGTTCAACACGTTCTTCCCTTACCAACGCCTGTTTCTATTCTTCGAAGTGAGGAATTTCTAGTCGGGCCCTCTGGCAGTTTGATATCTTGCAGATTAGGCATACTGATCACCATGCGCCTGCTAATCTTGTATTGTGGATTAAATAGCTTTGAAGCCATTTTCTCCATAGTCATTCTTCTTGGGGTATGAAACATCAAGTTGAACCTAAGAAAAATTTAAAAAATATATAACTAGTTTTAAAATTCAGTATATATACAAACACACTAAATCACTACCTGATTTTATTTTTTTCTGTATAAGACTATTAAATTACAATTATAGGACCGACTTACAATGTCAACAGCCACAGCTGGATATGTTCGTGTCACCCTTTTACAATAATCTTAATAAAATGCCTATCAATTAGTCATAATCCTATTCACAGACGACCTGATCTCATACCAATAGATTCAAATGGACTTTTATCAGTGATATCAACAGAAGATTCAAAATCAGCATAAAGAATGAGAAAACTTCACCTGTCCTCTTCAGACTGGGTGCTCAACTCGAGCTGAGCGAACGCATCCATCTTTCTGTTCAGACGAGCTTTGAGAAAAGAGTGAAACATGTAGGTCTCTAAAACCTGCGAGACACAAACTGGTTAAGTGTGGATCATCTCCAAACTACATTTTTATCACTGTTATGTATGCAGAGCTGAGAACTTCCAATTCAGCAATCACAAAAGCAAAACATTTGAAAGTTTCAACAACAAAAAACTGACTCGGCTTCCATTCACCTGCTTTACCTTCATGATATTAGTGGCAACCAGGAATCTCAGACCACCTTCCAGAAGATGAAACCAAACAAAATAAAGAAATACTGAGCAAAACAGACTTTTAGCTACTGAAGTTTAACAGTATATTTTCTGCTATAACTAAGCGCTGATAATACTGTCTATGGTTTGGAATATGAAGTTTGTGACACTCTAAATTAAGATTCTGTTATCAAATTGAAAAGACAAGTGAGTCGTCTTTTCTCTGGTAACCCCCAAAATTGTTCCCTGCTCAGGTAATTATCATGGAGTCATCCAGAAATAATTTCTAAAAGGTCAAATTGCTACTTTTAGGATAGGGGGCATCATCAAAAATGCCAAGTGTGAATTTTAAAAAGTGGAAAGCTACTATCTCCCACCACTGCAAATTAATACAAGATGAAAAGTAATCCATTCAGAAAATCCGATGCAAACTTCATCAGGAGACAATATCGTTATAACCACGAATTCTGTCTTTATGCTTATACAACCTCCAGCCTTTATAAACTTACTAACAGAAAGACAGTTGTGTCTTTGATTGTAACTATGAAAATACTTCAATTAATTATGTATTCCGGCAGTTTGCCTAAGGTACCTTCCTTAGTCTTGGAATTTATCACGCAAAAGAAAAAAAGTAAAAAACCACGACACTGATCAGACATCAGTGTATTTCTATGATGTATTTAAAAAAACAAACGAGCAAGACTCAAAAGTAATCTAGGCACTGTGAAATTAATGGAAATATTTCACCAACAAATAGTTCACTCCAGTTCAAGATGCCTCTTATCAATGCATTTGCAATGTAATCTGTAAAATGGCATCTACAAAAGCATTAAGATTTCTGCTTTTAGGTATTTCTCCAGTAGATGGCATCTGTTGTTGGCAATTTTTTGTACAGGGGATGACAAACTGCAGGAACTGCATGAGTCCTTTCTAATGGTTTTTGGAGTTCTCTTCATATAATTCTACACACCACTAACTACTCCGTATTGTGTAATCTCCTAAAATTTATTTGAAAGCAAACCTGCCACTATATTATTTAGTATTTAAGTGAGTCAAAGTTCAAATTTCTTCTGCTCGAAGTTAAATGTGCACTACCGAATTTTAAATTAACTTTTCACCTAAAAATCGTAAAATTGCCATTGTTTCATTTATAGCACTGGAAAACGCTACTGAAAATATTTTAATTATTTCTACGCATTTGAAAACCTGGTCAGAACATTCCTAACTAATTTCTCTCCTGATGACATATTTATAGGTTCTTTTTAATTTTTCCTTTTGTTTGTTTGTAAGTATGTTTCTCAGCGGTGCAAATTTGAGCCAACAAACATTATTTCCTATTTAGGATTCATCAGTTTGTTATCTTCGAATTGCCAGATATTCTGCCAAGCACGGTCACTACCACTTAGGTAAAATCAGATATTTTTCCGATCATTTCCTTCACATATCAACATCTCCTTTAAACAGATGTTCAGAAATTTTTCTTATGATATGTTTGGAGTAGGAAACAAAACAGTTATCAACTGAGGTATGTTGATGGTAATGAAGAGATTTTTTCACCAGGTGTAAACCAGTTACTCCAGAGAGCAAACTGCCAAATTTCAGTGGCAAAGGAAACCTCTGTAACTTTCATATGGAGGATAATTAAAAGCAGATGCACTTTCTTACATTCCTTGTTAAACATTTGCTTTGACCCACAAGATGGTTAAACAAGCTATAGTATCACCAAAAAAAGTGCAATAACATTTGACTTTTGAGAAGCTTAAATAGCAGCACATCTTACAGTAGATTATAATAAGAAACTACTTAATAAAGTACCTGTTAAAAACTGTTATGTAAATTGTACCAAACGGTGCAAGAGGCGGAGAAAGACGTCTTGCATCCCTTCAGAACTCAGGTATTGACCACAGAACCACAGAATCATTTAGTGGGCAAAGACCCTTAAGATCATCAAGTCCAACCAAAACCTAACTCTGGCACTAAACCATGTGCCTAAGAACCTCGTCTAAACGCCTTTTAAACCCCTCCAGGGATGGTGACTCCACCACTGCCCTGGGCAGCCTGTTCCAATGCCTGACATCCCTTTCTATGAAGAATTTTTTCCTAATATCCAATCTAAACCTCCCCTGGTGCAACTTGAAGCTGTTTCCTCTCATGCTATCAGTTGTTACTTGGGAGAAGAGATCAACCCCTTCCATGCTCCAAGCTCCTTTCAGGTAGTTGCAGAGAGTGAGAACGTCTTCCCTTAGCCCCTGTTCTCCAGGCTGAATCAGAGAAGTATCTAATCAGCTGAATTAGCAGAAGGTTTAAGAAAAACCAAGCGGGGATTTCAGGTTGTCCTTTAGCCACCAGCACTGCTGGGCCTGGCCCGAGGCTCTGCGCTATTCATGGTTTTCTCCGGCACATCAAAGTAAGCTACAGTTATACAACCTGGTAAAGCACATGGCAGCTAAATCAATTTATGTCCCGTGTGCCCTGTCACTCTGCAGGCCCCAAGGACACCAGTGTCACACATTGTGGGAAACAGGCCCACGGCCTGGGGCCACCCGGCAGCGGTGGCTCCACGCGCTGTTGCGGATAAAGCAGGTATTAATGCTTCGATTTGTGTCATCTGAGCTCCCTTCTGCTGCGCTCACAGGCTCGCTGAAAACTCCTGTCTACATATGGGCTTCGCTCCAAACTGTTTGGACAAATGCCTGTGCTTAAAATACAGTTTAGACGTAGCTTTACTGACCATCTGCTGTAGGTTAATCTCACCCCCAAGGAATTACATTTAATTTGCTCCGGAATTACATAGTACCTTGCTCTCCAAAATGCTTCCTAATATCTTATCTGTTTACAGTAAATAAATTAAATTTGGTAAAGCATTCTGTGAAAGTTCATGGTTCAACACCACCACACTGTGACCATTCTGTTAATTTTTGGCATTAATCCTAAAATACAGATTAACAACAAAGAACCACAACATATTTAACACTGAACTTACCTTTTTGTAAAATGGCTGGTCTCCGATTGCCCTTGTTTTCAGAAATTCTTCACTGTTAAACACTCTATGTTCATAATTTAGATGGTCTTTTACCTCCCTGGAGACAAAAATAAACAAATAGATAAATACGCTTGGAGATTCGTAAGCAGGTTGCACTTTTTCAGTAGCAGCAGCCTACTGGTACAACTAGAAATAAGCTGCAGCATCAGAAGGCAAAACGGAAATACGCTGCAGTATCAGAAGGCAAACTCAGTTTTAATGAACAAGTGTAAGTTATTGAATCATAAGAGTTTGCATTCTTTTTCTATAAGTAAGACAGGCCACCTGCTGCCATGGACATTTCAAATCAGCAAATTCACTTCGAGTCTGTGGGATCAATTTTACTGACCCACAGAAAAGAATCCATATATTTAAGTCATGACTTAGGCTTCAATCCTGGTTTTACATTTACAAACACAGTTCCTGAATCACATACAATACAGCTGGAGCACTAAAAGGACAAGTGTACCTATCCACATCAGCAATTTGAAAGATGAAGGCCTATAGATCACTTATCTTCCATAAATCAGTGATAAAAACCCACTACCAGTTTATCAAGCCATACAAGTTCAGAAAAAAAAGAATAGTAGATGTAGAGAGTTCTCTATAATTCTACATAACTTAGCATTGTTTGCTTTAAACACAGAACCTCCACACACACAAAAATAATACAGTGCTTCACTGAGGACAGTAGCAACTGGCAGCACAATTGCATCAGAGATTTACTTTCCTTCGACTCCTGGAGGCTGGTAGATAGAGCATTAGGAGACAGAAGAAACAAGGCTGAAAAAAAGAACAAAGAGAGCGAGCTTGAAGGAAAAGAGAAAGAAAGCAAGAAAAGATTCACCCCCTTTGCAAAACATATTCTCTCTTAGAGAGCAAAGCATCTGTTCATTTTTGTAGCCAAACGTTTAGTGCGTTAAAGAGTTCAAGCTGTTGGCAGCAAAATGCCTTTCTCCTCGTATTTATTTGGAATTTACTGTTGCCAAACACTGAAATCCACCAAATCCCACAGTGGTAGCACATCAGTTTGTAAATGGATTTCATTTTCCTTATCCAGCTGTGTTGGCTGTAAAGTCTGTTCATTTTCATGGTCTAATATGTTAGAATCTATGTAAAAACAAATGAAGCATACGCAAACCAGGCATCCATTTGCTGCATTTTTTGTACAAATCACCTACCACGCTACCCTCTCCAAATACAAGCAAATAATATAATAGCAGGATTTACAACCAGTACCCAGGCTGATATGATAAAGCAACTGTGGGTATCAACACATTACATCAGATTAAGAACAAGGAAAATTAACATAGCTTGACCTTTTTCTAGGGAAAAAGAAAAATACAACAAAAACAAACTACTTCACAGCACTATTAAAATATCAGTCCCAACCACATCCAAGATGCATCTTTCTTGTGCCAACACTCTCTCCTCTCGCTCCTTCATCCTCCCGTGGCTGCGCTGTCCAGGTATCTCCCCCATTCTCAGCATTTGTTCAGTTAATGAAAACACGCCCAGGTGTTCTGAACTCCCAATCCTGCTTTCAGCTCTTCTGCCCTGTCCCAGTTCAAATTCATTTTCCTCTAACAGGAGTGACTGTTTCCAGTAACAAATTAATATCCATAGTGGGCCTTAAGCTTTTCCCAGTCACAAAATATGAAGACTGCCCTTCTCTTCCTAGAATCTTCATACAAAAGACATACAAGTCCAAATAAGAACAATTTTATCTAAGATGTCCTAGCAAGGTATATGTACCCAAATACATTAATTATTGCTATTCCAGCACGATAGCAGGACCTCCTCATATTCCCTCACAAAACATAAGACATTTACAAAATATCTACCCAGTAAGACAATATAAGAATATTTTCAGTGACAGTGGAATTGTCTTAACCAGTACTATATGCTCTTATAATAATAAAAAAATAATATCTGCCCACCTGAAGATATTAACAATTAACTGCAAAGCTGTTTGCTGAACTTCCGTATTCAGCTTCTGTTGCCAAGCCCTTCTGCGCATTTGGAGCTCACCAAGATCCACGCTGGCCCGGAGATGGCACAGCTCTAGGTCATAATGCAGCCGAAGACTCTCCACTCTACACAGAGAAGAGTTATCAAGTTACATCATAACGCCAACCATTTTTTTCATGCCTTTTAAAGAAAAAGTCATTTAGGCCTCACGCATCTTCCAGCTAGAGAAAGTGCAAGATTGATTTGCAAGTGTTGACAAGCTAAGAAGGTTCCTGGAAGTCCTACTAGTACGTGTAAATCACGGCATGCTCAGTCTGCTGTGTAAAGAACAGTAAAGTTCAGAGAATAATTCCAGTAATGAAAAAGAAACAAGCACTCCACGTAAAATAATACGGTTGTAATTACAACTGCTTAAAGATACCTGCATATTAATTAATTGAAATTTTCAATTTGCCCTTACCAAATGAGGTAGGGTTTATACGAATAAATTAATATAATAATAAATAATACAAATGTAAAATTTAAAAAGAGCACCAAGCATGATTTATACTCTAAGATAAACACAACTTTGACATCTTTTCACCTTTTTATGAAAGTTTCCGCTGCTTGTGCTGGAACGTCTGGAATTTCAGGTTCCTCTTCAGCCATTTTTGAATGTGTAATATCTCCATTATCTATATTAATTAGAATTAAATCTTCAGTTTCCTTTTAACAAAAGAAAATAGAATGACTGTAAATATACATATATTGTTAAAACATTTACTCTTCCTTTGTGTACCCCTCAGACAGTGAATTATTTCACCAAAGAGGTAAACTAGAAAATGATTGACTTTTTTTCCCCCCAAGTAGAAGACTGTGTGGATAACTAAACAATTACTTTCAATAAAAAGGAATGTCATTAAATTGAGATTAATCTCAGTACATAAACATTTATTAACCTAATAAACTCTTCATGGAGAATGAAATTAATACTGGATCTCTAAGCCTGTCGTTGAAAAGCTATAATTTATAAGGATATGATGTACAAAACCATATATATGTACACCAAGAAGCTTCCAGAAAGATTTCTCCATTCAGTATTTACTCCTGCACTTTTGCCATGGGATGACAGGAAGAGAGAGGGTTTATATATTTAGTCTCAAACACAGAAAGATGTGCAAATGCACAAAAAGTCACATGGAGGTAAAGCCCATGCCGATCTCTCAGTTTGCAACTTTAATAACCTTAAAGACCGGTCTGCAACACAGTGGATATACAAGCAAGCATGAAATCTTTCAAATAATGTCAAAGAAAAGTGTGATCTCTAATCTATACTCATTTCTGGTAGTGACATCATCTTACCACTAACTAAAATAAGTATTTATCTGCTTCATTTTAACTTAATTCTTTGTTCATTTTGGACTTGCCTGGATGGACCAGTTTCACTTTGCCTTATAACCAGATGGATTCATCTAATACAAATTCACATAATTTTTCTGTGTTCGATTGCTCAAACTCACAGAAACCCTAGGTAACACCCTCAAAAAAAGTATATTCACATTAGCCCTCCACTATGAAACTGAGCTTTTCTCAAACCTTTTTGGGTAACCAGGATTAATGTTACCTACTGAGAGAGGCTTAGTTAAGTAAGATTCTGAAAAAAGAAGACAAAAAGCCCCCAGAAAAATGGTGAAATTCTATTCTTTACATTGCTTTTTCCTTTTTAATAGCATTAAATACTTAACTTCACTATAGGGAACAGCAGCGTCATTAGAGTATTTTCAAGTGCATGCTCAGTTCTTAACCCAGATGCCTGGAAAAGGTACCTAATTGATCCCACACAACTCTGAGCAAAAAATAACCTCGCCAATCTGAAGGGAAGCTCTTTATACTATACAAACGACAAGTCAGTAGAAGTTTTCCCCAAATGAAACTTGAACTCACAAAAATCATTATCCCACAAAGAAAAGAAAGGTAAGGGATACAATAATAAGTTTTTTCCAGTAAACCAGTGGTCACATCACTATGTTCCATTACTTGTAATTTCTTCACTTCTCACAGACTTAAATAAAAAAAAGCAAGTTTCGAAACGCATCTGAAAGAAGTTAGGGGACAAATGCACTAAAAGTGAATAGCAAGAGCGGTAATTGTCTAAAACATACTGTGCTAACTTCTTCAAAATGATCAGTATGACATCCCATAAGAAAAGATGTCGGGGCCATGACAAAATCCAGCATTTGATGGGACAGAAGAGGCACAAACGTGTGTTGCCACTGAAGAGGATGGAGGTACAACATAAAGCATTCAGCAACAAGTGTCAACAGAGCCCAATCCGAAGAGAAGAAAACTATTCTCCGCTCAGTTAAAATACAGGTCATAATCTGGAAAAAAAAAAAAAAAGAAACAAAATGTTAAATGTTTACAGAGGGTTGTATCTACAACTTTCTAAATATGAACAAATATTTCACCTACTTGTGAAACTCAGCCTCACCAGTTCTGTTTTCTGACAGCTATCTTACATATTTAGAAATGGAAATAATGTCCACTTCAGGATTCTTACGAAATTAAGAAGAAAGGAAAACAGAAAAGGAGAGAAAAAATTAATGGACACTAAAGTCAATGAGAGTTTTGCCACCAATGTCAACAAGGCAAGGATTTACCCAGAATTACTGCAAAGACCTGTTGCTTTTCTTTCACAGTATTAGACTGTAAAACACTTGTAAAAAGTACCCAGATGAAGAATATAAGCAAGCCAGCCTTTGGTGGTGAACACAAAGACAACCGAGGTTTTAGCCGTCTCAGCCAAACATTTACTAAAGACTCTAACTGGTCACATTCCTCATGGTGTCACTGGAGAGCAGTGTTTTCACAGAGTGATTTGGGAAGGTACCTGGAGATGCCCACCCTCTTCCACTGAGAGAAAGAGACCCATCTAAGCACCAAACCCAGATGCTTCAAGTTAGGTGGGATGAATTCAAGCCAAGAAGCCTTGAAGACACATGGAACATCTCACAGAGGTGCTAACAGATAAAACTCCATGCTCAATATGCACTAGTTCACAGAATCCCAGAATGGTTGGGGTTGGAAGGGACCTCTGGAGACCATCCAGTCCTATCCACCTGCTAAAGCAGGTTCACCAGAGCAGATCACACAGGAATGTGTCCAGGTGGGTCTTGAATGTCTCCAGAGAAGGAGACTCCACAACCTCTCTGGGCAGCCTGTTCCAGGGCTCTGGCACCTCAAAGGAAAGAAATTTCTCCTCATATTCAGATGGAACCTCCTGTGCTTCAGTCTGTGCGCATTGCCCCTCATCCTATTGTTGGGCACCACTGAACAGAGTCTGGTCTATCCTCTTGACACACACCCTGGAGATATTTATAAATACTGATGAGATCCCCTCTCAGCTTCTCTTCTCCAGGCTGAACACACCCAGCTCTCTCAGTCTCTCCCCATAGGAAAGATGCTCCAAATCCCTCGTGATCTTCGTTGCTCTCCACTGGACTCTCTCCAGTAATTCCTTGTCCTTCTTAAACTGGGGAGCCCAGAACTGGACACAGAACTCCAGATGTGGCCTCACCAGGGCAGAGCAGAGGGGGGGCAACCACCTCCCTCAACCTGATGGTCACACTCCTCCTAATGCACCCCAGGTACCGTTGGCCTCTTGGCCACATTGTTGGCTCATGGTCACCATGCTGTCCACCAGAACTCCCAGGTCCTTCTCTGCAGAGCTGCTTTCCAGCAGGTCCACCCCAACCTGTACTGGTTCCTGGGGTTATTCCTCTCCAGGTGCAGGACCCTACACTTGCCCTTGTTGAACTTCATCAGGTTCTTCTCTGCCCAGCCCTCCAGCCTGTCCAGGTCTCGCTGAATGGCAGTTGCAGAAGGCCATTTAGGATTTGAGATAGTTTTATTCATAACATGCACATATGAAAGAATAAAAAATAAAATAAAATAAAATAAAATAATAAAATAAAATAAAATAATAAAATAAAATAACAACTAAGCCAGGACTGACTGCTCTCAGGACTGAGGAGGTTTGCAAGCATCCCTGGAAAAAGGCCTCCAACCATCCCTGGAAAAAGGCCTCCAACCTGCTCTTTTTAGAAGCACTAATAAATACTGATGACCTTGAGCAACCTAACTTAATTTCACAGGTGGCCTTTAGCAGAGAATCAGATCACAAAACCTACAAAAGACACTCCACACCAAAATTATTGTAAGGTTCTATGAAGCACTGAAAAATTTCTTTGCAAATAGCTTTTTGTATTTTCTTGCCTTTCTACAACATTTACACTTGATCTATATGAGAGTGTCGACTGCTACCAATCCATCCTACAGGTTCCTTTCTTACACACAAAAAAGGTTCTTATGAGTCTTGTAGAATTGCACATAACAAGAATTCAAAATGAAATCTGTCAATCAGCTTGGGTATTTATATCTTAAAACATGCTCTTAAGAAATTCAGTACCTACTGCTAAACCACAGGAGAAAGAATTCCAGCACGCCTTAATCTAATCCTGTCTATAAATAACATATCTTAAGGAGAAGTATATTTCATTGTCCCATAGCTCTAATATGCAGAACTAACGCTATTCTGAATTCCTGGCTTTATAATATCTTTGTAACTAAACAGTTTGCTTTTTTCTAAACCACAAATAACCATTACTGTCAATCTCTAATACATTTTAAAGTATCAGTTAGCTTTACCTGCAGCACTTGCTCTGGCTTGAAACACAGCAATGGAAGGTGAAGATCCAAGTCAATAATTGGACTGTCCGGATCCTCTCGCGAAGGAATAATTATTTGAAGTGGTTTCATATTAAATACCTGTAATAGCAGATGTTTTCCATTTACTTCTTAAAGAAAATGTTCCCACAACACACTTAATTCAGGATTTTAGTTCCAACTACAAAATACTAAGACTGAGAGCAAAAAGATATTTGTGTACTGCAGAAAACTGAAAGAGAGAGGGAAACATTAAAAGGCATAATAATCAGCTTGAAAGATTAACATGGACTTTGTCTCCTTTCATTCTCATAGGTTATTTAGCCAATAAAATTTTATATATACATATATATTCTTTTAACAGAATTAAACTTGTTTTAGAATCACAGAATCAAAGAATTGTTTTGGTTTGAAGAGACCCTTAAGATCACCACGTCCAACCACATAAGCATAACAAAATAATAGAATTTATATTAATAGTTGTAGATACATCTGGGAAATCAGAAGTACTGATAAAATTCAGACAGGAAATAGGAAAAATATGAACAGAAGAACTGAGCATGGTTGCTCATGTTAGAAGACAGAACAAGCCAAAATGAGTGAGCTCTTCCAGTGTTTCAAATAATCCAGCTCAAATCTCCAGGGGCCAGGTCCTGCACGCGCTCCACATTTCAGCACTCAGCAGCTGGTTCAGCCAGTCATTCAGACAATTTTCCAGCTGTGCTATTTTTTCCTAACCCCTCATCCCAGGGTCAAGGAAAACAGCTAAGGAGAAGTCTGTGGCTCAAGCATCACTTCCCTAAAATCTCTTTCAGTAGATAAAAGTGAGAGTCAGCTGCAATCACTGACTCAGCTAACACACAGTTTAACTTGGGAAGGGTTATGAAGAAGAAAATAGAGCCCACACACCTCAGCTTCCACACTGAATACAAATATTTATGCGAGTTTCTCTTCTCAGCGAGGTTTTATCCAGGCAGCAGCCAACCCAGAATATTTGATCCACTTCACATTGTTCTGCTTCCCCAGTCATTCAGATACAAGAAAATAACAAGTCCAGAGCTCTACATGTTGTTCCAGCAAATTATTTCTTTGGCCTCTTTCCTCTCACAGGGACTGCGCTGCTTCTCAGTCACACCACAGCAGGTCCACCCATCACACAATCAAGATGACAGGCATGAGAATCCACATCAGACAGCATGTCTTGATATCACCAAAACATTTTGGTTGGAAAAGACCTTTCAGATCAACATGTCCAACAGTTAACCTAATACTGCCAAGTCCACCTCTAAAGCATGTCCGTAAGAACCTCATCTACGCATCTTTTGAACTCCTCCAGGGATGGTGACTCCACCACTGCCCTGGGCAGCCTGTTCCAATCCTTGACCCCTTTCCGAAATCTCCCCTGGCGCAAGTTGAGGCCACTTCCTCTCATCCTGTCACTTGGTACTTGGGAAATGAGACCAACCCCCTCCAAGCTCCAGCCTCCTTTCAGGCAGTTCAGAGATCAGAAGGTCTCCCCTCAACTCCTGTTCTCCAGGCTGAACCCCCCAGCTCCCTCAGCCGCTCCCATCACACTTGTGCTCCAGCCCCTTCCCCAGCTCCGTTCCCTTCTCTCAACTCGCTCCAGCACCTCAAGGCCTTTCTTGGTGTGAGGGGCTGAAAACTGACCCCGGGATTCAAGGTTTGGTCTCCCCAGTTTCCAGGACAAGGGGACGGTCACTGCCCTGGTCCTGCTGGCCACACCAGTGCTGATACAAGCCAGGATGCTGGTGGCCTTTTTGGCCACCTGGGCACACACTGGCTCATGTTCAGCTGCTGTCACCAACACCCCCAGGTCCTTCTCCTCCAGGCAGCTTTCCAGGCACTCTTCCCCAAGCCTGTAGCAGACACAAGATAGGGAACTCCCACACTTCGGTTGAGTGATATTTACTGGGGTTTATACAGATTTATTCAATGAGAAGGTGATGCCATTTCAGGTGAAAAGTAAGCTGTCATTCTTATAGAGCATTTGCAGACTAAAGCTTCCAATCAGTTCTAGCAGATGATATGTGGGGTGCCTATCTAGAAACCAAAAACTAGATGATGCTGTCCCCAGACCTACGCAGGCATCATCTCAAGACAGTAAATAGTTGAGATGAGCTAAATCCTTCCCAGGAGTGTGTTAAAAATTAAACAGCGTGACTAACTGGTATGCCAGTGCTCACACCTGCACCCTGGTCATACTGTTATTTTATGTACAAATAATGCACAGCCTTACTTGCAAAGCATAGGTACTGACATTAGTTTTCAATCAGCAATATATCTGACCTGACACTGAAGAATGTCCCCAAATTTATAGAAAACAACATCTTCATGCTTTGTAAGACATAATGTTACAGTGATTATGAAATTCAGCATCAGTAATTACCAAGTGGAGGGGTCCTGGTGGTGGGCTCGGTATTAAAAATAACTTTGCTGCAAATTCTTTTATGTGCTCCTCAACATCTAAATCCTTGAAAGGTCGTAGTTGCACTAGTAAGCTGAAATTAAATTGTAGAAAATTAGTCATAAATAGTAACATGCAAACAGAAAAAAAGCCTTTTTGCTGATAACCTCAAGCTAAAAAAAATTATTAGGAGCAATGAAGCTATTATTCCAGCTAATTAAATTCTAATTTATTAGATACTTTAGCAGCTCCATTTAATTTTAACGATGCTGCTGTGTCAGACGCATTTTTTATTTTTATTTCCATGCATAAATAGTGCTCCATCATATAAATCAGAGGATTCAGACAGCACACTGGATGTCATGATGGCAAAGAAAACCTAGAGGTGAGACGCACCTAAAAAAGTGTCATCTAGAGATTGCTTGAGAAACAAAACACCCACAAGTTATAACATAGTGCCACAGTGTTTCTCCCACCCCAAGCATCAGACATCAGCTCCGGGATAAAAAACAACACCAAAGGAAAAGGGAGAGTTTAGACATGGGCTTAACTGTAGAGGAATGTGAAGCAAGAGCCATATTTAGCGTAAGGCCTCGGCCTGTGTGAACTTTGCTCTTTGCTATTGTTCCTACCCTTACAAAGAACAAATACGGTTGTGCAAACCTGCCAAATATTTCCATTTTAGACCTGTATTACCCTAGCTGTGTCAAAGCCACAAAGGTCATGTGGTTTATAGTATCTGCCAGATCAATTCAAGAACATTTAAACATACATGATATTAAGACTGCAAAACATTAAGTGCAACAGCATTTCTGAAATGTAAATTAAATATTTGTAGTCAGAAAGAGCATTTTGTTCAATGTAAGATTCAAATGCATGTTTATAGCAAAACAACAGAGCCCAAGCCTTTACAAAATCAGAAATTTAAGCCTGTAAATCTATATATACAGAAACTAGGAGCTTAATATGGTTATATCCCCCCTTGAGGTTTTATTTCAGTTTGCAGTTTTATTGGTTTCCTGCTGAAAAATACTTGCTCTTCAGGAAGAAAGAGGTTTAGAAAGCAACTGAATGGGTCAAGAGATATATTAGAATCCAGGACATCATATGTGTGTATGGCATTTAGATTCCCAAATAAAAATATTGTCGTATATTACTAAGCTTTTAACTGGATTAATGAGACGTTTCAGTTTACTAAAGCCATATTTGGACTGAGTAGTAGGCTATTAAACATATTCCCAAAAAGCCCATCAGCTATTTAGGAGTGCAAAGGAGGCGGGGGGGAGGGGGAATTTAAGAATTATCAAAGAAAACCAGACAGTAGAGTCATCAATTTAAACAACTATGCTGTCACACTTAGTAATGCCTTGGATGTGACCTAACGGCATAGATAGACCTGCTGGTTTTTTGTCTTGGGGCAAAAAAGCACATATCAACATATCCAGTAAATGTTACAACAGAAACAACTTGACTCCCATGCTGAAAAAGCAGCAGATGTACAGAAAGGACAGTAAGAACTCCCTGATCACTGTGCCCAAAATGCAACGTAGCAGCAGCTGACAGCTCCGCACTGCAAATGCCTGCTGAAATAAACGAAGTAATCTCAGAAACATTAAAGCAGAGAGCTAAGGAGTTTACGAACCTTCCATTACCTCTATTAACTGTCCACAGACAGATTTTTTCGGAAAGCAAGAACATCTAAGAACAGGTCCTTTGTACTGCCTCAGTGCTGTGAGCTATTTGCAAACTTCCACCCTTTTTCAAGGCAACTGAAAGGATGAACGCACAGGTTGGAAGATTTACTGTTTGAATGGAGTCTATTCATCCATCCAAGGTGGGAGTTCATCCAGAAGGAGATTACTGCCAGGGATATTTCACTTTTCATGTAGCTTAATAGACTGAGATAAAACTACCTGTGCAAAGTGTCCAAACCTCTCAATTTAAAACTGAACCTTTTAAAATAATGTTGTAGGATAATCCAACAGTTGTGAAACAGTCTAGATGCACATCTGCTTGCTTTGGAGAGAGGCAGACACATTCCATTCAAATTGTTCTGGACTTGGAAGCACTGTACGCTGGTAATGTGAATTAGTTATAAAATTAATTACAGAGAATAGAAAGACCTACGTTACTATGATGAAAGTTTGCAAGTTCCCCTGGCAGTTCAAAGCACCTACGTGGATTTATAGTTAGACGTTGCCTTTGTAGCTCAGTTTAGTCTCAGTTTTCAGTTGTGATTTCTTCTATGACATTTGAAAAAGTTTAAGAACCTGGACTTTATCTGGGAAGGCTTATAAAAATAAAAGACTTCTGAGGACTCTTCTGAACAAAAACAAGTACCACCTCACCTATGAACAGTCCTGTGCACTGCAGGTCCTGGAGAAAATAAGCTACACAGAGCAGAAATCTGGAGGAAAATGAAATATCTTGCTGCAAAAAGCTCCTGAATGGAAGCAGAACCCCTTTAGATGCTACTTCAACATCAGGCCCTTATTAGCAATTACAAACAGTGGTTTTTCACTAGTTCTCACGAGGGAAGGGCTACGCACTAGAAATAGGTGGTTTGAGGTCCACCAGCAAGTGTTTTCAAATCTCCAGACTTGCAGAATGATTCAGCAGTTGAAGCATCCTGCAAAATACCAGTGAAGCATTCCAAGGATACAAGTGCACTGCTGAACATGTTATTATTTGTTAAGTATACGAGGCACTACTACTTGAGTACACCCGGTCAACGAAAACATTTAATTAGATTTGTAACCCATTGGCCACCTGATTACAGCTAAAGCACCCAAACTGCAAATAACTCCCTTTCTGGTTTACAGGAAAACAATGTCAACGTTTTGTAGTGTTACAAAAAGCTGCAACATCCCCAGCTGTACAGCTGCTCTAAAAGTATCACTGAGGTCTTTAGTGTAATTGCTTATATTCCATTCAGAACAGCCACACATCCCAGCAGTTGCTTCAGGCCATATGGAAAAATTTCAGTAATCCAACCAAAACAAGGAAAAATGGTACCTCTCCACCCCTTCCTTTCCTTCCACTCAAGTATACTCTGGCACAGTAAAATACTTTAAAAAAAAATAAAGTAGGGCAGACATTCTGCAATTATCTATCAAATAGTACCAAGGAAAATACACGGCAATAATGAGATTTAAATACATAAATAAAATCCACCAGAAAATACCATGGAAACTTAATCAGTTGAGTTCCCAGTACAGTGGGGAATGCAGATTTGTCACTTGCTTTCCCCCTCGCCTGCCAGTTACACACATTTGCATCTTACATCCAGATGCAGCAGCAAAAAGGAGTGAGAAGAATTGTGCTGCTGTCTGAAATTCCCGTTAAATGGCCAGAACAACACATGGTACTCACATGGAAGGCTACTGTGCTGTTGATAACTCCTTTATAATTTAATTTATTTATATATTTACAAATCACTTAAAGATTAGATAGTAGGTTACTGATAAATCTGAACTCCCCTTAGAAACCAGTACAGCCTCAACGTACAGGGAAAAGCCATCCATAGTAGTTAGCTTGGACATTAATGCTTTAAATAGGTGCAAAAACCTACTACATATGACCAAGGCAGAAACGTTTAATTATAATGTTTAAAAAACACACACAGAGGTGTAAGTTTTTATCTCTAGAGAGTTAACTCCACCTGGTTCCTGTCTGCTCTAAACAAATAGAAGCGACGTTTTTGTAACCTCTGGAATTTTCGATGGTTTTCCTGAACACTTTCCCACCTTTCCCTTAGTGGGCTATTTAAAAAAATCCGTTTGCAAACTGACTGCTTCTTCCAGCTCAGAAACATCTCACTTGAGAAAAGAGATTACTCACTAATGAATATACTGTATAAACCACTGATGAACATGATAACTGTAAAGCTGAGTCTATATTCTTTTCCACCCAGTGGAACACTAGCGTGAGTTCACAGTATAAAAAAAAAAAAAAGAATGAATGCTATTTTCAAGACTGGATATAAACAGTAGAGCACCACAGCTCAGGTATACAGCTGTAAGAGTCAGATTAGAGTTTACTTTAGATTTGAGACTATAAAAAGGCAGCAATGAATCAGTTCCTGCAATACCAACAGCTGAGGTAATTGACTTAAACATAAGGAGTGGAAAAAGTGATCTAGGCAGGAAAGCAGAAAGGGAAACAAACATTTCCTTTTTATTAATATTTTACAGATCATCTTGATTTCACACTAACCTGGGAAAACCTAGTTTCCATCATGTCCCTTGTGCGCATTAAACCAATTTTAAAATGACTGAGCAGAGGTAGAATGAACAGCGTCAGTGGTGTTTGCTCATACTTCAGGGCTGCAAGAGCACCTCATTTCTGATATCACAGCTTTTTTGGAGGCAACATCTGAATTGGCCAAGAAGGCGGCACTGCTTTGTTCCTCCAGGGCTCTCTCTTCATCTAAACCAGGGCAAGGCTGTCGGTGCTCCAACCAGATCCAAGCCCACAGCATAGAATCATAGGATAGTTTGGGTCGGAACGGACCTTCCAAGCTCATCCAGTGCCACCCCTGCCATGAGCAGAGACATCTTCACCAGCTCAGGTTGCTCAGAGCCCCGTCCAGCCTGGCCTGGGATGTCTCCAGGGATGGGGCATCCACCACCTCTCTGGCCAACCTGGGCCAGTGTCTAACCACCCTCAGTGTCAAAAATTTCTTCCTCATGTCCGGCCTGAACCTCCCCTCTTCTAGTTTAAAACCATCACTCCTTGTCCTATCACAACAGTCCCTGCTAAAAAGTCTGTCCCCATCTTTCTTACAGGCCCCTTTTAAGCACTGCAAGGCCGCAATAAGGTCTCCCTGGAGCCTTCTCTTCTCCAGGCTGAACACCCCAACTCTCTCAGCCTGTCCTCCCAGCAGAGCTGCTCCAGCCTCAGGTCATTTCTGGGGCTCCTCTGGCCCCTCTCCAGCAGGTCCATGTGTGTCCTGTGCTGAGGACCCCAGAGCTGAACCAGCACTGCAGGGGGGTCTCACCAGAGCAGAGCAGAGGGGCAGAATCACCTCCCTGACCTGTTGCCCACGCTCCTTGTGATGCAGCCCAGGACACAAAAGGCTTCTGGGCTGCAACCGCACATCACCAGTTCATGTCCAACCTTTCACCCACCAGTGTCCCCAAGTCCTTCTCCACAAGGCTGCTCTCCAGCCCTTCATCCCCAGCCTGGGTTGATACCAGAGGCTGCCCCGACCCAGGTGAAAGATCTTGCACTTGGCGTTGTTGAACGTCAGGCGGAAGGTTCATGGGGAAGAAGAGCTGCACGGGGCATGGAAGTGAAAGCTCACGTCTTCTCCTGGTACAGAGTCGGGTTAGGGCCTAGGGATGCACCTCAGCTCGTACCCAGGACACACACCTTCGCCTACTCATCTGCTCAGCATACCGACCGCTGGCAGGACAAACTGGAAGCTCCAAGTTCCGACCTAAAACTCTTAACATCTTTCAACTTACGGGTAAGAAGCAAATACCTGCAAAAGGAAAACACCTCACTTCAAATTTGGCTCTAGAAAGCTTGACTGGGATTCAGTGAAAAAATGAGTCTTCTACCTTTGGACTACAGGTCTGCAAGTGAAGATTACCCAGAAATGTCCAACAGAGACAGGCTCCCTGATGCAAGGAGTTTTTAATCCACTTTGGAATAGAAGTGCATAAATTTTAACAATTTAACCATAAAGCAACACACAACCTCAAATAAGTTAAATTACTAAATAACAGGAGAGACCTATGTTCACTTATCTTTTCACTCATCTACACTGCGGAGTATTTTAGTGTTTCTAACCCCTGAAGTACTCTGTATCCTAACATTTTCTCTCCTAGTTCTACAACAGCCAAGCAATCATTGTACTCCCTCAAGTAACTTGGATTATTTAGCTAAAGTGTCATTAACAGCTTATCAATACATACATTCATGTTCTTATGACATTTATTTGGTGCATTATGAAAAGGTTTTTGTTCTTCAAAGTGATTTTCACCAGTGTGGCAAAATTATAGTGAACCCTCTTCCAAAAAATACCAAAATCTTTGAGAAATCTGTTCCCTGCAAATTAGTATTTTCTAGACTCACCAAAAACCTTGAAAAGAAACAAAGACAACATCATAACTAATTTGCTTGATATTCAGAACTTGCACTTACTGTCTGAGTAACATTCACATTACATTTATTCTTTTCCTCTCCCACAGTCTCACACTACCATAAATAAAAGCTAACGCCTGTTTTTGCATTAAGCAGCTATCCCGACTGCATCATGCAAATTCATGTATTAAAACCTGCACAGCTATTTCCAGGAGAAACAGACAGGAAAGCAAGTCTTACCAAGAGAGACAATCCTTGAGGGCATTGAAATATGGATATCTGGATATAACACAAATAGCAAATGGTACAAAACAGACAGGCATCTTCCCAGTCTGCGCAGATTCCCAATGGGCCTGTCCATTCAGGGAAATACAGCCATCCTGCAAGAAAACTACAGATTAATGTGTTTATGTTAATCATGAATATATAGCTGATATTTTCTTGAGAACTCTAGAGATAGGCATCCAAATTCCCTTGAAATTTTGAGGGAATTTGGTATCATATCTCCCTTAAGCCCTTCAGAAAAACATCGGCTTGCAAGACAAACATACGTATTAAAAATAATTTCAGCGCAAAAGACGTTTAGAAAGAACACAGGGTACAATCTTCACCAAAAACATGTCCAAGGGACAAAGTCTGCTCCTAAATATTCAAAACTCCTAATTGAAATCCATAACAGTTTTTCTTAATACAATAATGCTCCAATGTACTTAATTTACAATGGCAATATAAAGTATGATTTGTTCTGTATTCCTACAAACATTAAAAAGAAATCTGTTAACTAATTTCATAAATCAAACCTGACATTATTCTCAAGGCGTTTTGTTCGATTCTATATTTTTTAATATGTTTTAATAAAAGCATAACATACTTGCATAGGCTGGTAGTACTGTGCAACAACACCGTATGTTCTGTTACCACAAACATCTGTGAAGACCAGGAAATGAACGTGGTCCTCTTTTGATTCAGAAGTTACATAAAGTCCTCCTGCAATGAAGACAGAAACCTCTTTTTTTAACCACATATTTAACTACAGCTGCTCGAAAAGTGATTCATGACAGATACTGCACATTTCCACTTAATTTCAAGAGAAATTTCTCATTTAAGAGATTAAAATGCACATCCATGTGATCTTAGGGTTGTTACAGAGGCTGTAAGCCACATATTAGAGAAGAAACAAAAATATTATATGAACTATTCAGCATTTTAAGTGGCAAAATAAAATAGATGGTGCTCATTCACTTATTTTCTTTCAAGGTATTTATAAGGTCTGCAACAGCAACACACATATTAAAACTTCCCGGAGCAAACAGTCACGACTTCGGGTATATCTTAATACCAAATGAAAAGGGAAAGAGTACTCAATCATTTTGGAAGGAAAAAAAAAATAATTAACAGCTACTGTTGTTCTTAGGTGCATTACACACAACATAGCCATAGAGTAAGAGCACCTCATTCAGGTAACAGCTGCTTTCATCACTGACCTGCTCACAAACACATATTTTTTAGACTGTGGAATATAAAGAGATAGAGAAGACGATCATTAAAAAAAAATGGCTGTACTATGGATCAACAAATGTATATTAAAACAGGTTCTCCTGTACCTGGGAAGCAAAGCTGTGGCAAACCAATAAGATCGATATCCTTTGGAACTGTAATATCTTCAGTGTCAGGTGCTTTCTGCTCCCCATTGAGACTCTTGAGATTTTCAATCTTTGGTCTCTCTTTCTTCTTTCGGAAAGACCGGCGTTTGCTTTTATTCAAATGATTACCACTTGTGTTAGTCACCTGAATATCATCTCGGCTGATAAATGGAGGCACAAACACAGAAAGAACTTCTGGATCAAGGGGAGGAAGATTTTTGGGTTTTCTTTGAGTACCCTGTAAAAACAAAACCTAAATTGAGGCTCATCCTGATAGGTTTTTTTAAACCATTTTTAGCCCTGTTTTCTCTCTACTCCTAAAACTGTGGGTTTAGAATACATTTTTCCCTCTTCCTAAATAGTTCCTTCTAATTTCTTACTTTACCTATGTTAATGCAAGGGGAATACTCTCAGCATTTTCAGTAGACAAAGAATCATTCTTCATCATTCAAAATGTACCATATCAATATTATGCCTTTGGCATAAGAAAACTAACATATCAAATATGATATATCCTCCTTCAAAGTGCCAGGATCAAACATAAGCTCTACTTAAAATATACACTGGCAGTAAGAGAAAACAGGCAACAAATACACGAAAACAAAGACAGACAGCTGAACTCTCTAGATAAGTCTTTGTTTAACTTGAGGAAAAGCTATATTTTAACTCAGAATAACTGCTACAAAAAAGAAAACAAAAACACACAAACTTTCACAAGACAATTTTAACTTTATAAGGCAATCAAGAAAGTACACCATTACAATAAACACAATTTTAAGACACTGCACCACATGAAGCCATGAAAAATTCTCCATATACTGACGACAAAGTGGAACAGGCATCCCAAGAGCATGTACAAAAACACAACATTTTTTAGTAGGCAGCTTTGTAGAAGTACTACTGCACTGAAAGCCCTCGGTGCCTCACTATGAAAAACTTGTGGAGGAAGTCATCAGAAAAGGATATTTCCTTGTACTTGAGAGCACTCTTTGTATTCTTGACCATATAGCAGAGACAAGCAGCTGCATTTTCAATTACTTCACTGCAATTTTAGTTCTTCCTGTAAGGTTAAAACAGCAAGCAAAAGCTTTGTTTGGTCAACGGATATTTGGAAACAGGAAAGGCAAACCTCACTGCGGCTGAAAAGCTGTTTTGTTTTCAACTTTGTGCTGATTCAAAGGTCAGTGAAGCATATATGCTGCTTTTACCTTCAGACATGATGCATCGGTATTACTTGCATTTAAGATATTCCTTGAGAACCAAGGCCTCTCTCACAGTTTCCCTAATTTTTAAAATAGCTACAACATACAAAACTCTATTGCTTCACTAAAGCAAATCTTCCACCATCCAAGTTGTGGAACAGAAAGCCTCAGCTAATTTGTCCTAGTAGATGAGTCCACCAGTAGTTTTCTTCTCATTTGAGCACCATAGAAAAAATGACACATTAGTTACTGAATCTTAAGCTCTATATTCTATAATAGGATGCTTGCAAGTACTTCAATAAAAATAAGAGGTGAAAAAACACTCTTCTAAAGAACACACAGCGTCTGAACTAGAAAGAAATTAGAGTAGAAAAGACAAAAGTTCAGATAAGTATTCGCTGGCATATTCAAAAGATAGTAATGACTTTGAAAAGTATGTTATAAATTGGGTACTGAGTGCTATATCCTGCCATGCTAAAATCTTCAAGTGTCCTTTTCCTTAGTTGGCAGCTGAAATCCATTTCAAGGGAAGAAACTGGAAATGCAGATAAATCCAACATGATCGCACACAAAATAACATGCAGCTAAACATTTCAGAAGGAAGTTAAGAATTAAGACTCAGCCCTGAGGCTGTTATGCAAAACCTACTCCAACACCAGCAATCTTAACTTGGCAGATTTGCCCTGCAGAGGTTTTCATACAAAGTTGCTTTAATAGGGCAACTCCCGACTTACATTGAAGGTATCTCCGGGCTACCAAGTGCTGGATGACAGCCAGTGATTTAACAGCCTCACAGTCTAACAGCTTCTAAAACGGCAGGTCCTTGATGTCTTAAACTACAACAGAGGCATTAAACACCATTTTTTTCCCCACAGAACAGCACTGTCAGCACTGTTGCTGACCCAGCGACTCAATCGTCAGCATTCAAGTCAGCTCCTATTAACGTCTACGGCCAAAGTCGTATTTTCTTACCCTTTCAGTTCAAGGAGAGTGAATAGGCAGCAACAGAACAATATTAACTTGTTTCTACTAGTCTTTGAACATTTTATATTCTCTGCTTCTACTCTTACTTCTTCATTTTTGAAAAGCTTCTCTTTTACTATCAAATGTCCTTGCATCATACACAGCTTCTTATAAACACTAATGCCTTTTCTTTCCTGCAAGATTCCAGAAGTCGGGGATTTTACTGCATCCCCATTTACTGATTATGTTCCTGCAAGAACGGTGCCCTATAGGACACGGGTAAGAGACAGACTTTTTACAATGACCACACTATTTTAGACACAAACAAGCAGCAGTGTAGTGTGATCTCAGCTATTTGGTGTTTCCTTGATCTCATTCTCCTCTTCCCGTCACTGAAGAAGTTAATTTCATTTTGAATGTCATGAAAGAACTAGGTTCTTTAAAGAATAATTGGGCAGGGAAAAGTATGAAGCTGTAGAAAAATGAGGTTGGAAGCGGCCTCTGGGGGTTCTAGTGCAACTCTTTGCTCAAAGCAATGATAACTTTGAAGTGAGATCAGCTTGCTCTGGGTCATCCAGTCAAGTTTCAGAAATCCCACTGGAAGAAGACTCTTTCCCCCTTGTCCTCCAGCCCTCTTACAACTCCTGTTTGTCAGCAGTTCCCTGGTATCAGGGTACCCAAATGCAGGTGAGATGTGACCTCAAGAGCATTGAGTAATAACCATAATAGTAATAATCCCTTCCCTTCACCTGAGAGCTGCGGTTCTGACGATGCAGCCTTTACACCGTTACTTTTCGCTGCCACAAGCTCATGCTGTTGACTAATGCTCAACTTGATCACACCTCATTTCTTTCGCACAACTTGACACGCAGGAGGGCATCGCAAGGTGGCAAAAAGTGGTTTGGTGGTTACGTCTGCATTAGCAGGGCCAGAAAGCACGATGCAGACACTTGAAGAGACAAGATCTGCACCACTGACTGCGATGGGTAGATACAGAACCCAGCGATAGGACGACAGGAAGATCTGTGGCATCTCACAGACGGCTCATACGTCACACTTGCCATACCAAAATCCAGCTTTATAGCTGAAGATAGCTTGGGGGAAAGAAGTCTTGTCAAAGACGTTGTATGATCTTCACTATTGTACATCTCATTCTTACAAAATACACGCTTCCAACACCTTTAGCTGAAAATAGCAGCCTTTCATCTCTTCAAATTGAAATCATATAGTGACAATTATCTTGGCAATAAGGACAATTGATGGATGACAGCCCAAAAACTTGAGTTTCATGACCTGCAGTGCAAAACTGTGTCTTTGTTCCTGAAATCCCCATGGACAACAGGTCAGTCATACAAGAGTTTTCTTACTTTGGGAGTGGTTTATATCATGCTCCCATTGACTTCATTGACTTTATTACCCTGTATTGCAATAAAGAATGCACAAACACACTTTCAAGACCAAGATTTGAAGCACTCTCAAGATTTTTACTGAGCTGTTTCATTTGTAAATATGAGAGGCCCATTACTTTCCATTGAAATGTTATTCTTTTCTGTCAATAAGATCTCTTTTTTTCTACATTCTCTGAAATTAGACACAAAACATATTCCACCATTTCCTCATGTAGATAGTGCTACAGAAGGAACAGGAAGAGGATTAAATCTACAAACTTGTCCTAAGACAGTGACTGAAATCCCTGTGATGTAACGGCTTCCAGGGGCATTACTATAGTTAATATTGACAAGCACAGGGACTACTTTCCTTTCTGACACTCCATTTTATACCTTGAGCAACAAAATAATTCAAAACTGCTGTGCAACTGGAATATCGGAATGGCTTCTACTTTTTGTAGCCAATTTATTTGCTATTCTACAGATTTTTTGGAAGCAATGAGACCAAACTGAGCAGATTGAATGAAAAGATAAATTCCCCTTATTTGGGGTTTTCTCACGTAGATGCTGAAACAACACATACACACCAATTTCAAAAGTCTGGTGGCGACACTTAAGGCACAATTACTTCCCCAGTTTGCATGTATACGTGAATGAGATCCTGGAATTTTAACTTGGCTGATATCAGCTAAGAAGCTGACATCAGCAAAAGCCGTCTCCCGAGTGAGTAAGCAGCAACCAGTTTAACAAAGACTTCTTTATCTAATGCTATTAGAGCACACAATCAAATTTAATTTCAAGCAAAACAACTGAAATCCCTGGGAGCAGCTTGGCCGTTCGGCATGTGCTGGCACCGCAGCTACTCCCGCTCATTGGTATCTAACAAAACCACCAGAATATCTTAACAAAGTAAAATCAAGAGGGGGACTTCAATTATTAACTCACATGGGACGTGGCTACAGTCGTAAACAAATTATAAACCACATATTCAAAGCAGAAACCAACCGATCAGCTTCTGCCGTGTCTGAATTGCCCGGGTTGTGCCAAATTCAGAGCATTAAACTCACAGGGATTCAAACCTCATGTTGTCCTAAGGATACAAGTTACCAGGCTCTGTTTCTCTATCTTCGGCTTTTATCTCCAACGGAAGATGGGAAATGGGATGTCATCCAGGATATGCATTGTTCAAGAATTTTGCTGTTCCTGCTTATACAAAGCTACGTTGCATCCTTCATCTAAGCTCAGAGCTTTGAAAAGTGTAATTACTTAACGCTGCTACCAAATTACCCCTACTTTGATCTTCCGTCAAAACGAGTTTTCTTTGAAGTGTTTCTGCTCTCTCCGATGGTAACAGCAACAAGGCAACTCCTCGGTTTTAGTCAAATTCCTGTGAGGGAGAGAGGCCCGGCCAGGGAGGAGCTGACCCGGCTGGGACTCCCAGACCCGCGCTGACAGAACCTCACCTCACCGACCCCCCCCCCTCACCTGCAGCAGCGCTCTCACCCGCTCCCTGGGCACTCCGACCAGCAGGCAGATCTCCAGCAGGCCCGGGGGCAGCACGTCCTCCATGGTACGGCGGGACAGAGGCCGCCGGCACCGCGGGCTGCGGCGACTCCTTCCCGCTGGGCCGCCCGGTCCCGCCCCGCGGGCCGGCCAGGGCTTGGGGCGGGGGCTGCGCCCTCACACAGCGGCCCTCCCGCCCTCGAGGTGAAACATGTCTGATTGGCTGCTTCTCCCGTCACTCTGAGGAAAATGACCAATCAGAGCGGCAGGACGTTGGCGGGCGGGGCGTGGAGGCAGAGGTATCTTCCGCCCAGTTGTGCCACCGCGGCCGTAGGTCGCCGTTAATCCCTCTCTCGTCGCATCATCTTTTAGCTCCACCGGTGGAACCTCCCCGGGGAGGCGCTTCCCGACCCCAAGGGGAGCTTATTTTTCCCCCGCTCGGCCGCGGGCTGGTTTCCCGGTGGGGCCGTTGGCCCGGAGGGGCTGAGGTACCTCAGGGCTGCCCTCAGAGGTGGGTGAAGTCACGGCCTGGTGCTCTGATAAGCGGTGCCATTCCCTCCTGTTTGCTGCAGGTGACTCAGCAGGTGACACTCAGTATATGACTGCAACTAAATAAAGAGTCTTATTTTTATCAGGGGTCATAGTTTCAGTGAACCGTAAGCACAGAGCTGGTTGCAGGCTGGTGCTTTTCTGTGTGGAGCTGCCTGCACAGCAGAGAAACAACACAGGGGACTCCTGGATTTCTTTTTGAGCTGTTTAATCTAAATAGACAATGAGTCACTTTGTATGTATTGGCTCTGTGTAGATTTTCACTGAGAGAAGTGTGTTTTCCCCTGGGACCGGTGCATAAAGTACCTGAGACTGTAGATAGCAGTTTCTCTGAAACTGAAGGTATGAGACATAGTTTCATCGCAGCCACAAACTTTTTCTGTGGACTAGCGTTCGCGTAATTAAAAAAAAAAAAAAAATCCCAATATAAATGGCTCCAGGCTTTCACAAGTCTGTTTTCAGTCCAGGGTTCAGAAGAGACTTCTGCAAAAAGTACGAAGAGCATCAGAAACACGAGGTGTGGCCTTCATGGGGATTTTATCGTCTGAATTCTTGTGGTGGTAAAGCTCAGGACTATATGGCTTCTGGTGTTCTCAAATAACTTAATTAGAGGAAGTCACAAATGCAGAATATAGGAAAGTATGTTTATATAGCACCGACTAAAAGAAGGAAACTCTTGAAAACCTGGAAGTTCAGGGATCACTTCTTTAAAGTGACAGAAGACGATTGTAGCCTCAAAGATTTATGTTAATGAACTTTAAGGTCATAAGGGATTGTTGAAATCATCTTGTTTAATTTGTTTAGCTCCATCCACAGAATTGGAGTGATTCCTGTATTAAATTTGTAGCTCCTGGGTGTTGTCAGGAGTTCCTGCAGTAGGGATTACCATCACTGTTAAAAGTTTGGCATCTCATTTTCTGTTTAACTGTTCAGGTTAGCTTTTTGCCACTGGCTCATGTTACGGTTTGCCTGCTGCTTGAACAGAATCTTTACTACTAAAAAATTTCTCCTTGCAGAGTTCAAGATTATTAATTCCAATTTATTTTTTAGAGGTTATAGAACTCATACTTTTAATTTTCCTTTTCCTAATCACTTGTGTGCATCTTTTCTCCACCTTTTCAAAATTTTCCCAATATTCTTTTTGAATTATGGACACCAAAAATAAGTTTTACTCTTGCTGAATATACAGTGGGAAGTCGCTTTGCTATTTCTAACTGATTTCCCCACCTAATTAAAACAGGGAAAGACAGATACATGAATCATTCAAAAAGGGTGTAATGTTTAATGGGTTATCCACTGTAATCCTGTACAGTTTTGTTAGGGTTATTACTTCCAACATGACAGTCCTACACCTTACATTCATTGATCTATGACTATGACCTAGCATTTGACCACATTAAAAGAAAATTACAAATGGAGCGAGGCTATTAAGCAATCCAGGTCACCCTGTAGTTAATTAATCTGTATCATGATTAGTTTCCAATTTCTCTGCTATCTGCAATGATAAATACTGGATTATTCCTGTTCATAATTAATGCATCCCTCAAAGCAATAATACGCTGAACTTATTATTGAAACAGAACTACAAGATGAAAGGTACTAATGTGAATCCGATACAATCTCAAGAACTCTGGAGGTAGGAAACCTGCTATGGGGTCACTGATAAGAGACAAAATAACTGACATAGAGAATAATCCTTCTGTGCTACAAAAAGATTCATGTAGTTAAATCAATCTTTTCCTAAGAAAAATCAGCTGAGGAAGCAATGCTGGCTTCTATCATGTGTTTTCTTTTTGCAAGGTCACAAATACAATAAATGTTTGTTTGTTTGTTAACTATCTGCTGTGGTTCTCAGCTCCTTAGAGCTATATGCAGAAAAAAACCTGCCGATCTTGATATATCCTGAACATGAATAAGGCTTTATCAGACCTGAGGGCCTTATCTGAATAATTAACGATTCCCTTGACATAGAAATCTATTTCAGCTTCCAAACAGAATCACAGAATAGTTTGGGTTGGAAGGGACCTTCCAAGGTCATCTTTTATATTTTAGCCAGACTGCCTCTGTTAAGAGGAGAAAATAATCGTACAAGTCATGTGTTTCTTTGATGCAATCTTGCTTATAAAATATAACCTACCCAGTCAGATGAGAAGCCTTGAGCTGGCTCGAGCTTTAACAAGGCTGCTCTTGAAATCTCATGGATGATAATAATACAGCCTTCCAAAATCATCTCTAAACTTCTTCCCTCACCTCTTTCAAATTGCTGCTGTAAATTAGGAATTGCGAATGGCAATCATGCTGTAAACTGCACGGGAACGGTTGAGTTGCTCTCCATCAACACTGAAGGGAGCTCAGAGTGACACCTATATTGTGAACATCTCAGTCTTCAGGGGTATGGGCCAGGTGAAGAGCAGAGTCAGTACCCGGAATTTTAGGAGAGTAAACTTTCAGTTGTTTAAGGAATTAGTGAGTGGGACCCCTGGGAAACTGCTCTCAGGGATGAAGGAGCTGAAAAGAGTCCCAGCCTGTGTAATAGTGAAGCCATTCAATGTACCTTCATCACAGCATCTTCACTCACGTCTATGTCTTCTTTTATCTTTGGTGTCCATGATATAGGACTGAGTCCTCAACCTTTTTATGTTCCCTCCCAAAGGACATGATAAGACCACTTGATAACAACAGCTCTGAGGTAAAGCTGAGAAAGGAATTTCCCTCCAGAAGCTCTAGGACTGTAAACTGTAAAGTGCCTGAGTGACTTAGGGACTTTCAAAATATTGTGATTATTTGACATGTTCTTTTGGTGCTGATTTTTATTGATACATCTTTTCCAATAGCGCTGAGAACTATACGCAGTCTAACTCAGGACTTCATACATTAGTTCTTGCAGAGTTTCATTGTCATGTGTATAAGGACTACAGGAATTTCCTTTTGAAACTGAATATAGACATCATATGTATTGTGCAGGTTTATTGATACATTGTTGAGTTCAATTTCCTCTCTTTCGCTTATGATGAAGGTTGTTGCACAGCAGTATCTTTAGGTGAGAACCGAAACTCAGACCACTGCTTCCTTCCACTGCACGGCTCACAGGAATGTACATTTTTGTGTCTATGCTAAGTGAGATTGCATAGATAAGAAGTATTTATTCTGTCTGGTAAGAACTGTATGCTCTAGCCAAAGAGAAGACAGGGAGTACAGCATGAAGTATGATGCTCTAATATGTATCTTTGCAGTTTAGAAGTCCATGAAAAACCACCACACCTCAGGATTTTGAACCCTTTGTCTCTAAGATCAGTTCTTATTAACAAGGTCATTCATAGGGGGAAGGATTTGTTTTGAACAAAACTCAAGAAGGTCAGCATAATGTATTCTCTGCAGCTTCAGCGTTTCTCATTTTATATTCTTGCTTCCAGAATCATGAAGCAGGAGAATTCCATGAATCTGTAGAGAAAGATCTTTATTGGCAGATACAACATTTATTTAATTGCAGAAAAAGATACTTTCTAAATTTACACTGATATTAGCAACCAAGCAACCACTTGGTAACTGACTATGCAAATTGAAACATGATTTTCAAACCAGAGCCCTGCACAGTTTTAAAATTCCTCTCTCGGTGTCTCAGACATTTATTCCCTTTCTTAGTAATGCTACAAAAACCTACTATGAGAATTCTTTATTGTCCAACTGAGTACAATGACTTTGACTCCAATATTATTCTGTAAAAGGTCACCAGCATAAATGTTTTGGAGAGAAAGGAGGACAGTTCATGGATCTTTGCGTCTATTAACGGTACAATTTGCATCTTCTTTCTTTTTTACTTGGCTTGTCTGGTTTTTGCTGCCACTGTTTATAGTGTAACAGAATACAATTTTTTTTGCAACATTAACTGTAATTTAGCATGTATCTCTTTAATAATACATAGATATAGTTGAAATACTGTAGTCTATTGTTTTGTTGTCAGAGGACATCTATGCCATGAGTTAAATCAGTTTCCAATCCAACTCGGACTTCCAAATTTTGTAATAATTTTTGATAGGCCTTTATTTGTAAAGTAAGTTCTTTCTGGGATAAAAATTATTTTTAGAAAGCTTAAAACTGGTAATTTTGTGAATCTCAGAGACTTAACATAGATACATTTCACTAACATTACAGAAAAACGCTAGCACGAGACCAGTTCTTGGAACCTGTCACCAGATGGGATTTGTAGTCTCCACAGGAGGAAAATCCTCAGCCAGTTGTAGAGTCAATGACCTTTCAATTTAACACAAATAATTTTTTTGTGATGGGATAACTGAAGCCCAAGGAAATAGCTTTGGGTGTTAATACAACACTTATTTCTCATAGTCTTTATATTTCTGATAGGCTGTAGTTTTATCTTTCTGAGGAAAAAAAAATCTGTTGAAAGTCCTGGGAGGGGCAAAAAAAAAAAAGCAGCTAAGCTTTATCACAGCCCCTGCATCTAGAGAAATGTACCAACATTAAGCTGTCAGGTCTTGGCAAAGAACCAGACCAATGTGAGTGTTCTGAATATTAGAAACACTTTGCATTGTAGATATTGTGAGATATTCCTGAGGCTACAGAAGAGCTTATTCCTGAATCTAATCACTTGAGGCTCAGTTTTGGCATTTATATATGTGGGATGCATAACACGTTCCTCAAATCTGACGTGCTTAATATGACATTTATTATACTTCCAGGTCTTTGCCATCTGGCGCACTCTCAGGCAGCCAAAGAGATTTTGCAGCTGTTTTTATAGTAGCATTAAGACTTCGTAACATATTTCTTTTTACTGCAGTGCTGGAAAAGAAGTGCAGATTCAGAATTACTGCAGTGGTGAGATGAGAGAGGAAAGGTCAATTAGTGAGCAAAGACAGTCAGATACAGAAAACAAAATTTCAGGTAGAACAGTTTTTGTGTAATAACTTATTGTACACGTCAATGTAAGAAACTTTAAAGTACGTAAGCAAAGATGTAATAATTCACAACTATGAACTGCCTTTTTTTTTTTAATAATAAAGTAAACTGGTTTTGCCACTGGAATCTGAAGAATCTCTTGAGATGCTCCACTGTGTTTGGAAAAGACCTATCAGCAGTTCATAGCTCAACAAAAGTACCATATAGTAAACTTCACCAGTTAATGTTAGCTTAGTGAAACACATATTAAAAGCCAAACACTTTCCCTCTTGATCTTTTTGTAGCTGCCCTTACTGTATGAAAAACCAGCATATATAAATAAAATTAACTTAGTTATATAAAACCCAATCTTCTATAAACTTGGGAACTGTTTAAATATGATAAGGTTGTTCATTTTTAAATATTCACATTACAAGGTTGTTGAAGAAGATTAATCCAGCTTTGGATTGGTGGTTGAAAACCAGGTTCAGAGGCAGCATAATCTCCTCCTTTAGAGATTTTTGAAACTTAGCTGGATGAGGAGTGGGGCAGCTGGATCTAACTTTGAAGCAAAGGGTTGGACTAGTGACCATCAAAGGTCCCTTCTAAACAACATTTGTCTTTGAGTCTATAATTAATTAGGCCTATATTGTCTTATTTGCATCCAAGGGGCCTTAGAGATTTAAAAGTGCAGCAGACAGAGAACAAAGTTCAACCATTTGCATGGCTAAACATATCATATATTTTAGGTGTACTTCTGTATCACTATAAAAGAAGTACATTTAAATATTGCCTGATACGTCAAATATACCGATTAGGCACATGTCACTGTATCACGTATGACTAAAACTGGACAGAACATAACTTCTCGTAAATAATTAACTCCTGTTTACTGCTTCAAAATCCCTGATTTGCATGAGGACATCATGAGGCAACTTCGATCATGAGAGCGGTTATACTGTGCTGCCACATGGCCAAGGAGGATTCTGCACAGATGACACTATAAAGAAAAATTGCAGCAGTACAAACACCACCCAATAGCCTATGCTTGTTTTCTGTGTTGCACTTCTCCTAATATTTAAAAAAAAAGGAATTGCCAAATTTGGAGTTGGAAAACTTAATTGACAGCACGTCCCCACTGTCTCGTTTTCTATACTTCTTTTTTATTCCTCCTTTCAGTTTTATGGCAAGTGTCCAGTTAGTTGAAAAGCAGAGAGAATACCTCATCTCCAAATGCGAATTATTCATCAAAGGTATTTTAAGAAATCATTTTTAGAGCAATTTAGGTATTTTTTGGTTTGGTTGGTTGGTTGGTTTATTTTTGTTTTGGTTTGGTTTTTTCTGGCACAGCTGAATCTAATGCTGTCTTTCCTTATTTCAATTTATCTTTTTTGGTGTTTGGAGAATTTTACAGAGTTGATTTACCTTAAATCTTCTAGTGGAGAAATACATTTCAATTTGGTGAAGTAACATAACCTGACAAAATGGCAATGACTGAAAATTATAAAAGTAGGTTCATAATCCACAAAGATTAACCTTATGTCCAATTTTCGAGTGTCAGAAACCACAAACTGTTGATGACAACTCTGGTCTTCTCAGCATAAGATGATCCTTCTGAAGGTGGCTCTTGGTTTGCTGTGTTTGTAGAGCACACACAGTGTCAGCTGCCAAGTACTTCTGTAATATGTTACAGGAGTCCTCATGGTGATTGTCCAAAAAGAGAGTTTTCTAACTTACTGAGAGTTGTTGTGAATGCAAAGGCAATTATTGAATTTTAGACTGGAAAAATAGTTTGTCATGTGAGTTGAGAAAGCTTCAAGAGAAGCAGTGACTCAGAAGACACTGCTCATAGCTTCTTTAATATTGTCACCAAAACTATTAACATCCTGAGGGTAAATTATGTAATATAAAAATACAGAGAATTTTCAGAGCTTGTATTAAGTACATCTGTATGAAAAACTAAAAATAGGTACAGCCCAAGCTAGAGTTGGAAACAAATTTATTAGTTCTTCCACAGAGGACAGTGTTTGTTTTAAAGTCCTGGCTAAAAGAGACAGAATGTTGGAGTTCTCAGGTTATGCAGACCGAAGGCTTAAACAACTAGTTTTGTTCTCATCCACGTGTTATGTATTGACAAGTTCACTTGCTGCATCCTTTCTAAAATTAAGCTTTCAGCCCTCAGTTTCTTCCTCAGGATCAAGCCCACACAACTCTTTATTGCATTGCAACCTTAGACTGTAAGTGCCTCAGGATAGGAGCCGTTTCTCCCAGTGCGATAATAACATCTTGTATACATCAGTGTAAGGAACTTTAAAATACATAAACACATAACTATGAACTGCTTTTCTTTTTTTTTTTTTTATCCTACAGAGCAGGGCACCAATCCAAGCCATGTGGATAACTGCACGGCAAAAACAACTCATGGCTTTCTGGTATTTCGTTGTTAAAGTTCTGCCACTGCTTTTAAAGAAAGCTGCTTTACATCTTTCAGCAGATTGCATTGTGGCCCCTTCCTCAAACATGGCTGAGAGTGACATTAATATAAATGGTGAACTAAATCATTCCGCACTGTCCCATATTGCAGTAAAAGAGAGGTAATTTTTAAAGCATGCCAGGAATGTGTAGTTTGGCACAACCACGTGAGGCATTCCCTTTCAGGCCTTTCTTCAGGCAGTACAAGCTGCTTATAGGTCAAAAAGTTGATCATACTGTGATAGAATCCATGTGTCTTTAATGACCAGAGTACGCGCTTCTAGTAAATGTTGGCTCAACAAAATTTCTTGTATCTTTCCTATTTTTCCTTGGCTCTTGTTATAAGAAAGGAAAGCAGCATTGTGTGTTTAACTCCACGCTAGTGGAGTTAATAAATGAATCTATGAACAGATTTTCCTGCTAAGTCTGTTATTTGATTCGTATTTCCCTGGGTTTTTCCCTGGATTTAACAAGATTTTTCATGGAAGCTTTCCTACAGCAATTTGCTGCCAATATATTGCAGCACCAGTAGAGAGCTGACTAACTTGAGCAAGATACGATCACTTCTTCATAATGACATGCATGATTACCCCTGCAAATCATGTAATTATGATGAAGATTTCAAAGCCAAGAAAGTAATTTATTTATGTCCTGTCCAGAAACATTTAGTCTCTTGATGTGAAGCACAACCTGAATCTCAATATGGAATCTTTAGAGTTACTGCAATGAGACTGATCTGAGTTAACTGGGAAGGAATCAAAGAAGCTGTTAATAAAGCAGTGCTGAGGAAAGTGCTACAGGGCACAGTGCTGCAGTATATCTTTACAATATGTGATAAATACTGCATTTATTTCAAAATTAACATCTTTAAAAAGGCAGCAAATTTTGTTTGAGAGAAAGCAACCCTCAAACTGAGTTTCCGAGTGATCCGAACCTGTCTAAATCTTATGAAATAACAACAGCCAAGCCTGTTGTTTTTTCAGCTCAGCCGAAAAGCAAACCTTAAACATTAACAGCACAAAAGCTTTGGCACTAAGCAGAATCTGTAATTCAGCACTGAGCCAGGTATTGAGTCCCTAGGACTAATATTGTTGTACTCTGATTTATTTTCCTAATATCTGAATACCCCAGGGGGGCTTGAAACACCATTGATGCTACGGACCTGTGACAAAGTATTTTCTCCAAAGAGCTTTCAGAACCAGCAGCCAAGCAATATGGGCTTGTTTTGGTTTTATTCTCTGAGTACAGATGGTGTTCAGTTCTGCTAAGTTAAAATACATATCAGAACTTAAATATAACAGCTACATCTTCCAGACAAGTGATTGCATAAATATGCAGAATTAGCAGCCTTGCTTTTCTATTAGTTTTAACTGCATTTCGCTTATATCATCAAGCAATATTTCACCATTATTATCGTTCACTACGGGTCTCATTTCAGACAGTAAATCCAGCTCCAGACACGTGCTCTCTGGTAACAAAACACCCATTGCTACCTCTGCAGTCCATGGCAGAGCTCTGAAAAGCTGTGCTTACCCCTCCAGCTGCCAGCAAGGAACAGGGAGAAGGTGAGATGAGGATTCAGATGTTGCCGGCACATAAGCCACAGCTACTGACTCCTACTTTCTCATTCTGTTCCAGGCAGAAAGAGCAAGCCCAGCTCTTCATGGTTTTCCCATGAGTTTTCTAGCCCAGGTCTTCTCCTTCACCTATTCATCCTGTTTCCCATGCCAGGAAGTGCTTGGTCTCAGCCAGGCATCTGTCCTCACCCCTTAGGATGACACCATTCGCATCGCAATAACGGTCACCCTGAACTATCCCGAAAAAGGGGGTTTATAGGTATCCTCTGATTTCAGAGCTTAATATTTGATAATGTTGCTTTCACTCTGTAGCGCCACTAAAAAGCTTGATCGAAGTACCCAATGAATCATTATTTCCTTTTGTCACGTTACAAGATATTTTCTGATTTACAGCAGGGGAGCGTGCAAGGTTTCTGTGAAAAAAAAGGGTGAGGTCGTCCGTGTTTTCAGTTACACATGGTTTTCTTTACAGACCGCGTGATCCTTGCCTTTGGCAATGGAGCTCAAAATGACTCCTACAGAAATCCTTAGTCCTTGTTCTCCAGTGATACCTAAACCCATCAGGATCCAGACTTGGCTTAAATGCAGTATAAACTCATAGTCTTTGCCCTACGGGACATTCGCTCTCCATCTTTCCTCACCCTCATTGCATATTCTGCCCCAAGGCAGAATGGAAGCAGTTAACGGTGGCTGTAACAATGACTGCTGTTACCTGAACACTTGCCACTGCAAACTGTGTGGATGCCAATACTGATTTGTCATCAAACACAGTACTGATTTCATGGCATCCAGCCACCCCCAGTAATGGCTAAGTCTGAATTGCAAACTAGGCTCTAATCTCCACTCTTGCAATCATTTACCCATCCAGGTTTTCTTCCTTTAATTGACAAAGAGAGGTGGTGAAATGTCCATTCCTGGACAACTTAATCTCATTTGCGTGTTAGTCCTCCTTTGAGCAGGGGGTTGGGCTACCGACCTCCAGAGATCCCTTCCAACTTGATTTTTTGTCCAATTCTACATTTTATAAAAGCAAGTGTATCAGGTGTCCATGTCCAGGAATGTTCTCAGTGAGAAGAGGCCAAGGGCTACCCCTGCATCAGACAGAGCCAACTCCAGCCAGCTTTCCAATGAGAGCAGTGAGAAAACTGTGAGAGAAAAAATGCTGAAGACACCAAGGTCAGTGGAGAAGGAGGGGGAAGAGGTGCTCCAGGTGTCGGAGCAGAGATTCCCCTGCAGCCTGCGGAGAGGACCGTGGTGAGGCAGGTTGTTCCCCTGCAGCCCATGGAGGACCCAGCTGGAGCAGAGATCCACCTGCAGCCCATGGAGGACCCAGCTGGAGCAGAGATCCCCCTGCAGCCCATGGAAGACCCAGCTGGAGCAGAGATCCACCTGCAGCCCATGGAGGACCCAGCTGGAGCAGAGATCCACCCATAGCCCAGGGAGGACCCAGCTGGAGCAGAGATCCACCCATAGCCCAGGGAGGACCCAGCTGGAGCAAAGATCCACCTGCAGCCCATGGAGGACCCAGCTGGAGCAGAGATCCACCTGCAGCCCATGGAGGACCCAGCTGGAGCAGAGGTCCACCCATAGCCCAGGGAGGACCCAGCTGGAGCAGAGATCCACCCATAGCCCAGGGAGGACCCAGCTGAAGCAGAGATCCACCTGCAGCCCATGGAGGACCCAGCTGGAGCAGAGGTCCACCCATAGCCCAGGGAGGACCCAGCTGGAGCAAAGATCCACCTGCAGCCCATGGAGGACCCAGCTGGAGCAGAGATCCACCTGCAGCCCATGGAGGACCCAGCTGGAGCAGAGGTCCACCCATAGCCCAGGGAGGACCCAGCTGAAGCAGAGATCCACCTGCAGCCCATGGAGGACCCAGCTGGAGCAGAGATCCACCTGCAGCCCATGGAGGACCCAGCTGGAGCAGAGGTCCACCCATAGCCCAGGGAGGACCCAGCTGGAGCAGAGATCCACCTCCAGCCCATGGAGGACCCAGCTGGAGCAGAGGTCCACCCATAGCCCATGGAGGACCCAGCTGGAGCAGAGATCCACCTGCAGCCCATGGAGGACCCAGCTGGAGCAGAGATCCACCTGCAGCCCATGGAGAACTCATGCCAGAGCAGGCTCCTGGCAGGAGCTGTGGAGAGAAGCCCATGCAGGAGCAGGTATTCTGGCAGGACTTGTCCATGGAGGACCCATGCTGGAACAGTCTGCAGGACTGCACTCCACGAAAACAACCCATGCTGGAGCAGTTCTTGAAGAGCAACAGCCCATGAGAAGGACCTGCATTGGAGAAGTTTGTGAAGGACTGTATCCTGTGGGAGCGACACCAAGCTGGAGTGATCTCCCTGTCTTCATCTTGATTCGTGAGCTTTTTAATCTTATTTCCACCCCCCCATCATGTTGAGGAGGGGGAGTGAGAGAGCAGCTGGGTGGGAGTCTGGCAGCTGGCCCAGGTCAAACCCACCACAGTAGGTATTGAATTTTACAAGCAATTGCAGCCGTGCCCTGATCACTTTAAAAACATGAACAACACTGTAGAATTCATAGCAGCATTTATTCAAGTGCATAAAGGCATCAGGATATGCTCTCTAATGATTGTACTAGGTCTCCACTACTACTGAATCTGTTGAGCCTGTGCTCAGCAGAGTTCAAAAAGTGTTGCACTCTGCCCCTCACAGTATAAAATGCTAATGTATAAAAATATGTGTCTCATATGCTACAACCATAAACCTGGATCTCCTTATGAAACCATTGAAACAATGCTAAGATTTCAATGCTAGTATTTTTTGTATACGATGTTGAGGAAAATATGAGTGAAAGAAAATCTTGCAGCAAGGCTTTTCTATTTACAGTTAGACAGGCTACTTAAATCATTTAAAATCTCTCAAACCATTTAATATTTTCCTAATTTAATTAGGAAACACTTTCAATTATCAATTTAAGTTCTTTGCCTTCATTGCTGATCTTTTTGGTGAATAAATACAACCATGATACATAAATGTAACACAGACTATTTCTCAACAGGGTTAAGTAAAACATGAAAACCCAGTAGTAAGGCAATACCAGAGATGGCAAACCAGTGTTAATTACTCCAAACTGAAAGACTGATTAGTTTCACACACAAAGGTAAGGAGGAGTCATTTTTATCTCCCTTCCTCCTCTCTCTGCAGCTATTTTCTCTGTAGGTTTTAATCCCCTGCTCTCACCAGTGTCCACTTTTTTCCAGAAGGAGGAAAAAAAGTACTTCTAGAAGCACGGAGGATGGAAGGAATAAGGAAAGTACAAGCTTGGGAAAAGGCTGCACACATTTACTAGTGAGTACTTTGGAGCATTTATCCTGCATGTGTTGATAAAACCTTTGAACGTTTCAAATCTGGGCACTTACAGATCAAAGAAAAGCAAAGCTCCAAAATTTAGCAGCTGCAGAGCAGTTACAGGCCCAGATGACAGCTAAGGAATCAGCAATGCCAAATTAAGTATCACATTAGATCACATTAGATCACATTAGATTCACGTTAGATTTGCATTAGATTCACATTAGATTCACAACATCAAATCTAGCCACCCCTTCTTGCAACATGTACCAGCACTATCTCCATGTGAAGAATAGGAAAAAACCAGGAGGTGAGTTGGTAAAAAAACTTGGATAGAAACATGACATTCCCTGGGGAAGAGAAGGGAAATCCTGTATTATTATTGATGTATTTAATATGATGGATATGACAGCTGTTTGTGACACACCATAGACAGGCAAGGTCCTACTGGAAGGAACCTGTCTCTGTGTGCAAACATCCTGGATGCAGACCATGAAGCTGCAAAGAAAGGTGGAAAGGTCTGTTTTCGACTAGTAGTGGTGTGCGCAAAGGTGGTATGACACTATACTTGTTGCTCGGTAACCAGATATTCCCTGTCTCCCAAGACTACGCCCAAGTAGAGAAGGACCTAAGAGTTCTGGTGGACAACAGGGTGACCATGAGTCAAAAATGTGCCCTTGTGGCCAAGAAGGCCAATGGTACCTGGAGTGCATTAGGAGGAGTGTGACCAGCAGGTCAAGGGAGGCTGTTCCTCCCCTTCGCTCTGCCCTGGTGAGGCCACATCTGAAGTTGTGTCCAGTTCTGGGCTCCCCAGTTTAAGAAGGACAAGGAATTACTGGAGAGAGTCCAATGGAGGGCTATGGAGATGATTAGGAGCCTAGAGCATCTTTCTTATGAGGAGAGACTGAGAGAGCTGGGTGTGTTCAGCCTGGAGAAGAGAAGCTGAGAGGGGATCTCATCAATGTTTATAAATATCTCCAGGGTGAGTGTCAAGAGGATGGACCAGACTCTGTTCAGTGGTGCCCAACAATAGGATGAGGGGCAGTGGGCACAAGCTGAAGCACAGGAGGTTCCATCTGAACATGAGGAGAAACTTCTTTCCTTTGAGGTGCCAGAGCCCTGGACCAGGCTGCCCAGAGAGCTTGTGGAGTCTCCTTCTCTGGAGACATTCAAACCCACCTGGACACATTCCTGTGCGATCTGCTCTGGTGAACCTGCTTTAGCAGGTGGGTTGGTGTCGTGGTTTGATTGCAGGGTGACAATAAAACCGTGGCAGATGTATTGTTAACCCTCTCTCCCCCCCTCTTCCCCCCTTAGCCCCTCCCTCTCCCCCCTTCCCACTAAGGACAGGCAATTGGGAGGAAAAGAAGGACAGAGAGAAGAGAGTTGGAAAAATTAAAAATGTTTTACTAATGCTACTAATAGAAATAGAGAAAATAATACAAAATATACAAAACCAGTCTTGAAAGTCCCAGCAACTGCTCCGGCAGATGTGGGGCCGGCACCCGAAGTCCTGGACTGGACTCTGCAGCCAACCGGAGCTGGATTCAGTCTGTCAGTAGGCCTCAGTTCGCAGGGACAACTCGCAAGGTCCTCTCCCAATGTCGGCCATAAGGAAAAAAGGGACGAGATCCTCGTGATCTCCCACTTTTATATGAAGTATGACGTGATTGGGATGGAATACTTTAGTTGGTCAGTTTTTCAGTTCATCTCCTGCCTGCACATCTCGCGGGATGCATCATTATCAATGACCTTGCATTCCATTGCTATGTCTACCAAAACATGTACCTAACTTTCAGGAAAACTGCAGTTAGTAAGAGGACTTTAGCTGACAGGGAAAAATTCACTAAAAGAGAAACTTATTTTTAGCAAAACCAGAACAGTTGGACTGGATGATCTCCAGAGGTCCCTTCCAACCCCAACCATTCTTGGATTCTGTGAAGTTACCAACTCTGCAAAAAGATGTTCCACAAGCATTTGAATTTCTGAGCATTACTGCCATTAACTTATGTGTTAGCAGACCAGAGCAAGCCTTGTCCTTCCATCCTGTTGTGCTTAAGGCATGTAGATATTGCTTATACACAGCAATATATACAGAGGATCAGCTGGTTTTGAGCTCATAGCAACTGTGGGGCGACTTACACCAGGATTCAAACTGACAGTGGGATGAAGACACTGCTGAGAAGAGAAGCAGCTTAGAGTGGATTTCAGTTTAGTTGCTTCAGCTGGTACCTACAGACCAATGCGATAAACCTCAGCTTAATTATCCTAATAAGAGTACAGACACACAAGAATAACTAATAAATACATACAGGAAGTTGCAAATTTCTCAAGAAGCATTTGCACATCTTCATCCTTCCAGTTACAAATGAGGGGGGAAAAAATCCCATGCCTGATGTCAGCTGTGCATTTAGTGCTTGGATGGGAATGATGAAGATGCAAGTTATATAGCATTTTTTTCACCTGTTTCTGACTGCTAACAAGTTACTAAAACTAGCAAATGACTCTGCCTGAAAGATTAGTCTGATGTTTACAGTTCAGATGAACAAAAAATAACAAACTGGATTTCCCTTCCCTGCCAGCCCATTCATGTTGAATAGTACCAGCAGCATTTTCCATGTGATGCATAGTAATGATGTTATTTGGTTCCTCTAGTTTATAAATTAAATACCTGCATCTGCACCTCTCTTCACCATGACTCACCTCTGTGATATCGCATGGGAAAAATCAGTGCGCTGCTTTCTTCTCTATCAGGCAAACAGTGTTGGCTGCAATCATTCCTTGACTTTTGGGACCTGAGCTGTCTGCTTCCTCATTTCACCTTCTGTGCAGAAAAAGCAGGTACAATAGCTCCATAGGATTTATTTTTAAGCAGCTTATTTACCTTGCTCCATCTGTTCAAAGCAAACAAACACAGTGAACAGGACAGGTAAGAGGCTGGGCCAGATGTACGGAGGTGGTTACCTCTGTTCTATTTTATGTAACTCCTGATCTTCAAATTTAATAAACAAGGACTTCTTTCAAGTTCTGTGTGTTAACTCATAAACATACCATGAAGGAACAAGTAAAAAGCAACCATTTCACAAATAAGACAACTGAAAATATGGGCAATTTGAGCTAAAACCTCCATGAGTGTGGCAACTGAGGTTTTTAACCTGGGTTGGTAGTAAATGCAAACTTAAGGGAAATTTGAGGATAAAACCAACCCCCTTCCCACTATTAAAACCCCAGCTGACTTATCTTTATCTTAGCAGAAATTAAGAGCATAGTTTTGTCTTTCATTCTTTCTTTGGAATGTAAGCACATCCTAAAGGAGGCAAGGAAGTTCAGAAGTAGCTACTGATTTTGACTATCTTTTTATATGTTGAGTTTGAAGTAGCTTAAGAGAAATGTCCAGAAATGCTGTCTCTCCAACTGCAGTTGTACAGCCATGATGGCTTCTTGGCAGCCAAAGACATCTCTGAGGAAGCTTGGGGCAAAATTACTTACCCTGTCTCTGAAAAACGGAAATCAGATAAAATGCTGGTGAACTTTGGACTTCCCTTCCCTAATACTGCTGATAACAGGAGAAAAAGCTGTGATTATTTGTTCCCTGCCAGCATGTGTAGAGACTGAAATCAAAGTCCTGTCCTCTACAAAAGGCCTACTCAGAGTGAACTGTTTCCTACAACTGAGATCGGGGTTTCCCTCACCACAAAGTACTCCTTTTATCTTCCTTTTTCTATGCAGTATGTTCCAGCTGAGAAAACCCCAGCTCCTTTTGTCCACTGACACTTAACTCTTGGTAGGCCTAGTTCCAGATTCTCTGGATAAACTGTTTGATTTTAACCGAGACTCAAGAATCCTGTTTTAGGTTTCACAGAGACTTAAAAAAATTTGACTTGATAAAATACCCTAACATATGTGTCCACAATCACAGAGTGAGCTCATAGAATCATAGAATAGAATCACAGAACAGTTTTGGTTGGAAGGGACCTTGCAAGCTCACCCAGTGCCACCCCTGCCATGAGCAGGGACATCGTCACCAGCTCAGGTTGCTCAGAGCCCTGTCCAGCCTGGCCTGGGATGTCTCCAGGGATGGGGCATCCACCACATCTCTCAGCAACCTGGGCCAGGCTCTCACCACCCTCAGCGTAAAAAGTTTCTTCCTCATGTCCAGCCCAAATCTCCCCTCCTTTATTTTAAACCCATCACCCCTTGTCCTATTGCAACAGGCCTTGCTAAAAATTCCGTCCCCGTGCCTGAGCTAGCCTTGAGCTAGAGCTTCAGACTTATTAAATTAGTTCCCTATGATGTCCACACAGATTGTCTAACCCACCACCTCTCTTCAAGAACAAGGAAATACTTCCCATGTCATAAACTTCCTTCTTGGTATAAGGCAATCAGACTTACAATTGTCTGGAAGAGGAAGAATGCTGTTCTCCCTCTGAAGGTCATGAGAAGAAGGCAGGAGTTATTTCAATTGGTAATGACAGAAAATATTCATTCAACTACATTCAGCATGTCAAGTGGCATTTTAAAAATCCTTTGAGGGCAAGATGGACACAGCTGCAGGCGACTGCTTTTGTCTAGGCAGGAATGGGGCACAGAGGGGTCACATTTGCTCAGGCCTGAATCGTCTTGCACAAATCACACTGAAAAGATCTTTCTAAAGGCTTCTTGGAAAAGATCAGATTTGACAACCTCAAATTCAACTCTTAAAACTAGGACAGATAAAATCTGGTAAGTTTAAAAAAAAAATAAGAAGAAAATCTTTGCGGTAATTTAAAAGGACACAAAAACAGAGGATCTGTTTTTCAGGAAACACATTTGAGCTGCTATTGTGTGTCAGAAATAACTGTAACTTCATACAAAGTCTTTTTCACAGTGGTCCCCACAGTTGTTTTCACTGCAGACAGCAGACCAAGAGTATTCGGGGTCAGGGGGCTGTGTCAGGAAATGACTCGTGGGAGCTTTGTGAGATTAAAAGTTGGAATCCTTTAGAAGTTATTTTCTCTTCCAAATCGTAGGTTCAAAATCAAATTTTGTGTGGCACTGAGACATGCTTAGGAGAAATGCTGGGTTTAGATACAATGCTTCCTTCGCTATAGTTACCCTGCTTGTGCTGAGATCGGCTCACTGCTTTGACAATAATGTGCTGTCTGTAAGTCTTGCTGTGTATTTTAATTCTTTTATGCCAACACATGGCTTCTCTCACCCCTAGTGAAACATCTTTTACTTCCTGAAATCAAAACACATACTAGTATTCAAGTCAAAGCAGCCACAACCAGTATTGTAGCCACTGCAAATGAAAATAAAACCCAATCTGATATGACAGAGTCTGCAATTGCTAAAAAAAAAAAATCCCTTTGGCAATTTTCATCTTAATGACCTCCTCTGCTCATATCAGAAGGTTATGGCCTAGCGGCATCCAATTTCTTCCCTCAATGCCTGTCTAAAATTGTGCTGCCTTTCTTTAAAATGATTCTAAGACTTTTCCCTGGAATTATTAATTTAACAATACTTTACTCTTCAACGGTATTTAAACACACTTAGACATGCTCATGAATTAACCTTCATAACCTCCATTCCGAATTCATGGCTATCATACTTACTACGCAAATTAGTTACTGTTAGATGTTCCAACAATCAATTTCATGCTTTCTCTCATGCTTTGGGCTTACAAAAATATTTACAGAGCTCTCTCATTAGCTTTTCTTAAATCCATCATTATTTTTCTTTTTTTTTTGCCACAAGACAGAAGCCTTGGCAACAGCTTATACCCTGCGCTGGCTGCTTGTCACACTGATCAGTATTGCTCACATTCCCCTCCGTGACTGTATCCATCTGTTGTTCTTGTCTTACACCTCGAAAGCAATTTGAGGCAGGATTACCTTTTCATTTCAGATTTTTATTGCTCCAGCCAAAATGGGATCATTTTCTGTGACTGAAATTCCAACACGCAACAGACACAGTATTGAACAAATGGGGAAACAGCGAGGAAAAGGCAAAATTACTTGCCTGAAATATCGTGTGATGGCACTATCCATCTTCCTGGGTTTGCATCCCTTTTCTCACAGTTGTTTATCCTTCTTGTTACAGAGGAAGTCCAAGCATTCTAGTGAGGATGAAAAATCAGGTTTAAAAAAGGAAAATTACAATGGATAATTCTGGGGAAACGGAAGAGTTGCTCATCCAAATTTCCAAGAGCTTCGAAACTCTAGGAAAGCTCTTATGAAACATGTCATGGGTGCTTTTAACCACTAGGAGCCGTATTCAGACCATCTCCTGCCCATAACGGACCTGGCAAATTTTAGCATTTAGGTCAAGAGAATAGTTAAAATAAGATCTTCTGTCATCCAGGGCTGCCAGATGCTGCAGTCACCTACACCTCATCCATCCTTGTGTCTGGGATTTCCAAGCTCTCAAGATGCCAGGGAATGCTCAACGTGTCCCGGCCTGAGCTGAGACATCAGCTCAGCTTTAACACCAACTCATAAAGAGGTACCTACTTCCAGTTTAGATTTCCTCACCATCCCAGTGTGATCCCAGCACAGGCAGCCAGTATTGACAGAGCTGGAGGGAGAGGAAGCGGTTCCACTTAATCTTACACAAAAACTTCTGGCAAAATGTGCAAAGAGAGGGGTTTGTAGCTCTGACTCCTTCTCGGGAAGTCACTTCAGCCAAAGGCCCCATTGTCACTAATGACCCATCCTGTTTTCACAAAGCTCTGGACTCCACAAAGGTCTGGAAAGGGAGCCAACATGGCTTGGCTAGGATTGCTAATTGCTATGGGCTAATGCACTTTTTTGCCTCCAGTTTGTCAGAAAACCTAGTGACATTGGGCATTTGATTGTTTTAAATATT